>NC_136067.1:1857983192-1860383192 GCF_964261635.1 Lissotriton helveticus | reverse complement strand
GTTTGGCGTTCATGGGCAAGCTTTGGTGGGGTTATGCCCCCTCGGCGGGTGAATTGGGAGGGCGTCTTTTGGAGGGTTGGGAGAGAGAGAGAGGGGCTCAGGTGCGGAGGAGACGGCCAATTACAGAGGCGATGTTGGAAGGACTGGTGGGCTGTTTACCGGTAGTGTGCAGAGATCAGGAGGAGACGGTGCGGTTTTCCACATTGATGTCATGGATGTATTTCGGGGCCTTTCGGGTGTCGGAGTTGGGGGGTTTGAAGGGGCGGGCGGGGCTGACGTGGGGGGAAGTGGAGTTCCGAGGCAGGGAGGTCGCAGTGCGGCTTCAACGTTCCAAGACTGATCAGCGAGGGAGGGGTACTTGGGTGTTGCTGGGTCCTGGGGGAACAGAGGCGGTGTGTCCAGTGGAGTGGGGGAGACGGCTGGCGGACAGAGGGGTGCAGGTTGGGGCGGAGGTGTTTGGCAGGAGAGAGGCGGGACGAGTGACGGCTGCACAGTTGTTATGGGTCCTGCGGCACGCCCTGCGGTGTATGGGTGAGGATCCGAAAGACTTCGGGACGCATTCGTTTCGCATCGGGGCGGCGCCGGAGGCGGCGCGTAAAGGTTGGGGGAAGGAGGAAATTAAACACTTGGGACGATGGAAATCGGACTGTTATAAGACGTATGTCAGGTTGCGAGGGGTAGTGGTGGACTAAGCTGGATTTTAGATTTGCTGCTCATATATGTTTCTTTCCAGGTGCGGTGGCGGGGCCTACAGCGGCAGCAGTGTCTATATACGTGGTGGGCCATTCTTTTGTAAAGAGAGCGGAGAAGGCTGAGTGGGAAAAATACAGGAACCTTAACCTTGAATTGGATGAGCAATTGTTTAGGTGTCATTGGAGGGGTAAAGGGGGCATGCGTTGGCACGAGTTGGTGCCGGTGTTGAATAACGTTGTGCGGGGAGGGGTGTGCCCAGATGTTTTGGTGGTTCATCTGGGGGAAAACGACCTGGTTCAGTGTAAGGGACTGGCACTGGTAAAGCAGATGAGGAGGGATTTAATAGAGATCAGGAGGCAGTGGGCGGGGTGTTACGTCATCTGGTCGGAGTTTATACCTAGGAGATGTTGGAGGGGAGCGGAGAGACCAGGGGCTATTGACAGGACTAGGAGGAAGATTAACAGGGAGATGAGGGCTTTTTGTGAGAAGGAAGGGGTAGGTAGAATGGAGCATCTGGAACTGAGGTATGGGGCAGTCTACTTTTTTATGGAGGATGGGGTACATTTGTCGAGATATGGGATGGAGCTCTATATTGTACAACTGAAGGAAGCATTGGATCGGGCAATAGGGGTGCAAAGGTATCCGAAGGTGCAAGGGTCCTAGGGGGGGGGTCGAAAGCGGTAGGGGGCTTTCGAGTGGCGCTTTTCCCTAGTTATAATGGGGGGGTAGGATAGGAGGAAGGAGCTTTACTGGTTGAAGGGGAGGGAGTGTATATATGGCAGATGTTAAAACAGTTGAGGCAGGCGTTTGGGTAACTGATAAGGATTTTGATGATGTTGTCGGGGAACTGTTTAGGGGTGGGGGTGGGGGTATTGGTCAGGTATATGTATATTTAGTTAGGCCTAGTTTTGTACGGCAAAGGCCAAGGTTGGGGTATGTTTTCAGGATGCACCTGTTTTCCAATAAAAGCGGCCTTTATCACACCTTACACCTGTGTCCGGTCGGTTCTTCCCCTCCCCGTCTCCCGATGGGCCCCAATGGGGCTTTGCGGGGGGTGGCCGACCGGAGGGAGGCTCGCCCCCCCGGGGATTTTGGGGCACCGGGAGGAAGGGGAGGGGAGGGGAGGAATAAAATGGGACACAGGAAGGGACTTTGGGCTGGTTGGGCTGGGCGGCGGTTTTTGGGCTCCTTTTGGGCTGGGAGGGTTAATAAGCGGCCATTTTGGGTCACTGGTCACCATTTCAAGGGACAGTGACCCAGCAGCCGGGGGGCTCGGAGTATTTTGTCCCACCCGCCCTCCCTTAGGATGGGGGGGGTTCCTTTCTTTTCTTCTCTCCAAGGTTGGGAAAATTAAGGGGGTTTTTGTTGGTTGCAGGTGCTTTCTGTGTTAGGGTTGAAAAGTGTTGTCGCTGGAGCAGGTGCTGGAGAATTTTATATAGGATGGCGCTTTTCCCTAGTTATAATGGGGGGGTAGGATAGGAGGAAGAGCTTTACTGGTTGAAGGGGAGGGAGTGTATATATGGCAGATGTTAAAACAGTTGAGGCAGGCGTTTGGGTAACTGATAAGGATTTTGATGATGTTGTCGGGGAACTGTTTAGGGGTGGGGGTGGGGGTATTGGTCAGGTATATGTATATTTAGTTAGGCCTAGTTTTGTACGGCAAAGGCCAAGGTTGGGGTATGTTTTCAGGATGCACCTGTTTTCCAATAAAAGCGGCCTTTATCACACCTTACACCTGTGTCCGGTCGGTTCTTCCCCTCCCCGTCTCCCGATGGGCCCCAAAGAGCACTGGAGGCCTTTGCTCGGTCTTAACCCAGCTGTCCAGCAGTCCAGGACAGCTGGGTTGAGAGATTTAAAGTACACATGTCTGGCTGGCTGTCACAAGAGGGCCGGCCGAAGAGACAGGCACTCTCTAAAGTGCCCAGCCCATCACTCCTCCCTGTTGCTGCCTGTCAGCAGCGGCCCGCCCCGGTTTGAGACTTGGCTCGGGACCGGGGTTTGCAGAGTCAATGAAAAATAAAACGTAATAATGTCTATTACCATTTTTATTTTTCATCTGGGAACATTTTAACTAGGGGGCAACGCTCCTCCGCCTTAACAGAGTAGCTGCCCCTGATGGACAGTTGTGGGGGAAACAAGACAGTTCCACTGTGCTTCTGCGGAACTCTAATGTTTGATGGACCGTGCAATCCCAGTTATGGGGCCCATTAGGATTAAAAGTTCCATTCATAATAAGGGGTTTTCTGTAGAACAGCTTCACTGTACTTGGAAAGAAGACCCTTGCATTCAGAGAAAATATTGATGAGATATCAGAATAAAACGAGTAACGGTGTTTCTTTGCATCAAAACACATTTCTATGGAAGGCCATACCTTATTACATAACTAACATTGACTTTCTCGTGCATCCAGTATAAAAATATAGTACTCACCTGAATCTGTTGCTTATCTGTACAATGAATAGTGCACAGAAGCCCTCTCTGGTAGTGTTGGCGTTGTATAGGAAAGTGGATAACTAGTTGGCTGTAGTGCCCTGATTAGATCCAAGAGAAAAAACAAATCAGAAAACGAATTGAAGAAATATATTTGGTTAATTCAGAAAGATAAAAATTGTGGAAACTGACTGCTTTCGGGTGTGGAAAGTTTAACTTTCAATTTGCACATAGGGAAGGAAAAAATCAATGTATAAAAAGCCGGAAACTTAGAATTGGAAAAAAAATGAAGCTGTTTCCATGTTTACCAGATTCCCCAGACAGTATATTTTGTCACCTGGTGAATGCTTTGGCCTTTGACTTGTACATAAAGATGTGTCATGATAGATACCGGGGTGTTTTGAATGATAATGAAGAGGCTCTTGCCTGTTGGCAGACCTGTTGAGTCTTTAACTGCCCCCTGGGGATGTCCAATGTGTTGTAGGGCTGGTATTTCTGACAGCTTGTCTCGAGACATCAACACCATAGGCGCTGATGCACATCCCTGAAACAGAAATCCGCCGAATTCGACCGTCACAACAATATGTGGCTCGGTGTGCAATGTGTTCGGAATTTAAATGTTCAACTTTCAATTTGGGTTTTATCAGTGTATAATTTTAATCTATTTTAATAGCTATGCTTAGGAAGTCAGTATGCAAAGAACACACACGTTAATATCTAATATATGTTTGAATGAAGGGAGCAATTATGGTTATGGACTATAGTCAGCATTATTCGCTTTAAAACAGTTTCACTTCCCCACTCCACCAATATGAGGCCTCTATTAACAGATGTGAAATGATCGTCTGCAATTCATGTCATGTAGATAGTTTATTCCTATTAACATTAGGTAGGGCAATGTTGGAAGTCTCCAGACCATACTTCACCTACTAAACTTCAAAATGTGATTTTGGGGGCTAGAATAATAAAGATGTACTCTTGATTGAGTGGTGGGTGGATGGGATTTGGGATTTGTATTCAGGGCGGTTTTGTTGAGTGCTGATATACCGTGTTCATGATGTGTTGTGTTTTTGCATTACCGTTGTAGCGTTGTGATTTATTGATGAGTTTTTTGTTGGTATTGATGTGTTTTTGTTGAGTTCTATTACTGTTTTGGTGATGTTTTGCTGTGCCAGTATTGTGTTTTGGTATTGTTGTATTGGCATTGAGTGTCTTTGTCTTATTTCTGAGTTATAATTTAGTTGACTTTTGCTGTGTAGTGCTTTGAAAGTCGTGTCGTAATTATGTTGGAGTTTGATCTTTCCTTTGGTGTTGTTTTGTTGGTAGGTTATTTGTGTATTGCAATTACCCTGTTGTATTGCTGTGGTGGTATTCTGTGGGTGTGCGTTGGTGAGTGATGTTATTCAATTATGAAAAATGAACAAAGTACATGATAGGAAAAATGGTTGTTGAATTATTTTTCGCGTATGTATGCGTGAGCTTGCATGTGTGGGTACGTGTGTGATATTGTTACTCTCATTTCAACAATTATCTATGCAATGAAAAATAGGGAGGTCATATAGCACAGTGTGAATTTAAATGGTTCAGTTTAAAAATACTAGGTTTCTTAAAAACTAACATTTATTTTGCATTGCAGTTAGAGTGTACCAGGTGTACCAAACCTTATAATAGCTGTAAAAAACATAATTGAATTGGAGAGGGTGACCAAGAAGGCGAATGGGGGCCCTGTCCAATGTGCCATCATTCAGCAGGGCCCTTATAGGAAGTATGTGACTCCGATGTTATTTGGGTTTATTGTCTATGTGACTCAACAGTTGGAGGGAGTGAATGGTATTGAAACTGGTCTGCAAAAATCCACAACTTTAGAGACATCACTGTGACCCACGAATGATGATCAGTAAATTGGAGGTGCGCACTTCCACCACAAATTACTGCTAATGCATCTTTTAAGACAATCATGTTTGGAGGATGCTTGTATTGAGTTCATCATAACAAAACAAGAACACTTTTAGTGAGATGCTTTAAAGAGTACATCATTTTCAGCATAGAAATTAGACAAATCCATCATCCGACAGTCTACCTTTGCATGTCTGTTGTTTCTTGGTCACTTGCTGTCTAGGCGCTCCTCAAGTTATGCTCAATTAGATTGCAACTCTTCTAAACTCCTCCTCTGAGTCGTCAAGCTCCCCACTCTTTAATCTTCATACAAGTTCCAGTCCTGCATGATTAAGTCCTTCTTGCATCTGTTTTGACATTTTAACTATTGCCAGGCTCTATTCTAATTCTGCTTCATAGTTAACTCATGAAACACCAGGTTATCCTCTACGAACAGGAAGATCCAGCTAAAACAAGTATGTCTGCAATCAAGAATACAACTAAGGTAGTTTGAATACCTTTGAGGGATTTTAGGTCTTGCTTGACATTGCAGCTGTCACCATATGTCCAAACGAGCTGCCAGGAGCACTACAAAGAGGGACTGTGGCACCACCCAGGTTTTGGTTCATCTGAGTACAGTTTCTGATTTGTCAAAAGCTGTGTGCTTCCACAGGAAGAGTGCTTACCCTCCAAACAGATGTGATCATTTATCCAGCTCAGTGATCCAGGCTCTGTATCTAGCAAAGCTATTGTGTTTGGCATTTCAGGTCACACACATGCCCTTTAAGGTCAGACAAATACCACTGCAATGCTATTAAAACATTCTCTTAGATAATTAGATAATTATGATGGCTGTTTTTCTTCGATTGCCAAGTATGAAAACGTATGCTTAGTAGAGCGTGGTTTTGTTGGCATTGATGGCAAGCCAAAGATCAAGACTTTAAGCTAGATTGTTTTTTATCATGAAACATTCCAATGAAATCTGTGGGCCTGACATTGATATTTCTTAACCCCTTCGGGGCTGATGACGAGCTCAGCTCGTCATGGGTGTAACCTGCGCTACGCGGATGACGAGCTGAGCTCGTCACGTAACGCGGGTTTTATTAAAACGCAGCGCGCAGCGGGAAAACCGCTAGCGCGCATGCGGTTAAAGGGTAAGTTAAGTTCAATGTGCATTTAAGGGTGGATTTTGTCACATGGAATCTCGTGAATGCAAAGCCAGTCTGGCATATCTAGAACGCTAACCCTACGAGATGGCACTCAGATTCAACCAAGAAAATGGTGGAGCTCCTGTCTGCCAGCGAGCGAGGTAAATAAAACAAATTTACCACTAAAATGCCAAGTACAAGCCACAAAACATTCAGGTAGTCTTAATATTCCCCCAACAGACTATTTCAGAATGTTAATGACCCAATTTCAAAAAGTGCAGAGTCTAAATTAAAAGTAGATTCATGGTGATGGGATTTCATGCAGTCTCTCAGAGTATGGTGATCAGTATCCGCCTCAGCACACTTGAGTTGAAAGTGCACTAAAGCATAAACATTTGTGATAAAACATTATGAGAACAGCAGTAGGATCCCCATATTTATTGTGAAAAGCATTTGTCAAAGCCAGTAGGCTTTAATGTTGAGTTGCTGTCATGCTGTGTTGCTGGCAGTAGCCAGGTATTTTGTTGCATTAAACCTCACAGATTGCTATAGTAGGTAAGAGTTTTGGTTTCTGTCAAATCCTGTGGGAAACCTTGGGGTGGTGAAGATTTTCATCATGATAATCTTTGTTAGGCCGTTTTGAGAGAGGTTGTATATTGTTTTGCAAACTGTAATTATGTACATATATGTAATTTTATAACTGTGTACATGAAAGATACTAGCATGTGCACAATTCAGAAAGTTATGGTGTCAGCCAATGTTAAAGGTTACGGACCTTATCGACTTCAATGGGAAAGGTATGCCATATTCCAGATGTTTCAACTATTTATTATGAAACTTTATGACAAAACCAGTAGGTGTGATTTACTTACTGTGAAAAGCATGTGTTCAAGGCAATAGGATTTTCAGTAATTCAAGTATTTTGGTATATGGAATCTCATGGATTACCATGATAGGCAAGGATTTAGGTGTTGGCGACCAACCCAAACCAGCCATGGCGATAAAAGTTGTGCATTATGATAATCCTTATTAGGACCTGTTAGAAATGTAATTCTTGATTTGAAGGCGGTGAGAATCCACTGAGAATCTATTTCAAATAATAATCCCAATCTCTTTCAGACTGAAACACAAAAGTCACTAAATAAACATTTGCTTAACCCTTTTGGTAGCTTGGCACACAAGCAATTATGGTTAGGCTAAAGGCAATAAAGTGAAAATAGAGTAAACTTTAACAAATGAAATTACCCCAAAACTGGAAAAATATATTCAGTAGAACCAGAGTTATGAGTTTTTCAAGTTTTAGATAAAAATAGCTCCAAAAGCCACAAAGCACCATCTGCGGGTATCTAGTCACCCTTGAACCGGGACAATGTTACAAGTTCAGGCTAACTGGAATGGAGCACTGTCTGGTTACAGGAGAAGGTTTGTCCCGGTGGAAACTTTACCTTCTCATTTTGATGTGAAGATGGTGTGGCGCGGCTCTGCTGGGCTCTGTGTCAAACTGTGTTAGATCTTTTGAGACTTTCAGTCAGGAGCTGTGTGACTCCGCGGGGCTCTGCATCACTGCTTATCAGATCTGGAGAATCCACTGATTAGAAGTTGTGCGGTGCTGTGTTGGAAGGCTTTGCATCGGATCCAGAGAAGCCATTGATCAAGACCTGTATAGTGCTGCAATGCCAGGTCCTTCGTTGCTCTGCACCGTTCTGTGTCAGATCCAGTGAAACATTTAGTTAAGCAAGTGTTCAGACTCCAACCAAGGGTTCAGGACATTGAGATCAAAGTCCATCAGAGGGGATCAGGTCAGATCCAGTTGGGTCAGGTCCGCTGGAAAGCAGGAAAGGCCTCTGGAAGCTTGCTGTGTCCCTATAGCTCACACATGAGGTTAGCCAAGTGACACTTGGAATCAGATTTGTGGTCCCCGGTTCAAATCAAGCAGGTCCAGTCTTCCTTCTTCAGACAACGGGGCAGTCATTCTACTGAATCTTCCCAGGTCCATAAGTGTTCCGAATTCATGTTCTAAGGATGTCACTTATATGCTTAGTGCCAGTCTCTGGGTGAGGGGGGGGACAACCCTTTTTCTAACTCTAAAATTGGTTCTGGTCATTTTTCCCCTTTCCCTGAATTTGTCTCCAGACTGATATGCTTTTTCTTAAGTCAGGAACTGGCAGGGTACAAAAGCCCAGGCTATCCTGCTCAGGAGAATAACACCTCTCCCCACACCCAATGCCCTTTTATACAGTGACTGGGATGAATACACATCACACCACAGGAGAACCATTAACTGTCATGTGACCCTGGACACTGACAGAAAGACATATCTGGTTTGGCAGGAAAATGGCAACTTTCTAAAAGCATAATTTTCATTGTAGTGATTTAAAATCTGACTTTACCTTTAAAGAGGCATTTATTTTACAATTAAAAGGAGTGAAAATTGTATTTTTCTTGCTGCTCCTATACAGATGTTATCAGTTAAGAAATATAATAAGGTAAACCTGTATTAGTCTATGTGAGGCTAGCCTTGCTGCAGTGTAAAACGACATTGGAGATGTTTCACTGCTAGGACATGTAAAACCTTAAGTATGCATGTTCTAGCTTTTTAAATACCATGCACCCTGCCATAGGAGCATCTAGAGCCTACCCGAGGGGTGACTTATAAGTATTTAAAGGAAGGTTTAGACCTGGCCAAAGGTTTACTTTGCAAGCTCAAAATGGCAGTTTTAAAACTGTCCCCACAGGTTGCAGTGGCAGGCCTGAAACATGTTTTGCAGTGCAACTTTAGTGGGTGGCACAATTTATGCTGCATCCCTCTTGTAGTATTTAGGCTCAGGGGAACATGTAGAACCATATATTAAGGACGTAAAGGTAAATTAAATGTATCAATCGAGTGTATGGCAATTTAACCAGGTTTAAAAGGAGAGAGCACAAGCACTTTACCCGTGGTTAGCAGGAATAAAGGTTGTAGAGTCCTAAATCCCAAAAAACTGGTTCAGGAAAAATAGGGTAGTGAAGGCAAAAAGCTGGGATGATCCTGCAGAAAGGTTTAATTTCCAACAAGTTCTCTTAGGAGAGAGAATATTTTGCTTTGTCAACTGCAATTGTGTATATATTTGTAATTTTAATGATGTATTCTGGTGGTTGCATTGTTGGGAAATCCTACACTCAGTACAGAAGACCTGAGTTAGTGATGGTGACAAGCCTATGATAAGAACGAGAGGTCTGATTGGTGCACTTAGAAAAGTTATGTCAAACACTATAGGTTCCATCTATTTATTATGAAAGTGGATGACAAAAGTAGTAGGTATGGCTTATTTACTGTGCATAATATAAATAAATATTTAATTTTCCCTCGTGGTCGTGTCTCAAAATACTCCCCTCACCTGGTCCAACGGCCCCACCGCTCTTACCTGCAATGGCCGCGGCTGAAGAAGAGAGAGTAGGACAGCACCATATCTATTTAGAGATAGAGCTGTATCTCGCTCCCACCGTGTGTTTGCACACTTTATGCTGCCTTGCACCACGCACACATCTTTGCACTAAACTGTCCTGGTAGTTTTGTGATGCTGAAATACTTCATACATTTTCTTTGAAGTTGTCCTCTAGGTCTGAGCCACAGCAACTTAGGGAAAATGTAGTATTCATCATCTAAACCTGCTTTTTATTTTTTAATAAATGGTGCCCTTATGTTCATACAATACATTCAGTAAAAGTGGTCACAATTTTTGCGCACCAAATTTTACCAAATACAATTGTTTTTGCGAACCGATATGTTGGTTTGCAAAATTCTGATTCTTAGGAGGTCACAATTTGACCTACCTTATTAATCTGCATGAGGTAGTGCATAAATTGCGACCCACTACAAATCACTGACATCACAGGGATGGTGGTGTCCTGCTGAAGTCAGCAGACCAACAAGTCTGTGACTGCTTTTAAATAAAGCTTTTTTTATAATGCAGCCTGCTTTCCTTTAAAGAAAAACTGGATATGTTTAAAAAATAAAAAGAAAAGTTTCAAAAACTTTCTTTGAGGAGTAAATAGTTGTCCCAGGCACCACTACCTACTCTTAAAAATGTTTTTTACCTCACTGAAAAAGGGGAAGAAGTCCTTAAGAGACCCCTTCCTGTTTTAGAGTGGGATATCACCTTTTTTGAGTCATCAATAGCCTATCAATGATATGCAACTGCAACTGCGGACTCAACCCAATGGTACATACTATCAGAAATCGCAAATAGGAAGAGACACTTTAAACACGTCCCTTTCAATTTGCCATTTAGTATATAGTCACAAACTTGTTTTGCGATTAAGCAACAAGTGACCTAAATGTACTTTGGGTTTTAAATATACCGAAATGCTACTTTGGAAACACAAAGGCTCTGAATCTGTGTATCAGAACCTTTGCAACCTCAAAATAGCTTTTGGTCCTGGAATATGTAACATTGTGGGAGCCCATACCAATCACCGCCTCTAGTTAATAATTCAGTTCTCATAATAGTATGCAGGATGTTACCCAGTTTGTGATGTATATGATATCCGTTGGGCACCGGTGCATTATCAAAACGTGGTGTCAAATCACAGGGCTTGGTTGGAATGATGTTCTCAAAAGACTTTGGGATGCTGTAGGCAATCTCCCTATAACCTCTTTAGAGGGCTAAGCATGTACAAATGTACAAGCTAAGTATGGCGTGCTGTATATTGGTAGTATCCAAAGCCTCCACAGCTGCTGCACAATAAACTCCCTAACAAAACAGATGACCAGTAACACAGAGAATGGTGTCTGTGGTACTACCAAAGGAGATACTTTCACATAGTGGGATTCCCAGAGATTTGAAGCTGCAAAACGTACTCTGACCCTCTGAGGAACATTGTGCACTTGAAATCCCATTTTCATTTTTAAATGTCATGTCTTAGACCCAATAGTTACATTCATCAGAGCTAGAATACTCTTCTCCCTCAAAGCAGATCTTTGCACTTACAATGGCAATAAGTGCATTGTTTGCCTATGTAAAGTGAGGGAGTATGTCCTCAATATGTGGTATATAGCGACACGAGAAGGGAGGTGAGCAGCTTTGTTTTTGTTCTCTGCCTAGTTTAAGATTCCTCTATTTTGAACTATGCACACAGACAGTAGAGACTGAATGATAGTCCAGTATTATAGTTGATTTAAAACCAGCACTCATGCCGGGTAGCCTGGGACAGACGTATGCGGTAATGGGATTGGAGCACTGCTAGAACCATCTAGAAGTTTGTTTGTAGATAGTGCTTTCAACAACAAAGTTGGATATGAATAATTTTATAATGCCTTAGTACAAGATGATTATGCCAGCCAGCTCTGTGCAGAGCTATCACCTGTCATACCAAAGAACACAGTTAGAATAAATGCAAAATGTTTTCACAACAGCAGCCTCTGAATACTAGAGAGTGTTTGCACAGAACTCACCCAACAATATGCTTTGTGTATTTGGTGTATGACTATTGTAAGTTCTGATGAATCACTGCATGAGTGGCTGGACCTTTGTCTCAATGGCAGAATGTGCTGCATCTTTGTATCCGGGATCACTGGTGGGTCCCCTGGTCAGTCACTGATTCTTTCACTGGCACAGGCCAATCCTTCCTGAAATCAGATGATGTTGACCCTCCATTTCGTTTGTGAAGGCAGCCGGGCAGTGCTAAATGAGGTGAAGCATGACTTCCATGAGGTATTTGCAGACCAGGTGAAGTGAGGTTTGGACTAATTGATATTCAGCTTATATTTCCACAGAGAAAATCTGCTGATCAAATGCCAAAGTTATACTGGAGAACAATTGTATTTAGATAGAGATAAATCAGGAGAAATGACCTAACTGAACTTGCTTCTTTCAGTAGATTAGTTGATGATGGTGTGGACGTCAGCTCTGTGTTTTTACACACTGCAATTATTCTATTAGAACTGATAAATAAGACCTCATGTCAGGACATGTATATTCTGATAATTGTGTATTTCATATCAAGTGATTGCTAATGCATCAAAAGGATGTGCAGGAAGACGTCTGAACCATTGCCCCTCCTCCTACCCATTTCCATTTTATCTTCATGTCTTCAGCTTGTTTCTCACTGACAGGCCAGGACAGGTAAGATGAGATGCTTGCATATGATTCAAATAGAGATTTAACTAGAGAAGGTGATATTTTTCTTGCGGCTTACATTTCCACTATTCTGAATTGGGGGTGTCCAAGCTGTATGGAGAATTTTAAATTAGACAGACGTACACTACTAAAATTGCTGCATTTTGATTAGCTCCTGGCTGGTCAATATCTGCTCAGGAGATTCATAGGTCGTACCTAGACATTCTTCATTACATCTTCTTCTCGTAACAGCTGCCTGTGAAGATAACATAATTCTAATAAAGAACTAGAATATACACCAAGCTCACAGAGTGTCAAGGAATACAGCTTTAGAATCATTTACTCTCCTGTACATAAGACTGCATGTTTGCGTTAATTTTTTCTGTCTCTGGTGTTACAAGTTCCTTGAAAAAATGAGTATTAAAAACATTCCTTTCCATGTATTGGTGTTATATATGTAAAGTGTCCTCAGTCTGTGAAAATTGTGAAGTCTAGGGACTGTTTTCATTGTCATTTAAAATAGCATCATTGTTGTTTTGTCTGATTTAAAATATTTATCATTTTGTTTTATGTAATGATCTTCAACCGGAACTTTTCATAAGGAATATAGAAAGTAGTTTTTATTGTCAAATATATGTTTGTAAATATGGTTTGTTGTTTCTTTATAGTTACTCACAATAACAATTAGTTTGAAGCTAGTGCATTTCCATGCAGTGAAACAGAACTACTGACAACAGGATTTGGAAAAAAGTAAAAAGAACAGAAATAAACATGCAAATAGCAAATGCTTCAGTGTGTATTATTACCCATTGGAACACATCTCCATGATATTAGCTCTGTTAGAAATGGGATTTCTGGTTGGCTAGGCATGCGCCTAAGCCAGGCAGAAACCACCACTCAAGTCAGAGCATGGGAGTTACACGCTGAAGATAACCCCTGCTCACCTCCGTGGTAGCTTGACACGAGCAGTCAGGCTTATCCCAGAGGCAATGTGTAAAGTGTTTACACAACACACACACACAGCAGCAACACACTAGGCACACCACAAAAGAAACTCCTCACAAGGTTATATAAAATAAATAGCCTTTGTATTATCCAAAACACATTAGAATCATAATCACACAAACACACTGTGCTAACCATTGCGCAGCATTTATTATTATTATTCCAAACATACCAAACTTGACCACGCTGCTCCTCTCATATCAGGAATTACCGCTGAAACACTTATCAGGGAATCCCCAATGTATTCCTATGACAGGGCAGCCTCACAGCAGTGAGAAACCCAAAATGGCTGCTTGTCACTACCAGGACATGTAGCACACTTAAGGAACATGTCCTACCTTTTACCTACAATGCACCCTGCCCATAGGGCTAGCTAGGGCCTACCTGAGGGGTGAGTGACATGCAGTAATAGTGGGGCCACAGACGTGGCACACACTTTAGGTGTCACCTCACAGCAGCAGTAACACTGCCCACACAGGCCCTGCAATGGCAGAGGCCTGAGACAGGTTTGAAAGGCTACTTTGGTGGGTGGCGCAATCAGTGCTGCAAGCCCACCAGTAGCATTTAATTTACTGGCCCTGGGTATCTGAGATACCACTTTACAAGGGACTGACAGGTAAATTAAATATGCCAAACAGGTGTAGACCAACCTTACCATGTTTACCACAGAGAGCACACTCACTTTACACTGGACAGCAATGCTAAAGTGCCAAGAGGCCAGAACCACCAACACCATCTCGGAAAAAAGTCTAGGGCCAACAAGCTCTCTCTGTAAATTGCTTCCTGCACCTTGAAACAAATTCAGTCACATAAATGTAAATGAATGATTTAAAATTCCTTGTTGTTAATGAAAATGTTACTAATTTAAAATGAAGGAGGTATTGAGCTAAGATGTTAGCTTGAGTAAACACTTATAGAAAGACGATGATGGATCCTCTTTTGAACTTTTTTTAGAACCTTTAAAAAGTATTACGCTTCTAATTTCTAACTCCATATACCTCCCCTCACATTTTTTAACCAACTGGTTTCATATTGCATTAACACATTAATGTTCAATTACTTCAGTCTGCTCCACAGGAAATGCTTTAAGTTATTAAGCTGATATTCCAGCAACACGGCATTCATCTGTGCCTCATATTTGTAGAATGTTAGCGCTCTCGTTGCTCATTAGAACTCTGTGGTGAAGCTGCAGTAGAACACTGGGAATCACCTGACAAATTGCTGCTGCTCTTGAAAGTGCATGTGTTATTCCGCATATCAGATATTTTCTCACAGGGCTGAGGACAATATCTGTTAAATATTATGAAAAAATCAGGAGAGAAAACAGTTTTGTCTGAAAAATGGTTCATCAAATCCCACCGAAGGATCAGCATTTTTCATTGGGTAAAATCACCTTAGAATTCAGCACAATTCTAAAATTAGTATGACATGACTAGCAAATGATATATATTCTAACAACATCTGTATCACCCTATATACTTGTTCCTTTTCGTTATCCTCAAAACAGGCATTCACTACAATCATTTCACAGGGATAACAATTGCAGTCTCATAACCATAAAAAACAAAATCCAGCAGGGATGCTGTATTAAATATTCCACCTAAGTAGTCTCATCCGACAAACTCTTTTGTGAGTTTCAACCTGCATTGTAAGAGTCTGATTTGTTGAAGCAATATTATCCAATGGAAAGGGCACTTCTAGGTAGTTATTGACCAGTTGGAGTAGGGACCTTGGCTTCACCTTGCGCCCCTCAGGCTCCAGCCCCTTCAATAACTACCTGGGAGTACCCTCACCCATTGGATAATATTGCTTAATTAGAACATTATAATACTGAGAGCTCAATTAAAGACAATGGACTGGCTCAAAGCTAATAATGGATGGGGTAGGCCTTTCTCTCTAACATTCCAATGTTTTTCTTTGTGTTCAACCCCTTTTAATTTAGAGCATTGTACTTTATTGGATGGAATGTTCTAATAGCCTTATAGGCATCGGGCTATTGGAGTTGATAAAAAGCCTCTCCCTTGTTTTAGGCCCTCACTTGCAGCTCATGCAAGGATAAAAAAAATAACTAGAAATGTAAGAGAGATTTGGGCTACATGAAGATGAAATTCAGAACATGTTCAGGGAGTAATTGATGGTTGATAGTTGAATATCTCTGGGACATGTGGTTTACCAAAATCTGCCCTTGACCGTCATACACCCCCTTTAAATGCATCCCCCTTAAATATACAATCCTTCATACTCTCCGCCCCCTGGATTCCTCTCTGCAGTACCTGTCAGTTACCCACAGGGAGAGACTAAAGCTTCCTGGCCTTCCCCTGAAGCTCTGGGAAGGCTCAGGCATCTTCTTCATCCACTGCAGACCTGACCTTCCTCCTAACATTTTGTCAGGGGAAAAAGGGGGAATTTCTCACTAGTGCTAACTTCGCTATCTGTGATTTAAATGAAGAGTTTGTACTTTTCATGCTACTCTTGGTAGTTGCTGTACATTCAGAAGATAACTCAAATGCAACATTCCGAACTTTCCTTGAGTGTCAGTTTTTAATATGAAGCAAATAGCATTACATACAGGTTACTGAAAGTATTGTCCCAATAAGGTGCTGATAAATGTGTAGCATTTGTTTTGAGAAGGCCCAAGCTTATTTTTTAGCATTTTAACAGACTGATTGGACATCAAATGTAAATAATATATGTTGCACAACAAATTCTGAGCTGTGTTGATGTAGAATGTAGAATTTACTGCCCTTCTGGTGCATATGGATTGTGCAAATGCTCATGATTGTCCACATCTTTAACTATGTTAACCTTCATATCCTGCTTTTTATCCCAGTTATGCAAACATTTATATAAAGACTGCTTTGAATTAAGGGCTTAAATTAAGAATATCAAGAATCCAATTATTCCTATGAGGTCAATATAATCTAAACTAAGGCATGTACATACCAGTATGATTGTTGCATACTTGGTTTCAGAATCTGCCAAAGAAGAGCATGGGACTTGTGACGGGAAGAAAAATGTTATAAAACCAGGCCCTCACTGATAGGAGGCCCAGTTGTAGAAGATATGCAGGGTTTATCACAATACCCCAGGAGACTGCAGCCAGCAGGCACACCCATTAGATAAAACAGTATATTAGCAACACCACACATTTGCACCAACTGAGTTCATTGATGATCTCTGCCTATAGGCTTCATTGATGCCTACAAGATATTTAGAACAAGCTTCTCGTGTTTGATATTGCAGAATAGACCCAAATATGAATTCAAAGACTGCATTTTGTATTCACGTGAAGTACTACTCACATACCACAAAAGACTATTAGGTAAGCCTATGGCTGGAGAGTTCTGCCTTGCCTACTTTTACTACGCAGTGATCTCCACCCCGGGGCAGAGATCTCCACACAGGGCAGGCTCTAGGCCTGTGCGACTGGTGCCACCGCATTGGGTGCTGAGGTCAGAAGGGAGCCCCCCATTTGCAAGTGTATTATGGTTTTAAAAGCACCTGTTGTCACATTCCTTGCCTCCAGCAATCTACTGGCAACAATAAAAATGTCAAGGTTGATTAATGTTTGTGCTGGAGAGAGATTGAAGTTTTGTCTAGGGGAAGTTTTGACTCATGGTAAGGTAGCGCAGAGGGTTAATATGCCTACTCCAAAGAACATGTGCCATGCAGATCACAAAGTGCAAATTACATAAATAGGTCAGAGAGTTAATGCTTTTATCAAAGAGCTATTTTGTTACTCGCAGTTTGTAAGTTAAAATTCTAATATAGAACAGTGAGCTATGAACTGTGATCAAAGAGCTGCTTGCAAACTGCAAGGTATAGATTAGAGTTTATGAATTATTCCCAGGCTTTCATTATCTTAATGTTGCAAAAAGGTTTCATTTGGGTAGAAATCAATTCTTATTAGTAAAGACAACCCCCAACCACGGTGTTATGTTTTAAATTCTGAGTTTGTGCTTCTCCAGACCAAGCACTCGAAAACTATACTGCCTACCATTATAGATGCCATGTGACTCCAAAACCTTGTAGTCCTTTGTCTTATGTAACAGTTCCTATTCACTGATTTACACACATATGATTGATTGTCTCTGAGTAATGTGTGTGTGATGCAAAGTGCTCTGACACCCTACACTGGTATGAGTGGCGCTATGAAACAAATTAAATGCATCTGAGAGAGAGTGGTTCTGTAGACTTGAGTGGCACTGTTAAAGGGTGTTAGTGAGAGAATCCATGGTGGTGGTCATAGAGGGATGCCAACCGGGCACCACAAGTGCTAAAGCCAGACCTGTCTCCACATACACAGGTATCCTTTTTCGTGGTAAATGTTGGAGGGAGAAGTGGCTGGGAAATGGCCTCAGCCCATACACAAATAACTGCACACTAGCCTTTTGTGACCCCACACTAAGTGGAGCCAGGGTAGGGAGTCAGCAAATTCTAGAACCAGATGCGGGAGGAAGTCTGGAAATTTCTCCAACTTCAAAGCTAGCAGCAGGTATAAATATTAGACCCTCAGACCAACTCTACAGATTACTTCCGGACGACTCAGAAGAAGTACTGCTCTGCTCCCCTGCTATAAGAAGGACTGCCCTTCTGCCCTGCTACCTAAGGAAGTAAGGCTGGATCTTCTACTTTTGAGAACCACCAGATTAACTCTCAGGGTTGGCTGACTGGCCTCCTGTCCTTAGCTACCGGGAGATAGGAAGCTTCAGAGACCCGCAGAGAACTGCAACTGCCCAGCTGCCCCAACTCAACAGGACCTGCCTGTGTCCTCCTGCTGGCCTCTGCTGAAGTGAGTTCTGATCCCCAAGCGGTACCCTCTAGGGCCTAGACCCTTGGCTGGCATCAGAGTGTACTTCTCCTGGCCCAACTATGTTTTTCCTCAGGATGGATGACACTCAACGCAACATGACACAGTACCTCACATTGCAGTCCTTGCAGCTCCTCAACTGAACTGATGCAGTGTGCGACAACTCTACACAGGCCCTCGTATCGCAGCCTTCGTAGCTCCTCATTGAAACCAACGATTTGCGAAGCAACACCCTGCATCATGGACATGAGGTGCAATTCTTAATGGGGCTAACCAAGTCCCTGTATCCGTACCCACTCTAATGCAGTCCAAAGTGCAAACAGATACCATAGTTGGTGCTTTGTGCTTTTAGGCGCTATACTTAACTTAAAACTTTGAAATTGTATATGTGCTGTTCCACTAATTGGATTTTTATTATTTTGGTGTCAATTTATTAACCCTAATTATCTTCTCAATTGGTGGAAACATTTACTTGTCTTGTGTTTTCACTTTATTGCTGTTTGTGTGTTGCATAAATACTTTACATGTTACCTTTGACTTCTTTTGTGCCGAGGTATCAGAGGGTTAAGCACAGGTCACTTTAGTGACTGTTTGTGGCTCACCCTGAGAAGGATTGTTGCTGTTGCTTGAGAAGGGCTCACAACCCCCTCAACCAACAACCCACTTTCTCATAGGTAGCATAATAAAGTTGATGATCCACAGCAAAAAGGCACCAGATGTTGGTTACATAGGTTGTCTGCACTAGGTCAGGGTTAAGGATGGTGATTCAGTGTGGCATAGAAATTACCTATTTGTAGGGTGGCAGGCTTAATGGTTCAAAATGAACCTTTCAGGAATTAATTGATGATTTTGTGGCAGCAGAGCTGACTCAGCATATCATGAGCTGTAGAAAACCCCAAACCCTATCAGACTGAAGAAAATGTAACTGTTGTTTGGCCATTGAAGACATATACAGAATAGTGATAGTAAATATCTTAGTTTTGATGAACATCTGATGACTTACTGGATATGTTTACAGATATGCAGCCCATCGCAAAGTTCAACAAGCAAGAGCTGCATTAGACAAATATTAAAATGTATTTTCAGTGCCATACAAACACAGCCAATCACATGTCTTACATATAACCCATTAATGCTATTTGGGACTATAACTGATGTCATATGCAGGACCCTCCTTTACTAGAAATGATGTGCTTCCGCTCAGTGATTCTTCATGATGCCATGTACAGGTATGAAACCACAAAATTCTTGATACATGTGGTCATCACTGTGCAAAGATGGGGCATCACATATTAGATTAAATACAATGTTTGCGGAGTCCTTTGGTGATGTCCCCATTATTTACACCAAAAACATCTAACTGCAACAAATCACTTTGAAATCACATTGCAAAGTAATAGATTGGTGACAATTGACTAGGTATGGCTGCACCCACTCCCTTGTTGGGTCCTAGCTAATGGAAGGTACTCAGTGAAAGTGACTGGTACACATCAAATGGTTTGCACCCATGTCAGCGATATCCTATGTTCTATACACAGGGATTTGAGTTCTGACTAGCCTCCTAGAGGGGTAAAGCATTTTCACATCTGCCCCTGGGATGAACACTTGTGAATGGCTAAGTAATTGCTGAAAGGCTAGTGGTGTACACACAGTAATCTCAGCAAGCACCATAAGGATTGTTTATGCAGTTTCAAAAATATGCTATGATAATCATTATTGACTAGATTAAAGCATTTAAGAACTTTAACATCAGCAAAGGTGGAAAGATTCATTGCCATCACTGTGGATACTGGGATGTCATGATTGGTAGACAACTTCTGGAGGGAGATAATGAAAATAATTTTTGAGTGGAAAGAAGAGTCTATGTTAGGGTATTCAGTCTAGGGTCCACTAGGGTCCACAAAAATAAACCCTAAGAGCTGCACCATGTCAAAGTTGAGAATATTGTACGTCTGGTGCTGTTCTGGATGTTATAGAGGGACTGCAGGGTGATGAACACCAAACACCATCAATCTCAGGAAGTTGAGGCATGTTAATTACTGGCATCATATGAATAATTTCTGGATATTTGCAATAATGGCAACAAAGCTTCCGTAAACCTTTTGTGATGAAGTCTTAAAATTCACTGCCTATACATTTTAAAGTCATTCAATGTATAGGTAAGTGAGAGGCAATGCAGAATTTCTATGTTCTTGATTTTTCAGATCTGAGAAGAAGACATTGAATGAAAACTGCCCATCAGTAATTTTAAAGCACTTTTCTGGCTCAACAACTTTAAATTGTATCTTGACGTACACTACAATTTATGAAAGTAAATTACTTCATGACTCTTACTAATATAAAGTGCTTAGGTGGCTTTTTATGACCATAATAATCTACATAAATGGATTAACTAAAGCTTAGGCAAGTGGTATAATGAAGTCATCACAGACCACTGCATTGTGAAAAGGTCTAGTACTACTAAGGGCCAAATATGATTTACTATGGTATTCACCATTACCCCCTCCCAACACATGTGATTCCCTAGCCTTTTGTTACACACTAATTTTGTTCACATTCTCTCCTCAACTGGAAGATAATACTGCATGTAAGAAATTGGGTTACTGGTTGAGGTGGGTGAACACCTTCTTAAGCAGCAACCACAATTCTACTCATGGTGAAGTCACAAGCAAACACTAAATTAACCTTTGCTCAACCCTTGGATAGCTTGGCACAGAGCAGTCAAGCTTAACTCAGAGGCAATGTGTAAAGTATGTGTGCAGCACTTTAAACAGTAACACAGTGAAAACACACCACAAAAGGAGCCCACGACAGAATTAGAAAAACATTTTTATACATAAACAAGACCAAAATGACAAAAATCCAATCAGTAGACCAGGAGATATTCAATTTTTAAAATGTTAGTAAAAATAGCACCAAAAGGTGTAAAGCGCCAACAGTGGATATCTGGTCTCACTCGACCGGGAAAAAGTCACAAGTTCAGGCCGACCACAGTGGGGTGCGAGCCGGCTACAGGGACCCAATAAGACAGAGTACCTTAAACCCTGATTTGCGGATCGTTGAGAGGATATTCTTCAGAGATGGGTCACGGAGCCAAAGCGATGCATCGGTTCTCAGATGCGTCGAGGTTGCGATGCGAGGTTCTGATGTGTCGAGGATCCCGTTGACGAGGGCTTGAAATAAGAAGTCCAGAGTGAAAGATACCACACACATTTGGGACAATGCAGCAGTTCCAAAGTGCTGCGAGGCTACAATGTGGAATTTGTCATCATTGTCGAGGCTGCTGTGATGAAGATGCTAGGATCTGTGCCTAAGATGTCTTTAGCCCTCATATTTGACTCAAAGGCTTAATTGTGCATGTACTGTTACCTGGGGCATCACAAAAACAGTTTAAAAGATTCCAGGTTATGTAAATTGCAGAAGCTAAGCTGATCTTCAGGGTTCCCAGATTCTTCTTCCACACCCTCTCTTCAAGGCCCTAAAATGGCTGCATGTAGAAGTTCACCTTAAAATACACTAATTAGTGCATACAGCCCTTCATGACACATCACCTTTTTTTCTGAAAAAACATTTTACGTGCTACACCCCTCCTTCCCCCCCCCCTCTCTCTCTCTTGCTGGTCACCCATGGTCTTCTAACTCTGATCTTTTGATGATTCCCCATTTTTGTCATCAGAGATCAGAGGGTACTCCTTTAATGCCCTTTCCTACGTCATGGCTTTCTTCTGGAGGAGTCTTTAGTCTATTGCTTCCTTTACATTAAGCCCTAGAAGTTTTTTTGCAATGTATTGTCCCGTCTTCCTCTGACTTCTTGGCTGTTGTTTACACCATGAACCCCTTATGGGATGTAGGTACTCTCTAAAAGAAACAAGTAAATGAAAGCTTAGTATAGCATAACAAACAATGCAGCACATTTGCCAGTATAACTTTCCAGATAAAAAAGTGAAAATGTGTCTCTATAACAGTATTCTTGTATTTGCAGTGATTATTTTGTCTTCTCTAGATTTCTGAAGAAATCCTGACGTATTCCTGTATATGTGTGCAAATTATAGATCGCCAAAAGTACTTAGAAGGATGCATGTTTCTGCATACAGAAATATATGTAGTGTAAATATCCATTTGCATTCTCTTCTTAATGAGAAAAATATTTTTTATGGTGGGAAAATACCTTACTGTAAAGCCTCAGTAATTTATGTGGATGTTCCCCCATTACAACTCCTATAACACCCTCACTTCCACATGAGTATGTGTCCAATCAATTTTGAGAGGAATAACTCCCTGCAAACTGTTGGGAATTTACAAAAAATGCTTGTTTGTGATTGTTCTCCAGCTTTTACAGATGGACTTACCCAGGAACACCCACAACCCCACCACCTGCAACTACATTTGCTCTCAGGGAAATTCCACCATTTCCATGAGCATAAATCCTATTTGCAAGGTAGAGTCCCAATTAGAATCAGGGATGGGATTTACAATGGGAAAATACTATTTTTAGCATCACTAAAGTGTGCTTAGGTGTGCGAGCTATTTAATATTGTAACCCTATGTGCTCAAATTACCGAAATCTTACATCTTTAATTTGTGTTGAAACAAATAGGATGCTGCTTCCTTTCGTTTTGTGCAAAAACAACAGTTGATGGACAGAATGCAGAACAATGTCATATATTCACCCCAGTACAGAGATCTGGGCCTAAATCCATCGTTTTTTTGCTCACCACACCACTCCAATTCAGACATGGCCATATGCAAATCAGCCTTGACCCTGTGCCTCATGGGAACAGTCCAGCCCGAACTGCCAAGCCATGTCTTCCTTGGACCGGAATCAAGCATCCTAGGACCGGTTTCTGGCTATCAGCCGTCTTCAGCCAGGATAGCTTGACTCCAGTGGTGTGGAGAGCACGGAACTCACGTCTGAGCATACCCTTCCCACTCAGGGTGACAAAAGCAAAAACAACAGTTGATGGACAGAATGCAGAACAATGTCATACATTCACCCCAGTACAGAGATCTGGGCCTAAATCCATCGTTTTTTTGCTCACCACACCACTCCAATTCAGACATGGCCATATACAAATCAGCCTTGACCCTGTGCCTCATGGGAACAGTCCAGCCCGAACTGCCAAGCCATGTCTTCCTTGGACCGGAATCAAGCATCCTAGGAACGGTTTCTGGCTATCAGCCGTCTTCAGCCAGGATAGCTTGACTCTAGTGGTGTGGAGAGCATGGGACTCACGTCCATCATCTTGTTTGTTTTGCTGTTCACCCTATGTGGGAAGGGTATGCCCAGACGTGGGTCCCCAGCTCACTACGACTCTGGAGTCAAGCCATCCTGGCTGAAGACGGCTGATAGCCAGAAACCGGTCCTAGGATGCTTGATTCCGGTCCAGGAAAGACATGGCTTGGCAGGTCGGGCTGGACTGTTCCCATGAAGCACAGGGTCAAGACTGATTTACATATGGCCATGTCTGAACTAGGGTGGCTTGGTGAGCAAAATAACGATGGATTAAACCCAGATCTGTGACTGGGGGTGAATGTTTTGCCATTGTGCAACATTCCGTCCATCATCTTGTTTGTTTTGCTGTTCACCCTATGTGGGAAGGATATGCCCAGACGTGGGTCCCTTGCTCACTACGCCACTGGAGTCAAACTACCCTGGCTGAAGACGGCTGATAGCCAGACACCGGTCCTAGGATGCTTGATTCTGGTCCAGGAAAGACATGGCTTGGCAGTTCGGGCTGGACTGTTCCCATGAGGCACAGGGTCAAGACTAATTTGCATATGGCCATGGCTGAACTAGGGTGGCTTGGTGAGCAAAATAATGATGGATTAAACCCAGATCTGTGACTGGGGGTGAATGTTTTGCCATTGTGCAACATTCCGTCTATCATCTTGTTTGTTTTGCTGTTCACCCTATGTGGGAAGGGTATGCCCAGACGTGGGTCCCTTGCTCACTACGCCACTGGAGTCAAGCTATATTGGCTGAAGACGGCTGATAGCCATAAAGCGGTCCTAGGATACTTGATTCCGGTCCAGGAAAGACATGGCTTGGCAGTTCGGGCTGGACTGTTCCCATGAGGCACAGGGTCAAGACTAATTTGCATATGGCCATGTCTGAACTAGGGTGGCTTGGTGAGCAAAATAACGATGGATTAAACCCAGATCTGTGACTGGGGGTGAATGTTTTGGCATTGTGCAACATTCCGTCCATTATCTTGTTTGTTTTGCTGTTCACCCTATGTGGGAAGTGTATGCTCAGACGTGGGTCCTTTGCTCACTACGACACTGGAGTCAGCTATCCTGGCTGAAGACGCCTGATAGCCAGAAACCGGTCCTTGGATGCTTGATTACGGTCCAGGAAAGACATGGCTTGGCAGTCGGGCTGGACTGTTCTCATGAGGCACAGGGTCAAGACTGATTTGCATATGGCCATGTCTGAACTAGGACGGCTTGGTGAGCAAAATAACGATGGATTAAACCCAGATCTGTGACTGGGGGTGAATGTTTTGCCATTGTGCAACATTCCGTCTATCATCTTGTTTGTTTTGCTGTTCACCCTATGTGGGAAGGCTATGCCCAGACGTGGGTCCCTTGCTCACTACGCCACTGGAGTCAAGCTATCCTGGCTGAAGACGGCTGATAGCCAGAAACCGGTCCTAGGATGCTTGATTCCGGTCCAGGAAAGACATGGCTTGGCAGTTCAGGCTGGACTGTTCCCATGAGGCACAGGGTCAAGACGATTTGCATATGCCCATGTCTGAACTAGGGTGGCTTGGTGAGCAAAATAACGATGGATTAAACCCAGATCTGTGACTGGGGGTGAATGTTTTGCCATTGTGCAACATTCCGTCCATCATCTTGTTTGTTTTGCTCTCCTTTCATTTTGTGACACCCCTTTGAGCAGAAAGTCTATGCTACCTGTCAAAGCAGAAGGCACAATCCTAGTCAGGGTAAGCTAGCACAGTGAAAGATAACCTGTGCTCACCCTCTTGTAGCTTGGCACAGAGCAGACAGGTGTATCTAACGAGGCAAACTGTAAAGTGTTTGTGCAACACACACCCTAAGTAACATAATGAATACACCACAAAAAGACTCCACACAGGTTCATAAAAATAGTTTTTATATTATAAACAAAACAAGCCCAAAAGGAAAAAAACTATGTATAGAAGTTATAGATAATTATTAATTTTAAGAGAATAAATGCAGGAAAGCACTTAGAAGCAAGGAGCTTACTTTAGGTCGGGCAAAGTCAAAGTCCAGGCTGACCTTGCCAAAGCACAGGAAGGCTACGGGACCCATACAGGCCTTGGTGAACAAATTACCTTTCCTAGTCACAAGCAAAGAGATGTGTTGCTCTTCTCCATGCAGTGAAGGGGATGCGTCAGTTCTGATGATGGGTCGAGACTCATCGAGTGATGTGCCGGATTCTACCACGCAGTCGAGGGGATACATTGATCACATCAAGCTGCCAACGTGGTGATACGATGTCTGATGCATCGGTCTCTGGAGGCAAAGTGCTGGTTCCGATGTGATGTGCCGATTTTACTTCTGCAACTGGGTCGATGCACCGGTTCTGTCACACAGACACGAGATGTGTCGAAATCTGTGTTTCAAGTATCTCGACCAAGCAACAGAAAGCAAGCCAAAAATCCTTTGGAGATCACTTGGAGGGAAAGCAGAGTCTAGCTCTCCTTCAGTAGAGTAAGAGAGCAGCAGACAGCAGGGCAACAAACAGAAAAGCAGGCCTTCCAGATCAGCAGTCCAGTTGAGTCCTTTACGCAGCACAGAAGTTCCGTTCAAGATCCAGAAGTGTCTGATTTTGGAGGGTCAGAGACCCAGTACTTATACCGAAAAGTGCCTTGATGTGGTGGGTGAATTCAAAGTAGCTCTCTGAAGTGCACAGGTTCCCCTTACAGCTTAGTCCTGTCTGCCAGGCTATCTATGGGGGAGTAAATCAGTCCTTTTGTATGGGGCCAGGACACTACCTATTCAGGTGAAGTGTTAGCCCATCCTTTCCATCCTGCCCAGATAAGGTCATCAGAATGCAGATGTTTATAGATGGGTACTCAGACACACCTATACTTCCTGTGTTGTGGCTGTCTATCGGGAATGCACAAAGTATAGTTGTCACCCAACCCACACGTGTAATGGAGATAGGCTGTTAGGCACACAGAGCAGCAAGTGCATAAAAATGTCAACATTCTAAAAGTAGCATTTCTAAAACAGTAATGTTAAATACAACTTCACCAGTAAGGAGGATCTATTATTACCATTCCAAAGGTTTGGACCATGAAAAAGCACTCCTCTCTGGTCAGGATTTATAGCTTAAAAGTGTATTAATGAATTCCAAATGATAACCTACGAGAGGAGTAGGTCTCACAGTAGTGAAAAATAAAATAGGCTGCTTGTCACTACTAGCACAAGTCCTATCTTTTATTTACATTTCACCCTGCCCTTCGGGGTGACTGTAATAAAAGGCAGGTTTAAGGATTGGCAAGTCGTTTTAAATGCCAAGTTGAAGGGGCAGTAAACTGCACACACAGGCACTGAAGTGGCAAGTCTGAGACATGTTTTAAATGCTACTTCTGTGGGTGGCACAATCAGTGCTGAAGCCCACTAGTATCATTTAAGGTACATGGTATACCACCTTACAAGGGACTTACAAGTAAATCAGGTATACACCAATTACACACATGTTTAGGGAAGAAGCACATGCACTTTAGCACTGATCAGCAGTGGTAAAGTACTCAGAGTTCCAAGGCCAACAAAAAGATGTAGCAAAACAAGGAGGTAAAAAGCAAAAAGACAGAAGACCACCCTAAGGCTGACAGGTCTAACATATAGGTTTTAAATGCAGGCACTATTACATTTTACCTTTATGTCTTCACTTTCATTTTCAAGTTGTGTATTTTGTGTACTTCCTTTCTCAATACTTTAATCTTATATCATGATTATATCCATTACATGATAGCTAAATAAGTCATATATTCTTAGATAGATTGCTAATTATCAGTCTAATGTATGACTTTGACTTACACGTTGACTTACACTTATTTTTAGCACTCTGTAATGTGGTGCAACCATATTACATGCAATATATTGTTGTTCAACCATTTATGACAGGATAATTGTGTTTGCAAACGAAGAGGACAATTAAGTGCCTAGCATTATGAAGAAATCAGGGTTCTCTTCCCAGGAATTTTACTTATTTCCAATTACACACTTGATAAAATATTAACATAAAAGACTACATGCTGCTTGGTATATTAGCACCCCTTACCACACAGAGACAGGATTGCTGAAGCAAACAAAAAATACCCAGTTTGGCAGTTCACTGTACATTTCACTTACTCAATGCTTTCAATGCTGTCCATTCACCCTGTAGTTTTACTGTAGATGCTTGAGAGCAGCTGGTTTTAAGTGGTATTGCTGTGCTCTACACTACCTGTATGACTCGACATTTTTCAGTACGAATGCTAGGTCTATTTTTAGATGTGGCACGGAGACAGTTTTAGCTGTTTCACCAGGTTTTATAATCACAAAATCCTGAATAAAAAATGTACAAATGTGATTAACATGAGGAGGGTGGGCGCACACTGCCTTAGGGGGTGCTGGAAATGCTGCCCAAAGAATTTCTCAGGTCTCTGTACCACTCGCTGGGTGCAGGTGCAACACAGGAGGAGGGTGGGCGTACACTGCCTCACACCCCAGCACTCAGTTTTTACTGATGCTTCATAGTAAATGCAGTGCATGATAACACTTACTTTGGTGACAGGCTTTAGTTTTTCACCCTTGTTGGTGCAGCCAGTGCTGTGTATCTTTAAACATGTGTTGCAGAATAGTTGTCCTTCTTCAGTAGGGAGCAATACATTTTCTTAGGCGCAGGTGCATCAACCAGAGCCTATTAGCTCCAGGGAGCCTTTTCAAACAGGAGGAGGGTGGGCGCACACTGCCTCATATCCCAGCACTCAGTTTGCCCCGATGCATCATACTAAATGCAGTGCATGATAACACTTACTTCGGTGACAGGCTTTAGTTTTTCACGCTTGTTGGTGCAGCCAGTGCTGTGTATCTCTAGACATGTGTTTCAGGATAGTTGTCCTTCAGTAGAGAGCAACACATCTCTCAGGGGGTGCTGGAAATGCTGCCCAAAGTCTTCTCAGGTCTTGGCACCACTCGCTGGGTGCAGGTGCATCAACCAGAGCTCGTCAGCTCATTAGCTCAAGGGAGCCTTTTCAAACAGGATGAGGGTGGGCGCACACTGCCTCGCATCTCAACACTCAGTTTGCCCCGATGCATCATAGTAAATGCAGTGCATGATAACACTTTCTTCGGTGTGAGGCTTTAGTTTTTAACCCTTGTTGGTGCAGCCAGTGCAGTGTATCTCTAGACATGTATTTCAGGATAGTTGTCCTTCTTCAGTAGAGAGCAACACATTCTCTTAGGGGGTGCTATAAATGCTGGCCAAAGTCTTCTCAGGTTTTTGTACCACTCGCTGGTCGCAGGTGCATCAACCAGAGCTCGTAAGCTCATTAGCTCTGGGGAGCCTTTTCAAATAGGAGAAGGGTGGGGGCACACCAGATGACTTTCGTTTTTATCTCTACTGATGAAGGATAATATCCAGAAACACATGTGTCTAGAGATTAACAGCACTAACCTGCACCATCTTTGGTGAAACACTTCAGCAAAGTTTCAAGTAAGCATTTAAACTGAACTTCACTTACCAGGATGCTGAGGGGTGAACTGTGCTGGTAGGTGAAGCAGTGTGCTCCCATCCCCCTTCTGTTTCCAAATGCTCCCTTCAGCCACTGAGCTGATGAGCTCTTGGTGGTGCACCTGTGTGCTAGGGAGAGGTACAGAGACCTGAGAGTAGTGTGGCAGCTTTCTCAGCAACCCCAGATGAATTCCGTTTTTATCTCTACTGAGGAAGGATAATATCCAGAAACACATGTGTCAAGAGATTAACAGCACTAACCTGCACCAACTTTGGTGAAACACTTCAGCAACATTTCAAGTAAGCATTTAAACTGAACTGCATTTACTAGGATGCTGAGGGGTGAACTGTGCTGGGTGGTGAAGCAGTGTGCTCCCATCCCCCAAACGGGATTAATATAGAGGGGTCATGTGTCAGCCTTCTTCGTTCGTTGGTCTGTTCAAATATTCACATTTTGCTTCCTCGCACCAAAGCAAACAGCATGATGCCATGTGTCACCCAACTCTAGCCACTGGCCATCTTGCTCTGTGAAAGATGGCATTTTGACTTACCATATGTGCACATCTGGCTAAAAATAGGGGCACATCACTCCAGCAGTGGTGGTCCATCAGTTTAACTTAGCAATGCTTTTTTCCCTTATTAAATCATTTTTTATGCAGTAGTCTTTCTTATTGGTTTAAGCCTTATCTGTGGGTTACTGGGATTCAAACCCAACAGTAACTTATCTTCGCATCAATTATTTTCCTTTGATGTGTGTTAAAAACAAAAAGATTACTATATTTTCTACTTACACCTGCTGGGAAGCACCAGAGGGGTTCTATTAAAATCATATGTGATAGTTTATTTTACATGTAGGCGATGGTACGTGTTCTATTTTTTTGGCATTTGCTTAAATTCAGAAAGGAAATAAATCACCTGTCACACCAGCTTGCCAAGGCCTGGGCGATTGGCTTGACCAGTGCTTGTTCGTTTGCTGTTCTGCCTTTCTCGCACAGAAGGTAATGTTTGACCCAAACATGAGCCTTTAGAATGACAGCCACTTACATCAGTCTTTGTAGATTTCATGCATAAGTGAGGGGATGGATGTGATTTACTGAGCTGTAAGCTGCCTGGAGCACGCTGAAGGAAATGCGAAAATGTTCACCAAAAATGATTCACCTCACTGCTCTTTAACTTTCCAAATGACGTTACAGCTTCGTTAGGCTCACAGCCCTGCGTGGGGATTTTAGCACTTCAAGGTAATTGTTTCAAACTGTATTTTAATCCTTCACTTGCTGTATTGTTTCTGTTTCCGAACATATGTACAATAGGGTGAATGGGAGATAAGTTTGCAAAACGACTTCTTTTATCTTCACAAACGCAATTTTATTTGTATTTCAAACACTTTAAATGTAATTTCTTACAGCCAAATTAGCACAGGTTGGGCTAGTAATGGCATGAAAATCAAGGGCGGTGGAAAAGAAAGTACGTATGTATTTCCTCTTGTTTATGTATAGGATGTTACAGAAAGCATTTAGTAACTAGGAATGCGCAGAACTGAAAAGCTTGAGTACAGGATTGTACAGGGAATACTTAACAAGTAGAGTGCATAGAGATGTATGACATTCTTTGCATCTTCTCACACACAGAAGGGGAGAGGGTCTACACGAAACTCCACCACCCCGAACCCCCTAAGTCAATGTAATATACACAAAAGAGGGGTGGAGAAGACAGGAAAACAAATCAAAAGTCTACAAGCAGTGGCACACTTGTGTATGATGAAAAACTGCCCTCACTCACACACAATGTGTGTGACATGCTTCATCATCGGGTCTGCTACGACGCCCCGGGCGTGGCTACGCTACGGGCGGAGCATAGGGAGGGGGAACAAATAATACAAAAAACAATGTGCAACACGGGACTGAAGGTGGCAACAGTGTTCACAAACAAAAACAACAAATCAAAACTGGGTACAGTGATAGAACAGAAAATTGCAGTAGGGAATAGTGGAATTAAAAGTTGCTCCTGGTTACCAAATATAACTTTATTGATAGGTTCCAAGGTCAGGATTAAAAATAAATGGATGGTAGTGCTAAGATAGGGTGTTAGGACCCCTTAGCGCCCCTCCTTTACTGCTACAGTCAACATGTTTCGACCTATGTGTACCTTCGGATAATAGGTCACCTCGGTCTTCTTCAGGACATCTTACTGTCCCAGTCTCCTGTGATACCCCATATACCTTAATTAGGTGTTACAAGGGTATTAGTGACTCTTGCCCATCAATATAAGGCAATGTTGAGGGAGTTCCGCCAACACGGTGACATAACGAGTTTATTGAAACATACCGCTTGACCTGGCGTATAGAAGGTGAGGTCCCAAAGAACACAACTGTTCAGATGAAATGCTCCCGCACGATTTGTGCCCTTCTCAGACACGCCGCGGCATAGGTCGAAACATGTTGACTGTAGCAGTATATGATTCTTTATCAGATATACTTGCCAGAAAACAACTATATACAGCTATGCACTATGTCAATGTACATAGTAAGGCTCAGCAAACGGTAGTCTTCTAGAGAAAAAACTCTTCATTCATTTACTATTGTGCTTAGCAGAGGCAGCTGGGAATTAGAGCAGGGGAGTGCGGGGGGGAACCACACATGCACACTCACTCTGACCTATGCATTCACTCACACACCCTTTCACATCACACACTCAGATATACACATACATTCATGGAGACATACACACATGCCCATTCACATCACATCACACATTCATATATTCACCTACATTCATACTTGCACACACACCACACATTAAACAAAAACATAACACTTAACTTCAGCAGGATCTCTGGAGGGAAGCTTTGGAGGTTCCAGGAGGATTGGGACTACACCTTCTCTAATTGGCTGACCTTAGGTCAGCCAGTGAGAGAATGCAGCAGCCTCTCACTCTCACAGAGTGGGATCATTGAGAATTGTTGACCACACCCACTCTGAGCCAATCTGTCAGTGATAGACACTTGGCACCCAGGTCCCAGTCTATCACTGATGCTCCAACTCATCATGAGGGGGAGGACCTTGAGGTACTTTGCCAGGCTGAAATGGTCACACCTTCAGGAGCTGTTACATCTTCAGCCCAGCAAAGTTCAGCTCAGGCACCTGCGCATTTAGACCATGTCTAGCCCCAAACTGCCTGACCTTTGCTCAGAGTGACAGACACTGTTTATGCCAACCAAAAGGTGTAGGGCGTGGCCCCCCTCCGCCCTTAAGAACAGGCCTTTTTTTGGCACTTAGGAGAGCTGTGTTGAAGAAAAAATTCTCAGAGAAAATGTCAGCATATATTTTCTAACTTATCTAAGTTCTATGAGAGTGAAAACTATTTCCTTAAACGACGAACATTGTCTCCAATTTTGTATAAAAACGTTGCACTGGTGACGGTAAACTGGGGATCTTTGCAAGTTCTGAAGCTCCGCGAAGGCTGAAAATCATGAAGTACACAAAATTCAACAGGCAAATAGAAACCTTTGCATACCACTATAAGTATCCTGTGGTAAAGATAATGCTTTCTAACTAAGAGCATTAAGATATTGCTGCACCCACTTCCCCACTCAATTTGACGAAGGTCACGATATTTATGTCATTACTGCAAGCATTTTGTTAAGCGTTGGGACTCATGAGTAGTGTGGCCTATATAGATGCTATGACAGAATAGACAGATAGATAGATAGATAGATAGATAGATTGATAGATAGATAGATAGATAGATAGATAGATAGATAGATAGATAGATAGATAGATAGATAGATAGATAGATAGATAGATAGATAGATAGATATATAGATAGATAGATAGATAGATAGATAGATAGATAGATAGATAGATAGATAGATAGATAGATAGATAGATAGATAGATAGACAGATAGATAGTCCATATCAATGCTTTTCCAAACTATACATTTTGAATACCTATAACATGAGGTAAACATGAACAATACACCTAGCCAGACTCAGAAGTTTGAAGAAGTCTGAAGATTCTTATTTTGTGGCTTGGAATGACCATCTCACATCTTCTTCCCTTCTGAAAGCTGATATTCACAGCAAAAAGACAACTTTTGCAAGAAGTGTTTTGTACGTCTCCTCCTAAGGTTGCAACAATCTTGTGAAATCTGGTGGCTGGGTTATAAAAAGCGCCTGCTCATCTCGGTTGTTTCCTGGCGATAAAAACCTACCTCTGTTTCACTGATTTTTAAGGATTTCTGATTCTGATCCATTGCATTCTAAACCCTTTTTAGTTTTGAATTAACCTTGAGCTATCATTCTTAGGTAGCTCATATTCTAGTTCATGCTTCAGGAAGGGTATGACATAGTGACGTAGAATATCTTGTTCATGCAACAGAGAACACCTCTGCACACGCTGAGTGCAAGTGATGAGTTTGTTCACCTTATATGTTGCAATACTGTACTTGCACCTGTGCCTAACCTAAAAATGTATAACTCCAACCCAGCAACTACAGGGGTTTGCAACCGCCCAATTTATAATCAGGCTCCTAGTCTTGTAACGTTTTCCATTTCACTGACACCAGATTTGCCTCAATATCGTAATGTCCTGAAACAGATTGAAAATAATTTTAAAATGCAACATTTTTACTTATTCAGTGCTGCTTTTTTTACAGAATCAGATTTATTTTATTGGCATTACACGATTGGCGTGTGTAATTTGAATTACACTGCAGAATCGAATCCGGGAAAGACAGCTGATGCAGTGTTTTGCATTACAACCTACAAAAATGTTGTTTGTTCATGATTTGTTGTGTAGCGTTTGCTCCTCTTTCACACAGCAGAACAAAGCTATCTGCATAAACACACTTGCCTGGAAGATAGGAAGAAAAGTATGCATAAAATGGCTCAACAAAAAACACTGGAAGTCAGAGGCTGAGGAGTTGGCTTTGCTTTGCTTCTTTCAGCCGATGGGTTCTGCATGAAAACCCAGTCAACCATAATGTGCTGTAGGCTGTTTGAGTACAACAGTATGCTACGGACTGCAAAGTTAATGCAGTTAATATTCAACTGAACTTTTGGGGGGTTGGTAATCCCTCAGGCATGCTTAGTAGAAAGGGCAAGCATATTTTTAGCAGCTGGAATCAGACTGCAGCGAGTGAACAACAGTGTGTGTTAAACCATGCAAATGTTGCACAATTTTAGCAAAGCTCAAGAAAAGCAATTTTTTTTCAAAATGTCCGCCGTGCTGAGCTCTGCCTTTCCCAACCAACCGTTTTTGACGGCATATTTGGCTAACAACTGCCCGCCAGAGGTAATTCATACATTTTCCTGCGGTGATAAATCTATTTGCAGCCTGCACATTTAGAGGGTTGTTTAATTGGGAGCTAACAGCATCTTCAATCTCAGACACTTATATTGTTCTTAAATAGGTTTGGCACCTCTCCCTGCATGACCTCATGCACAAACCTGGAATTGGAAGGGTTGCAGAAGTTATTCTCGGCGGCTGGTGTACTTTCATAAAACTGAAGCCGCAACTGAATGGTGAGGGCGCAGTTCATTCAGAGGCGGGGTGTGCAAAGTTGTGAAGTTTTATGTCGTGAACTCCGGGCAATTGCCTAAAATACCACAATTACTAATCTAGTTGGTCAAAGTTTTCTGCATGAGAGTTGTCACTTAAAAACCCTCAATGCACTGTCAATTTTGATTTATTTGAGAAGAAAATTTTCTGCAACCTCATGTCTTTGTCAACGATATGAGGAAAACAGTTTTAAACTTAACTCGTGCAGAAAGAAAATGGCACATGCATTTTCGTTGTCCACAGCACTCATTTTGCCAGTTTCTGTGGAAAGTATGCCACTTCATAAACTTAGGAAATGCAGGAAACTCAACCAAAAATGTGTGCTATGCTGAATTTTTCTGAAGTTCTAACAACCTTGCACATCCCCAGTTCAGAGTGGGTTGCGTTGCAATACTGAGCCCAAAACAGTACTACAGACTCACACTGTGAGTCAGGGGGAGTTACGACCTGTAGTGGGCCACTGAGTTTCAGTCCATGTCAAAAATTTCAGGATCAAAAATTGACTAATGTGAAGAGAGCAGAAGACAAATGGCAACAGTAAGCTGCTGCATCAAGGCGCTATGAGTTGCCAGACGGACCAAAGCATGACATTCACTTGCACAGTGTTGTTTACCTGTGTGTCTGCTGAAAGCACTTCTTCCTTGAGTAGGAAAGTAGAGTGCCTATAGCAGCGCTATCTGATGTAGTTCCAGGAAGACTGGGCTTGTGGCAGGTTTTCAGGATCGCCTATGGCAGCGTTGTCCAACGTAGTTCCAGGAAAGATGGGCTCACATCAGGTTTTCTGGATTTCATATGGCAGCACTGACGAGCGTAGGTCCAAGGATGGCTGGGCTCATGGCAGGTTTTCAGGATCGCTTATGGCAGCGCTGTCCAAAGTAGTTCCAGGATGGTTAGGCTCACATCAGGTCATCAGGATTGTCCATAACAGCGCTGTCCAACGTAGTTCCAGGAAGGCTGAGCTCACATCAGTTTGTCAGGATCGCTATGGCAGCGGTGTCCAATGTAGATCCAGGATGGCTGGGCTCATGTCAGTTTTTGAGGATCGCCTTTGGCAGAGCTGTCCAAGGTAGGTCCAGGATGGCTGGTCTCATGTCAGGTTTTCAGGATTGTCTCTACCAGTTTTATCCAATGTCGGTCTAGGGCGGATCAGTTCACATCATGTTTTCAAGATTGCCCATTCCTCCACCATAGGCCCTGGAAGGCTTGGCTCATCTCAGGTTTTCAGGATTGCCTATAGCAGCGATGTACAATGTAGATCCATGGGGGTTGGGCTCATGTCAGGTTTTCAGGATAAACACTTATTTGTAAATATATCGAATTGATAGTGTTTTAGAATATCTACTTTTTAATGGTGGCCACCTGAGAGCTCTTCAGTAGCAAGATGATGGAATTCAGTTGCAACTTTGATATGCCTTCACTGAAAATGATTGCCTATATCAATGACTATGGGTGATTTGGGGTGTGGAGGATGACAGATGTTAGGGATGCACTGTAGAAGTGAAGTGTGATGTCTGATTACAGAACTCTAGTGCCCTGATTGTAAGTTGGAGGTTGTGCTGCCAGGTGGAGGTCAAGGAACAGCTATAACACTGCATGTCCATTGCATGCGTTTTCAGGGCAGCATATTATGATGTCATCATTTCTGCCCCTGCTTGCAGCACAGACCTGTTTGTACAATGAAAATTAATAAACCTGCATGCCTGGTTTCAGGCCACACTACCTATTATCAGGTTGGAGCATCATTCCCCAAAAACTGGAGGCATGCACTTCTGTTGAAGTGTGCAAAGTAACTTGAAATTTCACAATGCACTAGGACAATTTCGCAAAATTACACCTTCAGAGCGAAATTTGGTTTGGCAGTAGCTTGCATGACCTTTTTTTAAGCAAGCGTCACGTTGCATAAAATAGTCTCTCAAGATATAGGTGACTGGTATCTTAAAAAATTTTTAGCGGTGGTCGCACTTGCTTAAAATAAAACGTGCAAAATTGTGTAATGTGAAATTTTGAGACTTTCTAGAATTTCACACAATAGTAAATTCAAGAACTTGACTAATTTGGCAGTGCTAGAAATGGAGTCTCTAGTTGGCAGAGGTATGCACCATTTCCAAGTAGGCACCCACACTCTAGTCAGGGTAAGTGTAGCACACACTAAAAGTTTACCTGTGCTCACCCTCTTGCAGCTTGGCACAGAGGAGTCAGGCTAAACTAATGAGGCACTGTGTAAAGTATTTGTGCGCACACACATATTAATACAATGAAAACACCACAAAAGCACTCCACACCAGTTTAGAAAAATAGCCAATATTTATCTGAGCAAAACAAGACCAAAATGTCAAAATTTCAGGATACACAAGTCAAGATATTAATTTGCAAAGACTGAATCAAAATGCAGTGCTTAGACATCAATAGCTCCAACTGGAACTATCGGGTCACACTAGATCAAGGGCAAATCCAAAAGTTTAGTCCGACTGTGATGGAGTGCTGATCACATACAGAAGTCAAGCAGGCCCCCTCACAGTATCTTGGATGTCTTGGAAATCGAAGACAATGTGTGGCGCAGAGGAGGTGAGGATTCGTGAATGCAGGTGATGTGTTGGTTCCTGAAAGCGATGCAAGGCCATTGAAGCAAAAACATTGTTCCAAGTAGTTAACTCCTTGGCCAACCCCCCATCCTGTCCGGCTACTGAGCCTTCCCAGGAGCTATGTAATTCCGTAGCCAATTTATTTTCCTCCAAATTGGTTAATATATACTCAGCTTTTACCACTAAATATCAACCAAAGGAGTCTCATCCAGACTCTGCACCGCCTACTCTGCGACTCATTTTTTCCAATTTCTGCACAGTATCCAGGGAACATATTAGCAAACTTATCACCTGCATTAGGTCAGGCTCTCCCTTAGACCCATGCCCGCCTACCATACTCAAACTTATTAATGAGGATATCACTCTCCCCCTAATGGACATCTGTAATTCCATGTTCCTAACAGGGTCCTACCCGGACATATGGAAAAAGGCAGTGATTAAGCCGCTGATAAAAAAAACCTCCCTTGACCCTTTAGACGGCGCAAGCTACATACCAATTGCTTGCCCCCCCTTTCCATCTAAAATATTCGAATCCATCATGAATCAGCAGCTTAATATATATGTGTTGAACTTGGCAAGGGTGATTAAACAACAAGGACTGAGCCTAACCACCTATGCGGACGACACCCAACTGGTGGTGGCGGTGCACAAGGACGGGCCAGCTGTGGCAACTGGATTTCAGGAGGGGATGCTCGCCATCGGTTCTTGGATGGCGAGTAATTGCTTAAAGTTAAACTCGGACAAAACCGAGGTCATGACCTTTGGAAACCTTCTGCCAAATTGGTCTTCCATCTGGTGGCCAAGTGAAATAGGCCTTCCACCAGTGCCAGTCACTAAGGTCAGAAACCTCGGGATCATGTTCGATAACAAGCTGCTGTTTAAACAACATGTGAACTCAGTGGTATCCGCCTCCTTTCACATGTTAAGGAAAATCAAGAAAATACTTCCATACCTTCCTCCATCTGCAGGAAAAACGTTGATCTCCACGCTTGTATTTTCCAAGCTGGATTATGGCAATGCCCTGTTCCAGAATGCTCAGGAACAGGTGCTCCACAAATTAAAATCGATTCAGAATGCGGCAGCGAGAGTTTTGCTTGGCATCCCCAAACGCCAACCAACCTCAGCGGCCATACGTCAACTGCACTGGCTAAGGGTCGGAAACAGGATTAAATTCAAAGCGCTCTGCATCACCTACAAGGCAATGCACAATGTAGGATCAAAGTTTCTGAGGAATGCATTTCACATCTACACCCCCAGCAGATCGTTGAGATCTGCCTCGTCATGTCTTCTCTCAGTACCCCGTACGAGAACCTCCACTTGGGGAGACAGACGTTTCTTAGTGGCAGCCTCCAAACTTTGGAATTCGCTTCCTTTGTCCCTCAGACGCAGTCCCACTCTCACCAGCTTTCGTAGACTGCTCAAGACATGGCTATTTGACCAGTGATTCTTTCAGCGTGCTTTGTCCTGGGAAATAAATGCGCCGAGACACCTCCGGGTATTTGTGCGCAATACAAATCACAAAAACATAAACATAAACGCCCGGGGAGGATGCGTTGCGCAGAGGTGGTGATGTGACGGTTGCTGGTGCGTGGGCTCGGTTCCTGAAGGCAACGCGATGTCTATGATGCATAGATGTCAATAGATTGATGCATCGATTCTATGGCGTCAAAGTCAAACAGCTGGGCTGAAGGTGATGCATCAATTGAAAGCCACGCAAGTTCGGGGCTGCATTGAAGCGAGGCGTCACAGACTTCGGTGAAGAGGTGCTCGAGACTTATGCAGTGGCGGTTCTTCAGAGGCGCTGCAACAAAGTCGGGGCTACATTATACGTCACGGTTGATACATCACGCTCTTGGCAAGCAGGATCTACAGCTTTGGTGCAGGCAGCGGCAATGCAGTGATTTCCTTGGGATGCTCCAGTTCCAAACTGATGCTTTGGAACTGATGTGTCGATTTCTTGGTTGCAGCACTAAATTCACCTCGAAGGGTCCAGGACTAGATTTGGCACCACTTGGCAAGGCAGAACTCACAGCAGAAGAGCCCAAGTGCTGGTGGCAAGATGCAAGAGAAGCCTTTGATTTCCCTGAGACTTCAGTAACAGGAGTCAAGCTCAGTCAAGCCCTTGGAGAACCTATAGAAAGCAGGATGCAGAGAGTAAGTCCACTCCTCTCACTCGTAGGCAAGAAGCAGCAGGCCGACACAGCAAAGCAAGCAGCGAAGTGGCAGTCCCTCTGAGCAGCACAACAGCTCTTCTTCCTGGGAGATTGTCCTCAGCCCAGAAGTGTCTTGAGTATATGGTGTCAGAGGTGTGTCCTCATGTAACGTAACTGGTGCTATGTAAAGCGCTCTGATACCTGATTCGGTTCGGGTCTAGTTCGCGCTATATAAAACTCTGCACAAAAAAAAAAAGAGGTCAGCAGTTATATCCATTTGGCCCTTTGAAGTAGGGAGACTACAACAAAAGGTATTTGTAGTGCACAGGACCTCTACCCTCGTTGCCCTGGCTCCAGACACACTACAGGGGGTATAAAGCTCTTTGTGAGGGGACAGGCACAGCCCTATACAGGCGCAAGTGTCAACTCCTCCCACCACTCTATCTGAGGAAAACCCATCAGCCTTGTTATGGGCCATAAGGATATGTAGGGAACAACTCAACTCTCTTTTTGTGTGACTGTCTAGAGTGAATTCACAAAGCTCAACTGTCATCCAACCCAGATGTGCATTTTTAGGAAAGGCAGAGGCACAGAATGGTTAAAGTAAGAAAATACCAACTTTCTAAAAGTGGCATTTTCAGATCTGCAATTTAAAAACTAACTTCATTAAAATAAATATTTTTAAATTGTGAGTCCAGAGACACCAAACTCCAGTTTTCTATCTGCTCCCAATTGGAAGTTGCACTTGTACAGTGGTACAAGGCAGCTTCCATGCTAACCTATTGGAGAGGTGGGCCTTGCTGTAGTGAAACACAAATGTAGCAGTTTTCCACTACCAGGACATATAAAACCTAAAAACACATGTCCTACCTTTTAAATACACTGCACTTTGCCCATGGGGCTGCTGAAGGTCTACGTTAGGGGTGACTTACCTGTAATAAAAGGAAGGTTTGGGACTGGCAAGTCAGTGAACTTGCCAGGTTGACATGTCAGTTTAAAACTGCACACAGGCTTTGCAGTGGCAGGCCTGAGACATTTTTGAAGAGCTGCTCTTGTGTGTAGCACAATCGTTGCTGCTGGGCCCCTAGTAGCATTTGATTTACAGGCCCTGGGCACATGTAGCACACTGTACTAGAGACTTATTCATAAATCAAATATGCCAATCATAAAAAAACACATTTCATTGCATTTTGGACTCAGAGCTAATCTACTTTAGCACTGGTCAGCAGAGGTAAAGTGTCCAGATTCCTAAAACCAGCAAAAACGAAGTACAGCACACAGTCATAAACAGGACATCAGAAGCAAAAAGACAGAGGAAACCATGCCAAAAGATGCAGGTCTCACAAGTAGGAACAACCCAAATTTCTCCTGGCATATTTTAAGGTGTCATATTTTGAATTTTAAAAAAATCCACTTGTGAGCACCTAAACAGGGGATGCCCATGTGCCCATAATTGACAAAAATAATTTTAAAACAAATGACGGTTGTACAAAGCAATCTGCTAATGTTTGTGTTGCAGTTTGGCACGAACATAATTTGCAGTCGTTAATGTGTTGTTCAAGGGTGACAGGTGGTTGGTATGAAGGCGTTGCCTCTGCAGATATCAGGACAATGCTGCAAGTGGAAATGTAGCTCAAACTGGCCTCTGTGTGGGAGGTGAGGGGATTCCTCCAATGCTATTGTGGGTCAAATGACAACGTTGGGGTGGTTATGTTGCTTTTCCCACACAGCACCCCATTTATAGTTAGGGACATGAGGCCAGGTCACAAACATTTTTGACTGTCACCATTTTATGTCCTGGGCGGTAGCTTAAGCCAGTGCTTAGTGCAAACACCTGTTACCACTGTATTATGAAAGCAGGTTTGTGAAGGTGGTAAAGTGTGGGAAACATGTTTGTGTATATTGCTCTGTGATGTGTTCGCTTATTTTTTGTGATTTGTTTTTTTTGTGCTGCAATATTGCACTATGATGTTGTATTGTACTGTGGTTGGTGTGTTGTGTTCTATTTTGACTGTTCCATGTTTTTTTTAGTTGTGTTACGGTGCTTTGTGTGTGTTATAGTGTGATCTTCTGTTGGATACTTTAGATACGTCAATATGTGCAGCTGCATTTCAAGCTAAAAGCAGCACATGCCTTGAAAGTCTGTTCAACAAGCAACCACTTACCACTGTCTATGGTTGTAAAATAGCGCTGCTTCAGCTCTTCGTCTATATAAGTCACCAGCCAGCCTAAAACTGTGACCGGGCGGCACCTGTCTTAAATTAGCTCTTCCAATTAGCACTGTCTCAAATTAGCCCTTCCAGTGTTATGTAATATGACGGGAATATTACCGTAAGAGCAGGGAAGAGTGATATCGGTTGGTGAGAGGGAGCAGGACTTGACTGAAGGTAAAAACTGCAGAAGACAAAACTTTTCAAATCGTTACATAACACACTCTACACGGGTCGCTGGCTACGAGGTTACATTAAGATTCTTTGGGCCTCATTTATGAGAAATGACGCATCGCTGCGTGAAAGCAGCGATGCGTCACTTCTCAGTGCGCACTCCTTGCAACATACCTGATGCGTCATATTTAATGTATGACGCATCATGTCGCAAGGAGTATTGCTGACGTATCTGTAAGCGCAAAAGTGACGCATTGCTGGAGTGTGCCACAAAAGTGACGCAACTCCAGCAATGCTTCCTTTCACATGGGGCAAACCCCATGTGAAAGGGCTTGCGTCAGTCTTACGCCTGCTGTGAGGCAGGCGCAAGATTTTGATGCAACGGTGTCCTAGAAGTTTTCACTGCGTAACTTCTACGACCCTTTCTTGCGTCAATACGCCCCCTTTGCATACATTATACCTGGCGCAGGTATAATGTGGCGCAGGGGTTTACAAAGTGGCGCATCTACCTAGATGCGTCACTTTGTAAATATGGCGCAAGAAGGCGCATTGTTTACGCCACTGGTGCGTCACAAAAGTGACGCAAGGGCTCATAAATGAGGCCCTTTGTATTTACTTTTGTCCCATGTAGATAACGTGAATTTTGTCCCTCGTGGGCATCCGTGGACTTCACAAACTATTTTCCAGTCATGGTGCGCCCGAGCCACTGTGTAGTGACTTATGCTTGTTTAAGAACCTTCACCTGACTTTTGCTTTTCAACCATAAGAGGCGTTTCCATTTTACATCACACACGACTGGACAAAGTGTTTGAGTCTGGCGAGTGTCGGATTCCCAGTCAGAATGGCTGGCCTCGCCTGCAGCTGTGAGAGCACTTCATGTGCCTTTGGCGCGGCACCTTTGCCACGCCTGTTCAACAGTGACTTTTCAGTGCCATTCTGCTGTATAAATGGATAGTGCTCAGGCAGCTTTGAATCGATGACATGTTGCCTGATTCGGGACTTCGGCCATTCTGTGCCGTGGACGTGGTACCTGTTGCTCCGGCTGTGGATGGCTGGACAAACTCCGCTACCGGGCCACCGCGCGGACAGCCAATTAGCAGTAAAAGCTAATCAGCGCACTTCAAGGCAGTAGTCAGCAATAAATACGAGCCTCTGAATCTAAATGTTTGCGCTCGCTGCGTGCGCACGAGCAGCTTGCTATTTGCATATGCGAAGCTTGTTATGACAATTTCCGGAAGTGATTTGTTAACGATCGAGTTCTCAGAGCAGCTCTAAATCGGCGCGCGAAGCAGGCCCGAGTGCCGCGGCCCTTCACTCAGCCCGCCGATTTACTGAACATATTTGGCGCGTTCTGGAGCGGGAGGAGAACTAGCCATCAGCGTGATAAAATTTAGGACAGCTGGGACGCTTTGCGAGGAGGGCTTTGGCTCCACGGTTCAAGTAATCACAATAGCAGCTCTATTTAGCCTTTGGCTGGGCAGCCTTGGCAGAGCACAATGAGAAATAATTATTTCATAGCTTGCGTGTTTGTCCCTTAACAAGTCAAATGCCCCATGCATCAGAGCTTGTATAAACATTGCTGCTCTGAGTCAGTAGGCGAGTGCGGTGTCTGCTCTTGCAAAGTTATTACATATTGTCAGTGTGAAACTCTTACTTTTGAGGCGGTTAAGTAAAAAAGTGGAGGTTGAAGCTGGTGGAAAAGGGTCTTCAGAAAAAGCCAGGTAGCCCAGCATCAGGTGTGCACCTTTAGCTAGTCCTGGCTTTGCAGTCTTGCAATTTTTAGGTCCACACGCATGATGTAAGAATCAAAACGTTCCAGCATTCAATGTAGTGTTCATTAATAAAAAATAAAAAAGCAAGCGGAAGGTGCCACATTACGGGCAACCACTTAGAAGCTATAAGATCATTGGTTGTCATGTGGCACACTCTCACACTTCCGTTAAAGGATTGCTTGACACTAACACCAGTGGCGGCTGCCACAGAATAGTATGGGTGAGACGGGCAAGAGCGGAGGCTCTAGAAAATAAAATGTCACCTACAGGGCCGGACTGGCTACCGGGCAGTTAAGGATGCTGCCGAGCTGCTGCCTGATTTTATTGCAGTGGAGGCTGATTTCGTCCATGGAGACCTGCGTGTGCTGCGAAATACTGAAAGCAAAACGAATTTTGTTTAGCTCACGAAGGTCTCCATTAACGAATTCACCCCCCAGCTCAGCAGCATTCCTAACTGCCCGGTAGCCAGTCCGGCCCTGGTCACCTACCTGAATGCCAGCTGGTGCCTCTCCTCCGTCCTCTTCTGTTGACGCACGGATGTCCACAAGCTGCCCTAAGCAAATCATGACACTGCTGTCAGCACCATGACAGTAATGTCGTGATTGGTCTGAGCGGCCTGGTTCGGTGCTCAGACAAGGAGTGGGAGGGAGCTTGTGCATGTTCTCCACCCAGCTGTGCAATACAGCCGGGTGGAAGAATGCTAAGTGGCCATGTCTGTTTAACCGGCCCAAGATGGCTGGCCAAACCGTAATGCACACGTAAGTGCACCAACCAATCCTCCTCACTGTGACGACAGCCCAGCCCAGCCCCGCCCCACCCGCTCCATAAAGTCAACAAAACTGCCTCAGTACAGAAAAATAAAATGATAATAATAAAGTGTTATGATTTTATTTTTCCTTTTTGTACTGCTCAAAGAGCAGTGGGGTGGTGTTCCTCTGCCTCAGCAAGGACCCGCTGCTGACTAACACAATAAACAAGAGTGGAAGTCATAGGCTGTTCCCATCGAACGATTTGAAAGGATGTATCTAGGCCCATAGTACAGAAACTGCATGTGGATAAAACAGCTGTTCAGCCTCATTTTCTATAACTTGTAGCAATTTGGTATTACAGAAAGGGCTGCAGTTGCTTATGCTGTTCCTTTTGCCATATGGATAAAACAGGTGCCAAATTAGGGCAAGGGTAAGCTAAGGAAGCATTCCCTCATTACATGGGGGCTGACCATACGCAAATATGGGAATGCTCTTTCCCCTGCAAATGTGCCGTATTGGAGATACTCGCAAAAAGAACTATTGATGGACAGAATGCAGAACAATGTCATACATTCACCCCAGTACAGAGATGTGGGCCTAAATCCATCGTTTTTTTGCTCACCATGCCATTCCTAATTTGGACCCAGCCATATGCAAATCAGTCTTGACCCTGCGCCCAATGGAACAGTCCAGCCCGAACTGCCAGGCCAGGTCCTCCCTGGACTGGAAACAAGCATCCAAGGACTGGTTTCGGGGTTTCACCCCTCTTCAGCCAGGACAGCTTGATTCCAGTGGCATGGAGAGCACGGGACTCACGTCTGAGCATCGCCTTCCCACTCGGGGTGACAAATGCAAAAAAGAACTATTGATGGACAGAATGCAGAACAATGTAATACATTTACCCCAGTACAGAGATCTGGGCCTAAATCCATCGGTTTTTGCTCACCATGCCTTTCCAGTTTGGACCCAGCCATATGCAAATGATTCTTGACCCTGCGCCCAATGAGAACAGTCCGGTCCGAACTGCCAGGCCAGGGCCTCCCTGGACGGGAAACAAGCATCCTAGGACCGGTTTTGGGGTTTCACTCCTCTTCAGCCAGGATAGCTGGATTCCAGTGGCATGGAGAGCACAGGACTCACGTCTGAGCATACCGGTCCCGCTCGGGGTGACAAATGCAAAAAGAACTATTGATGGACAGAATGCAGAACAATGAAATGTATTGGAGACACTGGTGCAAACCATTTTTCATAAGGCCTAATGAATGTTCACCAAATATGAAGTGGTGCAGTCAAGGCACCCCCTAAAAGCACACATGAGGAAGGGGTATGTTGGTTCCAGGGATTTTCCAGGAATTTTCCCAGAGACAGGTGGTATCACACACCACACCTGTCTTTGGGGGATGTTATGTTATACGAATTTGTAGAGTGCAGCTAATCACCCATGAGAGTATTCAGGCACTGAGTAGTGATGGCCTGAAGGGGGAGGAGGAGATCATGCATGTTTTGTCTGGAAGAGCCATGTCATGAGGTTCCTTTGGAAATCCATGAGGGAGGGGGAGAGTCTGAGGTGTTTCGGTAGGATGTTCCAGGCCTTGGCTGCGAGGTATGAGAAGACGCGTCCTTCACTTCTGGTCTTCTTGATGCGGGGAAGGTGTGCTCTTGCCTGGGATGCAGATCAAAGGTGTCTGGTGGGTTGGTAGAAGTTGAGGTGGTGGTTGAGGTAAGCTGGATAGGTGTTGTGGATAGCTTTGTATGTGTGGGTGAGTATCTTGAACATACATCTTTCCTGGACTGGGAGCCAGTGGATATTGTTGAGGTATGGAGAGATGTGGGTATTTCACAGGATGTCCAGGATGAGTCATGTGGCAATTTTCTGGACGGTTTGGAGTGGGCATAGGATATAACTGGGATTCGGAGGTAGAGGGTGTTCCCATAATCACGTTTACTTATTATAAGAGCCTGGATGACTGTCTGTTTGGTGCTCAGTGTGATCCACTTGAAAATCTTGCGTAGCATTCACAGGATATGGAAGCATGATGAGTAGACGGCGTTGATCTATCTGCTCATGGAGAGGGGTGTCCAGGTTGATCCTGGGGTTCTTGGCATGGTCCACAGGGTTGGGTGGGGGACCAAGTTGGAAGCCCACCAAGAGGCATCCCAAGTGGTTGTTGCCTAAGATTAGAACTTCGGTTTTGTCTGTGTTGAGCTGGAGGCAGTTGTTTTTCATCCAAGCAGCGACGTTTCTCATGCAGGTGGTGAAGGTTGAGGATCACTACCGCCCTCAATATGCTGCCAGGTACTCTACATTGGACAGCCATTTCTTAACACTTGCCTGCTTTTGCTCCCTTTTTAAAGACATCTGTTCCTAGTGCAGGTGTGAGCTCACACCTGCACTAGTAACAGAACAACCTGGATGAGCTACTTATGCATGGTGCATCTGCAATCTCCCTTTTTAAGGTCAAAACCGTAGGGGGACTTTCAGGCTACTGGGCATGTTTGTTTCATGACAGGATGGGGGCCGGTATTACTGCAAGTTGGGGGAGTTTTCGTTGCTGAGAATCAGGACTGGATGATTCCCAGCAACGAAAACGGTCCCCACTCTATCATAAAACAAAAATGTCAGGTAGGCCAGTACCTCCATTACAGCCCTGTTTAAGGCTTGGGTTGACAGGATAGGTTTCTGCAACCTCTGTTGTTATCAATTCTATAATGTATATATAGAATGGGCTTTGGTTGAGCCCAGAGCAGTAAAATCTCTCTCACCGCATGCTATTGGGGGTTTGGTGTATGATTCTGCCTCATATGGAGTGTTTGTATTGTAATACATGAGGGACTGTTATACAGCTCAAAAGTATACAAAATCATTACACATTAAATGTTATATCTGAAAAATGCATTGTGTATAAAAAGCTATTTTTTTGATTTTCAATACAACAGGCTGCTTTTTTATTAATATTTTAGTTGGGACTCAAAATGCAAGCCAAATCTATTGCTTTTTCCAAACTTTGTTTAATGTTCACTTCCCATCAATGCACACTATGGGGCAGATGTATGACCGTTTTTTGTGGTCGCAAACGGTAATTCGGCCCGTTTGCGACCGCAAAATTGGTCAGCCCCATGTACAAACTATATTTTGCTAGTCGTTAACCTATTAGCGACTCGCAAAATATGGTTTACAACTCGCTATAAGGAAGGGGCGTGCCAAGGGAGTCCCGCTATTAGGAAGGGGCGTGCCAAGGGCGTCCCTTCCTAATAGTGAGTCTGACTGTAATGTATGATTGTTTTGCGACCTCATTTGCGGTCGCAAAACACTCGCAAAGTACCACCCCTTTCACCCTTTGTGAATGGGTGTGAAAATATAGCTGAAAAGTTTCATGTACCTTTTTTAAATGCATCTCGTTTTCCTTTGAGGAAAACGGGATGTATTTAAAAAAAGAAAAAACTGCTTTATTAAAAAAGTAGTCACAGACATGGTGGTTTGCTGACCCCAGCTCCCAAAAACAGAGGAATTTTGAAGTAGTTTTCAGTCTTACATGAACTAATGAAAGATTTACCTTCAGGATCCATGTTACCCGCCTGTTACAGCATCCCAGTAGTACTTCTAAATACGTCTCTGAATTCAAAAAACATTCGGAACTTTACTCAATTGGGCGTAATGTACAACAGTAAATATCCAGCTTTTTTTGAGACACTGGCTCTTGGTGGAAGAACTCTTCTTTAAGAGATCCTCTTTGGGTGACTTTCGCTTTTAACATGCCTTGATCACAGTGTTACTTACATCTCCTGCCTTTAAAAGATACTTTCCATCGAGTAATAAGAAAGCAACTATTTTTAGATAGCACTAGCTGCCACTGTTTTTGACGTTTCTAAGCGATGTAAACAACAGGTGTTTCCATCCCCTACCTTAAATGTGAGCGGGTTGATGAAGGAGAAACTGTGCAGTTTTAATAAGTTCCATTTCTTACCGCGTTGTTGAAAAAGATAATCAGCAGTCACGCCATGCACGGGCATGAATTTCTAAATGTAAATGAGATTCACACAGTCATTTATTTACATTTGTTTTCAGCACAACAAATGAGACATCACGTAGCTTCATAATTTCCCGTGACCGAGCCGCCAGCATGCGGTGTGTAATTTACCATGATTTAAGATGCTTATCTCTCAGTATCCTGCATCAGTATCTGATGAGGGGTATTTTTGCAGTTGCATTTTCCATGCTCTTGCTTGTCTCTGCTGGATTTTCCTGTGGCGAGAACACACAGACATCAATTGGCTGTACGTTGAGACAATGCTGAAGGCAGCTCAGTGGGTGGAGCTGTACTGTAGTATAAGACGATGCTGAATGCAGCACGGTGGGGGGGGGGAGGGGGCTGCACTGACATGCTGACAGGTCCTCGCTTTATTCTTTTGCGCGATGTGTTCGATATGGGCAGTGCCACTGGTGAGTTGCTGATCAGAGATGACGAGTTTGCATCACTCATCTGCGCCAATGAGGTACAAGTAGTTAGCAATATTTCACTCATGATAGTATGATAACAGTAAATGGGCAGATCATTTCACACAGAACAGCTGTAGATTTTTACAGTCACCGTTTCAGGGAAGTTAATGCTTGGATTGCAGTCCTAAGAGCCTAATTACGAGTTTGGCGGTCCAAGGAATCACCAAACTCGTGGTAGAGGAGTGGTGGTGGTCGAGGACCGAGCACCAGTGGTCCGACAGCCAAATTACAACTTCGGTTTACAGATCGCCATAGGACCACCGTAACCAACAGGGATCTGTGATCCCTGGCAGTGCTACGACGGTCTGAGGAGCGTAATATGCTGGCGGTGCTGCTGCGGGACCGCCAAGAATATTAGGAGTTTCCTCACTGAAACAGATTTCATGGCCTGAGGATGCAAGCAGGCGGGCACATGGTGTCCCCCTCCCTGTTTGCATGTACCTCCTTTCCTGTGAGTCTTGGACTGCACTGTCCATGCTGTGCAGCAAGTAGCTTTGACGTACCCATTGCGGTGCCTTTTTAAAGGGCACCACATGGAAAATCCATGTGGCCCAGGCCCTGAGCTGAGGCAACCACTGCCTGCTATTGGTAGCATTGAATCACAACACACATGTGTTTACGGGCACTATTGTGTCACCTTATAAACCTGAAGAACAGAGGGAGCGAAGTTCTACAAGGCAGAAGGTTGTACCTTCTTGACATTGTGCCCCCAGGCTCACATGGTAAGTATAGTCCCCAAAACTGTTCTGGTCTAGGGAAGTCCCTATATTGTCTGCATCTTTCATCCCCACTGTATGCGCCACAGCAGCAGTCCCTTCAGTTTGGCTGTCGATATGCCGCAATGTCTTTGGACCATATTGCAAAACACGGCACATCAAGTGTCCACAAGCACACATCAGTTCAATGCATAATAACCAAGCATTTCTGAATGATCAAATGAAGAGTATAATCTACACCATTCATGCAAGTTAAGACCCAGATTTACTAAGGACTTGCGTTCTTTTTGTCACGTAGACATCACATAGCTTCATAATTTCCCTTCATCAGGTTCTCGCAAGGGAACATACGCCCTGAAATGAGATCTATAAGTCCAGAAAAGTGGCTATTTGTGCTGCTTTGTGTGACTTTGTAAAGAAATGTAACTCAACACAGCAGCTTGGGGTGCACTATGTGCATTACTTTATGTAGTGGTAGTCGTTCCATGGGTGGAGCAAGGATATTCCACTGCATTCTCACATGGAATTTGACACGATCCCATATTTGCTAAAGATCGTAAACCTGGGAATTCACCTAAATGTTTCACCTTCCATAGAGAGGTGTAAGAAGGAGAATATTTTGTATTTCTCCTTCGTTCCTCTTTCTATTAATGTTGCATTCTGCATCCACATGGAAATAGTTAATTGCCTCTTTTGTTGTTTTTGCACACAAACAATCCTGCCTGAAACACAGGTACTTGGCAGCCTCAATTGCACCAGTGCAGGTACAGATGTTAAAGAGGAACACATTTCAATATATATGGTCCTATCTAGCCCTCCCCAGTTCAGACAACACAGTGCAGCAACTTTGCTTCTCCCCTGCGTGATCTTTTAGTAAATATGCCCCAAGATCTCTTCTGTAATTTCAATATAAGTCTCAGTGGTGCAGACAACACTAACAGGGTGATTTACACCCTTGGGCAGAAATTAGGTTAAAAACTTCCCAAGCTTTTTATGTCACAATTATAGATCTGTAGAAAACATTGAGAATAACCATTGTACTACGGAATATCAAAGGCAGAAAATCATAACAAGAATATCAAGGGACAAAATATTGAAGAGGTAAGTGAACAGAGGAGGATTACTATTCATAACTCCACATCTACTTACCATGAAGATATATATATATAAATGTCTGGAACCCGCCTCAGTTTCAGGGGGCCCTGAACAGTAGAGGTATTCCACCTCTGTCTGGGCATTTTGCATCTCGCATTTTAGCCCCTGCTCACATGGACGCGCTGACACAGGGGCTGTGGCGATACGAGGGGACTCGAGGGCAGACTTGATGTTTGGGGGACTGCCATTGCCATCATCGGGTCCTGCTTCAGGTGCCGTAGTGGAGATTCAACCCCACACTCTCCCTATTCCACCGGCCTGGGTCACTCTTAACATGTGGCATCCTGGGAGTGGTAGTTCAGGATTGACCAACGAACTTCCACAGGTACTTTCCATTGCTCGAGGGAGGGGCGGACCTACGCCAGTTACATCTAGGCAGCAGGAACTCACGAAACAACAGGATTGCATTGGGTGCAGGGCACTGAAGAAGGCTCTCCATGCCGAAATGCATTTGCCGCCACCCTAGCTGTTTTTTGAACAATATAGCCTGTCCAACCTGTTCCCCTCTGGGTCCTGCTTCGTTCATTCTTGGAGGAAGGTTTTGCGATATATATATATATATATATATATATATATATGTATGTGTCTATATATATATATATATATATATATATATATATATATGTATGTATGTATGTATGTATGTATATATATATATATATATCTCACCAAAGTACGCATGTAGAGTTACATAGAAAATATGTTCAAACGTATCTTTTGACATTTTGGCCCTCCATATTCTCGTTACAATATTGTGTCCAGTCGAAATTCTGCCTTCCATATTCATAACCTACACCAGGTTAAAGAAAGAGAAGAATTGCGTATTCTTAGGAATCACTTAGTGGTTAGTTACACTTTTAAAGTTCACAATGCTAAATAAAGAGCCGCTGTACATTTTACATTTTGATATCCTTTTAATATAGTAGTCTCATCTATAATTCAGGCTCTGAATATGACGGAGGCAAGATGGCGCCCACGCGAGTGAACGCGTAAGCTCACCTCTCCTGCCGGTCCTACAGGGATACTGACAGAGGAACTTTAAACGCGTTTATACTACAAAAAAGAAAGCTGGAAAGGAATATTCGCTGGGCGGACGTTATTAAAGACTCACGTTTTCGGAATCTTCGTTTTGGAGGAGGATAGCGGACAGCGGAGGCGGCGGCCAATGTTGGAAAAGTTCTCGGCGTTCTTTCTCAGGTCCATCAGGTGCCGACGCGCTTGGTGGGCGGTATCCCTTGCAGCTGTTGGCGGTTTTCGGAAATCAAACAGCTCCGCCACCCGAGAGCTGGGAAGAGAGAGCAGCGGATTTATAATGCCCCGAAGGGAACCCGCGGAAAACAGCGGGCTCAGGAGGCAGTCGGCGTCGAGGCTGACTCTGATGGAAATAAGAAAGCTGCCAAGAGCACGGGAGCAGCGGAGCGGAAAATGAACGATGCCGGTAAGGGTAAAACTACTGGCGTCAATAGAACCATACCAGCAATTCTTTCCACCGCTGAAGAGAAACGAAAAGGAAAAAGACTCCGGTGGAGGTCGCACAGTTCAATGCCTGTACCACAGAGGTCGCACCAGAGACCGAGGGGGCAGAAACCATTGATGGCAGTGAGGTGTTGCAAGCCACTAATGTATCACTTAGAATTGACAATGTATCAGTTTATACCCCAGGTTCAGAGAATGTGCTTTGTCAGAGTAAAGAACTTTTTAGCAGCAAGATAAGTGAAGCTGTACAAGAGGATAATTTACAAAAAAGGGCAGGCTCTGACTCATGGGCAAATACAACTACAACTACAGGCACAGGTGCAATTACAGACACAGCCAAAATTACAGGCAATGGATGGGGAGTCTGGGGATTTTTACTCCCTGTCTGAAAATTCTGCTTCATCATGTGAAGATTTAGCATCGCAGTATTCGAAACAGATGCGTATGGCAGATGATAGTGATTTTGAGCTAGAAGATTACGGTGATTTTACTGAAGACAGCCCTGCAACAGTGCAGGAAAGAGGAGAGTCAGCAATGGAGAAAGGGGCTGAAGGAATGAATCAACTGTATTCTGTTAATGATGGGGCAAAAGCACTCACTGAAGAGGATATTACTCTAACAACGATTTACCAAACAATCCTGTCCCATAAGGATAAAACAGAACAGGAGAGTCAAAGAATACAGAATTCTTGTCGGAAGTTATAGAACTCAATAAGGCGATTGGCAAAATCCCAATCCGATTTTGGGGAAAGATTTACGGAAGTTGAAACAAGGATTTCAAATATTGAAGATGAACTCGTTCAACAGAAGGCTGCCACAGAGCTATTGAGCACCAATAAGGAAGATATTCAGTGGAAAATGGCGGACTTCGAAAATCGCGCTCGTCGCAATAATTTGAGACTCATGCAGATTCCGGAAGGGAAAGAGGGGCAGGACTCTCGTAAATTTATTGTAGTGTTATTTAAAACTGCTTTTCCTGAAATTACAAAATGGAATTGGGAGAGAGAAATTGAAAGGGCACATAGATATCTGTTTAATATCCGTCTGCGCCCAGTGTAAGTGGAGTCTAGACCTAGGCCTTTTCTTATCTCATTTAACAGTTTTCTTGCTAGGGAGGATGTGTTTTTGAATACTAGGCCTAATAGGAAAGGAACGGGGGATGGCTTTGAATTTTACGCTGCACCTAATTTTTGTAAATACACAATGGCGAGTCGATGGCAACCCTCCCAGTTGATCACCCAATTTCAGAGTAAAGGCGCTAAACTCAAAATTATTTATAAAGAGAACACACGTTTTTTTTACAAATGCGGTAGCTGCGAAAGATTTCCTATATTCTATGCAGCCCTAGCAGGATGCGTTGTTATAATTAGTACACATAGCTCAAATTATGGGTTTTCTTTTTCACTCTCATCGGACTATGGCCAATTTCTTTTCACCTATATCGTTTTCTCTTTTTGCTCTCAATTTCCAGGTATTTTACTTATCAGTGTCCCTGTGAGGAAAGGCAGGGGGTTTCGTGAAGCTTTACATCTACAGGACCATCAGTCCTAACGCCTCGGTAAGGGGGGGGAAGGCTGGGTTGGGGAAGGGCGGAAGAGAGTTTGGGGAGGGGGGCTTGGGGGGGGTTTGCAGTGTGGTGGGGAAAAAAGGGGTAAAATCTACGGGTGGGGCAAGAGATAACACAAAAGAAATTTGTAAAATAGTCATTAGCTGCTTAAGGCTGTATGGAACAATGTGTACAATGTGTATATCAAATATGATTTATTATGATGTCGTGTAGTATTAAAATTTGTTCCCTAATTGTGTCAGGTCTCAATAATGCAAATAAGAGGAAGAGGGTTGCAGCTGAAATTCGATACATACAACCAGATATTTTATGTCTGCAGGAGACACACTTATCAAGAAATAACAAACATTTAGTAGCAGATTTAGGATATTCACTAATCTCGGCTTCAGAACAAACATCGATGACCCGGGGAGTCATGATATTGTCTAAGCCACAATTCTGTATAGTTTTTCGTAGCTTAACTGACAAATGGGGAAGGTGGGCTATAACAGAACTAAAGATCGGTGGCTCACAAGCTACTCTATGTTCAATTTATGGATCCAATTTGGACGAGGCAGAGGTTTTGGAGGAGTTGAACATAGAACTGGCAACTTGGGCATCACCCCTGATTATATGTGGTGATATTAATATCAATCTGAGTACGCAAGAGTTAGCGGGGGGGCCTGAAAACTACACAGGACGTAAACCCCGGGTGTTTAAAGCTCTTCATAATCTTTTAGTTGATCTTGGTCTAGTTGACGCCTGGAGTAATCTTCATCCTACTAGCCCGGGATACACTTTCTACTCCTTCCCTCATATGAAAATGGCCTGATTAGATTATTTCTTCACTCCTTTGTCGTTATTAACTGGGGCAAATGTCCAATTATTTCCAAGAATATCGTCCGATCATGCTCCAATCCTAATTGAAATACCTGATTTAAAGATTAAACCCATACGGCAAGGTTTTACCTTTGATAGAAAACTATGTCTGGATGACGAATTTAAAACTTACATGTCAAACTGGATAACGGAATTTTTTAATTTTAATTTGCATTCCACTAGCATTGATATTATATGGGAGTCATTCAAAGCGTGTTTCAGAGGTGAAGTCTTGAGTTATGGGAATTTTCATCAGAAAAAGTTAAGGGTAGAAATGTGAGATCTTTATTCTGAATTAAGAATTGCAGAAGAGAATTTAACAAAAGAGATTAAAAAACAATTAATCAAGGGAATATCTCGGATTTTGAGGATACAGTGGCCCGCTGTCGGGCCAAAATATCGGGGGTTTGGAGCAGCGAGCTGGCTAAGAAATATTCGGTATACAAAAGACAATCTCATGAGTATGGGGAAGCAATAGGGAGATGTCCGGCCTTACGGTTAAGGATGCAGGAAACCTCAAGACTTATAGTCAGCTTAAAAGATCAGAACGGAAACTTACGTCATGAACCAGAGAAGATTTTAGATATTTTTCAGCAATTTTACACAGAACTATATACACAGCAGAAGGTTTTGGGAGCAGACCTAATAGTAGACCAGGGGAGTTTTACACAACTAGAGGCTAGTGAGAAGGAATGGTTGGATAATCCCTTCACCATGGAAGAACTAGAGAATGCCATAAAATGTTTGGCTTATGGGAAGACTGCTTTACCCGATCTTATTCCGGGAGAAGTTTATAAACTCTTTTTTGGTCAACTAAAAGATATAATGTTAGAAACTTTTAGAGCAGCGCAGTTAGGTAATGCACCGAAATCATGGGATGATGCCTCCATTGTGGTCTTCATTAAGAAGGGTAAGCCTCCGGAGCTCCCTGGATCATATCGCCCGATTTCTCTGCTTAAGTGTGATAGTAAACTCTACTCCAAAATTCTCGCTAATCGTATTTAAACAATTATCACCCCACGCCGGGCCCCATGCTCTGGAGACCTTTGAGGCCCTTACCAGCCTCAACCTAACTCAACAGATCACCTCGGCTACCCATATTAAGGGCCACATCTTGGACCAGATATGGTCCCAAAATCTGACCGTCTCTCCCCCACTCGTCTCCCACTGCACCTGGTCAGACCACTACTTAGTGGATACTACCCTCACTGTCAGTGGCAAAATGTCCATCCCACTAATGGCAGGCGGCCTCTCTCGCAAATGGAACTCCCACGACTCCAAAGGCCTGCTCGTGACCCTCTCCGAGACCCGACCCACTCTCAACCTGCCCACCAACACCAGTATTGACGAGCTGGACTGTGAGATTGACACCTGGCTGAAGTCAGCTAGTGACATTTTTGCCCCCCTTACCAAATTTCCCCCGACCAGACACCACAACTCCCACAGATGGTTCACGGATGACCTAAAAAAACTCAAACTGAAAGTGCGCCAGCTGGAAAGGACATGGAGACGTAATTACTCTGAAGCTGACAGACTGCAATACACCCTAGCCCGGAAAGATTACAAATTCGCAATCTCTTCTGCCAAATCATCTCACTTCTCCAACCGAATCTCCTCTTCGGACAACAAATCTAAAGAAGTGTTCCGCATCATGAACGAACTCACCTCTGATGATAGAACTCTTCCAGGTCAAACCCCACCCCAAGCAACCTGTGATGCCCTCAATCAATTCTTTGTCGAGAAAATCAATAAAATCAAGGCCTCAATCACCACCTCTCCCCGGACTCCCTTCTCTGATACCCCCCGCAACAATTCATCTGTATGTACTGATTTCCCGGCCCTCAACTCTGCTTCCCTGGCCCAGCTTGCGTCCCAGGTAAAATCAGGCTCCCCGAACGACGTCTGCCCTCCCCCGATCCTGCAGAGCATCTGCCATTCCCTACCCGAATGTATTCTACCTCTGTTGAACGGCTCGCTCAGCACTGGCACCGTTCCCAGCTCTTTCAAAGAGGCCATCTTAGTCCTGCTACTGAAAAAACCTGGCGCGGACCCAGCAGACTTGTCCAATTTCCGTCCCATCTCGCTCCTACCCTTCCTGTCCAAAATAATCGAGGCACATGTCATCCAATGCCTCTCCAAATTTATCGAGTCATCTGGCTACCTGGAATCCAACCAGGCTGGTTTCCAGTCTACCTTTTCTACGGAGGCTGTCATTTTCGCCGTCCTTGACACGCTGAGGAGGAACGCCGACACAGGGACCCTCCAGGCCCTCATACTCCTGGACCTATCGGCTGCGTTCGACACGGTGGACCACAACATCTTGCTCCACCATGTCGAACAGGCCGGCATCCAAGGCCTCGCCCTGAGCTGGATACAATCATTCTTGTCCGGAAGATCTCAGGCCGTCCGGCAGGGCCCCAACACCGCGCCCAAAACCCCCACGACTTGCGGTGTCCCCCAAGGTTCTTCCCTGTCACCCCTATTGTTTAACCTTTACCTCCGGCCCCTACTTCACTCTCTCCACAACTGGGATATCACAGTATATAACTATGCCGACGACTTGCAGATCATTTTCCCCCTTAACTCCCAGAACGCGGTAGCCAACTTCCACGCCGCCATGGCTCATATACAGGAATGGATGAGCTTCAACCATTTGAAATTGAACCCCGGGAAAACAGAGCTCCTCCTCCCGGGCTCCAGCCCCTCTGCCTGGGGGGCGCACTTCTGGCCCACGGAACTGGGCACCCGAACCAACTCCCGCGAACACCGTAAAGAGCCTCGGCGTGACCATCGAAGCCGAACTCTCCCTTCGATCTCAAGTCGGTTCTGTGGTTTCATCCTGTTCCTTTCAACACCGCAAGATCCGCAAAATGAGTCACTTACTCCCCCCTGCTGCACTAATCCAAGTGATCGTTTCCTTAGTGCTTTCCCGCTTGGACTTTTCCAACTCCCTCTACCATGGCCTCCCCAAATCACTTCTCCACCGCCTACAGGTAGTCCAGAACCAAGCAGCCCGCCTCATTTACAAATCCCCCAAATGGCAATCGGCCAAACCACTGCTGCATAAATTACACTGGCTGCCTATAGAGCAGAGAGTGGCCTTCAAGGTGGGCTGCCTCACGTTCAGAGCACTTCACGGCACCAGCCCCGCCTTCATAACCTCACTCATCCATCCTTACCGCCCCACTCTCTTCCCACCTTCACAAGCTTGTCGTGCCCAAAACAAGAACCAACAAATTCGGTGGACGAAGGTTTGCCCTCCTGGCCCCAAAGTTCTGGAATCCCCTCCCTCTGACCATTAAATCTAGCAGCTCCCTCCTTAATTTTAGGAAGCAGCTTAAAACCTTCCTCTTCCCTCCAGCCTGCTAATCTCGTAATCTCCCAGTCTACATCTCACCTCTGTCCTACAGCGCCAGGAAACTCATGGTGTCAGTGCGCTTTATAAATGTCACTTAATAATAATAATAATAGTTTCAATAAATCAACATGGATTCATTCCTAATGGAGGAACTGGCACACACATAAATAAAGTTATTACGGTATTTGATATCGCTCAAGCAGAAAAATGTGAATTAGGACTGATATTACTAGACGCTGAGAAAGCGTTTGACTGTGTAGAGTGGCATTATTTATGGGAGGTTATGCGTAGAGCAGGGTTTGGAGAAAAATTCTTAACGGCTATTCAGGTATTATACTCTTCCCCAAATGCAAGAATAGCCGCTATGGGTTTGAAATCTGAAATGATTAAAATTACAAGAGGGACAAGGCAGGGATGTCCCTGCTCCCCATTGCTTTTTGCTCTATTTATAAACCCTTTTATAGAAAGATTATCTAATATTCCGCGAATAAAACCATTCATTGTGCAAAACATCTCGCACTCAGTATTTGCATATGCGGATGATATTGCGGTGGCTACAGTGGACCCGGTTGAGGCTCTAGCAGAGATTGAGCAACTGGCTTATGAATTCAGTCTAGCCTCAGGATTTAAATTAAATGCTTCAAAAACTCAAGTCTTATGTACGGATAACATTCTAATGTTTGATTCCAGAGTAGTTTCTGAAGTCACTTACCTGGGTATCAAGATCAAGACAACCATGATAGACATAGTAGATGTCAACTGGGTGACCACACTACAACACATAAAACAATCTCTAGACAGATGGGGACGCCTTCAATTAACACTAATCGGAAGAGGAAATATCATAAAGATGAGTATTTTATCAAAAGCACTATATCTATTTAGAGCCATTCCTCTGGAGATACCTTTAATATATCTGCAACAACTGCAATCCCTATGTCCGAGATTTCTCTGGGCTCCGGGGAAACCACGGCGTGCCATGAGATTCATGACACTTCCTGTCGAAAGAGGGGGACGGGCTATTCCAGACTTTATTTTGTATTTTCATATTTGCTTTTTGCAAAGAATGCGTCTGTTATTGACGGGGGGAGCAGATAGACGAAATTGCTGAAGCACCATCCATATTCCAGCTACTTCTAGGGAATCACGCTAGAAGGTGTCTATTTAGAGAACTTGAAGGCAATTACTATAAAATAACTTGATTCAAAGTATTGGATTCGGCATTTAAAGTCTGGAGCAAGGTATCTAGAATGATAAATCTAGGGAAATTAACATATTATACACCCTTGAACGCTAACAAAATACTTCCATCCGTATTTTGGGATTCGGCAGCTAGAGATTGATCGCAAAAGGGCATTGTGCAAATTTAGTATCTGTTTGAATCAGGAGGGCTTATGTTAACATATGAAAATCTAGTTACAAGATATCATTTGACTAATACTCAGTTCTTTAAATATCTCCAGGTTCGCGATTTTTTAACCCGAAAACATATCCAGCCGGTACCCAATGCCTTAGTTGAGGCGATTCGCTCTCAGAAAAAAATTGGTGGCCTATATAAAATACTGCTAGAATATAGATCTGATGACTTACAGAAACATAATACATACTGGCAATCTACGTTGGGGGAACCAGATTTGTTGATAGAGGATGCTATTTTGATATCTAAAGAAGCTTTTTTGTCTGCCAATTTAAAGGCTCCATTTTTTAAAACTTTGTTTAGATTATACTACACTCCAGATCGTATGATTAAATGGTGCACTCAATATGACGGTAAATGTTTTCGCTGTGGGTAGCGATAGCTTGCATATATTTTTTTAGCTGTGTTACGCTGCATATATATATATATATATATATATATATATATATATATATATATATATATATGTATTACCTACTGGCGGTCGCCAGTAGGTATATATAGTTAGGATTTTTTCTCTATGGGTTTTTTGAAAATTCTATGTCTAATAACTTTGGCGTTTGTGGACGGAATTGGCTGAAATTTTCAGGAAAATGGCACATTTTGTTTCTGAGCAGCCCTTGAAAATTTGGGGGGGGTTCGTCAAGGGGGGGCCGAGAAAAAAGGGGGGTCCCAAAACGTGTTTTTAACATTGAGTTTTCCATAGGGCGGTTGGCCTCACTTTTAGCCCGAACGGCTAAATGGATTTGCACGAAACTTGGCAAAATTGTAGGGACTGGTAGCCCGATGTGCCTTTTGTAGGTCTCAATATATGTGCTCCAGTGGATTTTGAGAAATTAACGTTTAAAAAAAGATATATATCTGTAACAGCGGACCGGGCAGCGCTCTGGTTCGCGGACTTTTCGCGCAACGGAGCTTTGTGAAGCGAAGCTGATTGGTTCTCCGGCGTCTGTCAACATTCCAAACAGTCCGTAGCGGCCGCCATCTTGTCTCTCGGTAGGATCGAGAGACAAGAGGAGGTCAAAACAAAGGGGGAAATAACTATAAGGGGGCATAGTAGATCCTCGCTGACCCCCTAGGTTTGATGTGGAGGTTTTAAAAGGGCCCCGCGGGGCAAAAAAAAAACAAAATAATAATAATCGAACGGCTGAATGGATTTGCACGAAACTTGGCAAAATATTAGGGACTGGTAGCCCGATGTGCCTTTGCTAGGTCTCAATATATGTGCTCCAGTGGATTTTGAGAAATTAACGTTCAAAAAAAGATATATATCTGTAACAGCGCTCCGCTTCGCGTACTTTTCGCGTTACGGAGCTTTGCGAAGCTGATTGGTTCTCCGGCGTCTGTCAACATTCCAAACAGTCCGTAGCGGCCGCCATCTTGTCCCTCGGTAGGATTGAGAGACAAGAGGAGGCCAAAGCGAAGGGGGAAATGACCATAAGGGGGCATAGTAGATCCTTCCTGACCTCTTAGGTTTGATGTACCATTTTGCCAAGTTTGGTGTAATTCCGTTCAGCCATTCAGGCTGTAGACGTATGTAAATGTCCTATGGAAAATTGCATGGGGAAAACACATTTGAAAGTGTTGAAATTTAGAACCAATTAAAATGTTACTTTGGTTTTGTATTTGTGTGTGATGAAAGTTAATTGGTTATGTATATATGTCAAATGAGAGGAAACCACAGCCATTTTGTGATACTACTGTCTGAGGTACATTTGTGAGGAATTTTTGGTGGTGAATTTCTGGTGTTTGATTTACACAGTACTAACACTTCTGCTACTTTTAAAAAGGTGAGTTGTTAATTTGTAAGGGGAACTATGTTGTACACTTGAAGATAATTTGAAAAATGTTTTCTGTTATTTATTTGCAGTCCTTCTGTTATACTAAATACTTGATAAAGTTAGTTTTATATTATGTATTACTAAAAACGATAAATGAAAGTGATTATTTTTTTCTGCAATTTACAGCAAGCAATTTTAAAATAAAATGGCTCACAATGAAGAGACCGTGGCAATTTCTTTTGAATTGTCCAACACATTGATTGAAATTGAGAGCACCAATAATGAAATATTGTCACAAGGAGGACATGACTTGTATGATTCCATTAGATTGATTGAAATGGACAGCACCAAGAATGAAATATTGTCACAAGGAGATGACTTGAATGATTCCACTACATTGATTGAAATTGAGAGCACCAATAATGAAATATTGTCACAAGGAGGAGATGGCTTGTATGATTCCATTAGATTGATTGAAATGGACAGCACCAATAATGAAATATTGTCACAAGGAGGAGATGACTTGAATGATTCCACTACATTGATTGAAATTGAGAGCACCAATAATGAAATATTGTCACGAGGAGATGACTTGAATGATTCCACTACATTGATTGAAATTGACAGCACCAATAATGAAATATTGTCACAAGGAGGAGATGACTTGAATGATTTTTTTGATCAATCTCTTGATGGCGAATTTATCGAGTGTTTGGAGACCATAGAGTTACAAGAATCATCATTGGAGACTTTTAATGAGGACATTGCTGATGAGGACATGTTACTAGTTCTTTCAAATTTAGAAAATTCTGAAGAATAAATTTATATTTAGAATTCAAAAATTGTTTGAGACATTATTCATTTTTATTTTTAATTTATGAGGTTGTAGCGAAGTGATTGTAGTATAAAATGAGACTTATAGTATAGAGTGCAACATTTTTATGTTACATGGTAAGTTTACTCATATTTACTTCCCTTCTGCCACTATATTATCTCCAATGTGTATTTGACATGTCTTCTTCATCTCCGGCCTCCTTTCTCTCACTGTGTGTCTCCGATGCATCTTATCGCTGCTATTTTGTGTAATTACAGAAGAGAGTAAAATAAAATAGTTCGGAACGTGAAAAGGGGGCAAAGTAGAGTACTCCTCACCCCCTAGGCCTTTTTAGGCGGTCCCAAAAGGATCAGTTTCTGCTTTCCTGAGAGATTATGGTATGAGTTCCATATACCACAATAACTTGCATTACAACATGCAAGATATCTATCTCCTATTACCAACTTTTGGAGATATTCGCGCTAAGCGCGAATATCTCCAAAAAGTAACACCTGCCCTGAGCAGTTCTTAGCCATGTTATCCAATGGGAGGTGGATAACATGGCTAAGAGCATTAGCTCGGTAATGCATGAATATCGCTGAGTTTTTAGCGATATTCATGCATTGCGGCCGTTTATTATCGCATTTGCGATAAACCTTGATAATAGTAAGGTTTATCTTCGATAATTTCTGACGATGCTTAGTGGTAAAAAATTGGTTGGTAAGCATCGTTAGCGATAAATATCGCTTAACTTTGGTAATATGCCCCGTCTGTTAACGTTCGATTCGAAGGAAATGAGGAAGTGTTGAAAAACATTGTCTGCGCCATCTTGCCTTTTTTGAAATGCCACACTTTTGTCGTGCACGGCAGCCATTTTAGATGTCTTGACCAGACCCACTCTCTGCACGCTGTCGATTCGTAGCATGGCTCCTCACCCACGCAAGCATCTTCCCTAGGCACTGGTCACCACCGCTCTCTGTCTTATGCATGGGCAATAAACCTCCCCCCATCTGCGCTGCTCTTCCCTGAGAATCACACTCTGTGCCCGCCCGACACCTCCCTTTCGCCCTATTCACTACCGCACCCTCTGACACTCCTCTTTCTCTGTGTCCGATTGTCCAGGCTATCAGCTAGCCCTGCAGATGTAGTTTATGGCCCCAGCTGTAAAGAATCACCCCTCTTCAAAGGAGTTATAGTAGATCAAGGCCCACACCCGATGAGATCCGTCACACCACACGTGTTCCTACTATCTGAAAACCATCCTGTATTGTGATTGGGGAGGGGACCGAGCCTGAAGCGGAAGATTCCAGGAATGACTCTTTGTACATCAAAGTTTTTACAATTATGTGTCACATTAAAAATATATAGCACTCCAACAAAGTAGTAGGAATATAAAACTTTAATAACATATAAATATATACAACAAAACAAAAACAGTAAAAACATTTAAACAACGAAGAGACCGTGGCAATTTCTTTTTAATTATCCAATAGATTTATTGAAATTGACAGCACCAATAATGAAATATTCTTGTCAGTAGCGGTCTGTTGTGCGAATAGTTCCAAGGCAGCAGAACGCGCTGAAATCTAGATGGCACGAAAGTGATGTCTAGTAAGTTGCCGCCCAGCAAAAAACGGCGTGGGGCGCCGCGGGGGTGAGTGAGTCCAGTAGGCACCACAGCTATTCTTACCGGCATTGCAGAATTACTGCTGGGGACAATGCCTGTGCTGTAGCAGGGTCACAGCAGAAACAAAAAGGATTCTGTTGAAGATGTTGTTGGTTTTCAATTTGAAAACAGTTCTGGTGTCAACTGCTATGCTAATGTAGTGGTTAATGTTTTGTTTTCTCTAGAAAATGTAAAAGAGGGGGAGGCAGTCCAAAGTTCCGTTAAAAGGGCAAAGGAAAGGATCGGTGGTTTGAACTATCAGTCAAAAAGGGGAGGGGGTGCAATAATTTTTCCTACCGGGTCACACTGTGCTTTCACCGGAAGTGAGGTCTGCAGGATGCTAGTAATTCAAAGTGAGGCTGGCGCCAGCATGGGAGCGCCGACGTCCCGCGGATACAGTTTCGTCACTCCACGGGCGATCATGGCAGTCATTCCCCATCGGGGGTCGGAGACTCCCGCGGCTCCTCTAGAATCTTCAAGGTCGTGGAGGACTACGGTGGTGGAGTCAACCAGTGACCGGGCCATTTCTTTATGCTGGGCCCGCTCTTGCCAGGTCGACCGCCATTTTGAGAGTTCGGCAGCTACCGGCGATCGCGGGGTCACATGAGCGGACGGGCTCCACCCTGCCGGGCGAGACGTTGCAGCATGGCCACAGTGGAAGAACTGTTTTCCGGGCGCCTGGAGCGCTGAGGGTGCAGCTGGGAAGTCTCCACCTGGGGAGGCGGGAGAGGCCTGTTCGCACCGTCTCTCCCTCCCAGTGCACCCCACGGCGTCTCGCTTGAGATTTGTTATGGCCGGACCAGGCGATGAGGACGAGGGGGGGGTCGGAGGCATGTGCAAGACATCCCCCCCCAGTGTTGTCGCAGCCATTATAAAAGAAAGAAGTGTCCCGTCCGTCTTCGGGCCGGGCTTCCGGTGGATGTCGGCCGGACGCCCCTGGCTCTGGCCCCATGAACGGGTTTCTTGGTTTATCGGCTGCAGCCGGATCCCGTCGGCCTCGGCCCCCCGACCGTTGGTGGTCGGACCGGAAGAGCATGTGGCGGGACTACCTGCAACTCTCAAGGGCCACCGCGGCCGGACTGGGAGAGAGAGGGGAGGGTCGAGGAGACATTCCCCCCCCCTGCAACTGTTCAGCGTTGTAAAGGCAATCCCCTGGCCGGGTCCCGCTGGCCTCGGCCTCTCCTTCGGCTACACCCTACGTTAGGATCTCCTGGCCGAGGCGTGGCAGCAGGACCTGCCTTATATGGGCTGCTCCCGGCTGGGCGTATCCGGAACCCTGCCCCACCGTGGAAGTTTCCAGAGTGGGGGTGGATGTTCTACTGACTTGCATTTTCCCTAGTCTATCGATTTTTTTGGCGTGGCAGGCGGTGGGACAGCGAGGGGTGATTTGGTTTCTCTTACTGTTTTTCTGGTCTCTCACCACTGGCATATTTTAACGTTTTCTTGTTTCTAGGACATTAATAGGTTTTATCATTACGTTATGTTATCGTTTCTTTGTTCGTTGTTTAATAAAAGTTCATGTTCATCAGTGGCCTACTGATTTTCGTTTTCCTATTTTTTTCTTTCCAGGTTGTTTCATGGTAAAGTTTCTGTTAACAGGATACAGTGATCACTTCGTTATTATTGCATATGTCCTTTTCACTAGGGGTGCTCTCTGGTCGGGCCAGATGACGTATCTCTAGTAAATGGTCCGGGTGAAAAAGGTGCATCAATCAGTGGGGAGTAGATAGGCATGACAGATTACAACGGGGGAGAACGGTCCGCATTACGTACCCTTTCACTACTTGCAAAGATTTTCCTACGTTTATTTGCAAACAGGGAATACCTCCAAAAAGAACTAATTCCCAAACAGTCAATGTTCGGACAATCAATCAATCAATGAGGAATGAAATAGGTACGACGTGTTAAAGGCTTGCGTTACCTACCCTTCACTATCTGCAAAGGGAGATAGAATATTCCTATTCTTCCTCGTTTGCAGGTAGAGAAGATCCTTAAGAGAATTAACTTCGAACAATTCAATGCTCGATTGAAACAATCAACAAGGGGTACTGTGAACACAAATGAACGCCGCTTATATACATACGCATTGCTATTTTCAACAGGTTGTTCCTAATGTTTCTATTTTAGCGAGGTCAAAAGAGATCCCATTAGTGGCCTACTGATTTTGCTCGATTCCTTTTGTTTTTTTACACGATTTTTCGCTATCTGCAAAGACTAAACAGAGTATTGCGACTCTGTGCTTGTTTGTAAATAGAGAATGAACCAAAGAGAACAATCAATCAAATGGAGAGAGAAGCAGGCACGACGGATTACAAAGGGGGCAAAGGGCTGCGTTAACTACCCTTCACTATCTGCAAAGAGAGAGTACTCCTAATAGAAATGAGGGGTGGGGGGCAGCAATCAAAGCAGATCAGTGTGCATAAACACGAAAATGTTTTTACTTACCACGTACTTGACATTCGACAGCTTATGATATTTGCTATTAAAAAACCATTGAAATTCACTGAAAAAACCATAGGTTATAGACCATATATAGTTAGGAATTAGCATTTACAAAACCTTGAAAATTCACTGAAAAAACCATAGGTTATAGACCATATATAGTTAGGAATTAGCATTTACAAAACCTTGAAAATTCACTGAAAAAACCATAGGTTATAGACCATATATAGTTAGGAATTAGCATTTAGAAAACCTTATTTTACTCACACAAAACCATTGAAATTCCATATATAGTTAGTTGCACTAACTATATATCGCGCACCCGCAATCCACTGCTGATGATGTCACATATTACATCATTCATGACATGGTCAGTGACATCACTGATGACATCACTGATGACATCTCAAATGACATCACTGATGACATCACTGATGACATCTCATTTGACATCAATGACCACATCACTGATGATATCATTCATGTGACAATACAATGCATCTCCTCACACTTTAATATAACCTCTGTTACACCCAGTGTTAAATACAGAGTATAATTTTTGAAACCATTGACACACCAATACTAGTTACTACATACGCACTCAGTGATTCCTATGTTTACACACACATTCACTCATTTACCCATACAATCATTCATACATACAATCACTCATCTTTACAACACTATCATATGCACTCATACACCTATACAGACTCTCACACTCTGTCACTCATCCATGGAGTTACTCACACACCTAGTCAGTCCTGTAAAGAATCAATCACACTTCCATTTTCTAATCTATACAGTTAAACATAGAGCACCTTACATTTTGAAACATATACTAACACATAATTACTCTCTTATACAATCATTGATACAAGTACACATTGATCTGCACAGAGTCACACACCTCCCAGCCAGCCACACACACACTCAGTCTCCCATACAAATACTTGGGCAATCAATCAATAACCCATATAGTTACTCATATAGCTACTGATCAACACATGCAGCAGTTTACAGAACAACAGACATAATGATGCACAAATTAAGACAGTTTAGTCACTAACCCATGCACTCAGTGAGACACATTTAATCACTCACTCATACAGTCAGTCACGCACCTACTAAATCCTTCATCCAGACACTTCTACATCTACTCATTCTTCAATATGTAAAACATATTTAAACTTTACAGAAACACACAGTCACTGGATGATGTCATCAGTGATGTCATCAGTGATGTCATTTGAGATGTCATCAGTGATGTCATCAGTGATGTCACTGACCATGTCATGAATGATGTAATATGTGACATCATCAGCAGTGGATTGCGGGTGCGCGATATATAGTTAGTGCAACTAACTATATATGGAATTTCAATGGTTTTGTGTGAGTAAAATAAGGTTTTCTAAATGCTAATTCCTAACTATATATGGTCTATAACCTATGGTTTTTTCAGTGAATTTTCAAGGTTTTGTAAATGCTAATTCCTAACTATATATGGTCTATAACCTATGGTTTTTTCAGTGAATATATATATATATATATATATATATATATATATGCTCCAAATGTCCAAGCATTCACTGCTTCCACCATATCGAGAGTTGCGTCGTCACCAAGAGACTCCTTGAACTGAGTCTTGCTTACTCCTCCATTAAACGACCACGCCGTGTGAGATTTTCAAAAGGATTTCTTTATTTAGCCGCTGCCATACGCGTTTCGACTACACAGTAGCCTTGGTCACTGGTTACGGTTTTGAAAAGCGCGCGGCCATTATTTAACCCCTTCCACACTCATGACGAGCTGGGCTCGTCATGCAGTAGCCTCCCAGCACGCTCATGACGAGCCCAGCTCGTCATGAATAATGGGTTTTTGCATATTCCAGCACAGGGCTGGAACTCATCGAGCATCGATGTGGTTAAAAAAAAACATTCATGCAACGTCATCGGGACTACCTGTCAATCGACAGGAAAGACAGACTTTCAATTTGCTTTGTTCGTGAATGTCGTATTACACATATGTCTCAACTTAAATAAATCCATTTTAAAAGAATTCATTGCGTGTATCAATACATTAATTTAAGCATAACTATACGTTTGTTGAATTATACGGTGCATGTGATACTAAAATTCAACTCTATGTCAACAAAACTTTATCGACACTGACAAGCAACTCTGAAAATGCACTCTGAGCATTAATATTCTGCGCTCGCTTCCTAAATATCAAGCAATCTCGCCCACGTGGGCCTGCCGAATAATGTATAATCGGTTGTACCATCATAGAATAGACCATAATGTACCAAACAATTGGGATATTATACTCCCCATTAACAATCAACCTTATCGGCATATTTAAAAAAAGAAGCTTTTTCATTATTGCGCAGTGAGTTGTTACATACACATACACCAATTGCACCTTATAAGTGACTCTAATAATGCTCAAGTGAGCTAACATATAGATTATGAATTTATAAACAAACCGGCACTACGATCATTTTCAAACAGTTGTTGACTGCCAAGTGTAATTCACATTATAAAAAGTACTGTCCACAAAATTATACCAGATCAAAATAAATATTAACAGTATTTACAGCAGATGCTACTTGTCGTTACCGACTGACTGAAATCATAAGTGTCTGTGCAAATCTTCTTCAATATTCAGACCGTTAGGTTGCTTAGTGTTTAGCTTGATTATATATCGTGATTCAAGCCTCCTCAACTTATTGAGTCTATTGCCCCCTCTTTGACTAGCTGGAATAGAGTCAATTACACAATATGTCAGTCCTTTTATATCCTTATTGTGCATTATTTCAAAATGCCTGGCTACAGGATAAGCCCTGTCCACATTTTTTATCGCTCGCAGGTGTTGTAATATCCTTTTGTAGGCTTCGTTGATTGTGCTGCCCACGTATCGAAGCCCGCAAGGGCACTCGAGAACGTAGATAGCATAGTCAGTCTTGCATGTATATTTGTTCTTTATCTTTTCCCTTCTATTGGAAAGGCCCAATCTGTACGTACTACAGTTTACGCCATGATTACACGCCTTACATTTTGTACACTTAACGAAACCGTTTTTGTCAAGCCAAGTCTTTTTGGGTTGGGGTTTCTTCGAAGTGTTACTTACTAAACAGTCTTTTTATATATATATATATAATTCAGGCTCTGTTTTCTTTGCTACAGTGTTCATAGTTTATTTTCCATGTTCCATCCATGTTGCTTTCATGTCCTGTTATCTTCTCAGAAGTGTAACCGTCTACTTCTGACATACTGAGAGTTAGTATGCATGATACATTTATGTGGATTTGGTACGATGTTTATGTACAGTTTGAAACAGCTTTGTGCTATCTGCAAACCCAAGTCAGGAGACATATGTATTTTTTGTAGCGCTCACATGAAGTAAGTCGTGGGTGGAAGCTGTGGCGATGGCTGGACTGTAGTATGGCGGATGTGTTTAAATGCTGGTGACAAAGGGGCTGGTTGAGAGTTTGGCAGTCTTACCGGCAGACTTCCACGGCGGCGGTCTTTTGCCGGCCGTATTACAAATCTTCCATGGATCTGGCAGTGTTTAGGCGGTAGACTCATGGCGGTGGCACGCTTCAGCTCAGGCAATGAGCTGGAAGCCAATCCTGACCATACTGCGGTGTCTCTAGTCAGTCGACGCACTGTTTTCTTGCATTCAGTTGTGCAAGTGAAACATTGCATGCACTCAACCTGGAGTTATTAAAGGGCACTGCATGAGCACCAGCTACATTACACATGGGCACATTCACCTTCAAACCATTTCTTCAGCTCATTCCCTGCCTTTCTTCTGACCATCGCATGGCAGTGTCTCTGCCAGGAACAGGTAGGCGGAAAGGCTGGTTGTAAATAGACTGGCAGTGTGCTGCATGGGAGCACCTCCATGTGCCACCTCTTCCATCGGGTAGCTGAAATGTCAGTGGTGGGCGTGGTCTTGCGGCAGTCTCACTACACAGATCGTAATTAGGTGGTCGGACAACCGAGGAGGCAGCTGTCGGACTGCCGAAAATGCGATGGCTGTCCTAAGACCGTCTTTTCAATCAGGTCCAAAGTAGCATAGAAAATCGCTACCAATATGTATACACCTAAACATACAAATACAACTATCATAAAAAAATAAGAGTAGAGGCATTCCCCCACTGGACTTGGTGCACGTCTGACTGATAGGACCAAAGAAGGAGCCTGTGCAGGTGACATTTCTACTTGCAGCAGGGCAGGGCCATCTGCAGTATATGAAGTTCCTGTGCACGGCACAACCGGTCTTCCTGCCAGAATAACAAAATACTCCCCCACACCCAGACCATTGCCTGTGCTCTGGGAGCAGGTTTCACACCTATCAGGGCCATTCACCAGCTGGGTGATAATTGGAGACCGATGAAAATTAGACATCAGGATCTCAGGAAGGGAAAAAAATAACTTCCTACAAGTACCTTTTCCTTAATATTTATTCAAAATCCAACTTGACCATTGAGTTGGAATTTTAATAAATGTTGAAAATTGTTGTCTAATCATTTTTCTAGCTGGTCCTTAGTCCGAGATTGCTGAATTAATACTGACTATTGCTTCAACTGTTTCTCTACGAACCAGTCAAACCCAATAGCCTTTAGGTGCTGGTGACTGTGATGACGTTTTAACTTTGAGTTTCTACATATACTACTTTTAAATATCATGCATCCTGCCTTGTTGGCTACAAGGCCTACATAGGGGTGACTTATTAATATTTAAAAGAAAGGTTTTCTCCTATCAAACAGGGTTTAGTTTGATAGGCTGAGCTTCAGAGTTAAACTGCAGCTCCCAGACTGCAGGGGCAGGTTAGGAGGCATGTTCGTGTGGTCACACTAGTGGATGGCAAAGTAATGTTGTAGTCCATGTGTAACATTTAACTTTCCACATGATCTGCATACTTTAGACAGCATATACTTTGGCCTTATCAGAAAGTTACATATGCCAATTATGGTTTTAGTCAATGTTGACAAGTTTTAGAAGTCAGAGCAAATCGCCCTGGTGAGCAGTGTCCAACTTCACAGTCAAAACAACCTGAAGCATCTCTTCACAAATAAATAGGTGAGACCGCATAAAAAAGGCACTTGTTCTCAATAAGGTTCATGGTGAAGCAACATTGTAGCACAACTGCCTGACAAGGATGCATGAAATACAGGAAAGTTATACTCAACAGTTCAAAATGAGCGCCATATCTACAAATAAAATGAGAGTTTCAAAAGGTCTGGAAAATGTTTTGTTGGCCGGTCCCATCATGCAGTGTATTTTCAGATAAGCAAAATGTTTTGCCAGGCGACACTTACACTCTGTGACCACCTGCTAGCCTTTCCTTCCTTGAAATAAACTCTATGAGTGGTTTTGGAGTATTACGCCACTGCACACACCAAGTCCTGAACAGTAAGCAATGCATCCTGACAGGTAGGCACTGTAGATCTTCTCCAGTGGGCTAGTTTACAAACCTTCAAAACTACTACAGAAGTAGCCTACCCCTTTTCCCTATGACTGGATTCCGTCATACAAAAATAATATATAAAAAATCATTGAAAGAAATGTACAAATCAATGAAGGAAGCTAGGAGAGATTATATAGCTAAATGTATTAAAATTGAAGAAAAACCTGACAAGGCCATTTTTAAGGTTGTAAACGCTTTCCTTAAACCTCGCGAGTTGATGAACTACGCACAACCTTCGGGGCATTATGTGAGAAAATATCGGATTTTTTGGCCAACAAAATCCGTATGGTCTACAATTGCTTTTTGGCAAGAGTCAAAACAGTCAAATCAGATATAATGATAAGGAAAACACCTAGACCTTCCTTCTCAGAATTCATTTTGATCTCACAGAAGGAGGCACTGGCAGCAATCCAGTCCTGTAAGTCAGGTTCACCAGAGGACCCATGCCCTCCTAAACTGTGGAAAGAGCTGGATAACTCCTCCTTCCAGGTGATATCTGAAATTTGGAACACATCCCTCAATACCGGCATCTGTCCTGATCTATGGAAGCACGCCACTCTCCTCCCCCTCAAGAAGAAACCCAATGCTGATTCAGGAGAACTGAATAACTACAGACCGATATCTCTGCTACCTGCACCAGCTAAGATGCTTGAAAAGATGGTGCAAAGACAACTGGCCAATTTGATTGAGAGACACGACACCCTGCACGACACCCAATCTGGCTTCCGCGCAGGTTTCAGCGCTGATAGAGGTGGCAGATTCAATCAGGCTGGCGCTGGCTTCAGGGGCATCAGCCATGCTGGTGCTCCTAGATCTTTCAGCAGCATTTGATACGGTGGACCACTTTGATACGGTTGTCCAGTGCCTCTCGGACACGGGGATAGAGGGCACAGTCCTGGCATGGCTAAAATCTTTCCTTCATAAGAGCACGCAGAGAGTGGCGCTTCAACCGCATAAGTCCAATCGCAAGCACTTATGGTGCGGGGTTCCGCAGTGGTCAGCCTTGAGCCCACTGCTTTTTAACATTTATCTGGCCCTTCTATTTTTGCTGATTGCCAACTAGGGGGTGAAGGTGATCTCCAACGCAGATGATACCCAGCTGGTATTTCCTTTCAAAGATCTGTCTAGTGATTCTTTTGAGAACTGTAAGAGCTGCTTAAAAGATATAGCTCAATGGATGAATAACAATAAACTCAAGTTGAATGCAGACAAAATGGTGGCGCTGTTTTTTGGTAAAAATCAACCCTCCCCTGCAGGCTGTGCAAAAAATCTGGGAGTAAAATGGCAAGCGAGCCTCTCTTTTTCGGCTCAAATTCAGCAGGTGACTGGTGCATGCTTTAGCAATCTGAGAAACCTGCGAAAAGTCATACACCTTTTGCCTGAAAACTGTCGTTGGGTCGTCATCCATGCCACAGTCACCTCTCGCTCGGACTACGTGAATGGCCTTTATCTAGGCCTACCGGCGTACCAGATAAAGAAATTGCAAACTGTCCAGAATGCGGCTGCAAGAGTGATCAAACGTGTTCCATTTAGACAGCACATCTTTCCGCATCTTAAAGAATTGCACTGGTTGCCGATCGCTAATAGAATAGAATTTAAGGCCTTAACCCTAGCCTTTTGGGCATTCCATGGATAATGTGCCTGCTCTCTGAAGCTGAGGCTAGGTGTGCACAAGCTGTCTCGGATTTCTCAGGTCTAATTCTCTGAACCTGCTATGCACCCCCCAGGTTATGAAAGTTCGGATGGGTGGCAGATCGTTCACGGTCAGGGCGTCCATGATTTGGAATCCCTTGCTCAGCGCCCTGCACCAGGTTACCTTGTAAACACAATTTAGGAAAGCAGTCAAAACATGGCTTTTTATTCAGGAATAGTCTCCTGGACCCAGTATGCCTTTGTGCGCCACCTGTTGCTATAGCGTCGGGACACCTCTTTGGAGGTAGCTGTTTGCCCTCTATAAATGGCATACTTAATATAAGCCTCATAAAACGTACACTTCATTGTATTTTAAATGACTTTGCTGCATTAGCTGTACCTACGCCCAACATGAAAGCGCAATCACATGGTGCCCCACCAGCGGCTCCTAGATAGGCTTTCAGCAGTTGGGATTACAGGCCTGGTCTGGAAATGGATTAAATCCTTTCTGGATTACCGCTCACAACAGGTCTGTATGGCCTCTTGTGCCTCCTCTGTCAGGAACTTGCTACCGGGGTGCCACAGGGCTCCACCATAAGCCCCCTCCTTTTTAATATCTACCTGACTCCGCCAGTCTATCTGGTGGAGGAGCTGGGCGCTAAAGTGATAGCGTACGCTGATGACACGCAGCTGCTCCTTACCTGGGGTGGCTCTGACTTGAATACTGGTGCTGCCCAGACGTGTCTAGCCTCAGTATTTTAATGGCTTCCCTCAAATGTAACAGGATAAATCGGAGGTCCTCCTTTATGGCCAGTTCCCTGATGACTTCAGAACCCGCGTGTGGCCTCCGGACCACCCCAGCCCGCAGTCCGAAGGAAGGCCAGCAAAAAACCTGGGTATCTGGTTTAATGAGGGCCTACGATTCAGCGACCATATAAAAAAAACTGACGAGGGTCTGCTTTGGCACTCTCAAAGCACTCAGAAAAAATGTTTTCCTTTTCTCCCGAGAGCAGCCAAGGAGACAGTCACCCGTGCTCTGATCCTGTCTAGACTGGATTATGCTAATGCTCTGTTCCTGGGGCTGCCGGGCTATTTGCTGTGCAGGCTCCAAATTATTCAGAACGCCGCAGCCAGGCTTCTCTTCAATGCCCCAACGAGATCCAGCGCGCAGCAGTATCTACGGGAATTACACTGGCTACCGGTGTCTCAGTGGGTGCAGTTCAAAGCGATTACTCTAGCCCACAGGGCTCTTCATGGTCTGGACCCTCCCTACCTTAGGAAGCGTTTTGCTTCCTATGTGCCAAATCGCCCTCTGCGCTCAGCGGGGCAACGCCGGATGGTCGTTCCTCGCTTCCACAGAGTGCGGTTGGGGGGCCAGTCTATCTCTGTCAAGGCTGCTGAGGCATGGAATGCGCTTCCTCTTGATCTCCAATTCATCTCGGAGTTTCAGCTCTTTAAGAAGCAGCTTAAAACACATTTGTTCAGCATGATCCGCTAATTTGATTCTAGCTTCTACCCCTGCTCTCCCTCGCGCCAGGACACTCTAGAGTAACAGTGCACGCTACAAATGCAATATAACATAACATCAGTGATAGGAATCATCGGCGATCTGATAATTCATACTTTGAATTCCATATGTCAACAGTTCAAACATTATATGTATCAATATGCATAATCACATGATTTCGTTTAGAGTCGAACAAGCAAGAATCAAACAAATATTATATATAAAAAATGATAAAGTTATCTATACATGAAACACCACTGCATATAAGAATAAAATGAGCATATCAAATTGAAATTTATTCAAGAAAACCCTCCATGATATATGTTTTACCAACCAACTGAAAATTTTGTGATAGCCATTTAGAAAATTCAGTAAAGGTACAATGAATGATATCAGTGACCGTCCCATTTATATGATTTTCATTTAACCAAGCAGGAGCGTAAGCTGATTAATAATTACACAAGTATATAATATAAACATTTGTCCACTTGGGTTGTATTATTGTTTTTGGGAATAGTTTTCAATGTAATCTGCTAATTTTATTCTTATACATATATACAATGTTTGAAAATGGTGTTTCCATGCAGTTGTGTATTGCTTAGCATGGGTATGTGTTGATATAGGTGTATTGCATCTAGTTATTGTGTCATTGCAGGTTTGTAGTGACTTATCAGTTTTGTAGCTGCTCATGCTGTGTCAGAAAATGTCAGCTTCTAATAAATCTAGCTTGTATTTCTGTGTGCTTTGCATCTGCCACCCTCAATCCACAATAATATCAACTGCTTGAGTTTTCATGCAACTTTGCACTTTGTTTATAATGTAGTGCCTTATATTTGCTATTCAAAATATTGGAATTCATATCACACCTATGCCCAATGTCAACAGAGCACTGGCTACACCCTCACCAGGCTCTATGTAAGTGTCAGGCACCAAATAATAGCATTGGCAAGGGTATGCTCTTTGCCCTCACCAGCCTGCCTGTGTATGCATAGCACTTGGTTTTTGACTCATGTAGATCATGTTGCATCAGTGGAGTGTTGTGTCTGCCCACACCGAGTTTGGAGTTGATGTTCTCATAGGTGTTCACAATTCTCCAACATTCACAAACATTGAGGAGAGAAGTGCTTCTGGCTCTGCAGAGGGCAGAACTGACTATGTAGGCTAGTGAGTGGCAGGTAGGGCAGGGTACAGTGGTCTACTAGGGTCATCAAGTGGATGGAGGCAAGGTGCAGACCCTCCAGGCGAAGATTGAAACCATTCCGGCTTGGGAACTCCACAAGACTCAGACAGAGGTGAGAGCCTTTGTAGACCTCAGCGGCTGCTAGAGGACATTCGTCAAGAGGTGTTGAAACCTTGACAAAGCTGACTTCCAAACTAGAAACCATGTGAGGTGATCTGAAGAGGGGCATGCCAGATAGCATTTGACACCTTGAAGGACACCTTGAAGGAGACCATGTGAACAGCACCCATGCTCAAGGCCCCTGACGTTTCCCGAGAAATATTTGTCCTGACAGACACCTCAGAGTATGGCAAAGGGTCCGTGCTCACACAGTTAAACGAGGGCGATCATCTTGTAGCCTTCACCAGTAGGAGCCTACGTCCCCAGGAACAGATGTGGAGAGCAATAGAGAGGGAAGCGTTTGCAGTGATCTTTGCACCAAAGAAGCTGAGACCATAGTTGTTTGGTGCTCACGTCTGGGTTCAGACAGACCACAGACCCCTCTGATGGTAATGCAGATGAGGGGTGAAAATCACAAACTGTTGAGGAGGTCCATCTCCCTACTGGAAATTAACTTTATGGTGGAACATTGTCTTGGAACAGACCACACCATTGTTTATGGTCTCTCCAGGTTCTTCCGCTTTAGTGAAGATAATGCTCAAAGATTTGGGTAGTTCTCTCCACTTTCAGCTGGAGGGGGACACGTGTTAGACCTGGCATCCTTGACGTGGTCCCCCCTGACGTTTTGCTTCAGATCTCATGTTTTCGCTGGCCATAGGACTTTGCACACTTTGCAGCTGCTTAAGAGTGGTAAAGTGCTTGTGCTCGCTGCTTAAAACAGTGTAACATTGGCTTAGACCTAGTTGACATATTTAATTTACTTAAAGGGGCACTACATGTGCCCAGGGCCAGTAAAGTAAATGCTGCTAGTGGCTGGCAACACTGATTGTGCCACCCACTTATGTAGCGCTTTAAACATGTCTCAGACCTGACATTGCAGAACCTGTGTGTGCAGTTTAAACTGCCATGTCAAGCTGGCAAAATAAACTTTTGCCAGGCCCAAACTTTACATTTTTATACATACACATCACCCCTAGTCTAGGCCCTGCAGAGCCTACAGGCAGGGTGCAGTGTGTTTAAAATATATATTATGTACTTTTACGTTTTACATGTCCTGGTAGTGAAAAACTCCTAAAGTCGTTTTTCACTGCTGCAAGGCCTATCTCGCCCATAGGATAACATTGGAGTTTCCTTATTGCATTTTATATGTGTAATTTCCAAATGGGCAGAGATCCTTGGTTCATATTTGTTGTCTGATTCAAAGGCGTATGTCTAGAAGCTTCTCCCCACTTCAAAGGCACAACTGTGTATAAAAGAAGGACCTCAGACACCACCACTTCACAACACTTCTGGACCTTCAGATACTCTCCCAGGACGAAGGACTGCTATTCTGCTGAAAGGACTGCCACTGTGTTGGACTGGTACTCTGAAGGAGCTCCAAAGCTACTTTGATGCTGCCTTGCTGTGCTGACCAGCTGACTTCTGTCCTCTTGCATGGAACGGAACAACTGGACCTGGAACCCAACTTGAACCCCTTGATTCAAAAGGCTACTGTCCTGATCTGAACGTCGGGGACACAACAGGTTCCGTAGACTACTTTAGGGAGTTCTTGTCCCCCAAGAGGTGCCTCCTAGGTCCTGGACCCTTGATGTGGCTTTAGAGCTTATAAATTCCAGCTTTTGGACTCTTCACAACTACGAATGGGCCAAGTTGCACATGAACCGTGCCTCTCGCACTAAAAATCAGAGCAAACTGCTGCCAGCCTGATCTTTGCACAGCAGCATTGACCGCTGCTGGGGCACCGCTAGCACAAAGCACCAGCCCGCCTGTCCACGACACCCGGCCTGCTCCTCGCACCATGCCATTTACTGACCGTGACATTCTCCCTGCTATTCACTAGCCCATTCAACGCGAACAGAAGTCCTGGCACAAAGCTTGAGAAGGTAAAACCTCAGCAGGACTAATCTGGGGCTGTATCTGACCCATGTTCCATCGTGGTTGGTTTGAACATTTGACTTTGACCAGGTTCAGTGCGACCAGATAGCCAAGGTTGGCGCCTTATGCTTTTAGGTGCTATATTGCAATGTATTCTTTAAAAATTCATAAATCCTGTCCTACTGATTGGAGTTTTGTCGTTTTGGTCTTGTTTTATTTATTGCATTTGGCTCTATTTTTTTTAACCATGTCTGGTATCTTTTATGTGGTGTTTTCATTGTTTTACTGTTCGAAGTGTTGCACAAATACTTTACACGCTGCCTCTAATTTAAGCCTGACTGCTCTGTGTCAAGCTACGAGGGGTGAGCACAGGTTCATTTGGGCTTTGCTTATGCCTTACCCTGACTCAGATTGTGGTTGCCGCTTGACCAGGGCACACACCCCAGTCAACCATTAAACCAATTTTTAACAGACTGTTTTCCAAACAAAATCACAAATTCAAATACCAAGTTTGAGTAAACGAGTTATTAATTGGGGTGGATGGTAGTCAGATAGGCATTAGGGCCCAGATGTAGGTAAATGCCATTTACCGATTCATAAATACCGACTCATACCGAATCGGTATTCCTGAATCGGTAAATGGTATGTAGGTAAAAAATCGGTAAAAGATACCGACTCGGTCTGAGTCGGAAACCCAAATCGGCAACCACCGAATCGGAAAAATCCGAATCGGTAAATACCGAGTCGGTGATACGCATGCACCCCTATGGGCCACATGGCCCATAGGAATGAATGGGAGTCACCGAATCGGAGAAATGCGAGGCTGAAAAAACCGACTCGGTATTTACCGAATCGGTATTTACCGACTCGGGATTTTGAAAAATGCCATGTCAGCCTGCCAACCAATCAGGGACAGCCTACACACCCCACAACCAAGGCCCTGTGATTCCAACCAATTAGAGTGAAGCACCCCACCCCAGCACCTGGGTGTGGCCACACCCATGCAGGTGGAAACCAACAGAACAAACAAATCTTCAGAGGTGAGAGGAGCACAGCATCCAGAGGCAAGCAGAGTGACAGAATGGAGGTACAGGAAGGCCAAAAGGAAGGTTGTGAGCGAAAAAGGAAGACAAAGTTCAGCCAAGAGGAACTACAGGTGGCTGTGGAAGAGATAGTAGCCCACTATCCCAAAATTTTTGGGAGGCAGTCTCTGCATGTTGCAGAGACTGTGAAAAGGAACACTTGGATTGCAATTCAGGCAAAAGTCAATGCCATAGGTGTCACCCACCGGGATATAGAGGACATCAAGAAGAGGTGGTACGAACTGCGAATTGTGACAAAGAAGAAGATTGCTGGCCAGAAAAAGGATGCTGGTCTGACTGGAGGTGGCAGGAGCAAAGCACCCAAACTTACACCGATAGAGGAGCTAGTGGAAAGCACCATGGAGGCAGAATGCATCCATGGGATTGGAGACCTGGATAGCACAGCGAAAGCAACCAAAAAACAAGGTAAGAGGCATGTTCCCACATCCACCCCCACCAACCCCAACCCCTACCCCACTGTGTACACTCATCACACTGCAGATGAGCTCATACTCACTAACAGCAATGCATCATGGTAGACGTAGTCATGTAAACAGAGATGCAAGGTGTGCAGACTATTTTATTGAGAGACACACACACATGAACAACAACATTGACCCTATGTCAATTTGTTTCTGCAGGAGAGTCCTCACGCAGTTCTGTTCCACCGAGGGAGGAGAGTGCAGCACCAACTAAGAAAGGGCATAAAGCAAAGAGGAAAAGTTGTGAGAGTGCAGTTGAAGGAGGAAACGATCACGCCCAGGAGCCATCAACTCCTGTCCGAGCCACAACACCTGTCCCACTGTCCCCTCTGTTGTTCGGATCACCTGAGCTCACAAACACACCCATACCAATGTCCAGAGGGTCCTTGCCGGGAGGGGAAAGTAGGCATGCGGAGCCCCCGCATAGGATCCTGCAGACCTCTGAATCAGAGGATGAGGAAGATGTGCCCCAAACTAGTGCAACAGTGGCTGACAGGCCAAGACCAACAATTCCAGCAGCAGGCGCTGCACACACCAGTGTCCTTGGCAGGAGGGCACGTGAGGGTGGGGAGGGCCAGGAAGGGGGGAGCGTCTTCTGCGGCCTGGAGGGCACAATGGTAAAAGTGCAGCGCCAGCAGGCCAAATCAATGCAAGCCATGCATAGGCAGGTCCGTTGTATCAACACCAAAATGTCCAGGTATACACCCGTTACAACGGATCTTTTACTCCGCACTACCATTACAACGCGACTTTTACTCCGCATACCATTACAACGCATTGCGCTGGGGGGCGCTCTAGGATAGGGAATAAGTATAATTTACTATCCAACACCTTCCCTAGGGTCCACGGGGACTGGAGTTAGAATAGTAAATTATACTTACCACTATCCAGCGCCCCAAGGCGCTATGCGTTGTAACGGTATGCGGAGTAAAAGTCGCGTTGTAATGGTCTGCGGAGTAATAGTATGCGTTATAACGTCATACATCCAAATGTCCAACATGGACAAGGGCATAAGCCAAATGGCATCTAGCCTGGAGCAAATGGCAGAAGGGATCACAGACATTTCGACATACTTGGGAGTCCTGTCGGACAAGTTAGACAGGGATCATCTCCAGCGTGCCAAGGAATATCAGTACATGCGCCAACATACTAAGGCCATGAACAGGTTTGCTAACAATACAGCTCTCCTCTGCAGACGCTCAATTTCTATGCAGGAAGCATTAGTGCACTGCTGCACTGACTTAACACGGGGCATGGGTAGAGTGACCTCTGCGGTGGAGCAGATGCTGAACTCCAACACAGTCAATGCTGGTGACACGGGTGTGGAGGAGACTGAGGGGTCAACCAGCAGGAGTGGCTCTAGTACACCTGTACAGGAGGTGCGCAGGAGCGGGAGGCACAACCAAGCTGAGTCAGGCACCAGCAGGGAATTGGAAGGTCAGGCACCAAAATCCCGCAATGTAGTGCGAGGACGCAAGCACTGACCTATGTGGAAGATTGACTCTACTGCACACAGTGACTGGAACTGAGAAGGTGCAGCCAGTGACATTCACGTACATTCATGGATCCTCTTCAGTTGTTACAATGATGATGTAGTGCTGATTAAACTATACATGTCATGTAGTAAACCTGTGTATGTGTCATACTTTACCTAGAAATAGCGTTGTGTTATATCTGTCCGTCTCATTCTACCATCTAGTGCTGCTGGTCCTGTTGCCTGGGGCTCTGCACGTTCTTGGTCGTCATCTATGTCCTCATGATGGGTCATCTCAACCTCTGTGCCTTCCTTGGTAGCAAGATTATGCAAGATGGCACAGGTCACTATTATTTTGCAACACAGGATGGGGGTGTACTGTCGCGCACCTCCACTTTTGTGGAGGCACCGGAACCTGCTCTTCAGGAGTCCAAAGGTTCTCTCCACTACATTGCGGGTGGACCTGTGTGCCACATTGTATCGCCTTTCTGGTCTGGTGGTTGGGTTCAGGTACGGTGTCAGCACAAAGGAACGCAGGGCATATGCACTGTCACCTGGGAGAGAACAAGAGGTACATGAGTTACATTCACATTGCACATTTAGATGAGGTCTACTTGAGGGTGTGTACAACTTTTTTACCTAGCAGATATCCATCTCCAAAATCTCCATTCAATAGCCTGGTGTATATTCCGCTGTTCTGGAATATGTAGGAGTCATGCGTGCTGCCAGGGAATTTGGCAACTATGTCTGTGATGATGTTCCCTGCATTGCATATCACCTGCACGTTGATGCAGTGCGTCATCTTACGGTTTCGGTATATGTGTTCGGTGGCTGCAGGTGGGCATAGGGGAATGTGGGTGCCATCGATGCAGCCTATCACATGCGGGAAGTGTGCCAGTACATAGAAGTCTGTTTTAGTTTTGGCAAGTTCCGCAGGTGTGTCAGGGAACTGTATGTAATGTCCCATTCTCTGAGTCATGACATCCAGGAATTTCCTGAAGAAACGGGACAGACAGCTCTGGGATACACCTCCTACTGCAGCTATCACACTCTGGTAGCTCCCAGAGGCAAGCAGGTGTATGCTACACAGCACCTGGACATGGGGAGGGATGGCGTGGGCCCTGGGTGTTGGATGATCCAGGTATGGGTGGAGATCCCTTATTAGGGCCATGATGGTCCTGGGGTGCAGCCTGTACCTCTGGAGTATCTCAGGCTCAGTCAATTGGAACAGAGTGATCCTCTGCCTGTACACCTGCTCCTCCCTTTGCCATACCCTCTGACCTGCAGCCTGTAGCCTTCGCCTCCTCGCAATCACATAGAGTGCCGCCATTTTGCCAACAGTGTTGCATTTTGGGCCCTTTTTATAGCCTGCACCTGGTTACCACCTGCTTTCAGTCCATGGTAATTACCGACTCTTAAATACCGATTTTTGTTGAAATCGGTATTTTTTTCCTTTCCTACATCTCGATGGGCATTTTTTCCGATTTCTTATTTACCGATTCGGTAAATAAGGACTCGGTAAATAAGGTGTTGGGGAATACCGACTCGGTAAATATGTTATCGGTAAATACAGATTCGGTATTTTACCGACTCATATTTTCCGATTCGGTACATTTTAGACACCTACATCCCGTTTTCTAATTACCGGTCGGTAACGGCCGATTTTACCGATTTTGGGCCGTTACCGACCGGTATTCGCCTACCTACATCTGGCCCTTGGTGAGGTCCTATTTAAGATCTTGGTTGTGGCAGGAAAACCTCTCAATGAGAGAAGGTCACATTTCATGCCAAAGGAAGTCCTCTCACTAGCGGGAAACTTTTGGCACCTTTGCCTAGCCAAGGCTTCTACCTTCAGACTTACTGTCCTTTTTGGATCTCGAAACGTGGTTCAGCTGTGGAGATTCTCCTAGCGAGGGAATCCTGTTTCTGCAACCCAAATGCTACGTGCCTTGGGTGGACCAACTTGGAAGGTTTGTCTCAGTCCTCCAGAGGTCTTGAAGTCCAAAAATGTCTCACGTTTTCAGGGATGTTAGGAGAAGTTCAATTTTACATACCAAGGATCCCAGGTCCCCAGGAACAGCACTTGAGGGTCAAGACTTACCACAGCAGAGGCCACCTGCATGATCCAGGTCAGGTCCAGTGGTACTGGTCAGCTGGGATTTTCAGGTAAAGGCCTCTTGTAGCTTGAGGTGGCCCTGTGGTTTACGCAGAAGCTCAGACAACACTCCCTTGGAGTCCACTTCTTTGTACTGGGTAGAAGTGGGAGATGATACAGACCTCCATTTATGTTATGTTATTAAATCTTTTGTATCGCGCTCTGCTACTACAGAGTATCCTGGTGCAGTGAGTTTTAGACAAGGAGAGTGTCAGAACATAGCATTTAATCTCACATGTCTCAAACAGCAGATGCAGCCCTTATTCTGTACTTCTACATTTTCAATAGTGTTCTAAGATGCATGTCAGGGAATGCCACGTTTATGCCTGGCACTAGCTTGTGAGTGGGGTGGATTCTGGCTCCTCACTAACTAATAGGGAATAGGCATCCCGGGGTAACCCTGCCCATGTTTGCTGCAGTTCCTGTGTGCCCTACTGTGAGCAATCCCACTGTGCTCCTCACTCATTAATTTAAAATACATCCCTTCTCCCCTTGCGCACAGTCTGGGTGCCCACCCAGAGGTAATGAGCAGTCACCTCCTCCTTGGTCACTCCAAACTAGTTCTGGGGGAGGCCTTTCCCCACTTGACTTGATGCCTGCCTGACAGGGTAAAAGAAGGAGCCTGTGCAGGTGTCATTTCTACTTGCAGTAGGTCAGGGCTATCTGCAGTAAATGAAATTTCTGTGCACTGCACAACTGGTCTTCCTGCCAGAATAACAAAATACTCTCCCACACCCAGAGCATTGTCTGTGCTCCGGTAGCAGGTTTCACACCTATCAGGACCATTCACCAGTTGGGTGAAACTTAGAGACTGATGCAAATTAGACTGGAGGAGCTTTAGGAAGGGAAAAAACTTCCCACAAGTACCATTTCCTTAATATTTATTCAAAATCCAACTTGACCATTGAGTTGGTCTTTTAATAAATATTGAAAATTGTTGTTTAATAATTTTTCTAGCTGGTCCCATATCTGAGATTGCAGAACTAATACTGAATATGGCTTTGTTAGAAATGGGATTTCTGTTAGGCTAGGGCAAGGGCCGAAGCCAGGCAAAAATCTCCACTCTAGTCAGGATAAGGGAGTTACACTCCTAAAATAACCTCTGCTCACCCCCTTGGTAGCTTGGCACGAGAAGTCAGGCTTATCTTAGAGGCAGTGTGTAAGGCATTTGCACATAACCCACAGTAATACAGTGTGCGCACTACAAAAGGACACCACACCAGTTTACAAAAATATTCTATATTTTTAAATAATTAAAACAAGACTAAAAATGACAAAAATCCACAATACTTTATGAATAAAAAAGTCTGTGGGTATCAAAATAAGTTTCAAACAAAGTTCCTCGATGTCGATAGCTCCGTCCCGGGCTACCACGGCATCGTGAACAACAAATCCAACAGTTCTGGCTGCTCGCTGGGTCACGGGTCAGCTACTGTGTCAGAAAGACTCGCAAACAGTACCTGTGAGAAATGCAGGGCGATGAGGCCCTCGAAGTCACTCGCGTTGCAGGTCGAGCTCCTCTCTGATGGAATCAGGAGCACTGGCGTCGGCAGACGTCGGGTGCTATGGTGCGAAGTGTAGCGGTAAGGCATGTGGTGCCCCCAGGTCGCGATACAAGCACCAACTCGGTGGCGGCTTTGGATGGTGCAGTCGATGAGACCAGGGTCTAAGTGCGAGATGAAGGCGTTGCTCGTCACTGTGCCAGCAGGTCACTGTGCAAGCAGCGGTGTCGTCATTGCTGAAGCGCTGTCGTCGGCTGACGAGTGGGAGTCGATGGTGCCGGCATCGGTGGGCCAAGGCTGTGCTGCGGGATGAGGGCGGTGCTTTATGTGACTTATGGGTGATGCCCTCGAACCAAGGTGCAAGCAGCGGCGTTGATTTCGCGTGAAGCAGCAGCGTCGGGAAGTCCAAGGTGTCCTCGTGAAGCAAGGCGGTGTGGAGTGCGGCACCCACAGGTCGTGGTGAGAGCAGTGGCTCGATGGCAGCATCAACAGGCATTGTCAGTGAGACCCAGATCGTGGTGCGGCATTGCGGTGGTGTGCTCTGTGGTGCCAAGGCTTCAGTGTGAAGCAAGGCGGTGCAGAGTGCGGTGCCCACAGGTCGCGGTGCAAGCAGCAGCTCGGTGGCAGCATCAACAGGCGTCGGTGAGACCAAGGCTGCGGTGTGGTGTTGCGGCGGTGCCCACTGCGGTGCCTTCAGGACACGGAGTCGGCAGCGGCGTCATAGACGTCATCGAGTTGCTTTTCCTATGATACATCACAAAACACACAGTACCCAGTGCTGCGGGCAGAAGAGCTTGAAGTCTTTGCTGTTCCTGAGACTTCGTGAACAGGGGCAAGCTCTACTTCAAGCCCTTGGAGAGACTCACAAAATAAGTTGCAGAAAGTCCAGTCCAGGCTTTTCACTGCCCAAGACAGAAGCAACCACTGCAGGTCAGCCCAGCAAAGCACACAGCAAAGTGATAGTTCCTCCTCACAGCTTTTCCAGCTCTTCTTCTTGGCAGTCTTCTTGATCAAGATGACTTCAGGCATACTAAATTCGAATTTCTACCTTGTTCCCTGGGTCAGTTTAGGATTATAAGATGTTATAATCAAACTGCCCATTCTGGCCTATGCGAACAGGTAGCCTTGCAGTAGTGAAAAACTAAATGGGCTGTAATTCACTGTCAGGACATACCACACACACCAGTGCATGTCCTACCTTTCACATACAGTGCGCCCTGCCCACAGGGGTACTTTGGGCCTACCTTAGGGGTGCCTGACATGTAAGAAAAGGGAAAGTTAGGGACTGGCCAGTGTGTGCACGGGCCAAGGCGACATGACAGTTACAAACTGCACGCAGACTCTGCAATGGCAGGTCTGAGGTACCTTTTCAGGACTACTCTCGTGGGTGGCACAATCAGTGCTGCAGACCCACAAGCAGCATTTTGACTCACAGGCCCTGGCACACTCAGTGCACTTTACTAGGGACTAACAAGTAAATCAAATATCCAATCGTGGAAACACCAATTGACACAGAGAGCACCTGCACTTTACCATTGATCAGCAGTGCGAAAAGTGCGCAGAAACGTTACACCAGCAAAAACAGAGTAAAAACCGGGAGGTCAGAAAGCAAAAACTCGCCAAAAGATGCCAAGTCTAACAGGCTTCAAGTGTTTCTCTATGAACCAGGCATCCTTCCTTCAGTTAAATAGTTTTTGGGTGCTGGTGACTGTGATGACGTGTTAGCTTTAAATTTGGCTACAAAGACTACATAGGGGTGACTTAATAATATTTCAAAGAAAGGTTTTCTCCTATCAAAAAGAGTTTAGTTTGATAGGTGGAGCTGCAGTGTTAAACTGCTGCTGCCAGGCTGCAGGGGCAGGCCTGGAGGCTTGTTCGCGTGGTCACACTAGTGGGTGGCACAGAAGAGTTGTAGTCCATGGATAACATTTAACTTTCCACATGATCGGCATACTTTAGGCAACATATACTTTGGCCTTATAAGACAGTTACATATGCCAATTACAGTTTTAGTACATTTTGACAAGTTTTAGGAGTCAGAGCAAATGGGCCAGGTGGGCAGTGTCCCACTTCAAAGAGTCAGAACAACCAGCAGCATCTCTTCACATATGAATAGGTGAGACCACATAAAAAGGCACTTGTTCTCAATAAGGTTCAAGGTGAAGCAACATTGTAGCACAACTGCCTGGCAAGGATTCATGAAATACAGGAAATATATACTCAACAGTTCAAATTGGGCGCCATATCTCCAAACAAAATGAGAGTTCCAAATGGTCTGGAAAATGTAACTTTCTTGGCAGGTCCCATCATGCAGTGTATTTTCACAAAAGCAACATCTTTCTCTAGGCGGCACTGACACTCTGTGGCCCCCTGCTAACCCTTCCTTCTTTGAAATAAACTCTGTGTGAGGTGTTTTGGAGTATTATGCCATTGCACACACCAAGTCTTCAACAGTAAACAATGCATCCTTATAGGTAGGCACTGTAGATCTCCTCCTGTGGTCTAGTTTATTAACCTTCAAATCTACTACAGAAGTAGCCTACCACTTTTCCCTATGACTGGATTCCGTCATATCTTTTTCGTCTTTTCCCTACACGTGCACGGAATCTTATGTGGAAAATGGTCCCCACTAGCAAGTCTGCTGCACCTCAAACACCTTGTCAAAAGAGAGAACACAAAAAGTCATGCTTAAGGCAAAATTAGCACTCAATGTGTGGGCACAAGCCATGGAAGAGGTGAAACAACATGCCATGTATCAACACTATATAGTAACATGCACACTAATTGTAAGGATTCTTAGCGTGGCTTTGGGCAGACATGATTGACAGCATGGACAGCCACTTCGAAGTTGATCTAATTTCCGTATGTTTTAGTTTCTAAAAATAAAGAAAGGATACAGATTACTTTCTCTATCTATTTCTGTATAAAAATCAGAAAAAAGCATCATAACTGTGAGCCTAATCTTTCTTCATAAGATTTCTTCAAAAACAGCATTACTACTTATATCTACAGTCAACTACCAGTTTAAGAATTAATGCCAACATCTATGTATGTGGCACAACTTTAGGGTGGAATCGTTCTCATTGGGGGTTGGGTTTACCACAGGGCCCAAACTCAAGAATGTTATGCAATTTTCAAGAGTTGGCTACTACAAAAAGAACTTATTTGCAGACAACAATAGGTGGTCACAGTACACCTAGCATCCTGTACTGAACGGTAGAAAAGCTTTAGAAACAAATGTTTACAAAACTAATCCCTCTTTGTTATTTTTTTTATCTTGTAATCTGTTCTACAAAGGTTTGTTGATATGTTCATGAATCATGTATGGAGTAGTCTTCATTCTGCCTCCCCCTTAAAGTCTGTTGTAAGAATGGCAGCCCTTCTGGGTCCATCCCTGCTTATTTGTTTAGAATTCATTCCTCATGTGAGCTTGGGATCCTTCTTCCCTCTTTTAAGGGTATTAGCTGAACCATCCTACCTCCCCATATAGAAGTACAATGAGTTGTCTGCACTAGCACCTGAAGACGGAACTCCAAAAACTCCCACATAGACCACAGTATGTAAACTATTTTGTAGACATAGCTAATGAAAATGTTTAAAGTTGTACTAGGCATGTAGCTATAGTTTTCACCTACTACCACAAGAAGTAGGTTATGATTTGTGCGTAAAGGTAAAGGAGCTTTCCCATCTCCCAGTGAGGGGTGTGTGGTATTTGTGTGGGAAATTGAACATTGTGTAACCTTCTTGCATATGCAAGTAGCGTCGTCAACACATTCTTCGACCATATATAGATGCAAATTTACATGACTCAAAGACAAATAGAATAGCAGTTCATACACTGGCAGGCAGACACACAGAACTCATTCATTCATGCGAGGAACTCAAAGCTTAACTCTCATTCATACAGGCACTTGTGGTTCACTCCCTCCCCCCAGGTATTGCCGCTGTTCTAAGAATTCCTCACCAAAGCGAGAGGCGCCTCCTCTCACTCTGGCTGTAACAGACTAGAAGGTGCCTAAATCTGCAGAGTAGCAACAGGAAGCCAGCAGTGAGATGGCATGGGAACATCTGAACTGGTGGGAGTTCCCTATGTCTTAAGTCCCCTATGGATCGACATGAAATGGCATGCATAGAGTCTATGACTGAGACACATGTTGCTTTCTGACTTAAATATGTGGGCCAAGTCGAGAGCAGACTCACACGTGGACACTAGACCAGTGTGCAAACCAATGGCATATGTCACTCGTCAACATTTAGAAACCATATTGCTGTTGACACACAGTGTGTCATGCACTTTCTACCTTACCAGAGGTTTGGACAGCTGGATTCCTATGACTTCTACGTCATCTGCCCCTTCACATGTCATTATACTGAGGTTAGGTTATTCACAGGAATTGTGAATGATAGTGGCCCTGACCTGGTTCAATTATGGACCATTCAGCCATTGGCTTCAGGAGTGGTCTCACTGCTGCCTAGGTTCTCCAAGGTGGTTGGGCCAGTGTCCTGAAGAGCTGCCCTTTGCATCTGAGACATATTTGAACACTGGAATCTTCAAAGCATTCTTGCTAACGTTCTGAAACCCTTCCACTGCAGGAGCACACATACATTGTGACTCTTCTAGCCTACATTTTACTCCAGACATGGCCCAGTAATACCTGATTACCTCATTACCACTTCTGTCCTCAGGATGTATTGAATGTCTTCATGGGCTCACCAGGGGTGATTGGTCATAGGCCATCAGACTGACTGCATCTCTTGCAAACACTTTCTCAACATCTCACACATCCTTCACGGAAGACACTTTACACATAGGGTGTGAATCACAAAGAAAGTGAGAATATTATGGCCTGGAACCTATACCTGTGTGTCATTTTATGACTTTCATGAATTTGCAAACATTCCCATGCATACCTCAGGAAAGCTGTGCCAATCGCAAGCTTCCGGACATACTTCTGGAAAGGCCATGGGACATTTCCAGTGAGATTTGTTTCCGGCTGCGCAGAATTCTGGATAGCAGACTATTCCACACAGGAGAAATATCATTCCTTTGGAACATATTTTTTCTCATGAGGAAAATACTTTTACCATGGAGAAACTCCTTCCTCCCAAATTTGAGGTTAATCAATTCTCCTTCCCATCCTAAAAAGGGGTTTACACCAGTGCTTGGTTATCCTAAAAATCCTACCATTTCCAAAGTTGAAAGGGGAATGAGAGGAGTATGTGGATTCCCACAAAGTTACATGTTTGTGGTGTTCATGAAGATCCAAGGCTAATTATGCCTTCAAATTGAAGTTTTCTCTCCCATTTGGTAAGGTTCACAGGAGCACTGGTTGTGGTGATCGCTTCACATGTAAATGGGCTTATGTCTGTCAAGTAACCCTTTGTGAATCACTGGCATGCTTAAAAATGTTAATTCAGCAAGGTTGGGGATCAATTGACTGCTATCATCACCAATCAATATTGCCCGGTGCATACATCAAAGATGTCCATTATCCCCACTGTTTTTTGAAATAGTGACAGAACCTTTAATTAGCATTCTGAAGAATAGACACCAAAAGAGAGGGCTGTGTTTCGGGAGGAGAAGACATTTTGCATCCCTATACGTTGATGACGTTATAGTATATATAAAACACCCTGCAGTCAATTTGAGCCCTGACTTGCATGAGATAATGAGATTTGGAATGTCCTCTGGACCTCAAAATAACTAGGGCAAGTCACAGATGATACCACTAACAAGCAATATGCCACATCCAGCATCTGAATTTCTACTAATGTAGTGTGACCCCCCTACACGATACCTGGGAATACAGATGCATAGGGATCCCACACTGGTTTTACAAGCCAATTAAGATCCAGTTGTCCAGAGACTGAAAATCTATGTGCAACGCTGGGCTCCGTTCTAGCTTTACATAGCTGGGGGAATAGCAATATTACAAATGATTTATCTCCCATGGATGCAATACCTCTTTATCAATATTCCACAACTACTCACCAAGGCCATTTTCAACATTATCTGCTCTATCAGTATAAATTTTGTATTGGCTAATAAACACCCCAGAATATGTTGGGCTATACTAACCCCCACCTTATGCCAGTGGTGGTATTGCCGCCCCTGAGATAAAGTTCTATTATCCAGTGGACCACGCCAAATATTACTTCCATTAGATGCATTCCCAATATTGCCTACTGTCGGATCCAAATGAGCAGAAATTGTTGGGTGACACAACATTATTTACCTTCCCTGCAGCATCTCAGAGCTGACTAACACCACACTCCGATATCATTTTATGCATATCGCAAACCTGAAGCTACCTCATGCACAACGAGGTGTGGACAGTTTCTTTTTACCTTGGATCCCTTCTCTAAATAACCCAATCCTACCAGTGGTGTAACACAAGCCCCCATGGTGCAGAGAGGACCGAGCTTCAGGGCCCCCCCTTGTCACTGTGCACAGGAGGCGGGCCCCCTGGCCTGAGAGCTACTGACTGTGTCTGGAGTGCGGTGGGTCCTCCAAGTACATGTACTTCGCAGGGGGGTCCCCTGAAGTTTCGTTACACCACTGTTTTATACTGGTATCCTACGAACCAAAAGCATGACAACAATTAGCCTTCTTCACTATCAATACATTGGGCAACCGTTTCCAAAATGGTAAGTACCTGACACCAGAGGCCTTTTAACAGAAGGGTGGCACCACTCCCGTTGATGTATTCCTATTCTGGCATATCAAACAAACACTACAAATCCATTTTGCACACTTTCCAGATACACCACCCACCTTCCCAGCATTAACACTTGCTTTTGGAGCCACATCCCCTCGGGGATTAATAACTAAACTGTGTAATACAGCAGCGGAGACTCTCATGATCCCAGAACTGGTAGCTCAGGAGAAATGGATGTGAGGCTTAAATATGATGCTTAGCAACACTACTTGAAAAGACTGTTGCAGCAGATCCACATAATATAACTGAACAGCAGACATAATTTCTACATATATTACATTACACTCCTGCACAATTACACGTGATAGTTCTCAGATATTCTCTCCAGGACCTGACTACTACCACATACCATGGGCCAATTTTAGATTATGAAAATACTTTTAGAAATAACTATGATCCTCCTTCCTCCCTCCTTCCCTACTACAAGCATTACTGGGATGTGCTACAAACATCCCTAAACAATCCAGGTGATTTGCAAATCCGGCTCTCCTACTCGCAAAATGTAGGGCCGCTATGAGATGGCGAGGGATCCTGCCCCCAAGGATACAGAGTGGATAAATGACCTTGTCTACTGCAAAGACAACATGGATAGCTATACCACCTCTCTCCCTCACACCTCACGTCCCATAGACATCTGACTCCCACTCCATTCATATTTACTCTCACAAGGTACCTATCCCTCTCTTAATTCATACTGACTAAATTGGACACAGAAGCTATGCTAACCTGGCTATGATCACCAATACTGCATGTTGTTATGGTGAATATATAAAGACTGCCTTGGTATACTACCCCCACCAGTTGGAGGGCTGTACCTCAGTGTATCAATCATGGAAACCCAGTCTGTAACTAATATAAACAATTGAACATTGACATTAAATTGTTTATGGTTTTTATACACATTTTGAAGATGCAAAAATCAAATAAAAAGGGAATTTCAGCTGTTATCACATGTAATGCTGAATTTAGCCATAACAGTTACCTTCGTGATGCAAAATTGTCTGAAAAAACTAACATTTTTTTAAGAGGATGTGACAATCTGTTTCACAAGTAACACTTTTGTAAGTATTAATTTGTTAAAATATTTTATGAATGATAGTATCTACTCAAGTAGTAAGCATGTTGCAATAAAATATCTGAGGTTTGTTTAGGGTAGTCATTATGTTTTTTCCATGTTTTTCCCATTATTTGTCCCATTTACCCCATACCCATGTATCTCCAATGAGCATGTTTATATTCTTGTTTGATGTAGGTACTACGGCAAAGTCTTCAACTGCTCTATGTTCTTCGTCAATGAATGCATCTATGTGCAGAGAATAGACGGATTCCATTCTTTACTAAATTGCCCGTTTCATTTTCAGAACTTCTGGGAGAAGCAGACGATTTTGCCAATACAACATGTAAAGGTAAACATCTTTAAAGTATTTATCATGAAAAGATTCACCGATATGATGAAGTATATAGATTTTACTATTGGGTAATGTTATGGTTTTGAATCATATAAATATATTTTTAGATGGTGCAAAAAAAGAGGGCAAATCCATTTTGCGCCAGGCTCCGAAAAAGTTAGTTTTACAACAAGCATAGCATAAGGCCCGTTGCATGATATTTTGCACTAATAGCAACATTGAAACCAACTGATGTTACAGTACTTGGGCTCCTGATGTAAGGAGAAACTAACAATGTAATATTGCTTTATATTCCAAGTCTGACAAATGAAACTGAGTATAAATAGTCACTTGTTCCACCCCTTGTACGTAGGCTGCAAATATAAAGCCCAATTCTTAAAAACCTTTGCACACCTGAGTTCACGTAATTTGCACATTGACACATCATTACCTTTATTTACATTGGTCCACTCGCCTTCTTGAATCACAGCTGAAGGGGGTTTACCCTCACAAATGGAATTTGCTCACAGAAATTCTGCATGGTGGAGTTTACGTGTGAGTACACCTAGGATTAGAGGTGGTTTAACTGCTCACGATGGGTCCCACCAGTGAAAGTTGGGGAACACCCACGGACAAGCACTTTTAGGGGTGATCGTACAACAGTTGCAGGGAGTTTCCTCTCCTCGAATGGAGTGCATGTAGAAGTGTTCCTGAAAAGTGTGCAGGTGAGAGTAACGTAGGGTCTCCAAACAGTAGCTCAAGAACTACTGTAGCTTTCCAGCTACTTCTGAGTAGCTCACCTGTGTGCAGCCTAGCTTATTACATTAGAAAGTTTTTGCTTGGTTGAATTGATATACATGTAAAAAAATGGAGATTATACATCACTAACAACATTAGTAGCTCTCAATGAGTTTCATTGAACATAAGTAGCGCTCAGTACAGAAAAGATTTGAGATCGCTGGTAAACACAAAATCGATGAGCGGGTAGATAAAGTGATTCCACGATAGTGAATTGCAAGTGCACATTTCTTTTTTGTGTTATATCTCAGTATACAAAAGTATTTAGACCTTTTACATTTCCCCATGCTGAAATAATCATGTTCATGCATACCTTTTGGAATGTGCAGTGGGTCTAAATAATAGGAGTAATCCTGGAATTTTTTGAGAATTTCTAGAAAGTGGAAAATAAAGTGCGAATATAAGTGAGCCAACGCTGAATAGTTTGCTCAGTTCTAATGCCTGTATCGATGAATGATTTATTCTGTCTGTTGAAAAAAGCATTTCTCCTTTCTATACTTAGGAAGCAGCAATTATGATGAAAAATCGAATAAAGAGTTAGCATTTGTCTTCTACAGTGTAAGTCACAAATTAAATGTCTTGAGGAGGGATATTGAATACCTAAACTGGCTGCAGTATCTTGATTTTGATTTCCTAATCTACATAGAATCCAAATTTAATGGTAAATTTTATAAACACGTGGAAATGTAACATCACGATGAAATGAATGTGGCAAAATTCTACACTCCGATCGCAAACCGAGTTTCATGTATTCTAGTCAAAGACCTGCAAAGCACTAGAATATGGTGAGTGTCATGATTTTCAAATACAAGAATGATGGTATGAGACCCTTGAAATAATTACTTGTATGCCTCTAGCTCAGCAATGCAGAAAGTGTTGACAGCTGCTCCAGCCACACCACTAAATGATCATGGCCTACTTCAGTTTTCATTGAAAGCATCTAGATGGGCACTGAACATTAAGAAGTACCACTACAACCTTTCACAGTATATAAACATTCAAGGTTGGGAAGCAAATTTCCTTTCGACATGAGGAGATGTCATTAATCGTCTTTGATCAAGCTATTCAATTAATGCTTTAAAAGTTTGAAAGAAATGGTACTACACGTATTTGTATCAACCCTTTAGGAGTGTGTAGGCCGAACATTAATAAACATTATTTTAGGAATGTCCCCGTTTTTCTCATTTAGTTGGCTTTTGTGCATTTGCACCACCCATATCTAATACTCATTAAGTGGCTATTGGAAAACCTTTAGTTTTCTGCATCTCTACAATCCATGCAGGGTCTTGTAGACTACATGAATGTCCATGACATTCGTCTTTACCTGACTTAGATATGTTTTACTGCCATTCTCATGATCACAATGTCCTGCAATGGGACATCTAGGAAACATTTAGGGATATATTTATTATGTTTTTATTCAAATGCAATTCAGCAGTTTAAAATGCCATGCTGTAGTGTTAAAGGAAGAGGGCAGAATAGCAAATGATCTACTAAGATATGGTGCTATTTCTCTCTGCTCACGCACTTTAGGCTGCCTGGCACGTATGAACACACTCTTGCACCACAATGCAAGAGTATGAGCGTGATCTCAAGCATAGATTTGACATTGGGAGGGTGCTCTTCTAGTACAAAATGCTATGCTTTGATAAATGTAATACTTCCCACTTTATATGTGTGCTGTACAGTCCAGCACAGAAGCAAAATACATCTTTTCTACAATATTACTCCAGTGTAGAGGAAGCATACATTGTTTACAAAAGTCTTTCCTTTTTTAGTACACAGATCTTTGCATCAAAATCAGTGAGTGATTTTATGAGAATGCCCAAGTATCAACCATGGTCCACACCATTGAGGCAAAGTAGTGAACAGTGCTGCTTTGCATTACTTTCTAATGCAAAACAAGCTTGCACTGGAAAGTAAATCTTAATTCTAAACTTTGCCCTGATTTGTGTCACTTTTCTGATGCAAACCTAGTTTTAAGTGTTAATGAATCAGAATTCCCCTCCAAGTTCCTTTGTGGGGGCTGTGTTACACAGTCTGACATATTTTACACCAAACTTGTAATCCTCCTTTAACAAAAAAAGCAGCTATAAGTTCCAGAATTCTAAGAGAAAATAAGACTGAATGAATTACTCACATCTTTCATAGGAAAATTGTTCTGGTCTTTATTGGGATCCCCCAGCTGTACATTAGAAGGGTAATGGAAGCCATCTTGATGGTCAGTGCGCTTACAAATGCACACCGTCTGTTTCTTCATACCACTGTATGCTAACGGATCCCCTCAGTGACTTGTAATATCCTTAGAACGTACCATTGGGGGTACATTATTCTCTATATAACTTCCCTAGATATGGATGCAGGGACTAGTAAGCATCTTAAATTTCTTCTGAATGCTGGATTTCAAAAGCATGCTCCGCCTGCTGCTACATGTAGATTTGCAATGGATTCTCTACATGTTTACAAACACACATCTCCTTCAGAGGTTCTGCTTGGCGATAATCACAAAGTTACTGGGGTTATTTGTTTCCACTGTTCATAGATCTCTTGTGAAAGTGGATCCTGCAGCTGTTCACAAATATTCTAATTGTTCCAAATTTGCAACTTGCAAAACATCTACTGGATTAGTGTATAACACACTGATGACCTGTTCTAGAGTTGAGTGTCAGAAATGTGTGAAGTTCTAGATTTTATGGAGAATGCACTAATGACATTTCCTCCACCATACCATTATGAGTAGAGACAACTCCACAATGATTTTCTTTCTGATTTAGCTTTTTCTTTGCAAATAGAAGGGTCTACCATTAACACCCTACCCTAAAACAGGCCATAAGATTTCAGCATTACTTTTTATATGTTCAGGTATACTCTCAGCACAGTCAGCGTTTGTATTAATTGGCAGAGCCAGAAAAGAGAACTAGAATATTCATAGTCCAGCCAAAGAAAATATGGTTTGGATTATGCAGATGGAGAAACCTAATCCAATTTACGCACAATAAAAAAGCAGAAAAGGCATGGCCATTAACAAGCTTACTCTTGCTGGGGTCTGAGAAAACTTAGGATAGTTGTGTAAGGTTCAAGCAGCACAAAAACATCATTCATTTTTCACTTGAATCCAAATTACGTTGGGGAAGGGGGGCTTTTAGTGGATCAATCATCCTGTTACATTCTACAGAATCCACCATCAATGAATCTGTTGTACTGCATTCTTCAAGACCCTGTTGGCAACAATGAAATGTTTATTAGTACTTGAGAAGGGGAGGAGTAAGACTGAAAACCCAGCACATAACATACAAGAGTTCAGACCATATATTACATCAGATTTGAATCATTAATAAAGCATTGATAACTCTATAATTAGTTTGAAAACCTTTGTAAACATTCTGGCTAAATTTCCATTACCTTGCAAACTTTTTTGCAGATAGCATTCTGTAGGGATTTTTATTTGCTAAGTCCCTAACTACAACTTGGGCGGTATTGGGGGAATGGTAAATTTTCATGTTCACTGTTCCAAAACCCCCATGCCATCCAATCATGAATTAAAGCCCATTGAATGGGGTAAAAATACCTACTTATTTTACCAGGCTTAATATCACACAACATTGCCAAAATGGACAGGTAGTAAATGTATGCAGAGACCTCTGGAGGAGTGTTTGGTGTAGGACGGGATCAGTAAAGTAGGAGAGGGCAAGCAAAGATCTTTTCAGGTAGGGGGGAGAATGTTATCTTTCCCTGTCAGAAACAAATATGAATTAGGCTTACCAGCTGGAAAAAGCAGGTCTGCTTTTCCCTCGCTCAGAAAAACTAGATATGTAAAATACAACCAACCCATAATCAGGTAAAAACTTTCTCCAGTTGTGCTTCCAATCTTAACTGATGCGCAGATGACTCTACACCTCTGAGGCCTTCACTGAGAATGTTATTGACTGTACACCTCATGTATCATCACTCAAGAGCACTGATTACCTCTAAGGAAAGAGATGATTACCATATTGCCTTTCAAGCAAATTTCATATCTACACAATCCTGCAATTCCCTTCTCAGCCTAATCAGCTTTCCAACCCCATCATCTACAATACTCTATGTTGCCCTAAACCCTAAATGCTCTCCTTCTAAATGCTCTAACCCAAGAATCTTAGTCTTATCAACTGCACTAGCTTACAAGCTGCTCCCATATACCAGCACCAGCCAATCTTTAGAATGCATGCTTTATATCAGATGAGAAAATGCACCATGCAGAAATTGCCACTCTTATCACTGATGGTGATCTTGGTGTCACATAATCATGAATCACTATACAGTCACAAGTCATCAGACTCACTAGTTCCCCGCAGCTAGAAAATCATACCTACTGGCAGACAACACAAATCAATAGGAGGTGTGGCATTAAAAGGTCATAAACAAAATTTAATTTCAAATAAATATTGTGTCCGGAATATTGTTTACAAAAATGATGCCCAGTTGGAGTTAAAAATGAAAAATTTACAACGGGGGTGACATTTTTGTAAATTATATTTAGGAAACAATGTTTCGGTCAGACCATATTTTTGCTAACTATTTCTGATATACAAAACTCAATCATAGTTATCACTGTCATTCAAAGCGACACATTGATTTGTTAATCTGTACCCACCACAAACTTCATCTCCCTTGAATAACATATATACGATATGTATTTAAAAGCACACCCTGTCACTGAAGCATTTCTCCACACTGAAATAAGAGATGTTATTTATGAATGCCCTAAAATAGCTATCTCACAATTTATCTAATAACCACTTTCTACCCAACATAACTGAACACCAATATAAGTGAACGGTTCTCATAATATGTAACCTCCTGCCAAAAGCTGTCACCCAGCACGCCAGCACAACCTCAACATCATCTCCTACGCCGACGACACCCAGCTGATCCTCTCCCTCACCAACGACCCCGCCACCGCCAGAGCCAACCTACACGAAGGGATGAAAGAGGTAGCCAAATGGATGAAGAACAGCCGCCTGAAACTGAACTCGGACAAGACGGAAGTCCTCATCCTGGGTTCCTCACCCTCCACCTGGGATGACTCCTGGTGGCCCCCCACCCTAGGCAGCGCACCCAAACCAACAGACCACGCACGCAACCTGGGCTTCATCCTGGACTCCTCCCTCTCCATGACCAGACAAGTCAACGCCCTCTCCTCGTCGCGCTTCAACATCCTACGCATGCTACGCAAGATCTTCCGGTGGATCCCCACCGAGACCAGGGAGACGGTCACCCAGGCCCTCGTCACCAGCCGACTGGACTACGGCAACGCCCTCTATGCCGGAACCACCGCCAAACTCCAGAAGAGACTCCAGCGGATCCAGAACGCCTCGGCACGACTCATCCTGGACATCCCCCGTCGCAACCACATCTCCGGACACCTGAGAGACCTGCACTGGCTCCCGGTCAACAAGAGAATCACCTTCCGTCTCCTCACCCACGCACACAAAGCCCTGCACAACCAAGGCCCAGGATACCTCAACAGCCGCCTCAACTTCTACGCTCCCAAACGCCAGCTTCGATCGACCGGCCACGCCCTCGCCGCCGTCCCCTGCATCCGAAGAGCCACCACAGGGGGAAGGTCCTTCTCCTACCTCGCCGCCAAGACTTGGAACTCCCTCCCGACCCACCTCCCCCTGACCCAGGACCACCTCGCCTTCAGGAAGCAGCTCAAGACCTGGCTGTTCGAGCAGTAGCAGACCCCCCCGCCCCTAGCGCCTTGAGACCCTCCGGGTGAGTAGTGCACTATACAAATGCTTTGATTGATTGATTGATTGATTGACCCAAAAAACATCTATTCTGGGTATATTATCCTGAACTGGGACCAAACAGTAGGTACAAATCTTACATTTGCCTTGGGTACATAGGAAATGATCTGATTCTGCATTTCAATATTTTAAGATGTTTTTGCAATGTTTTTTGACTCCTAAAATGACATTCCTAATGGATACCAACTCAGTTGTTCAAATACTGAATCAAAATCATATGTGCAAATGCTTTAATAATAATAATAATTAATACTGATTTTTATAAAAGCGCGAACAGCTACCTCGCATGGAGGTGTCCCGGCGCTGAAGAGAAACCGCAGCATCATAGAGGAAAGGCAGGAGGAGGTACTAGACTATCTGCGCAAAGAGCCAGGTCTTTAAGAGTTTCCTAAAGATGGCTTCTGACGAGGCAGATTGGATGACAGGGGGGAGGGAGTTCCAAAGCTTCGCAGTGCCTACCGAGAAAGATCTGCCTCCGAGTCTCGCCCTTCTCACTCGTGGTATAGCCAGTAGGATCTGCGAGTTAGAGTGCAGGTGTCTCTCTTGATGGTAGCGGGGGAGTCGGAGTTTAAGATAATTGGGACAGTTCCCTTTTTGTGCTCTGTACGCTAGAGTGAGTACTTTGAATTTAACTCTGCTAGCCACTGGAAGCCAATGCAATTCGTGAAGATGCGGAGAGATATGATGTTTGAAAGGCACGTGTTTTATCAATCTCGCAGCCGCATTCTGCACGCTCTGCAGGCGTTGTGTCAGATATTTCGGGAGGCCAAGATAGAGGCCGTTTGAGTAATCCAGCCTGGATGTGACCGTCGCATGGACCACCGATTTGCGACAATCAGTAGGTAGAAGAGAGAGGAATTTTCGGAGGTTGCGGAGTTTATAGTGGCAGCTAGAGGTGATATGTTGTATATGAGAGGAGAAAGAGAGCGTCTCGTCCCACCATACACCCAAATTTTTTGCCTTGGAGCCAGGGGTGGGGGCAGGACCCATTTTGGTAGGCCACCAAAGGTCATGGGGGGGAGGGGTACTTTTCCCAAAGAATAGTACCTCGGTTTTGCTAGCATTCAATTTTAACTTGTTGGTATTCATCCATCTGGCAACGTCACAAAGACAGCCTTTTATTTTACTGAACGCTGATTCTGACATCTCAACTTATGGGAAGACTAGTTGCGTGTCATCCGCATACGAAATCGCCTTGACCCCCCATTTGGAGATCAAGGTAAAAAGTGGGGCCAGATAAACATTAAAAAGTAGCGGGCTAAGGGCGGACCCTTGCGGGACGCCACACCACAGTTGTTTAGGTTCAGAGGAAAAAGCACCCAGAGCTACTTTCTGAGAGCGGTTCGTCAAGGTAGGAGTGCAACCAACTCAGTGCCATGTCCTCTAAGCCGATATCCTTCAATCTAAGCAACAATCTACCGTGATCCACAGTATCGAAGGCGGCAGATAGATCCAGGAGCACCAGCATGGCCGATGCTCCTGAATCCAGCGACCACCTGATTGACTCTGCTACCTCAATGAGGGCAGTTTCAGTGCTGAAACCAGCCCTGAAACCGGACTGTGTTTCGTGTAAAATGCCTCTTTTTTCGATGAAACTATTAAGTTGCCGTTGGATGAGTTTTTCGAGCATTTTACCCGGGGCTGCTAGTAGGGAGATGGGGCGGAGATTGCTCAGATCATCGGGGGCGCCATTTGTTTTTTTTTTCAATGGGAGAAGAGTGGCATGTTTCCAACAGTCGGGAAACGTGCCAGTCTCGATAGACATGTTCCAGATGTGTAGAAGTGGCTCCACCGTAGCATCCGACATTCTTTTCCATAGTTTGGGAGGACAGGGATCATCAGGAGCACCAGATTTGCATTTGAGTAGTTCTTTCTGTGCCTCCTCATAAGTGATTGGGAGGAACCGAGTGAGGGGAGGGGTAGACATCTCGATGATATCATGATCTGCCATATTTGTTGGCTCGGAGGGGGTGAAGGAATTATAGACCTTCCGGATTTTTTGGTCAAAGAAAACCGAGATATCCTCACACAGTTTACTGGAGGGAATAATTTCAGTTTCGATGGCCTTGGGTTTGAGGAAGGACTGAACTATTTTAAAAATCTCTTTACTGGGTTGTTCCGCTTGTTGAATAGAGGATATGAAGAATAGTTTTTTTGCTTTTTTTATAGAGTGATGAAGACTATGTAGGGCTTTTTTATAGCAGTTTTTTGCAGATTCAGAGTAACTAGCCCGCCACTGACGTTCTAGTCTTTTGCATTTGCTTTTTTCTGCTATCAGTTCTGCAGAGAACCAGGGAGCAGACGGGGATTCTCTTCGAGAAGTGGCTATTTTGGGTGGAGCAATAGAATCTACTGTACTACTAATCCAGTGATTCAGTCGTATTGCATCAGAATTCACATCTGTTGATAATAGAGGAAGGGCGGCTGCTAGTGCTGGACATAGGGTCTCGGTGGATAAGTTATCCCAGTTCCTTCACACGTACGTGCGTTTTCCTGTTGTACGAGAGCAAGCGGGGAAAGAGATTAGGAAGGGGACGAGGAAATGATCTGTCCAAAGAAGTGGCAGCGGGGGTTTAGTTGTAGTATCCGGAATGTTAGAGAAAATGAGGTCCAACATATGGCCTGCCTGGTGCGTGGTACCGGAGGTAATTAGAGCTAGATTAGCTGATTGAAGTGCATTAATGAGTTGGGAAGCCAGTGGACAGTCAGATCTGTCTGCATGAACATTAAAGTCACCCACTACTATATAGTGTTGGTGAGAGAGAGTGTTTTGGACTATGAAATCCATAAGTTCATGAGTATGAGATAGAGGACAGTCCGGGGGTCTATATATAACCAGGCCAGCCAGGGACGTTTGAGGGTTGATTTGGAGGCAGAAGTGTAGTCCCTCTATGCCGGCGAGGATGGTAGGAGTGGAGGAGGACAAGGTGTATTTATCTTTAAAGATAATCGCAACTCCGCCACCTCTTCTGTTCTTCTCTCTATTTGAGAAGCTTAAAGTGAAGCCGAGCGGGACAGCTAGAGCAATGGAGGCAAGGTTTTCTTCGTTGAGCCACGTTTCGGTAAGAAATAGGGCGTCCCACTCGGCGTCAGCTAGCAGCAGATTAATATCATCTGCATGTTTCGGCAGGGATCTGCAATTCAGTAACCCTGCTATAAAGAGGGAGGAGGGAGTGTTGGCCGAACGATAGAGGGATGTTTTTGGGTAGGAGTTTGCTGAGATTAAAACGTCACATAGAGGCTTGTTGCACCGTAAGCAGAAGGGGGGGAGGTCCGAAGTGGAAAGGTCAAGCCTGGGAGCCTGACAGTGATTGGCAGGGTTAAAAGATAAAAGTTCGTTACTAGACCAGACTATCCTTCTTGTGGGGGAGCGGTCATAGGCAGCGTGGCCGGCGCCGGGCGCAGACCGGTCGCGAACGGGCGCAGACGGGCTTGCCTTAGGCGCGCCTTCGGCGCGCAAACGGCACGCCCGTTGCGCTCGTCCGCTGCGCTTCCGGGGTAAACACATTTTTGTACAGGGAGGGGGGCGTGGCCCGATGGGGTGGGCGTGAGCGCAATGGATTCCCCTCAGCTGGCGTCAGCGCTGAGAACCGCTGAGCAGGAGAAGGGCAGATCGTTTTAAAAGTACACAGTATTGGTCACAGGTAATATTTTAAAACATTTAAAAGTCAAACACAATTTCTCCCGGCTTCCGCCTCAGGAGCATGCAATTTCTCAAAGACGCACTAGTGTCTCAGCGCGAGGTTTAAATACTTTTGCAAGGGGGCGTGGCCCGATGGGGTGGGCGTGAGCGCAATGGATTCCCCTCAGCTGGCGTCAGCGCTGAGAACCGCTGAGCAGGAGAAGGGCAGATCGTTTTAAAAGTACACAGTATTGGTCACAGGTAATATTTTAAAACATTTAAAAGTCAAACACAATTTCTCCCGGCTTCCGCCTCAGGAGCATGCAATTTCTCAAAGACGCGCTAGTGTCTCAGCGCGAGGTTTAAATACTTTTGCAAGGGGGCGTGGCCCGATGGGGTGGGCGTGAGCGCAATGGATTCCCCTCAGCTGGCGTCAGCGCTGAGAACCGCTGAGCAGGAGAAAGGCAGATCGTTTTAAAAGTACACAGTATTGGTCACAGGTAATATTTTAAAACATTTAAAAGTCAAACACAATTTCTCCCGGCTTCCGCCTCAGGAGCATGCAATTTCTCAAAGACGCGCTAGTGTCTCAGCGCGAGGTTTAAATACTTTTGCAAGGGGGCGTGGCCCGATGGGGTGGGCGTGAGCGCAATGGATTCCCCTCAGCTGGCGTCAGCGCTGAGAACCGCTGAGCAGGAGAAGGGCAGATCGTTTTAAAAGTACACAGTATTGGTCACAGGTAATATTTTAAAACATTTAAAAGTCAAACACAATTTCTCCCGGCTTCCGCCTCAGGAGCATGCAATTTCTCAAAGACCTTTGCAACTGAAATCTGGTAGCATCATATTGAATTTTTCTGACCCTCAAGTTGGTGTCATAGCCCATTCGCAAAAGGGAAGGTGTCCTCTGGTGATTTGTACCCCTACGCTATCCAACACTTTCCCTACTGTTCTACTCTCTGGAGTGGGAATAGTAATTTTTACCCCTCTGAAATCCAAGACTTTACCTACTTTTGCGCTCTCTGGAGTGGGAATAGTAATTTTTACCCCTACGACAACCAACACTTTACCTACTGTTGCACTCACTGGAGTGGGAATAGTAATTCTTACTCCTCCGCTATCCAACATTTTTCTTACAATTGCGCTCTCTGGAGTGGGAATAGTAATTTTTACCCCTATGCTATCCAACACTTTCCCTACTGTTGCGCTTTCTGGAGTGGGAGTAGTAATTTTTACCCCTCCTCTATCCAACTCTTTCCCTACTGTTGCACTCACTGGAGTGGGAATAGTAATTTTACCCCACCGCTATCCAACACTTTCCCTACTGTTGCACTCACTGGAGTGGGAATAGTAATTTTTACCTCTCCGCTATCCAACACTTTAACTACTGTTACACTCTTTGGAGTGGGAATAGTAATTTTTACCCCTCCGCTATCCAACACTTTCCCTACCGTTGCACTCTCTGGAGTGGGAATAGTATTTTTTACCCTTCCGCTATCCAACCCTTTCCCTACTGTTGCACTCACTGGAGTGGGAATAGTAATTTTTACCCCTAAGCTATCTAAAAGTTTCCCTACTGTTGCACTCTCTGGAGTGGGAATAGTAATTTTTACCCCTACGCTATACAACACTTTCCCTACTGTTGCACTCACTGGAGTGGGAATAGTCATTTTTTATCCTTCGTTATCCAACACTCTTCCTACTGTTGCATTTATTGGAGTGGGAATACTAATTTTTACCACTCCACTATCCAACACTTTCCCTAGAGTTGCACTCACTGGAGTGGGTATAGTAATTCTATACCCTCCGCTATCCAATATTTTCTCTACTGTTTCAGTTAATGTAGTGTAAAATGTATTTAAAAAATATTTTAAAACATTAAGGGGTCTATTAGTATAGTGGGCCCGTATGGTGGTGGCGATCTACCCGCCATTTCCCACCATCCCCCTACCATTACCCTCTGCCATATTACGTTGGCGGGGGAACCCTGGCGGACGGAAAGACCGTCTACCGGTTTTCCGCCTGTCGAACAGGCGACAGGGCGGAAAAGGGCTTCAATATGGTGGCGTGTTTGCAAGACACCGGCATCCATATTAGGATGAATGCAGAGACGTGCCTTTCCAGGTAAAGACATGCAGTATCTGCCGTAGGGGGCCTGTTGCAGGCCCCCAGGGTGTTCGGGGGTGGGAGATGCACTCAGGAGTACATATAGTACCCCGCTACATTGGCATGGATAAGGTGGCAGGCACCGCGCCGTGCCTATCACCTCAGGCATGCCAATGCACAAGCTGCATTTACAGCATTGTGATGGGTGAATGGGGGATGCCACCCCCACAGTGGCCGTGGCATCCTAATGGCCACAGCAGGAGCGCCGCACCTCTAGCGGACGGTCCCGTTCACAATTACGGTGGAAGGCATACTTTGTCCGCCCGCCATCGTAATAGGGCCCTATATATTGTTATTGAAAAAAATATATATATATTTTTTTATGTTATTGGTGTATGTGTCTATATATGGAATTATAATTTTTAACGTTTCTATCAATTTATAATTCATTTCAATAATTATTTATCCATATTATTAAGTAAATATATATATTATATTTTATATATATGTATGTTTAATTTATTTTTACATTATATGTGTTACTTATAATTTTAACAATTTTCTCATAATTCTAACTATGTTTTTTAATTATATTTATTATTTCCTTTATTGTACATTATTGTTTTAACATTTAAAAAATGATATTTTTAACAACGATGTAGATGTTATGTAGAAAGGAATTTGATATTCTTGACAACAATATTTTTGCATCGATATTTTTGTACCTCGATATTTTTAATGTCGATATTCTGTCAGTTATTCATCCATACAACCGATTAACATTATTTAAGCAAATATAAGTAAACGAAAACACTCACTGATAATCCTAGGTTTTCTAATACATGTGCATAGGTTACTCACTTTGAAGTAACATAATCTGCAAGTTTTACAGGTATTCTCTTTTGGCGCACGCTTCTTTAGTGACTCCAATCCCGATGCCTTCTCATCATTACATTTAACCACCTTATTCCCATTCCATTTATTTTCATCTTCCAGGACTACCATAAATCTACCAGCTTCCACCACCTTTCGTTTCACAGACCATTTTGATGTTCTCTTTTTTTCCACCACTCAGCAATCTGACACACAGCCAATCGCCGGCCTTCAAAGGCAATGTTTTTCCTACAGTGCCAATGTTTTTCTATCACATAGGTTATCTCCATACGTGCTCTTTTTTTCACAATCTGTCGCAGTTGCTCTACATAAACCTCCAATGTTTTTTCTATTCACATCCAATTGGGAACTGCTTTGGAAAATGGCATGCAGCCTCTCAGCAATACAAAGGCTGCTACCTTTGTAGTGGAATGTGGTGTGATTCTATTGCTCCAAACCAATTTTTTTTAGCTCTTTCAATTGAGACCACTCTGCACTGCCATCTGCACATTCTCCCCTAAAACCCTGTTGAACCTTTCTACAAGACCATTTTCCCAGGGATGCCCTATTGTATTCTTCCTGTGTTTCACTCCATTCATCCTGCGGTATTCTTCAAATTCTCTAGACACAGCTGTTGTCAGTAATGACTTCATCTGAGTACCTTTCCCTACAAAATACTTCCTCTTAAAATTCCACAATCACCTTGGATTTCACTCCACTCACCAAAGCCACCTCTGGCCACTTTGAAAAGGAATCCATCTAACAATATGACACTCTTTCTTTCACTTCCTCTCAATTCAAAAAGACCACACAGACCCATTGCTACCTTCTGCCATGCCCTCTCTGGACGTTGTAGAGGAATTACGGGGGGTTCCCTTGAAACATGACTATTGACAAGAAACCGGCCACCAGAAATTCAGTCTTACCTTTCTCTTTATGGAGGACATGCCACCATGCCTGTCATGTAAAGTCTCCTATACTCTCTTCCTCAAAGCCCTTGGCACCAACAAATTGCTGAAACACATAACAATGCCAACCAGGAGCAACAGCCCGGGCTAAACTAGTTTGTAGTTGGACAGTCCAGGATGTACATACTGCTTCCAGGACCCAGGTTGTAGTAAAAGCACTTCAGTCCTCTGCATTTCATCAGCCACTTCTATGGCCTGCCTCTATTCTTCCTCAGTGATAGCCTTCTGACTGCAAATCTCCACATCAGCCACTACACCATCATTGTCTTCATCAGCTTCCTCTGCAGGTATTGGAAACCAGGACGGACAGTAGGAATTAACATTTTTCACTAATGGAAGATAGCAAGCAGTCAACACAAATTTCTGCAATCTATACATTCACTTAGCATTCCGAGACATGGCTCTACCCACGCCCCTTGTGGTAAACAAGTCCACCAGAGGCTTATGGTCTGTCCCAAGCTCAAATTCTGTGCCTCACACATAATTCCGAAAGTGTTGAACCTAGCCACCAATAAGCTAGTGCCTCTTTCTCAATGGTGGAGTACTTCTTTTCTCCAACTCTAAGCTTTTGGGAGGCAACTTCGACAATCCGTTCTTGCCCCTTTTCCACTTACATCTGGAAAGAACTGCAAGGTGATGTAGTCTCCTAAGAGGCTGTAGATTTTGCCCAATGGGTTAGAGCTCAACAATTCATTTGCAAGTGACAGGTCTTTCTCTTCTCAATGACTGGTGTCGGGCAAGGACCTGACTTCCCAAGATATCAGGGCACCATGCCTTTCATGTAATGTCTCCTACACTCTCTTCCTCAAGGCCCTTGGCACCAACAAATTGCTGCCACGCATAACAATGCCAACCAGGAGCAACAGCCCGGGCCAAACTAGTTTGTAGTTGGACATTCCAGGATGTAGATACTGCTTCCAGGACCCAGGTTGTAGCAAAAGCACTTCAATCCTCTGCATTTCATCAGCCACTTCAATGGCCTGCCTCTATTCTTCCTCAGTGATAGCCATCTGACTACAAATCTCCACATCAGCCATTACACCATCATTGTCTTCATCAGCTTCCTCTGCAGGTATTGGAAACCAGGACAGACAGTAAGAATTAGCATTTTTCACTAATGGAAGATAGCAAGCAGTCAACACAAATTTCTGCAATCTATACATTCACTTAGCAATCCGAGACATGGCTCTACCCACGCCCCTTGTGGTAAACAAGTCCACCAGAGGCTTATGGTTGTCCCAAGCTCAAATTCTGTGCCTCACACATAATTCCGAAAGTGTTGAACCTAGCCACCAATAAGCTAGTGCCTCTTTCTCAATTGTGGAGTACTTCTTTTCGCCAACTCTCAGCATTTGGGAGGCAACTTCGACAATCCGTTCTTGCCCCTTTTCCACTTACATCTGGAAAGAACTGCAAGGTGATGTAGTCTCCTAAGAGGCTGTAGATTTTACCCAATGGGTTAGAGCCCAACAATTAATTTGCAAGTGACAGGTCTTTCTCTTCTCAATGACTGGTGTCGGGCAAGGACCTGACTTCCCATGATATCAGGGCACATTGAGGTTATGCTTGTGCAGTGTTTACACCCAGAGTTTATAAGAGTATGTTGGTTGTGAGGGAGGTGGGGAGGGGAATGGGGTGGTATTTGGTCCCCCTTTGGCTGAAATGTGTCAGAGGAAGTCCTGTGTATTCTGCCTATCGGTGGGAGGGAGGGGGGGATTTAGGGCAAATCTTGGGACCTGTAGTGTTGTGTTGGGGAGCTCCTACATTCTGATGGCACTCTGATATTGTGAGGTGGCAGACATGGCTTGCTCAGTGTTCCAGATAACTACTAGAAATACCCCTGCAAAACACAGGGACTAAGTTCAAGTTCCTCACCTAGAAGGTGGGCGGGTTGAATTGGCAACAGAAATGCGATAGACTGCATGCCTACTTAAAAAGATATTGGGATGCAGTAGCCTTCTTACAGGAAATGCACTTCCCTCTGGAGGACTGCATCAGTTGCTTGAGGAAAAGACGCGGGGGTCAAGTGTACACCACTTCCTATTCTGGGTTCACACTGGAGTTCTTATAGAGGTAGCCGCTGGTGTTTCATTTCGGCTGATGCATGTCCAGATAGAACCTCAGGGGCAGATATAGTGTGTTGGTGGGAAGGTTGGACGCCCACAAACTTCCACATTGATGTATATGCACCTAATGTGGACAGTGGTGACTATTTTATGCTGGGGCTGGCAGCAGCCCAAGGCCATATGGAGAAGGAGGACATTATGGCTGGAGACTTTAGTTGTGTGCAAGACGGCGAGGTTGACAGGTCCCCACCCAGGGAAGGCACTAAACCCAGTATGACCTCAACACTTAAGCAGAAGATGGTGAGTGTAGGGTTGGTTGATATATGATGAATACAGGATCCATGGACACCAGTGTATTCCTGCAATACCCCAGCAGTAGACACACATAGTAGATTCAACTACTTCCTCATAGAGGCAGTACAGCATGTGACTGGTTCTATACGCAACAGGCGATAAAGTGGGTATTCATGGACCATCTCACAGGGGTATAGGCTGCACCCTGACAGTCTGCTGAAGTCTTTGATCACTGAGTATATAGCAGAACTGTCACTACCATGGCTTTCAGCGGAGGAGTGAGTTGAGCTTGGGACAAGGCTGTCTAAGTAGGAACTCCTCTGGGCAAAAGACTCCCTGATGATCACCAGGGCTCCAGTAGGGGATGGCCTTCCAGCCAAAATTCTATAAGACCTTTCCTGGTACCTTAACCGACAAGTTGTTGCTGGTGTACTTTGAGGCATTGGAGAGAGGAGTGCTTCCAGACTCCATGAGAGAGGCACTCATGGTTTTGGTGCCGAAAACGGGGAAGGATCTGTGGAGGCTGCCTACTACCATCGACTCTACACGTTGAATGTGGACCACAAAATACTCCGACATGATCTAGTGGCATGCCTGCTGATACACCTCCCGCTAATGGTCCATGCAAACTAGTTGGGGTTCATTCCACCCCTGGAACACACTATACAATAGGCCACTCTTACCTCACGTACAATCAATATGTCTTCGCCTTCCTGGATATAGAACAGGCCTTTGATTCTGTGAGCTGGGAATATGTCTGGATGGTGTTGCCGAGAGTGGGGTTGGGGCGCAGATAAGTCCAGTGGATCAAATTGGAATATGAACTGCTTGTGTCATGTATTCAGACCGGGTTATTTGTCTCGCCCGGGATTCTATTCCAGAGGGGCACGCATCAGGGGTGCCCGCTGTCTACCTTGGTGTTCCCCCTGGCGATGGAGCCATTGGCATGTCTCCTCCACCAGATAGTGCATGGTTAAGGGATTCCTATAGGCTGGACACTGCATGTTGTCTTGATATACTCGATGGTATACCTGCATCAGCCAGCCATATCAGTCCCAATTCTGTTGACCACTATAAGGGAATTTGGAGAACTATTGGTGCTCCACGTATAACATTCAAAACCAGTCATGCTCCCTCTGTGGCAGTTAAATGAATACCTCAGGCATCACTTCCGGAGTTGGGCTAAGGTGGAGGGCAGACAGTGTTAAATATCTGGGGATGCACATAGCACACAACATTCAACAGAGTCACGACCTGAACCTAGGGAGGGTCATATGCAGCCTCTGACCTTCTAACGACTTTTTGGAACTCGTTAAAACTGTCCCTGATGGGGAAAATAGCACTAGTCAAAAAGGGGGTGCTGCCAAGTTGCCTACATATTTAGCAGCAAATCATGTATGAGATTCTTCAGCGTGAGTTCCGAGAATTGGATCGGCTGTTGGTGGAGCTCCTTTGGACCAGGGAGAGTGGGAGTGTGGGACTGAGTACACTAAGCTAGAATGGGAGAAGGAGGTGGAGCTACCAGACCTTGAGCTCTACCACTTGACAGCTCAGTTGAAGGATGCGGGTCACTGGCTTAATGAGGGAGGGAATTGGGAAAAGTCTCTTCTAGATTGTACACACAACAAGCATACTCTTGGGGCCCTGTTGTTGAGAGGGAAAAGAATACCTCAGTCCTTGCCACATGTGATCTGACTGGCGTGCAGCTCTGGCAGAGAGCAGTTCATGGAGTGATAAGAAGTGTGCCATATGTTCCAGAATTAGATATCTGAATAGTCCAGGCCTTTGTAAAGATTGCGCAGACTATGGCTGTTTGATCTATATCCTGCAGCCCGATTTATTACCATGCAGGAAGAGTTGAAGGTATCTGGGTTGGGCCTGGGCAATTCTTCCAATATGCAAAAATAGTGGCCACAGCCGGGCAATATGGCCTTCGTTCCCAAATGCCCCTTAAACCACAGAGACGATTTTCTCCATACTCTTATTGGCAGGGGGTCGAAAACGAATCACTGACAGAATATCGACTCTAAGAATATCGACCTACAGATACATCGACCTTGAATATCGAAGGTAAGTATATCGACATCCTATCTACAACAAGGTAAGTACAAAAATATCGAAACTAAAATATCGATGTTAAAAATATAGTAGTTAAAAATATCGTTTTTTTCAGTTAAAAATAAATTTGTTAAATAAAGTAAATAATACTAATAAATAAAATAAATAGTTAAAAATATTTAATATTGTTTAAAATTAATAAATGATACATATTTAATAATAAAACATTCATTAAACATATACATAAAATATATAATATATACTTACCTAATAATAACTTTTAATAATTATTGTAATTACTTATATATTATTTATAAATACTATAAATTACATATACCTACAAAATATTCTACATTTATTAAATACTAAAATAATACAAAAATATTAAATAAAAAATAAATAAAACTTCTATTTAAAGTCCAAAAAATACTACAGTATTTAAAATATTGGATAGCGTAGAATGTAAAATTACTATTCCCACTCCAAAAAATGCAACAGTAGGGAAAACGTTGGATAGCGGGTGGGTAAAAATTACTATTCCAACTCCAGAGTGTGAAACAGTAAGGAAAGCGTTGGATAGCGTAGGGGTAAAAATTACTATTCTCACTCCAAAGAGTGCAACAGTAGGGTAAAGCGTTGGATAGCGGGAAGGTAAGAATTACTATTCCCACTCCAGAGTGTGAAACAGTAGGGAAAGCGTTGGATAGCGTAGCAGTAAAAATTACTATTCCCACTCCAGAGAGTGCAACAGTAGGGAAAGCGTTGGATAGCGGATAGGTAAAAATTACTATTCCCACTCCAGTGAGTGGAACAGTAGGGAAAGCGTTTGATAGCGTAGGGGTAAAAATTACTATTCCAGCTCCAGAGAGTGCAACAGTAGAGAAAGCGTTGGATAGCGGGTGAGTAAAAATTACTATTCCCACTCCAGTGAGTGCAACAGTAGGGAAAGCGTTGGATAGCGGGAAAGTAAAAGTTACTATTCCCACTCCAGAGAGTGCAACAGTAGGGAAAGCGTTGGATAGCGTAGGGGTAAAAATTACTATTACAACTCCAAAGTGTGAAACACTAGGGAAAGCATTGGATAGCATAGGGGTAAAAATTACTATTCCCACTCCAAAGAGTGCAACACTAGGGAAAGCGTTTGATAGCGGGTGGGTAAAAATTACTATTCCCACTCCAGTGAGTGCAACAGTAGAGAAAGCGTTGGATAGCGTAGGGGTAAAAATTACTATTCCCACTCCAAAGAGTGCAACAGTAGGGAAAGCGTTGGATAGCGTAGGGGTAAAAATTACTATTCCCACTCCAGTGAGTGTAACAGTAGGGAAAGCGTTGGATAGCGTAGGGGTAAAAATTACTATTCCCACTCCAGTGAGTGTAACAGTAGGGAAAGCGTTGGATAGCGGGGGGTAAAAAGTACTATTCCAACTCCAGAAAGTAAAACAGTAGAGAAAACGTTGAATAGCGTAGGGGTAAAAATTACTATTCCCACTCCAGTGAGTGCAACAGTAGGGAAAGTGTTGGATAGCATAGAAATGAAATATAACATACTTATAAATAATGTTTGTATTTAAAGTATTTAATAATTTAAATTTGAAACCAACATCACTTACAAATACCCATTAATAATTATTAAAAACATAATTACAATTGAATAATTTATTAACAATAAATTAACAATAAATACCAATACATAATAATTAATCAATATTAGTTGCCAAATAATAAATATTGAACAATGAAATAATTTTCAAAACAAAACACATATTTATTATTAAAAATTGATTAGCAATTAAAAAACTTTAAAAAATAAAAATATTTTTGTACCAAAAAATACTTTTTATAAATCATTAATTACTAATTATTAAAAAATAGTTTCCAATTAAAATAAATTCCTTACCAATTAAAAAAAGTTAATTACCAATTACAAACATTAATAACCAATTACAAACATTAATGATCAATTAAAAAAATTAATTACCAATTCAAATAATTAATTGCCAATTATTAATTAATTAAAAATCAATTTATCAATACCAATAAATTAAAATAAATAATTGTTTGATTACAATTAAAATACTTCCCACCCAATTCCCCTATAAACCCACTAACCGCTACAAAACTTAAATGCAAAAATTAATTAAAATTAATTTGTAATTCCTAAAAAATAATAATTCATTTAATATATTTAAATTACTTCCCACCCTATTCCCCTATAAACCCAGAACCCGCTCCAGTACTAAAACATTAAATTAACTTTAAAATATCATTATTAATATATAAAAATAGTACACATGTAATTTTAAACAAGTAAAATACTTATCAAAAAACATATAACACGTACATATTAAATACATAATAAAATACATAATTTTTATTTATTTATTTATTTTACTGATTTGTAGAGCGCATGGCTGCCCGTGAGCGTCCCAGTGCTAAATGACAAGAACCAGCTGTAGTTGGACCTCACGGGAATAGCCAAGTTTTAAGTGCTCTGCGAAATGAGAGAAGATTGGGTTGGGCTCTGATGTTTGGGGGTAGAGTAATACAAATATAATATAAAATATAAAAATAAAATATAAAAATAGTAATACAAATATCGATATTAGTAACATCAAAATTAGTAACATCGATATATTTGATATCGATATTACTGACTTCGATATTACATCGATATAAATAAATTCGATATTACTTACCTTAGGGTCGATATTCTGTCCAACGATATTCTTGACCTCGATATTCTTTACCTTCGATATTGCAGACTCGATATTTCGGTAGGTCGACATTACAAACTCGATATTTAGACTGTGTACCGTCGCAAACTGATCACACAACTATATTGAATTCTTTGGGTAAAAAAACAGGCGGCACCTTTGAGGGTCGAGGATGCCTGCCAGTGAATCAGTGATGACCCTATAACTGCTATAGAATGGCATAACATACATGACGGAGTCCACAGGCTGTTGATTAATGCACTGTTTAAGCTGGTGCACTATATAATACACATAGTTTACCACTCCCCCAAGTGAATACCTACTATTCATTATCATAATCTTTATTCGATTTTATGGATAAAATCACAAAAGCAAAAACAACAGTTGATGGACAGAATGCAGAACAATGTCATACATTCACCCCAGTACAGAGATCTGGGCCTAAATCCATCTTTTTTTTGCACTCCACACCACCCCAGTTCAAACATGGCCGTATGCAAATCAGCCTTGACCCTGTGCCTCATGGGAATAGTGTAGCCCGAACTGCCAAGCCATGTCTTCCCTGGACCAGAATCAAGCATCCTAGGACCGGTTTCTGTCTATCAGCCGTCAACAGCCAGGATAGCTTGACTCCAGTGGTGTGGAGAGCACAGGACTCAAGTCTGAGCATACCCGTCCCACTCTGGGTGACAAATGCAAAAACAACAGTTGATGGACAGAATGCAGAACAATGTCATACATTCACCTCAGTACAGAGATCTGGGCCTAAATCCATCGTTTTTTTGCACTCCACACCACCCCAGTTCAAACATGTTCATATGCAAATCAACCTTGACCCTGTGCCTCATGGGAACAGGCCAACCCGAACTGCCAAGCCATGTCTTCCCTGGATCGGAATCAAGCATCCTAGAACCGGTTTCTGGCTATCAACCGTTATCAGCGAGGATAGCTTGACTCCAGTGGTGTGGAGAGCACGGGACTCACGTCTAAGCATACCCGTCACACTCGGGACAAGTCATTTAAAAACAGGATACAGAATATGAGTATCATAGTCATTTGTATTTTAAAACTCCCACGAGAAAACGTACCAGTAAAACAATTAAAAGGTGAATTCAACAACTGTAAGAAAAGTAAGGTTGGCCTAACTTGGTTAAAGTTGAGCGGTAATAAAATTGGGCGTATAAAATGATTTCACAGGTAATTATATTTTGGGTGAAGGTCGTATATACACCTTCTAACCCCCGCACTTTAGAATAGACGATGGCAGGACTTTGACTGTGCTCGTTATGCTACTATCTTTGCGTGGCACCGTGCCTGTTAGAAATGGGATTTCTGGTTGGCTAAGGCTTGCGCCAAAGTCAGGCAGAAACCACCATTCCTAAGTTAGGGTAAGGAAGTCACCCGCCAAGACAACCCCTGCTCACCCTCTTGGTAGCTTGGCACAAGCAGTCAGGCTTATCTCGGAGGTGATGTGCAAAGCATTTGCGCACGCACCCACCAGCAACAACCTCCAGGGCCCCCACAAAAGGAACTCCACACAAGGTATATGTAAAAATAGCCTTTGTATTGAAAAACACATTAGATAGGAACACACACTTTACAATGTGCCAGAGGCACGGGCAGAATTTACAGGGGACTATGTACACAGGACAGGGCCACATGGACCACTGTCAGGAATAAGCACTTGGTAAAGAAATAGCACCTTTAGAACATAGAACTTAGAAGTTTCACACATGATGCATAGAACATTCAAAGGTGTAAGGAACAAAGCACATGATGCATCAACAACACATTCAGAGGTGCAGGAGAAACACATGATGCATAAACATACATTCAGCGGTGTAAGGAACAAGGCACATGATGCATCAACAACACATTCAGAGGTGCAGGAGAAACACATGATGCATAAACATACATTCAGAGGTGTAAGGAACAAGGCACATGATGCATCAACAACACATTCAGAGGTGCAGGAAAGAACAATTGCGCAAATCTCACATGAGCCCACTACCTGTGGCAGTCCCTAGACCAACTGGCCTCTCTAGGGCTAGGACGCCCTGTGTCCCCAAATGTCAGGACAGGCTGCAGGTAGCCAAGAGCAAACCTAAACGTGGCAGCTGCCCATGAAGTGCTGGGCAGCTGTAGATGATGGGGCCAACGTTGAAGACTCGCAGGCTCTGAACACAAATGCCAACGGTGGGGACTCGGGGCTCTGGGACCAATATCTTGCAGGCAGGAGGGGGAGGGCACTGGCAATGTGCCCCGATGCCCCCTCTAACTAAAATGGCCTCCGGAGCCTTCTCGTGGGCTCTACTGAACAATGCCCCTGTCGGTGGAGCGGCCCGCTATCAATCGCGGCCGCTCTGCTTTCCATTGGGAGGCCCCAGCCCTCCTTCACTCACCGGCTCTGGCAGCGGCTGTCGGAGGAGAGCTCCCGCTCCTCGGGACCCTCCGTTGCTGCGGACGGCTCTTCTCTCTTCCCCGGGGCTCCCCCTTCGCTCAGGAGCCTTGGAACGGACACCGCAGGCTGCTTCCTGCTCCCTCGCTCCTCCCCAGCCAATCCGAGCGCGGCGCTGGTGCGGGGACCAATCCCAGCGCGGCGTGGCTCGTGACGCTGCGGGCAGGCTTCTCGGGGGTCGGGGACACTCGGGCTTCCGGCGGTGAACTCGGGGGGACGATGAGGGGTAGGCTCCCTCGAGAATCAATAAAATAAGAATGCAGCAAGGTAGGCACTCGCTGGGGGTCCAGGAGACCTACACATGACGGGGAAAATGCCGGGTGGGCACCGGCTCGACAAAAAAAGCGCTCTCAGCGCTACGGCAGAAATGAAGCGCTCCCAAGTGCTAGACAGGAGGAACAGCGCTCTCAAGCGCCAAGGGCCAACGGAAAGCGCTCCCAAGCACTAGGTACACAAAAAGCACTCTCAAGCACCAGGGGCCAAAGGAAAGCGCTCCCAGGCGCTAGGGCAACAGAAAACAGCGAAGTCCTTAAGGAGTCCAGGACCTCAGCAGTCCAGGGGCTGGGCAGGGCCCAGGGAGGAAAGCCTTCCCCTGGGCCCAAGCAGCAGCATGCCCCTGGTAGATTCGAGTTGGGAACAAGAACATTTGACAAGAGGTCACAGCCTCCTTTTATACAGAGACATCCTTTGTCTAAAGGTGCAGGGTGGGGGAAAAACCAGGGGCAGCTGGTTTGGGAGCCCTCTTGATGTGCTCAGCCCCTCACTCTATTCACTGGCAGGGCTAGGGTCGTTAGACGCACCACAGGGGGCGGAGCCAGCATTGTGTGGGGAAAGCCCAGCCCTATTCAGGACCCAGGTGCACTCCTCCCCAGCCATCAGCATGCTAATCTCACACTCACCACCGGGCAGACCCATCCAGACTCCTGGAGCTAGGCTCACCAGCCAGCTCCAGCCAATCACAAGCCAGACACAAATTACACAAACATGCCAACTTCTAGAAGTGGCACTTCCACACTAGACACAATCATGCCGCATACATCTTCTCGCAGCATTTAATCACACGAGTCCGCACATACCAGACTCGAGCCTGCACACCCCACGCATCAGGAACTACCAGGGACACATACATTCCCCATGCATTCCTATGGGAGGCAGGCCAACCTCACTACACGCACTTTCCACTGGGACACAGTGAAAGTGCGCAGAAACCAAGACATCGCTATAATTATTTAATAACACCAGGCAAAATGTCCAAGGGTGAACCTGCCAGAAGGGCCAAGTCCAACACAACCCCCTTCCAGCCAAAACGCAGGGTAGGCCAATCACCACTGTGATGGACTTCCCTGCTTTGGGCGATAGAACACGGACGCGGGCCCGTACTGCAGGGACACCCTTCGGTTCTACGCCACGTTGATCCATAAGACAAGCACATACTTAAAAAAAACAGGCCCAACTAGGCTACCCCATTGGTACTCCTTAGTTGTCCATGGCTAGGACCAGGCCCTAGGCCACCCAGATACCACTGGTCCCTGCCAATCCACAGAGTGGGGGGTAGTAACCCCTGGCCTACACTAGCCACTCTCCACTCCCTTTCTCAGTGTAGTTCCAAACTACCACTGATCCTTCAACCTAGGGTCCGCACCCTCAGGCTGACCAGAGGTCACGGGCAAGAATGCCCCACCCTACCTCTACTTCTGAAGCACCCTCCAGAACACAACTCTCCCACCTGGAGTCCACATTCACCGGATGCACAGGGGTCAGACTCCCTCTGACCCCCTTCCAGAATTCTCCACACTCCCAACTGGAGCGGTACTGCCAGGCAACAGAACTACTGAAACCCTGTTCACTGATGTTCCACATTCTTCAAACACTCTGGGAGATCTTCCTCAAATGACCTATTGGTACAGCCTAGGCCCCGACCTGACTTTCCCTTCCGAAACATTCCAGGCCCTGAAACTGGGTTTCGGGCACCTGGAGACACGCTGTCCCACCCACTCCTTCTACTCTTGAGACAGGACGTGAGCCCCTACACCAAGACCTAGCTGGGCTACACTGAACCTCTTCCACCACACTGGGCTGGAAGACACCTCAGCCACTCCTTTTGGAATCACTCCATACCCTATGTCTCTCTCCTCCCAGAACCTTACCAACCCCAAAATCCTGTCTCTAAACAGACCACAGAAATCAAAAGCAGGCTCCACTTCTGCAGACGTTCTTGGGAAAAGTTTAACACACGGAACTTAGGTATCTGAGCAAAACAAGAGCACACAAGTATTCAACAAGGTCCGCATCCAGAGAACTCACACCATTCATCCACACACGCCCCCCCCAGACTGGTAAGGCAGTTTCTACCACCCCTGATTTCTCAACCTGACCACACGTGACACAGGTACCATTACTCCAGGAAAGGGACAGGGAACACACACATTGGACACATTTTCGCTGCCACCACTGGATCCCACCCTCTTGGTGAATCCAGAAAACACATTTCCACAGAAATGAAATTTTTAGCAAACTTAAAAACAATAATCCCCTTTCCATGTGACCATCTAAAATGCAGAGTTTTGCAGTGAGGTCAGTTATCGCTGTGTTACTGCGCAAACACAAGTCCAAATTCCACTGCTAGCCAACAATGTTAGAAATGGGATTTATGGTTGGCTAAGGCTTGCGCCAAAGTCAGGCAGAAACCACCATTCCTAAGTTAGGGTAAGGAAGTCACCCGCCAAGGCAACCCCTGCTCACCCTCTTGGTAGCTTGGCACGAGCAGTCAGGCTTATCTCGGAGGCGATGTGTAAAGCATTTGCGCACGCACCCACCAGCAACAACCTCCAGGGCCCCCCACAAAAGGAATTCCACACAAGGTATATGTAAAAACAGCCTTTGTATTGAAAAACTCATTAGATAGGAACACGTACTTTACAATGTGCCTGAGGCTCGGGCAGAATTTACAGGGGACTATGCACACAGGACAGGGCCACATGGACCACTGTCAGGAATAAGCACTTGGTAAAGAAATAGCACTTTTAGAACATAAAACTTAGAAGTTTCACACATGATGCATAGAACATTCAGAGGTGTAAGGAACAAAGCACATGATGCATCAACAACACATTCAGAGGTGCAGGAGAAACACATGATGCATAAACATACATTCAGCGGTGTAAGGAACAAGGCACATGATGCATCAACAACACATTCAGAGGTGCAGGAGAAACACATGATGCATAAACATACATTCAGAGGTGTAAGGAACAAGGCACATGATCCATCAACAACACATTCAGAGGTGCAGGAAAAAACAATTGCGCAAAACTCACATGAGCCACTACCTGTGGCAGTCCCTAGGCCAACTGGCCTCTCTAGGGCTAGGACACCCTGTGTCCCCAAATGTCAGGACAGGCTGCAGGTAGCCAAGAACAAACCTAAACGTGGCAGCTGCCCACGAATGCTGGGCAGCTGTAGATGATGGGGCCAACGTTGGAGCCTCGCAGGCTCTGAACACAAATGCCAACGGTGGGGACTCGGGGCTCTGGGACCAATATCTCGCAGGCAGGAGGGGGCGGGCACCGGCAATGTGCCCCGACACCCCCTCTAACTAAAATGGCCCCCGGAGCCTTCTCGTGGGCTCTACTGAACAATGCCCCTGTCGGTGGAGCGGCCCGCTATCTATCACGGCCGCTCTGCTTTCCATTGGGAGGCCCCAGCCCTCCTTCACTCACCGGCTCTGGTGGCGGCCGTCGGAGGAGAGCTCCCGCTCCTCGGGACCCTCCGTTGCTGCGGGCGGCTCTTCTCTCTTCCCCGGGGCTCCCCCTTTGCTCGGGAGCCTTGGGCCGGACACTGCAGGCTGCTTCCTGCTCCCTCGCTCCTCCCCAGCCAATCCGAGCGCGGCGCTGGTGCGGGGACCAATCCCAGCCCGGCGCGGCTTGTGACGCTGCGGGCAGGCTTCTCGGGGGTCGGGGACACTCGGGCTTGCGGTGGTGAACTCGGGGGGACGATGAGGGGTAGGCTCCCTTGAGAATCAATAAAATAAGAATGCAGCGAGGTAGGCACTCGCTGGTGGTCCAGGAGACCTACACATGACGGGGCAAATGCCGGGTGGGCACTGGCTCGACAAACAAAGCGCTCTCAGCGCTACGGCAGAAATGAAGCGCTCCCAAGCACTAGACAGGAGGAACAGCGCTCTCAAGCGCCAGGGGCCAAAGGAAAGCGCTCCCAAGCGCTAGGTACACAAAAAGCACTCTCAAGCGCCAGGGGCCAAAGGAAAGCGCTCCCAGGTGCTAGGGCAACAGAAAACAGCAAAGTCCTTAAGGAGTCCAGGACCTCAGCAGTCCAGGGGCTGGGCAGGGCCCAGGGCGGCAAGCCTTCCCCTGGGCCCAAGCAGCAGCATGCCCCTGGTAGATTCGAGTTGGGAACAAGAACATTTGACAAGAGGTCACAGCCTCCTTTTATACAGAGAAATCCTTTGTCTAAAGGTGCAGGGTGGGGGAAAAATCAGGCGCAGCTGGTTTGGGAGCACTCTTGATGTGCTCAGCCCCTCACTCTATTCACTTTCAGGGCTAGGATCGTTAGACGCACCACAGGGGGCGGAGCCAGCATTGCGTGGGGAAAGCCCAGCCCTATTCAGGACCCAGGTGCACTCCTCCCCAGCCATCAGCATGCTAATCTCACACTCACCACCGGGCAGACCCATCGAGACTCCTGGAGCCAGGCTCACCAGCCAGCTCCAGCCAATGACGAGCCAGGCACAAATTACACAAACATTCCAACTTCTAGAAGTGGCACTTCCACACTAGACACAATCATGCCGCATACATCTTCTCGCAGCATTCAATCACACGAGTCCGCACATACCAGACTCGAGTCTGCACACCCCACGCATCAGAAACTACCAGGGACACATACATTCCCCATGCATTCCTATGGGAGGCAGGCCAACCTCACTACACGCACTCAGAGTGCGCACGCACTTTCCACTGGGACACAGTGAAAGTGCGCAGAAACCAAGCCATCACTATAATTATTTAATAACACCAGACAAAAAGTTCAAGGGTGAACCTGCCAGAAGGGCCAAGTCCATCAGTGCCTAATTAACTGACTGCTGGAAAAGGGTGCCTAATTAACTTGCTGCCGGAGACGGGTGCTGCTCGATCTTAATCTTAGCACGCCCATTAGGACTGTTCCATGCCTTTGTGGTGTTTTAAGATTCAGGATTTTATTTTGAGTTATTGCCTGCAGGAATTAATTTCAACCTCCCCTTAATGCCCCCTACGCATAAGCCTGTCCTATCTATTCTTCCCCACTTCATGAATACACGTATTTAGATGACAGTGGATGTTCTGTATCTTGACCCTTATAGCCCATGAACTCTCATTGGAGGCTGTATGAACTGTTTGTGTTCATCTAATCTCTACTTGTATTGGAACTCATCCAAACCATTGTTTTATTGTAACAGAAGCCCAGTACCTACTTGAATATGGTCTTCAACCAGGAGATGGTTATTTCTAAATATATAAAATAAATTGCGCCCTGAAGAAGGAGCTTGTTGATATACATGGGATCTCCGAAACGCGCGTCGGCGCTTTTTTCTCACTTGTCATGTACTGTATTTCATCACAATTTGCATTGTTTAGCTTATCTATTGTTGGTTTTTTCCTTCATGTGGTGATTGGGGTGGTTACATGTATATTTACTCATAGGTACCCTACAATATTATTTTGCTGGGCTGAAGTCTTGTTTTATTGAATATGTGTTATGTCTTATGCATTATTTAAGAAAATGCAGAAAAATGCATAGAAAAATATGAAGATTTATGTATTTTGATAAAGAAATGAACTATATAAAAAAAATCTTTTATAAAAATATATTTGGTCTGAGGGAGCCTTTTATTAATGGACTCATTGCCAATATTAGATTTATATGCTTGAGGGGAGTTTTTGTGTGCTTTGGTTTAATTATATTTTGGGCACCTACTATATATCCAACTAGGAACCTGGATTGTGGGCGATGTGGGGGTTTGATGGCCGACATCTTCCATGTGGTTTGGAGGTTCCCAGCTATTTCTAAATTTTGGGTAGAGGTGTTAGCTCAGCACAATGAGTCTGCAGATTGGGATGTTCCACTCATGAATAAACAGTGCCTATTGGGTCCACTCCTTGACACACCCAAGAGGAAGTTGAGTAGGAAATGTATTGATGCTTGGCCTCGTGTTGGTTAAAAGGCGTATTGCCATAACTGGCTAAGCCCACGCCTCCCCTTATGTCAGGAATGGTGCAGAGACTTGCTGGAATGGATGGGAGCAGGGAAAGTGCATATGAGAAAGATGAGAAGAGATAAAAAGGTAGTAGATGACCTGATCTAATGGGGAGCTATAATACTGGCCCAAATGGACCCTTCCAATACCAGGCTCCTGTGAAGGACTCACCATACGCCAATTGACAGTTGGTGATGGGTGGATGGTGAAGGCCCAAGATACAGGTAGGCAGGGCGCCTGATACAGGTGGGGAATTGACTGAATATATCTGCTTAAGGATACAATGAAGGTTGACAGAGACAGTACTTTGATCATGATGGCCAGACAGACAGACGGGAGCACGGGGGATTTAGTAATTGTTCTTTGTTATTGACTTGCTCTACACTAAGTAGATCCTGCTTTGTGTAAACTGGCATGGTATATTACATTGCATATAATATTGATCTAAACATAATCCTGAGACCACATTAGCTGCTGTACAGTCCAGTATTCTGTCCATGATATTGTATTTGAAGAAATGCCAATAAAAACAAATTTAAAAAATAATAATTTGAAGCCCTTTGCAGGGGCTTTTTTGTGCTCCCTTGTCTCAGCAATGCACACTAAACGAGCAGCTTGACTGGTTTCTGGAGGCTTTTCTATTTAATGTATGTTGCCTCAAGCTTCATGTCCTGTTTTAGATTCCTAGTTTTTTTCTTCACCCTGGTGCTTTGTGTCCACTTCAGCATCTGGTGCTGCAATGTTCAGTGCCTACAGGGGAAGCCATAAGGCCCCCGTGACCCTGCCGCCCCTTCTCACATTTATCCCACTGTTAGTGCAGCATTCAGAAACCAACACCATTCATGTGTTCCCTGACTGTGATCAGCGCAGGAAATGAGATATTGGTGGTGTGCTTCCCTCTCCTCGCAGAAACGGCCACACGGTGAGGGATCAGCACACCACCACAAGGGGAGCTCCACTTTGTCTTCTTTGCTACCAATAGATGGGTTCCCTCTAGGCAGCTTTTTTCTGTGTCTGGCCACAGGGGATGGTTTTCCTGAGCCGTAGATCTTCTATTCATGGGGGCCCTCGCACGCCCCATCCAATATTGAAATTAAATATAAATTAGGATGTGCCAGCCCTTATTTTGGCCCTTTCAAGGGGAATATTTAGAATTTTGGTAAAGAGCTAGGTGCTCAGTTTCCTGATTTTCAGCCGGGTCCCCTGTAGAGCAGGGCTTCTGATGAGGTTTTTCCAGCCCTCCAGGTACAATTTCACAGATATTGTGCTTACTTTGCTAGTTTTCACAAGCTCTGCCTGCCAGGAGTAGTTTCTTGAGGATTCCTGGCCTCTAAACATTTCTTTGACAAGAAGCTTGATTTTAAGGCTCACTTCACTAGGCCTGTCCTCTGCTTGTGCTTCTCATGCTCTCTCCTGCTTGGGGCACATCTTCCAGAGGCCCTCCACAGCCACCGCGTAGAACACACTCCCTGCTGCACTCTTGGGTCCCAAAGCCTCTTGGCTAATTACAGGAGACCTGTGTGTCAGTGGAGTCAGGGGCTAGTCCACAGAAGTCCTAGAGGCACCATCCACGGTCCCCTGGCAGGTCCCTCCAGATGGCTCATTTCTCCTACTTTGACTCAGGGGGCATAAGGGGGGCAGTAGCCCTGGATAGACCTATCCTAGTCCTAGGTGCCAACTGAAGTTTCAAAGTCCTAAACTCCATCCTTTCAGAGGGTCAGAGGTCTTCCAACTTCCCGCTGGCTATTATTCTGTCGTCCCTGCTCCCAGGTCCAGTGATTTCTTAAGTGTATATCTCTTGTTCAGGGGTTATTAAATGGGGATGGATAGTTCTAGAAGCCAGGCACCCCTGGCCAAACCTCGGTGGCCACATCATTAATCCATCCCACCCCATAGTCACCTGCACTGCTTTCTGGAGATTTAAAGATGGCAAATTTGAAGAGGTCTATAGAAAGAACTTTCCTGGGATCCTCCGCCTCGCATCCAACTGACAGCTGCCTGATAACTTCCCAACCAAAAATTCAAAGGGGAGCCTTTACTGTCTTTGTCTCCAAATGTCTGGCGTTCTTCCTTTGTTTCCATGGGCTTGGACTTGTCCAGACTTGGTGCCATGTGAACAGTTTAGTAACATATGCACCCCTTTCTTTCCCAGGAACTGGAATAAGTACAGCAAAACTAGCTCTAGTGAGTGGGGTGAGCTTTGACATTCCTGCTGGCCAGAAGAGTAATGAATCTGGCCCAGTAGGGGAAGGAAATAGGCCTGGAAACTCATTATGGCTGAACGAAGGACTTTGATAATTCTTGAAGTGCTATAGGAGTACTGATATCACAAATGTGACAGCATCTGCACTCGGTGTACCTGTTTACCCTGAAATTGATACCTGACAGTTATCACTAGGACTAAGTAGGGCAAAACTGGGCAGTAGCGCAGATTTCACATATAAGGTACAATGCAGTGAGCACACAGCCTTTTCAGTAATCACTACAGATGTACATTATGTACACCCACACACATTATAAGGAATACCCCAGGTCATTAGCAATCCTTGAAAAGCCTCTTCTGTGACTGGCTGTGTGTGTGCAGATACACATGCATGGGCTCGTGTGCTCACATGTAACCAATCCAGAATCGCTTACCCAGTTCTTAAGCAGAGTTCCTTATCTAAAAAAGCAGACTCTGGTAGTTAGCACCCTCAGTCAATTTTCCACAAAAGTTACCGTGATTGAGACTCAGTTGGTAGATTCACTCACAATAAAGGTCCAAACCTGGGTATTTAGAAAGCAAAAACTCTGGGGGGAATAACTGTGCAGAACCTATTCTAAAGTTGCCTATCTACTCATGACAAGACTAAGTCCATTGTGATGGATGTGTGGAATCCATGTTTACCTGCAGAGTAATATTAGAGAAGTTGTTTGTGCTCCTGATCCAAAAATCTGGTCCTGAGCTGGGAAAATGGTTTTTGGGGCTAGTGAGGCTTGAGTTTACTGTGATCAGTGTGCTTTACCTTTTGCAAAACTATCTCCTGGAGGTTTTGTGCCTGGAACATGTCCTGTGAAAACAGAGGGATCTGCTGGCCTGTGGCATATTACCATTTTAACTGGCTATAGTAGGCCATGGGGGGATATCAAATGTCAAATCTAGGGAAAAGTAAAAAGGTTTATTAAACTTGCAAAAAATAGTAATATATTTGTATGTTAAATATTAATGTAAACAACATAAAAAAGTTCCAACTTTAATAACTTACTTTAAATATGAAATGCAAATATTTTGAATATACTAAAATAAATTACAATTATTTACTGAAGGTAAAATTAAAAAACATCTAATTATATTTGATTTTAAGAACTAATAATTATTGAAAGTGAATGATGTATTGAATTATTTTGAAGTAATGAAATTGCATTTTAATAAAATTCGATGCCACATAATTTTTTACATTCAGAAAGGTTATTACCATATATTACAAACAAATAACAAAATGTTTTATTTTTAGATATTTTTTAACATTGAAATAAATGTACTTATATGTTTAACTATTTTAAATGTTAAAATTCCTGTGGGGTTTCATTTTAAGACCCTGCTTCTATTATTGTCTTTCGGGGTGTTTCAGTACCAGTGGTTGGCCTTGTGTGGTGCTGGACTTACACGTTCTCTACTGTTTTGGGTCCTTTTTGGCTGTAGTAACTTTAGAGGTGCCGTTTGTGAACAGGAATGGGCTTACTCTTTTGGGGGTGGGTGCACATCCCTCCATTAACCCCTCTTTTCCCATCCCTTAGCCTTTCGCCTTTAGTAGTAAATATTCACCATTTTCCAGGCTTACTGATGCCAAGTTACAGTATGATGCCCCATAGGAAAACAACTTACTATTATTTTTAAGTCTTATAAAATAATATCCTGAAGCACCAGTTGTACTTCAGCAGCCTTTCACTATAACATAACTATAACTATAGCATCACAGGTCCTATAAAATAACATTTAGTCCCTTTTATTACTGGTTTTTGAAAACCAAGTTATGGTAAAGCGGGGTGTGTTGATACTTAAAGAGTTTTGTTTTTACAATGCTTGTTTTCTACAACTGTCTTGGTTACTTTCAGACGTGCTCCCCAAATTGCCTGCCTCATCACAGGGGGCCATTAGCGCACAAACCCAGCTCAACTATAAACATGTCTGTCACTCATGCCAGGACTAAAACCATCTCTCTTTTCTGTCAAAGCAGACATCAGCCCCCCCTCAGCAGACCAAGGAAAAGCTGGGGTTACTATCTGTTCATGGGTTTCGACACAAATTTCAGTGGCACATGCAAAACAGATGCAAGTATCTGCGAAGCAGACATTTGTGATTTGTGGCTTTGAATTTGCCCACTCCTCTATTTGAATCTTCGCACAATTTATTATTTATACATGAGGCAAAGCCAAACATTGCAATGTAGGTGAGACGGTGATCATATTTTGAATGTGATACTGGAATTCGAGGTATACTTTCCTTAGAGAATTGTAGCAAATCACCGTGACGGGGACTGTTGACAATAGATTAAGGCAACCGGCCGTGACTCGTGGGTGATGCTTTCCACGCTTTTCTCACCCAGTGGGACACATTCTAAGTCATACAAATGCATCCTTTTAGCGCCGTGGAAACACGAAGTCGCGCCTTGCGTTTTACCAAACGCTGTCAACTCCACAACCACAACAGCGCCTTGCACTCAGGCACCCTGAGCGAAACAAAACAAATATAAAAAGGCCATACGGGGATGGATTCCTGGCACGGCCTTTCTCTTTCTGTCGTGAATACTGAACCAACCAGACGTGCGCCATGTTGTCAGGCAGCGCTTGTTTCTCAGATTCGCTTAGAATGCTTTTCTAAGTCCGGAAATCAAATAAAGAAATTCCAATATCTGTACATGTTGCACTTGTTGTCCATGCCAATTAAACTGAGTTTTGGGAGAGTTGGCAGCTGGCGCGAACCTGCAGAGCGATGTACATTCCTGCCATTAATGAGAGTGAAATAAACTGGTGCTTCAAGTGCTGTGATGCAGTCCAGGGCAGATCTGCCAAAGCAATCTCTGTTTCTCCTTCTTATGCACATCAAACATTAATAACCCGCATTGTAGTTTCTTTGGCAGGTGGTGCACACTGCTATCTGATAAGTTGATTTAACAGACGTTTCAAAACCAGGCCAAGGAAAACCTTTGATGAAGTGACTATCTCGTTCTTGACAGGACTGCTACATAATTTTCATCATCTGGATATAAATGCAGTTTGACCTCTGAATGCTAAATTGCGTGTCTTAATTACATTATGAAGCAGACACCATTCCAGGTACCGGAAGGAGGGTTCATTTAACAACTGTAAACACAGACACAGAATAATATGATGCACTAATTAGTCAACATGCATACATCAGCTTCAAACGCAACTTTGCATTTTCTGTTTAAAATAAAAAGAGATGTGTATATTTAGAATACTCTCAAAAGGCAATTAAAGCCAAGAATAGACATGTCAGTGTTCACAGGAAATTGAGTTTTCTTTCACTTTGGAGTTCCTTTGCTTTCTGTAATTGATCAATGGTGCTCTTTTTGAGGGCCACTCCCCTCGTGCTGACTCTGACTATGATGTCTCTGTACTAAATTCTACTTATATGATTGCAGGAGTTCTTTCTGATTTGGGTTCTTGCATCACCTTGCTAGTCACAGGCTCTCAAAGAACTACATTTAAACTCTACAGTCCTCCCCTTTGCGGCCAAAGTCACCGAGAGATTCGGAAAAGCCGAGCTGACCACCTTTTTCGAAGATAACGCCACCCTAGACACCTCCCAGCCCGGATTCCGCAGCAACCATAGCACCGAGACCGCCCTCCTCGCCGCCACCGATGACATCCGCATGCTACTCGGGCCACACTGCGGCCCTCATCCTACTAAACCTCTCCGCAGCCTTCAACACCGTCTCACATCGCACTCTCGCAGCCAGACTCCACGACGTTGGGATACAAGGAACCGCCCTCAACTGGATCCAATCCTTTTTCTCCGGCAGAACCTAGAGGATCAGACTCCCACCCTTCCTCTCCAAACCCAGAGAGATCAACAGCGAAGTACCCCAAGGATCCTCGCTCAGCCCCACGGTCTTCAACATCTACATGGCCCTCCTCGCCGCCATCGTCAGACAGCATGGGCTCAGCATAGTATCATATGCCGACGACACCCAGCTCATTCTCTCCCTCACGAAGAATCCCAAATACACCAGACTCTGCTTCCAGGAAGGAATGAAGGACGTCACAGCCTGGATGAACAACAGTTGCCTGAAGCTCAACTCGGAGAAGACAGAGGTCCTCATCCTTGGACCCTCCACAGCTTCGGACAACACCTGGTGGCCCTCCAACCTCGGGAACCCACCCACCCCATCAGACCATGCCCAGAACCTCTGCATCATCCTTGACTCCTCTCTCAGCATGACCCGCCAGATCAACTCCTTCACCGCCACCAGCTTCAACTGCCTCCGCATCCTCCGCAAGACCTTCTAAGGGATCCCCCTTGAATGCAGAAAGACCGTCAACCACGCACTCTTAACCAGCAGACTGGACTACAGCAATGCCCTCTACGCCGGAATCAACAGAACTCTGCTACACAACCGCCAAACCATCCAGAACACCGCAGCCAGACTCGTCCTCGGAACCCCTCGGCACGAACACATGACCCAACACCTACGAGACATCCATTGGCTCCCCGTCGAGAAGAGAGTAACTTTCAGACTTCTCACCCATGCCTACTAATCCGTCAACAACATCGGACCCAAATACCTCAACAAGAGAATCTCCTTCCACATCCCAAAAGGAACCTCTGCTCCATCGACCTCACCCTGGCAGGAACCCCTTGCATCCGCAGAAACAGAGCAGGCGGAAGAGTCTTCTCCTACATAGCAGCCAAGGCCTGGAACGATCTCTCAGTCAACATCAGGCGCTCTCCTACTCTGCACACTAGAGTGCCTCAAGACCTGGCTCTTTGACTGACCTGGAGCTGCACCTCACCCCCCCCCCCACAGTTCCTTGAGACCCTCACAGGTGAGTAGCGCGCTTTATGAAACTCTGATTGGTTGATTGATTGAGAGTTTGAATGCATTAAACTAGTTTCTTTCACAATAAACGTGACAATGCAACTGAGATTGTTAAATCTGGGTACAAATTACATACATTTTGCACCAACATTTGCACCGATTTTGCCAATGTAATAACATCTGGCCCAGGAGCAAACAATGACATTTATATATATTTTTGTTATAGTTTTATATAGCGCAAACTTGACCCGAGGGTATCAGAGCTCTTTACATGAGCACCAGTTGCGTTACACAAGGACACATTCATTTTTGTTAAGCACGGGGAGATTAAGTGATTTGCCCAGAATCACAGGATGTTGAGTGTCATTGTCGAGACTCGAACCCAGTTCTCCAGACTTGAGATCGACCGCCTTAGCCGTTAGGATATTCAGCGAATGCGCAGAGCAAAATTGTATACTTGCCTGTGTTGGCGCAAATATTTATTCTGCACCTCAGTCAGTTCAAATGCTTCAGCACAGTTGCATTAAACTTGTGCAAAAATGATGAGGTCTGGCGAGTATCTTCTGTACTCTGGTCACCATCATATTTGGATGTCATGTGGGCAGTTTTAGTCTGGAATCCTAAAATAGCTTAACAACAGAGCTTAAAACCACATTACTTTCTGCCTTAAGGTGGCCGTGCTTGTCAGAAGCTTGAACTGAAAGTTGTAGTAGGGGGAGTCTGTCTCTGCAACTCTCACTGGCCTCACTAGAAGGGGCCACATTGGGCCCGTGCCCCAGGCCCATCTGCCCCACGCCCTTTTCGCCCGAACACCACAGCTATTAACTATTAGAGACAAAAAGCAGACACCGCACCTTGCCAGCATATAATGCTCAACCACCCATCACTGCACAGATGCGATTGTTTGAGGAAATAAATGAATCTACATGTTTACTTAGAATGTTGAAATATGATTATTTCGGTGTTTAGATATCTGGTATCTATCTATAGATAGATACACAAATACATGCAATGCCACGTTTAAACATTGTAAGCACACGCATATATCACACACACACACACACACACACACACACACACACACACACCACACACACACACACACACACACATATTCTTCATGACTGCCTTTTGCAGTTGGCCCTCGCAACTTTATCTGTGGCCCTTTGTCTACCCCTCCACCTCTAAAACAATCCCTTCTAAAAATGCCACTGGCTGCTCCTAAGCACCCCTTATTTATAACCGCTAAATTTACTATGGACTTTATATCAACACCTCCTGGCCAGTCAGTCTCAGTGCACTCGAGTTATTAGATATTTTTTTTGTGCCACAAAATAAGTACTCTGGGTTGAATGTCACGTTTAGTACTGCCTGCGCTCTCACCTTCCTTCATCACTCCCTGGCATCAGACAAGTGCAGGAAATTCAGTAATGTCAAAGATATGTTGATGACTCCATGGTTTGGGGTTCATTTATTTTCCTCACTTCCAGCACAACGGACCTTTCTGTGGGCATGGATGGCGAATCAAGAAACTGCTAAGGATAGCGGATGTGACTTCACATGACCTTTTAACCCCTGATGATGTCACAGGAAGTGACATCACACGACCTTTGGCGTGGCGGCATCACAGGAAGTGCCATCATGTGACCATTGGACTCCCATGACATCATACGAAGTGACTGCACAACCTTTTGGCCTAGTGCTATCACAGGAAGTGACACATCTGACCTTTTATATCTCTATCAGATATAAATGACATACACTATCAAGAAACATATTTAGTGAAATACACTACGAAGAAACATATTTTAGGCAAATCCTATTGAAAATGCTCCCTCATATACAGAGTTGAGATAATTGGTTAACAATCTTTTAAATAGTGTGCATCAATGGAAAATATGCTGGCCAAGTTGAAATCTACCAATATCAAATACGTGTCCATGGGCATACAATGCTCAGTATTACTTCCATTTCCAATTTGTTTTAGTAACAAAAAAACCATGTCGTGATATCTGTAGATCAAGTGCCATTTATGGCAGGTCATGCTCGTCAAGCTACCTTTCTTTCCAAGTTGTAGTATACACCCTTCCCCAGCTGAGAAGCCTTTGCGCTCACCCAGGTTTCTATGATTAATTTCTTTTCCATATTAATGTGCACGTCACAGATACAGTACTTGTGTCAATCAATAGTATGCGTGTTCCCTATTTAACCTACTGACTGTATTTTAGAGAGTTGAGAAAAGGTGGGCAACAGATTGAGCGGCAAGTTATTAGCTAGGCGAGGGTCATCTAGCTGGTGCAAAGGTAGATATTACACATATGGAAAAAGATACAGGCTGCCACGCTGACGCTTTGAGAGTGTGTCAAGTCATACTTTGATGGCTGAAATTCAAGAGGCTGATAGATGGAGCCATTATTATAATGCTCCTTGGCTTCTTTGAATATGTGAAATAACTGACTGGGTGTTAAATTGTTGCCGGGCTAACAGGAAACACAGAGACCAAGAGTTCACATGCCCCCAGATAGAATATTGTCAGCTGACATGAGTAGCTGTGGTTCTGAGGATGATTGAGTATACAGTTGTGAAGAGACTGACTCGTGGGTGACATTGATGCTTGTCTAGCATGAAATTAAGGTGGTGACTGACAGGGCTGCCTATAAGGTTTACATGTATCTGAATAGGATATCGGTGGATACAAAAATAGTTTCAGTACTGATGGTTGGTCCAATGCTACTTGGTCGCCTAGACAAGAATGAACTGATTGGATGGCAACTTATTGCATGACTATCAGGCAACAAAGAAGAACATGCATAAGTGGTCAATCCTGTTTATGTGGCCACGGTCAGAATGCTGGATTGTGCTAGAAGTTGCAATCCTTAAAGATGCTGGTTGGTCACACTCTGAGCGCCCCATGGCCAAACCAGGAACTAAAAGCATCCCAATTGTCATATGAGCTCCCATTCTGCTTAGAACTAGGGAGTGAGCTGACCGCTGAAAAGGGGTTTAAGGAAGGTCCTCCCACTTAAAAAAAAAAAAAACATGGTATAATTGCCAACATAAACAAAAGATCTTGGATGTCAGCAAGCCCTTAATAAGAACTAAAGACATTTATGAACACTGACTGGGGAGAAAAGGTCAGGCACGCAGAAGGAACACATGATCCAATGAGATGGCAAAACAGAGGGCTATGGTAGAGGGCCCTACCTGGCACATCATGTAGCCCTGAGGCAGCAAAGGCCCTAAGACAACCTCACAAACACAGAGAAGTTCTAGCCATGTGGCCGCATTTGACATATTGTACTTTTACAAAAAAGTTAAATTCAGACTTGAGCATGTGTCTCCACCTAGGGGCATTAAAATATGCATTTTAGCCATAAAGATAGACCCTCAAGCGAGGGTTCAGGATCAACACAGTCCACACAACGCCACATCTCCTTTCATGCAGATAAAAATCACACCAACCGAGCCAACTCATAACGGGGCTATCCAAAAAACTCCACATGCAGTGGTTCCCTCCAAGCTTGCCAGCACACATAGATACGCATAAGACACCAAAGCCCTCCTCAGACCGCTTGCAATTCTGTGCAAATCCCCAGAGCAGTGCATGAACCTTCCTTCCACACAGTCCACAACATTACAAGTTAACATCAATGGCAGATGTGCACTACAATAATGACAACATTATTATAACAGTGCAGCAGAGTTAGAAGTATTTGTGTTGGAGATGTTGCCACTCCCCAAGCACGACAGTAAATACGCATTTTTATTTCTTTATTATTTACAGTTTGAATATTAAAACCATGATTTTATTTTCCCACTCCAAAATAGTTTGAGAGCCCATGAGAGAGAGTACATAAGAACAAAGAAGAAATGAGAGTTACAGGGAATGTGAGGGGAAGGAGAGTGACACATTCGGGAACAAATAGTGAAGAACAAAAAGAGGAAATCAAGAAATTGGAGAGAAAGAATCAGAGGATCACAAATGGGAGATAAAGAGGTCAAGGTAAGAAAGTTGCATGAGGAAGCTGAAGAAGGAAGAAACGTGAAAGGGAAGAAAAAGACAAATGGAGACACCAGAAATAAGACATGGACAAGGGGGGAAATAAATAATGATTGAAAGAGAGGCTGATGAGTGAAATAGAAACATTTAATGGAAACATTGAACCAAAAGAAAGGACATCAGTGAGAAAGAAAAACATGAGGAATAGAAAAAAATGGCTTTCATAAAGTAGAACTCATGGACAAATGAGAAGTGGAATAAACAGAGAAGTGAATGGTAAATGAATAAGAGGGTTTGCAAGGTAGGAGTGAAATATTTGAGTAGTTAAAAGCAAATTGGAGGGAGCGAAACAGCGAGTGAAGAGATGAGAAACAGAATGAAGCCTAAAACTGTGAGGTAGTGAAAGAAAGGGGAGAGAGATAATAGCAACAGAAAAAGAACTGAAATATAAAGGAGAAAAAAAGTTGGGTTGAATGAAAAGAGGGTTTGAAAACTTGGGGCAGAGAAGCTGCAAGAACGTGGTTTATTAGCTGGGGTGGATTGAGGTTCACCAGATGTAATAATAAAAGCACTGTCTTGTTAGGTCCAGTTGGAGGTTTTCAGTAATTTCAGCTCAATCCATGGTAGCTACGGCACAGGGCAGGCAGGCATAAATTAGAGAAAACATGTAAAACATTTAGTAACATAAAAACAGTTAAAAGTCAAAACATCAACAAAATTAAACTAACATGACTAAAATCCAACAAGACAAATCAAAGATATATATTTTAAACATTTTAGTAAAAATAGTGACAAAAGGTGCAAAGTGACAATTATAGTCAATAGTCACAGTAGACTGGCTCCTAGGTACGATTTCAGGCCAACTTCAATGGAGCATGTGTCAGATGCTCCAACGAGGTTTGATGCATTCAGAGGTTTTGCCTTTGGGACTTACGGCCTGATTTAATTTTTGGCAGACAGAGTAGTTTCTGTTGATTTGACAGAGGAATTAAGGTTCGGCAGGCCATGACTGCACCTGACAAATTTAGAAATGACCACTAAGCATACGATGATTTATAAAGCATTGGCAGGAACTGGTGTCACAGCAGTTAATGTCAATGCTTTTTAAACTTTGGCACATAGTTTATGTAAACATTATGGAGCCATCTGTCAAACGTATTGTTTTTAATTTTTAAAAAGAAAACGCTGAAAAAGGAGTTATCGCTTATAGCGAGGGGGACATTATACATTTTTGACTGCCCCTTACTGCCAGGATTTTCTGGGTGGTGTTGGACAGTGAAAACTGACCTGTGTGTCCATCCATCTAAATTAGGTGGGTAGACATAGAGGTCAGCCTCCGGTGGCCTTTACTCTATCAGGACATCAAAGAACTGTAACCATGACAGAGATGGGAAAGTCTCCACCATGGTTACACCTATGGTCCACATGCATATAAATCTGGCGGGCGGTGGTGGTAAGTATACTCCATTAACATTACAATGGAGTATTGTTGCCACCAACATTTAAATCAACCCCTAAATCATTTCCTGGGCATCAAGGTCTTCAGCAGGGCAAGGCAGCAGGCTGTATTCAAGGAGGGCTCCATGGCATCAGACAGGGGAAATCCTGTTTTGTCAGCCCAGTGAGGTCTCACCTTGAGCAGATTGACTTGGTAGGTTTGTCCTCTGGAGGTCTTAAAGACAAAGCTAAGGGTCCCAGAATCTCAGAAACATGCCTGAGAGTCAAGACTCACTCCAGCAGAGGGCACCAACAGTGCCCATGCCAGGTCTAGTTTGGTACTAGTCAGTAGGTACTTCCGGAGAATAGATTCTAGCAGCTTGCTGTGTCCCTGTTGCCACACAGGCAGTCTGCCAACTGACCCTTGGATTCCTCTTCTTTGGCCCGGTACACGTGGAAGCAGTTCTAGCTCTTCAGCTCTCCTCAAAGGTTGAAATAGCAGGTTCAGTGTTTCTTCTGTTCTCCCAGAGGTCCAGAATATTATGACAACTGTGCCTTTGGGTGCCACATTTATGCCTAGCACTAGCTTGAGTGTGGGAGTACCTCCCTGTCCCTCCCTAACTAATAGGGTTAACATTTTCCATGGGCAGTCCTTATCCTACCCATCTTTACAGGTTTTCCTATGTACCCTACTTCAAACAATCCCACAGTGATTCTCACTCATGAAATCAAAGATGGATAAACTCTTCTCCCCTTGTGCAGAGCCTCTGTGCCCACCCGAGACGTCGTCTGGTCAATGAGCAGCCTCCCTTTGTATCACTCCAAGGATTCCAAACCAGTTCTGGGGGCAACTTTCCCCCCACTTGGTTTGGTGCCTGCTTGACTGCGAGGACAAAGGAAGGGGCTTGTTCAGGTGTCACCTGACATCTGCTTGGGACAGGGAAGGACCTTTAGAAGTACATTAGGTTCCTGGGCACAGCCCATCTGGTCTTCCTGTCATGCAAACAAAAATACCTCCCCACACCCAGGTCATTGTTTCTGCTCTGGGTACAGTCTTCACACCTTGCTAGGGCTATTCACTAGGGTGAGATTTGAAAGCTATTGCAAACTAGTCTGCAGGAGCTTCTGGCAGGGAAAAGGCCAATTTCTATAAGTTTGTTTTGCTTGCTATTTTTTAATAATCTGACATCATCATTAAGATGGACTTTTAATAAATATTAAGAAGTGATTTTCATTTGTCAAAAAGGATCATTTTGACAGGTCAGTCTGCAGTTTTAAAACTTCAGCCGGGCTACAGTGTTAGGTCTGCTGTCATGTTTGTCTTATCACTGTAGTGCTCTAGTCTATAGGTGACATTTTTTTTCTCCATGCCATGGTGCTATGGCTTTATAGTAAGGTTTGATAGGTCATGTTGGAGTAAGCCAATTTTAGAGGTCAAAGCATATCCACTCATACGTTGTTAATAGTGTCCCAGTGCACATAGTGAAAAAAACAGCAGCATCAGTCCTCAACAAATGGGGAACTTTCTCACAGAAACTGAAAGGGAGTGAAAGAGGAGGGGAAACAAAAGGGTGACAGAGTGTTATAATATCAAACATTTGTCGACCTTCACACGTAAAGCCATTGCATTCCGGGCCCATGTCATAAAATTAAACATCAGATCTGTGTACATTTTTTGGAGGGTGACACAGGTATTAACTCTGGAATGGAGATCTGGAATGGAGAGGGGAATGTATATTTTTTTATCTACAGCAGACTCATCTATTTCATTGATCACCTCCCGATGTATCACATGCTCATTTATAATACCTATATCGCAGATGGAGGATAACAGTGTCACTGCCACATACTGGGAACCCCAAAACTTTCACTAGGGCAATCCGAATTCTGACTTAATGACTTTCCTGCACTTGTCTGATACTCTACAAATACCTTTTCAGCATTCATGAGTAACTCAATCCCTTGTTGTGAATGTTCACAAATGTTATTTTACTCTTAACCAATTCCCACATGAAATCAATTCAGGGTTATAGAGGTCTTTAAGCACTCACTGGTAGTCCAGGCAGGAATATGATGTTTCACAACTTTAGCACAGCAGGACAGGTGTCAGCTGGGGTAAGAATGGAGACAGAGGAACACTAACAATTTCTATGACTCCCCTGAACTGGAAAGCAGTTGTGAAGCCTGAGCGCTGCAACTTCTTTTTAAAATAAAATGACACATTCTTCCCAAGTTCCATTGGTCGAACATGTCTTTTTAAAGTGGAATTTGGGGCTCAGTGTGCCCTGCAGTGTGCTCTGGCAAGCACCAAGAAACTAGCCTGTCTATAAAAGGGCCAAACTAGCAAGCCCAAACAAAGCAACCATACTTGAGGTAGCATTTAGGGACAATTAGTTGGAGCTGGACTGAAATGCCATGGTCCTATTTGTGACTGATGTGGCCTGACGGCTAGAGCGGTCGACCTCGAAGCCGGGAAACCATGTTCGAGTTTCTGCAGGGATGCTCAACATCCTGTGATTCTGGGCAAACCCCTTAACCTCCCTGTGCCCAACAAAAAGGAATGTGTCCATCTGTGACGCAACTGGTGCTCATGTAAAAGCGCTCTGATACCTTCGGTTCAAGGTCACGTTATATAAAGCTCCGGTAAAAAAATCCCTTATTTGCTACCAAGGCAACAACCATTCTATTTGCCCTGTAAGTTTGTACCACCATTTACATACCTTCCCATGCTTCCACAAAAAACACTTTCCATGGGAGCACACCATCTCCCTGAAGGGTGACTCACTCTGTATGTGTCTTGTAGGACTCTGCCTGGCCCACGTCTCCCATCTGCTGTTGCTGTAACATTGCAGGCAGCACCTCCATGTCTGTAGGGCCTCACCAATGCTAGTCTTTGGGTACTCTGTTACCAGAGCTGGTCTCCGGCCTTCTCACTAGATTTGGCACCCACCTTCTTCCCCTTACATTTCTCCAGGTCTCTGTACCCTACACCTAGAGACAAGATCTCCAGACACCTGTCTTTGGTGTGCCTTGGACAGCCAGCGCCCATGGCTCTTTTCTCAACTGTGAAAGCTCACTGCGAAGGATGCAATCTATGGGCATGTAGGGACTGACAATTACCCTTCTCCGATCAAGTATCCCTTCCCAGTCTAAGGATACCATGGCCACTGGGCTAACAGATTTTCACCTATGGGCATTTTTTAACCTGCACACCTGTCCTGGAAGGTAGAGTTAGGGGGTAAACAGCTTTTCCATTGCCATAATCTGACTAGCACGGGTATCCCACAGAGCAGTGGTTGGGACTCCTTTCACTGTAACCCTCTGGAAGTGATACCTACCAGTCTCAGGAATCACCAGCTTACCGTCATTGAACTTATTCCGGTACTCCTCTGGTGTAAGACCAAACATCTGCATAGAGAACCTTTCACGTGTGTGTGTGTACGAGTCAGTGACCTCCTCCTCCAGAGTCAGGGGTGTATCCCTCTTCATTGAATGTACCAAATTCTGCAATAATGCTCCTAGTGCTGCCTGTCCGCCCTGCGCATTCTTAATGCTTTCTCATAGGAAGCGAACCATTTGTCACTATCATCCTCACCACAAGGCTAGAAATGAATATACCCTTTGCTTTGGAAAGTGAGAGGTCTGTGGACCTTGTGAAGACACTTCACTATTGCAGCTAGTATCTTCGTTGTACTGCACAAGTCCCCATCTGGCCTCTTTTTTCCTCTAAAATAAACTTATTTTCCTCCAGTGCTAGCTTCTTCTCCTCCAGGGCTGTATGTGCCTGTTTGGCCCAAAGCTTCTTTGCTGACTGCTTGTTGCTGTACTCTATCTGGATTAGGCTGTCACTCCCATCCCTAGAAGGTGCACTAGACAGGCCATTATGAGACGAGTTATACCCCGCCCCTCCTCTTTGTAGGTTTTCTAAATCTCTTCATGCTCCTCTGAGTTGGTGTATAGTTAGTGGACCTCCTGCTAGGCCCTGAGGCTTTTGTGTAAAAGCTCCTTCCTAGATTTCTTTCCCAACTTCAGCCCTCTCTGTTTGCACATGCTCCTCTATTCTGCAATTTCAAGGCACTCCATGGTAGACAGATCCACATCCATGTTCCCAAAAGAACTTACGGTCAAATAATGAACTCAACAATAATTTAGAAAAATTAAGAATGGCCCAATCTAAAACCTTCTGCCAATTAAAAAACAAATTATAATTTTTTTACTGTCAGTTAAATTTAAGGATTTTTAATTTCAAACTGTAGAACTGAGGGGTGCTTCTAAAACCAAGTTCTGGGTCCCACCTCAGAACACCAATGTAAGAAAGTGAATTAGTAGTTGGAGTGGATTGGAGTCCACCACCAGTAATAAAGTCACAAATTTGCTAGATCCAGGGAAAGGTTTCAACAACTTAAACCTGAGCTTAACCCCTGCTAGCAATTGCACAGAGCACAGTAGCTTTTCTTAGAGAAAATGTGTGAAGCAATTAGAAACACCAAAACAATAAAAAAAAATCAAAAACAGGACACAATAAAAATCCCACATCAATTTATTGAAATAGAGTAAAATTTAATAAACAAAATTACACCAAAGGAACACAAATCCTGTAAGGGGAACCAGAGATAAACATTTTAGAGAATTAAAGAGAAAATAGTACCAAAAACCCAATGATTGTCTATGGTCACATAAACTGGGCCCTAGACAAGATTTCAGACTGCCCACAACGGGGCACTGGTCAGATCTGCTGCCAAGCAAGTTCATTCCAGTCAGAGATTGTACCTTGGGATTTAGTTTTTAAATGGAAGTCGAAACCCTCCAGCAGGGCAAGATTGCAGGCTGTGTCTGAGGAAGACTTCCAAGGCAACATAGTCGCTAAACAAGGTCCCACTGATGACTCTGATTTTGGTGGGGAAAGCTCCAAGCTGCAAAATTCAAATATCATGCATAGGGAAGTCATCTAATTTGCAGGATAGTTTTGATACCTTTGTGTGTTCAAGACTACTACATGAGGACTTAGGGACTGATTCAAGTCCTGGCGAATGGCCTGTGTTCCACATGGGCGGCAGAGTAATTACTGCAGGGACCCTGGTGGACACACCCAGTGGTCTTTGGACCTTAGGGACAACAGTTCTTCAACAGTCCTTCGCGGACTCCCGGAGGGACGCGCTGGGGCTGCAGTGGCCCTGCAGCGCACTCCTGCTCCGGCGCCCGCCTGCATTAGCGGACTCCCGGAGGGACGCGCTGGGGCTGCGGTGGCCCGGCGGCGAACCCTGGCTCTGGCGTCCGCACGGTGGGAGGCCCAGCAAGAAGCCTCCTCCGAGATTGGAGAGATCCCGCTGGAGTCCGTCCCAGCCCGGCCTAGCGCCTGCTTCTCACTGCGCCGAGCTCCCGCTGTTCCCTCCCCCCTGGGGCTACCGGATCTGCTCCGATACCCGTGCCTCATTCCTGCCTCATTTTAGACCGGCGCCTGCCGCCCACGGCGTTGAGCCCCCGCAGACGTCCCGACGAGGCCCTGGACACGGCAATCACAGGATCTGTTGAAAGCCTGTCCTCCCCACAGAAAGCAGTTTCGGTTTCGCTTTTTGGAGGTCGCCTGCTTTTAACCTGCAAATCACTCTGTGGTAAGCTCAAGGCTCCCTATTTCTATCACTGTAAGGATCCAGTGCTAGCCTCTAAGCTTCTATTGGATCATGAAAATTACCTACTCGTTCTGCCCTCACTCAATGCCTGACTTTAAAATGGCGCTGCCTCATTTCCCTACTGTTCTCTACTGTTCTACTGGGTACCATTGTTTATAGTATAGATCACTACCTCAACTAACCCTGCCTACACGAGGGCACTTCTGAACTTTACCCCTTTAGCCTCTAAAGTGTCGATCCCCAACGATCATGGCACCTCCTGGCTTGTCGTCAACAGGAGAAAATTCCTACATGCTGATCTACCCCCTAAACTCTCCAAAACTGCAGCGCAATCCTTCAAGCATGCCACCCTAAAGAGACACCCTGAGACGCTGATATCTGGCCTACGCTCTAACCCAGGCAATGGCAAGTGCATAAATGACCTCATCTTCTTCTCCAGAAGGACAGCCGCCTGGCGCAAAACCCTGACACTCCTTCTTAACGTTCGCTCTAACAGAAACATCCCGCACGGCACCAAACTCACTATTGCTCCCTCTTCCACCCTGCGAGCCGACCTCACTATCACCCTCTACAAAAATGGCATCATTCTGATTCAAGCCTCTACCACCATTTCACGCTCCTCAGTAACCATGTGCATGACTCAAATAGGGTGTCTAACACCTACTCCAATTACCTACTGTCCTGCCAGTCCACCAAGCCCGATCACCTGCACACCCCGCCAAGGGTCTCCACTACAGATCTCCCCATCCCCCCTAGCATGCCAACTGACCTCGACCATAGACTATCCCTGACACTCCCGATTGCCACCCTCCCAGCACTCCCCACCTATGGGGTGACTAGCACGCTCTCACTGACCCCAGACGCAATCCATACTAACCACACTATGACTCCCAACACAGATCACTCTCATCAGTACAGCTTGCCCTCTGGCAACCCCAGTAGAACCGCCAGACCTCCTACCTCCTCCCAAAATGTTTTCCATCAAATACGCGAGCTAGGTACTCCAAAGACACCGGAATCTGCTCAAACCAACCTACCTTCCCCTGCACCCTTACTTGCCGCCTTGACTGTTCCTGAACCTCGGCCCCTTTGCCCACAAGCACCTGAAGCTCTTACTGATCTTGAAACTCACACTCCAAAGCGACCAAACTAACCCAGAGCATCCATAGCTCCATTCAGGACCTTATGAACCTCCTTCACCTGGCCGAGCTCTCCCTTGCTAACCTCAAGTCACCTCATTTCTCCCCCCCACTGATCACCGAGCCTCCCAAGCGCCCACTACCGCTACCTCTGAGACATCTCCGCCCGCGTAAACATCTCGGCCAACTCTCAGAGGAGGAATCCCGTGCTCTTGCACTCTCCTACACCTCTTCCACCAAGACCTCTCACCCTCCTGACCCTACGGGAAACAAAATCCCAGCCACCCTCCAAGACCACAACTCTGCCCCTACCATACCTTGTCCGCAAAGCACAAGTCCGGGTTACCCCATCAGCACGGTCTCCATTAACCCCAACAAGCCACCTACCCTTCATGACAGAAGCGTGATTGAAAGGAACCTCGTGCCGGTAGCCTTGACCACCCAGACCCCGGTCACCTCTCCTGACATCCCCTTATCTGGTCTCTTTATCAACTGCCGTTCAGCAGTCAAGCATGCCGCTGATATTGCTGACCTCATCCTGAACAAAAACTAGCCCTAGCTATACTAACAGAATCTTGGCTAAACGAATACTCCTCCCCTTGCCTGGACTTATTAGTTCCCCCTAACTACAATATTGCTAGACTAGACAGACGCTCCCACAAGAAAGGTGGAGGCATTGCCTGCATCTATCGATCCTCCCTCCTTGTCACTGAACTCTTGGCAGACTGCACTGACTCCTGCGAATATCTCACGCTCTCCATCTGCAGCAGCTCACTTCATCTCTGCAACTTACACATCTTCTCCACCCTCCAGGCTCCAACGACTCCTTCAAAGATCACCTCTTGGAAATCATCACAACTAAGATTTCCTCCAAAGCTAAAGAGATTTTCCTGGGTGATTTCAACCTGCACTGGAATGACTCTGAAGACCCCCGCGTCAACGCTATCAAAAGCCTACTAACTGACCAAGCCCTAAACCAAGCCTGTTCTCAGCCAACTCACTCAAAAGGGGCCATCCTTGACTGGATCATTTCTAAGGAATCCTACGTCAAGCTTATCTCCATAGACCCATGTAACTGGTCTGATCACCACTCCATCGCCTTCATTTTGCCTGGGACCCGCAAATCTAAGACTTTGCAACCGGTGATCCCCAAACGCTGGACTAGAGATACTAAAACCTTCAACCTTACGGAACTGGAGGCTCGCTGCAAGCTTGACCTCCTACCACCTCCGCACATAACTGCGGTCAGAGACCTAAATAAGCATTACTCATCAACTATCTCAATTATTCTGGACGACCTTGCCCCTCTAAAGCTAAAAAGAACACAAATCAAAGACAGGAATCCTTGGTTCACAGGTTCCCTCAACATGGAGAGGAGGTCCCTACGGCAATGTGAAAGAAACTGGAGACAGCACCCCTCTGCGACGCATCTTAAACTTCTCCGCCAGGCGAGAAACTCCTATAACAAGCACATCCTCCATTCAAAAAAAGAATATTTCAGATCTGAACTGGGCAACGCCAAGAATAGACCCCGTAAACTCTTTGAACTGGCCAAACACCAATCTAACAAACTGGCTAAAACACCTAAAGAATCTCCCAAATCTCTAATTTCATCAGAGGAATTCTCCTCGTTCTTCACGGATAAAATCACAGCGTTAGGAACTGAACTCAGTACCGCCGCCTACTCACAACCCCTTCCTGACCTGCCCCCTTTCCCCGCACCACCCCCTATGGCCTCTCCTAAAAACAAAGCCTGTTGGTCTGACTTTGAATATTATGACGAAGATTCCATCTCCAAAATCCTCTCTACCCTAAAACCAAACAATCACTTTAATGACCCCCTACCCTCCAACTGCCTCGATGGTGCCTCGCAATTCATTGTCCCTTGCTGGACTGCAATAATAAACGCCTCTCTCCAACAGGGATCGATTCCGGACCCCTTGAAAGCTGGCCAAGTCCTCCCCATCTTAAAAAAAAAGCACTGGATCCATCCTCCCCCGAAAATTTCAAACCCATCTCCAATATCCCGCTACTAGTCAAAGTACTCGAGAAATGCGTACAGCTACAACTAAGTCAGCACATCAGTAACTTCCACCTACTTGATGACTTCCAATCTGGGTTTAGACCGGGGCATAGCACTGAAACCACTATGCTCCACATCGTGGATGATGCCCTCCAAGCACAAGATTCCTGATTAACGGCAACCTATCAGCTCCCTCTCCGGTTACGGTTGGAGTCCCCCAAGGATCAACCCTGTCCCCACCCTCTTTAATCTTTATTTAGAGCCACTCACTGAAGTTCTTCGTACCGCCAACATTTCCTACCACATGTACGCGGACGATACCCAAATATACATCAATATCTCTTCATTGGAGGAGATTCTCTCCCTGAACGAGACCTTGAAAATGACTGTCCAGTGGCTAGCCGCTAACCAACTAAAACTCAAAGAATGCAAAGAAAACTGAATTTCTCCTAATCTCCCCTTCTAAAGCCAACCCTGAGATTCAGACGTGGATCAAGGCCATCACAGCACTAAACTGCCCGCCGACCATCGTGGACTCTGCTAAATCTTTGGGCTTAATCCTAGACTGTAATTTGAACATGCGGGATCACATCAACTCAATGGCTAAAGCAGCTAGATTCCACTTGATCTATCTTTGGAAACTGAAACCATTCATGGAAGATTCTGACCTAAAAATGCAAGCACTAGTCATCTCCAGACTGGAATATGGGTTGCTCCACCCTCACTGGTCTACCCAAGATCTCCCTTGCACCCTTGAAAGCTTGCCTCAACGCGGCTGCCAGACTACTCACTGGCACAAGGAAATTCGACCACATCTCTCCACATTTGAAAGCACTGAACAGGCTCCCCATAGAGGTCAGAATTCAGCTGAAACTGGCATGCATCACTCATAAGGCTCTTTACTCAAACTCCCCTGCTTATCTGGCACAAAAACTAGTGATATCTGGAAGAAGCAGGAACTCCAGGTCCACCAGAAACCTCTTAATCCAACCTGCCCTCCACAAGAAAAAAAGAACCTATAATAGGGCATTCACTGGGGCAGCCCCTAGAATCTGGAACTCCTTCCCACCCAACATCAGAAGAATCCCCTCTCTCGCACTTTTCAAGAAGAAGGCTAAAACCTTCCTCTTGGGTAAATTCCTCGTCTAATTGCCTGACATACCTGTTCAACTCCAAGGCTGACCTGGTCTGTATGTTTCGCGTGAAATCTGATGCCATTTGTTGTCTGGAGGTGCATGTTGCAGCATCTCTATGTGATTGTCACCATATTTGTGCCTTTGATCTTCTTAAATAAGTCTGTTGCTCCTCAGACTAGTGCTTCTCCGTTAGACCTCCAACTCTTTTCGCAGAGAACATTCGGGTTCCTCATTTTTACTTTTACTGTTTACTATGTTATTCCTATTTTTTTTTGCTGACTTTAATATGATTGCATTTGTACTGTGTATCACTAGCATTCCCATGTTCCCTACAACCCGGAACATCGCCATCCCCCTGTACAGTTCTGTATGTATCTCATTGCACCTTAACGTTGTTTGTACTCCTCTGTATATCCTGTAAAGCGCTCTGATACCCTCACGGGTCAAGTTCACGCTCTATAAAACACTAAAAATAAAATTAAAAAATTAAAAAATCATGAATCACTCCAGTAGTGGCCACCAGCCGGGTATAGTCCAGGTCAAGTTGCTGCTTGTCAGCTTGTTGCTGCAGAGAAAAGGCCTTTTGCACAGTGTTGTGTCTCTGTAGCCACAAAATAGGTAAACCAAATGAACTTTGGAGTCCATTTCTTTGTCCTGGGTACAAGTACAAGTGGAAGCAGGTCCAGCCCCTCAGGTCTCCTCACAGGTATCAAAGTGTACTTGTAATCATTCTATTTTTCCATGTTCAAAAAGAGTGTTCTGAAGAGGGTGCCTTTGCGTACCACCTTTATGGTTGCCACTTGCGAATGGTTAGGAGTGACACCTGGCTTGCCCCTAACCAACTGAGTAGAAGTTCCCAGCAGCAACCCTACTGACTTTTGCAGAAGTTTCTCTTTGTCCTACTGTAAACAGTTCACAGTACACCTTACTCCTGAAATCTAAAATGAGGGAACTTGTCCCACCTTTTGCTCCAAGAATTTCAGTTACCATGATTACCTAAAGCATCACTTAGTAGTTTGTTCCCCGTCTTGAGATGCTTTCATATGAGGTTTAAGTGCTTTAGAATTTTGCAAGTGGTGGGGTGTGCCTCTAAACTTTTGGGTCCAGCTGTAGTATTCTAGTTAGAGAACTGTGGGCCAGATGTAGGTAATTCTAATTTACCGATTCATAAATACCGAATTTTACCGATTCGGTATTTATGAATCGGTAAATATGAAGGAGGGAGATGTAGGTAATTCTCAAATTTGAATTACCGAATCGGTAACATTCGGTATTTACCGATGCCCATTGATTCCTATGGGCCTTGAAGCCCATAGGAATCAATGGGCAATACCGATTCGGTAATTACCGAATCGGTAAATACCGAATCCTGCAAGGGTGCAGGGGGTGTCACTTTGACACCCTCTAGCACCCCAAATACAGGCATGTGTGACATGTGGCACACAGACATGCCCTAAGGGCATGTCTGTGTGTCACATGGCACAGGTGTGCATGCACAGATGTGCATGCACACCTGTATTCAGTATTTTACCACCCAATAGGATTGGGTGGTAAAATACCGACTCTTAAGGGCCTGTGGCACTCTTAGGAGTGTCACCTACATCTGGGATTTACCGAATCGGTAAAATTACCGATTCAGTATTTTACAGAATCGGTAAATTTACAGATTCGGTAAATTTACCGATTCTGTAAAATGATGGCCCCTACATGCCAAATCCTAAATACCAGTCGGTAATGGCTGAATTCGGCCGTTACCGATTGATATTTCGTGACCTACATCTGGCCCTGTGACACAGAGATTGCCTTCAACTTTTACCTCCTTGCATGCAAGAATGCTGGGCCAAATGAGTGGTTGGGAATTGCCCCAGGTGTACTGATAGTACCAAACAGCACACTGCGAGTCAGGTTTAAAGGAGAATGGCGGTGAACCAACTGGATTCATCATGTGTTCCTATGCTGGCATAGTAATTATCATAATTTGAGTGAGAGGGATATGTAGAAGTGCTGAAACTAAAGGCGGGGAAGATGCTGCAACTTCCTCAGATAACATTAGTATAGTTCAAATGAACCATCTGCAGTGTTTTCAGAAACAGAATATTAAATATCAGGCAAATTATTGTTACAAACTTCTGCCAGATATTTAATATGGAGATCTTTTTTTACTTCTAAGTGAGGGATATTTATAACTCTAATTTACTCACAATGTTACTGGAGTGGAAATGTGTGTTTAAGCAGAAGGCAATTACGGCATGACAAAGATTTTCCAATATTTATAGCAATAGAATACTTTTACAGAACCCTCTTCAGATGGCCACTGGGCAAGCAGGAGCTACTGGGCTCCACTGTGGAAGTTCAAGCATTTTACTGCTGATGTCCCAGGGCCCAATCTACTATGGGTCTTGAGGAACTGTGGCAAGTCCCATTTCAGCAGTTGGTTATGCAGGTATAGCAGTCCAAGACATCTCAGGGGAGATAGATGCAGGGCGTGGGTACACGTTCACAATTCAAAATATGTTCAGTAGTAGCAATAAATGATTGCCCAGCCAAATACTTAATTTGATGAAAAAAGGAGTATTTAACTATGAACATAAAGTGAAATGCAACTGTTAACGCGGGGTTTCTGGTCTCTGGTTACCTTACCAGATCCCTAATCCTGTCGACTGAATCGTTGGTACCTGTCATTGAGTAAAAGACAATCTACTACTAGGTTAGTCAATTAGGAAATTAAACCACTCTAAAGAACCACTTACCACTGGGAAAGGTTAAAAAGTTTTAATTCAAAGTCAAAAGTATCTGGAGATACAAACATCTCAGAATAAGATTCAAAAGGTATACAGGTATTAGTACAAAAAGGTACTCTCTGAATATTCTCAATCGGCAAAAGGAAATTATCAAAACTATCTCAAAAAGCATAAGTGTTGCAAGAATCGCTGTGAGTTGCAACTTGAGAGTCATTTACAGAAAAGAAAAATATAAGTTAGTCTGTCCCTACACTAGACTAAGTGACATCCCTACTTAACAAGATCTTTACCTAAAAAGGTGTCAGCAGTGGTGACTTCCAAAGAAGATCACACACTTCCCTTAGTCTTTGTCTCCAAATTGAAGTCTTTTAGTTCTCTATCTGCCTACCCATCCGCTCTCTTAGGCTCCTCAGATCATCTGCTCTAACTCTACCCCGGGGTGCTATCCCTAATACAAAATTACATTTCCAATAGGAACGCCCATGTCGACGCCTCTCACGTGGTGCAGTTTTGAGCGGCAAACTCCGTACTGGTGCTCCTCTGGACTCTTCATTAAAGTTGACCTTGCTTCCCAGGCTTCTTCTTCAGCGAGACAGTACCCCCTAAAATTCCTGAAGACTCCTCCAGGCCTGCGCCTGGCTCTCTTGAACAAAGGAACCATTCATCATGGTACTGATTAGGGCTCCTCGCACCTGCGACAGACACATGTACTGTGGGCCTCAAATTCCAACCTCCACCATATCTCAGACCATAAAACATGTGTAAGAATTCTCAGTTAGTGCCTAGCACATCTTTCCCCTAACGAGCACATTTTAGATCAAAGAGAATGACTTGGTCTTTTCAGGCCTAGTTGATTTACACAAAGCGGTTTCTGTCTTCTAAAACATTTCCTTTCTTTGGTTTAAACAGTATTTAACTAACACGTATTACTATAATATAATGCAACACATCTATATAAAACATATATTTTAATACTATGCCTAATAATACATTTGCACTCAAATGACATTAGAATCCACGTCACTAAAAGTGTAGCAGCATCTTTCGTTTCCTGTGAAATGCCATGTGTCCTACACATTTTCATGGCTTGCAGAATTACATTTCGTTTTCACTTAGTCATCTAACGTGTGACTCCAACATCATTTTAACATTTCTACAACCTCTACATTAGTTTTCCACACTTATATATGCATCTATTCTAATTAAAACAAACACTCATATATTTTCACTATATAAATTGACACTCTTGTATATTCCACACTAAGCTGATACTACGTGCTTGTAAATATGGTGTACTTATACATTTTTCAGATTTGTGCTCTCTCAGTCCCCCCTTTGATGACTTTCAGGAGTCATCACCATCAAAACAACATCCCTAAAATGTAGGATCTTTCAGATTGAAGTTGTTGCAATACCCCCTCGTTTCATTGTCTCTAGAGCCTTCAGACTCTTATATTGTGTATCCTGCATCGCAGTCAATCTTTTCTCCTGTTCCCTCATGGATCTCTGCAACCTGTTTGCTCTATACCATTGGTACAGTCGCACCAATCCCCACAAAGTGATTACACAAATCACAATTATGATGATGGGTTTCAATATGTACCAAACGATACCCTTTCCTAGGTTGGCAAACCAACCTCCAACTTTACCCATTCCTTGGCCTACTTTTTCCCACACATTTATCTTTGTCAGATCCTCAATTTCGTGATGAATCGCAGTAATATTTCGTATGTACTTCTCTAAAGGTTTTGAATTGTCTGGAATGTAAGTGCAACATTCCTGGACCTTCAAAGCCTTACAGACTCCGCCCTCCTTGGCTAACAGAACATCTAAAGCAAGTCGGTTCTGAAGAACCATTGCCCTTATCGATTGCATCTCTCCCTCCACTAGCATTAAGGATCTAGCAGTACTGGCAGATAACCTATCTACGACTGTAGCCTATCTTCTAATTTTGATGTCATTCAGTATCAATCCCAAGAGAGGGAATGCAGCACCAAATACATCCCCAACTACCTCTTCAGCACCTAGATCTCTTCTCCCTCTTGTTGGTATTCCTCTCTTTGTCGTTTCTAAATTCTCAACATGGTATATTTTGGGGAAGACAATTGCTAAATAGCATGATCCGTACCAATTATCTGGTAGTTTCACATATGCATTTCTTCCACATACAAAATATACATTTGGGATTGCTTGCATCTCCTTCAAAAAGTCCTTGGAGTAGTACTCCAATTGGAAAGCATGTTCACAACTGACTTGACCTACATACAGATTCTTATAATAGGAGTAACTTCTGTGAATGCACAGTTTCCCCCGTTTCTCCTTGTCTAAAGCAATTGGACCAAAGCTACCCTTTCTTTGCTGTATCCTTTCTTCCTTGGTCCAATCTGTTTCCCATTGTCCTGAAGCGTTTAGAATCTTTTGCCTCCTATATCTAGTATCCACCTGCCCTATAAACTTTTTCTCAATTTCTGACACTTGACAAGTCAGATTATTTCTTCGGGCATGTGAAGTATCTAACGTTTTCCATGGAATGAAAAATTTCTGTAACCTGCCTTCGCACTTGTAATAGTCCCACTTATTCAGATGCTTATAATTTGGGACCTCTGGCAATGTCGAGTCAAAATTCGAGAAATAATACTCGAACCCATCTCGTCCATAGAATATACTCAGCAACAAACTACATGTGATTCCATACGTCAATGGAAGATGATGGTATCTGATACCCTCCTCCACAGAAGCTGGTAATTGCATACAAACGTAGCAATTCTTCGCCTCCATGACATCAATGTATTCGTATAACAACTTGGCATAAGCATTTGACCTAAAGTTCCCCTGTGATTCGTCAACATGTAATCTTTTGATCTCAGCATCTAGCAAAGCCTTTTCTTTCTCAGTGTTTTCTCCTTTTACCTCAGCAACAGTGGTAGGCTTTGGTGTTGATGCTTTCTTTGTTTCTAATCTTGCCTTTGTTTCATTTTCATGTCCCACTATATATGATACTGTAACTACTAAAACTATAAGAGAAATCACTACCACTAAAAGTGTGCCTACTATGCATTTTGCCCTGCGGTTCGGGTTGCCAGTCTCCATGATCTCAAACAGTGTAGCTCTGGTCGTCGTTCCCAGCAAAGTCTCTTACTTCTTCTCAATGTCCTTTTTGCTTTGCACAGAGACTCTCTTCATTTGAACCACACTTGGAAGCTGACAATTCTCTCCCGCAAGAACAGTCATTAAGTTCTGTAGCAATAGACAACCCTAGCCCTTCTCCATCCACTAAAAGGGAAGTCCCTAATTCTTTCTTCTTCCACTCGGCGCTAGGTTATCTTCCAATCAATATTTACAAAGTTCTTTACAAAGTCTTTTTAGCAATCTGAAACTATGCGTGTTCCCAGAAGTTCCACCACCAGCTCAAATATTTCCATACGGAGAAGGACTCCCTCCAGTATTGGACTCCTTGAACAGCAACACGGAAACTCAACAGTCTCAAATATCAATTTTCTTATTCCACTCAGGAGAGGAGGATAGACGATGTTGAGTGTCAGCAGTCTTTCGACCTCCAATCCTGGCAACAGGAACCTTATTTCCACTGTGATGATTGGGTCAGTTCTGGTCAGGGTCACTTCCCTCACCCTCCCAACTCTGCGTCCCTCGGACATCTGCAGCGAGGTAGGTCCACTCAGGTGTAGAGTATCTTCTGCTAGCCACTCGTACTCTCCTTGATTTCCTTAGACCCTCCTGCTCTTGGTCCGATACTTCTTCTTCCAGATCCGAGTCTTCGGATATAGGAGCAAGAGTTTCTTCTCGAGCTAGCTTCAGGCTCGGCCTCCTTCTTCTTTCAGGCCAAGTAGCTGCCCCACTTCTTGTTCTCCTATTGCTTTCCCTCCTGCTAGGTTCCTGATCACTCTGTTCCTGATCTGTTTCCAAGTCACATTCACAACAGCTCTCTCCTTCTGTTGCAGCTTCAGTGTCGCTACCGTCTTGCCCTTCTTCTTCTGGATCGGCAACGCTCCCAACTTCTTCAGACACCCCCACAGCTTGACTGATCCCCTCTAATGGTTCACCATCTTCAGCTGGATTCTCATCTGCGAGAGGAGCTGTTTCTTCCAGGGGTGCTGGAACTGTTCGGGTGTGGGAAGCGTGTATCCAATTCGGCAGGCCTCCACACTTGACAGCCGTATTCGTGGTCAGTATGACCTGAAAAGGTCCTCTCCAGCGCACGTCTAGGCAGTTTTTCCGGACGTGTTTCTTCACCAGCACCCACTCTCCTGGGCACAGGTCATGACACAACTCTCTTGAAGATGGGACCTCAGCAGCCTGCACCTGGAAGGACACAGAATGAATGGCGTCAGACAGTCCTTTGCAGTAATCCAGGATCAGGTCATCTGTAATGTTTAATAGTGTCGCAGTTGGTACAGAAGGAAGCCTCATTGCCCTCCCCATCAGCACCTCGTGTGGAGAGAGACCTGTCCTCCGGTCGGGTGTGCTGCGCATGCTCATCAACACTAAAGGCAAAGCATCTGGCCAACTCAAGGAAGTTGAAGAACACACTTTGGCAATTCGACACTTTAGTGTCCCGTTTATCTGCTCCACAATTCCTGAAGCCTCTGGTCGATAGCTACAGTGCAACTTCTGATCAATGTTCAATGCGGCACAGAGCATCTTCACAATTTCACTGTTAAAATGTGTTCCTCGATCAGATTCCAGAGAGCCTGGCACCCCGTAGCACGGGATCAATTCTCTAAGTAACAGTTTTGCTACGGTGAGTGTATCGCATCTACGTGTAGGGTATGCCTCGACCCACCTGGAAAATATGCATACAACCACCAACACATACCTAAGGCGATTGACCCTTGGCATTTCAATAAAATCCAATTGCATTCTGTTGAAAGGCCCCCCAGACCTCCCAATGTGACTCATGGTAACTGGTGTTCTTTTCCCTACATTCAGTTGCTGACATGTGACACATCTCCTACAGACTGCTTCTGCTGCAATCCTGAACTTTGGGCAATACCAAGTTTGCCTAAATACTCTCAGCATGGCATCCCTTCCTAAGTGTGTTGGACCATGTATTTGTCGTGCCATTGGATTCACTAATTCCTCCGGTAACACTGCTCTTCCATCTGCTGAAACCCAAAAATCCATTTCACTTCTCACACAACCTGCTACTTCCCAGGACTTTTTCTCTGACTCGGGTGCATTTTCTTGCATTTGTTTCAGATCTTCCCATGTATCTACGGTCTCTAATATCATATTGACTTCTGTTTTTTCCTTTGCCCCGCCTACTTCCACCTCCGTGAAAGTATACCCTTGCTCCGCACAATAGCGGGCAACTTCATCTGCATATCTGTTTCCTTGTGACACAAAATCTGTATATTTAGTGTGAGCTTTACACTTGACCACTGCAATTTCAGCTGGACCTTGCAATGCTTCTAACAGTAGTCGTACAAATTCCCCATTTCTGATTGGCGAACCAGAGGAGGTCATGTAACCCCTCTGAGACCACAATTGCCCGAAATCATGAACTACACCGAAACCATATTGGCTATCGGTATAGATGGTGACTCTCTTTTTGCTACCTGCTATACAGGCACGTGTCAATGCAATGATTTCTGCTACCTGAGCGGAGTGTACTCCTTCCAGGCAAGCGGCTTCCACAACTCCCGTAATGGTGCAAACAGCATAAGCTGCTCTCAACCGACCAGTATCGTCTCTTAAACATGAGCCATCAACAAAGTAAATTTCATCAGGGTCGATCAACGGCTCATCCACAATATCTGGTCTGGGCTTCGTGCATAGTTCAGTCACATCTAGGCAATCGTGATCTTCACATTCTTCGCCTTCTATATCATTAGGAAGTGGCATCAATGTAGCAGGATTCAAGACCGAGCACCTCTTAAGGGTCACGTTCTCTGCAGCAAGAATAACTTGCTCATAGCGCGTGAGCCTACTATTGGTCAAGTGCTGCGTCTTGGTCCTTGTCATTAACAATTCTACCGAATGCGGTACATACACCACTAATTGGTGTCCCATCACGATGTTCTCACACCTCTCAATGCTGACACCTGTTGCAGCAACGGATTTGAGACATCCGGGCAACGCTGCGGCTACCGGATCTAATGTAGCCGAAAAATATGCAACTGGTCTACGGGCATTTCCGTGTACTTGCACCAACACTGATAACGCACATCCTTCTCTTTCACAGCAGTATAATGAGAAAGTCCTCTCATAATCTGGCATTCCCAAAGCCGGAGCACGACACAAATCCTCTCTCAGTTGTAGGAACGCCATTAGGCACTCGTTGTCCCATGGTACCGGATCACTCACCTCCTTGTGCGTCAGTTTCTGTAAAGGTTTTGCTTTCAGTGAAAAGTTAGCTATCCACTGTCGGCAGTAACCAACCATTCCTAAGAACATCCTAACTTCTCTCTGTGTCGTTGGCGCATTCATTTTCATGATGGCCTCTATCCTGTCTGGAGACACCTTGCGCTTCCCCTTCTCTATTCGGTGACCCAGATACTGTACTTCTGTCAGACAGTACTGTAATTTGTTCGGAGATACCTTATGTCCATTCTCAGCTAAATGATTCAGTAAAGCAACGGTGTCTTCCTTACAAGCTTCCTCTGTTTTTGACGCAACAAGTAGGTCGTCTATGTACTGGACCAGAACCGAGTTCTGTGGCAATACCAGACTTTCAAGGTTCTTCTTCAACAGCTGACTGAAGATCGAAGGGCTATCTGTGAACCCTTGTGGGATTCGACACCATGTTAAGGCGCGATCTTCCATTTTAAATGCGAAAAGATACTGACTGTCCTCATTTAATGGGATGGAAAAGAAGGCTTGACAAAGGTCTATCACTGTAAACCACTCAGCTTGGAATGGTACTTGAAACAGTATCACTGATGGATTCGGTACCACTGGACAACATGAAACCACAATGTTGTTAATCTTTCGAAGGTCCTGAACTATTCTGAACTTCCCACTAGGTTTCTGCAAACCCATAATCGGGGAGTTACATGGACTACCCACGATTTCTTTCAGTATTCCCTGTTGAATCATTTAATCAATCACAGGTTTTATTCCTGCAATTGTTTCTTGGGACAGTTTATACTGAGGCGTTCTTGGAAATTCAGCGTTCGGTTTTATCATGATCTTTACTGGTTCCACCCCTTTAATCAGTCCTATCTCTTCCCCAGTAAAATCCCATACTTCAGCTGAGACAGCATCTCTTAGGTCCCAAGGAAGGTCTTCCACAGTCAGAGTAGGATACAGTTCTATACATGTTTTCTCATTGGCAATCTTAAAGGTAGCATCATCATCTGCGGTCTGTACCTCCACACCCTGAGGTGTGCAGTATATGGTGCAATTCAATTTGCACAACAAGTCCCTCCCTAACAGACATACAGGACTAGAATCACATACCACAAACTGATGTTCATTTGTGTAATTCCCTATTTTCACTGACACTGGTTCTGTCAAAGGACTAGTCATCCTTCTATTTGCGACTCCAACCACTTGAATTGTTTCCCCCGACATTGGTAGGTCAGGAACCACTGCTGATCTCAGAGTTGATCGAGTAGCTCCAGTATCCACCAAGAATGTCATCGGGCACCCTGCTACCTCTGCCTCAACAAATGGCCCTCTCTGATCTACTTCTAGAACTGCCCCGAGGGTACAGTCCTCTTCTCTGTTCACACGTTGACCGGTCATTGGGTCAATGTAATAAAATTTTTCTTCTTCAATAAAAAGAGGCATTTGTTTATAGACTTTTCCCCCTGTCGCGATCTTTGGTGGCTGTGGAAACTGAGCTTGTGGAGCCGAAGTCCCCCTTTTGACCACCTTGCTTCCTGGGACTGTCGCCCTTTGAACTGGAACCTCCTGAACTTCCTGTTCTAATTCTAGTTCTCCACTTTCAGGGTTAAAGGGACACTCGCGTCTCCAATGTCCCACCTGGTGACACTGGTGGCACTTTGTCGTTTTCTTTAAAGTGGCAAAATCTATTCTAGGTCTTTGACTTTCTTCACTATCCTTGTTCTGACCATTTGACTTCCGTCCCATTGTCCCCGTTCCCTGTTTCTGCTGTCCGCCCTTTCCGGCTGACTGCATCTGTACCACCATCAGCTTCTCCTTAATTTTCTTTGTCTTGGAATCTATCTCATCGCTACAGTATCTGGCATACCTTAAAATTTCATCTAGTGGTTTGTTTTGCCAACAAATTAAATGTTGCTGAATCATCAAACAAATATCAGGTCTCAACCCCAAAACAAACTTTGACACAAACTGTCCTATATCTTTGGGATCCATTACATCGAGTCCACTGTATTGTTTGAATGTTTTCAACAACCTTTCATAGAACTCATGAACTGTCTCCTTTGGTTCTTGTCTTGTTCGGTCTATTTTTACCCAATCTATGTCCTGGGGTGGTACCTTATCTTTCAGCCAAGCTATTACCCTTTCATACTTTTGCATGACAATTTCAGACGGTCCATTTGTCTGAGCATCCCTCACTGGTTCAGTAGTTGGCCATTCAACACTAGTCTTGCAAGATGTCCACAAGTCAGATGGGACCACAATGTCAAACAAAGTGTTCAAATCAATCCATAATACTTTCGAGATCTTTACAAACCTTTCTACCTGCTTATACCACTCTACTGGATTGTCCCTTAACTTCGGAAATGAGTTGGTAAATGCAGCTAAATCTCCTCTACTCCAGGGTACATGTACATAATTCCCATTCGATATTTCTCGCAAAGGGAATGCCTCCATCTGCATTACCCTTCCTTCAGGAGACATCACACTTGTGCTCCTCCTGACAGAACCCCTTTTGGACCATCTCTCTTCCCATTTGTCCAGATCTCTCCACACTCTTATTCCGGCTATCAACTCCCTAATGTGTGTTTTTAATCCTGTAGTTCTCTTCTCATCTAAGTCTTGATCTGAATACTGCAACCTATGGTTACTCTGTAATGTCCTCGTTTTGGACAAGTCTACCATGTACTTGTCTGCCAGTCCAGACAGTTTCTCATGAATTGCCCTTGCCTTTCGGGTAACATCCTTTGCTATGAACAGTAACTCATCCTGTTCATACAAGTCAATCCTTTCTAAGGGCAACGTCCCATCTATTATCTCATCCAGGTCAGATTTTAAGCTAGTGACATCGAGTCTTTTGGCCTTTATTGCAGCTCTCAGTATACTAGTTCTAAGGGGTCCATTCACATCTCTCCCATCCCAGCTCCGAGTCCTACGTCTAGGCTCAGGCGAGTTATGGGGAGTCCTCCCTTGTTCCCATCTCTCCAGGTCCCATGCAGTTCCATCCTCTCTGGGTGTATGGTGAAACACTTTCCCATTTCTCGTAGTCCCACCAGTCCCATCCTGCATGATTTCCCTAGATGCATGGTAAGACATTCCATTTATCCCCCTGTCCTCGTCATTTGCTGGTGGTCCCTGATCTCTCGACCCATGGCAAGATCCTTCACTGTTCCCCGTGCTCCCGTGACTCCAGTGCTGTATACTCTCATTAGGTGCATGGTGCGTACATCTAAACCTCTCTCTGTATTCTTGAGTCCGCTGATCTCCCTCGCTTTGGATGAGACGAGGTGTCTCTCCACATCTTGTACTCCTCTCCCTGCTCTCTTGCTCATTCCCACCGTCAGTATGACGTATAACCCCTACTACCAAGAGAAATATTTGGAAAACCCTCATAAACGTTGTGTATAACGTAAGCGGTATATGTTGTTGGCCGCCCCACACAAACGTTATGGCAGTAGTCATTGGGTTTAACAATTTGTAAATTGCCAGCCTCAGAAATGTCAAAAAAGAGCCTCAAATCAACCCAGAGAAAACCTCTTGACAACTTTTGAAAAAGCGGAGAACAAGGACCTCATGACCTGCGTCACAACATTTGGACCTGCATCATATCAGGTTAACAAACTTATAAGCAAGAATTGGCACATTGTAAACACCGGAAAGTTCAACTGGCCAAAACCTCGTTTTGCGAATAGACGAACAAAGAATCTGCGTGACATGCTGGTACATACCCGCCCAAAACAAATGAATCCAACCAATCCTATCAGGAATACCAACATGACACCAGTGACGGGCCATTACCCATGTGGCTCCTGCACTGCCTGCACATCCACCTCAATGTCAAAGACTCTACAGCTGTCTGCAACATTCACTTGGACCCAAAAGCAACACAGTAATTGTAACACCTCGCACGTGATCTATATGATCACCTGTCCCTGCGACAAGAAATATATTGGGATGACTTGCAGGAAGGTTAAACTACGCATAGGGGAACATAAAAGCAACATTCGCTTACACAAGAATACGACCAAGCTCTGTACACACTTCACAGAACAGAAACACAAAATTGAGGACTTGAAGTGGACAGTTATTGAAAGAATACCAGACACAACACCCAATGCTGATAAAGTATTATATGAAAAGGAACAGCGTTGGGTGGACCGCCTTAAGACCAATCAGATCGGTCTAAATGATGATATTTGCTGGCACCACTTTGCACGCTAACAGACCCCAAAAAAGAACTACTTTTTCTGCAGTACGAAAGTCACGAGATTTAGTTTTGTAAATATACGTGATATCCATATTTCAGTGTCATAATTCATTTTTTCAATTTTTATAAATAACGCCATGATAATTACCACATCGTTTTGGAGTTTACTTATAATTGACTTCGAGCGTAAAAAACAAATTTTACATTGTTCTTTTACTTAGTCCTAACTCGTTCTCACCTTGCTATAAGTCCCATTTCTATTTTCATGAAATGCCCTGTAAAAACGCCATTGAAAGCGTGCTCTTGGCGTCCAGGAGGCAGAGTCAGCACAAGACGCGGCACACTTCCAAAGCGGGTGAGTTTCTTCCCGCCTTTGCTAGCGGTGATTCGCCAAGATACGGCACTGTACTAACTTAAGCCTGCTATCATTATAGCCTGGGACAATGTCCTTTCCTCCTGATGAAACCTTGATTCTTCATTTTTAAGGTAAGACCTCACCTGAGGTAACTCGGATCGTCTCTCTGCGATCAACATGGATTAAGATACAATCCCCTTTCTTTACCTTCCCTTGTTTTTTACCTCCGTTAGGTTTATATGAAAGCTCACCTAACTAGAGGTATGTCACAGTTTATGAATTGATTTGGTTACTGCATTATTGTCATCACTAAAGTCACAGACTCACTATGCAAACGCTAGTTCCTCCGTTAGGTTTAATAGCTTACCTAACTAGAGGTATGTCACAGTCTATGAATTAATTTAGGTACTGTACTATTATCATCACTAAGTTACAGACCTACTATGCAAACGCTAGTTTCTTGCCAGTCGCCACCCATTACTCGCCATTAATGTCCCCATTAACCTGTTTCCTTATGTCTCAATTGAGCTTTTACAAAAACAGTATCTAGTTCTGTGTATTAACCATTTCCTGAATATTGGATAAATGCTAGGAGTGACCCCACCTTTCTCTTTAATAATTTTTAGGTGACCTCATATACCGCAAACAGAAGGGTAAGACTAATAAGTTTAAAAATCTACCCATCAACATCACAAGTAGTGATATGTTTTTCTTTTTGTGTTAAATGTTGTATTTGTCCTGACGAATGCTCTTAGACCACCCTGGCCAACAGAGCAGAAACATGTCGACGTTCTTGCAAAACTATTAATCATATGCTATGGATACCTAACTTCCTGCGAGCATACCCAACCTTTTTTAACCTAGCGGTCCAGCGATACTATTAAAGAGTATCTATGTCGTCTGGAAGCTTTTTTAACAAAACCCTTTTTGCACACTCTCAGTGGGGTAACTCTAAATTCTCTGGAGACTGCCACAAAACCAGAGAACGCCTCGGGTGAGGCTGGCAATTTACAAATTGTTAAACCCAATGACTACTGCCATAACGTTTGTGTGGGGCGGCCAACAACATATACCGCTTACGTTATACACAACGTTTATGAGGGTTTTCCAAATATTTCTCTTGGTAGTAGTGGTTACAAGTGTCCTATCCACCTTTGATTAATCCTGCCTAATTCTGGGGAACAGATAGGACAGCTATTCCTCTTCCCTCATCTTGATGAACTTGACGTATAACCCCTCTACTCTCCGGCCTGTTACCTTCACACTCTTGACTACTTGCACTAGCCCCGCAGTGAGACAATGTTCCGTTGCCTCGGCTTCCCCATTCTGCTTCTGTTCTAGGTCTGCTGGTTGGTGCTTCTGTGGACCCCTCCCATTCTCTCAAATCGACCCTCAGCTCCTTAAAGGATTTCGGACGTGGTCCCCTTAGGTCCATCGGTCCTCTTTGACCCCCCTGCTCTGTTGCGGGACTCACTGTCGGTTCGAATGGGGTGTTCCACGTTACCGGTCCTGGCAATTGCTTCCAGGCATTTGTCGTGTCATTCCTCCTCTCCATCTCAACCCTTTCTCTGTCTAACCGTATCTGTTCTTCCTCTCTCACATTCTCTGGGTTGTAAATCGATACTATGGGTCCTATGGTAACAGGTACTTGGAGAGCATCTGGCAATCCAAAAGTTTCAGCCCTCTCTGCGGTTGGCGTTTTCTGTACCACAAACCTTCCGACTACACTCTGTGCTGTACTATGTTGAGGTGTCTCCCCACCTTTGATAGGTGTCCATTCCGATATAGGAAGAGGTACATACCCCTCTATGGCAGCCCCATCTTCCCTTGCGAGTCCTCTACTTTCAATCTCCCCAACTCTCGGAGGCGGTCTATCTATCAGCAATCTATTTATCAAGTTGTCCTCCGAGTCGCTCTCCTCGTCCTCTTCCATGAGGTTCTTTCCTCCTGCCACCTCTCTCACTGTGTACAACTTATCCACCTCAATAGCCTGTACCCTCCACCTCTTGGCGTCCTCATCCCATTTGGAATCTCGCACTGCTCTTACTGATCGCGTCAGCCTTTCTTGACGCCTATTCAGATTCCTGTCGTGCGCCGCCCTAATCCATGCGTTAAGGGCCTCAAACTGGGTCGGTCTAGGCGGGGGTTTCAATGCGGACATGGTTGCTTTTAACCAATGTAACACCTCTAATTTAAACGTCCCATACTTTAGGAACGACATTTCCTCATTCCCTTCCGTAAGCTTGTTCCAAACTCCAATCCATAATATCGTATGCAGCCCAACATTCGCTGCCATATAATGAGCTGGTGTACCCTCTGGCGGTGCCTCTTGCCCGTAAAAAGACTCTCTCCTTTTTCTTTTAAACATATCCTTCAAACATTTAAAACACTTCATTTTCAATCTACTAGTTTCTGTTTTCTCCGGTTTGTTTACTTCCTGATGACAATCCACCAATCTCAGCTCGGTTCTCGCCAACTGGCCTATCAGAACGCGATTTCTCACTGACGTCGCACCAGCCGCCCAATCCCGTCGCGGCTCTTGCCGACGTCACACCAACCGTCCTATCGCGTCGCGGCTCTTCACTATCCACCCTATCTCAGCTCTTGCCGACGTCACTCGTCCCCCTTCGCAGCAGTTCCCCTCCTTTCTCAGCTCGTCTCCGCGTTTATGCATGCGTCCCATTCATACTTCGAAAAATGATTACTTCCGTCCAAGCGATCACTTTTCTTTGACTGCACGCCCACAGTCAATCTGTAATTGTCACCTTAACTGGCGAAATGTCTTTCCGTTTACGTCCAGACAATCGCCTTCTCTGATAGGTTACTTACACACGGCAACTTTCGACCTGCGTCCGTTGCCCACACACACTCACACGTTCCCCCTATCTCGGTTCCACGGACGATCAATGGTACCTCATGACCCCCGTACTATGGTTGACAACTACTCTGAGTGTTCGATACACCCGGACCACTTAAGCTCTACCTTGAACTTAAGATTTTTACCAGGTTGCGCGCGCTCACAACCTTCTCACAATCACGCTACAGGCATTCAACTCCGCAAGACATTACAATACAAATACAACACAAAACACCGCAATCTGTTCACGCATGACCCTTGTTATACTCACTCTCCTCCGATACTGCTGCTTTTCTCGCACCGTCAGCACCCTCTTCGGCACGCGATTCTTCCGCTGCTCATCTCTCGATGTCTAGCTCTAGGGGCCTTGGGGTAAGCTAACCTAGTCTAGATTACCTTCCTCAAGAAGATAACCATCCTCTGCTACCAACTGTTAACGCGGGGTTTCTGGTCTCTAGTTACCTTACCAGATCCCTAATCCTGTCGACTGAATCGTTGGTACCTGTCATTGAGTAAAAGACAATCTACTACTAGGTTAGTCAATTAGGAAATTAAACCACTCTAAAGAACCACTTACCACTGGGAAAGGTTAAAAAGTTTTAATTCAAAGTCAAAAGTATCTGGAGATACAAACATCTCAGAATAAGATTCAAAAGGTATACAGGTATTAGTACAAAAAGGTACTCTCTGAATATTCTCAATCGGCAAAAGGAAATTATCAAAACTATCTCAAAAAGCATAAGTGTTGCAAGAATCGCTGTGAGTTGCAACTTGAGAGTCCTTTACAGAAAAGAAAAATATAAGTTAGTCTGTCCCTACACTAGACTAAGTGACATCCCTACTTAACAAGATCTTTACCTAAAAAGGTGTCAGCAGTGGTGACTTCCAAAGAAGATCACACACTTCCCTTAGTCTTTGTCTCCAAATTGAAGTCTTTTAGTTCTCTATCTGCCTACCCATCCGCCCTCTTAGGCTCCTCAGATCATCTGCTCTAACTCTACCCCGGGGTGCTATCCCTAATACAAAATCACATTTCCAATAGGAACGCCCATGTCGACGCCTCTCACGTGGTGCAGTTTTGAGCGGCAAACTCCGTACGGGTGCTCCTCTGGACTCTTCATTAAAGTTGACCTTGCTTCCCAGGCTTCTTCTTCAGCGAGACAGTACCCCCTAAAATTCCTGAAGACTCCTCCAGGCCTGCGCCTGGCTCTCTTGAACAAAGGAACCATTCATCATGGTACTGATTAGGGCTCCTCGCACCTGCGACAGACACATGTACTGTGGGCCTCAAATTCCAACCTCCACCATATCTCAGACCATAAAACATGTGTAAGAATTCTCAGTTAGTGCCTAGCACATCTTTCCCCTAACGAGCACATTTTAGATCAAAGAGAATGACTTGGTCTTTTCAGGCCTAGTTGATTACACAAAGCGGTTTCTGTCTTCTAAAACATTTCCTTTCTTTGGTTTAAACAGTATTTAACTAACACGTATTACTATAATATAATGCAACACATCTATATAAAACATATATTTTAATACTATGCCTAATAATACATTTGCACTCAAATGACATTAGAATCCACGTCACTAAAAGTGTAGCTGCATCTTTCGTTTCCTGTGAAATGCCATGTGGCCTACACATTTTCATGGTTTGCAGAATTACATTTCGTTTTCACTTAGTCATCTAACGTGTGACTCCAACATCATTTTAACATTTCTACAACCTCTACATTAGTTTTCCACACTTATATATGCATCTATTCTAATTAAAACAAACGCTCATATATTTTCACTATATAAATTGACACTCTTGTATATTCCACACTAAGCTAATACTACGTGCTTGTAAATATGGTGTACTTATACATTTTTCAGATTTGTGCTCTCTCACAACATACACAAATAAAACAAACAGACCTTCTGACTTCAACTCTCTCGTGGTGGATACGCAGGTGCCTGAGTCCCACTTCACTCAATCTAATGCTAGTGATTATATCCCATTCACAACAGGCGACATTCAGGTTAGACCCCACTATTGATATGAGTTCTAGACCCCACTCCGACTCTCTTAAACATCAAAAGTGTTTTCGCACCCACTGCGCTAAATGGCAGAACAAGTTCACCTGGGCTTTTGGGCCTGTGATCATTCTTACCTGCTTCCATGAGAATGCTCTGTCAGAGTCTCTGGGAGGATTCCACTTTAGAGTATCACGAAGTTCCGCAGTGACTGAAAAGTGTTGAGTTGGCAGTCCAAGGTGCTTCGTCCATTGACATGGTAAGTTCCTCTGATCTTTCTCACAGGCAGAAGGACGATTGCTCAGGTTCGGATGTGGCTGTCGGGCTTGGGCACTCTCAGATCACAACGGCGTCCTTCTTTCTCAGCATTGACTAAACAAGGTAACAACTCTTGCTCTCCAATGTGGCTCCCGCTGAAATATGGGGTTGCCGACTTCACTCCGTACATGTGCAGTACCCAGATCGACACAGCAGTAATGCAATTTTACAATGCCTCCCACTGGCACACAAATTTGCTGACTACCTGCACATGGGCGAAGACCTGATCGGTGGAGCAGCAGCGAGCTTCATGGTGGCCCCTTCTGGTATACATAGTCAGTGTCTTGAATCTGCCAAGGGGTGATGGACCAATCGGTGCAACAGTCGCTACCCCACACCTCGTGATTTGGAGCCACTTGCAAGGATCCCCCACTGGACCTTGCTGCATCCAAATGCTCTCCTTTTCCTCACGTCTCACAATGGTCTTGGCAAGCAGGCAGGCGCTGAAGCTCCAGGCTCCAGGGCACATCATCTTGGATTCCCTTGGGTGTTGTCCCCTCACCAAGCTTGGCAGACCTTAGACCCCAGCACTGGACACAGGTAGAAGTCTTGTATAGCTTTTACTCCTCCTCACAAAGCCAGATTGGTTTATTGGCAGCTGACATTTTTTGTGGACCTATGGCAGTTTGGTGTCTGAGTCTTTGAGGTTTTTTTGGAAGCCTGCTCACATACCATGGGAGTGACTAGAGGATCACATCTCAATGTCAGCCACAATAATATGTGCATCAAAAGGTTACCACAGGGCCCTGGCCCTACTCGTTATGTTTCTCTGATCAACCCAATCATCGTCCTAAGATCTGCCCAGGTGCCTTTCAGTGACCTCTATCTGAATCCAAGTGCACCCTTTGAAGAGTAAAAAGGGGCATGGCTCTTCCTTCCTCCAGTGTGTGTCCCATGCAGCTCTCAGCAATGCAGTAATCCACAAATCTATCTGGGGGACATCTACTAACTTCTCATGCTCCTCCAGTCAGCCCTGGATCTTCCAAAACGGAACCCAAAGTCTTCCATGTATTGTACAACTCGCAGGCAAACATACACCAGGCACACTTTTGCAACCACACGCACGCTGCACAGCATTACATACTAACTTGATGTAGGTCAAGGATAGTAACTCCTTCACCTCAGCTGCGATCTTCATCCTCACACACTCTGTAGATCAGTGTTCTAGACATGTAATCTGAGAACTGATATGACAAGTAATATATTGTTGTTACAGGGTCGGGGATCCTGTTTTTAATCACTATTTCTCTCTTTTTAGTCTTTATTCACAGGAGGAAAGGAAGGGGCCCATTCACCAGCAATCACCAGCACGGGCTTCCTACCCTTTCTCTCCTCGAGCACAGGAATATTTTGAGTCACTCCGGTAACCTTCAGTGTGAGGACGGCAGTGTACATTCATTTTGGACAGACATGTGTAGTCGATATTGCACTCATCAATTTCCATGTGTACTAATAACCAGTCAGTACTGCAGTATTTGGATTTACAGGTGCACACCAGATATATACCATGATTTGCATTTAGGACAGTAGGCACTTGCCAATACTGGTCGTTTTGTTGGCACATACACTTGTCAAATAATGGACACTTTGCTACGTATTTTTACCATGACCCATGAGAGTATGAGGACTCCTATTGTGTGTAAATGGTTTGTTGACAACAGGCAAACCATATTTTTGCCTGGTCACTAGTCCACTGGGACATTGGGGTTCAATAACACTGGATGGACCACCGCTAGTGCGTCAGTAATGGTGTATGGCTTTGGTGACTTCATTTGGGGGTATAACGAGCCTTCATTCGCCGATCTGCTGCTCATGACACAGTTCTTGTAAATACGCTATTCATGCACACGTGACCACTGTCAACCGGCGTTTAATTTTTGACATGCACTTGCATTAGCTAGACACTGGGCTGCCTTTGGGTCACATGCAGACTGAGACATTTATGCAATCACATTTCGTGGTGTACACAGGATGACAATCAGAATGTCATGACTTCCATTTTGGAGGAGGCTATCACGAACATTGACATTGTTTTTTGCATTGTGTCAAATATGTTTCAAGTGCCATGCTGCAATACTTTATTTTCAAGCAGTGCTGATTCATAACTGCATACTTAGACATTTATTTATCTGTTTACCTATATTTTATCCATTCCACTAAGAACTGTGTGAGTCATCTCTCGCTGTTTAATACCTCACACTATTTATGTTGCCGGTATTGGATGTTCTTTTCACGTGATCAAGCCTTTGGATAGGTGAAACGCGTTGTAATTAAACAGCAGTAATCCTCGTTGACGCTGGGTCTTTCTATATATATATATATATATATATATATATATATATATATATTCAAAATCCTTTCACAAAAGTCGTACATACGCTCTCAGGAAAATGAGTCCAAACCCACAAATACTGGAACACAGGTTTATTCCACACAACGCGTTTCACCTTGCGGCTTGTTCACGTGTAGAATTTGCCAAGACCAAACACAGTGATAAAGTTACTCGCGAACATAGACAAAGGACCAATGGACATACGGGTCAAAAGTCGGCAATAGACGGTCGCCATCTTGAGTTAGTCAAATTTACATCAAATTTCACAGAATATGTTAAATAATGAGTACATGATTGCATTGCTCATATTAATAAAGCATTATATTATCAGAAGACTCAATGGCAAGTGCGCATTCCTAGCGAAAGTGGCAAGCATGTACATTGTTATGATGTGTCTATCCTCATGACGATGACTCATATCGACAGTCAAATTCTCCTGGCAAGTGCCCAGTCACATAGACAATGATACAGAAAAGAAGAATCACTCGTTGTCCAGTCTGAAATGTTCACAAATATTACAAAAGTGAATAACATACGTGGTCTCAACTAAGGAGTGCAAAGGTTAGGTACGCCCGTGCGGGTGAATGTTCGTGAAGTGGGCCCCTTCCTTTCCTCCTACAGAAAGAAAAAGAAAAGATAAAGTGAGAAAAAGATAAAATAACAAATTAAAGGAAACTGATCTCATATTAATCACATAATTTACATAATCATTTAATGTCTAGAAAGCACATTAAACATACAGAAAACCCAATTTCTAAAAACATACAGAAGGTCAAATGTATGTCATTCTTTCAGATGTATTGCCAGTTCCTCATCCATGTTGAGCCCACCCGGGGTTTTACTCTGGAAATCAATTATATAACGTGATTCTTTCTTTCTCAGAGCCAACACTCTATCACCCCCTCTTGGTTTCATGGGGATATGTTCCAAGATCATATAACTGCAGTCAGAGGTGTTGGAAAAGTGTTGCCGTTCAAAATGCCTAGCCACAGGGTACTTGGGATCGTGATTGGTTATGGCTTGGAGATGTTCAAGAACACGTTTCTTGGCAGCACATGTAGTGCTGCCAATGTACCAAAGGCCACAAGTACACATAATGACATAAATAACAAAAGTCATCCCACATGTCAGGAATTGTGTCAATTTTTTGGTTACCCCATTGTAAGTCACCGTATTCCTGTAAGTGCTGTTTTTGCAGGCCTTGCAGTGGCCACATGGGTAAAAACCGACTAAACCATGTTGTGTACTGGGTGAGAGGCTCGTCACATCGTTTCTTACCACCAGATCCCGTATATTTCTGCTGCGTCTATACGTGATATTGGGTCTTTCAGGTATAGAATTACCCAGTACAGTATCTGTTTTAAGGATATCCCAGTTTTTAGTGATAATCCTTTTAACTCGCTGGGAGTCAGAATTGAAAGTGAGGATCATCCGTGTGACATCCGATTCTTGAGAGTGAATCTCGGATTTGTCAGCCAGAGTGTCACTTCTGTCAACACCTGCTACTCGTTTGAGTGCTTTGTTCAAACCCATTGTGGGTACCCCCTTTTGGAAAATCTATCAATGATGTTGATAGTCTCCACCTCAAATGTTGACTTAGAATTACAGTTCCTCTTTGCCCTCAGCAGTTCACCATATGGTATGCTCCATTTCAGTGATTCAGGGTGACTGCTGAGGGCATGTAGGATACTGTTACCAGCGGTGGCTTTCCGAAATAGCGAGGTATGTATGGTGTTGTTTACAATATCCAATTTGAAATCAAGATATTCAGTTGTGACACTGCTGATGTTACCGGACAAATGGATGTTGAAACTATTGGTGTTCAATTTCTCAATAAAGGATTCCGCTTCCTCCCTGGTGCCACTCCACACAATGAACAAAACGTCAATGTAGCCGAGCCACATGACGATTTTGGTCAGATCCGCCGATAGGGTCGTGCTTGCAAAAATCTTCTGTTCCCAAAACCCCATGAAGAGATTCGCGAAGCTCGGTGCAAAGCACGGCCCCATCGCAGTACCCTTGATCTGCCTGTAGAGGGCGCCATTGAAGGAGAAAATGTTGTTTTGGAGACAAAATAATATCATCTCAACAACCATTTTGGTGTGTTCCCTGTATCTCAGTGCACGGTTTGACAAAAAGTGCTCACATGCATCAATGCCCTGTTGGTGGTCAATAATGGTATACAGGGAATGAACATCCAACACCACAAACAGATAATCTGAGCACCAATCTAGATTCTCAATACGGCCTAGGAAGTCTTTCGTGTCTCTGATGTAACTGGGTAGTTGACAAACATATTCCCTCAGGAAGAAGTCGACATATTTAGAGATATGTTCCCCGACACTTCCTATGGAAGACACGATAGGGCGTCCAGGAGGTTTAGTATCGTGTTTGTGGATCTTAGGTAATAGATACAAGATTGGGAGTTTAGGGTAGTCTCTTTTAAGATAGCAGTACTCCTCCCACGTTAGTAAACCTTTATCCTTCCAATTCACAAGTTTATCCCAGATAGAAGTGATACTTTGGTTGTAGATCTGGTTGGTCACAGGTATATAAAAGTTTAGATCGCTCAGTTGTCGCATAGCTACACTAATGTAATCCTCCCTTTGTAGAATCACTATATTGCCCCCCTTATCCGCAGGACGGATAACTAGAGAGGTGTCATCTTGGAGGCTTTTAAGGAATTTACGTTGGTTAGAGGATAGATTATTCTGGTTCCTGTCATTCATTTTCCCACATTTGCGCCTAAGGTCAGTCAGCCCCATAACCATACATTCATGAAAAGTATCTACACTATCATGAGGAAGTATTGGCATGAAAGTAGATTTCATTCTGAACTCTGTTTTGGCAGATGCGCCATGTTCTAGCTGCATATCATTCAACACTTGTGTCGTGCTCATGTGTGCATAAGTGGTGACATCAGGAGTATCCAACTCCGCTATAGTAACCAGAGCATCTACATCACCAATCTCAAAATTCAAATCATTGACATAAGTATCAGTATTAGACACAGGTCTAACATTTTGTCCCAGTCTTTTAAGTTTGTGCCATTTCTTTAGTTTAAGTTTGCGCACAAACTTGAAAGTATCAATCCTAGTGTCGGTATAGTTAAAATGTGATGAGGGACAGAAGGATAACCCCAAACACAGAGTTCTTTTTTCATAGTCAGTTAACTTTTTCTTAGATAAATTCACAATTGTTTTATTTACCATTGTGGCATCCATTAGTATGTTTTGTTGGAGCGCGTTGTACAATTTCCCATGGCGTCCTTTGTTTTGTCGATGTTCCCAGCGTTGTTTGAGCCGTTTTTTGCGGTTGCGGCGTTTCCCCTTGTCTTGCCTCGTCCGCATCCTCTTCCCCTTGGTGTTGGTGATGCATGTTCTCTCGCATTCTGCCGATCCTGTTGCATCACCCTGAACTCGTCTAAAAAATTGACTTGTTTTCTGGAGGTGGTTTCATCTCCGGACACGCTACCTTCTGTGATGTCAGACTCAGTTTCACTCAGGATGTTACTTTCATTGTGGTTACTATTGGTAGAGTCAATGTTCGAATGCTGGGATTGGTTCCTGTATAGATGATCATACTTCCTACTGAAAGTGAGAATCCTGCCACATTCATAATCGGCATAGTCTCTGTTCATTTTCCTTTGTTTTCTTAGTTTGATATCTTCCTCATATTTGTTTAAACGTTCCTTCATGTTGTCAAGCGTTTTTTTCAGTGCATCTTTGTCCATTGCTTGTGTTAATTCCTCTACAATTGCCTGGATCTGTTTAATAGATCTTCTCTATCCGACCATGCAAATTTAATTAGAATTTCCATCATTATACGTGAACTCGCAGCTGAATGATCTGACCACTCTTTCAACATTGCAGGGTTGGGTGTCTCATATGTAGGAGTTATGAATATCCTGAGACCTCGAGGTGCCATGGCTTGGTCCACATAATTTTGGAGTGAGATAGCTTCCCACCATTTGGATAATTCCATGCGTCTGAGTTTCTCCAACTTTTTGATCTTTTCATCTAGGCTTTGTTTTTGAGGATCTGAACTCTTTGTTCTATTCATGTTAGTAGAATTATTGGGTTTTCGGCTGAAGAGAGTCAAGGCAGCCGCCCTCCTCTGCGCTTCTTCTTCCATGCTGGTATTAGGTTAAATCCAAAAATAACCTGTGTTTAATTAATCATCAGTCTTGTGTGTTGATCAGTGGGTAAGTGACTCACGATCCCCTCTCTGGAAATAGAGAGTTCCCCTTGCCAGACAACGTTCCTTACAGCAACGATTCAGGATGATGCTATAGTTTGTTTAAAGACACACGTGTGTATTTATGCCGGCTGTCACACACAAATAAATAAACTCAAACCGAAAAAAGTCTTCACATTCAAGACGTGTTGCCGGTTGAATGCCAGTCGACCACACAACTAAACGATCCACCCTTGTATAACACACAGTCGTACCCACATGCAGTCTCTCACCGCACCCGGACCGTTAACCCCGGAGGCAGACGCGAAGGCTAGCACGGTGTGCGTACCCAACGCTGTCTCAGAAAGGACGGATTAGAGTGCGAAAAGACTTACCAGGGGGTCGACTCGCCGTGTGTATTTTCAGGTGTGGTCGAAAGTGTCGATTTCCTTAGCGTCCACGTAGCGGCCGGTCCAGTGTATCCCTAGTTTTGGAAACAAACACAAAGGGGCTCCTGCCGAGATACTGGGACCCAATGAGGGGTGGCGTACACTCCGGTGGAGCGTGCCGGTAATCGTAATTCAAAATCCTTTCACAAAAGTCGTACATACGCTCTCAGGAAAATTAGTCCAAACCCACAAATACTGGAACACAGGTGTATTCCACACAACGCGTTTCACCTACATATATATATATATCACCAACAATCCTGAATCAAGGTACTGCTTCCTTGACCATCCCAGGTACAGACCACAAACGCGCAGAAAATTCAAATCATAAGTGCTTTATTCCTCCGTGTATCAGCATGACGCGCTTCGGCTGTGTTACCACAGCCTTGTTCACATGACCCTCTGGATTTTTTTCAAGTGTTTAAATAGTGACTTCCTGTTTCGACTGGTCACATGGCTATGGAGCTAGACAAAATACTATTACAGTACATAGTAATTCTACCTGGATCTAGCATCGTCCTGATTGAAGTTTATAAGTAAATAATTAAAAAAATATATATAAATAACAACAACTAATTCAGGACTATATGCACCACACAAACTCAGTTTAAACTCTGTGCAACATAGTAAAAACAATGAATGCCATTCTTTTCTCATACTATATACACAGATTCTGTAATTGATTGATATGTTATCAAATTGAAGCCCAATGGCTGTGGTGCTATATATGTAAACATCATACATCAGATCCTAAGCTCCAAACGTTTTTGCCATATGACTTCATCAAATAATAAAGTGCTCATGCTATGAGTTCTTAAAGTGCAAAATAGTGCAAAGTGCAAAATGCCATAGATATAATGATATTAAAAACTTCTCATATCAAAATTCCAGGATTAAAAAATGTCTATCAAATTTACTATTAGTCGGTGATAAAAACATCATAGCTTCAACTTCCAACACCCTACGCGTGTTTATAGATGCTTAAATAACGTGCAAGTCCATGAATCATTTGAGCTGACCTTTTATTTCTCACATTCATAGAGGCCAGTCCTACTTCATTTTGCATATAGCCAGGTTCTGAGCTGGGATGGGGCAGTGAGATAAATAACGGTGATGGATCAAGCCCTGATCTTTGGACTGGGTAAGAGTGGTCTGCTTAATTCAGACACTCTGTTCATCACCACCCCCTTTTCTGAATCATCAGTCCTACTTCAATAGCATCATTATATACTGCTAACTCTGATACCCCTCTTATTAAAGTGCAAGTGCATGCTGATGAGATGACCTCTTATTTTTCTCATTGAAAGAGGCCAGCCCTACGTCAATAATATCTTTTTGTATTGCTAACTCTGATGCCCCTCTTAATGTGCTGATTTTACATATATTTGTCAGACCTTTCAGCTACTGATGTTACCTATCTCTAATCCTAGAGTTAGGGTTTAGGGGAAATATGAACTCTACTTGCAGAGACAACATGTGTCAACCATATGCCCACTGGATAAGATGAAATAATGATCCTGGCATAAGTTCTGCAAGTGTTATCCCACTGATCTTAATGCATATACTGTTAGTCGTGCATATACATCTGGGGATTATGCTCCCATACCCTCCTGATTAGAGAAAGTTATGTAGGTCTTCCCCCGTGTTCAGAACTTTAGGGATCCTGGTGTCCAGTAAGAGTTTGGATTCTAACTGCCTGAGTTGTTTTTTCTCTGTTCCCCCCTTATACTTTTGGGTACAGAGTCAATGATATAATAACTCAGGTCATTCAGATTTTTATTGTGGACCAGGCTGAAATATCGGGCTACTGGATAACTATCATTAGAGTTGACAATTGCCCTTAAATGCTGCAGAATACGATTAAAAACCTGCAGTTTCGTGCTGCCAATATATTTCAACCTGCATTGTATTGTATTGTATTGTATTGTAATGTAAGGGGTGCTTATAGAGCGCACTGACACCATGGGTTTCCTGGCGCTGGGCGGACATGGAGAGTACAGAGGGACTAGACAGATTGAGGGAAGAGCCAGGTTTTTAGAAACTTACGAAAAAGGATCAAAGAGTTAGAAACTTTAAGAGAAGGGGGAAAAGAATTCCAAAGCTTGGGGGCCAGGTATGCAAATCTCCGGCCTCCAGATCTACAGAGTTTATAAGAGGGAACAGTGAGAAGGTGAAGATAGGAGGATCTCAGATTCCGGGGCGGACAATAGGGTGTAATCAGAGATTTCACAAACGCGGGACAAGGCCCGGTTTGCGATTTGAAAACAAGACAGCCGATCTTGAAGGCAGACCTGGCAGTGACGGGGAGCCAATGGAGTTTGACATGTACATTCTAATACATAAACAGCATACTCAGTGCGGCAATTATATAGTCCTTGGATCTTAATAGGACTATTGTCAAATGCTGTGTGGTATTCACTGGTGTTCACACCAAATTTGCATGCTCTGCAGGATATGCATTTATGAAACCCAGCCTTATTAGATAGCAAATTAGTGGAACTGATCACCTCCGGACTGGATTTCACAAGTGCATCCCTCATAGAGGGTGTACTTCTAAAGGTGATAGCTGGTTCATTAGGTAATAGTTGGGCTAGGGTTATATCTCTTTTCAGCAATGGCCAATGTTTTTTGATGATCCCCCGGACTTTCCTTTCTTCAGTATTGAAAGTCGTAATCAATCTGATCTGCACTTGTTTAACGGTGGGATCTGATATACCTGTCATAGTACTTCTCTTCCTAGATCCTGTCAAGTTATTCAGGCATTCTTCTCTACTATGACTGTTGGCCTTATTCCTAGCTTGCTCTAACACCTTAGGACAATATCCCCGGGCAAGAAATCTGTCATGAGCTTCTTTCTGACATATTTCTAAATCCACCTCAGAGCTGCAAATTCTGCGCATTCTTAAGAATTCCCCATACGGTATACTGCGGATCAGGTGCCCTGGATGTGTATTGAATTCCCGGCTGTTTTCTTCCTAGGCAACTTAGTCTGAATTACATTGTTAGTCACATAAATTTCCACATCTAGAAACTGGATATTTGTTTTTTCTTATTTCTGCCGTGAACTGGAGATTCAGATCATTATTATTAATTGCCTCAACGAAATTTCTGGCTGATTGTTACGTGCCTTTCCATATCATGCAGATGTCATCAATAAATCTCCAAAAATGGATTTCATTTGACTCATACAGTAGTTTGTGTGTCCCCCTGAGGACATGTTCCTCCCACCACCCAACATGTAAACAAGCATAGGTTGGGGAGAAACATGCCCCCATCGGGACACCCCTCCTTTGCTGATAAATTTCTTTATTAAAAAGTGAAAAAAGTTGTTGTTCAGACTCAGCTCTATCATTCTTAAAATCATTGCATTATGCTGTCTATAAGTAATGCTATGCTGGTCTAAAAAGTACTTCACTGCTGTGAGTCCATCCGCATGTCTAATGCTGGTGTAAAGTGCACATATACCTAAAGCAATTAAAACATAATCATCTTTCCATTCAATGTTTTCAAGCTTAGACAGGAAATGTCCAGTATCTTTTATGAACGATGGTAAGTCTTCCACAAAATCATGTAAAAATAGTCTACATATTTAGAGACCGCCTCCAAGAGGCTCCTTTGGGCAGAGATGATGGGACGCCCAGGGATTGGTGATACCTCTTTGTGGATCTTGGGAATAAAATATAGGGTCGGGATCACTGGAAAATCATTTTTGAGGAAACTGTGTTCATGCTTACTCAATAATCCCTCCCTTTTCCATTTTTTAAATTCTTTATGTACAATGTCTTTAAGGCATTTGATGTTATTAAAAGAGCCCTTACTGTAGCACTCTTCATCACTCAGATGCCGCCTTGCTTCTTCCATGTACATGCTGCGTGGCCAGATTACGATATTGCCACTTTTACAGGCTTTATTGATAATGAGATTGGAGTTATTTCTAAGTTTTTTCATGAGCGTTGCATATTATTTCTCCATGTACTTATAACGTTTCTCTTTCTTGGAGGTTACACATTGCAAATCTTTGAACTCTTCCACTACAATATCATTAAATGCATCAAGTGTGTCTCTGGGCATTAGCGGAATAAAGGTGGACGGTGGTTTGAAATCGGTGCTACACAGGCTATTTATGTTGATACCCATAGCATGCAGATCTTCCTGTATGGACCTATCACAAAATTCCTCTTCAGTTGCCAATGCCTGTGCTGTTCTCAAAGCATTGACATCTCGTGCTTGAAATTTACTGCTAGGTTGTGATGTGATATTTATGGTGTTAGCCTGGTCCTGCACTTTAGCCAATTTATAGTGTTTTTTTAGCTTGATTTTCCGTATGAATTTAAAAACATCAATGCGTATATATATATCGCAGCACTCGGTCATACAGCAGCATCCATGCTAAGACGGAGACGGACCACTTAGATTGGTGCCAACATAAAATATTTATTCGCCTGCTCGGTCCTGACGCGTTTCTGCTCGGTGTGAGCCTTGATCACATGATATATATAGATATATTACCTACTGGCGGTTGCCAGTAGGTAGTTATAGTTAGGACCTATTATCCATAGGAAATCCGCAACATTCTCTTGGCAATAACTTTGGCGTTGATTCATGAATCTTCTTGAAATTGTCCAAGCTTTTGGCCAGCTCAGTTCTGCTCCTTCCCTGAAAGTTTGGGGGTGAATGGTGAAGCGGGGGCTGAGAAAAAAGGGGGTCCCAAAACATGTTTTCCCCATGCAATTTAACATAGGACCTTTAGCCACGGCTACAGCTCGAATGGCTGAACAGAATTACACCAAATTTGGCAGATAGGTAGTCCTCAGTTCCGACTTGTGCCTTTCGCGTATCTGGTGTCAATCTGTTCAGTAGTTTCTTTGAAAATTACGGTTAAAGTAATTTATATATCTATTGGTGCGGAGGATCCACGGATTGTGCGAGGATTGGTCTCGTAGGATAAGCACACCGTCCCGATCACACGCCCAATTCTAATTGGCTGTCAAGCGGTTGTAAACATTCGAAATCAAGAACTGTTGGCAGCCATTTTGTGCCTCGGTAGAAGCGAGGCTGAGGAAGTCATTGAAATCTGTGTGGAACATTTGAAAAGGGGGCAGGGTAGACACACCCTGACCCCCTAGGCCTGCTCAGGGGGTCACATAATAACCAGTAGTGCAAAAAAGTAAGATAGCATTTTTCTTTTTAGAAAAAAGTGGCGGGATGCGCGCATTTCGCTGCCGAAAAAAAAGAAGCATGTATTTTTGTGATATAAATCAAGCTTATGTGTATAGATGTTGGGTGGCTCTAAAAAGAGCCCTTGTGTTTAGAGATTTTAGTACTTACAAGCAAGTACCGATGCAGAGTCTAAAGTTCATGAGAAAGACTCTGTTCCCTTCATCTGTAAAATGTACAGTATCTATCCTATAGATGCCATGCATTTTGAAACGCAGATTTTTGTGGTATATGGACACCATTCTATAGCCTAGGAGAAAAATAGAAACAGATTTATTCACATTTTTTCCTAGCTTTCTCAATCTGTGGACAAAATAGATTGGAGTAGTTCCATTTCTGCCTTTGGCATATGTTAGAATAGACAAAGGGAGTTTGGGGAAAAGTGAAATTAAAACAGAAAAGAAACGATTGGTTGTTTGACAACATTCTACACAGAAAAACAGGGTGGATGTTTTTGATTTTTAAAAGCATGATTCTTATTGGTTATCAGAACATGATTGAGAGTAACATTACGTAGGATAAGGTAGTATATTGAGAAGTCGAGCACACTTGCTGTTTTTTTTAGCAACATTGTGTGATAAACTTTTGCGTTCTCCGGGAGCCAGTATTGCTTTGTTGCATGGGTAGATGCTAATTTGTATATGGAAATGAAATCTGCTTTGGATTTTGAAAGTGAGAATAGATTTCACTGCTCAGTCTTTCAAAATGCAACCTATGTTTGCTATGGGAGGGTGAGAGTCGTGAGGGTCCCGCTCTGTCGAAGCAAACAGCAGTACAGCGGGGATAGGCACCCCCGGACACTGCAGGAGCCGGTCGTAGTAGTTTCCAGGGCCCTCGAGGGAACCAGGTAGAGGGCCACGTAGTCTGCCTCCCATAATACACAAATTCCCGGGGGTGGTGATTCCCGGAGCTTGAGGGGGGTTGTTGAGGCTCACAGACTTGTAATTTTGTAGGGGGGTTGGATGCGAAAGTGGTGCAAGGGGGTTGTAAATCTGGTACAGTGTTTTGTTTTACTTTGCTATCCTTTCTGTCATGTAGAGGTTCCAGGGTAAATATAACGGTTTCTGTACAGTCAGTACCTTTTAACCCTACCCCCAAACGGCTTTCTGCCTGTAACTATAGTAACAGTTCATGGAAGACTTACGTGAGCACAGATGTTATAAGTTCACCACACTATGTTCCTAATGGCATTGTACTTTTTATTCTTCTGAATTGGAACCGTAAGTTGTAGCTATACACTCTGGTAAAGATCTGGTGAAGAACTAGCCTCAGAATTATACTTCAAATTATAAATATAATTTCTGTTGTGGACTGCTACCCCCACAACAACAAAAAAGACATATGTACTTTTTTTATTAACTTTTATTAAAACAATAAATAACTGGAAGTATAACTAAATGATAATAATACAATAAATAACTAGAACCATAACTTTAACAAAACAATATAACAAACAAAATATAATATGGACTCCAATAGAAGTAGTGTAGTTAATCTGCAAAAGAAAAAAGAAAATTAGTGTTTAAAATGAGATCGAAGTGACTAAATGAGGTCACACATTACAAGTCAAAGTAACACTTGACGATATTTTCTATTTTTCTAATGTGTGCAGTGTACCTGATAGATTTCACTTATCTTATAGGCTTGCATTCAAACGGTGTCTGTATAAAAGTGCCTAGTGCGTCATATTTATATTACAGTTGAACAGGTCTTTAAAATGATTCACAGATGAGACAGAATTAGGTGAGAGATGAAGTCATTATGCAGGACAATATTTTTTAGGGCTTATTTACAAAACTTTTGTGCCACTTTTGTGTTACTTTTCTCATGTTGAAAGTGACGCAAAAGTGGTGCAAGGAGTTTGTAAATAAGCTCTTTTATTTCTAATGCATTTAATTGGAAGTATTGAATATCTAGGCTGGCCTGCCTACCTTGTGTAAACACTGTGGCCAACAGAGTTCACAACTTGAACTCCGCTTTGGTTTGTTACTTGCCGGATATGCAAGACTGCTTTCAAGAGGAGACGCAATAAAGAGTACTGGTGTGGAACTGCAAGTATGCAGAAGGACTTGAGGACTAAGAATCGGGTCAACTTTGAGAGGGAAGAGTTAAGGATATTGAGAGAGGCTCCTTTTGCTTCATGAGAAGGCCCAAGTACAAGTGGAGCAACACCGTCAACCTCTACTGCACAGCCCAATATTCGTCCCCAATTTGGAACCCTTTAGGAGAAAAAGTAAGAAGGTTGGGAGCTTTGTATGCCATCCTAATACCTAATCATCCATAGTTATACAGAGATCCACCCTGTATCAGACTCACACATACAAGTGTGAATTGGACATTATCTGATACCAAAAACCCCTCAAGTACTTATATCTGTTACTTTTTAACTTCGCCGACTACTCATATTGAGAGTATTTACCTTAACGTTATCCATTAAAAATTTGTGAATCTCCATGGTTCAGACAACTAGTAAATGCCATATTTGAAACATCGGTGTAATCAGCTGGAAGAGGAGGATATACTTTTTTCAACCTCTGCAATTTGCTGCTGCTTTTATGTAACATTCTGCAAACTGAAAAAAGAGTTAACATCTATATGTTGTACATATGTCCAAGATTAATTTTAATGTACATAAAAACATTTGTTCTCAATAGGATTGGGGTTGAAAAGCAATCATCAGAGGTTATATTTGGCAAGCAAAATAGGAAATAGCATTGCATTATACAAATGTTAGGCCGAGATTGGTCACTCACTTCATTTACAAACTCCTGGCCTTGATCTGATAGCACAAGGAGAGCAGTCAGTGGATCTGGTATGTCGAGTGGTTGACCACCATCTGGTATACTGCATGGGCAGGAATAAACAGCTTGTGGCGACCAGTTCGTCTCATGGTTGAGATATCTGTATAATGAGATAGAACAGGGGTTCAAACCAAGTTTAAGGTTATTAAAAAACTTGGAGAGCATTGTAAAATACAAGATTGGTCAATCGATTACATGTGAACTGCATGGGGAGGAAGCAGCACATGGCGCACTACTTACAAAATTAAAGGTGGCAGGATTAAGTGATTTGCCTAGAAACATCGCCTACCCAGGTAAGGTATTGGAGGTATAAGAGCTGGAAACCATGCTAAAAAACACTATTGCCGAAAACATTACTTTTGCAATGCATGGGGCACGTGACACACTACTTACATGAGAAAAACTACATCTCATTAAGTTGAACAGCATGTAGCATACTTTTGCGGGAACGGCTACGTGGCGCTTGGCAAATTAAAGAAACGTGGCAGGATTAAGTGATTTGCACAGAACTAAGGATAGCAAATCAAGTTTAACGTTATTGAAAAACATGGAGAGTATTGTAAAATACAACATTGGTCAATAGATTACATGTGAACTGCATGAGAAGGAAGCAGCATGTGGTGCACTACTTACAAAATTAAAGGCGGCAGGATTAAGTGATTTGCCTAGAAACGTTGCCTACCAAGGTAAGGTATTGGAAGTATAAGAGCTGGAAACCGTGCTAAAATACACTATTGCTGAAAACATTACTTTTGCAATGCATGGGGCACGTGGCGCACTACTTACACAAGAACAACGGCATCGCATTAAGCTGAAGAGCAGAAGGCACACTGCCGCGGGAATGGCCACGTGGCGCTTGGCAAATTAAAGAAACATGGCCGAATTAAGTGATTTGCACAGAACTAAGGATAGCAAATCAAGTTTAACGTTATTAAAAAACATGAATTGCGTGCTAAAATTCAACGTTGATCAATTGATTACATGTGCATTGCATGAGGAGGAAGCAGCATGTGGCGCACTACTTACAAAATGAAAGGCTGCAGGATTAAGTGATTTGCCTAGAAACATCGCCCACCAAGGTAAGATATTTGAGGTATAAGAGCTGGAAATCGTGCTAAAATACACTATGGCAAAAAACATTACTTTTGCAATGCATGGGGCACGTAACGCACTACTTACACGAGAAAAACTACATCGCATTAACTTGAACAGTACGTAGCACACTGATGCGGGAAGGGCCTTGTGGCACTTGGCAAATTAAAGTAACGTGGCAGGATTAACGGATTTGCACAGAACAAAGGATAAGAAATCAAGTTTAACATTATTAAAAAACATGGAGAGCGTGCTAAAATACAACATTGGCCAATCGATTACATGTGCACTGCATGGGGAGAAAGCAGCACGTGGCGCACTACTTACAAAATTGAAGGCGGCAGGATTAAGTGATTTGCTCAGAAACAAAAGTTACGAAGTCAACTTTAACAATATAAAAAAGTAGGAAAGCGTGCTTAAAAACAACATTGTCAAATCGAACACACATTGCTTTTCCGCGGTATTTAAAGATCATTCAGATTAATTAATTTAATTATTCTTTAAAAAAGTGCTCATCTACAAAGAAGTGGATGCGAACACTATCAATGGCTGTGACTGCGGAATAGGAAAAGTTCGAGAAGGTTGGCAGGTTATAAATGCTTTGGAGAAGGATGATTGGTTGAGCATGATGTCACTGGGTGTGAGAGCTGTCATTGGGCATGTTGTAATTGAGAATGCGCAAAAAAATGAAATATGTTAGGGGTACATAGCCAGACGGTGGGACGTATTGTGCTCATATGTATTATTAACACGGATGCGCTACCACAAACGTGCATGTGCAAAGTGAAGGCAACTCCTAGGTGGTACATACACAGATGGACTTCGGATGTCGATAGAACACCGGCTCCCGCAGGAGGCCGGGAGCCGGTGGGACAGTGGGGGAATTGATGTCGCGATTGCAAGCAGCGCTACTACTATTGCGCGCCACTAACCTGAGAACTTCTTGATCAGCAGGAACGATGCGATGAATGTCCTTCTGACTTATCTGAACACCGCACCCAGTGGTGTTTTTAAGAACACCTCCGGAATGGGTATTTGCGAGAAGCCGGGAGGATAAGGCGCAGGGGGGCACACGGATCGATGGGAGGGTCCTCGGGGTCTGATACGGCAGAATCCGTAGTGAAGGGACGTACTGCAGCGTGGAAATATAAAGGACAGGTATAAGTCCCAGTTCCACAATAGTACACTTCCTTCCCCGACCCCAATCTCTGGCACTTACCAAGGAACACTTCAGAAGTTCTATTAAGGAAATAACAACAGGTTCCTTCGTCCTCTGCGAATGGTGAGAAAGTTATTCGTCACTTTCTCGTAATGGCAGGATTCTCTTAGTCTCGGCTTTACCCCGGGGATAGCGGAAAAGTAGTTTCAATCCGTGTATTTTGCTTCCTCAATACAGCTTGAGAAACAAAGGAATATGTCTTAGCACACTCTACCAAGCTACACACACAACGCTTGGTAATCCGAATGCGCAGCAGGATGCTAGCAGGATTTTGGACAAACAATAAACAGAGAGTAGAAGAACGATCCCGTTCTCCTAGGTTTATACTTGCAGTTGGTCGGAAGTTACTTCACTCCATTGACCACGCTGGCTTTTGATCAGACAAAGGGCTTGAACTAGGCTGGCCACGCAGGCTCTTGATCGGCGATGATTTCCTTGAGACTGAACACGCAGGCTCTTGATCGGCGATGATTTTCTCACTCACACTCCGGCGGGGATCACCATCCGCCTCAACCAAAACCAAGAAAACAATTGTCAAGCGCCGATCTGTTTCCAAGGAGGAGTTATATAAGGCTCCGCCTTCTTTCCTTTTCTCCAGCGCCGCTTGGCCTTCTGGGACATGTAGTTTACAGGGATCCCTCGTACTTGTTTCCCTTTCCTACTGTCCTTCGCTGCGTCTGTGTATGCGATCATGACAGAACCCCCTCTCGAGGACTGCCGACTCGGCGGTCGACCCGGTTTCCCAGGGAACTGCTCGTGAAAGGCGGCTACCAAATCAGGGCAATGCAAATGATCAGCGGGTTCCCATGTTCTGTCCTCCGGACCATACCCTTTCCAATCTACCAGATACTGAATCCGGCCATGCAAAATACGGGAGTCCAGGACGTGTTGCACTTCGTATTCCTCCTGGCCATCCACCTCCAGAGCGGGGGGCCGTACTGGCAATCGTATGTTCAAGGGGCAAGGTTTGAGGAGGGACACATGGAACACCGGATGTATGGACCAGGAAAGCGGAAGAGACAACCTCGTGGCCACTGAGTTCACCACCTCACTGATGCTGTAAGGCCCCACAAACTTAGGTTTAAGTTTATTTACACCTTTTAAATGAATGTTCTTCGTGGAGAGCCACACCTTGTCCCCAACCTGATATGTCGGCTCCTCGGACCTCCTGCGATCCGCAAATAGTTTATGAGCTGCTTGCGCCTTCTCCAAACAATGTCTTACATCTATAAGGATGGCTCTCAGATGGGCATGATGTTCCTGAATGGAGGGAACCAAGGATTCCGCAGGCCAGTCGAATGGAAGCATATTTGGATGGAAACCATACAGGCAGAAAAAGGGGGAACACCCCAGGGTGGTATGAACTGCATTGTTATATGCGAACTCCGCCAACCACAAAAGGGTGGTCCAATCCGAAGCATTTTGCATGGTGAAACAGCGGAGGTACTGTTCAAGCGTTTGGTTCAGCTGTTCGGTTTTTCCGTCCGTCTGCGGATGATAGCTAGACGACAGACGGGCATCGATTTGCAAGATGGCACAGAGTGCCTTCCAGAAATGTGACGTAAACTGCGTGCCACGATCAGTTATAATCACGCTGGGCAAACCGTGAGCACGTACTATGTGTTGCAGAAATACCTTGGCCAATTCCACAGAAGTAGGTAAACCCGGCAAAGAAATGAAATGCCCCATTTTCGTAAGATGGTCTACGACCACCAGAACCACGGTTTGCTGAGCGCAGGGAGGCATCTCCACTATAAAATCCATGGATAAGGTGTGCCAAGGTTTAGGAGGAATGGGCAACGGACAGAGACGACCTGCTGGTTTGGTATGAACCGATTTACCCTGGGCACAAATCGCACAGGTTTGCACGTACTCCTTTACGTCGGTTCGAACCTCCTTCCACCAGAAGGAACGTTCTACATTAGCCGTGGTCTTGAATATCCCCATATGTCCGCTTAATGCTGAGTCATGTGCCCACTTCAGGGCTTGTTGCTGCAATTGTTTCTGGGGGACATATAACGCCTGGTAATGGTACGCCAAGTCATTCTCCACATGTCGATGGTCCGGGTCTTCCTGGATCCAAGAAGCGATATCAAGACCGGCGATGGCTACTTTCAGATCCTCCAGAAAGTCCGCAGATGATACGAGAGCGAGGGATGCACTGTGGTTGTCAGCTTCCTGGAGGATAAAAGGAGGTTCTCCGAGTTCAACAGCATCCTCGACTCCCAAACGGGATAAGGCATCCGCCTTCCCATTGCGTGACCCTGGCCTGTACTTAATGACGAAATCAAAATCGGAAAAAAACAAAGTCCATCGGAGCTGCCTCGGAGTCAAGGCCTTCGCCGTTTTGAGGAACAACAAGTTGCGATGATCAGTGATAATTTCCACCGTGTGACACGCACCGAGGAGATAATGTCGCCACTCCTCGCAGGCTCTTTTGATCGCCAAGAGCTCTTTATCAGTGATAGTGTAATTAATCTCACAGGGTGTGAGTTTTCTCGAATAGTAGGCCACTGGGTGCAGCTGTCCGGTTTTGGGATGCCTTTGTGATAAGATGCCTCCGAGGGCAGATTGAGAGGCATCGGTCTCCAGGACATATGGCAGCTGAGGATCAGGGTGCCGGAGAATGGGGGCTTGCGTAAATCTGCGTTTGAGGAGTTGAAATGCCTGGTCTGCTTCAGTTCCCCATACAAACGGGACGTTTTTTCGCAGGAGGGATGTGATGGGTTGAATAGTTTTAGAAAAGTCTTGAATAAAGCGCCGGTAGTAATTGGCAAAGCCAAGAAAGCTCTGAACTGCCTTAACATTGTGTGGAGTTTTCCAGTTAAGGATTACCTCGACTTTACTGGTGTCCATCCGGAACCCTTGGGCGTCTATGATATATCCCAAGAAGGCGACCTGCTGCACATGGAAAAGACACTTCTCCAACTTGGCGTATAACGAATTTTGTTGTAATTTTCGTAGTACGGTCTTTACATGGACAACATGTTCCGCCATAGTTGTTGAGTAAATCAGGATGTCGTCTATGTATACCACACCGTATGTTTCCAGACATCCTCGCAGAACTTCGTCCATGAAGAATTGGAAGGCAGCAGGGGCGTTGCATAGACCAAAGGGCATTACCCGGTATTCAAATAAACCAAATTTGGTTCGGAATGCCGTCTTCCATTCATCCCCCTTCTGTACGCGAACAAGGTGGTACGCTCCCCGGAGATCGAGTTTCGTGAAGTATTTCGCACCCTTCAACTGGTCCATCAAAACCGGGATGAGGGGAAGAGGATAACGGTTTTTTATCGTCACTTTGTTAATCGCACGATAGTCTATGCAGGGTCTCAACTCATCGCAATCCTTCTTGGAAATGAAAAACATGGGTGACGATGCAGGGGACGTAGAGTGGCGGATAAACCCTGTAGCAAGGTTGTCATCTATATATGACTTCAAATACTGGGTTTCCTTCTCCGTTAAGGCATAAACCCTACTGCAAGGGATATCGGCCCCCGGAATGAGGTCAACACGGCAGTCGTAGACCCGATGAGGTGGTAAGTGGGCGGCCTTTTGTTTGTCGAACAAGGCCTTATACTCTTGGTATTCGACGGGCAGCACCGTGACACAACAGAACCTTTCAAATGTACAGGCGTTCGCCAGATAGGAGGCCGATGAGGGTACAGAGAGGGATGGTAAAGGTTCGTGGGTTCTGCAATGTTCCTTGCAAAATGGAGAGGTCATGTTGACCGTACGAGCTGACCAACTGACTAAAGGATCATGTAACGTAAGCCACGGCATTCCCAAGATGAGTCGGAACTGCGGGGCGTCTATCAGGTCGAACTGGATGTGTTCCCGGTGATCCTCACCAAACTCCATTAACAAAGAAAGGGTGTTGTAAACCACCGGGCCTGAAGAAAGGATGGTTCCGTCAACTGCCTTTACCGTCTCGGGGCGTAGCTTTTTCTCGCACGGGATGCCCATCCTTAACGCGAAATCCTGGTCGATATAATTACCAGTGGCCCCTGAGTCGAGAAGGGCATCAACTTGCAAGGGATCGTTGGTAGCTATCCAGAGAGTCACACTTAGATTTATATGGGCCACTGCGGGATGAAGGGTATTGGCAAGAACAGGGGAGATCATAGGAAACTGGTATCTCGAATCGGAGACCTCCTTCGAACTCGAGATCTTCAGTTTTCCGACGGTTCGGCTTCCTTCTGTGTTGCCTGGACTCGGGGAAGAGTAGAGCGCCCGGGAACGTAATTCCTGGCTCTGCATTCCTTGATAAAATGTCCTCCTTTCCCACAATATAGGCACAGTTTCAGGCGTCGTCTTTTGTCTTTTTCTTCTGTAGTAAGGGGGCCTCGAACCCCCCCAATTTGCATGGGTTTGGCTTCGTCAGACACCTTAGGTTTGTCTTCTCCTCCGGATCTAGATCGAATGGGGGGATAGTAGAAACGGTTCTCTCCCCTTGGTTTTTCCCCTCGTCTTTCCAGCAGGCGATGATCTAACTGAACCGTCAGATCAATGAATTCAGATACCGTAGTAGGTAGTTGCACCACCTGAGCAAGAACATCCTTCAGTTCTCCTCGTAACCCTTGATAAAAAAGGGAAATCCGTTTTTCCGCTGGCCAATCAGTTTCCACCAGCAAGCGATTGAAGGTCGTGATATAGGTTAATAAATCCTGTGAACCTTGTTTGAGAGTCATGATTTCCCGGTCAAGGGTGAGCATATGGGATTTTCGATCGAAGAGTTTTCTCAACTCCATACAAAAATCAGAGAAATTATGCAATACAGGGTCGTCTCGCTCCAATAAGGGAATTGTCCAGCTCGAGGCATTCCCACCCATGTAGGACATCATAAACGCCGTTTTCACTGCTTCCTCCTGAAAGACTACGGGTTTACACAGGAAATGAAGCCGGCATTGGTTCAAAAATGTTTCGAACTTTCGAGGATCCCCGAAAAACCTCTCCGGGGGGGCTAAAGGAATCCCTTGGTTCTGGATCACTTGAACCGTTGGTAGTGCTTCCGTGCCTACCGCTGGAGTAGATAAGGGCAAGAAGAACCCCCCGGGTCGGGAAGAGGAGGGCGGTGGTAATGTGGCCGGTTTGAGTATGGGCCTGACTACTGGCTCCTTCTGTGCCAGGTCAGACATGTCTTTACGCAGTTGGGCCACCTCTAGATATAATGCTTGGTTCTCGGCACGAGAGGTGATGACCCCCTGTCGTAGATCCGAGAAGCTCTCCAACAGTGAAGCGAGAGTAGCGTCGGTATCCATCGTCCGGGCTGAAACGTATTCTTGAGCTTGACAATCTGTCGCGATTGCAAGCAGCGCTACTACTATTGTGCGCCACTAACCTGAGAACTTCTTGATCAGCAGGAACGATGCGATGAATGTCCTTCTGACTTATCTGAACACCGCACCCAGTGGTGTTTTTAAGAACACCTCCGGAATGGGTATTTGCGAGAAGCCGGGAGGATAAGGCGCAGGGGGGCACACGGATCGATGGGAGGGTCCTCGGGGTCTGATACGGCAGAATCCGTAGTGAAGGGACGTACTGCAGCGTGGAAATATAAAGGACAGGTATAAGTCCCAGTTCCACAATAGTACACTTCCTTCCCCGACCCCAATCTCTGGCACTTACCAAGGAACACTTCAGAAGTTCTATTAAGGAAATAACAACAGGTTCCTTCGTCCTCTGCGAATGGTGAGAAAGTTATTCGTCACTTTCTCGTAATGGCAGGATTCTCTTAGTCTCGGCTTTACCCCGGGGATAGCGGAAAAGTAGTTTCAATCCGTGTATTTTGCTTCCTCAATACAGCTTGAGAAACAAAGGAATATGTCTTAGCACACTCTACCAAGCTACACACACAACTCTTGGTAATCCGAATGCGCAGCAGGATGCTAGCAGGATTTTGGACAAACAATAAACAGAGAGTAGAAGAACGATCCCGTTCTCCTAGGTTTATACTTGCAGTTGGTCGGAAGTTACTTCACTCCATTGACCACGCTGGCTTTTGATCAGACAAAGGGCTTGAACTAGGCTGGCCACGCAGGCTCTTGATCGGCGATGATTTCCTTGAGACTGAACACGCAGGCTCTTGATCGGCGATGATTTTCTCACTCACACTCCGGCGGGGATCACCATCCGCCTCAACCAAAACCAAGAAAACAATTGTCAAGCGCCGATCTGTTTCCAAGGAGGAGTTATATAAGGCTCCGCCTTCTTTCCTTTTCTCCAGCGCCGCTTGGCCTTCTGGGACATGTAGTTTACAGGGATCCCTCGTACTTGTTTCCCTTTCCTACTGTCCTTCGCTGCGTCTGTGTATGCGATCATGACAATTGAAGACCCTCGCACGGTCCCCAACGCTGACGGCCATAACAAATAAATAAAAAAAGGCCGTCCCCGGGGAATGGGGTCCCCGGGGACTTGAAGTGGCTTCAGTAGGGGGGTGTGCAGCTCTCCTCCATAAAATATTAATATGTAATTAGCCGTGCCCTGGGGGGTGGTGGACTCGGTGCCCGGAATTGACCACGGGAGGGGCGACACTCGGACCCATTCCCATAAAAAAATGTAATATGGATACTCCGCTTATTGTCATCGTACCATAAGCGCAGCCTTACGATCACGCGCTGAATGCTAATTGGCTGTCAAGTGCTTGTCAACATTTGAAACTTGAAACTGTTGGCAGCCATTTTATGCCTCGGTAGAAGGGAGGCTGAAGAAGCGTGTGAAATGTGAGTTTAAAACGTGAAAAGGGGAAGGGTAGACACACCCAGACCCTCTAGGTCTGCTCAGGTGGTTCCACAAGGACCTCCTTGGCCCCTAATTTTTCATTTTGTTGGTAAAATCGGGGGGTGCGCATATGATCCTCGCATTCTAGCGATATTAAACAAAAAAAGAGACGTGGGCTTCCGCGCATCTTTGGTAATTTGCATTCTTTCAACTGTTTAGAGGTAATGCAGCAGTGCTGGATTCAGGATCCACCCCTGAGTAAGAAAAAGTAATAATAACACTATTTACTTGCTAAGTGAATTTCCTTTCATAGGCTGACATTGACTGGTTTCAGTTGCAAATTCTTCTAAGTGTGCAGTTTTTGAACTTTAAAATATTCACCTTAAGTCATCCGAAGAACGAATTCTGATGTATTCATTTGTTATCAGGGGAGAAACCAGTGCTGCATCTTTTAGCCCAACACTGACCCTGAAAAGTAGTTCCAAGCATACTTACAAGTAACTTGTATTTCCTTCCATAGGAATCCCATTCCTATAAAAAAAAAAATGAATACATTTAGATTTGCGGGTCAGGCTCTAGGGGATGGGGTTCAGGGCCCCAAAAAAATATAAAGGATGGGGGCCACAGAATGTAATGTAATTTAAAAATAAAATATCTAAAAATAAATAGTTTTAAAGAAAATTAGTAAATCAGTATCAAAAAAAAATATAAGAATAAATATATTTAAAAATTGTCATTTACAAAACCTTTAAAATTCACTGAAAAAAACATAGGTTTCGACATGTTATAGTTAGGAATTAGCATTTAAAAAACCTTTGAAATTGACTGAAAAAAACATAGGTTTCAGACATGTTATAGTTAGGAATTAGCATTTAAAAAATCTCAGAAATTCACTGAGAAAACCACAAGTTTCAGGGGTGTTATAGTTAGTTGGACACTCCTACAAAACCATTGAAATTCCCCTGTTATAGTTAGTTGTACTAACTATAACCCACGCGCACGCAATCCACTGCTGATGATGTCACATATTACATCCTTCATGACATGGTCAGTGACATCACTGATGACATCACTGATGAAATCTCCAATGACATCACTGATCACATCATCCAGTAAATGTGGTTGCTTCGTTATTTAAATAAGTATTATATATATATATATATTCACTGAAAAAACCATAGGTTATAGACCATATATAGTTAGGAATTAGCATTTACAAAACCTTGAAAATTCACTGAAAAAACCATAGGTTATAGACCATATATCGTTAGGAATTAGCATTTAAAAAACCTTATTTTACTCACACAAAACCATTGAAATTCCATATATAGTTAGTTGCACTAACTATATATCGTGCACCCGCAATCCACTGCTGATGATGTCACATATTACATCATTCATGACATGGTCAGTGACATCGCTGATGACATCACTGATGACATCTCAAATGACATCACTGATGACATCACTGATGACATCATCCATTGACTGTGTGTTTCTGTAAAGTTTAAATATGTTTTACATATTGAAGAATGAGTAGATGTATAAGTGTCTGGATGAAGGATTTAGGTGCGTGACTGACTGTATGAGTGAGTGATTAAATGTGTCTCACTGAGTGCATGGGTTAGTGACTAAACTGTCTTAATTTGTGCATCATTATGTCTGTTGTTCTGTAAACTGCTGCATGTGTTGATCAGTAGCTATATGAGCAACTATATGGGTTATTGATTGATTGTCCAAGTATTTGTATGGGAGACTGAGTGTGTGTGTGGCTGGCTGGGAGATGTGTGACTCTGTGCAGATCAATGTGTACTTGTATCAATGATTGTATAAGAGAGTAAGTATGTGTTAGTATATGTTTGAAAATGTAAGGTACTCTATGTTTAAATGGAAAATGGAAAAAATAGAAAATGGAAGTGTGATTGATTCTTTACAGGACTGACTAGGTGTGTGAGTAACTCCATGGATGAGTGGCAGAGTGTGAGTGTCTGTATAGGTGTATGAGTGCATATGATAGTGTTGTAAAGATGAGTGATTGTATGTATGAATGATTGTATGGGTGAATGAGTGAATGTGTGTGTAGACGTAGGAATCAGTGAGTGCGTATGTAGTAACTAGTATTGGTGTGTCAATGGTTTCAAAAATTATACTCTGTATTTAACACTGGGTGTAACAGAGGTTATATTAAAGTGTGAGGAGATGCATTGTATTGTCACATGAATGATATCATCAGTGATGTGGTCATTGATGTCAAATGAGATGTCATCAGTGATGTCATCAGTGATGTCATTTGAGATGTCATCAGTGATGTCATCAGTGATGTCACTGACCATGTCATGAATGATGTAATATGTGACATCATCAGCAGTGGATTGCGGGTGCACGATATATAGTAAGTGCAACTAACTATATATGGAATTTCAATGGTTTTGTGTGAGTAAAATAAGGTTTTTTAAATGCTAATTCCTAACGATATATGGTCTATAACCTATGGTTTTTTCAGTGAATTTTCAAGGTTTTGTAAATGCTAATTCCTAACTATATATGGTCTATAACCTATGGTTTTTTCAGTGAATTTCAATGGTTTTTTAATAGCAAATATCATAAGCTGTCGAATGTCAAGTACGTGGTAAGTAAAAACATTTTCGTGTTTATGCACACTGATCTGCTTTGAATGCTGCCCCCCCCCTCATTTCTATTAGGAGTACTCTCTCTTTGCAGATAGTGAAGGGTAGTTAACGCAGGCCTTTGCCCCCGTTGTAATCCGTCGTGCCTGCTTCTCTCTCCATTTGATTGATTGTTCTCTTTGGTTCATTCTCTATTTACAAACAAGCACAGAGTCGCAATACTCTGTTTAGTCTTTGCAGACACCGAAAAATCGTGTGAAAAAACAAAACGAATCGAGCAAAATCAGTAGGCCACTAATGGGATCTCTTTTTGACCTCGCTAAAATAGAAACATTAAGAACAACCCCTCATGACAAATACGAAACTAGTGAGATGAACTGAACTCCACACCATAATGGCTGCAATACAGCTCGGCTCCGCCACCCACCCCGCCCAAAATAACGATAAAGAGCGGCTGCCATGATTGCTCGCGGAATGGCCACGACGGAGCTACGAAATGGTGGTGCTCTCATGCTAACGCCAGCTTCAGTCTGAAACATCCAGAAACACTGTAGACTACCAATTCGATCAGTTCCGGTAGCGCCCCAATGTAACCCGGTAGAGAAGAACTAGCCCTCCCCTCTTTGACTGATGGTTCTTGTTGCCTGTCCCTTCTGTTGTCATTTAACAGAACTATTTAGCCTGCTGAAAGGGGTTGTGTTCCGACCGCTGGTTGGTGGAGACATTTTGACTATATTCTGGACCTGCGTTGTCGCGTAATGCGTCATATGACGCGCCGCGTTAGCGCATCCGGAAGTCATCCGGGGCGCGACGCGCAGCGCGTAACGTAAGCATAACAGGTCATGAGACTTGTTAATAAAACTTTTCATTGGTTCATTTTACTTTTCTTATTCTAATGATGAAAGGCTTGGTCATATGACCTAAAAATTACGCTTTTTATTACTTCCGAACATTATTTTTTCTTAAATATATGTTATAATGTTCCAGGCTAATGTACTTTCCCGGAAAATTTACAACTGTCCTGCAAGTAAAATATATTCTTTTTTCGAGAAAAAGGGCGTTTCTTCGTCCCATGACGGAGCCGTTGAGCAAAAGAGGGTCGACCTGCTGTCTTAGTCGCCGATACGCCTGAATATGAGATTCTTATCGATCACTTTATGTTGCAGGAGTAGAAAACACAACAGCCCTTGACCATTTATCTTTACTGCGTTCATGCGTATTATACCTTTTACCCTTCATGTAATTGGTCTGCTTTATTTCACTTGCCTTTTAATGATTCTAAAACAGTGACTATTATTAAAAACTTTACCAATGTATATACTACTACCATGTTTTCTTTTAAAAACCTTTATTGTGAAAATTTCATTATACAAATACGAGCCTATAACCACGTGGGCCGGCCACGGAGCAAACTGTAATCGTATATGATGAGTAGACATTTACACTGTAGAGGAACGTAACGGGCGGGCCATTAGGTTGCAAGAACTAAGGTGTCTAACAGTTGCGGAATCGGTGGACGTACATTTTATAATTAAAATACGACAGGGCCAGTTACAATAAAATTATCTAGATATACATTTGCGGGCAAGTACCATGCGCGACATTAATTCGAACTTTCAATAGTACAGTAATCAATAACACATCAGAACTTAATATCAATAGGGATGTCGAAATACTCAATCAATTCTCGTCCCCGCCCGCCATGTGCTTCAAAACTGCATACGTATCTCGTGATTTCAAGGTTCTGCAACCAGTACACAACAAGGAGTTACGAGTCCCATTTATTCCGGCGCCATTTTGGGCGAGGACGGGCAGGTCCAGGATATAGTCAAAATGTCTGTACCAACCATCGACTATGATGATGTTCATATGCTGTATTTATAGAGTAACACTCATCTGTCCACATGAAATTAATTTGCCACAATCTAAACATGTCATTTTAATCTTTCCAAAGTTCTTCTAAATATTTGGGACCGTTTCCCTTGCCTCTGATGCTGTCAGTGCCACTTCTTTGATGAATGTACTGGCAGGTCGGGGGTTCTCCTCCAAATCTCTCTTTTATGCAGCACTATAATTAATTGGTGCCACCTCTCCATATGACGATGCATGGTATAGTTACCATAACTATATTTTTTTTCGGTTCCTCTGGAGAGTACATCGTGGCAGATGAAGCGTATAACGTACCGGGCATTTACCTTTTTTTGCATGTAGAGGAAAGGAAAAAAAAATCGAGCGTCCGAGTTCTAAGGTGTCCCAGGGCCATTTTAGTGGACCAGGCCCAAATCCAAAGAACAGGCCGCCATTTTGAGAGTCCTGTTGCAGCCGCCTGTCGCTGTAGCATCAAGAGCGGCCAAAACTCAGCTGAATGGCAACTGAAACGGTAAAGGGGCGCCCCACTACAGCAGACGAGCCTCCACCTAGGAAGGCCCGTTCACGCCGCCTCCCCCCCCCCCCTTCGGGCACCCCACGCCGTTATTCGGAGCAGTATTGTAGGATGGCCACACCAGTGCAGCAACTTGCTAGACACCACCTCGGTGGTAACCGAATCTCAGCGCCTTGTGGTGTCTTCTATTCAGAAAACATTGTTGTGCTGCCTTCGACCTATTCGCCGCAAGTGCGCACGCAACTCAGCTGCATAGCTTGCTAGACACCACCTCGGTGCTAACCGAATCTCAGCGCCTTGTGGTGTCTTCTATTCCAAAAATATTGTTGCGCTGCCTTTGGCCCCATTCGCACATCGGTCCACTACTGACGCCATCTCACAGGCCAACGGGGCGCCCCACGCCGACTTTCAGCATTGTAGAATGGCCACACCAGTGCACCTTACTAGACACCACCTCGGTGCCATCCGGATCTTGGAATCTCAGCGCCTTGTGGTGTCTTCTATTCAGAAAATATTGTTGCGCTGCCTTTGGCCCCATTCGCACATCGGTCCGCTACTGCCGCCATCTCACAGGCCAACGGGGCGCCCCACGCCGACTTTCAGCATTGTAGGATGGCCACACCAGTGCACCTTACTAGACACCACCTCGGTGCCATCCGGATCTTGGAATCTCAGCGCCTTGTGGTGTCTTCTATTCAGAAAATATTGTTGCGCTGCCTTTGGCCCCATTCGCACATCGGTCCGCTACTGACGCCATCTCACAGGCTAATGGGGCGCCCCACGCCGAGTTTCAGCATTGTAGGATGGCCACACCAGTACAGCAACTTGCTAGACATCACCTCGGTGCCATCCGGATCTTGGCATCTCAGCGCCTTGTGGTGTCTTCTATTCCGAAAATATTGTTGCGCTGCCTTTGGCCCCATTCGCACATCGGTCCGCTACTGACGCCATCTCACAGGCCAACGGGGCGCCCCACACCGACTTTCAACATTGTAGGATGGCCACACCAGTGCGGCAACTTACTAGACACCACCTCGGTGCCATCCGGATCTTGGCGCGTTGTGCTGCCTTCGGCCTATTCGCACATCGGTCCGCTACTGACGCAAACTCACAGGCCAACGGGGCGCCCCACGCCGACTTTCAGCATTGTAGGATGGCCACACCAGTGCTGCAACTTGCTGGACACCACCTCGGTGCCATCCGGATCTTGGCGCCTTGTGTTGCCTTCGGCCTATTCGCACATCGGTCCGCTACTGACGCGAACTCACAGGCCAACGGGGCGCCCCACGCCGACTTTCAGCATTGTAGGATGGCCACACCAGTGCTGCAACTTGCTGGACACCACCTCGGTGCCATCCGGATTTTGGCGCGTTGTGTTGCCTTCGGCCTATTCGCACATCGGTCCGCTACTGACGCCGCCTCACGTGCCAACGGATTTTCTACGCTTTTTATACCCTATGCCGCATAACAGGTCATGTGACTTGTTTATAAAACTTTTCATTGGTTCATTTTACTTTTGGTTTCCTAATGATGGAAGGCTTGATCATATGACCTAAAAATAACACTTTTCATTGGATGAAAACTTTTTTTTTTCCCAAACGATGAAAGCCCCACCTTGTTTCTGGATGTTTCACACTGAAGCTGGCGTCACCATGAAAGCACCACCATCTCGTGGCTCCGTCGTGGTCATTCCGAGAGCAATCATGGCAGCCGCTCCCCACCAGAAGCCTGCAGGAGTCGGGCCCCCCAAAACTTTTGTTGAATCCTCAAGGCGGAGGGGACGCTTTCGAGAATGGGGTCCAAGACCTAGCAGACAAGCGTCCGATTTGCAAGGTGTCCCAGGGCCATTTCAGTGGACCAGGCCCAAAAAGAAAAGAGCCTGCCGCCATTTTGAGAGTCCTGTGGCAGCCGCCTATCGCTGCACCGCAAGAGTGGGCGCAACTCAGCTGAATTGCGGCTTTTGACACAGTGGACCAAAAGCGGACGGAATGGCAACTGAAACGGTAAAGGGGCGCCCCACTACAACAGACGAGACTCCACCTGGAGAGGCCCGTTCACGCCGCCTACCCCCCCCGGGGCGCCCCACGCCGTTCTTCGGAGCAGCATTGTAGGATACCAAAACCAGTGCGGCAACTTACTGGACATCACCTTGGTGCCATCGTTCTGCTGCCTTGGAACTATTCGCACAACAGTTTGCTACTGATGACCCACCCCCCGCGACGCCCCACGCCGGATGCCGAAATCAGTGCGGCACCCAGGCAACATCACCTGGGTGCCGTCCAGAAATCTGGACGTTGTGCTGCGTTGGGACTATTCGCACAGCTGACCGCTACTTCGTTGTTTTTCCCTAAAAATGTTTATATGTTTTTACTGTTTTTGTTTTGTTGTATATATTTATAAGTTATTAAAGTTTTATAATCTTACTACTTTGTTGGAGTGCTATATATTTTTAATGTGACACATAATTGTAAAAACTTTGATGTACAAAGAGTCATCCCTGGAATCTTCCGCTTCAGGCTCGGTCCCCTCCCCAATCGCAATACAGGATGGTTTTCAGATAGTAGGAACGCGTGTGCTGTGACGGATCTCATCGAGTGTGGTCCTTGATCTACTATAACTCCTTTGAAGAGGGGTGATTCTTTACAGCTGGGGCCATAAACTACATCTGCAGCTGATAGCCTAGGACCGGCCTGGACAATTGGACACAGAGGAAAAGGAGTGTCAGAGGGTGCGGTAGTGAATAGGGCAAAAGGGAGGTGTCGGGCGGGCACAGGGTGTGATTCTCAGGGAAGAGCAGGGAAGAGCAGCGCAGATGGGGGGAGGTTTATTACCCATGCATAAGACAGAGAACGAGGGTGACCAGTGCCTGGGGGAGATGCTTGCGAGGGTGGGGAGCCATGCTAAGGATCAACAGCGTGCAGAGAGTGGGTCTGGTCAAGTCATCTAAAATGGCTGCCGTGCACAACAAAAGTGTGGCATTTGAAAAAAGGCAAGATGGCGCAGACAATGTTTTTCAACACTTCCTGATTTCCTTCGAATCGAACGTTAACAGACGTTGGGGCATATTACCAAAGTTAAGCGATATTTATCCCTAACGATGCTTAGCAACGAATTTTTTACCGCTAAGCATCGTCAGAAATTATCGCAGATAAACCTTGCTATTATCAAGGTTTATCGCAAATGCCATAAAAAACGACCGCAATGCATTAATATCGCTGAAAACTCAGCGATATTCATGCATTACCGAGCTAATGCTCTTAGCCATGTTATCCACCTCCCATTGGATAACATGGCTAAGAACTGCTCAGGGCAGGTGGTAGCTTTTGGAGATATTCGCGCTTAGCGCGAATATCTCCAAAAGTTGGTAATAGGAGATAGCGATGTTAGCGACTGTTTCCAGTCGCTAACATCTTGGCATGCCCACTTTGCATGTCATTAGTGATAAATATCACTGACATGCAAAGTGGGGCCCAAGATGGTCACTATCTCCTACTAGCGGTCGCTAACTGGTGTTAGCAACAGCTAGGTAATACAGAGATAATTTTATCTCCGCGAAGCGGAGCGCTGTTACAGATATATATCTTTTTTTGAACGTTAATTTCTCAAAATCCACTGAAGCACATATATTGAGACCTAGCAAAGGCACATCGAGCTACCAGTCCCTACAATTTTGCCAAGTTTCGTGCAAATCCATTCAGCCGTTCGATTATTATAATTATTTATTTTTTTTGCCCCGCGGGGCCCTTTTAAAACCTCCACATCAAACCTAGGGGGTCAGGGAGGATCTACTATGCCCCCTTATGGTCATTTGCCCCTTCGCTTTGGCCTCCTCTTGTCTCTCGATCCTACCGAGAGACAAGATGGCGGCCGCTACGGACTGTTTGGAATGTTTACAGACGCCGGAGAACCAATCAGCTTCGCAAAGCTCCGTTACACGAAAAGTACGCGAAGCGGAGCGCTGTTACAGATATATATCTTTTTTTGAACGTTAATTTCTCAAAATCCACTTGAGCACATATATTGAGACCTAGCAAAGGCACATCGGGCTTCCAGTCCCTACAATTTTGCCAAGTTTCGTGCAAATCCATTCAGCCGTTCGATTATTATTATTTTTTTTTTTTTGCCCCGCGGGGCCCTTTTAAAACCTCCACATCAAACCTAGAGGGTCAGGGAGGATCTACTATGCCCCCTTATGGTCATTTGCCCCTTCGCTTTGGCCTCCTCTTGTCTCTCGATCCTACCGAGAGACAAGATGGCGGCCGCTACGGACTGTTTGGAATGTTTACAGACGCCAGAGAACCAATCAGCTTCGCTTCACAAAGCTCCGTAACGCGTAAAGTCCGCGAACCGGAGCGCTGCCTGGTCCGCTGTTACAGATATATATCTTTTTTTGAACGTTAATTTCTCAAAATCCACTGGAGCACATATATTGAGACCTAGCAAAGGCACATCGGGCTACCAGTCCCTACAATTTTGCCAAGTTTCGTGCAAATCCATTCAGCCGTTCGGGCTAAAAGTGAGGCCAACCGCCCTATGGAAAACTCAATGTTAAAAACACGTTTTGGGACCCCCCTTTTTTCTCGGCCCCCCCTTGACGAACCCCCCCCAAATTTTCAGGGGCTGCTCAGAAACAAAATGTTCAATTTTCCTGAAAATTTCAGCCAATTCCGTCCACAAACGCCAAAGTTATTAGACATAGAATTTTCAAAAATCCCATAGAGAAAAAATCCTAACTATATATACCTACTGGCGACCGCCAGTAGGTAATATATATATATAGATATGTATATATATATATATATATATATATATATATATATATATATATATATATATATATAGGACTCTGCCTTGAACACTGAGTGGATGTATAAGTGTCTGAATGGAGTATTTATTTTACAAAGTGATTGAGTGTCTAAGTGACGAATTTAAAGTGTCTCACTAAATATATGGGATAGTGATTAAACTTTGTGAATACCTGTATCACTCTATCTCTTGTTGTGTAAACTACTACATAAGTTGGTTACTAGGTATGTGAAAGTCTACATTAGTTATTAATTAGTTAAGTGAGTATTTGTATGGGATAGTGAATGAATGTGTGTGTGGTTGAGTGGGACGTGTGTGACTGTCGAAAGATGTGTAAATAGTTGATTTAGTAGGTATGTGAGGTTAAGAATGTATGTGGAAACAGTTGTTTGGGTGAGTGAATCTCTTTATGGGTGTGGTGATGAGTAAATATATTTCTCAATGATGTATGTCCAACAAACTTAAAATATATGAGGCACAGGGTCAGACTGATTTGCATATGGCCATATCTGAACTGGGGTGGTTGAGTGAGCTAAAAAGGGTGATGGATTAAACCCAGATCAGTTGACTGGGGGTCAACTGGATTTGCTCAAACGCTCCATCCATCATCCCCTTTGGTATCGCTTTGTTCGCCCTAAGTTGGCAGGGTATGCCCAGACGTGGGTCACTTGCTCACTTTGCCACTGGATTCAAGATAGCCTGGCTGATGAGTGTTATGAACCCGAAACCGGTCCCAGGAGGCTTGTTTCCGGTCCAGGGTAGCCATTGCTTGGCAGTTTGGGCTGGACTGTTCCCATGAGGCACAGGGTCAGACTGATTTGCATATGGCCATGTCTGAACTGGGGTGGTGGAGTGAGCTAAAGAATGGTGATGGATTAAACCCAGATCAGTTGACTGGGGGTGAGTGGTTGATTTGCTCAAACGCTCCATCCATCATCCCCTTTGGTACCGCTTTGCACTGTGTTCCATGCATGACATGGTGCATGATACATAGTGCACCGATGTGCCAGCGGTGCTGCCACAGGGCCGGCATATGCTTCAAGCTCTTTTTTAATCTATATAGGCTTATAACTACATTTTTCAAAATATTAAATTATAATATAGTAATATAATTAATATTAAGTTGTTTTAACAAGCATTGTAAATAAAATCTGTATACCTATATTTTTATATATTATAAACTTCAGAAAATATAAAAAATATTGAAACTATATTCACAAAATGACATCAATTATACAATAACTTAAAAATTAAAATTAACAAACATATATTAATAATCCCGTATATGTAAATTAATTGAAAACATTAAATTAATTTTAAATAGTAAGAATTAAATAAAAATGACATGTTTTTTTTAAATATTATAAACATAAAAAAATACACAATATTAAAAAAATAAAGTAGCATAAGTTGAGGACTTCATATGAGTCAGAATAAATAATGTAACTCAAATTAACACCTATTCCCACTCCAACGTAAGCAAAAGCAGGGAAGCTGTTGTACTTTCGAGGAGCTGGATTTACTATTCCCACTCCAATGTAAGCAAAAGTGGGTAAAGTGATTGACTTTGGATGGATTCAAGTTACTATTTTCTCTCCAATCTAAGCAACAGTTGGGAAAGTGTTGTACTTTTGAGGGGTTAGTTTTGATGTTCCTAATACAACATAAGCAAAATCATGGAAAGTGATGGACTTTGAAAGGGTTCGATTAAGTATTTCCACTCAAATCTAAGCAGCAATAGAGAATGTGTTTGACTTTGTAGGGTTGAGATTTACTATTATCACTCCAATATAAGCAACAATAGGGAATGTGTTGGACTTTGGTGGGATTAGATATACTAATCCTGTTCCAACATAAACAAAATCTGGGAAAGTTGGGGACTTTGGAGGGATTAGATTTACTATTCCTCTTTCCAATCTGAATGACAGTAGGAAAATTGTTGGACTTTGATGGGTGAAATTTAGATTTACTATTTCCACTCCAATCTAAGCAAAAGTGGGGTAAGTGTTGAAGTTTGGAGGGATTATATTTACTTTTCCAACAGCACGGAAAGTGTTGGACATTGGGGGAGGTGAAATTCACTAATCCCACCCTAGTATAAGCAAAATCAGGGAAAGTGTTTGAATTAGAAGGGGTTACATTTACTATTCCCACTATAATCTAAACAACAGTAGGAACAGTGTTACACTTGGAGGGGATAGATTTGTATTCCCACTTCAATCTAAGTAACAGTAAGGAAAGTGTTAGACTTTGGAGATTTTCAATTCAATATTCCCACTTCGATGTAAGCACAATCTGTTTTAGACCTTTTAGCCTTAGGTTGGTTTTCCCCTTCCAAAATGTTTATATTCACCCACCCCCATTTTGCTGAATTTGTTTTTGTTGACCTTAGGGCCATATGCACTTTGCCACTGCTAACCAGTGCTAAAGTGCTTGTGCTTACGCCCTAAAATATGGTCAAATTGGCTTACACCTGTTTTGCATATAGAATTTACTTATAAGTCTCTAATAAAGTGATAAATTATATACTCAGGGCCAGTAAATTAAATGCTCCTAGTGGACCTGCAGCACTTATTATGCCACCCACTTAAGTAGCCCTTAAAACATGTCTCTAGCCTGCCATTGTAGCCTGTGTGCAGTTTTAAACTTCTAAATTGAGCTGCCAAAATTAACCCATTGCCAGGCCTAAAACATATTTTTTATTACATATAAGCCACCCCTAAGTTAGGCCCTAAACAGCCCATGAAACATGGTGCATTGCATTTTAAAAGTTGGACAAGCACTTTTAATGTTTACATGTCCTAGTAGCGAAAAACGTACAAATTTGGTTTTCACTACTGTGAAGCCTACCTCTCCCAAAGGATGACATCGGGTTACCTTATTACCCTTAATAACTGATTATGTTTGTTTCAGAGCATGCAGAAATGCCATGTTTGGTGTCTAGGGAATTGTAATTTAAAATCCTCTTTAATGGTAAAGCCAGATTTTAAGTCACAGCCCTGAAAATAAAAATTTTTGAAAGTTGTCATTTTCTTGTTTTAGCCAATTGCCTGCAGTTTGTTTCCTGGGTCACAGACTAGGTGTAGTTGGCTTTTGTGTATCCCTCCCAGACAGTCACACACAAGAGGGACTTGGTGTTGGCAGGATGGGCCATCCTTCCTGGATGGGAGGGGCAGAGCTGTACACAACCCCACTTAAACTTAAAAGTCTCTGCCTCAACCCACACACAATAATTTTACGCTAGCATTTTGTGCCCCCAAACATTCCAGGATCAGGACAGTGTGGAATAAAATTCCAACACCATCTGTGGGGAGAAAACTCAAGATGTTTCTTACATTTCCAATGCTGTAACCATATAGACAATGAGGGCACTAAGTTCCACTCTTCAGATCACTCCAGGACCTGCAGAGCGCACTCTGAGAACTACCCTGCTGCCTGTGGCCTGTTTTGTACTTTAGAACACTGCCCTGCTGTTTGAGATCAGCTTTGCTGTTTGAAGCCAGGGCCACCACAATGACTCCAGGGGCTAGTTGGCTGGCCTACTGGTCAGAGCCTCAGTGTCAGAAAAGGCTGCAACCATTTTAACCCCACACCTGGACCCAGCCTGAATGAGTCCTGACACTCCAAGCAGTGCTCCTCCAACCCAGGACACTTGTACGTGGTGCTAAAGATGCCTGGATAGCCCAAATTCAAAACGTGGGACTCTGAGACCAAGAGGAAACCAGGACCTACCTGCTCGCTGATGCACTCAAGGTGCATTTCCAGTTGGCCTACTACATGATAGTTCCTCCTACATTCTTCTCCACAGCAGCAAATCCTGTTCAGTGTCTCCTTGCAGAAGGGGGATCTGGCCTTATGGAGTCCTTATCAGTAACAACCTGCAGTTTTGTTCAGCTGGAGATTTTTGACAGCCAAATAAAAGGCTAAAAACCTCATTATTAGTTTGGACTGCCAAACCCATGGCGGCGGTGCAGTTACTGCCACACCTGTGGTCAACTGCCCTATTACAAGTAGGGCAGTCGGACTGCCATGGGACTGCTACTGCCACCAAGGATCCATGATCCCTGGCAGTCTTGCAGAGTTCTGAGGCCCTTAATATGCTGGCAGTGCTGCTGCAGCACCGCTAGGCATATTAGGAGTTTCCTCACTGCCACAGTTTTCATGGAGGTGAGTCCGCCATGAAAAGTGTGGTGTGAGGAAACAAAGGGGGTTCTCTGCGCCACTGGATGCATGCAGGAGGGCACACAGTGTGCCCCCCCCGTGTGCATGCATCCCCAGTTCCAGCAGGGCATGAACTCAGCAGTCCATGCCCTGCTGGAAAGTGCAATGGCATTCCCATTGCGGTGCCTTGCTAAGGCTCCCGAATGAGTCTTAGCACTGCACCGCCATTAGCCAGTCGCCACAGGACCACCCTACCTGGATTCCAGTCAGAATATTGCAGGTGGTCTCAATATGGCTTTAGCGGTTTGGCAGCGGGGCCCTGGTGTGGTGGTCCACTGCCACACCACCGATGTCATCTTCACTGCAACTTCATCCAGTGGCTCTCCGATGATGACGCCACCGTCTCCGACATTGCCTGCTGCCCTGCCACGCTAATCGTTACCTTTTCAGAAATTTTTCTTCAAAAAGTCTGCCAGGTTTGAAGGTAAGAGGAGACCGGGCCCAATCAACTTTGTGTATCCAAATCCATTGAGGTCGGCCATAACTTTCAACTTTGCGCCGGTATCACACGACTAGATATCCACAGATGGCATTTTTCATTTAGGTGCTAATGTTCACTTTAATCTTAAATAATTCATAACTAATTCTACTGAGTGGATTTTGTCTTCGTTTTTCTGAATTAGTGTGGTATTTTTTTGTGGTGTTTTTACCTTGTTGCTTTTTAAGTGCTGCAAAAAGTATTTTATACATTGCCTCTAATAAAAGCTTGACTGATTTTGCGCCAAGCATTATAATAGGGTTAAGTACAGGCAATATAGGGACTTTTGTGGTTCACTCTGATAAGGAGTGTGGTTGCTGCTGGACACCCTCCTCAACCAATAACCCAACTTGTCACAATCAGGGGAAAGAGTTGTACTTTGGAGAGGTTAGATTTTCTATTCCCCCGCACCAATATAAACACCAGAGGAGAAAGTGTTTAACTTTGAAGTGGTTAGATTTACTATTCCTACTCTACCGTAAGCAAAATCAAGTAACGTGTTGGCCTTTGAAGGGGAAGTGTTGGCCTTTGAAGGGGTTATATTTCTTATTCCACTCCAATCTAAATAACAGTAGGGAAAGTGTTGGCGTTTGGAGGGGTTAGATGTATAATTCCTATTCCAATGGAAGGAAAAGTAACAAAGGTGTTGCGCTTTGACATGATTATATTCACTGCTCCCATTTCAACGTAACAAAAAACATTGAAAGTGTTGTACTTAGGAACAGCCGTGGCCCGGTAAGAGTAGTGGGGCCGGGAGGAGGAGGGTTTTCGACAGATGACAAAGAAGGAAATTAAAGAAATAATCAATTTTCCCTCTTCATCATCAGTCGAAATTCTCCCCTCCCACGTGAATCCACCACACCACCGCTCTTACCTACACAGGCCACGGCTGCCTAGGAAGGGTTAAATATAGCATTCCACATCGTCTTAGCTTGTAAACAAACATTTAATTACCTAACAACATAAAATTATTAAAACATATTAATAAAACAAAAATATATACTACAGAAATAAATAAAATGAAAGGTAAAACAATGATAAAACAACAATCATATTAAAAATGCATTTCCCTCTCTATTACCTGAAAATACCCACAAACAATTTGAATACATTATATGTTTTGCTTCTCGGCCTTTTGTCTACAATCAAGTGTAGAATAGATTATATAGAAAACATTAACAGTAAATTATTAATTCAATAAAGCAAATAAAACTAAAACCAAGAATAAATATATAATACATTTTACAAATTCTTTAATGTTTAATTAAATACACTATTTAATAATTAACTAAAGGAACGATATACTTACTTAACAAATATTGGTTAAACATTACTTCATTGATTAACAATTAAACATCAAATAAAAATATACAATTATTCTAAAAATTATTATCTAAATCGCTTCAAACCCTAGTCCTCATAACACCAAAAATCTGCAACATATATTCTAATATATATATTGTACAAATGCTCCTCCGTCCAATAAGTGTCAAAGAGAAAATGTGCACTCTGACAATGTGCTGAAACAGGTTTATTCCATGAATTCAGCCACCAAATGCAGTCGGTGGTATGGAAACGTTTTGGCGTTCCTGCCACCTTACTCACAGGTTTTAAGTTTTTTCTTTGTGTGTATTTAAACAGGACGTGATACAATAAATGAATATACATTTACACAGCAGCCATTTTAGAATTGTGTTGATAGTATAACTTTTCCCAATTAGAGTTCCATGTTGGATACACCTGTAAGTAAAATATAACTTTCTCAGTGATGCAAGTATATCAATTGTAGACTGGGTTGCTACTTACTCTGTTACTAGTTTATTTATTTCAATTTATATAGCGCGTTATCACCTATAGGTCTCTAAGCGCTTGTTCAGGGTAAACACCGGACATTACAGGACAGGCAACCAACTTACATCACGCCCCATGCTTCTTGAAAGAGCACCGTTTTTAGCATCAGACAAAACGGCAGTAGATTAGACTCCTTACGAAGGTGAAATGGCAATTTATTCCAAGCTGCAGGAAGGATGGTCGAAAAGGCACGCCCGCCCAAAGTAGACAGGCGGAAATGTGGGCTGACCAAAAGAGTATCCTCTGATGAACGTAATGTCCTACCAGGAGTGTAACAAGACAGTCGGGCTTTAATGTAGCTGGGCGCATTGCCATATACTGCCTTGTGTGAGATGCACAGACCTTTAAACATTGCTCTCTGTCTGATAGGGAGCCAATGTAATTGGCGCAGGAGGGGCGAAGCATGCGTACTCCTGGGCTTCTTAAAGATGAGTCTGGCTTCATCGTTTATAACTGTTTGCAGTGTCGAAAGTTGTTGCTGGGGGAGCCCGACATAAAGGGCGTTACCGTAATCCAGCCGTCCTAAGATCATAGCGGACACCACGCTCCTTAAAGTAGAGAAAGACAACAGTTGGGAGATTTTACGAAGTTGCCTAAGAAGGCCGACACATGTGCCCACCACTGAAGACACTTGCTTCTTCACAGAGAAATTACCATCAATGTGGATGCCCAGACTTTTCACCACGACTACCGGACTTAGTGCTGGTTCCGTCGTCCACACCAAATCTAAGGTGTGGCCTTTATCGTGCGTAGGGCCTATTACTTGTTGCACCATGCCTAGGGCCGTTAGAGCCTCTTCTAGATGGCTAGCTTGCCCTTCTTTGGGGGATATCTCCCAATGGAAGTTGAAATCCCCCATAACCATCCAATTCTTATAACGAGATCTAAGATCATGGGCCAACTCAACAAAAAGATCCATAAACGCTGGTTTAGCCCAGGGGGGGCGATACACCAATAAGATAACCAAGCAGTCAGTGCCCACCTCAAATTTCACTCCTAAGACATCTGCGCCACCTATACTTTCAGCACAGACTCTTTCCGCCCTCCATCGACTATTGTGGAGGAGAGCAACCCCACCTGCTCTCTTTGTACCTACACGATTTTGACAGATAGCCATAAAATTCGGAGGGAGGGAGGCCACCACATCTGGTGTAGAGGATTCCTCAAGCCACGTTTCCGTGAACCCAAGAATATCAACCTCCCCATCCTGTAGTAGCGAAAATATTTCCAAATTGTGCTTCTGTAATGAGCAAGTGTTTAAAAGACCATAATTCAGAATCATATCTACATTCATTTTTCCCCTCCCCTCCCGTCCTCGCGAAGGTATAAGCAACCCTTCCTGGCGTAACTGTGTTAGGCATTCTTGGCTTAGCTGTGTGCTACCTTGATGAAGCTTCATCAGTGCAGATCTACTATACCTAATGGCTGGGCCAGGGGTTGTGGCCCCTGGTCCCGTTTGGTCGCGGATGGGCGCAGATGGGCTGCGCGCTAGCATGAGGCAGGTTTAAATAGGCGCCTTAGGTGGCCGTCTGACAGCTAGAATGCTGCCCGAAGATGGCGCCCACCAGGCGTCCCAACTATCCCCAAGATGGCGTCCAAGAAATGATCATGAATGTAAGCAGGGGACACGCTAAGCAGCGGTGTAGGTACAATTAAAGTGCAGGTATGCGGAGCATTCTATATTAAAATGATGTTCAGTGAAATATAACCCACCAAACTCCTAATAAAATGCAAAATCCCTAAAAACCAAAATGCCTCGCAAATGAAACAGCGCGAAGCGCTTGATGTCAGAGCCTTAGCAGGTTCAGTGTTACCTTGTACAGCAAGTGTAACAAGTGAATCTTATAATAAAATGAATGCATTTCTTGCAGAATCAGTGTGACCAGGATTTGATTTCCATTACAGCTCTGTGAGAGGGGTACATGGTGAGACTAATCCCAATGTTGTAATTGTGCCCAAGTGGGCGGTGCTCTATATAGGGATTGACCATTAATTGGTTTCTACAGACTCCCTGGTTTCTCACATGATAACAAAAGAGGAAATGTTCAAACATACGACATAATGCAATTCACCGAAGTAATGAAATTGTGATCAAAATTAAGAATCAAAGAAAGGTAAAAAAATGTATTGCCCAAGTTGGCAGTGTTTAGATTGAGGTAGGCATACTCCAACTCTATGGTAACCAATTAATTATAACAGACTGATTCTTAGTCATATGATCTTGATTCTTGCAATTATGTTAATACCCTGTCATTGATTTGAGTTCTAATATCTAAAGCAATTCTGCCCCAGTGGACAAATAATCCAAAAGTGAGTGAGGTTTACAAGGGATCAAGACATTAATACATTCTTAACTTCATGGTCGCCCGGGAATGACAGGTACCCATCTCCTGTATTCTGCAACCATACAAGGAAAAAGTCAAGAGTATGTGTAATATATATATATATATATATATATATATATATATATATATATATATATATATATATTACCTACTGGCGGTCGCCAGTAGGTAGTTATAGTTAGGATCGTTTTACAAAGGAAATCCGCAACATTCTATTGGGAATAACTTTGGCGCCGAATGAGGGATCTGCCTGTAAATTTCCTTAACTGTGCCTCGCTGCGCTCCGCTCCTTCCCTGAAAGTTTCGGGGGGATCCGTCAAGCGGGGGCCGAGATAAAAGGGGGGTCCCAAAACGTGTTTTGCCCATTGTAATTTCCATTGGGCGGTTGGACTCACTTTTAGCCTGAACGGCTGAATGGATGTCCACCAAACTTGGCAAAATTGTAGGGACTGGTACCCCGATGTGCCTTTGCTATGTCTCAAGATATATGCTCCAGTGGTTTTTACGAAAATTAACTTTGAAAAAATATATATTGGGCTACATTGGGCTATATATATGTTAGAGCCCAATGTAGCCCAATGTAGCCCAAAGATGGCCACCAGAGACAAAAAAAAACAAATGTAGCCCAAATATCAGCCAGATGTAGCCCAACTATAACCCAATGACAGAATGTCCCAGAGTGTTCTAAAGAACAACTAGAGCGCTAACAGTCTTACTTATGACAAAAGTATGGCACACCTGGAGTCATCTTGATTGGAATAAAGTGTTAACACTTAAAACATTTAATTTGCAAAGGAACAAAATGAGGGGGTTCATTTTGCCATAGAAATTATGATTAGTGCAGAAGAAAGAAAAATTAGGGCACATTTTAAGTGACTTTTCAAATCCTCTTATATTTCATTAAAAAAATTCTGATATGCAGTCTCCCAAGATGGCCACCAGAGACAAAAGAGCCCAAATGTAGCCCAAATATCAGCCAGATATTGGAATAAAGTGGTAACACCTAATACATTTAATTTGAAAAGGAACAAAATGAGGGGTTTCATTTTGCCATAGAAATTTTTATATATATATATATATATATATATATATATATATATATATATATATATATATATATATATATATGTGCGCTCGCGTGTAAAGACACAGCCACACTCGCGGGGAGAAACTTGAACTCGCCTTTATATATATATATTCACTGAAAAAAACCATAGGTTTCACACCAGTTATAGTTAGGAATTAGCATTTAAAAAACCTATTAAATTCACTGAAAAAAGCATAGGTTTCACACCAGTTATAGTTAGGTGGAAATTTTACTCGCATAAAACCATTGAAATTCCCACGTTATAGTTAGTTGGACTCTCTATAACTTGCGCGTGCAATGCACTGCTGATGACGTCACATATTAATTCACTCATGACATGGTCAGTGACATCACTCATGACATCACTGATGACATCTCAAATGACATCACTGATGACATCATCCAGTGAATGTATATCTTTCTGAAAAATAAATATTTTTTATATATGTATATCTAAAGGTTGATGGAAGAATAAATGGGTAAATAAATGTCTAAATGGATGTTTTTTTTGTGTAAAAATGATTGGTTAACTGACTTATTAAATGTATCTTAGTGAATACATACATTAGCGAGTAATGTTTAAATATTTAAATATCTGTATCTGTGTCTCACTTTGTGTATAAGTGGCTGCATGGGTTGGTGAGTAGCTACACGAGTGTGTATATGGGTTATTAGTTGTTTTTTTGAGTATCAGTATCAGTGTCTGTATGGTTCGGTGGGGGATATTACTTAGAGCACAGATGCATGAATGAGTGACTCACTATTTGTATGTATTTTGAAGACAGCATGTGTGCAAGACTGTATGGGTGGATGATTGTGTGTATATATGTTTCCGTTTCTGTAGAAGTATGTGTAGTGGTGTGTATATAGCAGTATAATCAAGTAAATGCTTTTTTGATAGTTTATTTGCATGTGTGAATTTGTGTGTGAGTAACTATATGGATGAGTATTAGTGTGTAACAGGATGTATAGGTGTATGAGTACATATGATGAGTAAGTACATGCATGAGTGACTATATAGAACTGTTGGTGAATGAGTGGATGTGTATGTAGATGTTGGAATTACCTAATAAGTTGTTGTAATTGGTATTGGTTTCTCCTTTTTTAAGAAAATGTTAGTTTCTATTTTTGAATGTGTGTGTCAAAGGTTATGTTATGCTGATAGGAGGTCTGCCACTTTGTCACAAGGATGTTGTCATAAGTGATGTCATTTGAGATGTCATCAGTGATGTCATGAGTGATATCACTGACCATGTCATGAGTGATGTAATATGTGACGTCATCAGCAGTGCATTGCACGCGCAAGTTATAGTGAGTCCAACTAACTATAACGTGGGAATTTCAATGGTTTTATGCGAGTAAAATTTTAACCTAACTATAACTGGTGTGAAACCTATGGTTTTTTCAGTGAATATATATGTAAATCAATTAAAACATTTATAAGTTATTATTATATACAGTGAATCCATTAAGGAGAAAGACATTGTTAACCATATTGTAATACAGCTCTCTACGAGCAATGATGTACAATTATTCCACATGAATATGCATCTCTTTATCCAAATTTAATCCATTAGGGATTATGGTGTTAAGGTCTAGGATATATTTGGACCTGAGTTTTCTTAACTCAGGCTCCACAGAAAAGCCTCTTCTGGAAAGACATTGTTGCATGCTGCAAGCAGTCACCCCAAGACTTTAATTGAGAGAATCCCCTACAGGGAATTCCACAAAGCCCACAGAAGCTGTAGCACTGAATCAGCATTCCAACAAGAATGTGCTACCATCCTTAACAGATTCAAACAGAAAGGGTACAGACCGACCATAATTAATGCCACATTACAAATAGTACAGAAACTAGGTAGAGATGAACTCTTAGGAGCCTCTTACGATGCCGATTGTAAAACCTCTGACCTTAGCCAGTCGTAATTGAACTCGGAAGGTCATTCCAGCAGGCTTCCGATGAGTCAGAAATGGCCTGTAATCAAAATGGACGGCATTATACGCAGTCCAGATTGCGATGCATGGTTTCCGGCAGGCTTCCCATGCAGGGCTTTCAGACATGAAAAGCCAATTGGAAAGCACGTTTGGGGGCCCCTAGCAGGGCCCCCTTTCCCTCACGCTTTTGGTTTGGGGTCAAGGGGGCTGTTAAACCCTGCACCTTGCCTGCAAAGGCAGTGCAGGGATTAACACAATTTTCCATTTCTCTATGGGAGCTTGTAACACAAGTTCCCACAGAGAAATGGGAGTGCGGTTGTATATCATATTTTTTACTTTAATATAGTTTTATGAAATAGAATTTATCAATTAGTTCAATATATATATATACATATACATATATATTAATTGTTATAATAATTGCAGTGTTAATAATATTAATATAATTACATGTTTTAAATATAGATTTCATTTGTATGTGTATTTATATTGAAAAATGTCCAAATAATTTGACATTTATAATTTAGTAGTGGGTCGTTGGGTCAGTAGGGGAATAGTGTGGGAAGTTATCTAAAAGAGAATTTATTGCTTTTTTAATTTATGATTTATTTTGTAAAATATGTATTGGTGATTAATTAGGTTAATTGCCCAGAACCATTAATATCGATACCATATCGAATATGGTGTCTTACGCATGGTGGATGGCCACGTCCATTGCGGACACTGCATAGCTGCCTCGTGCTCATGACACAAGAGTTGTAGTGTGAGTGGCCTCATGCATGTGGTGATGACTAGAAATGACAAAAGGCCCACTCTCTATAATGGCTTGTCATCGAGTGCCAGTCGGGGCCCAACATGAAAGGCTGAGTGTGGCCTAAAAAACATGCACCTACACACAATTATTACTGGTACTGGCAAAGGTTAAAATGGCTAGGTAGGGGCAACATGATTTAAACCAAACGCGGGGCGTGCTCGCGTTTCATAAATGCTGGCAATGGTTACACAGTCAAACATGGTCATTGTATGCCGGGAAGGGGCCTCCTGAGTTAGAGAAAGTTCCCCGACCGGCAAAGGTTTACAAAATGGGCACATGCTGTTGCGGTATTACTTAAAGGTGGGGGGGCAAACGCCTCCTGATAAATGAGAGAGGTGGGGGTGGTAGGCCATCGTCTAATCCTCAGACGGGATACGCAGGGTATCGTGCAGCAAAAAGAATCAGTAAAAAGACAGTTCAGCTATGGGTGTGTGCCTTGTCTGGTGCAGCGTAGGACAAATGAAGAAGAGGGGTATCGAGCAGCAAGCTCTCTTACCTTACAATGCCGGCCATAGCTCAGGATTTAGAAAATGCTGGTGCCGGTTGAGGCGCCAATATATAATTGGTGTGTGCGCATGGACGCATGAACGTGCAACATCATAATTTCCCACACTTAGGCAGAGTCAGCACAAGACTACAGTATTGGCGTGGCGGCCCCTGGGGTTTGGCGGCCCTGTGCAGGTGCACAGCTTGCACATGCCTAAGGCCGCCCCTGAATGAGGGTTTACACCCAGGAGGAGGCTTCGAATTATGCCCAAAATATGGAAAAGTATGGGAGTACCTATGCATAAAGTGCTTATTACATTGTAGTCACGCACAAAGTAAAAGAAAAGTGAGCGCGGTCTGTCAATGGTGAGCTATAATACTTCTTCTAAATTGTACCCGGTGTGACAAATCAGTGACAGAGGGGAAAAAAATAATTTCCTCCAATGAACCAAAGCAAATGTTTGTTATGTAATTACACGATTCCCAGGGCTGGCATATAAGTTACACGGTGGCATCAGGGATACTCAAGAAGGTAGTGACTATGGCTCCCCATAGAATAAAATGAGAATTACAAGAATGTTTTTGGAATGTTTTAGTACTTGTGTCTTTCTGTTAAGTCTTCCCAGCAACACAGCTAGATAAAATAATGTTTCCCAAAGCTGAAACTATCTAAAACATCTCTATTGTTTACCGAGATAAGGAAGAGAGACCACTCCATCACACTCTCATTATTCAACTTTTGTCTACTTTTAAAAATGTTAGCACAAAGATCAGAAGCTGTGGTATGTAAACTTTTCTCTTTGAAAGTAGCTCAGGTTAAATTGTCACAAATTATTCAGATATATAAATATAAGTGATAAACACATACTCCGCTGTCAAACCGAATTTAATGTATCCTAATGATTCTTCCTCATTGAGTTCTATTTACTGAAATGTATTAGAGATTTGTGTTGAAGGCCAAAGGAAAATGTTCCTGGAATCATCTGAGGGAATAGATCTCTAATTTGGAGCAGTCAAAAATACCCATTAAAATTCTTCTGTTAAATGCAATTCTTGGGCTCGTAAAATAAATGAGGAGCCTGCAGTCCAAATATAGGGAGTTAGCGCTGGTTGCTTTAATGTAATCGATTATAGGAATAAGGAGTTTCCCCGGGAACCTATATGAAGCAAAGAGCAATGCTTATATATCATATAAAAGGATCCATTAGGGATTTTCTTAAAAAAATCTTTAGATCAAGTAATATGCATTAAGGCATCCTTGCAGTACCATATCAAATGTGCTCAGTGATTAGTGTAGTAGGAACCAAGAGCCACATGTGTACCGGAAACATTTTGAGAGTTCCTAATTGTGACTTTTAGCTCCTCATGTCTGAAACTTCCTGCCCCTGGAACTCAGTACCACCTTTAACTATAGGAAGTTTAGACAGATGCTGAAGACTCCTTAAGCAAGCCTATTAATAACTTTGCAGAGCCATGCTGGGAGAGGTACCTAGTGCCAAGAGACTGGTTGGTGTTTGTGCGTTATACAAGCTGAAGTAACATAACATACCATACCATTCCCAATGGGGTCTCAGTTGACCTGCCTTATCAATATTCATGAGGAAGGTCGCAATTTGCGACCAATTGGGAATGGTCTGTAATTGCAGGCATGGTGGTCTGCTGAGTCAGTAGACCACCCTGTCTGTGACTGCTTTTTAAATACAGCAATTTCTTTTTTTTTTTTATGTAGCTCACTTTCCTTAAAGGGAAATGAGATGCATTTAGAAAAGAAAAATGAAAAGGAAACTTTTCATTTTTTAAGAGTACACAATGGTCTATGGGACCCCTGCGCTTAAACAAATTATTTGCCCACATCACAAAGGGGAAGGAATCCCTTTGTGAATGTGTTGCCACCTCCTTCACGGAGTTGGTAAAATCTGAATGTTTTGCGACTGCATTCCGGTTGTACGGGAAATAGTTTCCACTGAGAAGTACAGTAACAAAAGTAAAATATGAAAGGGACTTTTTGATTTGCTACCTTGCGAAGTTGAAAAGGTTGCCATTAATGGTTGCTTTGTATAAGAGTGGTATACTATTCTTATGCTTAGTTTTTCATTTTCTCTGAGACTGCAGTCTAACTGACAACATAAAAAATACCTGATCAACAGTGCTTGGGGTGGTACGTCTTTAGATGTTTCAACACACTTGTGCCACTCACATATTTTTAAGACATAGTCCTGGAGAGGGTCTTTTCATATAAAAAGCACTTCACAAGCATTTACACCACTTTCTTTTGCCTGGAGGGGCTGGTAAAAACCTCCCACGCAACTGATTGCTGCTTTGCTCGGGGTTGCTCCTCCAAAGAACTGCGTTCAACAAAATGTGGCAACTGATCTTCACTGCCACCAGATACTGTTTTATTGGCAAATGATGGAAATCGCAGAAACATTTAATTTAGAAGCGAAAGAGAGCCGGTGCTCGAATAAGAAATGCTTTTTTACAATCTTTATGATTGTTTTTCCTCCAATGTTCTAGGATAAAGCTTTATACACTACCTTGATTATGGGATGCAGATACAAAAGCTGAGAACAGTAAAAAAGGGAAAAGGAAATGATTGACTAATAATGTTAAATACTATTGGAGCATACGAAATGTCTACTGTTAGGTTTATAGTATGAACTTATGCATTGCAGAAACTAAAAGTGTATCATTGAATTTTGAAAAAAGTAATATTAACTTATATTTATGTTCTTTATGTTTTTAAACAGATAAATGACACCATCTATTGCAGTAAAGTAATTTCCTAATTTCTTCTTTCTGTGTAGTTCTACAAAGTGCACCAAGATACAGTATCATAGAGCCACTGAGACATCCAGACACACACTGATAGTGCCATTGATATTCCCAGGCACTTGTACATTCAGCCACTCACATACCCACTAACTTACCAACACAGTCAATAACACACCAAGTCACTTACTAACTCATGTACTCCCGCATGTATTCACTTACCATACAGATAAACACCCATTCACTGACTCATAAAGGTACTAACTCATGCACTAATTCACCCTTACAGTCACTCATGCATCCACTAAGTCTCCTTACAATGACTAACACACTCAGTCACTCTCCTATGTAACTATTGACATAACAAATCGCTCTCCCGTATAGTTCCAAACACATCCACTCACTCACCCAGTCACTTATACCCCTACCCCAGTCTCCGCTACAGGTACTAACACAGCCAGTCAATCACTCATACAACAAGTGATACACTCAATCTCTCATACAGGCAATGACACACTCATTCACTCATCTATACAGGCACTCACAAACCCAATCTCTCACCCATGCAGCTACTAACATATGTACTGACTCAGCCATATAGCAACTCACATACCCATTCACTTCCCTATACACTCACTGACACACCCGCTCACTCACCCATAAATTTACTAACATATGCCGTCACCGATACTCCATTCCAGATACTTACTCCCTCCACATTTCCAGATACTTACTCCCTCCACATACATGCATTTACATACCCTCTCACAGACCTATACACCCATTGACACACCCATTGCCTCACCCATACAGTTACTCTTACTCTCACTCACTCATTTACCCATACTGTCACTGACACACCCACTCACTTACCCACACAGTCACTGATGCATGCACTCACTCACCCATACAGCCACTCACACATCCAGTCACACACCTATACAGTCACTGAAACACGCACTCACTCACCCATACAGACACTCATTCATCCATACACTTACCCAGACAGCTACTCATGTACCTGTTCACATATCTATATACCCACTCACACATCCACTCACTCGCCAATATAGCCACTGCCGCACCCACTCACTCACCCACATACCTACTCACTCAAACACTTACACATCCACTTACTCACTCATGCACCCATTCACTCATTAACACAGAAACTCACTCACTCATTCCGTGTTTATACAAACAGACGCATACAGTTGATCTTTTTTTTATCAAGAAAAACCCAGAAGGGTGATACAAATGAGAACTTTTTTCAAAACTTTTTTGAGTTTTTTTTAATATTTTGTGCTTTTTTTAACAAATGAAATGAAAACTGGAAAATGTTTTAAAAGATAAAAAATTAGGGAAACAACTGGCATTCAAAAAAAGAAAAAATACACTTATGCACTTTTGTAGCATCCAAAAGTGTCGCAGGTCATTGTTCCCCTACAGTTAGAACTTTTTTGCAGTCCAAACAAAAAGTGTTAATTCTTTGGAATTCTGGTGAGTTCTTTGGGAACTGTTGCTGGACATCAGATAGTAGAGGGTCTTCAGAAGTAGTTTGTGTTGCAGTTGAGGTAGACGGATCCCCAGCACTTTACTGCCTCAGTTGTCTTGTCAACTCCTTAGAGTGGTGCATCTTCAGATGATACAACATACTCATTGTGCCGCACAAATACTTCTTGAACATACCCCTGGAGAGGGTCTTCTTGCATATTAAACACTTCATATGCTTAGCAGCCACTTTCCTCCCCTGGAGGGGATAGTACAAACATCCTAAACAATTGATTACCACTTTGCTGGGCGTTCCTCCTCCAAAGAACTGCCTTTGTCAAGGTGTGGCTCCTGATCTTCCTTTATAGTTAGGAAATAAAATTAAATAAAAATAGAAAATCACTGAAAACATCCAAATGTTACAGGGATGTTATAGTTAGGAAATAGATTTTAAAAAACCTTAAAATTGACAGAAAAAAACAAAGGTTACAGGGACGTTATAGTCAGGCTCACATTTCACTCATGTAAAACCATAGAAATTCAGTAGTTATAGTTGCCTGAGCTAACTGTAATTTATGCCCCCAAAATGCACTGCTTATGACCTCACATATTACATCACTCATGACATGGTCAGTGACATCATTGATGACATCACTGATTAAATGACATCACCAATGACATCATCCACAGAATCACTCACACACCCTCTCACACCCCCATACAGCCTCTCATACACACACTGACACAACCACTCACCTACCCATTCATATCCCAGGATAATTAACTACAGTGTATTAAAATAACACATATGCATTTTCAATTAATATTTTACATAATGTTGGTATTGAACCTGATGTATTCCAACATTCACACGCCCAGCCACTCATCAATAGAGCTACTTACAAACCCACTCACTCACTCATAAAGCCACTCACAAAACTACTCACTCACCCATACAGCTACTCATACAACCAGTCACTCACCCATACAGCCACTCACAAAGCCACACATTCATCCAATGTTTCACATATACAGCCACTTACACACCTACTCATTCACTCATACAGCCTCTCCACACAGCCACTCACACACCCATACAATCACTCACACACTCACTCACACAATAACACAATCACTTTTATACCAATGCACACATCCATACAAGCATTTACACATCTGCACACTCACCCATACAGCCATTTATACGGACAATCACTCTCCAATACAGCCACTCATATACCAAGTCACTTAAACAAACACCCACTCAAATAACCACCCGCTCATCCATACAGCCTCTCACACACCAAGTCACTCATTCATACAGCCATTCAGATACCCACTCCCTTACCCATACAGTCACTCACATACCTACTCACCCACTCATACAGCCACTCACGTAGCCACTAAGTCACTGATAAAGCCATTTATACACCTACTCACTCACCAATACAGCCACTCACTCACACACACAGCTACTCACACACCCACCTATACTCCCATACAGCCATTCAGACACCCACACAAACACGGATGCATGCAGTCACACAACCGCTCACAGAATATATGTTAGAAGTAGTATCACTCATTAGTATTACACCTAGTATTCTAATTTAACTTTATTTAGTAGCTTAGTAAATATGTGTAACACTAATAAACTCTTAGGAAACACTTATACTCACTGGATGATGTCATCAGTGATGTTATTTAGGATGTCAGCAGTGATGTCATCAGTAATGTCACTGAGCATGTCAGGAGTGATGTAATATGTGAATTCATAAGCAGTGCATTGGAGGGGGTTACGTTATAGTTAGCTCAGGTAACTATAACTGCTGAATGTCTATGTGTTTGTACAGGTAAAATGTGAGCCTAACTATAACGTACCTGTAACCTTTGTTTTTTCAGTAAATGTTTACATTTTTTAAAATTCTATTCCCTAACTATATTGTCCCTGTAATCTTTGTTTTTTTCAGTGACTAGATAGATAGATAGATAGATAGATAGATAGATAGATAGATAGATAGATAGATAGATAGATAGATAGATGGATATTATTATAAATGGGGTTTCTGATTGGCTAGGTTATACACCTAAACCAGTCAGAACACACCACTCTAGCCAGGGTAAGGAAGTTACACACCGAAGATAACCCCTGCTCTTCCCCTTGGTAGCATGGCAGAGCAGTCAGGGTGATCCCAGGGGCAATGTGTAAAGTGTTTGAGCAACACACACACACACACACCAGTGACACACAAGGCACACCACAACAAGAGACTGCACACAAGGTGATATAAAAGATATCCTTTGTATGTTCACAGAACACATTAGACCGCAATAAAATAAATCACTGTGCCACTAGGCACTTGTCATGACTTCACATAGACCATAAAACCACCATGCCAATTGGGCAATTGTCATAACTACACAAGTAGTGCACTAAAGTGAAGACCTTATAGGTTACACATGTTTCAACAACACCCAACACCATACATGGTATGCAGTTCCTGGAAAAGCACTCATTATTATGGCCAGTAGAAGGCAACAACAAACATCATATGTCCATGTCATGGCACATATGTGAAGTATATGAGGTAGAAACAGGTTATTTCACTGTTACTATCCCTGCCACATACCACTGCAATATGCAACATTACATCAGGGCATAACATATAAGAATTACCAGCATACACATTAACATGCACTACCACAACACTATGAGCGGCACCTGCACTCTTATGATGGTACCTGGTGTTCTTGTGCCCTTCCCGTAGGCTTATGGGCCACATGCCCGCCTACAATAGGGAAGGCAGTAATTATAGAGGTGCTGCGAACGTATGTTCTCCCAATGGCCCCTCAGGACGGAGAAAAGCAGTCAGCAGGATTGTCACGAAGGAACACACTGGTACATCCACTGTATCCCCTCACGACCGTGTGGACAACTGCAGCACTTCAGACATGCTAGGCATCTCCGAGGTGCGGCACTGGAATTTGCAGAGGAGAACACCTCCGTCAGACAGGCCTTCCGCCCTAGCACCCCTAAGCTCTGCTCCGTGCAGAGCAAGAACCTCCGTTGGGTCAGAGCCTTCCACCTTGTCTCTTCGACCGGGGCGCCCGCAACCATGTGGTGTAGCTGCTCCATTTTGGCAAGGGGGCACCTGTTCCCTGATCCTCCTGGGCAACAGTGCTGAATGAGGCCGCTCTGTGGCAGCAGGACATGGAGTGAAGTCTCCGTTGGCTCAACTCTCTTCTGCCAAGCCCCGCTTCACGGAGGGCCCCACCCACAGTGATGTTGGCATTGCTGGGCAATGCAGAGACTTCCTGTGCCACGATGACTTGCTGCTTTTGTGCTCTTTGGCAGCCCGGGGCCACGTAGCAGGGCCCTAGCTGTCCCAGCTGTAGATAAGCCAAAACGGACCGATGCAGGGAACACAAAGGGGGAGAGCACTTCTTCCACCTCCGCTCTCCCCTCCCATTGCTTAGGCCCCCAGAGGAGAGTGCTGCACTGACCACGCTGCAGGGCAGTCAAACGAGCTCCTCTCTAGTTTTGTACAGAATTCAAAGGGCTCACCAAGCACTACCAGCAAAACAGGGAGGGCTGCACTCCCCATTCCCTGGAGAACAAGTGGGGGGCACGTAAAGCAGGGAGCAACCAGCAGGCCACTTGAGCAGGCTCTCTTTACAGCAAAGTGGCAGTCCTTCTTGTGTCCTAGCAGGCCACAAGTCATCCCAACAAAGCAAGCAAGTTCAGATGGCGTTTCCTCCTGGTGCAGTATGTAGACCAGCATCGTCTGGTTACAAGTCCCACACAGTGTCTAAATTCATGGGGTCACAGCACCTGTACTTATACTGAAAACGTCTTTGTTCTGGGGCACTTCAAACACTGTTTAGAAGTGCACCACATAACAAGCCCTGGCCCCAGACACACTACAGGAGGGCAGAGACAGTCTTGTCCAAGGCAGGCACAGGTTTGAAAGGCTACTTCAGTGGGTAGCGCAAGCAGCCCTGCAAGCCCACTAGTACCATTTAATTTACAGGCCATTAGTAGATAGGATACCACTGTACAACGGCCTTGCAGTACATTAAATATGCCAAACAGGCGTATACCAATCTTACCACGTTTACAAGAAAGGGCACATGCACGTTAGCCCTTATCAGCAGTGGAACAGTGCTCAGAGTCATAAAACCCAAAAAAACAGGTCAAATACAGGAGGTAAAAATTTCTGGGATGACACTGCAAAAAGGGCCAAGTCAACAGATATTCAATTAACATTTCTTCTTTTCGGGTATTTTACCTGTTTTGTGAGAATGTGTGGTGCTGGACTTACTCCAAGGTTAAGGGGGAGTAAATTTACTACTGTTTTGGGACCTCTTTGGCTCCCTAAACCAAACCCATTTAGGTGTAAGAAATACCCATTTTCCTGCCACTCATAGCTTCCTCACACATATACAATTAAATCCTACACCTATGCATGTGATCCGCTTCGCACACGAAATGGGGACTCCCTCACAGAAAAGATAGGATTGTTTAAGGCAGTGGTCTCTGTATGTAGATTAGTGAATGCCTTATTATGTACAAGAGTCATAATACTGTAGTATTTATTCACTTGCTAGAAGAAAATGGCCTTATAAATAGGCAATGTAAGATAAAAAACATCACAGAACAATGCTGCATAAAACATTTTGTGCATATGAGCAATCTGTACTGAAATGTAATTATGCCAATTACCAAGCGGTCAGTAATCGAACATGCTGGAAACAGCAGCTGAAGCGACTTGAATGGTATCTGCAGCGGTGCGTATGTCTAGCTGAAAACCGTGAGAAATCCTCCCACCTGTATGGATTATTGATGAAAGAGAGATGCAGGCAATGGATGATGGATGATTACCAAACGTAAGAAGGAGTTCCCTCCGATAAATATGCATGACCTGCTGGATCACAGGCAGAGAAGCATATGTGAAACCAAACCTCCTACCTGGATAGACAGCTTTTAAAATATTAAACTGCATTTATATTCACACAGTATTAGAGCATTATATATGTATTGTCATCACGTTTAACTTTGCATCAAGTAAATACATCTAGGAATGAGGCTCATGGAACTACCTTAGGCAAAATAGTATGCTTTTATATGCTTTAACTTAAGTGTACATTAAAATTTCGCCATCTGTCATATATTAACCCAACATGATGAAGAAAAAAATATGTACTTATAAACACTCTCAAACCCCCAGATACGACCATGTGGAAAAATCCAATTATTTAAATAACAAGATCAGAACTGATTCATGCCACAAGCCCTCACCCATGAAAGTTGTGACATATCCAGGCAATACAGGTCATTTTATATCCCAGTGTAATTAATTACGGCGCATTAAATTAACACCCACATGCATTTTCAATTATTATTTTACTTAACGTTAATATATTGACCCCGTTGCAATCTAACAAGTCACCAACCTTGGTTCCACACTTTCGGTGGCAGGTACCAAGGTCCTCAAAATGCAAACCTACTCACAGCCCTCTGGAACCTTCTAGAACCAGGAGCCCCCTTCCTTTACCTTTCCTGTCAGCCTATAGTAACACAAACCGACCGAGCTCTTCTCACGCTCCATCTACTAACTGTAAAAGGCGATCCACTGATTTTCTGAAGCAATGCTTTATCAGACTCAAACAAAGCAAGAATGCGCTACTGTAAAGATGGCCTTATATATCTCAACCAATGACCCTGAAGACTCATGATGATCTGAAACTGTTCCTCTGAACTCTCTGCTTCGCCTAATGTACCTTCGGTGCATTGTAGGCTGCTATTGTTACTTTAGCATACTTTTTTGTTAATTAAAATATAAACATAATTGCAAATGGGTGGGAGGGGAGTGTGTTGTTTGCCTCTGGTATACGGTAGTGTAAAGGAAGAGTTAAAATGAGAATGTGGTGTTTTTTTGTTATTGTGTTACAGTCTGGATAAAATGTACCTCACAGGAAGAGGTAAAGGTTAAGGGAAGCCCACACAGAGAGCAGGAACTGACTTAGATTGTTCTTTAACAACTGAGAGGAATATACAGTGAATTAAGATTAATTCGAATCATATTCTTTATTTACCTTACCTATATGACGTCTGCAAACATTATGTTAATGGATGTTTTAGCATTTGAGAAAGGGGTAAATCTGCTTGGAGAGATGCTGATAGAAACTTATACCAGTGTACAATAATGTTATCCAAAAAGGTACAGTAGTTTCCAGCAACATTAAGGCGTGTCACTATCAGATAATGTGCTGTTTTTCTCAGTGTAAAGACAGCCCATTGCATCACGTATTTCACTCTGCAATGCACACACTTAAACCCAGCAGGTATTTCTTTGTAGATCAGAAACATGGGCATATTTACTCAATGTAACTCTGTCTGCTGTACCCATTATTCTGAGTAGTGTTAAGCGCAAATTTCAATGACAACTATAATATTTGTCTAATATCAGCACTAGGATACTCTTGCGGGTGATAGTGCGCATTACAAATACACATAACAATTCCTCATTTTTTGTTATGCTTTTACATTTAGTAGATGCATTCATCATTCCGCCTCGTCCACATACAGATTTAGATGTCTGTTTTCAAAAAACCTTGTGTGTATCCAATCAGGACTTATAATTGAATCTGTGTCCTCCACTGGCTCATAATTAGATGTGTTTCTTGTCTGTCATAGTTCCACGCTCCTGATTTGATAGGTTTCTTTCTTATTCCTTGTTTTGCCCACTCAAGGAGCATTTCAGTCTCACTGAATTTTGGTAGATTGAGTTATATCATTCCACTGCAGATGTCAGACTTTGTAGTGCATAAGGGATTATTTTCCCAGCCTCTCTTCGTCTTTGCCTGCTCCCTCTTCCATTCCTGAGCCAACTCTATATCTTTAAAAAAAAGTCCAGAACTGCAAGCTTGATCCACCAGCTCTTTTGCACTCTGCCTGATTCCTGCAAATGTAGCAGTACGGGTCCATATGTAATTGCTTTGTAAACCATTTCTAAATGGCCTCTTGTGCATGTCTTTGCCAACATGGGCCAGAGCCATAGTTCAATGTTCTTCTTAAGCTTTAAGAAAAATTGTTACGAAATGGAATGATTTTTCTTAAAGCAAATTAAAATCCATTCCAAGATGGGCACCATGCATGCGTGCTCATGCATAGCAACAATATGGAAAAAAGATAGCATTGACAAAGTCAATAGCTCTGTCTATCAGTGTCATGGGCAAGTCCGGTTGGCTTTGCCAATGCTTGTTATTTATATATGTGCCTGTTACAATATTCATTGTCTTCTTGAAATATTTATCATGCCCACATGGAAAACACTGAAGGATACAAAGAAATGATGGATAGACTGCTTGAATTAATCTCAGCCACTGGTGGGGCTGCATCCCAGTCCCTGTTTATTTTGCACACCATGCCACCTCACTTTGGACCAGTCATATACAAATCGGTCTTGACCCTGCTCCAGTGGGAACAGTACAGCCTGAACTACCCGGCCATGTCTTTCATGAACCAAAACACAAGCAACCTAGTACCAGTATCACCCACGTTAGTGCTCATCAGCCAGATATAGCTGGGTTCCTTTAACACAATGTGCGCGGAACCCACATCTGTGCATACCTGTCCCACTTAGGACAACAATATGTCTGAGGGGGGGGTGCAAGTCTTCCTCCGAGTACTTTCATATGATGTTAATTAACATTATCTGTATCAGAACATCAATAATTGTATTTCCCTTTTTAAAATTGAGAATGCTGTTTTTATCAATCAACAGTGCCCCACTTTCAACATGTTTTGTCGAGTACCCACTATCCTGTATCTTATGAAGAGCAACCGTGTTCTCCTATGTACTTATCTATCTTTGTGAGGATGGACAACCGTGCATCAGCCTTTTTACTATTAGCATGCATTTTCAGTCACCTAAGCTTTTTAGCTAGGATTGGAAAACTACATGCTTCCTGATATAGGTAAGAACTACTGTACTAACTGCCACAAATAATTCGTAGGTCCTTGCATGAATTGTGCCAATTAGAACAACTACTGCTGTATAGGGTGGTGATATTTTTTGGAGATGTTCAATTTTATTGTTAATGTTTTATGTTAAACTTTTGAGAACATCTAGCCTGACTGGCAACCCTGTAGTTAGTTGTTTTCATGGAATCTTGTTGTGTTACCTTTTGGAGTCATGTGGTGTTTAGAAACTTAGTTAAACTGGACCATACTCTCCTCTTTTTTTGGCGTATTCAGTGAAGGCGTTACTACACTCATTCTAAAATTTTAAAAAAAGATAAATGACCTTGAATGCGCATTCCTCTTTTGGCACGTGCATTACCCCGTGAGAACCTGCGGAGGGCCATGCCAGGTCTGAAACGGGTGTGCCGTCTGGGGATGAGGTTTAAGAAAATGATCCAATTGCATTCGCTGCACGAAGATGTTTTAAAGTGATGCAACCTTGAAATAAAAATTTAATTGTGGATCCATTTCAAACAGAAGGCTGTGTGATGATAACACTTTGAGTCAAAAGACTGGAAGTGCAAATATGGTAGAAGTGTGTCAAAATTTGGTAAATATACACTGGCACATAACAAAACATCTCATTACTTCCAATTTACAGCTCATAAACAAATACAAGCAGTCAGATGTACAGTGATATGTAATAACACACTGTCTACGTAAACTCTTACAAATTATCAAGTGTGTAAATCACTGCCATCCATGTGCCCAGAACTCTGCAAGATACTGGAGTGATTGTATATAACAGGGATTTACCATAGTACCAGCATCCTACTTGCATTAGTGTCTGTGGACTTAGTAGTTAGCTGAATCAGCAGACAATGATGTAAATACCACCTCAATATTGATCACTTCAAGATCTCTCATAGTCCATGTGCTTAAGTAGGTGCATGGACCTCTGAATCATCCCCCGAAAAGGAATTTATGTTTATGACTTAGTCAGACCACAATAAGACTAGATACAGGCCAGTGACACTGAGCAATGAAAATGTAAATTCTGCTCAAAACCGAGCATGAATACATCTGTCCGCCATGAGATGTCCTGGAGATTCCACATCTAAAAGCTGTTATCCTGTGCACCCCGATGCTTGGAAATACAACTTGCCAGATGGCTGGTGATTGGAAACGTTACAACACCAACAGCAGTGAATGGATAAATGTCACTTGACTTGCTGACATGAGTTGCCGAGCCAGCCCTTGGCAGACTTTTAGCAACAACAAAAAAATAATATTCTATCATTTTTTTATTTTATTTTAACAGCGATTTGATCACTGAACAAACACCACTCCGCCTCATAATGAGTGATCTGACTAAAACTATTAAACCAATGACAAGAAATCATACTCTCTCTTTTTATTTTTGAGGAGAGGATTTTGCATGCTTTCGTGTGTATATAGAAGAATAGATAGGCGTAGCAAAGTCATGGCAAAGTTACCAGTACCCAGTAAATTATCGAGGTATCAGTGTCCACTCATTTGCCCACTCCAAAGGGAATGCCCCATTTACACATCTAAGCAGTAATTACAGTTGAAAAGATTATGCATTCTTTGCCGAAGATCTCTGGTTGATGGAGGACAACTCGGCACCCATTTATAGTATTAAATAATGTTTTTGAGACGCACAACGGTTGTCATGCGTAAGCCTTACTTAGCCATAGAATTACCTGCTACATCAGCCCTGTAAAATCTAAATGGTTCTCGGTTAATTCAACAGTTTTGATGGCCCTGCCCGGATTTTTCAGTTCTCTGGATCTGACCTCCCATGCTTAAAACGGAGGAATTCTGTGGCCACCGTGTAATTCCTCACTGCGAGAAGGGCTCAGGTTCTGGTAATTCAGAGACCGTAGCTCTGTTTAACTCCAAATTAGGGCATTCACGGGCAATTCACTTTTCTGCGCCGCTTGACCACAGTAATGCTGTCTTTAGTTGACATGTTTGTGGTTCTGTAGTCTCACGCCACCATTTTGGAAGTTTTGTTAATCTAATGACTTATACATTCCGGCTGTTTCTGAATATGCACTGGTCCCCTTTTTCCTAGAACACGGCCTTTAACCCAAGGTAGGTTCAGTTTTAGCTGCATTCATGTGGAATCCAAGCACATCACTGAGGTCACATTGCTGACTCAACATAGACGTTTCACTTTAATTTCACTGACACTTATAAAAAATATTTATCACATAACTTTCATGAGGATCGTTATGAAGGAAAGGTTTGAGATTTTTAGGGGAAGAGAATTAAGTGAGTTATGTCCACAAGCGTTACACATATTGCTTAACCGGGAGTTAAGAGGCAACGTGGGAGTCTTTAAGCGTAGGGTGCTTGCAAAAGAGTTTATGATAGTTTTAGCTTACGACCTTGTATCATTTTATTTCTCAATTAAAATTGAGGTATTTCTTCAGAGACTGCTGCGTGTTCAATTTATCTCCTTATTCAGGTATTGATTAAACGGCTGGATACCTTCTTCTGCATTTAATGCATGACGTGCGTGAAAAGCAGAGTCCAAAATGACGTATTACTGGCCCACGTTGTAAAAGGGTCAGTCCTACCTGGGTAGAGGACATCCTGGCTCGCTTGGTATGCCACATGGTTAGGAATAATAATAATGCATATGCTATCGGTCTAAAGGCACGCGATTTTGATTCTCATGTGATAGCCTTAACCTCCCAAGGACCAGAGATGGGTACACTGTTCTGTTGAACGAGCTGCCCCAGTAAAAACAGAAACCCCCATCCAGACATAGCCCAATATGGATTAGACCACGGACGTGAGAAAGTCCTAACTTTACACATGGCCACCAGCTTGATATTGCCCTATCTTTGCTGCATATATGTAATAATGTATTACAGGCATGTATAACTGTGTAGTACCACTGCAGAGCCCTGCGTAAAAATGAATTAACTTAGCTCTGATGGTTGCAACTATTGCTCTGGTTTCCGATATCTCCTGGTGGTTCACTCCCTGGACTGAATACTTCAGCAGGGTTTGTTTAAACTGGCATACTTTCCCTTGTTCCTCTCTGCGAAATGCTGGTCCTCGTGACAATTCGATTCCCCTCCCATCTTATACGGCGCTACCCCTACGGGGTTCAGTTTCTGGTAGCCTAATCAGAAGGAGGATTGTCGCCCCACTGCCAAAAATGCCCCCAGGAAAGATCCAGAGATGAAAAATAAAATGGTGATAAGGTTAATTTATTATCATTTTATTTTTCATCCACCTGTACTGAGCCGAGTGTCAGGATGGGGTGAGAAAATTGTTCTTGAGTGGCAGCAGTGAGCTGTGCACTTCAGTTTAAAGTGCACATGTCTTTTTGATCATCTGTATTGCGATTGCCAGCCAGACATGTGACAAGTGGCACATTTTAAACTTCTCTAACTGAGCTGTCTTTTTAGACAGCTGTGTTAGAGAAAGCACAGGCCTCCATTGCTCTTGAGAGCGCTGAGAAAAGCCTCTCCTTCCAATCCTGGTGCTGCTCTCATGCTGGTTACCAGCATGCGAGCAGCGCCAGGATAGGTGAGGGGAATTTGCTGGAGCTCAAGGAGACAGAGCAGGGGAGAATGTCAGATGTCGTGCAGCAAGCAAGGTAAGTTTGTTTTCTTTTTGTTTACACTTACCATTCACCTTGCATGCATGCACCGCCCCCCCCCCCCTGCCTACTTGTCAGCTGCTGCCTGTAGCCCGTTGATCTACTTCGCAACTGCAAGGCATGGACACATATGTATTTAATGTTGTAGGTTTCATCTACATAACTCCCAAAAATTAGGTGTGATTGTGCACAAGCTTATGTGAAGTATTTGTGAATGAGTTCAAACTTTGTAGCGTGCCGCGGAGGTATTACTTTGTGGACCTTAAAGTGTTTAAATATAGTCGTGGGGTGCGTCCTCTAGACTTAGAGTTCGAACCTCTGGGCACTGCTTATAAACTCGCAAGCTGCGATGTATTAATGTAAATCCATTTGAAAAAACGAAAATTGAAGCGAATAATTTTTCAAAAAACGATGTTCACATTTATTCCTTATTCTTTTGCATATGTTGAAGATCACATATTACAGTGTATTTTTCAATACATTTCGTCTTGAATTCACTTTACTGATGATCTCAATGCATTTTGTGCCTCTTGGGCACTTCATCAGGGGAATCTAATGGGAATAAGAAGTGTGTGTATGAGGACACGAGTTTAACGAGTATTAAATAAAAGTATCAAAGAAGTGACTCCTTGCATGCATTCACATAATTCAGTGTCATAGATCATAGTATGAGGACTAAGGTTTATGGCGAATAAATGAAGTAATAAGGTTAGTGGGAAAAATAATGAGAGTTTGTGCCACACTCTATGTACCAAAAGATATAAAATTGTGTTATGCATTTTTCCGCGAAAGATATATGGTACCTAGTATTAACTTGGTTGTAAAGAAAAAGCGGTGCAACATGGAAAATAAGTGGGGTGAATGTCAGAAAAGTGGTGCTCCGATATTACACAGTGTTGTCAAGGTACCAAATACACTGATATGCATTCCACATCTCAAAGATAAAGTGAACTTACTTCTCTCATCTTCATGTGTTTGCATAAATTGGAAAATGTTTAATGTATAGTCTCCCCATGTAGAGGTCTGTGAAGATAATATACAACTAGCAGATAGCAATATAAAGGCCAGAGTGCAAGTGGCGTACAGGATACAGAGTAGATGCTTAGCACAATGAGAGCAGCTGGAATCCTCACAATAGAGCCCCCTTCTACCCCAGAAACTGGTTGAAATGGCTTCAGATCTTTTGGAAATCTCCAGAACACTGCAGTTAACCACCTTCTCCTTAGAGACCAATCTGTCCATCAGGGCTTCAAGTAACCAGTGTTCAACACTGTGACTATCGCAGAATACTTCACCCCTGAGAGAGGTGTAAAGCAAATGAACAGTAAGATAGAGACAGCAGATAAAGAGACAATTGGCCTTCATACAGATATCACATACACCCCCACTTGAGTGCCTTTGTGAGTTAACCTAATGAGTTGAGGTCCCCTTTCCTAAACTGTGGGGAAAGTACAACCACACAGCCACTAGAGAAATGGCCTGCTGCTAAGTGAAGTGTGTCTGCATTGAGACAATCACTCAGCACCCTATGATTGGTAGAGTTAATATAAATCAAAACATGCAGTATACTGGCTATGGAGTAAGTGATGACAGCCAACAGTAACAGTGCTGTAGTAACCATGACAGAGCTGGAGTGAAGTGTGCCAACATCCAGAGCCAACAAGGAGTACCCAGAAAGATCATACCATAGTTGGCAGTGATTCCACAATCCACACTACACTATCTCCTCTTTGGAGCAGGAATGAGTGAGTTCTGTCAAGCTATATGCTTTATCTTATCTTCAGTGTCTGTTGTGTGGTTCACTCATATTTGAAATGTTATGGCTAGGCTTGTCAGGTAAGTAGAATCTAATAAGGATTTAATAATTTCCATAATTACTATTAATTTATATTTAATTGGGGACTTATTGTGTATGTGAAAACAGAATGCTGCTGTTTAGTGGCTCGACATACTCAGCCCCAGTTGGCAAGGCACAATAAAATTGCTGTCTAGAACCTTTGACTAAAGGCTTGGAAGTGATGCTAATTCTAATGACTAAAGTATTACTCTACTTTGTAACACTTACACCTTCCCTGTATTCTCTAAACTAAACCAATGAAAAATCTATTCTATTTTGTTCTTTATACTTCTGTGTCTCTTCGATCTTCTTACTGTTTTATATCAAAGCCACCAAATAAGCATCTAAAAAAATTAAAGTATGCAGGAAATCAGGACACCTTTCCTTTTAAAAAACAAAACAAATAAGGAATTAGATTTTTGCACTGCATTTCATGAGGTTACTCATCTTTCAATTTTAGAGAAATTTAATAGGTATGGGACATGTTTTTGTCATTTGACACTGAATGTGTCTCTAGATCGCAAATGATGGCTCTGCATTCAGTTACATTAAATATTATCGACCTTCAGTATATCAACCATAATTTCACCCATAAATATAGTTTACCAAAATATTGTCACCCTATACACAAACAAGAAATACAACACAAATATTGAAGTAAAAAATATCTAACATACCGTAATATCAAACATAAAAGTAAAGTATACCATAATAAAGTCAAAACATGAAATATATAGTAAACAAAAAAATAACAAACAACATCAACTACATAAATATAGTTTAGAAATTAAAAAAAATAATAATTTTGAAACAATAATTATAGTTAAAAACCCAATAATTAACTACACATCGAAAACATTTTCAAATATTACACTAGTCAACTAAACACAAAACATTATATTTAAAGCTATGTGCACTGACTAAACAACTATATTTACAACGATTTTAGGTAATTAAACACATACAAAGTAAATAAAACTAATAACGTAACATATTTACACAAAACAATAACTACAAATATATACTTATTTATATACACCTAAAATAAATAACCTTAGTATATACAACTAAATGCTACAATTAAACATATTCCTTAGTTAGCATCCACCAAATATGGAACAAACTGACAATAAAATTCAAACTGAAAACAAAGTAACCAATAAAATTAAATATAAAGCAAAGTAACCATTAGAAGTCTTACACTAAATAAATAAACACCATAAAAAGTAGCACACAAAAGACCTAAAACTGGAAGCAAAAACGTTACACTGCTGGATACGTCATTGAAGTTCCAGGAGCTATCCTGCACAAAATTTCCCATCTGCATCAAAAAGTAAGCAAAATAAACCCCTCAGGTAAAAATTAAACCAAGCTATTTTCATAAATGCTAAATTTAAAATAAACCACTTAAATAAATATTTTTCTTTTTATCTCCAAACTTTAGCTGCCTTTACAGGGTTACAAACCAGAACTCCGTCCTGCTCACCAAGAACATCGTTTCCAAAACAGCAAAGTAGACAAGGAGAGTGAAAATATAAGTAAATATAATTACATTTTAAATAATTCAAAACCCCTAAACATAAAAAAAAACTAACAACCAAAGGCCCTTAAAAATAATGCAACTAATATTTTAAAAGTAAAAGTAAAACAAGCCTTCTCTAGCTAACAGACAAAAAAACTCAACCTGACCACCATCTCGACTGAACATAACATAGCATAGAAGAAAAAGAAAGCAGCATGTTAAAAGGACAGCAGACATGTTAGCATAAAATGTAAACAGTGAAAATACATTTGAAACTGTTAACGCTAAATTACAAACATTTTAAACCTAAAGGAATAGATATCTACTTTTGCAGATGCAATGTCAGGAAGAGCCATGTCCCACAGAAGCACAAAAATTATTATCATGTATGGGATATACATACAGCCAGGAGACCACAGAGCACAAGCACCAAGAATGTACATTGTAAATGCTCTAAATACTATGCTAGTGCTAGTTATGTGATGGCTCCAACTAAACATTATGCTGTAATTAATGTTAGGGAGCACAACCACCCCCAAATATAACAAAGATAGAAGTAAGACCTGTTGCAAGATCTGGGTGAAGCAAGCAATAGCACCCAGTAACCCACAACAAGAATCTTTAAAAAAAATTCCCACCAAAGTTCCTGAGCATACCATATGTCAAATGTCAGTATTCCCCAATTTAAAAAGGTTAGTAGCAACAACCAAAAAATCCCCAAGAGAAACATCTGCTGCTCTCAGAAGAAACCATGATATAATCATTCCTTAAAATCTAACCACTACAGGCACTGAAGAACCCTTTCTCCTGTACAACAATAAAAATATGGGCTGCAGAATAAACGTTTATGCAACAGAAAATAACCTCTTTAGTGTAAACCAAACCCAAACGTGGATGATCAATGGCACTTTGAAATTGTTCACACAGCTACAGTAACATACTTCTAATGTATGCTCTGCCTCCCAATAAGTAGAGTGCTAACTACAACAAACTACTCAGCCACATTAAAATAAGGACTACTACTACTACCACACAAATCCTAATATACATTTAGAATGGAATGATACAAACAATTTGAAAAATCTACCCCGCACGGCCATATAAGGTTACTTGTAGCATTTCAATCAAAGCATTTGGAGGCACTTCTAAAAATCTGTACTAAGTGTAAAATATGCACCAACCAGCCTATTTGCTTACAAAACTAAACCATTGAATAGCCCTAAATATGTACCAGTCACAGAAGTATCTAGCCACTCCCAAATCCCCCTTCCACCAAACCCATGAGCAAAAATTATGTCCCTTAATGGACTATTTTGGATACACTTGGGTTATCAGACTGCCCTGTTGTGGCCACAGGTTCCATCCCAAGTTTCATATACCTTGGTGGAATGTCTATGACAGCACCATGGCCCAGCAAGTGAGAACAAACAATGCACAACGCTATGCAAGCCACATAAGGCCAAAGGCATCCTGCCCTGTACCAACTTTTAAAAATCCTAACAAGAAGAGCAAAGCTACCAAGAACTAGGAATAGAATAATGTTTAAAACAAAGTACATCTAAAATATCCAAATAGACCATAGAAATATAAACACAAAGTAAAATTCTTGATAAATAACAAAGACCTTTCTACTTAGAAAAACATAGCAAGAAATCTATCATAAACTACCTAAAAATCAAAATTGAATTTTCATCCAACATTAACCTACACAAAGCAATGCAATATATCTATTTATCAATATTGTTTACATTATTTTGAATATCAGTGTAACTTAAAATTTGTAATTAAATTATAACCAAATGATTTATAAAAAAATTACAATAAAATGAATAAATAAATAGATAAATACAAACATACATAAAAACACAATAATTATACATTTAAAAAAAATTAAAGCAGCAAACATAATATAAAATAAATCACAACATGCAGCATTTAAAAAAACAATAAAGGAATAATTAAAAAACAACCAAAATAAATATTTCCTTCTCAAAATAAAAATGTAAATCAACTTATAGTTCTGTAGTTGATGCCCTTGATACTTCTCCAATCTACTAGAAGCAAATTCACTATCATAGAGGAAAAGTAACTCAAACATGAAATAACCAATACAAATCCACAAAATTATTCTAAAGTCCTAGGAAGCCATACAAAATTTGAAAAACTAATGGGCAAACCACTCCTGCAAAAACCAAACAATAAAGAAATTCAAAAATAATCTCGGTTAAAACCTAACCAAAATAATTTTCTTTAAAAAATGCAACCAAAAGCAATGTAAATTCTTCCACTCTAACCAAAACATCTGTAAAAACACAACATATCCACTCTCATATAATGTACATCCCAAAAACATAACAAACGATATAAAAAGCATTTACAAACTGAACTCATATCATTAAGTAAGTAACTAATGTGACTACACTGAACAAACCCATACTTAATCCTACCTCACTTGACTACATAACTACAACACACAACCTACCACAACAATTCAATACACTATTCAATATTATCTACCCATTCTCCTCACAGCCCTCTACCCCTAGAGCCTAAAATAGGACACTTGAAATTAGTCATACCTGTTCTGTAGACCAGCAGCAGGGAATTGCAACCATCAGGAACCAAAATCATTTAACAGTGATGTTCATTGACGAAAACAAAATATATAGGTAGCGGTAAAATAAAAAATGACAGCTAAATAAAAATGAAGGACTATGGCCTGATTTAGATTTTTACAGTCTTGGTGGTCCAACCGCCCTATTTAGATGTTTAGATGTTAACGGGTGCATAGATGAAAGACCGCTGCAGTCATGCCTTCATCGTCAGGAAATCTCTACCTCGTCGATGGTGGGGAAAGGGAAAAATGGCTGTCGGAGGTAGAACCACCAGTTTCCTCACCAGCCCAATCATTATGTGCCTTCCTGCCAACGTAACTGTAGCAGTAAAACCTCCATGACTAACTTGGCAGAATGGAATGGTTAAAAGGCAAAAACTCACCAGTTCTCAATTTCACGCTTCCTGTTCTGCCATGGATCGAACTTCCAAGTGCTGCTGCTGCTTCTTGATGATGAACAAACCAACACCGTCATGGACGCAATCAACGGTAACCTCCACTTTACCTTTTTACTTGCCAGCTAACATTTGCACAGGGCTCATGCATTTATAAATCTCTCTTGCAGGCAATGGTATACTAATGTGCAATGCATATGTCTGTGATGTTGACGTTTAAGAAATGTCAAGAAACACACCTGTATGGTCACATTGTATAAATTAATTTTGTGCAAGCTGCCTTCAAAAAAATGGACACTTGTACAAAAAAAGATATCCACATAAAAATCAAAAAGTCACCACACAGGTGTATTTAAAGAAATGTCTAACATATCCACATTAAAAACATATGCCACACACATCATAGGGATAAGTGCAATGTTACATGATGTATATTTTGCACTAGACAAGGAGTAACTTTTACCTAGAAATTAACAGTAAATTTAATGTCAGTTACAAATTAGAAGTATTCAACATATGCGTTCATGTAACACTTCCCTTTGTCAAGTGCAAGTCCTGTACTGTATCCAATTTCAATAATCACACTATTTTTTCATACAAATTTGTAACAGCAATTAGTTGGTGCAATTGGCCATTACTATGAGGAATGCCTGCACCTAAATTCAAATGACCATCACATACTATGTTAACCAGTGTATGCACTTAACAAAGTAGACATTTAAAGATTCAGTTGTATTACCTGTCATTATGGTAAAGGAAACTAAGCACTTCACATTTTAATTAGAAACATTGAAGGAATCAAACAATTGCTAAAGAAAAATAATGTTGCGGTTAATTTGGTGAAATCCAAAGTATGGATGTATTCCAAAAAATAAGATAAGGCTCTCAAAATAATATTCAAGCCAAATGGCAGTCCATAAAGTACAACATTCTGCACTGTGCAGTGGTACAAGCTTGCCTCCTACTTCACTGCCAAGGTGAACCTTTTCAGGAAGGGGAAATTAGTGGGCAGAGTAAGCACCTCATAGATCTTACATGGGGGTTGGGTTTGAGAGGGGTGTTCTTGGGATTGGGAGGGGGTGTGTAGTTTAGGGAGGGGTGCACTTGTGTTTAGTAGGGGTGGGTTATGATGTGGACGGGTGGGTTGGGGTGTTGAAGGGGTAAATTTAGCTTTGCTAGGGATGGGTGGGGGTGTAGAAGGGGTTAGGGCAAGCGTAAAATGGACATCCTATATGGGAAAATGGGTAGGGTGTTTGGCAGGGAGTTGGGAAGTAAAGCGAGTGGCAGTGTCTGATGTGCATGTGCCTGTTGAGAGTTTCAAGTGAATGTGGGTCTGGTGTATGTCATACTTGTTTGGCCATGTCTTGCTTACTAGGTGTCTGCTGTTTGCCTCAGTGTGGGTGTTTGAGGTTTGTTGAGGGTGTATTCTAAGGTATGTGTGGATGGGTATGCTGTGGAGGTGCTGGGTGTGGTTGTGGTGCATGTGGATGAGGTGGTGCATGTGGGTGTGGTGATGGCTCTGGTATCTGTGGAGGTGCTTGGTGTAGTTGTGATACATGTGGATGTGGGTGTGGTGATGGCTCTGGTATCTGTGGAGGTGCTTGGTGTAGTTGAGATACATGTGGATGTGGGTGTGGCTGCGGTGTCTGTGGATGTACTATTGGTGGGGGTGGTTGATAGTGTATGCAATGGTAGCTGCGGTGTCTGTGGTTGTGCTGGTGGTGGGGGTGGTGCATGTGGGGATGGTGGTAGATGCGGTGCTTGTGGAAGTTCCTGGTGTTGTTGAAGTACATGTGGGTGTGGTGGTGGGTGCGGTGTCTGTGGATCTGCTGGTAGTGGGGTGGTACATGTTGGTGTGGTGGTGACTGTGGTGTGTTTGTTTGTGCACCTGTGTTTTTTGTAGTGTGTGTGTTTCTGTGTGGGCGTGTTGTTTGTGTCTGATTGAGTGAGGCATGTACAGGTATGAGTGGGCTTGGGACAGGTCTGGGAATAAGCAATTTGGATGGAGAAGGGACAGGAAGTGGGGCACAAGGTTGGGATGGTTGGGGAACTGCAATCAGGAGGCTAGACCTTGAAAAGACCTCTGTAGGCCAGACATAGCACTGTGAATGCCTTCCAAGTACGCTATCATTTGTTGCAATTGGCATCCCAGACCCTGGGTGGCATTCAGTAGTGCAGTCTGGCCAACAAAGATGTTCCAGAGGAGTTCAGTAGCCTCCTCACTCAGCACAGCCTGGGGGACAGGAGCAGGGGTGAGGTGCCTGCAGCGAAGGAGATGCCACCCCTTTTAGGGGGGCGAATTTGGCAAACTGTGGGGTAGCAGGAGGGAGGGTAGCGATGGTACTCTGGGTGTCAGACAAGGATACAAGTAGTAGACTTCTTGTCGTTTCTGACACCACCAGGGAGTGCTCATTGGAGGAGGCCTAAGAAGAAGATGTTGAGGAGCTCGATGCTTCTATTACACTCCCATCACCCTCCGTGCCACTGGGTCCCTCAGTGTCGGTGGTGGCCGCACTCAAAGCACATTGGCCAGCTGATTCCCCACCTACATTGGCAACTTCTCCTTTACTTTCTCCAGATGCTGCTGAAATGACATATAAACATTTTTTATTGATCCTTTGTAAACAGAACTGATCATGACCTTTGATCCTTAAACAGTTTACAAGTTTTCAGATTTCACCTGCTTCATTGCTCTCAAACTTTGGTTCTACATTTGCATAAGCTCATGCATGAAGGCAACATTGTCATAAAATATGCGGTCACAGTCATGTCATTCCCCATGATAGCTCCTATATCATGTATGATCTTGTCTCGTATCCATTATTATGTATTATCAGTAACTGTTTCACACCTCTGAATGGCTGGCCTTCCTAGTATAGAATAGTGAACTGATGTCACCAAAAAGGATATCAACTAAAATGACCTTTCTACAGTGAGTTCACAAGGCTCTAAAATCTGCATACTTTTCATTCTCAATATGTAAAATATGAATAAATGTGTGTCAACAAATACTGCAATGTTGTGCCAATATTAGCATAAACTGAAAGTAGGTTACCTCAAGTCTCTAAAGTATATGTCAAATGACAATAATCATAAATTAATTTTGTACTGAAGTAGTTTAGCAATGTACCACATATTATGTAGATACCTATGCTTTTGTAGACAGTAAGAAACAAATAATTGGGTTGATTGACAAATGACTACTACAGCAGTAAATACATAGCCCATGAAACATTTCTGATACACTTCAGTACAGAGCAAAGACCTTTTCACATTCGACTGGTAAATATCTCTAGTTATTTGCAATTTGTTGTATCATTGTGCAATTGCTTCAGTAAACATGCTGGTTTTCATGGTAGTCACAAATGTGTAGAACATCACAGTACTCAATAAATACACTGATAAATATATAATAATTGCTTCAAAGATTTAAATCTAAATAATAATGTGCAACATATTACACATTGATGCATTTCAACATTTGCCTAATGAGTCATGAGTGTGGTCTGATTCTGAGTTTTCCTGATAGGATACTCCTACATATATGTGATGGAACACTTCCAAAATCCAATTTATCTCTCTCATTGATTTATCATCGACATGACAAAGGGCATTGAGAAATGGTTTTGGGTATGTCTTACTCTGTCACCAATGTGTACACATTCCTGTATGTTTCAACAAAAATTGTATGCCTGTCACAATTAATTGTCCAAAAACAGACTAGCTTACACACACATTTGTGAAGTAGTAAGATATCATGCTAATCTGTCACTTTTAATATGTATGAAACAGGTTTTCTGATGTTAAACACAATTTGGATAGGTTTTGATTCCAAAATGTAGCCTTTAATTCTGAAGTCACTAGTCATTTTGGATCACATGCTCACTCGTTTGTGTAGAATCCCAACTTACCAATGTGACATTTGGTACATCCACTGTATCATAAATGCCTTCTATGCTATCTCATATGTAACAGGGCTACCATTATATCACCCATAACAGTGATGGAGCAACACACCTTACACAAAAAAGACTATTGACCTGCTTGGTACAACTGTCATTTATGAAATTAAAGAACCTGATATATATGTGGGGTTTAGGCAGCCATGGGCCTGCCCAGAAAAATCCTTTGGTTGTGAATCAGGTGGGATCCTTTCCAATAAATTAATAGACAAAGCCCATCATCATACACACTGTGCAAAACGTACACCTTCAAGAACTCTTCTTGTGCATTGGACATGGGTCACCCATAATGTTGGGAAAAAATCCTGTAACAAAATTTTTTCATTTAACATGTGAAACTCTGATAAGAACCTACCCCCTTGTTGCTTTTGTTGGGCCCTCAACTGCCCATCATGCTCTGATAGGCAACCGCAATAATGCGGGGGTCAGGGTGGTCTGGATGCGGCACACGCACTTCCCACATTGGATAGACTGCCCGAGCTGGACTTTGGTTGACTTCCTGGTCCATTGTCGCAGGTCCTGCCACCTTTTGTGGTAAGGTAGACCCCCAGGGTTGTACCGTTCTGACAATGGCCTTCTAAATGTCCCATTTCTGATGGGCGTTGACCTATATGGATACAAGAAATGATAAAAAATATGGTTTTGTGACTTTTTGATTGATTGTTATTGCTGTAACAAAAATGTTCTACATCGATCACTAGCATGACTAATAAGTTAGTATACAACACGTGTATTTTCACATGCTGACCAAAACCAATATCTTAATGAACACTTTTTTAGTGACCTGTTGACTACTGTCATCCCATGTCATGGTTTAAACTCACTACTCCAGGTTTGTGACATCATCTAGGCCATCCACCTACATATTCTGTGAGGTGACCTACTTCTGATCAGTACAAAAGATTGTGAACTACTGACGGCTAAACATAAATACTTATGGTGCAATGAATAGGAATAGTGGCCACTGTGAGTAAGACGCCTACAGATTAGGTAACTCTCCCTTTCAACTGTTGTCCATTTAAAAGTATTCAGGGATATACGCACCTCATAATTTGACCTCAAAAGGAAATATGTTTATGACATATATACTGCAGTGCTTCAGTTGTTTGTCCCTGGGACTCAGCCCAAACATGGCCCTTTGTTCTGACTGAGTACTACTCATTATCAAGCCTTGTTACCGGCAGCGAGATGATCATGATGTCACATGAACACATCCTTCTCTTATCTATTACATGCAATGATGACCTTGTGCCAATCTAATAAAGGACCTCAAAGCTGTGTGTTACACTGAAGGGGTCTGGGAGATACTGGTAGCTCTCATAGAACTCTTTGGAGAGCCCTGATCTAGACTGAGGGGCTTATGACGACTGTGATGGCCCTGTGGACTGCTGTAGCCATGGTGGTGGTGTGGGTAGCACCGCAGCCAGACCGCCAAAGGACTGCTGCAACGGCCAGGGATCCATGGTCCCTCGGTTGTGTTGCAGTTGTGTGAGACCATGATATGCTGGTGGTGCCTCTGAAGCACTGCCAAGCATATTACAAGTTTTCTCACTGCCTTCCTTTTCAGGGCCCCCTGTTGCCACTGGACCAGGAGATGCATGCACAGGGGCACATCTTGTGCACCCCTATATACATGCATCCCCAGTTCCTGCATGGCATGTACTGCAGATCATGCTGTGCAGGAATGTGCTTTTTGGTATATTTCTAAGGCCATGGTACCACCAAGGCACCACCCACCAGACCAGGATTGAACTTCAAATATAGTGGGCTGTGTGAGCACTGCTTTGGCGATCTCGCAGCAGGGCACTGGTGTGGTGACCCGCTGCGAGACCGCCAATGTCGTAATAAGACTCTGAGTGATTTGTGGGTTGATACACATAGCTAACATTAAACATTTTTGTGTACAGTTGTAAAGCGTACATAATGAATGTGTTTTCTAATTTCCATGATGTGATTTTTCAATGTAGCACATGTAATTCAAACATACATAGATATAGCTCTACATACACACCTATTAGAATCTAGGAGCTTTAAACACACAACACATACTAATGTTGTTTTTTAACATTGGAAAGTGCTTAGAAATCCCTAACATCATTGTCATCTGTAAGGAACAAAACATATGATATTTCACATCACTAACTACACTTCACTCAGGAACTCAAAGGAGCATTGTAGCCGATGTTAATGGAGAAAAACAGTTTGACAGATTTCCATATACATTTCAGACATGTACCTGTTCCTCTGGTGAGCCGTAAAGCTGGCCATACAGGGAGAGGGCCTCCAGTATCAGCAACTCCAGCTCCTCCAGCTAGAAGTCAGGGGGGGCCCTCACCTGCTTCACCTGGCATCGTTGCTCCCAGATGTGACGAACAGCAGCAAAAGTGGAGGAAAGCTTGATGGCAGCAGTGTTAGGAGGCAAGTGAGCTTTTTTCCAGCTGCTGCATACATGTACGCTATGTATGGGATCGTCAGCAAAGATGGACACAGCCATTGGCATGGTACATTACTTTCACCAACATTAGCCTATGTCTGTTGTGGAGTTTACCGCCCACTATGCTGTCAACTTCCACTGCGCCCTTCTGATTCTAGATGTCTTTTCAGCGGGTTAAGGCACCCACCATATTAGAAGTTCAGAATAGTGTGTTTGTGACTGTTAAATGTGTCACCACCACTCAAAAAGGGGTCTGAGTTTGTTTACATATTTAAACTTTGATGGACACTCATTCTTTTAAAAATAAACATTTATATGTAGTGTGTTACTGTGCTATTAGCCTGATGTTATTAACACCTCCTTTGATGGTATTTTTGAGGGAAAAAAGAATGTGTAAATAATACGCTTGAAATGTATTAGTGTAATTAATACATTTAAAATGTATTGTTTACATATTTGTTTTATTTAAAAACAAAGCGTAGGCTATAAGTATAATTTGTAAAGAATAAAGGGCAAAAAGCAAATGTTTTATTAAAATATGTAGTAAAACCATATATATTTTGTACAATACATGATATTGGTGTTAAACATCAAATATGTTGATGTGGAAAATGTAAAAAATGTTCAGATGTTTAATCAATGCAGTCATATGAACCCTGGGAGAGTGAGGAGATGACAACCTCAGGTGTACTTCCCATTTCCAGCCCTTGCGACCTTGGAAGAAAGGGATCCATTCAAGAAGTGCAGATTGACTCGGCAAACTATACTGAATTTATTTCATCAGCTGGAGGCAGATCTTCAGCCTCACAACAGAAATCCCACATCCATTATACCAATTGTCAAACTCATGGCCGTAATCCAGTTTGTGGTCACAGGATCCTGCCACTACACTGTGGCAGTATCTGGTGGAATGTCACAACCACCTTTCCGTGAAGTTATATCTTCAATGATGAGACGCATCAACAGCTTCATCCAGTTTCCATGTCAGCAGGTTTTAGCCAATGTGAAGGGGGACATTTATGGTTTGGGTCACCTACCACATATGTTTGGAGCAATTGATGACACACATATTGCCTTAGTGCAACCACACGCCAGAGAACTGGTCTACCGGAATCAGAAACACTTCCATTCAATCAACATGCAAGTTGTCTGCTTACCAGGCTTATACATCACAAGCATCTGTGCACATTTCCCAGGGTCTGCCCATGATTCCTTTGTACAACCGAATGGCTCTATACCCCTGGAAATGTTACAAATTAGACCTGAGAGGGCCTGACTTGTTGGTCAGTACAATCTTTCATAATATTTGTTTGGGGAATTTCTAGTTGAATAATCTGAAATTGTGTTATATTTTTTTCCACTTTTTTTGTTTTCCATCTTGGAGACTCAGCTTATCCCAACCAACCATGGTTGTTGGCATTGCTGAGAAATCTAACCTTGATTAAATAAGAGCAAAGGCCACAGTTTTCATGGCAGCTAAACCCATACCTGCAACCAAGGCTTGAGGCAGGAAAGAAAGGTTGGTGTCAAATTTTACCCCAAGATTTTTTGCAACACTTACAGTGGCCATTGGAGGAGGAGCCAAATGTGGCCATCATTGTGTGGGGGAGAAACAATTGGATTTACCAAAAAGAAGTGTTCAGTCTTTTCAGAATTACATTTGAAATGGTTGTCTTTCATCCACCAAGAGCTGTCAGTCAGGCACTTCTGAAAAGTACTTTCTCAATTGAATGAAGTTTTGTCAAGAGACAGAATGAATTGAGTGTAATTAGCATATCATGTGGTGTCAATCCCATATGAAGCAATTATTGAGATAAGAGGAGTCATAAAAATGTTAAATAGAGCCGGGCTCAAAGAAGAGCCCTGGGGCACACCCATCATCACATTTCTTTCTGATGAAATTAATTGTCAGAAAGATACAGTTAACCTTCTGTTGGTCAGAAATGATGTGAACCACGCTACAGCATTGTGGGATAATCCAATATTCTGGATCTGCTACAATAAAATGGCATGTGGGACGGCATCAAATGCAGTGTCATTTTGAGAGAGATTTAAAGGAGTGCTGATTCAGCTGAACGTTTGGGACTAAAACCAGATTGTTGGGAATGCAGTACATCGGAGTTGTCAAGAAAAGACATGAGTTGTTGGTTGACAATTTTTTTCAGAATGTTACTTGGTATAGGAAAGAGGGCTATGGGCCTTAAATTATACAGAGTGGTCATACCTGTCAAGGACACATCACAGAGGATGGAGACCATGAAGAGCCACCAGGTGAGGATCCTGAAATGCCAAACGAAGATGACAGTGGTGAAGAGGAAGGAGTTGATGCATCAAAATGTCATTGACAACTTTTTCTACATTATAGCACTTTCACTGTTACACCAACTATTGATGTGATAATGAGAGAAGTATGTGAAAATATTTTTTTAGGCATGGCAAGTTCAGGGAAATTTTAGGCATGGCAAGTTCAGGGAAATCCAGGCCAAAGGTGTTTGTTGATCACAGTTTTAACACATTGACTACTGTCTTCTGAAACTGTGTCCCCCAAAGGTTAACTTTGTAAGGTGTCTAATATGTTATGTTTGATTGGTAATCATTCTGTTTTGATCTGTTTTAGGTTCCTTCACCATGACATCTGCATTTGGACATTTCAGATTTGTGACATTTGCAGGTATATGGTGCTGTTTCAAAGTACAAAGGGAACATGTGTTGATCCTGGGAAAGAGAGACAAAGACTTTGGGTGCACACATGTTGTACCAAGGCAGATTGAACTGTGATTTAATTAAAGATTTGAAAATTACATTGGACTTGTTCTCTGTCATGGGTTGGCACTAAGGCAATGTGTGTGCCATCATTAGCTCAAACCGCATATGGTAGTGGAGCCAAATCATGCTAATATCCCCTCACATTGGATACAACCTCATTGTGTGTAAAGTGTATGTAGCTGTTGATGTGTCCCATCATTGTAGGACATACTTCTTGTGGCATACCACTGAAACTTGGCTGTGACATTCTACCAGATACTGGAACAGTGGACTGGAATGATCCTCTATCTACAAAATCTAGTGCTGCCATGTTTTTGTATATTGGTGGTATTGATGTGGGATTCCTTATGTGAGCCATAGGTTCAGGCTCCAACTGATGACATGAGTCAATGATAATTTGCCTAGTCAATCTTTTAGGATACATCCCCTTCTTCCATTTTGTAAAGATCTGAAATCGGAAATGTGAAAACTGGCACTGAGTACTAGTGTCATGTATGGATTGTTATATTAGTGAAATTGTTGAAAGACATTGGTGAAATGGAATAAACATAGTAGTCAATGATTTAATGGTGTACATGTTTGGGAACTTGAGAAAAGCATTATCTACTTTCAAATTATCTATGTTTACACAATCATTTGATTTTTGTCATCGCAAAGTTATGATGGAAGGAAACACATTCATTGGTTGAGTTGAGATGTACAACACCAGTCTATGAGTTTTTAACTTGTGAATTTATTGAACTAAACGTGAAGATAATTAAACAGGGTAACAATGAAAAACCAAACCAAAAACTAAAGAAGTCAGTCATGGTGAATGAAACCATAGTTGGTGAGCCAAAACTGTTTGAAGTCCAATGTTCAAAATACGTTGGCATCAGAAAGGTAAATGTGTCTGGAAATAGTCCACAGAGTGAATAGTAGAAACACATATGAGAAAATTAGGGTCAGGGGTTCTTGCTGGTGGTGGTAGAGATCTTGGCATCCTCTCCCCCTGATAATCCGGATGAACTTCCCCTCATGCAGGTGTGTGGGGGTCCACATTTGCATGGCCTGGGTGGCTGTAGGTAGTTCTTCCTGTGACAGGGCCTTCCTCTTGTGGCCATGGCAGAGGTAGATGGGCCAGATTTTATAGGACCACATGAAGGGGTAGATGTTGCTGGGAAAGCCCTGCACATATGACTGTAAATGTCCTGCAGCACCCCAGTCAGGGAACCCATATTGGAGTTGGAAGCCTCCATCTGATAATTGTTTTCCCTCTACAATTGCTGCATCTTCTATCGGACCTCAGTGAGTACCTGCCCCATGTCTTGGGACTGATAATAGACTCCCAAGACTTGGTCGATGGTTGTCTGGGTGAAAGTGGCCCCAGAGGACACAGTATGCAGGCCCACATAGTCCCTCCCACAACCCATGCCCCACTACCCTGTGCCCTTGGCTCAGTATCCCCATTCAACTGGGTCCTGGGTGAGCTGGAACTGGTGGTGCTGTGGTCTCAGCATTCTCAGAACTGTTGGGCACATGATCAGTGTTACAGTGGTAGGAACACAGGAAGTGTAGGCTTCAGTTAGTGGAGGTGTTACAGCTGGGGTGGGAGGTGGTGGTGTGGGCCCAGTGAGTCTCACTGTAGCCGTCTGCCCAGACTCAGCAGATGGACAAGGATCCTCATCTTCATCCAGAATACCAGGAGTGTTGTCCTCACTGAAGGCTTGATCCTCCGCTGGAATGGAGGCCTCTTCAGTAGCATATTCCTGGCCATCTGCTCTGTTAGTTAGATCTATTGAGAAACTGGGGACATTGTTGTTAGTAAACGTGTGTATTATACATCCAAAAATGTTTGAGACAAACTGTAGATACCCAGAAGAAAACAATCTAGAGACTATTATGATTATTGCTTTCAGTGTATGTCCTGAAATGTTTATGAAGTGATTAGTAAGTATTGCTATCATCTTCCAACCATTCAACCCGCACAGTGGAGAGGTGAAATGTGCAGTGGACAATTCCAAGGCCTAGCTGACTTCACAACAGACATTTACACAACATGAATGGATGTTTGGCATTAGTAATCATGTGAACAGTGCAATTTCAGTCAATTATATTTAGCAAAGTAATTTTCACACACTACATTTTTTTGATTTGTGAAACTCATGACTTTAATTCAATTGGTTTAGAAGAACAGGACAATATTCAGAAAACAAAGCAAACCATTTTCAGAAGAGAACATTATATAGAGATTGATCACTACATGACACTTTACCATATATGGAAATATGTTAGACTAGAGAGAATAAGCAATATGACAAAACAATATTCTTGTGACGAAACAGAAACAGGGCATTGTGGTAGTTGTAGTCATTTCAAAGACAACTTACCAACACTGAAAAATGATTAGAGCAACATACCTGTGGAAAATATGCAGTTGAAATGGGCCAAACACTTATATTATGACACATAAAAAGATAATAGGTTATTTGGTGTTCTAACACGTAGAGGCACCATACCATCATGTGACATGTAATGGAGATTGACCCCTGTATAGAAAAACAACCAGGACATTATCCACTCATTGTTTTTAAATATATCCTGGTTCACGGGGAATAAAGTAATTCAGTTAAAATCCCGGAGATACTTTTAAACCACACCACTTCAGAACATTCACAAAAATCAAATCAGCTCCACTGTAACCAGGTGTCGCAGCACCGCTGAGTAGCATTCGGCTACTCAGCTGGAAACCCAATGAGAAAGGATGACACAAACTAGGTTGGTGTGTGAGGGTTCTTTTACCAAACCCTTGTGGTGCCAGGCATGGCAGTGTTGTATAGCAATTTAGATTGGTCAATCCAAGTTGTTTTTCTATACTTACTTAGGCACAAGGAAGGCCCGGCCCATTCACGGTCCTAGCTCTCTTATTTGTTCTTCCTAAGATTGACTCCTGTAATCTTAGATCCAACACAACACATTCACACAAATAATCCAAATGAACTGATACTGATACTTTGAGGTTTCTATGTTAGGAAAATATGTGCAGAACACATTGGCAACAGCTGAGTTGCAAAAAAAACAGGACATTGAGGTTTAGTGAAACTGAGTAAAGTGTAACTTACCAGACTCCACTCCACCAGGTATTCCTGTCAAGCCTTCCTTCAGGGTGTAGGATCCGCAAGATTGTCTCCTCACAAGCCATGAGTTGCAAGAGGGGCATGGGAGAACCACCACCAATCCTTTGGGCCTCCAGGTGAAGCTTGGAGGCCAGGGACCGCACCCTCACCTGCAAGTCATTGCACCTCACCTTTAATTTCCTCCTGTGTGCACAGGTTGTTTGCGTCAACATTCACTCTGTCGCCTATTCTGGCCCACATTTCCCATTTCTGAGATAGTATGTATTTTGGTCTTGGGCTCCAAACAATTGTGGCTCTACTCTTATGATTTCATGCACAGTGACTGACAATTCTCTCTCAGTAAAATTGGTATTTTTGGGCCCTGGCATTGTGCAAAGAAATATGATGAAATCAAATTAATTAACTGAAAGGAAATATATGAAAGAAGATAAAGGGACAAGAAACAGGGAAAAGCAGGAAAATAAATGTACTTAACTGGCAAACATCCTGATTGAAAATACTGCGACGCAGTGTAATGGCAAAGGATCATCGTCTGAAATGGAGTGTGTTTTACCGTGTGGTATGCAGGTGTTTCCATTTGGCCATTGTTAATCAGGTTGTGTTATACTAGCATCTATCCAATGGACACAGTGATCGTGCTTTGATGCGCGCGTACCACAATGGACTCAATCCATCAGGGCCTCACCGCTAGGAGACAGCCAGCACAACTGTGAGTTCTTAATCTGCTCAGTGGGAACCTGCCGCCTAGACTGCGATGGAGTACTTTTCCACCAGAATTGAAATATGCTGCATTGGCAGCAGTGAGCCGCGACAATGGCAGGAAACGCGCTGTAAATGCAGATGGCGAGCCAGCCTGCATGCATCTAAAGACAGCGGGCAAAAGACCATCAACTTGGTAGAGTACTTGTGACCGCCGCAGGAACGGGACAGCGGTAAGACCCCAGGATCTAAATCAGGCCTTATGTTATGATAGAAATGAATGGCAGCTTTAAAAGTAGGCTTGAAAATATTAAATGTTTGTGTTATAAATTATTGTAGACGTTTAAAAACTCTGTAAATATGTTAAAAGAAATTGTAAAATATATGTTAAATAGTACTATAAAAGTCTAATACTAAACTAGTGTTATTTGATATATGTTAAAAATGTATATATCATTACATAAAACTTTATTATTTTTTCAAATAGAAAATGTATATGTTAAAAAAGTATAAATGAAATAAAACAACCTGTAGCAATGTGAAATATATGTGTATGTGTGACTGACATTACAAACTGTATTACATGTAACATGAAAAAATAAATATGTAAAATGTATTATACAGCAAATGTATATGGAAAAGTGTTTTCCTTTGTTTAAAAATGAAGTAGTATGTAAAAAAATTAAAAACGTGTGTGTTAAATATTTAAAAAATGTATAAATAAAATATTTGTTGAACTATAGAAGTGCATTATTTAAATAACACAACACACAAATTCTACATACTAACCAACTCTACAAAAATACAATACCTCAGTACAACCTATACATTTCCCCTATTGCTTTTCTACAATACATTAGCCATTAAAAACCAAATTACATTGTTAGGATATACTGAACCAAACCTTTTTTTCAAACACGTACATTAAAAGGATAATACATACTATTCCCACCTCAAACTAAACTACACTAGACAGACTTTAAAAATAAAGTGGCGGCATTTACTAGTCCAACTCCAATCTAACTCATTTTAGGGAACATTTTAGAAATTGAAGGGACAATAATTACTATTCCAACGCCAATATAAACTATTTGGGGAAGATGTTGGATGCTGAAGGGATCGCATTTACTGGTCTCACTCCAGTCTAAGCCTTGGGGAATGTGTCAGGCACTAAATGGGTCAAAATTACTATTCTCTCTTCAATCTAAAGCAATTTGGGGAAGATGTCAGACACTTTAGGTGTCAGATTTACTGATCGTACTCCAATCTAAACAACTGTGGTGAATGTGTTGGACACTTGCAAAAGTCAAAATTACTATTCCTACTCAACTCTAAACCATTTTGTGAAAGCAAATTAATTCCTTATTCTAAATTAAACTGTAGGAAAGGTTTAACCTATTAAAGACATCAGAATTACTATTACACCTCATAATAAAGAAGGTTTATATAATTATAAAGAATTAAAAATATTACATATACTATTAACACAAAAAAATTGCACCATAGATATTATACTTCACAAGCAATACACATGAAAAAAATAAAATAGAAAAAAATAGAAATGTAAAATAATTCATACATTTACAATTTAAATATTACTTTTTGTGAAAACATATATTTTTTTAATTTGGAAAGAATATTTGATAAAAAAAGAAATTATAGATTTCTTAATGTATTAAAACATGCAATTAATATTCAACAATACAAAAAAGATATCTAAGGTAATAAAATGTAAAAACACCCAGAAACAATGCAAACTATACATACAAATATATGATGTAACTTAAATAAACAAAATAAAAACACAATTGAAACATTTCATTTGTAAATATATATTATTTATACTTCAATATAAATAAATTTCATAAACATTATTTAAAAAAATTTAAATATATTTTTAAAAATCTCCCCACCATTTCTTCTGTAAAGCCTGCATCTTGCTACTAAAAAATACAAATAAGAAGTGTAAAGTTTCACAAGAAAGCATTAAATATGCAATACAATATTCTATAATAAAAATAAACTACAAAAATAATAAACAATACAACACCAAAAAACATAGGTCCTAATTTAGATCTTGGCAAATGGGTTACTCCATCACAATGGTGCCAAATATATATCGTCCACTGAAATATAAATCTCATTATGGCCTATTGGGTATATATTTCAGCAGATGGGATATCCATTACCGTTCTGACGGGGTAAAAAGCGTCCACCGACATCTAAATCAGGCCTGAACACTAAAGCAAACATTAACATTACAAAAACATTAAAAAACATGATATTTGTAACAATTAAATCACACTAAAAAACAGTTTTCTTAACTGTGATATTCTGATCGCTGATCTTTTCCACATGGTGGTATTCTTGTGACTGATGTTCTGGTATCACATCATTGATAGTTTGTCCAAACACCCTGAATTCGACAGATGATTTTTGTGAAAATTATTCTATCCTAGCGGGCACATTTATAAAAAAGTTCATGCAACATAAGGCAGCAAGCAAAGTTGCATACCTTCCTGCACAAAAACAACCTTTAGAGGAATATACCTCTGTTTATGAATGCAGCACGCATACAAATTGAAGTAATGAGGAGAAATGACAAATATTTCTCCTCACTATGCCACCGTCATGTAAGTGCACCACGTGTCGCTATGTGCTACCTTGAATTACTTTGTAATTACTAAACCATCCAAAGCCATGCAGAGTGGCTTTGAGACGCTTTGTAAATGGCAAAAATGGTTTTGCTCTAAAAAAGTGACACAACCCCGATGCAAAATTATAGTAAATCTGTTCCTAGATGTTATACAGGTGTCCATTTTATCCCCTATGCTATTTATCATCTCCATAGTGATTTAAACTTGGTTCCAGGATGATTCCATGTTATTAAATACATATGATGCCTTTCAGATTGATTAAAGAGAGGTGGGCTTAAAAAGCCAGATTGAGGCCTTGGTAAAATACTGTGAAGACATTTATTTCCATACATGCTTTTAATGAATGAAAAATTATTTATTTTGGAATCCGGTTAAGATCCTAGTATTACCAACCTGATTAAAAGAAGGTGTAAGTTATGAGATTGGTCATGTACAAAGAAATCATACTTGGCTTTAAGCACTAATGGACTCATTATGATTAAGTAAAAGGTAGAGAGTGCCACCATTCAGTTTTGAAAGCTGAGTGAACATTTCTGGCAACTGTCTATTCATGAGTACGTTGACTGTGTTGCATGTGCACATCGATACTTAAATTAAGTGGGGGCATTCATGCGGAAATTATAACTAAAAGATGATGGCCCCCTTAGGCGGGCTGAAGGGGACAATAGGTTGTGTTCGGTCTGGGCTGTCCTAACCATGCTTAGTATGTGAGAGCGTGGTTCGTATAATTTGAGAACTCTAGACTGGGTTAAGTTTTAAGAGCTAATGCTTCACAGTTTTCAAGTCTTTGCTGAAAACAATTTTCTTACAGAAGACAGTAAGAGTGGACATAAAATGTATGCTATCTAAATCATCTATGAGAAAATGTGTTGTTACTGGATAAAGATTAAGACCATGCTATGTAGGAGGTGTTCCTTTACCTAAAATTAATATTGAACAGGATTATTTTAAATTCAAGGGTAATCCTTCCCCTGATCCACGGCACAACATTTAAATTAGGTAAAGTTAACCAACTCAACTAAAACTGTATTTTTTGTGTTTTTCCTACTGATCATCAATTTTTCAATTGTCCAAACTCAGACACTCTTGCAATGCTTCATCATAATTATGCATAAAATACATTTGCACTTGAAGAACACACTTTTTGAAGAGCTTATATCCGTAACTATAACAGCTAGTTAGAGAATTCTAGAAATTATTCAATATTTCTTATTTCCAACATAATTGAGTCAATTTTAGGCCCTAATTGAGAGCGGGCTGAAGATGTCCAACCTTTGTCCAACCCCTGTTGGTGCAGGTTTTGGAATTCTGAGTTTTGAGTACTTTACTACACCTGGTAATTATCAGGTCTCATCAAAGTTGCACCCTTCATTAGCAAAGGAATTTAATAGAGGGAAACAAATACAGTATTTACAGTGACGTGAATTTTGGTGCAGTAAACACTAAAATCCGCATGTTATTCCCCCAAAACATAGAATAGGTGTAATGATTTGCACCTGATAGATTCTGAACCCTGGAGAATCAGATTTTATCTGGTTCGATAAATAGCGCCTGCCCTTTTGGGGCACTCGTAATCATGGCCAAAGACATTCTTGTAACACTCCCATTATTGCCTATGATTCTTTCTTCATTCATAAAAAGTTAATTCATGTGCTTTGCAATTCATTATTTACTCTTTACATAAACGCTGGAACAGGCTCGTATTTTGATGACAGAATGTTGTTGCAGGCCACTTGATTCTTTGCAATATCTAATCTATTTTACATTTGATTGTGCATATTTGATGTAAGAACAGTTGTACTTATTATTAGAGGCTTATTTATTTTTGATACACATCACTAATGAACCGTATAATTATATGACAACAAAGCTGATAAATGTAATAGATCAATTTAAGAGCAAAGTGTTCCTAAATTTGTTTAATACTTTTACATGATGCATAGTAATATTTTCGAGGTTATATTTAATTTGGTGAATGCATGTGGTGTTTATCTGACTTGTAAAAATAAAGAAGGAAAAATATAAATAAATAATACATTTCTATGATACGATCAATGATAAAGATTGAGAAGTAAATACATTATACTGAAACATAAAAAATGCAATGACTATGGAGAGTCTATTACTTGATGCATCTTCAAGTTCCAGCATGTATAATATCCTATTTATAAACTGCATTTAATAGAAATTCAATAGATCACAATTCGTCAGACAACTAATGCTGACAAATTACATCTTTATTTTCAGCCTTACGTGGAAGCAGAAAACAGGAGAGTTTATAACCATCTAGTGTGTGCCACGGCAAAGAATCACGCCTTCAACATGGTAAGATGATACAAACATTTACTTTAACTAACTGAGAGACATCAGTTACAGCACCTCACTGGAAAATAGCAGCAGCTTGGAATCTCAGCACTAGCAAAGTTCACATTTTCCCAAATCACAGAACAGAACAATTGGCAACTCGCATAAATAAATTATGCCACTTTAACACCGCTAACCATTCCTAATGTGCTTATGCTCTCTCCTTTAAACATGGTAAAATTGGATCACACCCAATTGGCACTTTTAATTTACTTGTACAATCCCTGGTAAAGAGGTACTACATTTACCCAAGACCTGTATATTAAGTGTTACTAGAAGGCCCACAGTACTGATTGTACCATCCTCTTAAGTAGTCTTTTAAACTTGTCTCAGGCCTGCCATTGCAGCATGTATGGCAATTCTAAACTAACATTTTGACCTGGCAAAATAAATCTTTTGCCAGGTCTAGACTTAGCTTTTTAATTTTTTTTAATATATATAAGTCACCCCTTGGACAGGGCCTGAACAGCCCATAGGGCAGGGTGCACTGTATTTCCTGACTACTGCAAGGCCTACCTCTCTCTTAGGATAAAATTGGGTTAAATTATTGCATGTAACACATGATGAATTTCACTTGGCAGCAGGTAGGAAGGTCATGTTTGGTGTCTAAGAAATTGTACTTAAAAATCTTCTTTAATGGTAAAGTTGGATTTTAAGTTACATTTTTGAAAATGCCACTTTTAGAAAGTTATTATTTTTCTGCCTTAACTATTTGGTGCTTTCAGCATGTTGCTAGGTCACATGACTGGGCGTAGTTGGCAGTTGCACTTTGTGTTTTCCTCCCAGACAGCCACACAATAGATGGAAGGATTAGGTGTGCCTGGCAGGACCAGCAGCTAGCAGCATGGGGGAGTGGGTACTGGGCACAGACCCATTGCAGCTGAATAGTATGTGCTCTGCCTTCACACAAAGGATTTGGCACCACTGCATTGTTCAAGCATTTAAGCTTGGAGCCATTACAAGGGAGACAGGGAACTTCAAGAACTTCTAAGAGAATGCTCTAGAAACTTCAATGCTTGCATCAAGAATAAATATTGAACCTGCAGACCCAGCTCTTCAGCATATTCCGGGACGTGTGTATGCTACAGAAGATGTACTGCTGTGCTGCTTTGCTGCCAGATGGACCACCACTCTGCTGCTCTGTTACTCTGCAGCCTGCTGCCCCGCTTGCTGAGAAGAAAGATAGGACCTGCACTCTTCATCCCACGCTGCAGTGTCTGCAAGTGTCAGCTGACTGACATCTGTTTTGAGCTACAGGGACATAATAAGCTCCAGAGGTTCCCAGCAACTGCTCAGCTGACCTGCTGTCGGTACCTGCTGCCTGGACCTGCTTGAGCCCTACTGGCCTCTCCTGGAGAGAGTTTGTGAACTCCAATAGGTGCCCCTCAGTTTTTGGACCCTTGTTGTGGCATCAATTGAGCTCTTCTCCAAAGATAAGGAGAAATCCTGATGATTTGGGATCTTTGAAAACTGCCCTTTTGTGCCAACGTGAAGTTCAGGTGAAACCAACTCTTCATACCACAGCAATTGCCAACTGTGTCCAGCAGCGTGAGATCTGCACTTGGTGCTACTGCATCGACAGCTCACTGTGACTGCCAACTTGAAGCTCCAGCAACGGCTGTCCATGACGCCTGACAGGATCTTCGCTCTACATTGACGACCATCTGCGATGCCTGGACTGATTTTCGTGATACCTCAGTGACCATCCACGATGCTCTCCTTACTCCTCACCGCCCCTTTGACTGTGAAATCTTTGCACTGGACTTTGAAGGTAACTCTTTCAGTGGGTCTAATATGACACCGGTATCTGGCCCGCACTCCATCGCGGTTGGACTGAACTTGTGACTTTATCCTGGTCTTGCACAGCCAGATAATCACGAGTAGTGAATTGCGATTTGTGCTTTTTTAGGCGCTTTACTTACCTGAACTCTTTAAAACTGCATATCTCTGGTTCTACTGATTTTATTTTTGTTGTTTTGGTGTTAAATAATTTATTACATTTTACTTTATTTTTCTAAATTAGTGTGGGATATTTTCTGTTGTGTTTTCACTTCATTACTATTTGAGTTGCTGCATAAATACTTTCCACATTTCTTCTAAGTGTAGCCTGACTGCTTTTGTGCCAAGCTACCAGAGGGTTAACCACAGTTAAATGTAGGTTTGATCAGGACTCCTCCCTGAAAGAAATCGTGGGTGCTGCTTGAGTAGGTTTTTCCCCCATCTCAATCAGTAACCCAACTTCCAACATCCAGTTTCAGTTTTTTCTTTTTCCTTTTGAAAATTGCTTTGCTATTGCTTGCTTTTTGTTTCACTGTTCCTGAAGGGGATATGGTCCTGCTGTGGTACCATAGCTAGGTATGTTGGTTCATCATTATTCCTGATGAATACATTCATGTGACCAATTGTGCAGGTGGGACATTTTACTAATTTGTTGAACCTCAAGTGATCACTTTGCTATTAGGTTGAAAATCTTCCATTGAAAGAATTGTCTTGATGAGTATTTGTAGATAAAAGATTAGTCTGTTAATTTCCAGTATGAAGAAGGTTATATATTCTGGCTTGTGGTACATACCTGCTGCAAAGGAGGAATCTGTTTAACACCCTGACCGCGGTGCGAATTTTGCCGCGGTGCTGGTGATTTATTGAGTGGGAGGGGTTCGGACGGCACCCGGTTGTCCTCCGCACACACCCACTGTGACGTCGGACGGCCGGGGGCCGTCCGACGCATGGAAGGGGTTAAATAGATTTCCCACTTGTTGGTATGCAAATCAATGCAGTGAAGGATATGTCCTGGGCCCCTGCCAAGTCACTTTTTCAGTATAAATTCCTTTACGCTACTTACTATTCAGAATCCCTGTTGATAGATGACTATTAAACCGTTTGAGCTTCTCAATTAATATGGTGACTGCATTCTTTATGTTTTTTATTTTTTTATTTATAGCCAATCATAACCCTAGAATCAGTAATACACACTTATAATCAATATACAGCAGACATAAACATTAAGCCATACAATGTAGGACAAGATGAGAATACAATAATTACATCACTTGAACCTCTGCATATGTATGGTAAAGTACCTTATACTTTACATTGCTAGTTACATACAATTAATATTACATATTTACGACATAGTGTCCCTGGAGACAACTTTATTAAACAGGATGAGGTAACAGGTATCAAATTATATCTGTTCATAGAGGCTGTTGTCCCCGGGTGAACTGTCAGGCTTCAGGTTGGCATAGTGCCCTGATAAGATTGTATCTGTATAATATTATTTTATTTTGTCTCACCCTGTACAGAGTAAACAGCAGTAGTGCTTGTCATGTTCAGATACAGTGTATGCTTTCATAGATACATGTCCTATTAAGGCCTAGTCCCAAGCCATCAGTTAGGTATCACCACACCTCAAACAATTGTGTGTATATCAAGTTTATATTAATAAAGTTGTCTCCAGGGACATTGTCATAATTATGTAATATTACATTGTATGTAAATAGCAATGTAAAGTATAAGGTACTTTATCATACATATGCAGAGGTTCAAGTGATGTAATTACTTAAGTACGTATATGAAGAAATAAGAGTGATAAAATGTATATATACAGACTTTGACCATTCCAATATGGATGCCAATTTCTTTGTTGTTACACTTACATCTGTCATAATTATACGAATTAGAGTGTTATACACCAATGCTTATGACTGTACTAAACAATGTATTCAGACCTGTACAACAATCAGTGAATGTAACTGATGAAGGCGCACATACAGCAAGAATTTTACTTTTTCTTTATGTATCTTGCCACTCCAACATGGATGCCAGGGTACTTGTATCACAAGTCCCTTTTTGCCTTCTGTAAAAGACTATGTAGTACTGCCTGTCCCACAGTTTCAGTGTGTGAGCAAGCCTGCATGGTCAGGCGAAACACGTTACTGATAAATAAACCAACTTGTGGTATTACAATCCCCAGAGTGATCGCTTCATTGATGACCGGCATGCTCCGCCGGCACCAAGCGATCCAACTGCCTCGGGCGAGGTGAGACAGCAGGAGCGCACAGACTATGAAGTATATATATATATATTTGTAAATGTTATATAATTTAAAAATTATAAAATACATTTAAAGTAAAAGTTGTATTAATTGTTTTAAAGTAAATATATATTATTATCTATGTGTGTTTAACTTTTTTAAATCAATTGTATTTGTTATATTTGTTAAAAAATATATTAAATCTAATTTGTTTTTTAAATTAATTGTATTATTTAATGTATTTAATATTTATTATTTTATAGATATAAAAATCAATATTTTGTACATCTCACAGACACTGAAAATCAGAGACTGTATTCACTGATTTAGCAAGAGAGGACCTTAACTATGGTTCAATATATAAAGCAAATAAAAGAAGTAGAGCGGGCAACCCTGTATGTTGCCCCTTAAGATCGTAAATGGAAGAGAGCAGTTCTGGCCATACACTAACTTAGCCCTAGGATTCTTATAGAGGGATTGTAACCACTTGGTAAACCTGCCACCAATACCAAGAGCCCTCATTGTTGCCCATAGACATTCCCATATAACCCGGTCGAACGTCTTCTCAGTGTCTAACAATATCAAACCATTCCTTTGAGCGCTTCTTCCAGCCACACCAAATGCCGCAATTCCTGTGTTGGTATGACTTGTGGTATCTCTACCGGATACAAAGACATGTTGTTGAGGCGACACCACAGTCTCAATTCAAGAGGCCAGTCAGGCTGCTAATATCTTTGAGAATACCTTTGTATCTAAATTAATCAAGGACATGGACAGATAGGAGCCCCTATTCTCTGGTAACGTATCCTTCTTTAAAAATACAGCTATGCTAGTGAGATTCCCTGTGGCAGGGGCCTCCCCCACATCAATATGCCTTCTTAAGTTAATGAAGTCCGGTAGTATGATATCTATGAACACTTTGTAGAATTCAAGCGGGATAACATCTTCACCAGCAGCCTTTCTGGAGGAAAGAGCTTTAATAGCAGTCTCTACTTCTAGCTCACAGATTTCTTCCTCCAGTACAGACACCTGCCTAGCTGTTAAGTGAGGAAGTCCACGCTCCTGTAGACTATGCAAGAGATCTAACCAATTGATTAATTGTGGCTGACTATACACCTCTTGCTTAAACAATGTAAACGTCTCTGCAGTAGCCTGGGGAGTAGTGTAAAGGACTGCATCACTGAGTATGGTACCACTACTTGCACACCTAGATCTTTTATCTGAGATCTTGTGGGCTATTATTTGGCCGCCATTTTTACCTTATTCATACTGAAGTACTTTGTTTTTATGAAAACTAGCAGGTGCCTTTTCTCTGAACTCCCAATCTAAGAGACTCCGGTTTTTTATCAACTCCAGATATATAGCTTGCTCCCCCAGATCTCTAGCTAAAATTGCTTGTGCATGCCATTGCTCTAGCTCTACTATTTGCTGCTGCTGCTGATTAGCACCCTTGAGCATAGCCTTGTTTTTTTCCAGAATTAATTGCATCCCATACAACCTGCAGAGGGGGAGTTCCAATATTCGACCTTATAAACTCCTTTAATCTTCTAGACATATGGGTTCGATAATCTAAATCAGAGTGAGTATGACGTGGGAAAGTACATACAAGTATCTATCTGAAGTGTAAGAAATATTGGGTTATGGTCTGAGGCAATCTTAGGACCAACCTCCATTTCAGCACCTTGCACCAACTGTAGCCATGCAAAACTCCAATCTATTCTTGAATATTGCCTATGAGTGGAAGAGTAGAAGGTATACCTTGGCTTAACAGGGTATAATGCCCTCCACACATCAATCACCCCTTGCAAATGGGCAAGTCCTAAGATAGACACCCTTGTATTGATCATGTGGGGGTGATCAGCTCCATTAGTAGAAACCAAACCCATAATCCATTACACAGTGGAAATCGCCCCTCCCATATTAAATCCCCTACACAGTCTAACAATTCTAAGGAAAGCAAATAAAACATCCAAAGATCATGACGATTTGGACCATATATTGTACAAATAATATATTTCTGACCTCCCAGTGAGAGCTGATTAATCCACCCAAATCCCCCTTGAGTCAGCTGCAGTTTTTAGAACCATTACCACAGTGCCTGACCAACATTATAGCAACCCCCGGATAGAAGCAGACTGTGAGGTACATATAAGAGTATCATAGCCAAAGTGCTGTAGTATAAATCGATCCTCATATGCCAAGTGAGTTTCTGTTCAGCATAATAATTGCGGTTTGTTAAACATAATCTACTCTCATGCCAGTTTACGCTTCATAGGGCGGTTCACGACGGCAATATTCCAACCCATCATTTTTAATTGATCCTTCACAACAGACAATACATGCTCAATAAAGCTATCCTGTAGTAACATCTCAAGTGTCTGCCATGACAAGCTGTCCTTTCAGATAGCATATTACGGCCATTCTGACTCTTTTTACCCTTAGCACCCCCCCCACCTCCCCTCCTCAACCAGAGCACCAGCAAGCAACTTTCTGTGACAATCCCAAACCTGCCCCCATTTTTCCCCCGTGTCTAAGGAAAGGAATCAACCCACCCCTGTGCTGTCAGATGGAGTGACAGTGCTTTGTGATCTCTAACCGGCACCTCCACCCCCCTTCACATTCCCACCCCTACAAATCAAAACCGAGAACTTTTTATCCAAATAGTAGGGGAGAGATTAAGAATGCATTTTCAAACCTATTGAACCATCTCAAGCATGGAACGGATGTAAGTCCGGCAGAAGATTAGCTTAAATACCTCAAATATTTCAGATATGAGAGTGACATGTGGATCCTGCCATTTACTAAGAACTTGCGCTGCATCCGATTCAGTGTCACAGAACTGTGTACGACCGCTCTTAATAATCTTAAGTCTGGCTGGTTCCTGAAGAAAAAGCAGCACCCCAATCACTTTCAATGGGTCGATAATTTGGTGTAACTTCGCCGATACATAGTTATCGTACAGAGGTTTGATCATGTAAACACAGACATCGAGTCAACCACAACAGGAATGCTGGGCCAAGCTTTAAGAGAGATCACCTGCCTAAGTACAAAATTGCTCACAAATATCAGGATTGGACGAGGGTGCATTGTGTTAGCATCAGCACGACTCCGGACAATTGGGAGGCGATGCGTCCCTTGAATTTTGGAGTCCATATCCCAGTCCGCCAGGTCCGGGAACGCTTTTCCAAACAGCTTAACAATTAACTGCTTTGGATCATCTCCTTTTCTTCTTTCTGGTATTCCAAAATCCTCAAATTATTACAACGCTGGTGGTTTTTGAGATCTTAATTTTGGAAAAGCTCTGTTCCACTTGACTCATAGTAGACTTAATGGCTGCTGACCATGCTTCCGCAGCCCCTGTAACCCACTGCTAGAGTGCCATCATTTCTGTAGTAAGTGCTACCACCTTTTCAGTCACTGCCAGTAATTGTTGCCATATCTGATTGTCTGCTCTTACTTGGGCATCATGTTGCAGCGCCTCTGAATGCTGTACTTGCATAAGCTGCATAATTGTTGATGGAAATGGCTCCTGTGTGCCCCTAGCATCAGAGTGCTAGTTGATGCAACTAGAGTAGAATGCCCCAAAGAGCTATTATCAGAAGAGCCCAAACCTTTTTCTTGAGGCGGACTTAAGTCAAGGCTTAGGTCAGGACTAAGGAGAGTGCTAGAATGGTGACTCAAAGTGGGAGATGCCAATTAAATTTCCTCTCCAATTGAGAAAGGGCCCCAGTGGTGAACCATGAAATTAGAGCGTATACCTCTCCTTTAGAGGTAACACAGTTCCGCAAAGGACTGCCCTTAGTGCTGCTTTTAATGCTCTTATTGCGGGAAGTTGCTGAGCTGCCATGCTGCACATCTCTTTGTGAGTCCATGCCGTTTCTTTGTATTGCCTCAAACTCTCTGAGCTGGCTACCAGCCTTGCTTCAACTGCGCTGCCTCAACTGCATGTGGTGCAACCGCTGGCATGGTCCTAGAATTTCGTATGGCCTCCTCATCTGCATCGGCATCAGTGTTTACTGTGGCTAGAACCAATGCATAGTCATTGCCCCCAGCATCTGGAGCTATTGCTATACTATCAAGAACCAGGCTGGCTGCCTGTATGGGTGCAATATCTGATGCTGTCTCAAAGGAAGCATGACTGCTGCCAATATCTCCTCATGCTCTGCCATGTGTGCCATTAATTCAGTCTCAATATGTCTGTCCCCCTCTAAAGCCTCCTTGGATGTGAGGATAGATTCCGACCTCACACTATGCATCAGATGTCGATCAGCAGTTTGCCTGACAGAAGGGGGAACAGCAACAGTAGTAGCAGATACTGTGTTACCTTGTTGAAGTATAGTAGTACCGCTGCAACATTGTAGCTGGACGCAGCTGAAGCCGCTGATGTAGAAGAATCCAGATACCCTTGTGGGGCTGCCTCCATTAAGATGTCCCCAAAGTTCACAGGAAGTGACTCTCTAACAGGGTCAGACTCTTCCTCTGCACATGCCTGAAGCAGGTTGGTCACTGTACCTGATTTCAGCTGCCTAGTAATAGGGCGGCCAAATGGGTGACATGCCCCTTCTCCGCCGCTCTTTGGGGACTAATAGGAGCTCTAAGAGCATCTCTTGAGGCTGGAGCAAACCCCACTACCAACTGTCTCGCCCTTCAAGAAGCTCAATTCGGCAGAACATCACCATGCTGCTCGCGTACACCCCTGAGACACCAAAATCGCCAGTAGTACACCAGGCTGCCCCTAGCCTAACAATTGCTACAACGTAGATCACCCGTATTATGACACAGGATTCAGACACTGAAATACGACATCATCAGTAGGCAGCGAGAAAGCCGCATGGTGAGTGGTGGGATGCCATAGGAGAGAATTGTACAGCAACGGCGTCAGCCTGCCATCTTCCTTACCCACCCAAGCACCTGACAGTGTTCTTTATGACAGTGTTGGCTATTTAATTGATAGATTTCTGTGTGCTTAAGTCCCTTCAGTCCTTTAAGTCAAATGTATACAAATGGTAGTTTAATTAAGGACTTGGCATGGAGTGGAATGGGTGTATGAATTTTGTCCTATGAAAGGTGGGCAATGGCTCTGTTAATGAGATGAAACATGGGTTTGGGTGTGCTGGCATATAGTAGGATTTAGGCATTTGTCTCTGACACTTGCGTTTGCATATTGTAATATTAACATTTATTTTGGCCTTAACCCCATGGTGATTGTGCACCTGGCTGATTAACAGGCTGTTAGGTAGTGTAGTGTTCATGGCAACTATGAATCATCTGATCACAGTCAGTTTGCTGGTTTGTGACCTCCATTGTTTGAGAATGCTATTGTTATAGCATTATGTGAGAATGTTGCCAAGAGGTATGGGTAAAACAAGTAAGTGCTCTATATATAAATATGCTTCGATTGCATATGCCCTCTCCCACATTGGCTCTTGAAATGCTCTCTCTCAAGAGCGCAATCCTGCCCCAAGATTACTTTGTAGACAAGGTTGGGCTGGTCAAAGAGATGATACTGCTGCTCTACAGACTAGTTCCTAGCACCAGTGCAGACTGTCACGATCAGGATCCATATAAAGCTTTACACTGTGAAAGAACTACAGTCCACCCGATCTTCACATTAGCTTATCTTATATTTGATTCTTGACAGTACTTGCAAAGACTCTTGAGAAGCTTTTCTTCAAGAGAGCAACACTTCCCCAAGATTTCATTGTGGACCAACAACAAATGTAGAGAGTGATTGCTCAGGCCTTTCAGCTCTGAGGTTCAATTTATATTTTGCAACAAAGAGGAATTCGCCTCCTTTCACAGGGGTCTTTGTCTCCTTCCACTACCAACCTTATTTAGAGCTAGGGTGGAATGAGTATTCTATCAACATTTAATTGCCCTGGCTGTGGGCTTCTGAGCAGAGTCCTGGGCACCCCTACTGATTGTTTTGCAATTAAACCACTGCTTATAACAGTGACAACTGTGTCTAGTCCCCACTCTTTATTCCATCAGGTATTAACACTTATGTAACCAACTAACAGCTAATGTTGTTTGTGATCTGTGTTGCTATTTAAAACATGTATTCAAATGGCTAGCAATTCAAAATCAATAACATCAAAATATTTATTTCCTAGCAGCTTCATGTTGAGGAGGTAATGGGTTAGAATTTATGAGGTAGTGGCTGGCATGTCATTGGACACTCATACTGGCTAACTATAATAGAGTGGAGGGTTTACCAGACTAGGCATGGGTATCTGCAGGCAGACCTTTCTGCTCGCTCATGGAAGCTCTGAGATAGGAGCAGGAAAGCTAGGCTAGGAAATACAGGAAAGCACCGAGTCACCCAAGTTCAGGGGTACTCCGTCTGGATCTTTTTGTCATTTAGTAAAATAATCATTACCTCAAGCTCCTGATTGAGTGATTTCCCAATTCCCTGTGCTGCAACAGCTTGAGACTGGTTGAGTCAATGCTCCTTTCTATTTTCTTCGGAAAATCAATCAAAAGAGACTTATCTCCAAGAAATTTGAGAGCTGAATCAGAACATTTGTATATCCCAGCCATAGACATTGGGACTATGGAGGAAACCTGGTCCCCGCAATACCTTTGTCCCACCATTGTATATACCCTTAGACAAAATATTTGTTACAATATATTATCCATAAGGAATATTGCGGGATAAATCGACAGGTGATAGTTGATTATTTGTTATGTGTATTAGTATGCAGTTACCAAATTATTGCTATGTTCAAACATACGTTCTTTTGAAGTCTCCTAGACAATTCCTTATGGTGTATTTTCTTTCCTGCATTCCTAGTCCCCTAATGTAATATTAAACTTTGCACTAGACTGTCTTACCTCAAAAGATGGCTAGAAGTACCCAATAGATGTGTTTTGCCAACTCCATATGTATAGTAAATATGTGAGATAAACACTGGAGAGAGCGAGGGTTTTAAGGGGCAAGTCCCATCCCCGGATATGTAATAATGAAAACAACTAAGACTGGCCCACTGTGTAGAAGTAGTGGAATATTAGTTGATATTCCAAGTCACTTGTAGCATGAGCTTGTGAGCTGGGCACAATAAAGTTTGTTTATAAACCCCTCACACACCAACCTGGTTGGTGTCATGCTTCATCATCGGGGTCCAACCAGGCAGCCGAATGCCGCCTGGTTGTGCTTCAACGCCTGACTACAGCGGAGCGGGTGTGGTGCAGTAGTGTGATGAGGATGAAGGTGAGTAATAAAATGCACCTCTGGGGATCCTTGCCCAATGTTTTATTCGTGGCGGCCCAGGGTGTGAGATAAAAGTATGTGATGCAACTACAAGTAGAAAAATTATGACCACTTAGTTGGCTAAGTGTTGGCGGTCTACATGTTTCAGTCCCAAGAAAAAGTGTGCGGGACTTTCATCAGGACCAGGTAGTGAGTGGCAAAAAGTAGTGCCACGTGTGATTATTATCCAACACACGCTCTAAGGTGTGTGGAAAAAGGGTAAAAACGCAGTTGTTCAACTTACATATACTGCAGGAAAGCGAGAAAAATCTTCGCTAGGGGTTCTAGTCCAGAGGATCGGGGCGCGGGGAGAGGTTCTCCCGTGTATTATTTGATAGTGAGGAGTCCTCTGCGGTAAACCTAATCTGGTGCCCGCGGCGGGAGATTATAGATCATCCCTACAGATGGTCTGGTACTTTTGTTTTTGCAAATACAATGGCATTAATTCTAATACATGTCATGCCGGGGTGTGGCAGCCTTCTCTACATACATTCCATCACACAGTATGTTTTTTGAGCTGTTATTCACTAATGTAGATCCTATGTATTCTGAGTGTTTATTTTATTTGTATAGAGTTTATAAAGCGCAAACTTGACCCGAATAGGTTATCAAATTGCTTTACATAGCAACAGTTGCATTACATGAGGACACATTCATTTTGTTTTTGTTGGGCATGGGAGATTGAGGGTTTTGCCCAGAAACACAGGATGTTCAGTGTCATTGCCATGACTCAAACCCAGATCCCCAGATTCGAGGTCGACCGCCCTAGCCGTTAGGCCGACTTCTCTCCCCTAAATCCTGTTGGATTTGCAGTTCCATTTCCATTTTTATTTTCAATTTTCTTGCAGTCTTTCAATACAGCTCAAAAAGAATTGTATTTACTAAACTTTGTAATGTTGTTTATGACCTGCTGCTTCATCATCAAGGTGGCATGATCCATCACAGTAGAAGATTCACACTTCCTTGCTGTGGAAGACCAGTTATAAGTGACAGCAGTATGTCTCACAGGAGGGCATCTCACAAATGTTTGCAAGGTGTTGGATACAGTCTGTTTTTCTTTCATGTGTTAATACTTCTATGCCCATATATTTATTAAAACAAACTCTCTGTTGCTGTCTCTGTTTTTCACTATCTTGTTTACAATGCTGTAGCTGGTTACTTTACACCCAAGTAGATAGACCATCTCACCAGATTACCCAGGCTTTTTAGGCACCATGTTGCCCATACTATTCAGCTAGTTTGCGCTGCCAAAATCGTACATCAGGTATATGTGCAGATCATTTTCCTTCATTGCTCGGGTGTACCTTTTAAAAGGTGCATCCCGCACAATGAATGAAAATGCACCGTATTATGATGAATACGCTGCTCACAGGACAGCCGCGAACTCGAGCTGACCCAAGGGCAGGGAATTAATGTGAAAGACGAAGCAGCTGCTTGGAAGCCTCTCCGTGTGTACTTTGAAGGGGGAACAGGGATCCCTTTGCAGGCAGATACAGGTAGAGACTGCCCCCACCTGCAAGGGGATGCCCCTTTTCCCCCCTCCAGAGGGCTGCCATCAGGGGGCGCACTAACAGTGCGCCACCTTGTATGCTGCCTTTTAGGTGGTGTACTGTCTGTGCGCCTCCTGAGAGCTTCCTTACCTCTGCAACAGCGTCTGTAATATGGCGCGGGGGCAGAGGCAAAGGGATTTACTCTTTTGCATGTGGGATGCTCATAAGCAAATGAGGGATTCCCTCTAAAGATAGCGCTTGCGCTTTATTTTCCCCAGCTGTATCGGTATTACAGGTGGGGCAGCACAAAAATCTGCGGCTCCTTCTGTAATACAAGAGTGCCCCAGGGGCATGCAAAGCAGGTGTAAATGCCTGTCCCGCCCCGGGGCACTTGTCTAATACAGCCCCCGGAGACATGTAAATTCTAATCTTGACTTACTGGTGAATAATGGAGTGTCTGCCAGTACATTCCTTCCATGGACTTATCCGTGCGTAGCACAGTCTTTAGTGATGGATGCTTCTCTTTATTTACGCTAGCGTGGAGGAGCTTTAATGAACTTGGTCAGTATATCTTTTCAGGAATCCTTGGGAAAAAATATCTTCTGTTACTAAGGGTCCTATTGCTGGGTTTCCATTGTGTGGCCTGTTAATTTACCCTGGATTTACTGAAACCAGAGGTACCAGAAGATCCAGGTAGTGGAGTTACTGTGAATTAGAAGACGATTATTACCCCCATAGAAATTAGAATTTAATAATAATAATAATAATAATACTGATATTTGTACAGCGCGAACAGCTACCTCACAAGGAGGTGTCCCGGCGCTAAATGAACATTTCTTGTTAGGCAGAATAAGCAAAAAAAGGCGGGAGAGTGCTTAGCTTTTCTAGGCAAAGAGCCAAGTCTTTAGTAGCTTCTTGAAACTGGATTTACTGGCAGAATCTGTAATTCCTTGTCTGATTCCCCCCTATATTTACTAATTTCTCCTTATAGATTCACTCGGAGATTTATCCAGCTGAAACACACATAATCTGTGGTATTCTCATGAATCTCGTAATTCCTATGGGGCCTGTAGTTACTGGCCCCCTTCAGGGTTATTTAGATCTCATAATGGGTCCCCCGGTCTGCCAATCCGTGCAACTGGTAAACTGGGCTACTGAGATCACCATCAGGAAATGTCTGGAGAGTTTGTTATTCCCTTAGTGCGATACAGATTATCCAGATCACAAACATTTAATGGTGTGTGGGTGTACATTGCGGGCAGAAATTTCACAATTGACCCGGACTTAATGGTGGCATGATTTAGAAATTATTCAGAGATGTAACTCTACATTTGTGTAGATCACTATGATCTCCCATACTCTCGAGACACACAGTTCTAAAGATAAATTACACTAGTGGACGATACAGTGCTAGTAGTCATGGACAACAAATGAAAATAAGGTGAGTATCTACTGATTTGTAACTCACAGTATATTCAGAAAACTCTACAGTGCATTTGTCATACGTAATTGTGCATCTAACCTTCACCTGAATGGCCCAGACATGCATTCTGTGTAAAGCATGAAAACGAGCAACATATTGTGTAGGTATCACAGAATAGTTGTCAGAAGTGGTTTTATTCTACCTAAATTCAGGGCCGTGCCTATGTACTGAATACAGGGTTAAGAAAATAGAGGTACATCAATTCAATTCAATTCAATTCAATTAATCTTTATGCGGATACATTTCTTGTGTCCATAAAAGCACAGGTCAAATTAATTATATTACAGAATACTTAAAAGTTCTTTAAAATACATAAAAATACAGTACTCAAAAGAAAACAGAGATCACATCTGGAATATACACATTAATTAATTTGTTGCCATTCATTTGTAGCCATATATTAGCAAGACAAACTAGAGTTTAACCTTCATTCATCACCCATGGTGTTACGTGCATGGACGGCTGCTTTCAGAAAAGAACATACTCGGAAAAATAAAACATCTTACTCCAAACTAAGAATTTTAGTATAGGCTGTTTTATGATCAGTAATAATAGAAATTTCCTTAAAAAACTGAATTAGAAACAGTTTGGTATACATTTGATAAAAATTACAAAAGAATAAAAAGTGAACCATGGTTTGTTTACTCTGATTGTCAGTCACATGGGCACGTCTTTTGCTCAAGTTTAGTATTATATCCTAACGGAAAACAAAGCATATATTTCATGGTATCCGCTCTTAACCGGAACAGCAGTCCTCTTTCCCATCAATAAATATTCTTCAGAAGATAGCCTGATGGCAATTTAGGTGACAAATTCTCAATTGACATATACCTTCCTACTGTTTAGACATCTCTTCAGCCTGTCTTAATATGCTATACTTTTCATATAGCAACTCCTGAAGTGATTCCTTGTTTACAATGCCCGATTTGCTGGGATTAAACAAGAGGTACTCAAGATTTATGCTGGACAGGCTTTCTCGTACAGCCGAGAGCCAGGGTATATCCTTCCCCTTTTCACAATTGAGACAATCTGAGATTATGCTTTGTGTTAGTGTTGCCGCAGTATTCTGTCATACTTTGAGCCAAAAAATGGTTTGCCGGGCTCTGATGAAATCTTCTATGTATGTCAAGTTCAGCTCCCCGTGACAATTAATACTAATAGAATTCCCCCATGGTCAAATCATAATTTCTTGTGTGGCAAAAACTCACAACATTAAACCGAGATCCTTCAAATCAATACAGGTACAACAAAACTCCCTTCTTTCATTTAACATATTTTATTTCTTTTTTCATTAGTTTATCCAAAATATATTTTTTTCATTTTTTTGAGTCTTTACTTATATACATATCTTTTCATAAACATTGATATTAATCCAATTCATATTAAAAAATTACACTGAGAACATGATGTGTTGAAAACATAAAGTGCTTTACAATAAAACCTATCACCCTGTTTGTCACACACTAACCAACATACACACTTACTCATACATACCACTCAACAAATTTACAAACTCAAAAGAAAACCATTTCTAAGGCTGAGGTAACACAGATATTATTTGTGCGATATCCACGCCAGGTCTACGCGTGTTTCGGCGGAATCAAACCACCTTCCTCAGGACCGAACCAGAAAGAGTTTCACTCTAATCTCTCTTTGTGTGTACAGGGTACCTTATATTCAAGAACACCTGGCTGTGTCCAGTTTCTTTTATGTACGGGTAACAACTTTTCCTTATTAATGAGTCTAAAAGGATTTGCCCCAAATTTATGCACGTGATATAGTTGCGGGGACTATTCTCGATATTGATATATGTCACCAATTGGTCCAATCATACTATGGAGGCTTCTACTGTTGGTTCCTCCCAATATTATCTCACAAGTGTCCCTTTTGGGCAGTTCTTTCTTTTCATGTGTAGGGACACACGAGGGACCTATTTCTCCGTAGTTCGTGTTTCTGGTCGTCTATCTTAGTTCGAATGGAGGTAGAATTTTCGAAGGTAGTATTATATACCTACTTAGCCACGATTAATTTCCTTAATTTCTTAACTCTCGACATAAGCAGAGTCTATGAGCATTTTTCAGCCGACATATGTGGTCCTCCCGCCTCGTCTCTCGTGCTCCGTACAGCTCCCCGTGACAAACATACTTAGAGGCAGTGATCGGGGCTCCTAACAATTTTTTACAAAATCTGTTCTCCTCGGTTTGAATACCCTTGCAGCCTGAGCAGCCGTGGTCGGTAGGGGAGTACCTGCCGGGGCGGTGACGTGGGGAGGGGGAGGGGCAGGGTGGGGGTTAGTAATGTATGAATAATGGATGTTTGCAGGTAAGTAAACATATAAATAAATCAAACAAATTTCGTTGCATGCACTGCATTGCATTTGGGGATGCAGTGCACGCAACGAAATTTGTTTGATTTATTTATATGTTTACTTACCTGCAAACATCCATTATCCATATATTACTAACCCCCACCCTGCCCCTCCCCCTCCCCACGTCACCGCCCCAGCAGGTACTCCCCTACCAATCGCGGCTGAGCCTGAGTAGCCCCAAACCTCTGCCCCGTAGGTTGCCACCGGGATACATTGTAGTTTAAAAAATTTAGTGATGGGTAATACTAGCTACCTCAGCCTTTCTAGGTTGGATTACTGACAGTACAGAATTAATAGCCTTAGCAAATTTGCTTCTGCTGTGTTAAACATGAGTGGTCCACAGGTCGTTAGCAGCGAATACCATGCCCAGATAGGGAATATTTAATGGAGTATTTTTTTGGGCCGCAGGCCATTAAAAAGGATTTTTTTAAATTTGTGCGAAGATCTAAGGTAGCCATAAAATCAACAGACCCTTAATTAAAGTGCATAGTGCATTTGAGGTGCGGCACATTAAGACCGCATCGTCTGCATATAGTAAAGCGGGGAAAGTGCTGCCACTAATCTTAGGGACAACATTCGTGAGCTTTGCAGGGGAGTTATGCAACTCATTAAAATATCAAATAAATAACAATGGGGCCAATACGTACCCCTGCCTAACTCCCCTGAAAATATTGTAGTCCTCAGTCACTTCCCCATTTTTACCAATCCGCACTCGTGCCTTAAAGTATGCTAAAAAATGAACTAAAACTTCGTCCAACCCATATTTTAAAAGGATAGACCAGAGATGTGACCTATTTATAAAATCGAAGGTGGACGTTAAGTCAATGAACGCCAGATAAATAGGGGATTTCCGTGCCACACTGTATTTACCAATGATTAAATGATTAAATTAAGGTTAAGGCACTGTTCATCAGTGCCCACTTTACTTCTAAAACCTAGTTGGCAGGGATTTAAAATATCTTTCTCTCATCGGCCCAAGTCCTGATTTATGTTAAACAGGATTCTCCCAAGAAGTTTTAGGGTATTGTTGATCAGGGAGATTGGTCTATAGCAGCTAGGGTTGGAACGATCGCCTTTTTTTAAAATAGGGACTATAATACTAGTAGACCATGTGCAAGGAATTGAAACAACAGTTAAATTATTAAAAACATTTAATAGAAGGGGAGCCCAAAATGTTGGTTCGTATTTTATGAGACCTATTGGTAGCCCATCCGGCCCGGTGCCTTTTTGCCCAAACTCTGCTCTATAGCTTCCTCAAGCTCAGATACTGTTATCTCAATCTTGGCAGGTCTTTGGTGACTGTATGTGTCCTCAATCCCTGTTGTCTCTCTGGAAAATCTTAGACAAATGGGATACCCATACTTCACTAGACATTGTGCAACTTATCAAAGTTAATGTGAGGCCCGCTGATCTCATCTCCTTCACTGCCTGCCAAAAACCTGTCCTGTTATTGAGTTTGGCGGCACATGCGAGGTTATCCCATCTCTCTTTTAAGACAGCATCTTTCCTATATTTTGTAATGGACTTATATTGCTGCCTTAATGATTTTATTAGTGTTTGATCCATAGACTTTGTTGACATGGCCTTGCGAAGAGCTCTATTGACTCTAGAGCAGGCCCCATCAAACCAGCGTGGGCCATGATTGGGCTAAGTTAATGGTTTGGTTAACAAAGATTTAATACCCTCACACAGTTGGGCAAATGCATCAACTACCTCATGGTTATGATCACCTGGAGTGAGACATTTGTCAATAAGTGTTCTATATGTTTTAACCATTCTAAGGAAAAGATCACAACTATTAACACCTCTCCAGACCACTCTTAAATTATCAGTTGTGGGCACTAAATTATTAGCCCCACGTTCTTTCTCGAAGTTTGGCCTATGTGCAACTTTTAGAGTGGTAGCAATAGGATTGTGATCACCTAAAGATGTCTGTATTACGTCAGATTTTACTAATAAATCTTCCAGTAAGGAGGAAATGAACACGTAGTCAATTGTGGAGGCACAGCCTCGCCCTCTGTATGTTGGTACGATTATTCGATCTTTCTGGGGTACTGCCCCAATTTCCATTACATTTACTAGGTTGGAATTACACAGATGAGCCAACAGTTCAGTCCCTCTGTTACATTAGCATTTGTCTACGAACAATTCATTAGCCAACATGTCGATATTTGAGATCTTTGCATTAAAATCACCCCCTACGCATATACCAGCTAATTTGCCTGGGAGTTTTTGCTTTTTCAAATTAGAGATGAAGTTAAACAAATTGTTAAAATTGACATTTGGGGCAGTATGAAAATCATTATAGATCAATGCCTGGAAATTGTCATTCTCAGTTGGTAATACTTTAGCACTACCCCCTGCTAAACTATTGATCCAAATTGAAAGCCCGCCTGAAGGGCGACCCTGCTTGGGGATAGGGGCAGTATTGTTCAAACATGCGAACCCTTCTTGGTATAATTCCCGGGTGGCCCATGTTTCTTGGAGCATTAAAATGTCATATCTTTTGACAGTTGTCACCCACTTATCTAAGACAATTTTAGAAGCCAAACCAGCAACGTTCCAGCTCAAGATAGTTAGATTTGATTCACTTTCAACATTAGTTAGATTAGCCATGCTCGCACATACTGGGCCTACCAGCGGGAAGATAATATCATCTGGGTGGGGTGAGACCTCCAGATTTGGTTTCTCTCAACAATGGTTTGGTTTGACAGACCCGAACATGCTGGGCTTGCCAACGGCAATGTAATAACATCTGGGGGAAGGAAACATCCAGTCAGTATTGATCGTCAAGACCAGAAAAATTGGAGAACCTATTATATGTGGGCATCTGGGTTGTCATCCAGTGTGCCCTGTTTAGCATGTTCGAGTCAGGTTTATAAAAATACCCCAGTGGGAGTGAACTAATGAGGGTTGAATGTGCAATGACTTTTTCCTCCATAGTTGATAACAATCTTTTTACTGGGGGTGTTTTTTTTAAATTAATGACTATACAATCCCCTTTGATATTCTTTTGGGCGTTCCCACCCACCCGACCCTCCGTGCTATGATTATATCGTTAACATTTTCTGCCCGTAATGCCTTATGTTTCCCAAGCCAGTCTGCACATTTATTTCTCAACTTCAGCCAAAATTCTGTTTGGTTGTTTCTGAGCGGGGACATTCCCGCAAGAACCAGCACATATGAGCAGGGAGCAGGAGGGAGGCTAAGAATGTCCCTGCTTCCCTCTGCCCGATCCAAGCTCAAAGAATTGGTGGGTCTTGCCATATAGTATGTTAGGCACACTATTTGAGCTACTCCCTTGGTTTCCCAGATCTGTTCCCGCAGCATTGCTTCCTGCAGCTAAAGAGCTAAGTTGTGAATTGGCTAGTGTAGAGTTTGTTTGCCCTGTAGTGTGTGATATGCCAACACTAGTGATGGATTTGGATAAAAAACATTCCTTAAACTTATAATAGGTCTCACAGGTTTCTAGACGTGAATTAGGGGTTCTAACTGCCCTCTGTGAACCTTCGCCAACAATGGTTGATCCGGCAGGGGTAAGATTTACCCTGTTCTGTAAACTGGGTTAAGGGGCATTTGCAGCAGGAATCAGCTTATTTACAGACATTTCCAGGCTGTCCAAGCATAGCCAGAGGGCGGAAAATGTTTCTTCCAAAATATCTTTTAAACAATCACAAACAGCATTCATAACAGAGTTAATTATGACACTTCACAGTCCATTATCTCTGCACAAACCAAAGTACTATCAGTTTGTGCTCTCCAGGAATGGGCTGTGACCTGATTCATAGTTAGATCAAGTGCTTCTGTTACAGGCCTTATCCGTGTAGCCACCCCAGCACTGCCCATGTCAACCTCATTACACCTAGGCTCCGGGGTGATCTCTGTCCGGGTCACAGCAGAATTTGTGCCAACAGCCTCGCAAACATTTAGGCTACTGGAGGATAGGCCACTTTTAGAATATTTTGATTTAGGTTTGGACTTGGCAATAACAGCGTTTTTCCTTTTAGTTAGTTGTACAACTGGCTTGATGTTTGTATGAGGCCTTGCGGTATGTCCCCGGGTGTTATTACGGTGCACGCCTGAAACAGATGTGTTGGAAGAATCCAAAGATGGTGGGGGTGAGATGGAGATGGCAGGCTCAACCCTCACCGGTGTAATATTTGCTGTATTTGGACATGTTATGTTAGCAGCGGCTTGGCCCCCTAATGACAGACGAGACTGTAGTGTGGCGGGGTCCACGGACAACGTCTCCCCCTCATTTGTATATCATGCATGAGAAGTGACTCAGCCCTTACAATAAAAGCGCCCAAAGTCCCAGCTACCCCTCTTTGTTTACTCATTTTGAACCAGTAGTTGCCGGTTGTCCCAAATGGAGACCCACCAAGCACAAAGATAAAGGCAAATCTAGTGAAGTCAATAGCTAGCAAAGTGCTTCACTTTACCTTCGGCCAGATGTTCCCAAGGTCGGGATCAGAACAGCAACGGAGAATGCTGCCAGAGCCAAGACCAAAACCAAATAATATGGCCCAGCCAGCCTCCTTCGGCCTCTGACGGCCTCAGACGGGCCCGCCCTTGGCCCGGGCTTCATCTGGGCACGCCCGCCACGCGCTACGGGAGCCCGCGGCCACTTAAGAGCGGTGTCCGGTGCTCGAGGTGCATGCCGGCGTGCTGGTGCGCTGGCGCCTCCAAGCGCGAGGGCTGCTGGGGACTGTTGTCTCCCTCCAGGCTTCACAAAGTGCTCCGTGCAATTTTGGGGCAGTGGCAGTGGCCCCAGTCAGGAGCTGTAAAGTGCGGCGGGCGGCGTGCAAAAGTTCCAAGAGGCTCCCCTAGCTGTACTAGTTAATAACATCAGGGGTTATCTTAACAAACGGACCTGCCGATAGTTTCCACTCGTAATTGTACTCATTAGTGGACAAGAATACAATACAATTAGATGTGTACATTATGATATTTATCATTACGATGTGTGTAGGGCCTGAATGTTTACAGATATAGCTAACACACGTATTCTAACATCAGGCATAACCTATGCTGCCTATGTTTTAAACTTTAGTTTCAATAAGCCCCAATGTCATTAAATTTACAGTTGAGCAGTAAGTTGGCCACCCCAGCTTTTATCACCTTTATATTAAAGATACAGGGGCATATTCTCAAGGACTTATCGCCGAGTTATCAGCACTTTATCGCAGCCAAAGTGGCAATACATTTATCACCCTATTCACAAGCTGGTGCTAACAGCCCATGTCACCAGTTTACCTGCGATAGCAGCTGCAAAAAACATCGCCACAGAGGAGCCCAGCAAATATCGCAAATGAGATGCAGAGTAGGCGTTCCCATGCAAAAAGCTGCAACAACACCTCTCCGCAAAATTCTCAACAACCAGCAAGATCGGTGATAAGAACCCAAAACAGGCGATAAGGCACGTTAGCAGCAGGAATTTAACACCTGCTCTGACCTGGTATAAAGTCGGACGACAACCTGCATCAGAAAAGGGAGCCCAGCCCAGAGCCACACCTGAAGAACAACAGATGCCATGGAGCCAACGATCATTCAGCTCGGACACCCAAATGCCACAACACCCTGCGCCACAACCCCCAGGAACCCCCCAGGCACTCTCCCCCCGGACAAAGATATGTTACATCAACTTCACGAAATCATGAACAAAACAATTCGCCTGATGTCGCACAATTACTACAAATAACATGCAAGTGTTGTCATAAAAAGGAGAATCACTCATTCATTTTTGAATTACCAAACAAAACATTTTATTCAATAAAACTTAAAACAACAATTCTGAAGACTCATGGCAGGTCTCCTCAGGACAATCTGTAGGTCACAGCCTGCAAGACAAAAATCCAGATAGAAGGCGTGGCATCGCTCATCAAAGGACAGAGAGAGAGAGAGCGAAAGAGAGAGAGACAGAGAGAGAGAGAGAAAGAGAGAAGCTTACCCCGGAAGTATTTAAGGAAAAGTTTTCACTCCATGATAAGGTTGTTGTTGATCCAAATCCTCAGGACACCGACGGTCTACTGGCCAGATTTAACCTGGCCATGACACAGATCTCTTTAATATATGAGAATGTTCCCATCAAGAGCACCTCCTCTGATAAATCTATTGGTTGTACTGATGCTTTTGTGCCAATATCTGGGTACTTTCTTAATCACTTCGACCCTATTTCACTAGAAGATGTAATCTGCCATCTTCAAGCATCCAAATCAGGGTCTCCTACTGATATATGCCCTCCAAACACTATGGCCCTGATTGCAACTATGTGTGCTCCGCCAATTCAGGAGATCTCTAACTCCTCTATTGCCAATGGCCTCATTCCAATGGTGTGGAAAGAAGCCCATGTCCGCCCTATCCTTAAAAAACAAACAGCAGATCCCAAAGTCTTGAATAACTACAGACCGATATCGCTGCTTCCTTTGTTGGGGAAAATATTGGAAACCCACATAAATAAGCAACTGAGCCACTATTTGGAGGCTAACAACATCTTGGATCTATCGCAATCCGGCTTTCGGCCGGGTTTTAGCACTGAGACTGCCATACTGGCAGTCACAGACACAATTAGATGGACCCTTGACAAAGGAGGATCTGCCATGCTCATTCTCCTGGACCTCTCCGCAGCATTCGATACTGTTTGTCATCGACTGCTTGCGGAGAGGCTCCGGGACTGCGGGGTGGGGGATCTTGCCTTGAAATGGCTAATGAGCTTCCTGGCCGACAGGAAGCAACTGGTTATGTTGGGCCCTTTCAGGTCAAAAAAATTCCAGCTGGATAAGGGAGTTCCACAGGGCTAATGTCTAAGCCCTACTCTCTTCAATGTTTATATGGCCCCATTGGCTAAGATTGTGCGACGCTACGGGTTTGAGGTCGTCTCATATGCAGACGATACTCAACTGATCTTTCCCATTGGGTCAAATCTAGAAGAAGAGAAAGTGCGCTTCTCGGCGGGAATGCTGGCTATTGCAAATTGGATGGCAGAATCCTGCCTCCAATTAAATGCCGAGAAAACAGAGTTGATGTTTATGGGGAAAATGCAGGACTTAAATCTGGCTGATTGGTGGCCTGCCCAGTTTGGCACGGCCCCGCTCCCTCAACATCAGTAAAAAGCCTAGGAATACAACTGGATGACAAACTGACCATTAAGGACAATGTCAGAAACATTATGAGCTCGTGCTACTATAGCCTCCGACTACTACGCAGAATTATTCCATATTTACCACTGAAACATCGTAGAACGGTGGTCCAGGCGATGGTGGTGAGCCGTTTGGATTATGGAAATGCCTTATTGGCAGAAGTAGGAGAGACCTTAATAGCAAAACTCCAAGTCATCCAAAATACGGTAGCCCAGATGGTTTTAAATCATCCTCCGGGCATGCCATCTATTCCTCTGCTGAGAGAGCTTCAATGGCTCCCAGTGAAAAAGAGATCTTTTTTCAAGACGTGTTGCCTTACCTACAGAGCTCCTAATGGAATAGGCCCTAAATACCTACAAAATAATCTCAGTAAACTGACGTCCTGTCGCAATTTAAGATCGAATGGAAAGGCTCTACTGATGATCCCACGTATTTGGCGGACACGCTTGGGTGGCAAAGCGTTCTCTTATGTTGCCCCCAAATATTGGAACTCCCTGCCAGAAGCCTTGTGCAAGTCCACATCCTACCTCGTCTTCAGGAAACTCCTGAAAGCTTTCTTAGATTAATATCTCATACTAGTTTTGACATCCGATTTTCCCCCCTCCAGGTTTCTGTCTAGTTAGCGTGGAGATGCCCCCGGGTGAGTAATGCGCTCTATAAATAATCAATAACATAACATAACATAACATAACATAACATAACAGAGAGAGAGAGAAAGAGAGAGTGAAAGAGAGAGAAAAACAGAAAGAGAGGGAGAGAGAGAGAGAGAGAGAGAGAGAGAGAGAAAGAGAGGTAGAGAGAGAGAGAGAGAAAGAGAGGGAGAGAGAGAGACACAGTGAAAAGAAGAGAGGGATAGGGTGAGAGAGTGCCGACACTGCACACCCAGGCCTCACTGTTCACCTGCTGGCACCCGTGTGTCTCCAACCACGTACCGGTATGCACTGCAGTTCACCAGTTCCCTCATCTGGAACAGAGTCCAGATTAATGAATGGCAGAGTACATACAATTGCACACACCATCAATGCTTGTTTGCCCCTGCGCATCCAGGCTGCTGCACCCCGGCCCCTCCCACCGCCCAGCGGTGACTGCCTGCCCCTGCGCACTCAGGCTGCTGCACCCCAGCCCCTTTCCACTACCCAGTGGTGACTGCCCACCCCTGCGCACCCAGGCCCCTCTGCTCACTTTCCGCCACCGGCGTGTCTCCAAAAGGGCCCACCACATGCAGGTGCAAGACCCAAGCCTGGGGACTGCAAACATGGCACCCTCCACATCAGGCAGCCCCGTTCCGTAGGCCACCAGGTCTCACACTTGATTCTGGGTCTTGATTTTGCTATGACAGAGATCATATTAGTGCACACAGCATCATCGCAGGCTGCACAGCTGCACAGCCCTTTAGGTGCCACTAACTCTTTGACCCGCGAGACGACACCGCATGGTGGTAGGCCAGCACTGCCCGCTGGCTCAGGCCTACACTGCGGTCCAGCAGGGATCACAATGATCGTCACCAGTCCGGACCGCCGGATGGGGCATCATCACAGGCTGCCCACCCGCTCAGCACTTAAGGTGCCCCTACCTCAGTGCACCGAAAGTCACCGTCCAGTGGCGGTGTGCCTGTGCTGGCCGCAGTGTATCCGGTGCCACAAACTCTGTTCAACGCAAGTCATGGACCCTTTCTGATTGAGTCTCATGATGCAGACTCCATCATGTCCCATCCAGCCCTGGGGAATGTGATGTGACATGGCCCTAGGCCCTCATGCATAAATGATAACCACACGGATACACCCAGATAGAGAGTGGAAATGATGTTGAGCATGTGCGCCAGGCCCTTTTTATTGGCAGGGTCACATGTTCTGTGACGTGTGTGCTGGATGGGTGTAAACCAGCCGTGAGGGAGTGGCTGTGGCATGCTGACAACTTGAAAAACTAGAAGATAGAGAGAGGTTCTGAGGGAATATTTAAAGACCTGGCATGGATATGCTCCCCATAGAAGTACTGCATACAAAACACGATATCCACTGGTCTGCTCATACAAACGTAATAAATGTATGTATATATGAACCACATTGGGCCTAAACAAACTGCAACACTTACACCTCTTTACAAACTACAAAATATATCTTTAAAAAGGATGGATTCCCATCACTCACCATTGGTGACATGCTTCATCATCTGGGTCTCCTCCTAGTAACACGCTAGTGTCACTAAGGGCTACAACCCTTTCAGAAGGACACGGGAGCTCATGGATGTTTTTTTGCTGGTGATACTGAAGCGATATAGCATGCTATATTAGATCCTACAGATGTGAGATACAGATTTATGTAGGAGTGATGAGTGCAGTGCAGAAGTGAGAGATAGTGAATTAAAATTGAACGATGAGAGAGAAAAAGTCTTTAATCGGTATCTCTCACTGCTTAAACTTAAAAACAGGGCAATAACAGTTTTCAACAAATAACTGTCTGTGAGTAGAAAACAGGGGTCAACATGGTTCAGTCAAGTGGAATCTAATATTACTATTGCTTCAATTTCAACAGCAAAAAAACATCAGTGAGCTTCCCTTTCCTTAGTGACACTAGCGTGTTACTAGGAGGAGACACAGATGATTGAAGCATGTCACCAATGGTGAGTAATGAGAATCTGTCCTTTTTAAAGAGATTTTTTGTAGTTTGTAAAGAGGGGTAAGTGTTGCAGTTTCTTTAGGCCCAATGTGGTTCATATATACATACATTTATTACATTTGTATGATGCTGACAACTAGCAGATCACTACAGGGAAGACCAGGGACAAGTCACGATGTCGTCCCCCCCTGTGAGCGTAAGCGGAGTGGGCTGGCCTGGTGTATGCCAGTCCAGCGTGAGGGTGTGCACAATGACCCGAGGGCTCTGGACGTGGTTCCGTACTGGGCTGGACAAGGAAGTAACTAATGCGTGTGTCTCTGTTGTAGTGTCATTAAACATCACATTTACCTATACCACTATTATTTCAAGCTCTCATTATTCTCGCTTTTTGGTCGAACACAATTACTTTTTGTTTGCACCAGTATTTTATTTATACCTTACAATTTCAATTTTTCTTTAAATATGCTTTTACCTAACTTTCTATATGAAAAGGAGAAACAGAATTTATTCTGTGCATTATTTACAAACACTTACACAAATAGTTACACCACCAATTCAAATCCACATTTTCAATATGACATACTTTACACATTACATTGAAAATACAAAAATGTTATGTGCACAACAAAAGGAGCGTATCAATTGGAAATTAAATTCTGGTTTTGAGATAATTTGATACTATTTGGTCAAGACTGCTCCGTCAGATTGCAAAATTGGATTTTGATTTATTCAGTAACAATCAAAGATATGTCATTATTGTTTTTTCTTGTGTAAAGCTGTCTTGTGTAGAGTTTATCTATGTAATATTTTTTGTATTTTCAATGTAATGTGTAAAGTTTGTCATATTGAAAATGTGGATTTGAATCGGTGGTGTAACTATTTGAGAGCTTGAAATAATAGTGGTATAGGTAAATGTGATGTTTAATGATTATTATATGGCCTAACCTAGACCACGTTCCTAAAAGGGCCTAACTCCTTGGTTTGTTTCTGTTGTAGTGTCGGCGCCACCCGGACCATAATCGGCAATGTGTCACCATGTGACCCAAATCCAATGACATGAGCAACATGGACGTAAGGGTGAATCACTGACCCATACTTCCACACTTGAAAGATCATAGGCAGGATATGTGTGTAAATATGAATGTTTAATGCACATTCAGTGGAGTGTTGCAGCTGGAGCAGTACCGGGCCATACAAACCCCACTTTACATTGTTGGCCCGTGTAGGGCCAGCCAGAGTCATTCAGGGAATGACAAGTCCAACGGAAGAGGAAGAGTTCAGTCTGTAATCTGAATGCTGTGTCATTGGTGACCAAACAGAATATGGCAGTTCATGTTGAGGTCCAAGGTGAGTGTCGCAGAGTGTATCGGGGGACAGTGGAAGGTGATGATGCAGAGGGCAAAACCAAGCAGAAACCGGCCATATGGTGGAGATGAATGCTACTGCGTCCTTCTTACCACGAAGGCAGGTTCATCCGCATCTTCGTCCTCTGCTGTTTCATGTGCCTCATGTGAGGGTGGTGGTGTTCTGTCTCCAGCACTGTGTGGCAGTGATACCTCAGGGGCCGGAGGTGGAATGTCTGCCACACTGTGTGGCACTGACACTTCAGGGGGCGGAGATGTGGATGTAGTGGTAGCAGCAGCAGTCATCAGCACCAGGCCTTGTGGCAGCAATGCCATGACAATGGTCTTTAGGGCATTGAGGAACCCAGCTACCTCTCACTGGTGTGCAGCCATGGCAGCCGCTCTTACCGCCTGCATCTGCTCTATGGTCTCCATTATCCTCCGCATGTGTCCCAACTCCCGGGAGACATCGCTAGAGCCACTTTGACTGGACAGTTGTTCTTGTCTCTGAGTCAGGACTCCAGCCATGTCAGCCATGGTCCATTGGAGAGCATGGAGCAGACTGTGGGTGTCTGTTAGGGACTGTGAGTGGTCCCTGATGGGACTTAGACACCCACGTATGGCATCTAGTTTGACTGCCATGTGGTCCAACCCCACCCGCACCTGTTCAGCCAGCTGCTCCTGGCACCTCAACACACAGCGTTGGAAGGCCATGTGTTCTTCATGGGGATCCTGGGAGGTAGCACTGATGGTGGGTGCTGCCTGCTGTGTGGTTTGTGCAGGGGGTGGGATCTCATCGATGCAGCTGGTCTGCCCTGCTCCTGGAGGTGGGGTGCAAAGCCTGTCAATAAACTCTTGGAGGGCGTGGGTGTCGAAGGTGTGGTGGTCCTCTTCGTCATCCGAGAACAGAGGTTCCGTCTGCTCTGCAGGAGGTGTTGGTTTTCCCTCTGCAATGTGAGGGGGAGATGCAGTTTAACATTGTGTTCACATATATGTTGTCGCATTGTACATGTTTACATACAGACTGCATGACAGTGTACATTGTGACTATTTGGGAGGAGCTACCTATTTGATGCGGCACAGTGGACATTTAAACAACTCAGATGTGTGTTTGTACTTGTACATTATCAACTCACATTTCCCTGCAATGCCAAATTGTGATTGGCCTGTTTCTACACCCGAGCGGCACCAGTTGGTTCTTCTGTTCTTTAGTGGACATGTTGTGGTTTGTACCACATTGTTGTCAATGTTGATGTGCTCTGCATGTTATGTGTGTGTGCTGCATTTTGGGGGAGTCGCCCCTGCAGCTCTGATTATGCTGCCCCTTCTCCTTTTCATGTGGTGTGCCTTTGACTTCTGTGCTTATACAGTGCTGAGATGTTGCATACTTGGGTACATTGGTCTCTTGGTGGGAGTTGGGGGTCTGGGGCATGGTTTGTCTGCAGACATGCTCTACTTTATTGTGCATGTGTGCCATTGTGCCCATCTCCCCCCGTCCCTCAGTCACTGGTCGTCACCCACCCTGGTGCTGTTGTGTCAGGTCATATTGAGCAGTGTCCGGTCCCCCAACTCCTGCCACCGTCTCCCCACTGATGACCATGGACACCATTTCCTCCATCTCGTCCAGCTCCTCCTGTGGCGCTGGACTCCCACCTCCAGTAAGCATTGCTGCCTTCCGGTAGTTGGCGAGTTTCTGCTTGGTTTTGCGCTTCACATGATTCCAGCACCTCTTGACCTCTTCTATTGTCCTCTTCAGCACTCCGACTGCATTCACTTTGACCACGATGGACTGCCATTTTCCATTTTTTGTTGCCAATGACACAGTGGAGGTGACGAACAGTAGTTGATGGTGTTCTACCACCTCCGTTATCAGGATCCTCTTTTCCTGCAGACTGAACCGCTTCTTCCTACTCTTCTTGTCATTGCCCTTCCCTGACACGGATGTCCCAAGCTGGTCCTCCGGGGCGCTTGTGGGGTTCTGATTGTCTTCTGTACTTGCTCCCGCAACCTCCATTGTGCTTCACTGTTGTTTGGCTTTTGTTTGCATGTTTTTTCTACTTTTAGAATGATTTTTCCTACCTGACGTGAGTATCGCTGATTTTTTTATCGGCGTTGGGCCAATCGCAACTTTTTTTGCGTTAGGGTTTACATTTTTATCGCTGTCCGGTCACTTTATCGCAGACATTTGACGTGTTGTTGTGAGACTATCGCATGGTACTGCCTTGTTGTGAATACAACGTTAACACGGCGTTATTATTTCGCGATAGACTGCGATGTGCAGTGTTGTGTTAAGCTCATTTTGCGATTATTCTCACACGTGAGAATATCCCCCATAATTTCCAATAAGGTCAATAGCCTGCTGTGTTTTGGGGGAACTTGTCTAATTGTGTTTGATGTCTGTCTTCCAAACTATAGCCCTTTCATCATTCATTCAGCAAGGGGTGTATTGTTTAGCAATAAAATGCACTCTACTCTCTTCAATAAAACAATGAATTAACAATGAATAATACTATAATGCAGTTCCTGAAACTAAATTGGTGGTGTGTGATTGATATATGTGATTACCTCATTTGCTGCGTTATTATACCGGTTCTGTGCTGTTGCCTATATATGGTTGTTGGTGAAAAAGATAATGTTTGAGTAAGTGTTTTTACGGAATCGGAATTCCAACATCCTCTCATGTATTTATTAAAGGTCCTATTGCAATTTGCAGCATGCAAATTGTATTCTCTCTTGCAAATCATACTGAAACATGTTTCTATATTTCAGTAAATGGGCATTTTAAGTCTGCATGACATTTTCCCCCTCTAAAAACAGAATAGATACATTTATTTGCAGGATGGTTCCCGCATTTCCAAATGCATATTAAAGTGCTCTCTGAAACAGATGAGTCAGACCTAGACATTGTGACAAACCTCCAGATGGAATAAATGAAACTCTTAAAGTGAAAAAACAGGCTTTTTGGGAAGGATCTGCTCTGATGGAGGGAGAAAGGAGGTGCGATAGCCGGAGAGAGGTGGGGCTAGGATGGAGAGTAATGAATTCATCAAGCTGAAAATGCACAAGCCAACAGAGCGCTCAGGTTTCGATGCGCGGCAAATGGAAAGAGAGCTTCCATTACTGTCGAGATACACAGACATGGCCGCCCTAATCGCTTGGTCACGCTTGGGAGGCCGTAAGTCATCGCAGGCCGTGACACGGGAAAAACAGGAGGCCGGGGGTTCGTGTCAGAAAAAAATGTTTATATAACATCCCCCTACCTAGTTACTCCAGGCTCACCAGCCCTTTTAACTCCTCTGGTTCAGCATGGTTTGCTAAGTAGACAAGCGAGTTAAATGGTGGGTGACATAGTATTCACTTGAACAATAGCATGCTTTGATGACAAAGGAGAATGAAGGAATATGTGTACTTTCTGATTGTATTTTTTCGCTACATCTAAAAGAGTGCAATAGCTATGAATTGTTACGATTTCTTTTTACCTTACATAGCAGTAGAATTCATATGTGCCTTTTTGTAGGAAGCTGCAAAGATCCCTTTCTGGTACTTTGACTGATAAAAGCCTATAACTAGAAAAAGCTGCTGAAATTAGTAAGAAGAGATTGTAGTGGACGGTACCCACAAGTTATTTTTTTTTTCTCATCTGGGTTAATGTGTTTTCCTAAAGTCGTCTTCTGTTGGCTGGCAATGGAAACCATACTCCAAATTTTAGCGACAGCTGAGATTCCGGGGTAAAACACCTTCAGTATCAGTGGCATAAGCCAATTAGCCATACTTTGTCATTGATTTAATTTATTAAAGATTTCTAACATAGTTTAGCCTAATCTTAAAACATTGATATTTTGACCAATAGCCAGAAAGATGGGTTATTTCCCTTCATGCTAGCATTCTTCATACACATTTGTTGAAGGTCTGTGCTGTAATAAATGATTTTGTATTACAACCCATCTAGCAGGCCAAAACGTTTATTATTGTTTCTTATTTTTTATGTTATATTGATATTTATAAATTCATTGGAAGAAATAGGAGCATTCGAGTAAACATTAATCACAATCCTTGCCAGAGTAAAACACAAGCCATTAAATATGTGTTTACTCCTTTGATGGCTTGGCACAAAGACAGTCAGAGGCAATGTGTTTAGGATTTCTGAAGTACTCAAACAGTAATAAAGTGAAAACAGAACACAAGAAAAACTCCAAACCAATTGAGAAAAAGAGAAAATATTATAATAAATAAAGTTGCACCAAAACTACATTACTCCAATAAGTAGAACCAGAAATATGAATTTTTAAAGTTTAAACCAAAAATAGCACCAAAAAGCACGGAGAGCCAACCATGGTTATCTGGTTATGATAGACCGGTTCAACGTCAAAAGTTAAGACCAATCACAATGTAGCGTGATGTTAACAGTCTGCACATGACCGAAGGGCGTAATAAAAATGTGCATGCTTGGGTACTAGGAATTGAGTCCTCGAAAGAGGTTGACAATGATACTTTTACAAGCACGCTGACAAGCCTTCTATTTCTATGTTTGATTGATCTATTATTGCATTATTGCTTTTTCAACTTTATCAATTTATTTTTTTACATAGCACTGCTACACCACTGTGTATCTGAGCACTTTACATAAATTGGTTTTAGAGAGAGATTCTTGAGGAACAAGTAACATTTTCTTGCACCATAACTTATAAGGGCCTGTTTTGATTTTTATAAAGCCAACAAGCACAGAAGAAACCAAGTCAATGCAGCTGATTACTAACTTTTGCAACCCTGTGCAATGAAGGAAGTAATTGTGAATTACTGGGTGTCATCACAGTATTTTTTAGCAGCAAATCCTGATGTAATTATGATGATTGCAATAGTTTCATGTATATATTGTACAGTGTTTAGGCTACTGTGGGGCAATGAAGGTTATAGCAGAACATGACCTGAGTTCATCTTTCTGATCCGGAACAATTGGTGTCCTTTGTTCACGAAGAAAAGTGTGTCAGTCTCCTCTAATCCGTCGTGTTGAGTGATGTGGATATGTGAAGACCAGTGAGAAAATGTGAGGAGCAGTTTCATTCATTCAATCTTTCATTCATTCATTCATTCATTCGTATACTTTATTTCGGTCCAAAGACCATAAAAGTGCAAGTGCAATAATATACAGTACATTAAAACACGGTATTCTGGATATACATCTTCATTGCCACCCCCTAGAACATAAAAAAATAATTATAAGATGCAATAATTTGACATGCTAAACACTAATTGCCCAGAGTGGTCCTTGTTCGCGTGTGCCATTCTTCCCACCATCAATACGTTCTCTTCTCAGCGGGCACCCTAACATGGGAATTCCCATAAAGTGGGGGTACTTAAAATTAGTGTTCACTTATTACACAGATTGATTTAGCTAAAAACATTATGAAACGATAATTAAAAACGAAACACAGATAAAAATAGCCTGCAAATATCCTTTAGTTGATTTCTAAAACTGACTTGTTGACCACATGAAAGGTAAAAAACGTGACACAGCAAATACATTTGGCTTTTGGGTGTTGTGTTTCAGAAGTCTAAATACTTCTTCACCGTGCCTGGAGCCTAGATTCCTACACAGTTGGATCAACCATCTTTGCCTGGCTTTTTTGTATCCAGGGCAAAAGAAGAATACGTGGAGTTCTGTCTCCTCTTCGCAACTGCACCCTAGGGCAGACCTACCAGCGCATTTATTCGTAAATGCACTCAGGGTGTGGGACCCATGCCTAAATTGCACATATAGGGGCATATTCTCAAGGACTTATCTCTGATTTATCGGTACTTAAGCGCCGCACAAGTGGCAATAGATTTTTCGCCCTAGTCTCAAGCTGGTGCAAACTGCCGATATCGCCAGTTGTCCAGCGATAGCTGCCGCAAAAAACATTGCCATGGATATGAGCGACAACTAACGCTAATGATATGCAAAGTAGGCATCCCCGTGCACAAACACACGAAAAACACCACTTCACGATATTCTTAATGACCAGCCTGATCTGCGATGTGATCCAAAAACAGGCAATAAGGTGCGTTAGCAGCAGGGATGTAACACCTGCCTTTTACAGGTGTTAAGCAGGACGACAACCTGCAGTATGAAAGGGAGCACAGCCCAGAGCCCATCTGAAGACCAACACATGTCATGAAGCTACTGATCATGCAGCACAGAGACCCAAGAGGGCCACAACACAAACCGCCGCCATCCCCAGGCTCCCCCCCCCCCCGGACCCATCCTCCGGACTACCACCGAGGCAGCGCAGAACAAGACAGCTTTTATAGTGATTTTTCCCACCTGACTTGTGGGACTTACAGGCCTGGCACTGCTTATCGCTGAATTTTTATCACAGTTGGTCCCATTGCAACTTTTTTCATGTTCGGGTTTAGATTTTTTTCGCCGTCCGGTAATTTTATCGCAGACATTTGATGTGTTATTGGGAAACTATTGCATGTTACCGCCATGTTGTAAATAAGATGTTAACACAGAGTTATTTTCCCGCGATAGACGGCTATATGAAAAATTGTGTTAACCTATTTTGGCGATGATTATCGCACGTTTTTGAGGATATCCCCCATGATTTCCTGGCTAGTGTTGGATGTATCTCGTCCAAACAGGGCTCTAGACTATAATAGTCCTTGATTTTTTTTAAATTAACTGTGAGAGGTCCTACGGATGTGCTCTCGTGCAGCAGGGCAAGTTTCCTCTTCCAGTAGCTCCTAACCAATTGTTTCCCTGAAATTGCAGGACAGGCCTCCTCTGGGTTGCTCCGTAGACTCAGTCTTCCTATGCTAAAGAGTCCTTCCTTTATGTCTACAAACTATGCCAGTTTTCCTGTTGCCGTAAGACCCAATATCTCGATTAGCTCAGTCCTGTATTCAGCCAGTTCGGGGGTCACCCATAGTCGACATCAAAATGTTAGTGGTCTACTGCCAATTTACTCTGCGATTGGCCTCAAACCCAGGTCCAGGTGTAGTGGTGGGAGTGGGGAGCTGAGGGGAAGATGGAATAGCTGCCTAATAAAGTTGTTCTCAGACTTAATGATGATTTTTGGAAAACAATGTCCCCAGAGTTCGGCTCCATACATTGCAGTGCCTCTCATTTGCAGTTTCTTTATCTCCATAACTAGGCCCCACAGGCCTATGGAAAGAGTTCCTGAATAGCCTAGCTAGCCCTCCTGCTGTGTGTGCTAACTTGAGGCTTGATTTGTCTATTTGCAGCCCCCAGTTGATTTTCCGATACTCTTTCAAGTGGGACACCAATTACATGAGGATTGGGACAAGTTGAACTAGCTGGTTTGAAGACCATGTATTTTGTCTTCTGTTTGTTAATCTCCAGGCCCCTGCTTTCTCAAAAATCTCCAAACCTATCAAGGATTCTCTGAATGCCCATCGGTGACTTAGAAAGCAAGAGAGTGTCATTGGCAAACATCATTGTGGGTATTTTCCTATGTGCTAGTTTCACGGCGTACGTTTCTTTCACCTCATTCAGTATATCAACCAGTGCATTGATGTATAAGCAGAGCAGAGTTAGAGCAAGGACACAACCTTGCTGACTCCTCTGTTAACTGCAAGTGGTGTGGTGAGTTCCTTGTGTTTCCCATGCCTAATTGGTCATAATTGCCTATGTGCAACCTCCTCAGCATATTCAAAAGATAAAAGGGAAGCCCAAGATATCTTAATACAACCCAAAGTTTCTCTCCCCGGTACCAGATAAAAAGGGATTTAAAGATCCACAAATATTAAGTAAAAACTGCCACCCTCTAGGGACATGGTTTTCCAATAAAGGAATTGGTGTCTAAAGATTTGATCAATGGTGGAAATTCTTTTCCTAAAACCTGCTTGAAATGTACTCAGGATTTTATGTTCTTCCATCCAAATCTGGAGGTGGTCAAACAGTACCCGGGCAAATATTTTATGGGTTACATCGATTAAGCTGACTGGCCTATAGTTAATGGGCAATAGCGGAGACCTTTTTTATGCACTGGGAGGATCTCAGCTCTGTACCAAGTTGCGGGGATTGTCATTCCTTAAATTATGGAATTAAATGCAACACACAGATAGGGTCCCCAGATTTTTGGCTCAGCCTGAAAGTGGTCCCCTGGCATCTTGTCCAAACCTGGTGCTTTGCACAGGGCTAATTTGTTTATGGCACTGGTTACTTCAGTCAGTGTTAGCTCAGGGGCCATTGTAAGGGGGTTATATGGTAAGATTGGTGCTTCTGCTGTAGCAAAGCCCCTGTCCTCTTGTGTGGTATATAAAGCTTGAAAGTAATCTTTCTAAGTGTCTGCCACTAAGTTTGTTTCTATGTCCTGTTTCCCATCCCTGCAGCCGGTGTTGATTATGGTCCAAAATGATTTCATATCATTAATTGATAGAGCTTGTTTCAAAGAGACCCAGCAGTCCATCTCTCAGGTTTTCTTTGTGAGAATAGTACTGACTTTATAGGATGCCCTTATTTGTTTAATTTTGGTCCTGTCCTTAGATTTGATGGCGTCTATCAGGGCTCGCTTAGCTGCTCGACAGTGATCATCAAACCAAGACCACCTTGCCTTTGTACCCCCCTCCCCAACAGAACCTACTGCCAAAACATGTCCGCAAGATCAGCTGCCTGAGTTTCATAGGTCTTGGCAACTCAATTTAAAGAGGTAAAAGTACCATCTACTGTTATAAACTTTTCTATTTCCAGTAGGGTTGGGATAATGGTTTCATACCCGGATGTCAACCTTTCAGGCGATTGTTTAATTGCCGTCCATCTAATTTTCCTCCTGTTGTTGGTGAGAAATAGTCTGCCATCTACTGGTGTGTTTGTATTGAAATATTCCCCCAAAGGTAGCAGCTCCAGCTCCACAGTCAAGGATTATGATGGCTATCGTGTTGGGGCAAAATATCAAAGTCAACAACCCTACCCCACATTCTGGTTTTTACCATGATGTAATCTAAAGTGGAAGATTGACCAACCCTGTTGAAAGTTTTCTTCCATAAAGTGTCAGATTTTGTGCGGCCATTACAGGCTCTCAAAGCGTAATTTAGGGTGAACGATTTGATCTGGAGGGCCAGTGGTGTCCATGCCCTAATGGGTGTTTTTTTAGGCTCATGGATGGCCCATAGCAAATCTTTTTGAGGGAAGGTGTACCGTTAGAATCGATCAGGGGCTCAAACTGGAGGTACAATCACCCCCTATAGCCATCAAAACATTTTTGTTGAGAGTGGGGATAAAACGGGCTAATTGATCTAGGGTCGGGGATTCTTGACTAAGCCTCACAGGCCTCAAATAGACTTTTACCAATAGTAACCTAATATTTGTCATAAAAGTAAGTAGGATATCCTGGATATCATCAGAGAAAGTCTCCAACTGCTTGGCTGTGCAACCCAGGTAGGAACCTACCCAGATACACAGGCCCCCAGATGATCTCCCCTTTCCCCTTGAGGTGGCGGCTATTCTAAAAAGAACAAACCCCTTGGGCAATACCTCCTCCATTGCCCAGGTTTCCTGAAACATACATATATCAAATTGGTTCACGAAGACCCCCCCACCCAGTCAGGGCAGTTTAGTTCACTTTTAAGGCCAGCGACATTCCAGGATAGTATCCTCAGCTGGGTCAGTTCATTAAGGTATGCTGGGATAGCAACCTGGATGTCGGTAATAGGGGCAGTTCTTCCTTAGTGTTGGCAATAGGGCAATTTCCCTGTGGCCTGGTCTGGCCTCCTTCCTCATGTACAGTGTTGGCTATTAGGCTTGGAGCTTCTAGTGATCCTAGTGCATCATCCTGGGAATGAGAGTGGGAGTTTGGGGGCGATTCTTTCCTAGTGTAAGCACTAGGGCAATTTCCCAGTAACCTGGTCTGTCCTCCTTCCTGGTGTACAGTACTAGCTAGTCATCTTGGGGCTTCTAGTGATCCTAGTTCTACAGCCTGAGAATGGGAGTGGAGGTTCAGGAAATTTGGATGTGCACTCTTTGACCTGGTCTGGTCTCCTTCTTGTTGTGCAGTTTTAGCTAGTTAACTTGGGGCTTCTACTGAACCTAGTGCAGCAGCCTAGGAGTGGGGGCATGGGTTCCGGGGTTCGAGGAACTTGGATCTACACTCTTTGAGTTTTCACTAGGAATCAAGCTCAAGGCCCTAGCCATTGCCCTTGCGGCTCCCTCATCCCTACCTCTTAAAATCGTTTCCATTTACACCTTCCTTGAATCCCCCTGTCCTAGGTGTGGTACCCATACTACATTTACCGCTATTCGGTATGTCCAGCTACATTTGGACCCCTTGCTGAAAGATCGCCTGATCAAGGTCATGTTGTGGCATTAGTCAATCTACCTCTTCCACAACAACATTTTAATTTGCTACAGGTAGATTGAATAATAGGGGTCTGGGTGGTTGGTGCCACTGTCCCAGTTGTGGTTGAATTGGGTACCACTCATCTTGCAACGAGCAAATACGTGCCCTAGTTGGAATTGGCTGGTTTGGAGTGTAAAAATAGGTTAGCGATAGGAACCTGGCCAACCTGCATCTTGGGCAGAACAATTCATATGCAAGAGGTGTTGGAACAATCTTAGTTTTTTTTAATTGATCACTACACAATCTCCTCGAATATCTTTTGGTCTATTGCCCACCCAGCTGACCCTACGGGTCATAAGGATTTCGCCTACATTTGCATAAGCAAACTGCTGATGGCTAACCAACCAAAACAAGCATTTGTTTTTTAGTTCCAACATGGTTTCCCTTTGACCGGCATTCATTTCTGGTACACCCACCAATACAATAAAATACGGTGATGATGCATGGGGTAGGTTTATCGTACGTAGATCACCATTTTTATCCACAGCCATTAAACTGCTCCCTGCTCCCCTTTCCTGCTGTTCTGAAGGCCATCTGTATACATGCTATGCTTCATAGTGGCCTTGTTTGATAGTGCCAGTTTCCCTTTCTTATCCTCCCAGTCAACTCCATTTTTGCCCGAAATCTGGATGGTTTCTTTACTAGAGGATAGAACAGTGTTTACTACAGACAATATGCCGACATTGTCTGTCTGACAAGCAAGGTCTATTCCTCTTGCACTAGATGGAGCGGGCCTTTCATAGAAATTTCCAGCTCTGGTTGCACACAGATCGGCCAGACTATCTAAGCATGCTACCAGGGGAGCGAGCTCTTCTCTCACAATTATTCTGATCTGGCCCTTTAGGTCATCCATCAGATTGGCCACCCAACCTGGGTATTTCACTACCAATTGAAAACTGCTGTTGCAGCCCTTGTCCATTGCCTACTTGTTCGGTGGCTCTATGCTTACAGAAGTCCCATCGTTAGATTTTTTCCACTTTACCCCAGCTCTTGACTTTGTTGTTCTTGACTGGACCTTTGCACTCGCTTTCCTTCCGTATGCATGATTTAGGTAAATCTCCCATTTCCCTGCATACAACTTGAGGGGTCAACGGGGGAATGGTTTCTGGGGCAGCAGTGGTTAGAAGTAGAGCCAAGCCATTTGGGGAAACCCGGAGATCTGGGGTTAGAGACAACCGTCTTTCTGTGAGTTATTTTTTCAGTAGCCGCTACTCCTATTGCCCTCTGGAGCATTCGATCAATTCAAATTTGCAGAAGGGAAGGGAACAATACCTAGGGCTGAGCTTCTTGCTCGTCATGGTTAGGCCGTTTCCTCATTTTGCTCGCCAGTTAAAAATCAATAGGGGGCCCCAATACTAGTCACCAAGATCACAACCATCCTAATGGTGGATTAAGGAGTGAACCACAAAAACACAGTACAGAGTGGCTAGTGCACAAAACAGGATAAAATCATCAAGCACACTTACTGCCAATGATTGACGACTCCCACCCCAGGTGCAGCCGGGCATAGGCCTTAGTTGAGTGTTGGTTGAGATTGCTTGTGGCTTGTGATATGCTGCAGTCAGGTGGTTAGACTCTCAGGTGCCCAAAAACTGAAAGGCCAAGAGAGGGGGCCTAGCCCAGCCTCCTCCGGACTCTAACGGGCTAAGACGGGCCCGTCTTGGCCAGGTCTTTGCCCGGGCTGAGCCCAGGCACACCCCGCTCGCGTTTCACACTGAGGAGTCATGGCCCCTCCTCCTCTGGGCCAGCAGCTGGCAATTAGCGGCTATGCGGGCGGTGAAGGAGGACATGAAGGAGGACAGTGGTGCAAAAAAAGGCACCAGGCGCCTACTAATGGCGTTCTGGCCCCTCCTCCTCTGAACCAACAGCAGGCAGGTTGTGGCAATGCAGGTGTTGAAGGGGAACAGTGGTGTAAAAAAAGGCTCCCATGCTGCAGGATGCCTTGTTGGTTTATATGGCGCTCTGGTGCCTACTGACGCTGTTGTGGAGCCTACTCCTCTGGACCTACAGCAGGCAGGTTGCAGCAATGTGGGTAGTGAAGGAGGACAGTGGTGCAAAAAAAGGCTCAAGCGCTGCGGGACTCCTTGCTGGATTACATGGCACTCCTGCGCTTACTGACAGATTTGTGGCCCCTCCTCCTCTGGGCCAGCAGCAGGCAGGTTGTGGCTATGCGGGCGGTGAAGGAGGACAATGGTGCAAAAAAAGGCACCCGCGCTGTGGGACGCCCTGCTGGACCATATATTGCGCTCCGGCGCCTCCTGACGGTGTTGTGGCCCCTCCTCCTCTGGGGCAGCAGCAGGCAGGTTGCAGCAATGTGGGTGGTGAGGGAGAACAGCGGTGCATAAAAAAGGCTCCCATGCTGTGGGATGCCTTGCTGGATTATATGGCACTCCAGCGCCTACAGACGGTGTTGTGGCCCCTACTCCTCTGGGCCAGCAGCAGACAGGTTGCAGCAATGCGGGTAGTGAAGGAGGACAGTGGTGCAAAAAAAAGGCTCAAGCACTGCGGGACACCTTGCTGGATTATATGGCGCTCCGGCGCCTACTGGCGGCATTGTGGCCCCAACTCTGGCCAGCAGATGGCAGGTTGCAGTAATGCAGGCGGTGAAGGAGGACAGTGGTGCAAGCAAAGGCTGCAGCACTGTGGGACACCTTGCTGGATGTCATGGTGCTCCTGCGCCTACTTATGGACTTGTGGCCCCTCCTCCTCTGGGCCAGCAGCAGGCAGGTTGTGGCTATGCGGGCAGTGAAGGAGGACAATGGTGCAAAAAAAGGCACCCGCGCTGCAGGACGCCCTGCTGGATCATATATTGTGCTCTGGCGCCTACTGATGGCGTTGTGGCCCCTCCTCCTCTGGGTCAGCAGCTGGCAGGTTGCAGCAACGAGGGCAGTGAAGGAGGACAGTGGTGCGAAAAAAGGCTCCCATGCAGTGGGCCTCCTTGCAGGATTATATGGCACTTTGGTGCCTACTGACGGTGTTATGGCCCCTCCTCCACTGGGCCAGCAGCAGGCAGGTTGTGGCAATGCAGGTGGTGAAGGAGGACAGTGGTGCAAAAAAAAGGCAGTTTAAATTCTGTAGGCAAAGTTAAAGTTTGATTTGCTATTTGGAGAGGAGGTAGATTTTCTGCTTTTTTTTATCTCTGACTAGCTGGATGGTTGCACCTTTTCTGTTGTTCTTCTTTGCCGAGGGAAGTTGGTTAAAGGTAAGAAGTTAATGCACAGTCCATCTTTGAATGGGAAGATGGACCAATAAACCAAATTCAATCTATTGAGATTTAGCAATGACACCTTAAAGATGACAAAATGGATGTTGGCCAATGTAGGGACAGCCTTGATTGTGTCCAGTCAGGCTAGAGATCTGCATAAATCAAGTATGTGTTTTACATAAACAATGCCATTTTCCTCCCCCAAATCTTAAAGGTTCTTTGAAGGAGAAGAGTTAAAATCACTGATCGTCGGCAGGGTTCTCATTCACTCTTGCCGAATTCCTTGCTTGGTATGAATACTGACTACCATTTATGGAAAAACCAACTCCCTGAACCTCCACCCTCAAAGATCATATTGAACATTTGTTGTGCCTTTTGTACTAACCACCACGATTTACCTGCCACAACTAACAATGAAATACCCTTTGCTGGCACAATTTAGGTGTAACTTGTAATTGTGTTTTAGGTGCAAATGAGAGTCAGCACCTAAAAATGGATCAACATCTCCTTTCATTCAGGTTTTTAGTCTTCACTAAATAGTTTAGTTTTTTTGTTCGTCCACAGCACTGGTGGAGATTTAAAAATATGGACAACAATGTAAGAGAACTACAACTGATGACAAAATCTGTTAAAACTACAATTATCAGGTTACTAAAGTATGCAAACAAAATGCAAATTAGTGAGTGACTAGAAAAGAGCAAATGATTTTAGGATTATACACAAGACCTCTTTTTATTTGTCTCCTCATTGGGACTGTGCATGTGAAGGCTATGCATTCTTTGATTTCCCTTTTGATTGGGTTCCTTAGTTGAAAGTCATTTCTGCTCAGCTTATTGAAGCATGGCACTGGTTTTTCGCTTTAATGCAAGGAAACATTGTAATGTATATTTATTCATCTGAAACCCAAGAGTATTGGCTATTTCAATACTCACAAAAGTGACCTGAAACCTTAATGAGCCTAATGATTGATATGCATTGCACTATAAATCTCATTATCCAGTAAATTGTGCTTCTCCAAATAATGTCATAAAAACAAAAATGGTGTATTTCGCTCTGGGATTTCTGAAATGTACATATATTTAAGATGCAGAAATGTAAACAAAAGACATGCTTCGGTCCACGACATACAATGTGAATTTTAAATACTGTCCAAACGTTTGTTCACAGCAAAAATCGATGGTATACATCCATCCTTCAAGCTTTTTTCTAAACAGTTTTTGTCCATGTGATGTTATGTACCATCATTATCAATTGCATTCGGAATCTTATCTGTTACAGGCACGGGCGGCTCCTCCATTGGAGTGGAGGAAGGTCGCCCCACTTAAAATCCTCCCCAAAGCCCCATGGATGAAAACTAAAAGGGTAGTTCATTACCCTTTTATTTTTCATCGCCCGTCCCAGTCCAAGCATCAGGGCGGGCCGTTGCTGACTGACAGTAACAGGGAGGAGAGTGGGCTGCCTAATGCACTATTTAAAGTGCATATGTCTTTTTGGCCAGCTGTCTTGCGATGGCCAGCCACACATGTGCACTTTAAACCTCTCAACTGAGCTATCTTAAGACAGCTGGGTTGAGAATAAGTGCAGGCCTCCAGTGCGCTGTGTAGCACTGAGTGAGGCCACTTCCTCTATTCAGGGCACTGTTCAAATGCTGCATGTGAGCAGTGCCAGGATTAGGGAGGGAGTTCCAGCATCTGGTTCCAGTTCCTGCAAAGAAAAAGTCCAGAATGAGGAAGTTGCATTAGATCTGTTTTTATAAAATCTTGTTCACACCCCCCCACCCCCTCACCCCCGCCATTAGATACCGGTTGCCACTAGTCGCAAATTGAGCTGTATTCTGATATGAGGGCTTCACACGACTCATTTTTTGTCTCTTTGAATTAACCAGTACGTATTGACCACTAAGATTAAGGTGAGTTCATTGAACGCAAAGGTTATATTTACTTTTTAATTTGACTACCGCTGTTGTTTCTTTGGCAAGTAATAGGTATGGGTGTGTAAAATGTGCATTCATTTCTGTTGCCTAATCATGCAAAAGTTTGGGAAAATTGCGTGGAATTACACAAGAGCCACAATCTGGCTTATATGCTAAATTTTTAGCATGAAATGATTCATGGTGTCCATTTTGAATGCAATGACACATTTTGGTCTAAAAATGTTTACAAAATTGCGTATAATTCAAACTTTAGCCACTCGGTTACTGTTCTTTTCCTTTGTTCCTGTGGTCCGGAAATAGGATGTTACCAAACAGTAATAATAATATAATATCCACATTTGTAAAGCGCACAATCACCCGTTAGGGTCTCTAGGCGCTGGGGGCCGTCGGGAAGATTAAGCAAGCTATTGCCCAGAGTCACATGGTGCTGGGCTAATCTGCCGCCGGTGCCGGGGATCGAACCGTGATCCCCAGATTCCGGAGTCAGTCGCCGCGGCGCCACACCTCTTGATTATACCACCTGGGACTCATTTAGAAACAGAGAGACCTCGTCTGTCAGTTAGGGGAATCCCCCGAATTATTCCCAACATAATTTTGATTGCACAAATCAGTTTGAAAAAATGGCACAGGACAAATTCAGTTTCTATCAAAAATACTTTAAGCCAATTCATTTCAGGTAAGATACAAAATAAGTGAATATAGTGTAGAAGAAGCAGTGCTCCAGTTGTGAATATATGCACACCACATAAGACACTTTGCAAGGCCTAATGGTTGTAAAACTAATTTTGAGCAAATAAAAACAGGCTAGTTCTGGAAATGTCAAAATCCCTTCATAATATTTGTGAATGTCAAACAAATGGGGGAGCTCGTCGACAACCCTGTGTCTCTTCAGGATGTAGTCATCTGACTACCACACCTTCATATGTAGGAGAAACAATTCAGAAAAAATCTTAAATCCCAGTACTACATATTATTTACTAGACCAGTACTCTTTTAGTAAAATAATTCACAACTCACATGAGTGTCTCCAAGTTTCAGTAACCCGTAAGTCAGTTTGTGTGATTTTGCGCAAAAAAAGTTCACACTATCAATTTATTTCCCAAAAGCTGGCTGGTCTTTACCATTTTAGATACAGTCTCAGTCTTTTGTCTACAGGCCCCATGTTATCTGTTCCCAGGGGACATAACTGTAGCTGCTCTATTCGGAATGCTTTTCGTCTTCATGTCTGCAACATCCTTTGAAGTGGTCTTGGACAATGGATGGCAGCCCTACTCCTCATTAAAGTCACTTGGGTGATCAATCAATCAAATCAATCAAGCTTTATTCGATCATATACATATAATCATAAAAGCAGACATCAAAATCTATCAAAAAGATACATCACAATATAAAAATACAGATCTCAAGGGAATTATAAAACTGTACATTTTAAAATATTTATACAAAAAAGGTTTAAAAGGGGAAAAGCCCGTTAGGGATCAAAAAACAAACTTTTCCTCAGCCACACAGCTTTCTTCAAAAAGCTAGAAACCCTCCAAGCCAAAAATTAATTATCTAAATATTGCAATCGCACGAGGGCTGGATGACATTGTCTTAGGCCGAAGGAACTCAGAATAGGAAGTATCAAGAATTTCCTTAATTCATTAAAAAATGTACAAAAGAAAAGTAAGTGAATGGTAGACTGTTCTGATGTAGAGTCACACATACATCAGGGGAGTTCTCTTGACCAGTCATTCATTAGCGGGATAGTAAAAAGTTTGTGGACTATTCCTAACCAGAATCTCATTAATAACATTCTGTCATGATCTTTGGAGACAAAATTTAAGTAAGGTACCATGTCGAAGATTGTAAGCCTTAGCTGATGGTAGATGACTGTGGGTTTTGGAGCTTCAACCGCTAATCTCTCAGATCCCAATATAGCCAAACAATCTTTCTTCAGGGATTTCCTCGACATGTGGGTCATTGAGTTTGGTTTTAAATAATACTCAGGATGACCAAGATCTTTGGATATATACCTGAGCCAAGGAATTTTCAATGCTCCATCTAGCTTCATGCAATGGTGCAGGATATCGCGATTTAATTGGGTCTGTTCACTAGACCAAATCCCGTGCCAAAGGAGTATGGGCTCAAGTTTAATAAGATTCATAATATATGAAAGACCCAACTCCTCATGACAAACAAAAGAACACGTACCAGGTGGAACACCAAGAATAAAACAAAGAAACAGATTTTCTACTGTTTGCAGGGAGGTGGGATTAGAAATGCCCCAAACCCCAGCCCTATATGCCGCAGCCGATACACACTGAGCCTTGTATATTTGTATAAGCTCCCTGGGTGGTTTCCTCCCTAATCTTTTGGTAAAGGTGGTCAAGGCTCTAATGGATATTTTAAAGGACAATTTTTTCTGGGCGATTGCTTGGCTCCAAGTATCATTGTAGCTAAAGAGGACACCTAAATATGAAAAGGTCCTTGTATTAGCTATCTTGCTTCCCTCCAGAAAAATGTCTCGGCCAGTAGTGCCCCAAGACCCAGATACACAATTCATTGTAAAGGTCTTAGAGAGGTTTATTTTTAATCCCAGGTCACCCATAAAAGCACTAAAACTAGTCAGGGCTTTTTGTAGGCCATTGCCTGTGCGCGCTATAATGACCGCGTCGTCGGCGTAGAGGAGAGCAGGAATTCTCATTAAAAGAGGAGGTGATTTCTTCCGGAGAGGAGAACTCACTGAGGCAGATATCAAAAGCAGTTTTATGGGTAGAGATTAGCCGCTTGATCAATACCTCAGGTTCAACATTCGACCAGCGAATAGCATATCCATTGGTTCTATACAATTCCAGTGTGCCCACCATACTCTTAACAGTTTTATTCCTCACAGGCCCAAACGCTTGCAGGTGGAACTTAAAGCGAAGCGTGTAATGATCACTCAAGTCCACAGTCCATATATCAAAAGATAGCAGACTAGAGGCAAATGTGAGGGAAACCAAAATGAAATCTATAATAGAGGATAAGCCTCTTCCATTAAAAGTAGCAGACATGGGAACAGGAGAAGGAACTAAATCATTGGCTAAACCCAAATAGTAATGAGACATCAGATCATTAAGGTAGTCGCCCAGCTTAGAATGTGTAAAATGAAAATTAGAGACCCCCTGATCCATCCGGTACCCACAGATTTTTTAACTCAATGGTCTACATAATGCACAATTAAAATCCCCCAGCCATTAAATAGTAGAGTCCACAGTAGTCAGGGTACAAATGGCATCCAGGTTCTCGGCAATACAAGAGAACTCGGCCCCCATATTCTCTGCAGAAACGTTATATAAAAGTTCACCATAAGGATTCTTTTTGTACTTGTTACTGAAAATTCAACAATCTGATTGTAACAATCCCCCCCTTTAGTTGAGATCTCGTCCAGGCATAATGAGTTGGATACATACGTACACAATCCTCCCTTGGGCCGACCTCCTAAACCTCTTAGAGCCGGAGTATTAATAGTCAAATAACCCTGGATATGAACTGGTTCCAACGCCCACGTTTCCTGAAGGCAGATGATATCTGTTTTTTCTATATATCCAGTCAATACTGGGTTTGTAGCCTTTTCAGGGAGCCCAGCAATATTCCAAGAGATGATGTTAATGTCAGATTATTCTTTTCTACGACTGAACAACCCTCTCCTGGTAGTTGGATTGATTCTAGCATTGACAGATCTCTCTTCTATCCTGGGCAGGATAGTATCTAGACTACCATGAGTTGGACTTGATGGATGATTAGAAACTATATTAGAAGCTTCAGAATGAAGCTCCAAACTGTCAATTTGCCCCTCGGGGGGTCCCACACATGAGTTATTTCTAGTGACCACCGTAATGTCGCACTGAGTAGGGGTGGGGATAGACATTCAGTCAACCGCATCTAATTACAAAGTGGCTCGTAAATGTTTCTAACTGATATAGAATAACCAGAATGTGGCAAAGGACTGTCAGGCACCCTCACACATGGTTGTTGAAATCTGTCAGGCTTGTGGAAAAAAACCAAAGATACTATGTTGACCCCCTGCAACTTAATTGGAAGAAAAGCCACCCTACTGAGAATTGTACGAACCAGCAGAGGTGAGGCAAAAGTGAGAACAACACAGTCCCCCCACTTCAACACTTCAAGGAATCCAAAGGCAACAAACAAACTGAGTTTGACATTAAGTAATAGCAACCAAATGCAATAAAAAACTAAAACTATGTTAAAATAACAAATAATGAAAATAAAGTTGCATATATATTTCTCCAACATATTGGTACATCCTTTACAAAGAGAAAAAAATGCTGAAAGGAAAAGAAAATAAAGGCACATATTTACACAAAATACAAAACAGACCACCTCAAAGTAAGCATTATAAGCCTCATTATGACTTTGGCGGTCTCAGAGCTGGGCTGCCATGCTGCCACTCCGCGCAAAGTCCACCAAAGCCATTAAAGACCATCCCCCAGATTGACTTTTTTTCACTCTGTTGGGCAGTCAAAGGTAGTTCTTGCTGGGCATGGACCGTTAAGTCCTTGCCCTGCAGGACCTGGGGCCGCATGCACACAACATGTCCCCCCTGCAAGCGACCGATTGGAGCAGAGGCCCTCTTTGTTTCCTCACAGCCACACTTTTCATGGCTGTCACACCGCCATGAAAAGTGTGGCGATGAGGAACTCCTAATATTCTTGGCAGTGGTGTAGCGGCACCACCAGCATATTAGGAGCCTCCAACTGCTGTGCCACCGCCAGGGATCGTGGCTCCCTGGCGGCAGGTGCGGTCCCTTGGAGATCTAACTGGCAGAGTCTTAATGCGGCAGGCGGACCTCCATTCTGGCACCCCGCGGACCACCACCATGGGTTTGGTAGGCCATTGGACCGCCAAACTCATAATAAGGGCCTAACACAAAACTAAACAAAAAGATAATGAATTAAGATATTTAAAAAATAAACTAAAACTAACTCTTTACTACATTTTTAATTCTAAAATAAACTCATACAACTAAGAAATACTTTCCTTTCAACAGGCTGCAGCAAACCAAAGCTATGCCAATAACAACACCAAATAGGTAGTAATACAACATCCAGAATGTAAGTTAAAGTGTGTAGCTGCAATGTAAAAATTTTATAATAAATATAACAGATAATAATTGTAAAAAATATTTTTTCATAGTATGACTCTGCAAAATATATGAAATCCTAAAAAGTGAAGCTGTTAATAAATTATAGTAGATATATTTAGAGTAAGTAGAGTACTACCAATCCGAAAAACACACTGAAAATGCACCAAATAATATTCACATATATGCTATGGTTGGGCTACCACTAAAAATGAAATAGTATAGAGTGTTATGGATCATAACCATCCCCTAATATTACTGAAATAAATTCAGAACTATTTTAAAAGACCTTAAAAATGTCTGATTGAGCCCACAACAACCAACAGGAACAATACTTAAAATTTTGTGCCAAACATTCCTGAACAGGCAACAGGGCAACTTCCAGGCATACCAAACCTAGAAATGTAATTGCCAGAACACATATAAGAGTGAGGTACAAACTTCAAGCATTTACAAAATATGAATAAATAGATATAGCACAACACTTACTAATCATATATATGACAGCATTATGTACCGAAAAGCAAAGACACATAACACATTAAAAGGGTGGCACAATTCTTTCCAAGGAACACTTGGAAGAAACCACCCTACACTAACACAATTCAAACCAAAATTCTCCAAAATAAAGAAATGCATAAATGAGGGGGGCGTGACTAGCAGCCAACGGGGAATGGCCGCTGTCTAAGTGGGCTCCTGCTTCTCCGATCAAAATCCTGCCATATCCGCTGCCATCCACGTCACAAAACAGAAGAAAAGTGCAGTGTCTCATTCCTTTCCTCCTATGGGACAATCGACGGAAGCAGCGGCTTGCGGGGTGATTCTGGCCCCTCTTTGGTGCGTCCCCATCTGCGCGGTAATGGCGGCAATGACGGACTCCCGATGTGTGGAGGTTGAAGCAGCGGCTGTAGGATGGTGAAGTCGCCTGGCTGCCGGGTAGTCCAGAAGGAGTCCTGAGATGCTTCATGCCTAGAGGAATGCTTGGTGGAATACAGAGATCGATCGAGTCCACTCACGCCGAGCAGTGCTGCTGAAGGGGGGAGGACCAGGTGAGTAATTTGATTACCCGAGTCCCCGGCTAAGCGGCCTTCACTCGCAGTGGTCGACACCACAGACCTTGCGGGGACTGAAGGGCAGAGGCTTTAGCGGGCATGCCACGAGCAGAGGAGGCCAAGTGAGGACCCGGCTCTGAGGCTCACCCGCTTCACGACGCCACAAACGAAACCCGGAGCCTAAATAAAGGAGGGGGCGTGGCGGCCTTAGGCTCTGGGACATCAGCATTTCGGAGCTGGACGAGGCGGTGCAGGAGGCCTGGTGAACGACGGCGTGGCGGCGTCCTCTACAGCTGGTGAGGGGTGCACAGCGCTGACCTACAGGTGCGGAAGGGAGCCGCGACAGAGCAATAGGCGCCCGTAAGTAATTGGAAGCTGTATCCTGCCGAGAGTGTCGCCCTGCAGCCTCAGAGGAAAGAAGTGTTAGGCCTCCTCATTTGTGCCCCAGGCCCGAGGGATCAGCTGGGCCTCATTTGAATGTGTAGAGGCTGAATTTACCCTACGAAAGGTGACCGGATGGGGGTAACCTGACATTCGAACTTGCCCGGTAGTGTGGGAAGACTGCAGGGCATGCTGTTTTAGAAGCCCTAACGGAAAGAGTCTGAGAAGTGCTCCGAGGTGCAGTCTAGGTTGTGAAGTGGTGCCCCAAGGGAAAGCCAGTCCTCAGCCGGGGGGCCCTGAAGGTCACTGTCTATTCTCCATATGGCGAGGCGCAGGTTCTCCTAATCCTACCTGTTGGATGCAAAATAAGGCCTCATGAGCCCAGATACTTCAGAACAGGTACGATCTGACCCATGTGATTAATACTACCGGTTGGGCATACAGGGCATACCATACCAGGGGGTCCATTGCAGTGAAAGTGGTGGGGCAACGTGCCCAATGAAAAACATCATACTCTGAGGGACAATACAGAGTGCGGAGGTGCCGCTTGATGAGGACTGACACTGAAGTGACACCACATTGTCAGAGAAACATGTGCGGTGGAGGATTTCAGCCGAAAGACCTTACTCCCGGAGAAGGAACTGAGTGGATACATCTCCAGGGAAGACTCCTATAAGTTTTGCACTCCCTCCGGCGGTGTGCGGGGGGCCCCCGGTGCGGTCCAGGATTCTCTGCTGTAGCGTTGGCTGTCGACTCGCCTAAATGGCAACAGGAGGGAAAGGTCCTAAGGCCAATGCTCAGAAACAACTAGCCAAATTTGCATGGTTCAAGGCTGGAGATAAAAGTGAGCCACCACAGATGGAGAAAGATGGGGGGCAACTGCCTCTAAGCAAAGAACGGAGCCAACCCTATACGACGTTATGGTGGCGATTAATGGGGTGCGTGCCTCGCTGGACTGAGTTACGGTGGAAGTTTCCCTTATTAAAGGTGCATTCCGGAAGATGGATGAGAAAGTCAAGGAGCTGAAGATAGTCACCAGAGCACTACAGACGGATATGTCTGAACTTCAGTCCCAGATGGTCGAATTGCAAAAGAAACAGGAGTGGATGGCACAACAACTTGATGACTACGAAGGCCGGGCTCGCCGTAATAATATCCGCAACCTAGGTATTCCGGAATGGGCTGAGGGACCGGCAGCGGACCTGTATGTAGAAGACCTTGTCACTAAACACCTAAAGTCTAAAACTCTGTCCAGCTACTTCTCCATTGAAAGGGCTCATAGAGTGCCAGGTGGTAGGCCAAAACCGGGAGCACCCTGAGGTCCCTCATAGCCCGTGTGTTCAACTATCGGGATAGAGATATTATCCTCCAGACTGCAAGATCTAGTCCCCCATTGAAAATAGAGAACTATGAGGTGTCCTTCTTTCCTGACTTTATGGCCAAGGTCCAGGCTCAACGTCGCAGCTTTCAGGCAGTGAAGAAGGAACTGCGGGACTGGTAGGTGAAATATGCAATGCTCTTTCCAGTGAAGCTAAGAGTGGAATCAGATGGTAAATCATGGTTTTTTGAGTCATCGGAGGCAGTCTGGTACTAGATGGAAGGATGGAATAATGTGAGTGGTCGCAGAAGAGATCGCCCTGGCAGACCTAGTCAGCATAGAGGCGGCACTACAGAAGCTACAAATGCTGGTCGACGGAGGAAGATGGCCAGATGACGGAGAGGGGCTGATTACCCCGAGGACACTTGTGAAAGCACAAGTATTGGGGGGGAGGGAGACAAGATTCATGTCACCTATCGGTGCGAGACATTGAAGCTGTGGTTTTGCTGAATAGATCAAGACTGATGGGTTTTTAGGGTGTGCTTTGAATTACAATTGACTTTGGGATACTAGTGGATGGCTAAAATTTAAAATCACTGTGATGTGTACATGCGGGATGGGAGTTGACTAACCCCGTGCATTTTCAGCATTTCGGGTGGGGAGAGAGGCACTCTGCCATGTTTGGGAGTGGGTAGTTCTAAATGCACGGGCAGAGGGCAGGGAGGGGGGAGGGAACCAGAGGGTCAGGTATTTGGGGATGTTTCCTTGTTGACTGTTATTAGTAGGCACTGTGATTCTGTGATCCTAATGCGTAAAGTAGCCATACTGAACACTGGATGCCAAATGTTGAGTGGGCAGGTACACGTTTTTTCTCCGTTTACGATAATCCGGGTATTTGGAAATTGTGTAATGCACAGTTATGGGGGGGGTAGAGATCGAGCACTTTCTGTACTGACCTGGAATGTCAATGGTGGTAGTGATAAGATTAAGCGAGGGATAATGCAACAGAACCTAAAAAGACATTCACCTGATGTGGTCTTGTTGCAAGAAACGCATCTCGTGGGCCAGCAATCCAAGGCCCTCATTAGGTGGGGGTACAAACTTCTAGTGCATGCGGACTACACCACGGGTTTGAGGTAGACGGCCAGATTGGTATAAAAGAGTACACCACTTATTGTTCATAAGACATGGGCAGACCTGAGGGCCGATTCGCAGGGACAGAGGCCCAGCGGGATGGAAGAGACATCAACATACTCTAAGTGTATTTACCACCCGCTCTGGGTAAGGCAGCACTGGAGGACCTAGGAAGTAGGCTGACAGGACTCCGGGAGGGCACACTAATCATGGGGGGAGACTACAACATGACATTAAATGACACTATCAATCGCCACCTGCCGAAGTCTAGAGCGAAATCTAATGACCGTATGGCTGATTTCATGAAGGCACTGGGTTTGACAAGTGTAGGTTGTGCGCTTCAACCAAATGGCAAACTCTTCACGTAATTCTGTAATGTCCACCGCAGTTTGTCGCCTATTGATTATTTCCTTACACACCTGTCCTTGATAGGTAACTTCGCCCAGTATAAAGTTCTACCCAGAGGCATATCGGCATATTCCCCAGTCTGGATGGAATATACACACTGGGAACGACAGGCACGCACCACCATTGTTCTTAACCAATGGCTCTTATACATACCGGATATTAGGGAGGAACTCCGCACGCAATCAGAGAACTATTTTACTGAGAACGTAGGCTCGGTCGACTCCGCACAAATAATTTGGGAAGCATACAAAGTGGTTCTGAAGAGGCAAGCTCTGTCGTTAAAGACGGGATATATCGCCAAAAAAGCGTGAGCTCCTAGTCCAGGTGGAGTCTGACCTCCTGGAGCTGTAGCGGGACCATTCACAAGATCCCTCACCAGACACAATTCATAGGCTCCTAATGAAGCAAGATGAATACAGGATAAAAACTAGGGAACACATGGTGGCTAAGTACCGCGCCACCCAACACAGACTCTATGAACTAGGTAATAAGGCTGGCAGGACACTGGCGTGGTTAGAGAGATGAGAGCAGGGATCCAGATGGGTACACAAACTGACGAAACCAGGGGGTGAAACCGTGGCACATCCACAAGAAATAGCAGACGAATTCACGGATCACTTCAAAAAGGTGTACTCCCCTCTACACATTACACGGCTGAAGATTCCCATCAGCTCCTCCAAGACAGTAATGTGCCGGGCCTCTCAGATGTAGAAAGGGAGACCCTGAGGGAGACCTTTTGAATGAAGAATTAAGCAAGGCCTTTGGGCAGATTAAGTCCAGAAAGGCGATGGAGCCTAACGGCTGAAGATTCCCGTCAACTCCTCCAAGACAGTAATGTGCCGGGCCTCTCAGATGTAGAAAGGGAGACCCTGAGGGAGACCTTTTGAATGAAGAAATAAGCAAGGCCTTTGGGCAGATTAAGTCCGGAAAGGCGATGGAGCCTAACGGCATACCAGTTGAGTTTTTGAAAGCCACTGCCTCTCTGACTGTGCCACACCTAAGAGCCATGTATGAAGAGAGCCTGGAAGTGGGTAGGTTACCAGTGAATCCACGGCTGGCCACCATTGTGGTCATCTACAAGCAGGGTAAACCAGCAGATAGCTGTGGCTCCTATCTGCCAATTTTGCTGATTAATTCGGGAGGCAAAGGTGTTGGTGAAAGTCCTGGTGAATAGGCTGGTGACAGTTATTGCGCCATTGGTCCACCCGGACCAATCTGGATTTATGCCAGGGAGGAGTACGGCCCTTAATATACGGCGTCTACACAATGTGATGGCTCGTAGGAAATATATTGAGGAGGACGCGGCGGTGCTATCTCTTGACGCCTCAATGGGATTCGATTCCATAGAATGGCTGTATCTGTTCGAGGTCCTAGAAAAGGTGAGACTAGGCCCTAAATTCATAGCCTGGGGGAAGCTTCTATATACAGATGTGTTGAGACAGGTGAGGGTTAACAGCTATACATCCCGGACATTCGAGTTAGGAAGAGGTACTAGGCAGAGATGCCTGCTATCCCCGCTGATATTCTCTCTTCTGCTGGAGCCTCTTGCGGCGTGGGTGCGCAGGGACGTGATGGTGCGAGGGATGCATTGGGTGGCCGAAGTGGAAGATCGTATATCCTTGTATGCGGACGACATACTGTTATATCTAGTCTCCCCGTACAAATCGATCAAAGTAGTGCTTGACATTTTCACGAACTTTGGCAAATATTCGGGGTATGTGATCAACTGGCACAAGTCCGTATTGTTTATGCTGAGGGGCCAAGTCCCCCGACTTCCAGCTGACTGCACTATAGCGGTGGCGAAGGAGGGGTTTTGGTATTTGGGGATCTTTGTCACATCATACCCAGCTTGTTTTTACAGCACCAATTTGGCTCCCCGTTTGGCTAGGCTACGAGCAGATGTGAAGCATTGGAGGTCTCTGCCTTTAACACTGTTGGGGTGAGCTGCACTCTTTAAAATGCTGGCCCTCCCTCGTTTTCTTTACAAACTCCATAACTGTCCACACAGAGTCCCCGACTCGCTTTTTAGAGCTGTTGTGGGATGGGAAGGCCTCCAGGATCACACTGAAGAAATTGACAAAAGGCTGGTATGATGGAGGCATAGCACTCCCTGACCTGCAGCATTACTACTTGGCAGCGCTATTGGTGTCTTTTAATCACTGGTTATATCACCCCCCAGACGACCCAGCATATGCTCTTGATCGTTACCAAACTGATCGCTCCAGGTACCTGGGGGCCCTCTACACTAGTGATAGGAAAAATAGGGGGAGGTTTTTCGGACCTACCCAGCATATATTGGAAATATGGTGTATAGTAATACAGGCTGTTTTTCCGTCTCTCAAAGATAAACCAGAGTCATCACCACTGGAGGACCATTTATTAGATGGGCCTCTCAGTTCAAAGGCAATATCTCTAACTTATAAGAAGTTGAGTAATAACCTGCCAGACACTTTTCCAAAGCTCCGGGAGCGGTGGCAGGACGACTTAGGTCCGATAGACGATGAGGACTGGCAAATGGCTCTTATGTCGCCTCGAAAAGGGGCCATCACACTGAGATTCAGGCTGATACAGCTTAGGATACTCCACCGATCATACATCACGGGGAAAGTTTTGGCGAGAATAGGATCTAGACCTGACAATCTTTGTACGGGGGGTGTGGACAACAGGCCACGTTTTATCATACCTTGTGGAGTTGCCCAAAGATACATGCCATGTGGGAGGGAGCCTCAGATCACATGCAGGTGGCCTTGGGAAAGGACAAAATATTAAAGCCACAACTGGGACTGTTGAACATATGGGAGGCGACTGACCTCACGGAAGTCGAACAGCAATTCATAACACTCGGGTACACATTGGTGAAACGAGAGCTGGCTACAGGATGGGAGGGGAAATCCACCGCACGTATCCATGTGGGCTAAAGAAATGGATAGATGCATGCTAGCAGAGACCAAGGTTTTTAAGGCTCGGGGTGCCCCAAGAAATGGGATAGGAAGTGATTGCAATGGAATAAATATTGAGGGGATCCTTGTGTGTCGCCTACTGTTGAAATGCAGATGCCTAGACATGCGGGATGGGAGGGAAATGTTTAACATGCAATGAAAATCAATGTCTGCTCTATGTTGACTATCTTGAACATGTGGTCTAATCATGTATGTATGGCTGTGATAAAAACCAATAAACAAAAAAAGAAATGCATAAACACGCATCATGCAAAGCAAGACTATTTGCTAACAAACATGGCCTACCACATCTAGACTCATGAACAAGAACTCTAATTAACAGAACCACACTTAAAAACAACAACATTTAACCTCCATAAAACACAACCTCTTTTGCTTCATTAATATTTATTTCTAAACATTATTAAAGTGAACCTAAAATAACAATCTGAATAAAGAAAATGTAGACGAAGTAAAATAAAGAAGTATAAAAGGCAAAATAACCAACATTATTTTAAATAAACTACCACTTTTCTATCACCTATAAAAACATTCTAGTACCATACAAATCATGTATATAGAGCTCGTGCAGCCCATTATGCACAGGAATTTCTGAATAGCTCTAACCCTTCCAAATTGATATTCAAGGTATTAAAAGACCTTATGGCCAAGAGGATCACTGCAACAGAAATACGTTCAGACCCCCATTGTGAAAGCCTGGCATCTTTCTTTATTGAAAAAGTGCAAGCAATTTATCGCACTTTCCCCACCGACCAGCTAACTCCAGAACCATGCAGCTGCTCCATGGATAGTGGTGTGGAGTTGGTCACTCTACCCCCCCTATCTATGGAAATATTTAACTCTCTGAGCAGGAAAATTAAGTCAGGTTCCCCTATGGACCCACTAAAACCTGTTCAGTTGAGGGATATGCTGCCAGTATGTCGTGCCCCTGTGCTGGCTCTCATTAATTTGTCGCTGGCCTCAGGAACTGTGCCTATTAGGTGGAAACAGGCGGTAGTCACGCCTATCCTAAAAAAGGCTACCCTTGATCCTCTAAAGCCCGAGAACTACCGCCCCATCTCGTTGTTGCCATGGGTTACTAAAGTTGCCGAGGCCCATGTGAATGGGATCCTGGCAGACCACCTTGCCAGGGCCAACATCTTGGATCCCACTCAAAACGGGTTCCGCGCAGGACACAGCACGGAGACTGCCCTACTTTTTATGGTCGAGCATTTGCGCTCCGTGTTGGATACCGGTCGAACTGCGGCACTCCTGTTATTAGATCTGAGTGCCGCGTTCGACACGGTTTCACATGGTATCCTCCTGCAACGACTTGAGGAAGTGGGAGTTAGGGGGTCCGCGCTGTGCTGGTTTCGGTCCTTCCTTACGGATAGATCATTCCAGGTTGCTATCCCACCCGGCAAATCTAAATCGCACCCGCTGACACAAGGGGTCCCACAAGGGTCATCCTTGAGCCCCACCTTATTCAACCTATACGTTAGACCGCTGGCTGCGGTTGTCAAGCGCTGGGGCCTGACAATGGTCTCGTATGCGGATGACACGCAGCTGGCGGTCACGTTGAGTGGGGACTCTGATGTGGAGGCCCTTAGGTTCCGCGAGGGTATATGTGCCGTGGCTAATTGGATGAATCGGAACTGTCTCCAATTGAACACTAAGAAAACTGAGGTCATGGTGGTGGGAAAACAGGTGGGGCTGTGGAACGATAACTGGTGGCCTCAGGAATTGGGGCTGACCCTTTCCCCTGTAATGAGATAAAAAACCTTGGGGTCTGGCTGGATCCGGCTCTCAGTTTCACCTGCCATACCAAGAGAGTGGCAGGCTCTTGTTATGGCGTCATCAGAGGACTTAGGCCAATACTTAAATTATTTGACGCCTCCACCAGACAGTTGGTGGTTCAGGCGTCGGTGCTATCCAGGTTGGATAATGCCAGTGCACTCTTGGCCGGGATTAACCAGGCAGAACTCACCCGACTTCAGCGAGTGCAAAATATCGCAGCCAGAGTGGTGGTGGGACTGCCTAAACGGTGTTCGGCTTCTAAGACACTGCACTCTCTACATTGGCTCCCTATGAGCCAGAGGATTAAATTCAAGGTACTCTGCCTGGCTTTTAAAATCCTCAAAGGCATGGCTCCACAAATCCTGATAAATCTTTTAAGTCCTTATGTCCCTCTGCGACCCTTGCGATCCCTGGGCATGCACTTGTCGACGGTCCCTCGTTTCAGACTAAGCAGAATGGGCGGCCGCTCTTTTCGAGTGGTGGCCGCAAAGTTAAGGAACTCCCTTCCTGTTGAGATCCGGGCAATAGACAACCTACTGCAGTTTAGGCGGGCAATAAAAACCTTTCTGTTTGCCTAATTTCTGACTGAGCCTGCTCCTTTTTAGATGTTGTGTTGTGTTTACCTTCTCAGCGCGCCAGGACGCCCCTTTTCTGGGGCAGCTGTGCGCGGTACAAAAACAAATAACATAACATAACATAACATACACAATAAGTAAACAAATATAACATCATAAAAGTAACTTTACCCACCCAGTAAATTAAATAAATAGGATGCAATAACACGCACAATGTCATAGCTGAGTACAGGTCAGTGAAAGATAGATCCAAACAATACAGTCCTCCCAAAAAATCAATAAAAATGAGCGGCCTCCAAACAATGCAAAAATAAAACAGAAGAAAACAGACCATCGAGTATGACTCAAATAATCCATGGGATCCATCCAAACCCCAAATCATATGAAAAAAATAATTATGGTAAAAAAATAACCAGATCATTTTCCTTGGCAAAAAATAAAAAAGCATCCATGTTAAAATAAGGCCTAGTAGCTAGAAGAAAAACCTGTAGAGTAAAAGCATAATTAAAAACCTACTAAAAAAAACTCACAATTGTCTTATACAAGAAAGATCCATACAAAAAGCAAGAAAACAATGTTTAAGTCATAGAATGCTTATAAAATACAAATGAACATTACATTTCACAATAAGGTCTACTGCAGCACCTTAAATTAACAAATACTACACTAAAAACAATAATCTAAAACAACATCCAAGAACAAATATTGGACTAGCAAAGTCTGAAACACATTCCCCCTGCTGATAAATCCTTTCCAAATATGTTTAAAATACCCTTAGTTAAACTGGAGACCAGCAACAGGAAACAATGACTGCAATACCAAATAATAGCCCAACATGATGAAAGAAGACTAAAAAATCATGATGTAGAGTTCTTTAAAGTGGTTTGTCTTTCATTATTTCCTGTGTTGAAGCAGGTTTGGGGCAGTCCTGATGAACACAACATTGTTGTTTCAGATTCTAGGGACCTAAATGGAGAACGTCTGTTGCCATGTTTTTTTACTTTGTACAATTCATTATATTCATGGTGATGTAACATACTAGTGCTTGATGACAGGGGAAAGATGGATTTAGCTGTAATCTAGAAGAGACTAAATAAGCAATACATTTTTTTAACTTGACAATTTAACAATGACAACCTTGATCCCTGGCGGCAACTTCAGTAGTCCCCTACCTATATTTTATCAAAAGCCTTTAATGTAAAGGTATCGTAAGATCTCAGGTGTATGAAGATGACCTCTTAAAAGCTTTTGCCCATCCTCAAAACCTTCAGGGCCTTACTGAACCTGAAGACGTTTAAGATGACTGACAGGCCAATTGAAGTGGGGATGATGAACTCTCACTTAATAGTAATGATAACTAAGAAGGTAAAAAGAATGTCTATTTTGTAATAAAATAAAATCCCGAAAACGTTTTAAAAAGGTATATATATTAAAGAGATATTTACAAAATGATAAAATCTCAAATAAATCATACTTTAAAAAAAACTTTGTTAATAAACAAATAATTTGTATTATATAACTTTTGAATGTACAAATGAAAGAATACAAACAAATGCTATTAGTTTATGGCTATGGCATTTACTATTCCCAATTAAAACATAGCTACATTGGAGAAGGTGTTATATTTTGGGAAGGGTCTTATTTTTTACTGCCACTCCCAACTAACCACATTTGGGAACATTTTAGACTTTGAGCTATTCATAATTACTATAAACAGTCCAAACCTAATCACATTGGCAACAGTGTTGGACTTTGAGGGGGAAGTTATATTTACTATTCACCACTCCAAACCTAACCACAGTGGGGAAAGTGTTTACCTTAGGAGGGTTTCAGAATTACAATTCACACTCCAAACTTACCCACACTGGCAAAAGTGTAGGACTTTGGAGACGTCCGATTTACTATTCCCACTCCTAACTTAACCACATTGGAGAAATTAATGGATCTTGATGGGGAGGGGGGGGGATTTCCCATTCCAAACTGAACATCATTGGAGAAAGTGCTGGAATTTAGGGATTTCAAATGTACTGTTGACCACCCCAAATATAAGCAAATTGGGGAAAGAGTTGGACTTTGAGGATTCCGGTTAACTGTGCTCAAGGCAAATGTAACCGCGTTGGGGAAAAGTGTTGGACTTTGTTTGGTGGGGGAGTCAAATGAACTATTCCCAAGCCAAACAACCACATTGGGGAAAGTGCTAGATTTGGAGGCATCATATTTACTATTACTACATCAAACTAAACCCCACGGGGACAGTGTTGGATTTTGAGGCTAGGTTAGATTTACTATTCCCACTCAAAATGTAACCACATTGGGGAAAGTGTTGGTCTTTGGAGTGGCTCAGATTTACTATACCGACTCCAAACTTAGAGCCTTATCACGACATTAGCTGTTCACGCGCCAGACCACCAATAAACTGACTGCAGTGTTCATAACGTTGTATCCTGAGTGGACCATCAGGCCGGGGGTCCTAGTAGGCAATCCCACCCCGACGGCATGGCTCGGCCATTGAGAAGCGCCGCAGCAGATGCAGCTGCGGCGCAGCGCCTTCTGCACATCCACGCACTGTGTGTCCTGCACCATGTCTTGTATGGCACACAGTGCATGCTCGACAGTGCATGCAGAGGGCTGCACAACATGTGACCACATTCACTACCCCCCCAGATAAATCAACCGGGCCCTGTTTGGGGCCCCGTCCTTCCCCTTCTGCCATCCTTTCCATGGCAGGGTTCCCCCCATGTAAAGGCTGTGGGAAAGGGACCTTGTAACCTGACGGCGGTGCCTGCCTCGGCTCCGCTGCCATTCCCAGCTGCCTCAGTCTCCACAACACCATTGGCTTCCAGGATCATTGCAGTGGCAGCAGTATAGTAGTGGACCACTTAGGTTGCGGAGGTCAGACCACAACCACAGGTACGGTGGTCCTGGGGCTGCTGTTCTCATAATAGGATGAGAGTATGTGGGCTTACGGCCAGGGCTGCCAACTTTGGAGCTGGGGAACCAGGTTCAAGCCTTGGCAGCGACTCAGCATCCCGTGATTCTGGAAAAATCATTTATTGTCCCTGTGCCTACCAAAAACGAATGTGTCTTTGGGTAACGTAACTGGTGCTAATGTAAAGCGCTCCAATACCTTCAGGTTGAGTTAATGCTATATAAATGTGCAATTTGTTTTTAAAAATAAGCCTCTTAACCACATTGGCAAAAGTGCTTTCATTTTAGGGTTCGGAAATAACTACTCCCACAAAATTAAAATGGACATTACATTAAAAAGAGTTCTTTGTGAGAAAACTTTTTAATCATCCCAATAAAGTATTCCACATTCTATAAATATGCTAAATTGGGAGTACTACCAAAAACAAAATATCAAATGTCAACTATAACTTTATAATTTATATTTATAATTCATTCATAAACACAATAAAGGGATAATTAAACAAATTAAAAAATTGCAATATTCTAAATTATAAAATCAAATAGCATATATCTTACATTCCGAATAAAAAACACACACTACAAAACACCTTTATTTAAGAACAAAATGGAAATTGAAATAATGAAATACATTAATTAAAAAAATGAAACATACTTTACATCACAAGAAGAAAAGGCCCATAAAATTATAATCATAAAAACATTCATATTACGTGTGTTAAAATGCTCAAAAATATAAAAATTCTATTTGAAGTTTTTAAGTCATTACTTACAAAAAATTATTTTAAATAAATAAAACTCAAAAAATAAATAGTAACCAATGTAGATATATTGTTTTATCAAATTAAAAAATAGACTGAAAAAATCACATAAGCACATAAAAATTCTAATTTGTGGTACACTGTATCCCCTACGCACTCAATCATTATGCTCCCAAATTTATTATTCAAAAAATGCAAACATTTTAAAAACAAATACAGTGTACTAATGCAAAAATAACATACGCAACATACACTTACAAAGGATATACATTATAATGATGTAACAGACAACAATATTTTTCACAATATTAAAAAATAGTAATTAGATATTTCGACCTGTGATATTCTGACCCTCAATATTTTAGATTTTTCCATATTTAAGACAATATTTGTTTATGTTGCTATAGCACCTCACCACATGAACTGCATAGGGAGATTGTGTGGCCTTTCACGTCTTCGTAGGCTCTGGCTCCCCTCCTGATGTATTGGGCCTCTCCTGGGTGATTTTCATTCAAGAAATGCAGCTGAGCTTCTCCTCCTGAGCAGTCTCCCCTCCTTCTGGCCTAGGCACTCCCCTTCCCTCTGTGAGTAGCAACGCTTCAAGGTGTTAAGCAGACAGCTTATCTAGAGAGATGTGCAGTCTCCCCTTGTCTCTGGGAGACTGACTGTCATACATGCACCAAACCTGTTGCCACAGCAATACTCTGAGTTCTCTGTGGAACACTCCCTTTCCTGGTCAGTAAAGTAGATTTAATCTGGAACCAAGTGAGATGATTTGGATCCCCCATTTATACTCATTTTCTAGTCAGAGGATGTTGATCTGGAACTAGTATAAGCCTTGCAGATGTAATTTTCTGGCTGTTATGCAGACATAGCCTTCAAGGTGATGGCTCTCACAGTAGGTAGAGATCATGCTGGCTCAAAGAAGGAGTATCCAAACCATGGGCATAATGAAATGTTAAGACTCAGCATCAGGCTGTCATCATCCTCCTTGAAGCATAATTCAGAAAAAGACAAAGGGTCAGGCCATGCCTCAAAACATCCTCAATCTGACCAACAGAATCTAACGACCCTCTGCATACACCCTATAATCCACCGAATGGCATTCATCAGGAAAATCTAATCAACAATCCCTTACTAAAACCGTCCTCAGAGACTTTCTAAGGGAAGTCCTGTCTCCACCCTTCCTGATTTTATTTTTGGGCTTCCACTGCTGGCTTTTGGAAGACAGGCACTACAATTCCATTGTTTGGGGACGCTGTATCCTAGCCTCCATCTTGTGACATGGTAGATCAGGGACCTTCTTAAATGGATTGCACTGGTCCCAGCGCTTGGTAGACAAGGGGCCACTGTAATAAATTGGTCTTCTAGTTGAGGGGGTGAAAACCTCCTGAAGCAGCAACCACTATCCTTGTTAGGGCGTAGTCACAAGCAAACCCCAAATTAACATGTGCTCATCCCTGTGGCCGCTTGGAATGAAAGCAATCAGGCTTAACTTAGAGGCATGTTATAAAATATTCACCTAGCACTCCAAACAGTAAAAGTGAAAAAGAAAAATCCCACACCAATTTAGAAAAATAGAATAAAATGTAATAAATAATTTAAGACCAAAACAACAAAGATCCCTTCAGTAGAATATGCAGCTTTAAAGATTTATGTGAAAATAACGCCAAAAAGCACAAAGTGCCAATTGTGGACATATGTAACCCTGGGCGTAGTGGGCGTAGTGGGGCTTCGCGAAGCTACGCGAAGTGGGCAAAAAACTACGCCCACCCACGCACTTCGCGTAGCCCCACTACGCGCCACCCGCCTCCCTCCCGCCCTCCCTAAATGCTTAAATGATATTATAAAAGAATTATAAAACCACTTACCTTGTCCGCCGTGTCCCCGGGGCTCCCTCTCGCCATCGCGCCGCCGGCGCGCGCGTCTTGGATACTAATGCGCATGCGCCGCCGCCCACGGCGAAGTGGGCGTAGTGTTGCCTGCTTCACCTACTTCGCAAAGGGTGAAGTAGGCAACACTACACGCACTTTGTGGGCGTAGCGAAGTTGCCCGCCCAGGGTTAGATATATGGTCACAGCAGACCGGGACAAAGCCACAAGTTCAGGCTAACCTTCATGTGGTATGGGCTCGCTACAGGGGCCCAGTTAGGCGTTCTGAAAAAGCGTACCTTAAATCATGGTTGCGGAGCATTGTGGAGTCCCAACCAGAGGATGCCTGGTGCAGCAGTAGTTTCCAGGAACTCTGAGGGTGCAATGTGAGGTTCTGCTTCGGCATCAAAGGGGCCATCAATGGGGGGGTTTGCGATGCAAAGTTCTGTGTCAAAGAAGTGTCGTACACCAGCTAGTTCCGACAAATCTGTGGGGGTTGCTGTCAAGGTTCACCTGAGATTTCCACAGGAACAAGAGGCAGGAGGCAGATGAACAGGTCCCAACTTCCCACTACCACTAGCCCGCCCAACAACGTCAAAGCTGAACAAGTGAGCAGGTTTAAGAGGGGAAACAAGGGGAGAAGACAACTGCAGAAGGACCCTCGGCACGACCTGGGCAGCAGAACCTCTGGAGAAGGACCCCCAGCATGACCTGGGCTGCAAGGACACGTCAGTAGAGACGTCGGAATACTGCAAAGGATTAAAGTATTATCAGTGATCTACTTTGAGCTTTTACCAAAACTAAAACATACCCATGCATGGTCATGAAACATATAAGTGAAATGGCTACCTGTTAAGTTCCCCTCTTCCGCTTGTATCCAACAAGTACATGCAGGAGTTCAAGATATAGGCAACTCAGGGAACTGCCAGAGTAAAAATGAAATAACAAGGACTCCTTAATCTCAGGAGTTAAAGGATATCTGAAAGCACAGCTCTCACATATATACTGAATCAGAATGTAGTAGGCCCCCTTACATCAGGAGAGCACACTTCATAACCTCAATAACGCCAAACATAATTGCCCCTTCAGGGAAATACAGATGCTCATAATAACCCCAAATAAGAACCCCAAATCTGAAAAGTGAGGTGCGGGCTATTTACACAGATAGACCTCTGCCAATCATACTTGCGCAAAGCGTGTTACCGCATTGTGTAAAGTGCTCGACATTAGCTTCGTATCGATAGGGAAATGACAAGGCCCCACATAGTGAGAAGCGGTCGATCAGAATCAGGTGATAGAGTGACCCCTACATGGGACTGTAAGGCTTGAGGAGTTATAGCAGGGGTTGAGGAGGTGAGGAGCCGGGCGTCCGCTGATACAGCTGCGGCCGCCGGGACCCCAGAAGTGACGCAGTGAGTATCCGGACGGTAAGGAAATGCTTGGAAGGCTAGAATGCGAAGCACTCCACCCGTCCAGAAGCAAGAATTTACATCCATCAAGCTCCCACCCGCCGGCTGACTGCGGATGGGACGGAGAGATCCTGACACTTGCAATGTGGTCGTGCGTCAGCGTTGAGGGTATAGTTGGCAATTGGCATGAGATGTGAAGGCTTGCTTCAAGGATGCATTTGGCACCAGCTGGTTCTAAAGGTGCTTCAGGGCTTCTCTGCATCAGTGCCAAGATGCCATTGATGCGGGGCCTGCAATGCGGGGACCTGCCTCAAAGATGATTCGCACACTGGCTCTGATGCAAACATTTTGGTAGACAATGCATTGCGTCGGTTCCAATAGGACCACAACTGGCTGGTAGAGCATATTCAGGTCCAATTCCAAGGGTCATGAACTGCGATAGCACCACTTGGGAGTGCAGGACTCACAGCTGGCAGAATCCAGGGGCTTAGTTTAAAGTTTGTTGTGCCTGTTCAGTCCCTGAGGCTCTGATCAGGAGGCCAGTCAATTAACCATTGGACTCACTCCGGTGGTCCTGGGTTCAAAGATGAGATCCAGTCCTTCTCACTTAGGCAGAAAGGCAGCAGGGAAGCATAGTAGGGCAGCAGAGTGTCAGTCCTTTTTGCAGCATTGCAGCACAGATCCAGATCCAGTTGTGTACTGAAGAGTTGAGGGTGTGAGGTTCAATATTTATGCCTGCCATTCCCTTCCTACACTCTCTGGACTCAGCTTGTCTGAGGTCATAAAAGGCGAGTGACAAACCCTTTGTGAGGGTGCTCAGACAGAGCCTTTGTAATGTGCAAGAGTTTTAGGTGACATCTCCTCCCCCTCGTAAGCCAGAGTGGCACATTCCCCTTACTTTGTCTCACTGTCTGAGAGCAATACACAAACACCATTTCCTAGCTACACACACTTAGTCATATGACCTATGAACAGGCTGTAGGCACTAAATGGTTAGGGCAAGAAGATGCCAACTTTCTAAACATTACATAGTCAGAATTATGAATAATAAGGCCAACTTCACCATTAAAGAGGGCTTTTAATTACAATTCTTTAGGCACCAAACACTGTCTGTGTTCCTGCTCCTCATTGAAGTTATCACTTATTAATATAGTATAGTAACCCTAAGTTATCCTATGAGAGAGGTAGGCCTTGCAATAGTGAAAAACTGGGAGTTTTTCTCTACCAGGGTATATAAAACTTAAAAGTACATTATCAAATTTTTTGATGCGCTGCCCCTGCCCTCCGGGCTGTTCAGGGCCTTCCCTAGGGGTGACTCAGACGTATTAAAAAGGAAGGTTTGGCCCTGGCAAAAAAAAAAATTCCAGGCCTAAATGTCAGTTTACATTTGCACAAACAGGCTGCAATGGCAGAACTGAGGCATGTTTAGTCAAAAATGTGCATTTTCAAATTGTAACTTAAAATCCGACTTTACCATAAGTTAGGATTTTTCATTACAATTCCAAAGACACCAAATATGCAATGGTTACCTGTTCCAATTTGGAAATTACACCTTATTAAATGCATTAAGGTAACTTCAATGGCATGCTATAGGAGAGGTAGGCTAGGTAGTGAAAAACAGATTTAAGAGTTTTTCTCAACCAGGACATATAAAACCTAAAAGTATACATCCTACTTTTTAAATACACTGCACCCTGCCCTCTTGGCTGTCCAGGGCCTAACCTGGGATGACACATGTAGTATAAACAATGGTTTGGTCCTGGTAAAACATGTATTTTTCTAGGACGAAATGGCAGCCTAAAACTTTACACACAGGCTGCCATGGCAGGCATGGGCATAGTAAAAAAGCTACTTAAGTGGGTGGCACAATAAGTGCAGCAGGCCTACTAGTAGCATTTAATTTACAAGCCCTGGGTACATGCAGCACCGCTTCTCTAGGGACTCACAAGTAAATTAAATGTGCCAATTTGGTCTAAGCCAATTCTAACACGTTGGAGAGACAAGTACTTTAGCATTGATTAGCAGTGGTAAAGTACAGGGAGTCCTCAGGCCAACAAAAGCTAGATCAGCAAAAATAGGAGGAGTGAAGGCAAAAGGTTTGGGCGAGGCCCTGCAGAAAGGGCCAAGTCGAGCAGCTATCCACAATGGGTTAGAGTGGCCTTAGCCCTCAGACACTCACCATTCACGGACTCTTGCTACCATATATGTGTCCCAAATCTACCATGCATACACACACCCAACGCACACATACTGAATGTCAGGGCAAGAGTCTGTCAGTTACATTTCATGAAGCGAACCAGTAGGTCAGAGTCATCTCTGGAGCAGAAAAAAAATATTTTCAGGGCTTTTCATTTACAAAAATTGGTGCATTGACACCACTACTTTATGCCAACAATACGTGATATGTACATCAGTCTCATGTCATTCTTCAGGCTATAGAAAAGGTTCTGGACCCTTGTGTTACCATGATTAGGTCTTGGCTGTAGCACACATAAAAGATTACTGTGTTAGCCAGGCTAACAAAAAAATCAGGATACCAATTTTTCAATGCAGATTGGTCACTCAGGGCAAGGGTACATGCCTAAATACCATGAAAGGGATATCCCTTCTCATTTAACTTGTAGGGAACATTCTTGTCCCAACAGAATGAAAGCGACTTGATAAAGTACGTAGAGTTCAATAGAGGTGTGTAAGTCTTGAGAGGGATAATCTCCAAAACCATTCAGGGGGGAGTCAACTATTACTGAGACAATCATGCCTAGATGTGACTTGACTAAAACTCAGCACAGTCTGTCCATACCTGAGGGGATTGGTAAACAGATTGAACCGAAATTGCTGGTCCCAAAAGAGGTCCACAATTTGACCATTAACATGCATAGGACCTGTAATAAGATGATGAATGTTTAGAAAGATTAGCAAATCTGTAAGGCATCAGCAATTCTAGTTTGTTAGACACATTGTCAAAAATAGAATTTAAAAGAAATTCTATAACTAAAAAGTGGCTTTGAACAATAGGGTGCACAAAGGTTCACCAAATGCCAAAAGGGACAGTGAGCGGGTCTTTCTATAAATTAACAGATAATAAGCAGTATAAGAATAGTCATGACCACCATGAGTACCACTTCACTAAAAGTAGGAAGGTCAGCTTAAGGGCACATAGGAATTTGTTGATTAAAGCAGCACCAATATCACCCCTGTTGGCTAAGGATGGTCCACTCAAAGAATATAAAAATGGGTAAATGGCATCCATAGCACCAGGGGTGGCCACCTTGTGATAGGATGACTCAAGTAGGGAATCAGGGCATTATCAAAATTCTTTGATTAGAGAATATGCACTAATCAAATTAATATTGCTGTTAGAACATTTGGAACTGCATGGATTCTCTGAAGTGGCGTTCTGGGGCAGGGGCTGCACAGTTCAGTATAAATATTGAAAGAAGGTAAAGTACTTATGGCATTAAGAGGAAGCCAGTGAGTGTGTATATTTTAAGCCACATATTTTACAACAAAACTCCTACTGAGGTGTAAAAACACACCTGAATCGTGGCCCACACATGTCATCTGGGAGCCCCTACTTAGATGGCTCTCTCAGGCCAATCCTTAATGAACATCAGGATTGTATGGCACAGACTTGCCATTTTTTCTATTTCCATTTTTCTTTTTTTTCTGTATTTAAATATTAATCTGCCATTCTAGCCGGCACACTAATAGTCTGCCTTTTGCCTTGTCTTACTCTTTGAGGTGCACCCACTCTTAGAGCTTCCAGCACTGGTCACAAAAAGAAAGAGGTGTTTCTTTTGGTAAAGTATTTTACTGTGTTCGTGTCAATCTTTTGCCCGGGGTAACTGGATAACTAACTTTATCTCTCGTCTTCTTTGCCCTTCCTGTATTTGATTCTTTGATCATGTATTATTGCTTTGGGCTTGGGTGAGGGGGCGGGGAGATGGAAAGTTTTATTCTATGTTTTTTTTCTTGTAATGGCATTACAAAAAAATAAAATAAAATCGTCGCACCAATGCAGCTTCTGCAAGGGTATTTTCTGCTCCCAGAAAACACTGTGTAAATGTCTCCAGTAGTCAGTACTTTAAATGGAAATATAGAAGTGCAGGTATACTCTATTTAGAGTACCCATTTGCTCCCAAGAAATGTCGGTACTTTTATTATGAAATGTGTTGCAGCAGTGCTGAGAAGTGCAGGTACTTGCCCTTTCAAATTAAAGAAATGCACGTACAGTACCAGCCTATTTAAAAGTAAGGCCAAAGTAAGGCCAATAGCATTTTACTCTTTAGAATTATAAAACAGATCAATCTAGAGCGTGGGTGCATGGCAGATATTGTATTTATTTAGAAGATTTCCAAAGCGCTTGACATGAGGCTTGTAAGAGAGCATGTTAACCAACTAGCAATGGTGGAAGCCAGAATAGTGCCCTTTTTTAGTTCACAGTTATTCTTTTTGCGGTGCATCATGAGAAATAATATGTAATACATTTGAATGATAAATTATGCACCAAGGGCCAGATGTACGACCATTCCATTTTGCGAGTCGCAAGTTGCGACATTTTGCGACTCGTAAAATAGAATGTGCAACAGTGTCTCAGACACTGTTTGCGAATCCTGATGAGGTCGCAAATGACCTGCCTCATCAAAATTCATGAGGCAGGTCGCAATGCTCAACCCATTTGGAAAGGCCTGCACTCACAGGGATGGTGGCCTGCTAGGGTCAGCAGACCACCATGTGACTGCTTTTTCAATCAAACTGTTTTTTTTTCACTGCAGTCCGTTTTCCTTAAAGGAGAATGGGATGCATTTTAAAAAGAAAAATTAAATGTTCTATTTAATTTTTCATATTTTCACATCCATTCACAAAGGGGAAGGGGTCCCTCAGGGACCCATTCGTATTTGTGAGTGGCTTACCACTTACGTGAAGTAGGTGATAAACTGTGAGGTTTTCGCAGCTGTAAATATGGTCGCAAAACAATGGTACATACCATTCTGACTTTCTATTAGGAAGCGGTGCCCTTGGAAAGCCATCTTCCTATTAGCGACTCGCAAACACTATTTTGCGAGTAAATAGCGTTTGTACATACCACCACCCTTTTTTGTGGTCGCATAAGGATCGGTTTCCTGTGTGCGACTGCAAAAAATGGTCATACATCTGGTCCCCAGAATTATCAGTAGTGCACAGTGCTGCATTACACTTACCCCTGGTTGAATCTGGAGAAAATTATCCGCACAAAGATTAGGAATGATCTGTATTTCCAAAAATGTTCTAACAAGTGCAAAGTTAAAAACGGTTGTAAATACGTTTGCCCTGGAATTGTTTTTAGCACCAGGTTCGAAAAAAAGTCCATTGGTGTGCAACCAACCTCTCATGCATAAAAACTGGAATTGATGAATAAAAAACATCGTTTTTGGACACGTTGATTTTATGCCTCTCAAATTGCGTTGTTATCTCTTACATATTAGGGTGGAGGGAAAATGTTCAGCATCTTAAACAGTTACTGTTTCACACCACTGATCTGTGCACTTTCCAAATATTAATTTTGAATCCTTATGTTTGAAGTAGGAGTGTCTTATGCCTCTATTTTGAAAAAGGTTGGGAACACTAATACTTTTTATATTCACGTTTTTTAATTAATGATAGATAAAAGGGAATTCTTTCTCTAAAAAGATTCAGCCAAGCCTGCATTTCTAGCCGGGGAAGTGTAAAACAAAAGAGCTTAGACAAATGAGCTCAGGTCCAGTCATGCAGAGGTAAGGGTTGAACATGTGTAAGTGCTGCCCAGAAATGAATGCCTCGGAGAGAATGTTAAAAATTGGTCGCTAATGGCTTTGGATTTTGTCATATGGTCTGATTATAAGGTTAAAATTGCATTTCCATGTTGTGCGTGGGAACAAGATGGGCCGGTAATTATGTGCGCTGAAGGCCTTTCTGCGAAGGCGTATCCAGGACATTCCCGCACTCCATGGCTGCCATCTTGCAGGGCTGTCAAGAGATCAATGAGTGGACAATTCATAACACCCCTTCTGCAGAGCACTGTCAACACAGTCCAAAGGTGTCTGCAAGCAATTGCAACCAAACAACTAGCTGCTACAGCAAATGGATTGTGTTGAGATTTTCTACCACATGTGGGAACTGTATATGAGAGCCTGATTGCTATTGTATTATCAATAATACATAGCTTTAGTAGAACTGTAGGGCCGGATGCACTAAGAGACGGGTCACAAAAAGTGGTTTCAGGCTTTTTTACTCCCTGTCTCTGATTTTGCAATATAATTTTATGCTAATATGTCACATGGAGAAGCGTGGCTCAGTGGTTAGAGGCGGCAGACCTGGAAGCTGAGATCAGCCCTGGACCAGGGTTCGTTTCCCCGCCTTGGCGGGTCTCGGGCTCAAAAATTCCACGGACTCGACAATTCTCGCTCCGGTGCCTACTCGACTCACGGGATCACACTCTGCGACTCTGGGCAATAGCTTGCTTAATCTCCACTATGGCCCCTCGCGGCGGGATGCCTGGCTTTCACCTTGTGAATACCCTGCCGGGGTATCTCACAGGGGAATACCAGGACGGGTTCCCTAAGCAAGCGCCTTGAGACCCCTGGGTCATTAGTGCGCTATATAAATCGAAATACATTTACATTTACATCACCAAATCTCCAGTGACTTGCCTCATGAATATTAAGCAGGCAGGTCATAATTTACAACCCTTGTGACTGGCTTCAAAAAAAGGCATGACAATCTGCAAGGAACAGCAGATCATCATCCCTGCTACATTTCCAACTAAGTTTTTTTTTTTATCTAGCAGTCCTTAAAGGAACCACTGCTGCTTCAAAAAACATTACATTTCTAACTTGGGAAAACTTTGGAGGGAGCAGGAAGTGGTACCCTGGACCACTACCTACTCTCCTCAAGGTCACCCAACACCACTCACAAAGGGTGAGGTGTCCCAAGGAAAGGTTTCCTTTCTGAATTAGTTATCGCCTCCTTTGAGGTGACAGCAACTGAATAATGGTTTGCAGCCGCAAATGTAATTGTAATTGTATTTATATAGGGCTTACCACCCTTGACAAGGCATCAAATCGCTTTTCGGCAAGTAGCACGCTACTCTGGAACCAAAAACGATTAGTGGTGGACTTGTATAGGGAAATATGAATATAGTATTAGTATAGGTCGGTATGAGTTAATTTGAACGGCGGGCATGTGAGTCTGTTAGTTGGATTGAATAGAGTACTGGAAGGATAGAAGAGGGAAAGAAACCAGAAGTGTTAATTGGGAGATCATAGTAGTAAATTGAGGTTTGAGGTGTGTAAAGGAGATATGGAGGAGGGAAGAGTCTGTAGAAAGGGATTAGGGAGAAAGAGAATCAGTAGAAAAACGAGGTCTGGGATGAGTCAAAGGAGAGATAACATGAGGAAGAATCTAGCAGGGTTGTTTGGGAGATCATAGTAGTAAACTGTTGTTTTGGTTGAGCCCGGAGGTGTAGAGGAGCGAGGAGTCTAGGAAGACTTATTTTGGAGATCATAGTAGTAGAAAGGGTTTTGGATGAAAGAGAGTGAAGATAGAGGATAAAGGATAAACTGATAGAGGTGTAGGGTGATGGTAGAACAGAGTAAAGCTTTCAAGAAAGTCATATTTTCTCTAGTACAATAGGACTAAAATAATTAATATATAGATACATGATTACATAGTAAGGGAACATATGTGTAAGGAATATAATTCACTGAGATGTGTGTGTTTTGTTTTTGTGGAGTAGTGAGAGAAGATATCGAAGTAGTGGTTTTCAGTGAATGATTTGTATGTGCAGTACTGCTGGTGAGTGGTATTTGAATAGTACAAGGGTGGTGATGTGTTATGGAGAACAGTGTGTGGTATGTAGAGGGGATGGACAAGAGTTATGAGTGTGTGTGCTACATTTGATCACTGCAATAGGCAATGTGTATGATGGAGTGACATGTAAGGATTGTAAGGTTGTGTCTAATTGGTAAAAATAGGAGGCGGTTGTTGGTGGATGGTGTGATGGAAGGCTGAGTATAGGTTTTGTCATGATAAAAGGGGACTTGTTGGAAGCAAATAGAAGACAGACCTAGTGTTCTGTTTGAACAGGTAGTGTGTGTCTGGATGCATTGAAGTTATCTATAATGTAGATTTGCGTTGTGTTGGTGATGTGTTAGTGGTACAGGACAGAGTTGTGTTTTGTGTGAGAATGCAAGTGCCATAGTGTTGTAGTTGGGGTAGAACCGTGTATAGGTGTGGTTTGTGGGATTTTGTAGTGGTTCAATGCACACTGAAATCTGTATGACATTTGTTTGTGGTGCATGAGTAGAATGCCTTTGCTGATAATGTGTTTGGATGTGAAGGTCTTAAGGTGGTAGCTTGTAAGTGAAAATTGGGCAGCATCTCTGGCCCTAGACCTGACCCAAACAGGCAACTGCCCTTGTCCTCTCCGCCCAGCCTAAACATGCAACTGTTCTTGTCCTCTCTGCCCAGTCCAAACAGGCAATTGCTTTTGTCCTCTCCATCCATAGCCTTGACGCCCAGGCTGAGATGACCTGAGCATAATGCTTAAAATTGCACTGGAATCCTAGCCATAACCAATCAGAACCCTAACCATAAACCCTAGAGCCAATGGGAGACCAGGCCCTATTAACCAATCACAGCCCTAGCCCTTATAGCCAATCAAAGCCCTATTCCCTGAGTCCAATAGGAAATCTCAGTCCTAGTAGCCAATCCAAACCCTTGCCCATACAGCCTACACAGCAACCCTTCTGACAACAAGAACCACATACAACAACACTCAACACTTGAAGGCCACACAGCACCAAGCTTTTAGTTGATATCTCCAAATTATTACACCACATTCATGTCATCTGAGCACACTCAAGCACGAAATACATCAGACGTAAAGTTGAAAAGTAGTAAAGTAATTATACTTCTAGGACTTTGGGTCCTGCCCTGCTACTTACCCAAAAGCGTGAGAGGTCGTTAAGCAGATTTGGCTCGAACTACATGTCTTTTTCTAACTGCATTTCAATATGAGTCATTAAACCCATTTTGCAAGTTGAAAAGGCTTTACTGATTCAAAACATATTTTAATACATACCTAAAAGCCATTTTGCTGATGCAAACCCTGTGATTTTGTGTTTGCAGTCACAAAAAGCTTTGAACATCTGGCCATTATCTGTTCTGATTAACAAACATAAAAAGAGAAATAGCTTTGCATATAGACCAGTTAGTTTTTAATCATTTACAACTCCTAAGCCTGGCTAGATTTAGTTTTAGCTTTTTTCACAGAGCTAATACACAATATATACTGAGAGAGCGGGACAAAAGTTGTCCTCCTTCAGTTCATCAAATTTTGATTTACCCACATTCATTAGCCAGAGAATCAATATAAATGCCAGTCATGGCATATGGAGGTTCACCATTCCACCAGCACATGCCTATTTCATTGGTGTTAAAGTATCCAAAAAGTGATGGATAGAAAACTTTAATAAAATCTCATCCATTGGCAATTACTCGGGCCACATCCCAGTCTGTCATTATTTTGCACAATATTCCATCTCAGTTTCGACCTAGATATTTGCAAATTAGGGGTGGGTGTAATGTTCCATGCCACCTGCAGGATTGGCAGAATTTTGGTCACTCCACATGACTCGTTCTGGCCAAATACTGCCTATCACAACATGGCAGAAATTTTCTTTCATAAAACTCCAGAAAATGCAAGCTGGTGAGTGCGAGCGAGAATTGGCATCCCCTAGCACCATTTTCTAACACAGGCAGTCGCGGGTGGCCACGAACGGTTACAGTCAGAGGGTTGCCGCTCGAGTAATTTGGTGCCACTCTAGTAGATTTTCTACTTGAGTGGCAACAAAATAGACTTGAATGGCCGTGTGCTCTCGCGCAATGCATGGTGCCATTCGCGCAGATTTTTTGGTACTGCTTGTGTTACCAGCACCTAAATTGCAGCACAAGCTGTATATTTTCCTCCCATTGGCAGAACTCTGCAGAATCACAAGGAGTTTTTATGTAACTCCATGGAATTCCGCCAATCCCTAATGCAAATCAGTCTTGATCCTGCTCCATTAGGAACAGTCCAGCCCAAACTGCCAAGCCTCCCTGAAGTGGAACTAAGCAACCCAGGACCGGTTTTGCCTTTGTTATGGGCTCATCAGCCAGGTATATTTTGGTTCTAGTGGCACAGTGTACACGGGCCCTATGTCTGGGTATACCCATCCCACTTAGTGTGATATACTAAATTATAAAAAAAAGTGATGGATGCAATGCTTGAATTCATCTCTGCAACTGGGAATTACTAGGCCTCATTCCGGTCCATCTTTAGTTTGCACACTAAGGCACCTCAGTTTAGACTCAGCTATATGCAAATCAGCCTTGACCCTGCTTCAATGGAAAAGAGTACAGCCCAAACTGCCAAGCCAGGTCTCCCTGAATCAGGACACAAGTATCCCAGGACAGGTTTCACTCTTGTTATGTGCTTGTCAGCAAGATTTACCTTGGATCCAGTGGCACAAGATGCATGGGCCTCACTTCTGCGTATACAAGTCCAACTTAAGGCAACATACTAAAGCCTACAGAAATTGATGTATGAAATGCTTGAACTAATCTCTGCCACTGTTAATTACTTGGGCCGCATCCCAGTCCATCGTTATTTTGAGCACTATGCCACCTCTGTTAGGACCCAGCTACATGCAAATCAGTCTTGTCCCGGCTCCAATGGGAGCAGTCCAGCCTGAGCTGCCAAGTCTGGTCCTCCCTGAACAGGAATACTTGAAACATATTTGACACCCTAAGTGTGTTGGGAGTGTCCAGACAAGGGTCCCGGGCTAACTGTGCCACTGTATAAAACATGAGGTACAGTAATCATTTTGATATTATCCAACCTTCCCCACCATGATACAAATAAGGGTGACCAGGCCAAAAGTAGGGCTTGTATTCTGAATTGTAAGATAGTAAAATTCTGACTAATAAATTATTGAATAGTGGGGGACAACCAAACACCAAGGCATTACATGTGTCAGTGGCACCATGCAAAATTACAATTCGTAAACATATATTGATAACAGAGGGAGTTCAGGGGTAAAATCTCAGTTCCAGTAAAATTACGTTTATAATCCGAGATATTAGAGTAAGCACAATGGCATTTCTTGTAAAAAAAAAGGAGATAAAGATGTAAGAGCATTTGACATGAATATCAAAACAGGAACAGAGATGAAAATCTGCAAGAAAGGGGAAAAAGATTTGATAACCTCATAAGATAACGAAATCAAAGAAGGTACACTAGAAGCAGAATTACAGGCAATATCATACAAGCATTGGAAATGTAATAGGTCTCGGATTTATTTTAGTTTGAGCTAATGGCATGGTAAGTGGCAATGTCTTTTCGCCATGTGTTATGGAGTGTACGCATGTGATGTGTAGTGGAATTATGTGTGTTGGATTTGAATTGTAGCAATGGTGGCATGCTGCGCTTTAGATGAATATGTTTAAAAGTAAAGTGTGCCATACTGTGATTGCTACAATAGTTAATTGTGGATGTGTTAACAATTGATGTGTGTACTGATGGCTGGTGGTGTATGAGCCTGTAGAAATTGTGCACTGATGGCTGGTGGTGTGTGTGCCTGGTGAAAGCGTGCACTGCCGGCTGGTGGTGTGTGTGCCTGGTGGAAGTGTGCACTGACAACTGGTGGTGTGTGTGCCCGGTCAAAGCATGCACAGATGGCTGGTGGTGTGTGTGCCTGGTGAAAACGTGCACAGACGGCTGTGGTGTGTGTGCCTGGTGAAAGCGTGCACTGACGGCTGGTGTTGTGTGTGTGCCTGGTGAAAGTGTGGTGTTGAGTGTGTGGTGGTGAGTGTGTGGTGGTGAGTGTGTGGTGGTGAGTGTGTGTGTGTGTGTGTGTGTGGTGGTGAGTGTGTGTGTGTGTGTGTGGTGTTGTGTGGGTGGTGGTGTGTGTGTGGTATTGTGTGGTGTTGTGTGTATGTGTGTGTGGTGTTGTGTGTGTGGTGTGTGTGTGTGGTGTGTGTGTGTTGTTATATGTGTGGTCTTATGTGTGTGGTCCTATGTATGTAGTGTTGTGGTGTTGTGTGTGTGGTGTGTGTGTGGTGTGTGTGTGTGTGGTGTGTGTATGTGGTCTTATGTATGTAGTGTTATGTGTGTGGTGTGTGTGTGTGGTGTTGTGTGTGTGGTGTTGTGCGTGGTGTGTGTGCGTGGTATGTGTGTGTGCAGTGTGTCTGTGTGGTGTTGTGTGCTCCTCTGTGCACTGATGGCTGGTGGTGTGCGTGCCTGGTGAAAGCGTGCACTGCCGGCTGGTGGTGTGTGTGCCTGGTGGAAGTGTGCACTGACAACTGGTGGTGTGTGTGCCTGGTGAAAGCATGCACAGATGGCTGGTGGTGTGTGTGCCTGGTGAAAGCGTGCACAGATGGCTGGTGGTGTGTGTGCCTGGTGAAAGCGTTCACAGACGGCTGGTGTTGTGTGTGCCTGTTGAAAGTGTGCACCAATGGCTGGTGGTGTGTGTGTGCCTGGTGAAAGTGTGGTGTTGAGTGTGTGGTGTTGAGTGTGTGGTGGTGAGTGTGTGGTGGTGAGTGTGTGTGTGTGTGTGTGTGTGTGGTGAGTGTGTGTGTGTGGTGTTGTGTGGTGTTGTGTGTATGTGTGTGTGGTGTTGTGTGTGTGGTGTGTGTGTGTTGTTATGTGTGTGTTCTTATGTGTGTGGTCTTATGTATGTAGTGTTGTGGTGTTGTGTGTGTGGTGTGTGTGTGATGTGTGTGTGTGTGGTATGTGTATGTGGTCTTATGTATGTAGTGTTATGTGTGTGGTGTGTGTGTGTGGTGTTGTGTGTGTGGTGTTGTGCGTGGTGTGTGCGCGTGGTGTGTGTGTGTGTGCAGTGTGTCTGTGTGGTGTTGTGTGATCCTCTGTGAGACACCAGGGTCTGTTGTCTGGAATGGAAGCTTTGGTCAGATGAAGGGGCATGGAAATGTTGCGCTCCTGTGAAGGAGCTGGCAGGTGATTGGGGTCCCCCTTAGGAGTCAAAGACTCTGAAAGCAGTGCCCCTGTCTTTAACACCACCACACCAGTGTGCCTCAAGTAACATGTGCCAGGTCTTCTAGGTGCCTAGAATAACGTCCCCGTGAAAGCACTGGGCTTCACTGGCACCAAAGCACGTCATTTGTGCTCACCCTGCACACTCACACACTTCTCACTCAACACACTCACACACTGCTCACCCTACACACTCACACACTGCTGGCCCTAGACACTCACATAATGCTCACCCTGCATACTCACACACTGCTCACCCTGCACACTCACACACTGCTCACCCTGCACACTCACACACTGCTCACCCTACACACTCACACACTGCTCACCCTGCACACTCACACAATGTTCACCCTGCACACTCACACACTGCTCACCCTGCACACTCACACACTGCTCACCTAACACACTCACACACCTGTTGCTCATGACTGGCTTTCTCTCTACCTTCCTCCCCTAGGCTGTCCGAAATGTCCCCCAAGGAACTTGTCCAGCTACCCCAAGAGAAAGCAGTGAGCTTTGAGGTGCAACCTCGTGCATCATTTAGATGCTGCAGTACCATGATAACTATTTGGGGTGCACATGCTACCAGATCACAACTCTCCAGGGAGATGCAACAATGGAGGATCAAGATCGCTGGGTCTGCTTCTACTGCGGCAGAAGTGGCATTCTTTCTCCAGGAAGCCCCATGGGATTTGTTGCGAATACTTGCTGTCTCAACTCCCAGGCTCCCGAGTCATCTATTGGGAACCCTCTCAAGCAAGGAAAATGAGCGGTTGGGGGAAGCTAGTAACCCAGAGACCCCCTTTTAATTTGAAAGGGTATCAGGTGTCCACAAGCAGAGCCCAGCCATGATAGCTGCTCTTGGAGACCGGGAGCAGATTTTTAGAGCATTATCACTCGCGTCAACCGACAGGCAGAATTGGCACGTAGCGGGGCGAGCGAGTACTCATCAGACGCCACACTGCTGCAGCTTATGTTGCTCTAAACAACCCTAAAAAAGGGTTTAAGCACACTTTTGTTTGGACTTCAGTTAAAGGGAGGCTGCGACAGGGAGCGCCAGCGGCCCTTCAAGGTCGGGGCCCTGGGCGTGGGCCCAGCTAGCACATGCTAAAACATTGGTGGTGCAAGAAGGGGGGCATGTTGTCCAAGGGCACAGAAGAAGGATGTACCGTCCGAATGCAGGGGATTCTATTGTGCGAGGGCAATAAAGGGGGACCATTGTTGTACCCAAGAAGGGACCCGTACTGTACCAGAGCACAGCAGAAGGATGTACTGTGCCAATGCAGGAGATATCACAGTGTGAGGGCAGGGGCAGCACTATGTTCAAGCAGCAGAGACCCGAACTGTCTCAGGGCACAACAGAAGGATAGCCAGCACTGTACAAGGCCAGGAGAGGGACATCACTGAACCCAAGCAGGGGCCTGCCCTGTGATGGGACAGTGGCCTGGAGTGCGCCGGGGCTGAGCAGTGCATAGCAGCATGCCATGGCAAAGCGTTAAAACGTACCGAGGGGTCTGCGGGGTGGGCCTTCGTTCGAAGATTACTGCGCAGGGTGAGATGAGGACAGGGGAGGGGGCTGGAGTCAGGGGCACTGGCCCGTCTCTCCCCTTCACCAGGCCACCCTTCAGAGCTCTTTATAAAGGGGGCCCTGCCGGCCGGCGCTGTCTGCTGAGCTGGAGCTGAACGGCGGGGGCGGCATGCAGCGCCTGGTGCTCCTCTGGGCCTTGTCGGCCAGGGCGCTGCTAGCGACAGGTGACGCTCAGGAGCGCGGGGGCTCGCTGTGCGTACAGACAACCGTGCTGCCTCCCCTCGGTTACACCCTGCAGCAGGTGTCGGATGGGCTACAGCTGGTTTCGTCCACCCTCTATGCCAAGGGGCAGCTGGTGTCTTGCGAACTGAAGGGGGCGCCAGAGACCATGCGGGCCTTCATGCTCACATGCAGAGCTGGCAGTCGAGTGAAGGCGGCAGCGGTCACCCAGTACCCAGGGTCGGTGGGTGCAGGAGTCACCGAGGGCCACGGGTGGCAGGGTGCAGCGGGCACTCAGGATCCAGGCTTTGAGCGGTTTGCCAGAGCCAGGCTGGCATGCCATATCTTCCTCAAGAACAGGGGTGTGGGTATCCCCAGAGACCAGCCTCACGACGAGGGAGGGGTGCAGCGGTCCAGGAGGGGCTTCACCCTATGGTGCAGGGCTGGGAACAGCGCCGAGAACGACGAGCAACTCGGTAAGAAACCGTATCTGACTGCTTTACAGTGCCTAGAAGTAGGGTAAAGCGCCCACTGCAAAGGATGCCAAACTTTTCACCCCAAACCTCTCCAGTCACTCTCTCTTTCTGGCAGAAACAGTCTGCGCTACTTGTACTTTACAGTTGTTTTGTGAGAACGAAACTTGTGTCGCTCACAACTGACAGGAATATGAATGACTGATGGGGTTTCCTAAACTGCTGTCTCTCTCGCTCTCAATCTCGCAGTCTCTTTGCACTGTTGTGTTCTTAAACTCCTTATCTCTCTGTCTCACCCCTACGCTCTCTCAGAATCGAGTGCCCCCCTCTTCGCCAGACGCCCGAGACTGCACTTCTCTCAGAACACAATGTTTCCCCTCCCTCCTTCCAAAAACACAGCCCGCCGTGAAATGGATCCAAAAAGCCTGTGTGTGGTGCGCGAGCGCGCGCCACTGCGAGCATATGTTTTGAATTATCACGGCTGTCAAGCCGCGTTAATTAAAAACATATGGCCTCTGGTGCGCGTAACAGACACCAATAGGCCATAGGCGGAGCTACGCGACCGCCTATGGCCTATTGCGTGTTCTGTTAAAAAACAGCACGCACGCGAACGCCAATGAAAATGGACCTTGGAAATAACACACACGAACTGCGTGGAATTTCCAGGTTCAATTTCAATTCCCCGGGAAAAGGACTCTCGCTGCGCGACACTGCATGCGCAGTGTACGGCAGGCTCGAGCCCTAAAAAGCACTCATGAAAGAGTGAGAAGAAGTGACAGAAAAAGAAGAGAAGAAAAAACATAAAAAGTGGGGCAAGAAAAGAACAGTAGATCAAGGCTAAAAATCTATAAGTGACCAGATCATGTGAGTGTTTTATTTTTTTTGCTTTAGACATGTTCAAAATGTGAAAAAGGTCGGTGAAGTCCTTAAAACGCTTTATATAGATTTGAGGTTTCGATGGGTTGAGGATGAAGTGATGAGGACATTGTAGTTTGAGAGAAGAGGAATCAGGTGAACTGAATAAGTCAGGAAGGAATTTCTGCCGAAATTCAAGAAGATTAGGACCTTTAATAGCCTCAGCCGACTATATAAGTGAAGAATATTGCAATGACTTCTGTGTTTCAATGTAACTTAAGTTTGGAGATCTCTTGTTCGAGGAGAGGAATTCTCACAGACATATCCTGCAAAGAACTAATACCTTGTTCCAACTCCATCATCTTTGCTTCCATAACAATCCATCAATCCTCAATTTGTAGCAACTTTTCATTGGTAGCACTCATAAAAGGCTGCAGGCATCTAACTTCATCCAAAATAGTATTCAAAATAGGGTTGGTGCAAGAGGCAATAGGTCAGGGTGGATTGTTTTGGTCCTCTTCGATTTAGCACTAGAGGCGGTGGATTTAGCTCCGACGAATGATTCGCTGGCCATTTTGATATGGATTCCAGTGTTTTTTGAGTGCCACTGCAAGGATGTGGTACTGTTCATAAAAGGGACGAGGAGAAATAGAACACTCACAGAAAAATGGCAATAAGTATGTAAACACGTGGTACAATAATAATAAAGGTCAGTCAGAAGAGTTGGAGTATTAAAATGGCAACTCACAGTGAAGTAAATGCTAACACTTCAGAGATGAGCCACAAAGAATAGCATCAGGAAAACTGAGGGAGCAAGTATTTAAAGTAATTCAAATTGAGTCACCATGACTTACATTGTGAGGAAGAGATACTGTGACGTGCAGCCCAAAATGGCTGTCACTCAGTCATCAGCAAGGCGACAGGAGACCGAGAAAGTATAAATTAGACTCACAAAAAACATATGCAGAGGACCAGGGGGAGCAGTTACACAACGAATCCAGGAGAATACATAGCACAGCGCTGAAGAGAAGAGAGCCGAGCGAGGCGCCTCATAAAATCCGTACATAAACCTGCTCATCGGTGATAGAAAGGTTCATCAGGACGCCATCAAATGGAGACCATCTGGAGGGAAAGCGAATCATGCATCGAAGGCAGAGAAAAGGAAGTCGAAAGAGCCCTGGGTATCAGATTCGAAAACAAAATGCAGAATTTCACATATCCGCCACCATCTTGCCAGGCGCGGAAGCCACGCCCCTCACAGTCAAAAGATCATAAACTTGATATTTAGAACAAAAATATTTTTGAAGCTATATTTGTTTATCACAATATTTTTTTATGTTAATAATATGTTATAGAAGATTTTAAACTACTTAATAATTTGTTCATTATTTTTCTAGGCTTTCAGACCTTTACTTTCACATACACGGATGAGGGTTCTTACTCGCTGACTGCATCATCAAATGGCTGATTTCTGTTTGGGAGGGAAGAAGGGGGCAAGCACGACCGACTACCATTTTGTGTGTGTAAAAGGCCGCTTTATTGAAACAGGTGCACATCACATTTATTAAAACTGGCAAACCGCCTTACAAAACTAAAACCTCTCTAAACATCGAGTTACTTGACCCCTTAGGTTTTTCTCCCCCCACCCCTACGATCCCCACATGATAACTCCCCCACCCTGCAATATTCAAATCTACAATTCAATTACATCCTAATAGTATCCAATTTTCTCCCCTGCATCCTAACTGAAACATCTGCAAAAACCTACAGACATATCTGCCTTCTTGCAACTGTAACTAGGTACCCTCTAATGTAACTCCCAAACTATTTACCCTTTCCCCGCTCCCGTTCCCCAACTCCCCAAACATAACGATAAAGAACCGAACTCCAGCCAAACTTGGCCAGCATCAAAAACAACTCCGCCAGCACCTGTTCCAAGCGACAACTTACATGGAAAGACCCCCTGTGCATCTGTCCCATCGCAGCCTCCCTACCAAAAAGAGACCTAGCTTAAAAAACCTCCCCCAAAAAACCCAAAGCCCAGGGAGGGTGGGGGGGGACAAAAACTACTCTGCCGCTCCCAGCCACCAGGTCTCAGTACCTAAAATGGTGGCTGGGGACATGCGACATTCCCTTAAGTAAACCTTGGGCTGCCTACCTCATAATTGGGCTGCCTTTGGGCTATCCCCAGGCAGCCCAAAGCGACAAAATGGCCACTCTCTGCTTATGCCCCCCTTCCCCCTCCCAAATCTGCCCGGGGGGCAGACCTCACGGCTCGGCTGCCCGCCAAATCCCCCTTGGGAGGGAAGAAGGGGGCAAGCACGACCGACTACCATTTTGTGTGTGTAAAAAGCCGCTTTATTGAAACAGGTGCACATCACATTTATTTAAACTGGCAAACCGCCTTACAAAACTAAAACCTCTCTAAACATCTAGTTACCTGACCCCTTAGGTTTTTCTCCCACCACCCCTACGATCCCCACAGGATAAATCCACCCACCCTGCAATATACAAATCTAAAATTCAATTACATCCTAATAGTATCCAATTTCCTCCCCTACATCCTAACTGAAACATCTGCCAAAACCTACAGACCTATCTGCCTTCTTGCAACTGTAACTAGGTACCCTCTAATGTAACTCCCAAACTGTTTACCCTTTCCCCCCTCCCGTTCCCCAACTACCCAAACATAATGATAAAGAACCGAACTCCAGCCAAACTTGGCCAACATCAAAAACAACTCCGCAACCCAGGGAAAGTGGGGTTAGGCGATTACACCGCCTCCCCCTTTACCTGCCCCCCCAAACCCCTCCCCAAACTGTGCAGAATAGACCTCCCCCGCATCCCCCTACTCCCTGCGCACCCCCAACAACCGAGCCAACACTTCCCGAAGCTCCAACAGGTACAAATCCATGCCTATACGGGAGAGGTGAACTCCGTCCCCCCGGAACAGTTCGGGTGCATCCTACTTAATGTCCCTGTGCCAAATGCGGGCAAGCCCCAAATGCCGACAAAAACGCCATCTCGACATTCAACTTCCGCCGTGCCTTGTCTATGGCATGTGGTTTCACTGCCCCCGCCACACTCTACGCGGTACCAACTCGGTCCATACCACCGTACAACCTGCCCATGTCCTCCACAGCTCCGCCAAATCCCTCCTCCTCGCTCTCATCAAAACCAAACCCGACTCCTGCACCATATCATTCTCCCCCAGGTGGAGAACCAACACATCCGGGCACCGCCCCACCCGCACCAAACTATTCAACGTCATGATCAATTCCTTCCATCTCATGCCCCCCTCCCAGACCAAAGCACCTGAAACATAGTCGGGTTGAAACCCAGGTTGTCCCCAAAATAACTCTCTTGAGCCTGTAATTTCGCCCGCTTCACAAAGGAATGGCCCACAATCCAAAGCAACATGTCCCGGGCCAGGGGGCCCGCCATCAAACCTGAAATGAGAAACAAATGTCAAAAATTGTGTCCACCCCCAATCCCTGCGCGCGTTCATGCCAAGTCTACGCTGCGCACGTATCACCGATAACAATTGGAGGACCATCTCCCCAAGCGCACAATGTCCCCCTGCCCGCACCCCCGACGATGCGTTTCAGACGCCGCCCTGATCCGGAACGAGTGCGTACCAAATTGACCCCCATGCACTCCCAACCCGACCAATGCCTTCCGCAACACCCCCAACAGCTGTGACCCCGTTGCCCCTCTCCCATTCGCATGCTGAAACACAAAAACTCCCGCCCACCATTCACTTTCCCATTTCCGCCGCCACCGCACCGGGCACGTCCCCCCCTAACCACCTCCCGCAGTACCACCCACGCCCCGACGCATCGCTGATCTGTCTTGGACTTTCACAACCAAAGGCGCACCTCCGCCTACCCAAAAAACACCTCCGACCACTCCAGACCCCTGCCTCCTTTGGACCCCAACAGTTCCGATACCCTAAATGCCCTCGCAAACATCCACACCATCAAAGTCGTAAACAGGCAGGCTTCCCTTCCGTCCCTGCATACCCGAGGCAGCACCCTCAGCACTCTCTCCAATAAGTCCTCTGACATAGGCTGCCTCACCGCCCCCCCTCCCACATTCCCGTGCCCACCCCTCCAGCATCCTAGTCCCGAGCTCACCTGCGGACGGGGCGTATCCCCAAAACAGCTTCCCCATGAAAGCAATCCCCGCCAGTTTGCCTGCTAGGGTCACCCTCGATAAACCCTTGGCTATCAGGGACAGCATAAACTGCACCAAGTCTTCCTGCCTTCCCAGCCCCGGCAGCAGCCAACGCGCCCCGGGCGCCACAAAATCCCCCCAGGCCGCCACATACGCTGTTCTTGTTGACTCCGCCAAGGATCCTAGAACCAGTATCAACATACGGTGTTGCCTATGTGCCGCATCCGCTGTGCATGGGCGTCGGGTCCCGCTCCGCGTCCTCGGCTCACCCACGGAATCTCCCCCACTGCGAACGAGACAGAGCATCCGCAATGTCATTGTCAATTCCTGGGACATGCACCGTGCGAAAAGCAATGTTATGCCGCAAACAGCCCAACACAAACACACGCAACAACTTCAGCACTTGTTTATCTCTGGCGGACTGGCGATTCACCACTTGTACCACTGCCATGTTATCCACATTGAAAGTCACCTTACGGTGAGCCAGCACCTCACCCCACAGCCAGATCGCCGCCACCAAAGGAAAAAGTTCCAGGAAGGCAATGCTCCTCCCGCCCCCAGCCACTCGGGGCCACCTCTCCGCACACCATTTTCCGTTCCAGTAGAGGCCGAAACCGTCGCTGCCCGCCGCGTCCGAGAATATCTGCACATCCCAAACCATGTCCACGTCCCGCTGTAAGGGCACTCCGTTGATCTGGTTGAAGAAAAAATGCTATATCAGGCGGAACTGGCCAACTTCCTTCTTAGGTACCACACCTATGGGCGACACTATCAACTCCTCCAATGGCCAGTCTAAAAAAGGACCCGCCATGCGGCCCTCCTGCAGCTCCTTGTCCAGCTTACCCTGTACTACGTCTGGGTGTTCCCGAGCCGACCGCAAGTTGTCCGCCCAACGCCGCCGCCGAGGCCCTTCGTAGCCCAACCAAAACCCGTCCCGAAACCCAGTCCGCAAACGCTCCGCGGCCCTCGCATCTGGGTAATTGCGCAGGGCCACTGTCAAGCGATCCAGCCTAACCAGAGTACGAGCCCTTTGGCCCAGACCCCATACCGCCTCGGCCACTGCCCGATGGCTCAGCGGCTCCAGAGCGCCCCGCCCCGACTGACGCCTGTGGACCCCCATGTTGCTGCCCGGGGGGCCCCAACAACGAAGCACTGGGTGCCCGTACTTCCCGCACTCGTGTCTAAAGCGGCAATGTTCCCTGGCACACACCCCTTTATTAAAATCCCAACATGCGCCCACTGCATTGGGCGTGCTCTTCGCTCCGGCTCCCACCCCTCCTTGGGTGGGGCAGCCCTAAAAGGGCTGATAGATTATTGGGAGGCCGTTGGTGGTAAAAATTGTCTTGCCTGACCCCGCCAGCCCCATCGTGTGCTGCCAAAGATCGCAGTCTAACTCGCCCCACTTCGCCTCGGGATCCCACGCCATCCTTGCCCGGAACTCCTCATCGTACTGTGCCCACACATACCCCCCGCCCGTGATTTGCGCCTTCCTGATAACGTCCATGTATTTAAATAGGGACACCGATCGCTCCGGGAACCTCTCACAATACACACTCACGAATATCAAAAAGGCCGCCGTCCAATTCTCGATCGTCAATGGCCCCCGCGGGCGCTTCTGTAGCTCATATTCCTCCTCCTTTGACCCTTCTTTCGACCGAACCTCACGGTGCAACAGCTTCATCAACTCCACATACTCCCCCTTCCAAATCTTCTCCTTAGTCGACGCCATCAAATGGGCCCCCAGCGGCTTTGTAACCCCCATGTAAGGGAGCCGCTTAGTCTTCAACTCCTTGCTCTCTGGTTTCGCTGCGCCACTCCCCTCCACGGACCCGCCCCCGGCCGCTGCGCTGTCAGCCACCCCCTGAATTTCGGGCTTCGTCCCCTCACCTGCCGTCGGATTAACGCCTGCGCCAGCGCCGCCAGCGCTCAGCTTCCCCAGGACCCCTGCTCCCCCAGTCCCCCCCTTGGGATCCCCATCTGCACTCCCCCCAGGCGCCAGCACAGTCTCATCTGGCCCCACACCCCTATCCATCACATACTTTCCTTTGCATAACCGATCCACCCCCCCTACCCTTCCCCTCACTCCCTCCGACACCATGCGTGCAGCGGCCGTGGATTTACCTGAGACTAAGGTATCCCCCCTGACCCTCCCGTGGCCACCAGCTCACCTTGACCCCCCTCCGCTCCCCCTGGGCCAACCCCCCCTACCCCATCTCCTGTCCCACGGCGCTCGCCCCTCCCCGTACCCCCCTGTCGCACCCCTCCGAGCCCTGCTCCTGCCCCTCCCTGCAGTCCCCCTGGCCCCCTGCCGGGCAGGTGAGGGGCTCTCCTGCCGTCCCCTCTGGGCCTGTTCTCCTTCCTTGCCTGGTTCTCCACCCCTCCCCCCCTTCACCCACATCCTCCGGCCAGCCCCCGATCCTGAGGCTCGCGATCCCATCCCGCCCCTCCTCAGCTCCCCTGCCCCCTTCCCCGCCCACCTGTCCAGCCCAGCAGAGGCCCCGCGCACTGGCCGGGCCTCCGCTCCACTGCCTCCCGGGCGGCCAAACAGTGCCTCGCGCGGCCGCTCCTCAATCACACGAGCCCTCCTGCTCCCAGCCATGCCCTCCGTCCGGCCCCCAGACGCCATTGAGAGCCGCGGCGAGGCGCCCCTGGCATTGCGCCTCACCCGCTCCCCCCTGACCGCTTCACCTTCTTCCGACAGGGCCGCGCTCCTGGCATCGGCGCAGCCCTGGAGACTCACCTGCAATCGAGGCGCCTTCCGCCGCGGCGAGAAGGCCAGCACCGCGCCGCCGCCACGCCCGCGGAGGCCCGCCGCACCGGGCGCGCCGCCTGCGGGCCCACCAAGAGGTGCATCCGCCCGCCTCACTCAGCAGGCGGATGGGCTCCAACACTCGGGCATCACCAGAAACCTCCATAACCGTAAGTGGAACAAGCCTGCGAAACAAGCTACAACAAAACGCTAACCGACAGCTAGGGAACCTAACAGGACAAAAACTACTCTGCCGCTCCAAGCCACCAGATCTCAGTACCTAAAATGGTGGCTTGGGAAATGCGACATTCCCTTAAGTAACTCTTGGGCTGCCTACCTCATAATTGGTCTGCCTTTGGGCTATCCCCAGGTTGCCCAAAGCGACAAAATGGCCGCTCCCTACCTATGCCCCCCTTCCCCCTCCCAAATCTGCCCGGGGGGCAGACCTCGCGGCTCGGCTGCCCCCCAAATCCCCCTTGTCTCCAACATCCCTTATTCTTAAGAATGCTTTCTCAATACATATTTCTGTTCTAAGCCTCTGACACTACTGCCGGTTGTATGATGAACTTTACAAAATATCCACGGTAAATACTAAATAAAATAAATTGGACACAATCCCCACCTACTGCTTTTGAGAATAGAGTATAATATCGAACATTACTAAGCTCTCCACACTTCCAAACAGAATAACTTAAAACTGCGGCCCATGGTGTAACGAAAATTGCTAATTGCCTACTGTTGCTGACAAAGTTTACAAAAGGCTCCTCAGTTTTCATTATCCTCAAACATTACATTTTGCAGGTGCAGCTGCAGCATGCAGCGTTGCACATGCATGTTGTGGAGCTGAAAATGTTCTGGTTCGTTTCTAGCCAGGATGAAGTCTCATATTCCCCCAAACCCTCTCACAACCTATGCAACTGACAGGTGAACATAATGCAAAGGCAACAACACTTTTTCAGTGAGACCGACCACTTGTCTTTTTGAGATGCTGCTCTGGCTAGAGTCATTTATAATCTGTGAAAGTTTCGTGTCCCTTCGCTTTAATATGCAACACTGTAAACAGTGCTGCAGATTAGTGCATTTGTAATTTAAATGCAGCCGATAAATCAAGTGGACGACATAACAAGAAAGTTGAAGGGAGTGCATAATTTCTCATGGCTGCAGCCTCCCCAACAAAACGGAAGTCCGACTGGCTGAAGGCAGGGCTGTAGAAATTATTTCCCATGAAACCCAAGGCAACTTCGACCACCGAATCTGCATGTTTTGTAGCACACTAATAAATTCCACCTAATTTATTTTTTATTCTCTCTTGGGAAAGGCTTGCAGATTTTTTGACTCAACAAAGGAAGCATCCTGTTACTTCTTTTAAATAATTAATGTCTTTCACTCCAAACCAGCTGAAAGAAAATTCTCAAAATAGGTACCGATGAAGTAAATACCTTCCTTTTTGTCCCTTCTGCTTCATTTTTACATTCTGGTTGAATGGCAGCTAAAGATGATGTCACTGAAGCTCGGCAGTCTGGGCACTTAACAGCTCTGATTCCCTGTGCTTTTTAGTAAGAGAAGGAAGCTGTTAATTATAAACTGTCTAATGCAACTCATAGTGTTTAATAAATCATGCAATATCTAATGTCTGAAAAAGCAGTTGAGCAGGCCGGTGACCAATGGCGTGGATCTGAATTCGGATTCGATGGTTTTACAGCTATCGCCTCAGCAACATGTATTCTGCTAATAGGACATTTATTTCGCAATCCCTGTTGCTGCGTAGAGGACTCTATTTTCTCTTAAGTGCTGTTTTCCATCTTACACACTCGTATGTATGTTGCATGGTTTTATGGATTCAGCTACTTCAGGGATGTGCAGTATAGTTGCATTCATATACGGCCAGACTCATCATACTAAAATCGGCTCGCAAAGGGCCAGATTCTGAGACTCTGGCCCTTTGCGAGCGCTATTTTTTAAAATCGCTATACTAGAAATCACTATATTGCGAAGAATCGCATTTAAGGAACCTCAATTAGAGATTCTTTAAATGCTATTCATGAACCTTTTTAAAATTGCGAATTCGCAATATGGGGCCGCTATTTACCACGAAGTGTAACTTTGTGGTAAATAGCGAAAACTTAGAAAAATGCACTTTAGTGCATTTTTATAAGTTGTATGTTACACACACACATGTCCTATGGACATGTGTGTGCGCAACACCAGTGTACATTTGCATTTCAGGGGTTCTACAGGGTGTCCTTTGGACACCCTGGCACCCTTGAAATCGCTTCCTTATTTGCGAATCGCTAATTGCGAATCGCAAATAAGGAATGACTCCCCATTCATTCCTATGGGCCTTGAGGCCCATAGGAAAGAATGGGAAAGCCATTCCTTATTTGCGATTCGCAATTAGCGAATCGCAAATAAGGAAGCAGTAGAAATCGCAAAATAAATTGCGATTTCTACATGCATCCCATTTTGCTAGTCTTTATTAGCGATTCCTTAATAATCGCTATTAAGGACTCGCAAAAGAAGTCAATGATGAATCTGGGGGATAGTGCTTCCTGCTCCGTTGATATCAAATGCATAAAGGCTCCCCTGAAGGAGCAAGTAAACAAACAACATTCAACTATGGAGCTGTGACCTTAGCATGGTCCTCTGTATTACATTTTCTTTTTTTTAATGAAAATGTAATAATTAAGAAATAGGTACAGGTGTCGGACAGCGTGGGTTTCAAAGTCAACACTTTCAGACTTTATTCGATGTGCAATAGCGAAACATATTTATTCACATCACAGTTCGTAATAAACTGCTTCCTTCTTGTTTCATGTTAATCTGATGAATAACCTTATACAAAGAAGAGGCTTAATGTAAGTGTAGTGAGTTCGTGGTTGTTAGGCAATTGCTTGCGACAAAAAACTTTGGGCCTCATTTAGAAACCCATTGCGCCGCTGGTGCACCACTTTTTTAGACGCACCGGTGGCGCAGATGTGCTTGCCTATATTTACAAGGCCAGGTAAATATGGGACACTTTCACGCACTACTCTGAAATGGGTTTTGCTGTGGGTGTTAAAACACAACATCCGTGGACCCTGACATATTCCCAGATTTACAAAGTGTCAGAAACCTGGGAATGCATCAGAATCCTACACCTCCTGAGGGGAGGCGTAGGAGTAGTGCAACTTGGAGAAATACTTTTATTTCTCCTCCTGTGTGCTGTATTCTGCAACACACTAAGAAGGGGTAGAATGCCATTAATGATTGATTTTTTTGCAGGAAGGTGTCCCTTCCTGCACAACACCAATCATCCCTGCAACGTAGGCACACTCGTAACATGGTGCAAAGGTGTCTGTGTTGGCGCACAGCTGCTAGCTGTGTGCCGGTGCAGGTGAGAAGAACAGGAATGCTACCTATCTTGTAGATAATGCATATTCCTGTTTTTTTACTTTGATGCACGGCAGCGCAGCCGGCAGCCTTGCTGTGTTGCCGTGCGTTAAAATATAGTAATTGAGACCTATAGTGTTTGGACAAGGAAGACCAGTTATACATTTTTCAATTCATCCATTGTAATAGTTTCATGAATTAATACAATGATCACTTAAACTAATTTTGTTTAATGTATTACAATTTTGCGTGCACAGATAGAGCCAGATGTAGGTAATCCCAGATTACCGATTCTTAAATACCGAATCATACCGATTCGGTATTTAAGAACTGGCAATCGGGATGTAGGTAATTTTACCGATTTAATTACCGAATCGGTATGATTGGGTAATTACCGAATCCGTATTTACCGATTCGGCCCATAGGAATGAATGTCAATTACCGAATCGATAAATACCAATCCGGTAATTGGAGAAAACATTGAAGGGTGGCAGGGTGTCACTTTGACACCCTGTTGCACCCCTCCATTGTGCATGGATGCACATGTTGCAGACATACATGCCCGCAACATGGCACTGTTTAAAAAGCAAAAGAAATGCTTTTTAAAGGGTTTTCATAATTTACCACCAACTTCTAGTTGGTGGTAAATTAAGAATTCTTAAAACCCTGTAGCACTGATTACAGTGCTACCTACATGTCAAAATACAGATTCGGTAATTATACAGATTCGGTAAAATTACCGAATCTGTATTTTCACATGCCCCTACATCCCAAACTCCAAATACCGGTCGGTACTGGCCGAATTCGGCCGTTACCGACCGGTATTTGCCTTCCTACATCTGGCCCTAAGTGGTTTATTGCGCTTGACTGTTTTGATTGACACATTTTGGCCAGTGTAATTTATTAAACTGGCCTTTCAACAAATGGTAATAGACTTATATCAAGGAAGTTATTTACATGTAACATTGTATTGTGTTTACTCGAAAGGTATTCTAAACTGCATTTATTGTTATTAATGATGCCCATATTAACTGCTTAAATATGGTATATGAAACATTCATGTCCACTGCATTGCCTCTGTGTTATGGTGGACGAGAATGGTCTGTCTACCACACTATGGGAGAAAACCCTCCAGATGCAAGCACCAGAAGGCTTTTCTTTTTTTTTTAAAGAAGGAAGTTGAGACATGGGAAGGGCTTCCCTTATGTCCTGAGTTTGTGTTTTATTCTGCAAAGGACTGCTTTTATTGGGAGGAGGGTGGGATTGCTTAGTATTAGGAATTTTGTAGATCCCCACAGATTTCTGAACATTCCTTCACTGTGTAGAAACTGTGATTTTAGCCAACGTTTGAGGTTTGCAATACATTCGGTGTAAAAAAAATGGTAGAGGACTCCCCATGGATGGCTAGTTTAAAGAAATGTGTGAGTTTAGCAGCTTTCTGAGGGTGAGACACATATTGGAGATATTGGTAGCTGTGATGTTTGGGCCCAGGCGTATCCATCACCGAGAGAAACATACTAAACCCAGACATTTCTGAAAACTAGACTAGTTGAGTCCAAGGTGGTGTGACTTGCATGGATCTCACACATTTTTCGTACCCAGAATGCCCTGTAATTCTCAAACTTTGGCAAAAATCATGCATTTTTCACACATTTCTGTGATGAAAAGTTTTGGGATGTGTGGGGATCCAAAAATTCCAATGAACCAGAGGCCGAGCCTGGGCCTAAATACTGCAGCTACCTACATCACTGAAATAAATAATATTTTTATGGCAAAAGCTTGATGTCTCCTTGTTAACTTTTGTGGCCTATCGTGGCCTGGCCACACAAGTTGGTTACAGTTTATATCCATAGAAGTGTGGGAATGCTGGTTCTTGGGAGTTTTTGCTAAAATATTGTGCTCAACGTATTGAATAATGGACTATTGTCAATTAAATCAAATATAGGTAAGTATGGGTTGAGTTACATCTACCTATATGTACCTTAACAATAAATATATCTACAAAGTACGTAGATCAGAGTTATGTGGAGTTAAGATTAGTAAATCTATAGTTACCTACGTAGACTTCCCTTCTGGTAGATATTATTTTGCCCACAATATTTGTTCAGATCTGTATTTTCATGCTTGATATCCTGTCATACAACACAGCTTTCCTTACTTACCTTTGAAGTGCAAACAAGGGTAAAAGTATGTTCAAACAGGAGAGGAATTCTCCAAATGTACCTTCAGATTTTAAATTATTAATTGTGCCCATTATGTGTACTCATTCAATCAATGAATCAGTGTAAATCAATGTAAAGCTTGACTAATCACCTTAGGGGATATCCAGGCACTAGGTCTTCCTGGGTCAGTCAATGAACCAGGCCTTCAGTTCTTTTCTGAATTCCGGGAGTGGGGTTGTTGTTCAGAGGTGAAGGGTAAATTTGTTTTAGGACATGGCGGCGAGGTAGGAGAAGGATCGTCCGGTGCTGTAGCTTCTGAGGATTCGGGGAGTGTATGCGAGGGTGAACTAGGTTCAATCCAGGTGTCTGGACTGCTTGTGGTAGTTCAGGCAGTGGTTGATGTATGCTGGCCTTGGTGGTGGAGGGCCTTGTATACGTGTATCAGAATCTTGAATTGGCATCTTTTCTGGATGGGGAGCTAGTGTGGTGGTTCTTGAGTAGGGGGTTGATGCCAATCCATTTGGGGAGGTAGAGGATGAGTGTGGCAGCTGAGTTCTGCATCGTCTAGAGTCTCTTCAGGAGTTGGATTGTTATTCCTGCATAGAGCACATTGCCGTAGTCCAGCCAGCTGGTGACTAGGGCTTAAGTGACGGTTTTCCTGGTGCTGATGGAGAGTAATCTGAAAATATTTCAGTGCATGCAGAGGGTGTGGCAGCAGGCAAAGGAGACTGCACTGATCTGGCCTTTCATGGTGAGTTTGTTGTCCAGGATGATGCCTAGGATGATGCCAAGGTTGTGGGTGTGGTCTGTTGGTGCGGGTGACGATCCGAGTTCGGAGGGCCACCAGAAGTCATTCCACAGGGAGGTGTGGTTCCTAAAAATCTGCTTGTCAGTGTTGAGCTTCAGGCAGCTGGTCTTCATCCATTTGGCGACACTCGTCATGTAGTTGTGGTAGTTGGTTCTAGAGGTGGAGGGGTCTTCAGAAGGTAAGAGGATGAGCTGGATGTCCTCTGTGAAGGATATGATGTTGAAGCCATGGGTTCAGGTGATGTTGGCCAGGGGTATCATGTAGGTATTCAACAGGGTGGGGCTGAGGTATGAACCTTAAGGGAGAACACAGATGGAACTCTTGGGTTCTGGAGTGAAGCGTGGAATGCTGAATCTCTCGAGTCACCCTGTAAGGAAGGATGTGATCCATTTGATGGCTGTGGTGATGGATGTGTTGAGAATAGAGGTGAGTTTGCCACTGATTTCCTTTCTCCCGAGGTTGAAGAAGTGGTGGGTCCATGGGTGCTTTGGAGTGGATGGAGTTCATGATGTTTGTGGTGCTCTGATGGGGAAGTGTTCCCATGCAGTGAGCGGGTGATTGTGGGTGGCGTCAGTTGGTGTAAGGAGATTGTAGAGGTCACCGGGTTGGGGTTCGAAGTTACTGTAGATTATGGGTACTCACAAACCTTCTCTCGGGGCCAAATTTACAGTGTGGTTTGTGTCCGAGGTCTGCGCCGGTGGGGGAGGAGTCAGTAGGGGAGTGGGCGGGGTTAGAGCAACAAAAACAACTGTGACCATGAGGTTGAACACTGGTCCCTGCAGTGGACGCCTTCATCCACTGAGCCACCAGACCCGGCATACACACTCTCTTTCTCTCTATCTTTCTCTCTCTATCTCTCTCTCTCTGTCTCCCTCCCTCTGTCTATCTCTCTCCCTCCCTCTCTTCCTGTCTCACTCACTCTGACTATCTCACTCCCTCTCACTCCCTCCCTCTCTCCCAGTCTCCCTCTGTCTCCCTCTCTCTCCTTCCCTCTCCCTCACTTTGTCTCCCTCACTCTGTCTCCCTCACTCTGTCTCCCTCACTCTGTCTCCCTCACTCTGTCTCCCTCTGTCTCCCTCCCTTTGTCTCCCTCTATCTGTCTCCCTCTATCTGTCCCCCACCCTCTGTTGCCCTCCTCCGTCTGTCGCCCTCCTCTCTCTGTCTGTCTCCCTCCCTCTGTCTGCCTCTGCCTCCGTCCCTCTGTCTCCCTTCCTCTGTCTCTGTCCCTCTCCTCCCTCTGTCTGTCTCCCTTCCTCTGTCTGCCTCCTCTGTCTCCCTCTGTCTCCATCCCTCTGTCTACCTACCTCTGTCTCTGTCCCTGTGTTTCCCTCCCTCTGTCTACCTCGGTCTGTCACCCTCTGTCTCCCTCCCTCTTTCTCCCTCCTTCTGGCAACCTCCCTCTGTCAACCTCCCTCTGTCTATCTCCACCCTCCCTCTGTCTCCCTCCCTGTGTCTCCCTCTGTCTGTCTCCCTCCCTCTGTCTCCCTCCCTCTCTCTCCCTCTGTCTCTCACCATCTGTCTCCCTCCCTCTGTCTCCCTCCTCCCTCTGTCTCCCTCTGTTTGTCTCCCTGTGTCTCCCTCTGTCTCCCTCCCTCTGTCTCCTCCCTTTGTCTCCCTCCCTCTGTCTGTCTCCTTCCCTCTGTCTACCTCCCTCTGTCTCCCTCCGTCTGTCTCGCTCTGTCTGTCCCCCACTGTCTGTGTCCCTCTGTCTGTCTCCCTCTGTCTCCGTCCCTCTCCCTTTCTCTGTCTCCCTCCCTCTCCCTTTCACAGTCTCCCTCCCTCTGTCTCCCTCCCTCTGTCTGTCTCCCTCTGTCTCTCTCCACTGTCTCTCTCCCTCTCCCTCATCTGTTTCCCTCCCTCTGTCTCCCTCCCTCTGTCTCCATGCCTCTGCCTCCCTCCTCACTCTGTCTGTCTCCGTCCTCTGTCTGTCTCCCTTTCTCTGTCTCCCTCTCCCTTCCTCTGTCTCCCTCCCTCTGTCTCCCTCCCTCTGTCTCCCTCCTCCCTTTGTCTGTCTCCTCCCTCTGTCTGTCTCCCTCCCTCTGTCTATCTCCCTCTGTCTGTCTCCCTCTCTTTGTCTCCCTCTTCCTGTCTCCCTCTCTCTGTATCCCTCCTCCCTCTGTCTGTCTCCCTCTCTCTGTATCCTTCCTCCCTCTGTCTGTCTCCCTCTCTATGTCTCCATCCTCCCTCTGTCTGTCTCCCTCCCTCTGTCTCCCTCTCTCTCCCTCCCTCTCCCTCCCTTTCCCTCTGTCTCCCTCCCTCTGTCTGTCTCCCTCCCTAAGTCTTCCTCTGTTTGTCATCCTCTCCCTCCCTCTGTCTCCCTCCTCTCTCTGTCTGTCTCCCTCTCTCTGTCTCCCTCCCTCTGTCTTCCTCCCTCCCTCTGTCTGTCTCCCTCTGTCTCCCTCTGTCTGTCTCCCTCCCTCTGTCTCCCTCTGTCCGTCACCCTCTGTCTCCCTCTGTCTCTGTCCTTTTGTCTCCCTTTCTCTGTCTCCCTTTCTCTGTCTCCCTCTCTCTGTCCCCCTCTCCCTCCCTCCCTCTCCCTCCCTTTATTTCCCTCCCTCTCCCTTTCTCTGCCTCTGTCTCCTTCCCTTTTCCTCCCTCCCTCTCCCTCGGTCTCCCTCCCTCTGTCACCCTCAGTCATCTCACCCTGCCTGTGTGTGCCCTGGCTGAAACAGCTTCCCGGGCACGCACACACACAGCCGCACCCGACCACTTCATAGGTCTTTAAAAGACTATTTGCATGTTAATGAGGCTTTGTTGTATTTCACCACTTCTTAGGCCCCTGCAGCTCCACTCTGACTATCCCTGGAATCGCCCGGCCCCCACAGAGCAGCAGAGTCTCTCTGAGTTGAGCTGCTGCAACCGGCAGTGTTTGCAGACTCTTTAAAAAAAAATGTTAAACACGGGTACGATGTCTGCAAGGTCCGCGGGCCGCCAAGGAAGACTTGCCGGGCCGTACTATGAGTACCCGTGCTGTAGATGGTGGCTATCTTGTTGTGGAAGGTGTCTTCCAGGGTGTTGCAGAGTTCCTGGAAAGGGAGGGATCGTGCTGTCAGTGTGCTGATGGGCAGGAGAACTCTCTGACGATGCTCAAAAGTTCCATGAAGTGGTTGGAGCTTGCTTGCTTTTTGTGGCTTTTAGCGGTTGGCCATATTTGTTGAGGGCTGACTTGAAGGTGGCTCTGTCTGTGGGTCTCTGCTGGTGTGCCATCATCTTTGTAGCCATTTGCAGTTGAATTTCAATGTCCTGAGTTCTGGTGTATACCAACTGCCTTGTTTGGTGGATCAGCTGGTCTTGGCTGACTTGATGGGGGTGACTTTGTCCAGGCGAAGAAATTCTGTACTGTCTATGCAAGGTTGGTTGTTGGGTTGGAGTGGGTGGTGTTGAAGGCATCCATCCATTTGGTCTTTGTCCCTTTGTTCTAGCTGTGGTGGGAGGCCTGATCGTGGTGCATGAGGATCCTGCGATGGTGAAGTGGACGATGGCGTGGTCACTTCAAGTGAGTTTGGGAACATAACTGTACTTGAATCTGTCGCTGGTAGTGAATATCGGATAAAGTTTGTGTCCTGTCCTGTATGTGTGGCTAATTACCAGTTGGATGAGCCCATTGTTGCTCATGCTTTCTATGAGGTTGGTGTCCTCCAATTTGCTTTCTGAACATTAGAACATTTGTAAATAGTTAAAGATTTTAAGACCCTTACCTGTACACCTGGCAGTAGGATTGCCCAGACAGGATTCATTAACCTTTTTTGTGTGAGAATATTACTCACTAAATATAGCCGGGATACTGCCCAAATATGACAATACAAGCTGCTGCTATTTTTCACAGTTCTGTTGTTCCACGAAGGATTTTAGGTAGAGAGCTGTCCAAAGATGAGTCTGAAAAAGTACTTCAGCTTCCTTGCTAAAATTCAAACTGTAGTTGATGCATTACTTGTGACTGCTGGTCCCCTACTGTGCAACTGCTTTAATAAGGACTGAATAAGGTGGTGCTGCCGTTTACCTCATGCTACTCTATCTTGAATATGGACATGCAAGTACTCTACTGTTGAAGGAACCAGGAAGTCGACCTATACGCAGGGCCTTTGGAATTATGTGGCATGAGAGCACCAAATTACACGGAAAGGTCCACTAAATTATGCATCAAGGAAAGCTCAATTATGCTGCATAATGTTGCACATGTTCTGAAAGCATTGCTTCATAATTTTGTCATTTTTACTCATGGTATTATTGTCTGCACAAATATTTCATCTCATTAGTACCAGTTAACAGCAAAATACTGAAATAAACAACTGAAAGATGACCACTGGACCTTTGCGAAGGGATATGTACTGCACACAAACACGTCACCACATTTTAGTAACTTTTGATCCATTTGAGCAAGAAACAAAATTATTTTTGTTAAAATCTTCAGATTATGCAGCAGATGGTTATGTGGCAAATGCAGCAAATCCTTAATTATGTGAAGTAAAGAAGTGGCCACAGATTCACATAATTCCAGTAGCCCTTCGTGTACGCTTCCTGTTTCCTCTAGTCTAGTAAGAACATTGATGTCACCACTGAAGCTTTGTTGACCTGCTCTGCTACTAATATTTTCTGTGGAGAAGCCACGAGCCTGTACAAGGAATCCAGAAAAATAGACACAGAGACTTGAAGCCCTCTGCACCTCACCGTAGACCAGACAGTGGCTTCCTCAAGAAACATCCTAAAGTGCTGACTTTCTCAAACACCTGCTGAATCTCTGTTTACACCTCAGTAGAAACCAAACGAGGGTGCCCAAGAAACCCATTGCTACATGTGTAGCGGAGGCTGAATGATAACTCTTCCTGGTGAGCACACTTCTCTCTGCACCACCTTTCCTTTCATTGTTCATCATTGACCATGCTGTTGTGGCAGTGCAGCACCAGGGTGTCTAGCCAGATTGCTAGACACCCTGTGTTGTGGTCTGTCATGAGTGTTTAGGTCTTTGGTCTCATAAGTTTGGCTGCGGGTTAGTCTGAGCTTTAATGCCATATTTCTTCATCAAAGTTGGTACCATGAGTGAAGGAGCTGCTGACTCTGAGGGCTAAATTTATCAGCATTTTCAGCTGGTTTTACATCACAAAAGTGATAAAAATTGGTTCAAATTATTAATGTAATGGGTGTGTACCATGGATTGCACATGGGCATTTCCATGCAACCACCTATGGGTTTTGATGCAAATCACCACCTAAAATTGGTAGCTATGGATGTATACCATAAAATAATGCCTTCTTGAGGCAGATGTAAGGTTTGAGAAAGGTTTTCTTTTCTCAAACGTTTTCTAACTTTGCATGTGTGCTGTATTGAAAAGTGTACATATAAAGTTATAAAAATGTTACACGACCTCAAAGCACAGTACTTGGTACTGGAAAGGTCCCCTTCAAGTATAAAATGTATGCTTGACAACGCGCATACCCTCTGTACCGGGATGTGTGCGCTGGCGCTAGGCAGACTCCAATGCACCAACACAGCTAGAGGGAATGAGAGTTCCATATTTTAGATATGGTGCTGTTTTGCTCTCTCTTTTTCACTCAACACAGTGCAGCAATTGCGGCTGCTGTGCTGTGTTGCATGGATTCTTTGTAAATTTGATCTTGAGTATCTAAAGGTTCTTATTTGCTAAATATCCTCGTCTCAATACACTGGTCCAATGCCGCTAAATCTATGAGATGTGCTTATCTTCCTGGAGCTAGTGAATTCCCTATCAGTGCAATAGACTGAGCCATAGAAATGTAAGAGATTGAATTAATGGCCATTACTGCTGATTTATTGAAAAATAATTTAGGTTGACATGGTTAATATATTCAGGGAGCAATGCTATAGTGTTTGAAATCTTGTTATGGTAGCAGGCCCTGAACAGAAGGGACAGCCTTCTGAGGCAGCTATAACTACAGGCACATGCACCCCCAAATTTGGAGATTGTCTCCAGTTCTGTAACACTACAAACCTAAAAGAAAAACACCCTCCTGTTTAAGCTCATAAATATGGAGAGTGAGAAGGTTAGATTCAATGCCAGAGAGAGAGAGTTTCATATGGGCAAGTGGCATGTAGGTAAACAAAAACGAGAAGGACATGGTTCATACACTTATAGAGCTATCCATGAAACTAGAGGCACTGAAAATCTCCCCCACTGTGACGGCTCATGGATCAGCACCTACCTTTACTAATCTCTACCCTCGCATTGCTTCATTCTGAAGGACTTAATGGAGATGTAGCCTATTGAGCAGAACATATTTGGGATTAGAGATTTCATCTGAGAAGCTGAAATAGCCTTTCAATAGTTTGATCAGAAGTAGAACCAGCACTAGAGGTTGAGGTAGGTTGAGAAAAGATTAATTGGAGACTTGGATGTGTGGTTGTACCAAGAACATTATAGGTCAGATGAATGGAAAGAAGGAAATGAGTCTTTTCATGAATTGGTTAATTTGATTGGAGCTAAGCCCTTCCTGGAGAATGTTCTGCCTAATTTGCGTCAGTTCCTTTGTGACAAAGAGTGTCCAATCCCGAAGTTGATCATTGTATGGGTGGACTACTGGGTTAATAACAGAGTGAACCAGGAAGAAAAATATGGTGGACAGTCTCATTAATGGAGTGAATTTTCTGAACAGCCATCCCAGTTGTTCTTAAAATGTCTTCTGGATACAAAGCTGGGGGAAACCCCTTGAGTAGTGGCCCCAAGCCTGTGCCTCTAAAGAAAGATATGGTTCATATGAAGACACAAATTAAGTCCTTTGTTCCATCACAAGCCAATGCAGATCTCTCTTGGCCTCAAAGACCTGTTCACATTTCCAGGGCTCAACACTGTCCTGACTATAGCAGTTTCTATATACTAACAATTGATAGCAAATAGGTTGGCAGGCCACAATACAAATTGTTGTAGTAATCAAATTTTGAAAGCACACAAGAAGCAACTACTAAGTCTTAATTGTTTTTGTGGAAGAAAAAATGAGCTGGCCACTTGCGACTTTAGAGAATATTTTGTACATAGCCCCCCATAGAATTCCATTTGGGGGCAGGCCAAGGTAAAAGTCCACATACTGGAAGGCCAGGGGATGCTGTTCCACCCAGCAATGATGTTTGACATATCAAGCAGCTCCATTTTCTTTGCACTGAGCTTCAGGTAGTTATGACCTATCTACTGATGAATGGGCACAAAATTAATTTTCACCCTTAATGTCGAAGTAGGTTCTTACTTGTCCAGACTACTAATAAGCTGTATGTCACAAACACAGGACATAATACAATAATTGAAAGACGTGATCATGTTGGACAGAGGGCAAAAATAAATATAAAATAGGATGCACTACATAGACAAACTCTTTAACGCCCTACAAAGAACAGCTGCCTTCTCTCCCATGAAAGGGAGAAGTGATATGGTAGCATCTATCCAGAAGGGGCTGACACCATTTTGAGCAGTGCCCTTTACATCCCTCCGCCTTAGTATCCATGATCAAAACCTAGTGGTCCACTGTCTAAAATAACGTAGAGAGATGCAAAAGTAGCTCACCAACTACATCGCCTTCATCCAAGACACTGATCATTGTAGATCAATAGAGACTGCTCTATTAGAAGTTACGGAGGCAATCAAGGAGGTTCTGGATTCGGGGGGAAAGGCGATGCTGGTAATGCTGGATCTCTCGGCGGCCTTCGACACCGTCCCCCACTGCGGTCTCCTTTCAAGACTCAGTGAGATTGGTCTGCGGGGCACGGTGTTCAGCTGGTTCAAGTCCTTTCTAGCGGACTGCCGTCAAACGGTCTGGGCCCCTCCGTACTCTGCCGTAGTGCCGCCATTGGAGGTAGGAGTTCCACAGGGCTCTATTTTGAGCCCTACTCTCTTTAACATCTTTATGGTTCCCTTGGCGACATTGGCGGAGTCATACGGTGCCCAGATCGTTTCTTATGCGGATGACACCCAGCTCCTCTTTTCTTGCATGAAGGGCGCTTATTTTGATGGAGAGAGTATTAAAGGTTGCCTTGAGGCCGTGTTCAAATGGTTCCAGCTAAACAGCCTCAAGTGCAACTCGGACAAATCAGAGGTGCTCTTTTTTGGCTGCCTTTCGGACCCTAGGTGGAAGGCTTGGTGGCCTGCCGCTATGTCTCCTCCCTCCGCCGCTTCTGCCACAGCCAAGCAGGTGTAATGATTGACAACTGCCTCACTTTGAAGCCCCAGATTCTTGGCCTAGTTGGTAAATGTTCTGGCATTCTTAAGATGCTCAGGAGATTTCTTCCGTTGCTCTCCCCTGGCCATAGAAAAGTGACCGTGCAGGCACTCATAGGTTCTCGCCTGGACTATGCTAACGCGTTATATCTCGAACTTCCGGAGTATCTCCTATCACGTCTTCAAATAGTCCAAAATGTGGCCGAGCGCCATTTTTGGCCTTCACCGGAGAGCCAGTGCTAAAGATCTTCTGAAAACTCTCCACTGGCTTCCTATTCGGAAACGTATCGTTTTCAAGACGCTCACGCTGGCCTTTAAAGCTCTCCACGGAGCTGGCGCGAAGTATATCAGTAAGCGGCTGGTCTTCTCCCAGCCATCTAGATCACTTAGGTCAGCTTCACTGGCCTTGGCAGCCGTTCCGGGTATTCGGCGAGTCCATATCGGAGGCCGTTCTTTTAGACGCCTAGCGCCTCAATTGTGGAATTCCTTGCCGGTCACTCTGGGAAAAACTGTCACCCTGCTAGCTTTTAGGAAAGACTTGAAGTCCTGACTTTTCGTTCAGTAGAACCGGCCATCCTCTGCCTGCCCAGCTCCTCATCGGGTGTGAAGCGACGGGACACTCCTCGGAGTAGCTGAGCGCTATACAAAACATACAATAACATAACATAACATAACATTGGAGATGTTGTTCCGTGCCCGGGTGAAAGCCTGTATACCACAGTTCAAGAATGTTGAAATCCTCGAGGTAGGCTGATAGCTACCTGGCCATTGGCATCTCAAGCAGCTTGCCAATGCAGGTGGCAGAGTGATGGGTGGGGCTGGGGACTGCTGCTCTATCGGTCCCTGAAAAGCACTCCTGCTGGCACAAAGATGGCAAAAATACCAGACTGTCATAGTAGACTGCAGGCAATGGCAGAAGCAATTTTAAGCTGGAAGAAGCAGTCCCACCCCACCCTTCCACCTGTGCAATGCCACAGCGTGAATGTGCAAATGCAAATGAAAGTGGGGGTGCCTAGTTAAATAGTCACAAAGGAAAAGGAAAACTAAATAGGCTCTACCACCACTGCTCATCATTGACAGCAGGTGGGAACAGAAAATCAAAGAATATCAATTCACATACCTTCCTTGTTAGCCAGTATACCAGAACAGCTGTTGGTGCAGTACAATTACATGGTTCCAGAAGACCTTTGGAATGTTGGTTGCCCACTAGGGGGTATCTAAGTCACAGACATTACATAATTCAACATTAACATAATTCTGTTAATCTAGTTTAAATTAAACTAGACTAACAAAATGTGACTAAAGGATTCCTGACAACTTTTCACAGCAAGTGTATATTGGCATTTAGATGGATGGAGAGGGAGCAATTCAACATATCCTATATAAACAGTTCAAACATAGAGTGTTGTGATTGGCCCAGGGAGACTTATTTCGTTTGAACAAATTTGCACCCGTGGGAGTCAGACTCTTGGTGGAGCAAGTGCTCTGATTGGCTGCCAGCAACATGAGAAAAATGTTGCTGGCAGCCATTCCAGGAGTCGGGGACTTAGTCCTCTGTCCTGAAGTTAAAACAAAAAGCAATATATGGGGGCAGAGTAATGATACTCTGCCCCACTAGGCCCCATGGGTGACACTCAGAGGTACCCCTAAAACACCAGAAATAAAAAAAATTAAAAACATCTGCAATGTTTGCTGTGATCCGAGCAAAATAAATGGCATCAGGTGCCACATTCTTCAGTTAAAGGCCCGGGGGAACACACCCCACAGCCTGCATTCCATAAGGGAAAGGCGGTGCATAGTGCCCCTTCACTGAGCAATTATAGGCCCTAGGGAGCCCACCCCAGGGCTGAAAAGTGCCCAAAAGGGGGGAGCAACAGATTGCTACTACCCGAAGGGAGTAGCATAAATAGCTGCTGTTGGACTTGGCCCTTTTAGCAGGTTCACCCTGAAACTTTTTGCATTCTCCTAGCCTTTTTCTATAACCTGGTGTTGGTGATTTTAGACCTCTGCGTATTTAGCACTGTGGCCCACTGTAAAGTGCGTGTGCTCTCTGTGTATGCGTGGTGAGACTTGCCTGCCCTCCCATAGGAATGCATGGGGGATATGTGTGTCCATGGTAATTCCTGATGTGAGAGGAGTGCAGGGGCGAGTTTGGTATGTGCGCACTCGTGAGGATAAATGCTGCGCAATGGTGTGCACAGATTGATTGTGACTAGTGGAGAAGTGCCACTTTTGGAAGTTTTCTTAGCAGAAAAGAGGTTCGACCCCTTCACAGTAAGGCTGGGCCCAAATAACAACAACACCAATACAATTGCAAATACTGTTTAGCACTTATTGCCCTACTTTCTATTGCAATCACATCCGTGAGTTAATGTGAACCAAGGCAAATTGAATTACATACTTTTAATTTATTTTTCAATTAGTATTTGTTTTTTCTTAGTATCAAAAGGTTTGAATATTTTAAATCACACAAATTTCATATGTACAACCCACACCCACAATTTTCAAAAATTATACAAAACAATCAAATTAATATTGGACATTACCTACAAACAATACAATAACACATAAACATATTCAAATGAAACATGAAAGAAGTAAACATGAAAAAATTACATACACTGAAAAATTAATGTTTTTCTTTTGATTTGACTATACAATATTGGAGTCAACAGTGCCTGTTTTTTGTATAACCCTCTCTGTGTCCTAATTATTTCATGAGCTTTCTACAGTATCTCAGACAAAGGGGATTCCTCTTTGGTAGCACTTGTTGAGCAGTAATGCGTGGTCGACGCGTTTCGAATTGAGGTGTTATTAGACCCAGTTCTCATCAGGACCAATAGCTGAAAAAGGGGACAATAACACTATAATATAATATTATCAACTGACCAACAGCCGTCATGAAAAAACACCTCAGTTTAAACCTCAGTTACCTCTACGAGACATCAGCCGATCTCCTTTCAAATATTTTTATATGTATGGCTCCACAACTGGTTTTCACCAACGATACTTAAAAACAGGAGAAAAAGAGAAGAGGAAGAAAAATGAGAAGTCCGTCCCAGAATGCCTTCTAAGAGACTAATGCTCCTAAGTGTAAAAAATCTGCACTTACTCATCTGTTTATGTGGGGGAGGGCGCACCAACGGCCATCCTCGCTGTCAAAACAGCTCCTATAAGATTGAAAAAAGCAGGGAACTGTGATCTGCTATCTAAACAGGAATTGACTTGTGTATACATAATGCCAAAACATGTGCAGCACGTACCTTGTGTGTTTTAAATTGTCACATTTTGTGGTTTCTTGCCTGCAAGAGTAATTCAAACATTCTGAGCAACTAGCAGACTTCCGAATACGCAGTTGCTCATGGCGCCTTTTAAAGCTAACACACTCGAAGTGCCAAAATGCCGATATTTGAAAAAGGGGAGGGATAGTGCTGAAAAATTGGCCAAGGGTGGTTTTCCATACTCTTCATTTATGCATTTGCTGCGCAGTAACATTAATTTAGCAGTTCATAGCCGGCCGGAATGCAATTTATAATTATGCTCAAGCCAAAGTCTTGCAAAGTCCGTAGTTTCAAAAGGTGAAGGAGTACCTTTCAAATCAAATTTGGGAAAGATGACAAGAACTTCTCACTGGACACTACATATCCTTATTTGCAGGCAGATTTTTATGCAAGACAAGAATCACGGAGATTTCTCTCCGATAATCAAGGTAGATCAAGAGATAAGTTCATCCCTTTTTCGGACACCTCGTCATCATCAGGAGGAGAATCAGAAAACAACGAAGGCAGATTTAACTCTTTCAATCCGAACAGGAGGGGAAACAATCAACCACAAATCAATTCTTCTTTCCCCAACAGAGGTACTCCTTTTTTAGGAAGAGGCCAAACGAGACCTCCCTGGCGCATAATGGAGTTACCTGGTGGGCTAGTTGGCCGCCAGGGGACCTCAGGTTTCAAGGGGACTTAAACCCCCAACTTAAAACGCACCGCGGGGCGAGTTTGCACAGTGGTGAAGGTAGGGGGCGGGGCCTGAGGTGATATGTGTGCAAACATGCCCTGTGGCGTGTTTTAAGTTGGGGAATTGATTCATCTTCAATCCAGAGGTGCCCTGGGGGTCAACTAGCCCACCAGGTACCTCCAGTATGCTCCAGGGAGCTGCGTTGCAGAGAGGTGTTCAGAGACCATGCCCCTTTGTACAACATTCTGCAACACAGATTCTTGGCCCTTAGTGGAGGTACCTGGTGGGCTAGTTGGCCCCCAGGGGACCTCTGGATTGAAGAGAAATTAATTCCCCAACTTAAAACGCGCCACAGGGCGTGTTTGCACAGATATCACCTCAGGCCCCGCCCCTACCTTCACCACTGTGCAGACACACGCCGTGGCGCGTTTTTAATTTGGGGGATTAAGTCCCCTTGAATCCTGAGGTCCCGTGGCAGCCAACTAGCCCACCAGGTACCTCCAGTAAGCGCCACATAGCTGTGTTGCAGAAAGGTGTAAAAAGGGGCGTGGCCTCAGAACACCTCTCTGCAACACAGCCCCCTGGCGCATACTGGAGGTTCCTGGTGGGCTAGTTGGCCCCCAGGGACCCCCAGTATTCAAGGGGAGTTCGTTCCCCCTCTGCAAACGTGCCAAGGGGCGCGTTTGCAGTGGTGCAAGGAGGGGCAGGGCCTAGGGACGATCACACCTTTTTTATTTATTTATTTTATTTTTTTATATATTTCTTTGGGCCCTGGAGGTCCTTGTGGGACCCCCTGAGCAGGCTTTGGGGGTCAGGGTGTGTCTACACTGCCTTTTTTTGTGTTTTGCGGCTTTTTTTTGGGTTTTTTGTGCCTCGATTCTACCGAGGCACAAGATGGCTGCCAACACTTTCTGATTTTGAGTGTTGACAGCCAATCAGCATGCAGCTCGTGAACGGCAGGGTGCGTGCAGGCTGCGCTTTGGGTATGCGGATAGATACGCGGATCAACCGCACCCATAGATATATAAATGTCATTTTCTCAGGAACTACTGAACTGATTGACACCATATAAGCAAAAGGTACAAGTCAGAACTGAGGACTACCTCTCTGCCAAAATTGGTGTAAATCCGTTGAGCCGTTCTGGCTGTATCCGTGTCTAAAGGTACTATGGGAAAATGCATGGGAAAACACATTATGGGACCCCCTTTTTTCTCGGCCCCCGCTTGACCAATCACCCCCAAACTTTCAGGGAAGGAGCAGAACTGAGCTGGCCAAATGTTTGGTAAATTTCAAGAAGATTCATCAATCGACACCAAAGTTATTGCCAATAGAATATTGCAGATTTCCTATGGATAACAGGTCTTAACTATTACTATCTACTGGTGACCGCCAGTAGATAATATATTATATATTTGCACTGAAAAACCATAGGTTTCAGGGACGTTATAGTTAGTTGGATATTTCACTCATACAAAACCATAGAAATTCCGCCGTTATAGTTAGTAGAGCTAACTATAACTCGCACCCCCGAGCCAGTGACATCACTGATGACATCTCAAATGACATCACTGAATGACATAAAATTTGGCAGAAAGGTAGCACTTGGTTCAGAAAGAACTCTTCTTTATTTAGTGGAAATCCATTCAGTAGTTTTTGAGAAATAAAAAACAAAACAAATGGTATACATAGGGAAGCTGATCCTCAATGCTGAAATGTGATTGTCTGCCAACACTTCAAGCAGAAAGTGTTGGCAGCCATCTTGCGACTTGGCTTCAGCCGAGTCCCACAAAAACCGCATAACAAAATGAGAACGTGGCAGGGTAGGACTACCCTGGCCCCCTAGGCTTTTTGGGGTTTCCAGCAGGGGTAAAAAACATTTTTTTTAAACATTTTTAGCAGTAGATGTACTGGATCTGTGGCTCCCATCTAAGTTTTTTAAACAAAGAAGCATGAACTCTCGCACTTCCTTACTGTTTAGCACTCAGATGGTCCAGGTACCGGGGGCATGTGGGATTAAAAAAGGAGGGGGCACGTGGGATCCCCCTCCTGAGGCCCTTTTTAAGCCCTGGGGACCACCACCTCCCTTGGGCTTTTATAACAATATGGAGGGAGCTGCACGGATCCCCCTCCATGGCCTCTTTTGAGCCTCGGGGCCAACCACCTCCCCGAGGTTTTATTACAAATTTGGAGGGGGCCGTATGGACCCCACTCCTGAGGCGCCGTTAACCTCCACCTCCCCAGGGCTTGATTGCAATGGGGGGTGTGCAGAAACTCCCACGCTCCAGGGACCACCACCTTCCTAGAAGCAGAGAGGGGGGCTTCCACATTCTGGGCTATATACGGCCCTTGGGGGCCATCACCTCCCTGAAGACAGTCCATGCAGACCAAGGGAGGAGGGCCATGCGGCCCACATCCAGGAGCCAATAATGGCCATGGGGTCCAACACCTTGCTGTGAACCCTGGATGCTCACGCCAGGAAATAGCTGTCTGTTGGTACTTGTCTGGAGCTTTGACAGCTCCTGCTCAGTCAGAAAAAATACTCCGCTTCCAGCAAACGAGAGCTGACAAAAGGCCTTCACTTGCTGGAAGCAGACGTTTTGTCTGTTTGCCTGCCCACTATCAAGTGGGCAGGGAAACAGATGAAAGGATTTCTCCTGCATGGAGGGAGCTTCCTTTCAGCAGCTTCATCCATGCAGCAGCAATGCTAACTCCTGAAGAAGATGGGGAGCTGCCAGTGACCACGATGGCCTTGAGGCTGCTCTTGTGGTCCTGGGGGAAAAGAGCAGAAAAATAAAGGTGGGAAATGAACAGAAAGAGGCAGAAAAAACATCTGCAATGAGCAGAAAGATGAAGAATGAAGGTCAGAAATGAGCAGCAAAATGAAAGATAAAGGCAAGAAATGAGCAGAAAGTTCCAGAATGGTCAGCAACAAGCAGAAAGATGAAAGATAAAGGTGAGAAGCAAGCAGATAGAGGCAAAATAGAGAACCGAAGCTAGTAGAAAGAGGCAAAATAAAGGTCAGAAAGAGTAAGAATAAAGGTTAGAAACTAGCAGAAAGAGGCAAACTAAAGGTCAGCAATGAGCTGGAAGGGGCAAAATAGAGATCAGCTATGAGCAGAAAGATGCAAAATAGAGATCAGAAATGTGCAGAATGAAGCAAAATAAAGGTCAGAAATGAGCAGTAAGAGGCAAAAGAGAGATATAAAATTAGCAGAAAGAGGCAGAATAAAGATCAGAAACAAGCAGAAAGTCCAAAATAAATGTCAGAATCGAGGAGAAAGAGGCAAACTAAAGGTGAGCAATGCACAGAAAGAGGCTAAATAGAGAACAGAAACGAGCAGGAAGAGGCAAAATAAAGGCAATAAGTGAGCAGAAAAGGCAGAAAAGTAGCAGAACCTACCCAAGCACTCATACACTTACTAACAGAACAAATAAGACACTCACATACCTACTCAGACACCCACGCACTCACCCACTCACAGACCAACCCAGACACTCATGCACCCACTCAGTGAAACATTCATGCACTCACTCACACACCCACTGAGACACTCATGCACTCACTCTCAAAAGTTACAGTGCAGAAATACACTTTTTTGAGTGGCTCTGTGGTGAGTGAGTGAGTGTGTGAATACTTGTATGCGTCTGTGATTGGGTACATGAGTGGTTGCGTGGTTGTGTAAGTGCGTGTACAAGAGGTTTTATGGGGTGTGAGTGGGTGTGAGTGATTTTGTGGATGATGTCATCATTGATGTCATTTGAGATGTCATGAGTGATGTCTTCCGTGATGTCACTGACCATGTCATGAATGATTTAATATATGAGTTCATAAGCAGTGCATTGCAGGGCGTACGTTATAGTTAGCTAAGGTAATAATAACTGCTGAATTTCATTGGTTTTGTACGAGTGACATCTGAGGCTAACTATAAAATCGCTGTAAGCTTTGGTTTGAAGTGCATTTCTAATGCTTTTCAGATTCTATTTCCTAACGATAACATCCCTGTGACCTTTGGTTTTTTAAGTACATTTCTAGCGGTTTTTCACTAGTAGTCACGTTATGTTATGTTATAATGTTATGTTATAATTGTTTTATATAGCGCACGGCTACTCAAAGAGTGTCCCGGCGCTTTTCACTACATACCAAAAACACAACACAGCTAAAAGACAGGGCAGAAACGGAAAGACAGGGGGCTACAGACTCGCCTAGGAGACCAAAGCTAGGCAGCAAAAAGCCAGGTTTTAAGGCCCTTCCTAAACATCAGTAGGTTGGAGGTGCTGCGCAATGTCAGTGGTAAAGTGTTCCAGAGCTGGGGCGCCAACAGTCTGAAAGAGCGGCCTCCTATGCGAGCCCTCTTAATCCGAGGGACCTCCGCAAGAAACAAGGATCCAGACCTCAGAGATCTTGTAGGGTGATAGAAAGCTACCCTTTTACGGAGGTATTTGGCTCCTGACGCATAAAGAGCTTTATGAGCCAAGGTCAGGGCCTTAAAGGTTATCCGCTTCCGGATAGGGAGCCAGTGAAGAGCCTGCAGGAGACCAGAAGTTCGAGCCCGGCCTGATAGACCGAAAATGGCCCGAGCTGCCGAATTCTGGACCACCTGCAGTCGTTGTAGCAGATACTCCGGTAGGCCAAGATACAGAATGTTGGAATAATCTAGCCTAGAACCGATTATCGCCTGTACCGTAATCTTCCTGTGGTCTTCCGAAAGGATGGGAAGAAACTTGCGGAGCATCCGGAGCCAACCGAAACAGGTACCAGTGAGACCGATTACCTGAGAACGCAAAGACAGGTCCTTATCGATCTTAATACCCAGGTTCTTGGCCACCTGGGAAGAACCTGAAGGTGGAAACATGTTCTCCGGCCACCATTCCTGCCACGTTTGTAGAGTGGTGAAGAAAGGGGGCAGGCCTCTGACCAGCTCTCAGGAATCTTGATATGTGGGACTTACTGGAGGTAACAGGAGGGCTTCTTGCCCTCCAAAGACACTCAGCATCCAAGGGGACTTCATCCTCCAACCAATAGTGTGCAGGAGGTGCTTTTGCAGTGTGGTGGAGAAAGGGGGTGGGTCTCCAAAGACATCGCATCAATCCTGCTGTTTGGGACTAACTGGAGGTAGCAGGAAGAGTTCTTGCCCCCAAGGACCTTCAGCAGCCAAGGGGACTTCATCCCCCAACCAGTAGTGCGCCAGGAGACGTGTTTGCAGAGTGGTGGTTAAAGGGGGCGTGACCTCTGAAGACCTCTCAGCAATCTTGCTGTGTGAGATTTAATGGCGGTAACAGGAGGCCTTGTTGGCCCACAAGGACCTTTGCCGCCAAGGGGACTACACCCCCTACCAGTAATGCTGCAGGAGGTGTGTTTGCAGAGTGGTGGAGAATGGGGGTGTGGCCTCTGAAGACCTTGCAGTGATCCCGCTGTGTGTGACTTACTGGAGGTAATAGTAGGGGTTCCTGGTGCCCAAGGAACCTCAGCAGCCAAGGGGACTTCATCTCCCAACCAGTAGTGCACCAGGAGGCATGCTTGCAATGGATGATGAAAGGGGGCAAGGTCTTCAACAACCTCTCAGCAATCCCACTATATGGGACTTAATAGAGGTAATAGGAGGGGTTGATGGCCCCCAAGGACCCTCAGCAGCCAAGGGGTCTTCATCCCCCAACAAGATGTGCACCAGGAGACACTTTTGCAGAGTGGTAGATGAAAGGAGTCAGGGCCTACGGCGACTTCTCCCGCACTGCGTTTTATTGGGGAAGTGGGGCTGCGTGGCCCCATTTCCCTGGGCTTCTTTAGGACCCGGGGCCAGGCTTCTAGAATGGTGGAGGGGAGCTGCACAGCCCCCTCCCCGGCCAATTTTGGCCCTTGGGACCTCAGACCCTAGTGACAGGCCTTTTCTTTAATTTCTTTTTAAATATAGTGGAGGTGGCCAATCGGCCCCCCTCCGCAGGCCAATTTCAGCCCCTGGGACCCCATCCCCAGGTCCTGGCCTTTTCTTTATTATAAAGTTTTAATATAGATGCAAGGGGGGCCACTTGTCACCCTTCCTTGGGCTAATTTCAGCTCCGGGAACCCATCCCCTTGGGCCCAGCCATTAGGAGATAGGACACGGCTGCGCAGCCCCATTTCCCAAGCTGAATTCGGAACCAGGGACCCCACCCCAGGGCCAAGCCTCCACTCTGGGTGACCCCTCCGTAGGTCGATTCTACGGGGACTCCAGGGACCCCATCCCAAGGGCCCAACCTTTTCTTTATTATTATTTTGTATAGAGGGGAGGGAGGCTTCTTGGCACCCCTCTCCATGGCACAATTTTGGCCGTGGGGGCCATCCCTGGGGCCCGGCCATTTAGAGATGGGGCAGCGGGCTGCACAGCCCCACTCCCAGAGCTGAATTTGTCCCCAGAGACCCCATCTCCCGGGGCCCGGCCTCCACTCAATCACTTTTGTTGGGGACCATGGGGGGAGACTGAAGGCCTATGTGGTCCCTGAATAAACCAGGCAGTGGTATTACTTTCAGGTAAACAGCACCAAATAGAAAATTTACACAAATTCTCCCAAAAGAGCCATGTATTCAACGGTGCTATAAGGTAAGGAGAAACCACCCCTCTCCTTATGACAGGCCACAGCCTTCTTGAACAGAAAATACTCCCTAGCACACGTGATAATTCAAATAGCACAAGTTATGTTATGTTATTGGCCACTTATATAGCGCATGACTCATCCAGGGGCATCTTAGCGCTTACTTAGGCGAAAGCTGAAGAGAAAAGATTATGCATCAAAGCCAAAGAATGATTAAAATAAGAAGGCCTTAAGTAGTTTCCTAAATACCAGATAGGAGGTGGATTTACGTAAAGCTTCTGGTAGGGAGTTCCAATACTTAGGAGCGATATATGAGAAAGCTTTGCCCCCTGAGCGTGTTCGCCGAATACACGGAATCATCAGCAGTGCCCTTTCATTAGATCTCAGGTTACGGCAGGAAGTCTACTTACAAAGTTTCTTTTGCAGGTAGCCAGGACCTGTTCCATTGATAGCTTTAAAGGTGAAACAGCAAATCTTGAAAAAAGACCTCTTTTTCACTGATAGCCATTGAAGCTCGTTTAACAGGGGGAGTGATGAAGAGCCAGGGGGATGGTTTAGGACCATCCTTGCTGCCGTGTTTTGGATGACTTGGAGTTTTCCTACCAGGGTTTCACCCACTTCAGCCAGTAGGGCGTTCCCATAGTCCAGGCGACTCACCACCATCACCTGGACCACCGTTCTGCGATGTTTCACTAGTAGATATGGGATGATTCTACGAAGTAGTCGAAGACTATAGTAGCAAGAGCCCATGATGTTTTTGACATTGTCCTTCATAGTCAGTTTGTCATCCAATTGTATTCCCAGGCTCTTTACTGATGATGAGGGGTTAGGGGCCATCTCCAACTGGGCGGGCCGCCAATCGGCCAAATTAAGGTTCTGTGATTTTCCCAGAAGCATAAGCTCTGTTTTTCCTGGATTAAGTTGGAGGCAGGTTTCTGCCATCCAGTTTGAGATGGCCACATTCCTGCCAAAAAACACAATCTCTCCTCATTAAGGTTGGATCCAATGGGGAAGACCAGTTGAGTATCGTCCGCGTACGATATAATCTCAAACCCAAAAGGTCGAACGATCTTAGCCAATGGAGCCATGTACACATTAAGGAGAGTGGGGCTCAAGCATGAGCCCTGCGGGACTCCCTTGTCTAGCAGGAATTTTTGAGACCTAAAAGGGCCCAACATGACCATTTGTCCTCTATCGGCCATAAAACTTTCCAGCCATTTCAGGGCGAGGCCCCCAACACCACATTCCCACAACCTCTCCACAAACAGTCGATGGGAGACAGTATCGAATGCTGCAGAGAGGTCTAAAAGAACGAGCACTGTGGATCGTTCCTCGTCGAGGGTTAGTCTTTTTGAGTCTGTGACTGCCAATAAGGCGGTCTCGGTACTAAAGCCCGGCCGAAAGCCTGACTGCGAGGGGTCCAGGATATTATTAGTCTCTAAGTATTGCCTCAGTTGTTTATTTATATGGGTTTCCAATATCTTCCCCAACAAAGGTAACAGAGATATCGGTCTGTAGTTATTCAAGACCTTCGGATCTGCTGTCGATTTTTCAAGAATTGGGCGAACATATGCTTTCTTCCAAGCTATTGGGATAAAGCCCGTAGAAATAGAGGAGTTAAAAATTTCCTGGATTGGGGAAGCACAGATGGAGGCAAGAAGGGCCATAGTGTGGGGGGCATATATCACTTGGGGATCCTGATTTTGAGGCTTAAAGTTAGTGACCTATGTCCTCCAGTGAAATGGGTTCAAAATGATTAAGATGACAACCGTGCACTGACGCGAGGACATCAGAACACCCAGTGGGTCTAATATAATTAGTACTCCTGGTAGGAAAATTATCGTATATTAGTAACATTTTATTTTGAAAGTACATCGCTAAAGAATCACAAAACTCCTGTGTTTCTAATGATAACTGTTTACATGCTTGAGGAGAAGCAGAGTCTTTCACAATATTAAACAGTGCCTTAGATGAGTTTCCAGCCTGTTCAATTTGAAGCTGCATGAATGCGCATCTAACCGTTTAAATTTTTGGGTGGTAACAGGCTAAGGCGGATTTATAACTCACTTTATCCGCCTCCTCTTTAGTTCTTCTCCTTCGTCTCTCTAGGACTTTACACAAAGACTTGTCAGTTTTTAGGTCACCTGAGTACCATGGAGCTGATTTACGTCGGGAAGCAGGCTTCTTATTACACTCAGGGATGACTACATCCAGAGTCTGTGTCACGGCCAAATTAAAACTGGCCAGCGTAGCAGAGGTATCCTGTGCGCTTTGTCCGCCGGAGTCCTTATTATAAAGTGGGAACGACTCCTTGAACGCTTCCAGGGTAAGCTTCTGCCAAGGTCTGCCCCTTTGTGATTTTGAAGGATTAGTCGGCTTCCAGTTGGAGGCGTTGGTGTTAAGAGGGCATGAGAATAAAATCAAGTGGTGATCCGTCCATGTTAGGATACGCGAAAAATGAAACTTTAGGCGTTCCATATTTGTGAATATAAAATCCAGCGTGTGGCCTGCGCTATGGGTGGGGCCACATACCTGTTGGAGGAGACCCATATCTCATAAGCTTGAGGTCAGCTGAATGACATCCGGGTCGGACAGGGCTTCTCCATGAAAGTTAAAATCTCCCAGTAAAATAAAGTTACTGGAAGCCAAGACCTGCATAGCTATGAATTCTGTCAAAAAATTGACAACGTTTAGTTTCGGGCCTGGTGGACGGTATAATAAAGCTTCGTCCCATGTTACTGTAGGTGACATGGAAACCCTAAAAATACCCAATTCCGCCATGTCATTGCTAACAGCCGATAGCCATTGGGCTTTAAGGTGATCTTTAAAAGCTAGCCCAATGGCTCCTCCCAATTTTCCCCCTCTATCCAAATGAATGAACTTATAATTATCAGGGATGGCTAAATTAATCGCCGGACAATTGTGGGGGGTTAACCATGTTTCTGTTAGAAAGCATATGTCTGGAGAATAGGTGGACAACATATCCCAGATTTCAATAGAGTGTTTTACCAGAGATCTGACATTACATAAGATATAGTTAGGCCCACTATAAGTTTGCGAAAGATCTTCACTAAGGCAGACCCTCCCGGTGCAACACTGAAACTTACAGGTGTAACAAGTTACAGGCCCTTCTAATGTGGGGCAGATATTTGTCAAGCGTGTGACGTATTTCAACAAATGATGCAACAATGAACAGAAGGAAAATATCCTTTTTTCTCTGTTGGTCACTGTATTCAGGCTAAGTATTCCCGGAAGTTCTCAACAGCCAACACGTGTTTCATCGTAACTGAGAAACTGTCCCACGACTTTCTCAAGGCTAATTCTTGTAAGTATATCTTAATATGCAGTGATAATTCCAACCCGCATAGGGTTTCCTTAAGGGTGGCGTCCTTTGGTGTTATTTAGGTGTCTCTGGTCTTTTAGTCTTGTGGTATAAAAATTCTTTAGTGCTTCATCCGTATTAGAATTCACTGTGATGCCACCACAGCCCCTCAAGTCAGAGTGCGCTCCTGAGCCTGAGGAGCGGTGGTGGCATCACATGAAGGTTGGAATTATCACCGCATATTAAGATATACTTACTTACAAGAATTAGCCTTGAGAAAATCGAGGGACAGTTTCCCAGTTACGACGAAACACCTGTTGGCTGTTGAGAACTTCCAGGAATACTTACACTGAATAAAGTGACCAACAGAGAAGAAAGAATATTTTCCTTCTGTTCATTGTTCCATCATTTTTTGAAATACATCACATACTTGTGCTATTTGAATTATCACGTGTGCTAGGGAGTATTTCCTATGTGGTCCCTGTCGGCTCCCTGCCTCCCATTGGAGCCTGCATTGCTTTCACAGACAGGGAGCTGCTGGAAAGGCCGTTCTGCTCCGTTTCCAGCAAGCTTTTGCTTGCTTGAAGCAGAGTGTTTTGCTGTGGCTTGGCTGGAGCGGTAAAGCTCCTACCAAGCCAAAGCAAGCAGCTATGTAGCTGGAGCAAGCAACCCAGGACATAGCAGGAGCTGGCCCGGGGGGGGGGTGTCCCCAGGACTATCTACACACTCATGAGGGGGGGCACGTGGCACCTCTACAACATACACCATATATATGCATAGGTGCATTTTTCGCTCAATGATATCACCTGCATAGTTATGGTCCAAATGTATCTTCCATTGAAAGTCATTTCTTATGTGAATTGATACAAAATTCGGTACACCCCTAATCAGGCTACATTTTGGCATGCCAAGTATCATGTTGCTCCTTGTAGGTAAAAAAATAAAGTGAAGGAGTCAAAAAAGTAGTATTTCCTATTTTAGATCCCGTCTCTACATTTGCTCTCTGCTACAGCAAAAATCCATAAACAGTTTTACAGTAAACTTGGAATAAGAGTAGAGCTACGCTCAGAAAACATTCACGTTTAATTTGGCATAACTTTGGTATAAATCTGTTTTTGAGATACTAGAGTTTGAAAGAGGTGTCAAGTGAACTTAAAAGGGTTAATTTTTATGTATATCTTGTCCATTAAACTTACATGAAGGACACTCATAAATGTTGTCAATGACATTTGAGTTCTTCAATGACTGTGATTGGCTGATAAGGCACTCCAAATTGTTTTCTGTTCTCTTGAAATTCACGAATTCGCTAAAAATCACGACAATGCACAAAAATATTACCTTAGAAAAGGGAGACTGAGAGTAAATATGTTTTTTCAAATGTTCTGCAAAAATGACAATGTAAACTAAAAGTGTATTGGATAGCTCTCTGAACAAGAATGAAATACCTGTGTTGGTTGATTAGTTTAATTGTGTTGGTCCATCCTTCACTGCATCTTTGTTTTTCTTGTACTTATTTTACCGGTGAGCTTGTATTCTTTACTTTGTCTTTTTTTCTTTTTACTGTTGTATTTGTAAACGTACTATTCACCAGTTGTATGTGAACATACATGTTCATATTAAGGTGCAAATGCAGTGGTTGCAGGACTTAATTTTAGAACTTTTCGTCAGAGGTTTTTAATACGGTGCTTTACCTCAAGGGGCATTATTGTTAATCCATATTTTTTACTTTGTCTAACAATTCCTTTGGATGCTTTTAATTCACTGCCCCCTTACTACCCCTACACACGTCCATCCCTGAACGCCTCACAACCCTTAAACACCATCCATTCTTCCCCCTAAACCCCTCACCATGCCTAAACTACACCCATCTGTGACGCCCTAATCCCATCCATCACTGAGCCCTAAAAACCTCGTGCCAACCCTAAACTCCACTCATTCCTGATCCCTACAAACCTTCACCACCCCAAAACCCTTCCGATCCCTGACCCCTGAAACATCCACCCATCCCTGACCCCTACAAATCCCTCATCACCCCTAAACATCACCTATCCGTGAACCCAAAAAAAACCCTCTTACTCTTAAAGTCCACCCAAGTTGAATGTGAATATGGATTTTGTATTTAAGTTATCTATACTTTAAAATGTTTGCTTTGATTTTCGATGTGTCTTTTCTTAAAATCGGGTGCCATAATTTTGTTTTCTCCAATATGGTTTCTCAGTTTTTATTTTACCGTTTATTAACATGCATCTTAGTTTCACCTAGTCTGATATAAAACAAATTTGCCATGCTTGGGTTTGCGCAATATTAGACTGCTTGTCCTTAAATGTCTGAATATAAAAAAAAATGGTGGTGGGAAAGATGTCAGCGACATGATGTAGGGGTGGCAACTCTGGAGGACGTGGTCATTTGAATAATAAATAATTTTCGTATTTTAGTTCACTTCCTTAAAAAACAATGCCCATGCATAGTTCATGGACACATAGCCACCCCATGCCTCCATGTAAAGATAGGTAGCATTAAGAACTGAACAAATCATATATTTCCGTTTCTGTAATATATAGATGTATGCCTTGGAAGGAGTTGTATATATAAACATATGTGTAGAAATCCAACTATTTCACTCAGTATAAAATCCAACTGTGGCCTCCCTCTTTTAAATCTAGAGAAACCTGAATGCCATTTGGCTTTCCCTGCATATTAGAGGCTGCAAGAGACATTGCACCGTGCTGTTTGCATGGCTGCTTTTTTTCCTCTCTAGTTTTGAAATTCAAATTGAATGCAATTTTCAGCTCATTTGAGTCAGAGTATACTGCGGCCGAGCTTCACTGGCTCTTAAATGCAAACTCTCAGGAGAAAACAGATATCATCTGTCACCGAGGGTGGGGACTACTACAGCTTTCTCGCATTTATTCATGGTAGAAAGGTCTGGAGGTAGTTATTCAGCTATCCAGACTAATCATTCACTGGTCATCTAATCAACTAATCAATAGAAACTGCAGAAGAGAGATTCTGTACGGCTTGCAATGCTTTCCTTGTCATTTTCTTTTTTGTTCGGTCACATTTTGCTGCTCTACTTCCTGCCTTGCAGCGATTCCTCCTGTCGTATTTGTAATGTCACTTGTTTATGTTGTTGTTAATATCTTTAAGTGTCTTCACACTGCATTGGTTTGTCTTGAAAATATACACTTTACCACAGCTCAGATTACAACCTAAAAGGCTGTAATATTGCTATCTGGTGTTGTTCAATCTTATCAGGGCATTGTACATAGCAGTTCTTTAACTTAAAATCAATGTGCAGACGCTCTTCCACTGGGTAAAAAATATGGACAAGATTCACAGACTTCACGGTAAACAAGGTGCACATTTCTTCTACAGTGATACTACTTTTGTACATTTGGAAGTCAATGAGAGTTGCATATGTCCAGTAGTACTCTACTGCGCAGAAAGTGTCCATGTGGAGTTTTCATGAGTGAAAAATTAGGTTTATAAGTGCTGTCTGGATTTTGCAGGGCCACATCCCCATCCATTGGAATATCGTTTCTTCTGCACCAATGAATGTGTACAATTCAACACAATGAGCGTTATTCTTGATCGATAAGTAAAATTCACATCAATGAAGTATAACTAGTTCTGATTCTGTCATTTTGACACTTTACATGTAGTTTGTATATGTCATAAGTATGCACCTCAAGTATGTCTGCCCTCTTTTTATAAATGAGGATTTTAAACATGTTTTGCCGGCTTTGTTATATTTGCTTTTTTTTAAATCTAATGTCAAGGATTGCTTTTATGTATCCAGATTTTTTGCTGGGGTGTTTCATTCTGAGAGGACACAAGTTTGGTGATATTTTAGGACAATTTTTATGATGAATTTTTTGTTCATGTACTTTTATTATTTACTTATTTAAATCAAATGAAGTAATTTTTTGGGCTGTCACTTTGAATGTGGAGTTTAATCTAATGATTTTTTCTTTTCTATATGTAATGGTAAGTTACTGTGGAAATATTTTGTGAATTGTGTCGCTATATTTTATTGCTAGTTGCCCGTGAAGATGGCATACATTTGATACTTTTGCTTTTCTGACATTTTAACGCTCACTGTCATTGCAAAATATTCTATAAAATTCCTTCTACTGGCGTTGGGTGATCTGCTTTTGAAAGTAAAAGATGGCTGGGCTCATCACTTTCCTTGCTAAACACATGGTAACACCCTTTTGGTTGAGCAAATGCTAACTCGACCCTGGTGACACATATGCTAACATCCTCCCCCCCGTCTCCACATACGGCTGCCATTGACGACAAAACACATTTTTGGGTATCACTTGATTATGTTGGATGGGTATTCATATCAGGGAGTTGATCATCTGAGAGGAGAAGCTATATCTTTTGAATCTGCACATAACATCTGCACACAGCTGTAGTACTGAAGACTCATGCTTTGATATTACGTTGTGGCATGTTGTTTTAACACACTTGGAGAAAGCCGTTACATGGAGAAGAGCTCAGCTGTTCCTATGATGTAAATCTTACATTCAGGCTTTAAGGTATGGGGTCTGCTGTCAAAGCCCCGAGATCTTCCTTCATATAAAATAAACGTCTTCTAGTCAAGGGGAGGGTGGTTAGGCCTATTTGCCCCTTTTCCACAGTCTTTATATAATGACTTCTCCCTTTGTATTCTATGGAATTGTAGCAATGCTAACTGTGCTGAGTTTATGCATTTTGCTGCTGGTAGTGGCTCATATACTGTATTGTAGAGCACAATAGTTAAAATAAACTTTTCGAACTATTTTCAGTGACTCTGCTAATTCTTATAGTGGACAGGTATGAGTGAGTAAGTGAAAGAATATGTCTTGCTCCTGCGATTCCTGAGAGAGTCTGGAGTGTTGTGGTCTGGGTTGTCTAATCATTTGTAGCTCTGTGATATTTGGAGGAGAACGAATGAGACACTATAGCTAGTTGGTATTGGGATTTTGGGCACTAATGTGGTAGGTTGGTACGCCCTTATACAATGAGGTCCTGTTTTCTTGTGCATAGTTCTGTGTATGTGCAGAATCCCATCAACACCTGAGTCCCAGCTGAATCTCCAGACATTTTGGGCTCTTTATGACCATGATTGGGCTCCTTGTGTTGCCTAACAACCATCCGAAATGCCTGCCAGCGTGGAAATCCAGCAATTAATTGTTCTTCGCATCAGTCCCGAGATTAAACAGCGCAAGTCTGCATTGCCGCCACCGCGAAGCTCCAGCGATGACCGAATCATCACACCAAACAGTGACCACAGCAATGCCGACAACTGATGCTCATTACAACAATGGTGTCCTTGCGTTGTCCGCTGTTAGACTTGGATTTTTCAGCGGGTTTATCCCCAGATTTTTTTATTTTTGGCCTCCTGCTTCGGACCCTGTTTTTGTTGGTTTTATGACTTTGGGCACTTTAGCACTGCTGATCAGTGTTAAAGTACATATGCTCTCTCTGTAAATTGTTTTTATGGATTGGTGAGTCAATGATTGGCATATTTGATTTACTGGTAAATCCATAGTACTGTGCACCTTGTGTGCCCAGGACCTGTAAATCAAATGCTGCCAGTGGGCCTGCAGCACTGATTGTGACCCCCACATGAACCAGCCAGCCGGTAAACGAAACTCAGACATGCCACTGCAATGTCTCCGTGCAGTTTAGTACTGCCATGTCGACCTGACAACTCCACTTACCAGACCCTAACCTTCCCTTTTCTTACATGTAAGACACTCCTAAGGAAGGCCCAAGGTAGCCCCATGGGAAGGGTGCAGTGTATGTGAAAGGTAGGACATGTTCTGAGGTATGTGAAATGTCCTGATGGTGAAATACAGTGTATTTAGTTTTTCACTATTTAAAGGCTATCGGTCACATAGGATAGAATGGGTGTTTATTTATAATAGCTTATAAATATAACTTCCCATTGGGACAAGGTAGAAAGATGGACATTATGCCGCGTTCCTTGTCGGACCACGCACTAATTTCGGTGACCCTGACTTCTAGTGGGGCTCGTCCACCATCGGCGGAATGGCGTCTCAGAGACTCCCTACTGCACTCCGAGTCAGTTATCGCGAAGGTCAGAGAGACGATAGTTCACTACCTGGCTGAGAATGAGGTAGAGGGCACCCCCCCTAGTGGCGGTATGGGAGGCCCTAAAGTTAGTGGCACGAGGCGAATTTATTGCTCTGGCAGCGACATACTCTCGCCTGCGTAGGGAAAAACGAACGGAGTTGGAGGGTGACATTAGTGGCCTCGAGGCGATCCACAAGCGGACTGGGGTACCGAGGATTTGGAGGGAACTGGAGACAAAGAGGCGCATGTTGAAACATCTAGACACGGACAGAGCTATGCCTGCTCTCCTGCGTCTGCGGCACAAGTGCTATCTCTGTGGGGACAAGGCGGGTCGGATGCTGGCCCACAGGCTGCGGGCGCGCTCTCATATGCATGCCATACAGTCGGTTCGAGATCGGGACGCGGTAGAACACACTACAGATGCCGCCATTGTAGACACCTTCCGACCTTTCTATCAGGACCTATATAGCAAGGAGGGCGCGCCATCCGATGGGCTAGTAGAGTATCTGGAGGCATGTGGCATTATGCCCCTCTTCCAAAGCTCCTCGGAGTCTCTCGACATGCCTATTCGTATCGAAGAAGTCATTTCAGCCATTTCAAGACTGAAAGTGGCCAAATCGCCGGGTCTGGATGGCTTCTCTGCACTTTTTTATAAAACTTTCTGCAGGGAGTTGGCCCCATTACTGACCCGCCTTTTTAATTCCTTTTTGGATACCGGGGTTGTAGCACCATCTATGTCGGAGGCGGCCATCGCGGTTATTCTTAAGCCCGGGAAGGAACCTGGGGAGTGCGGATCATTTAGACCGATTTCGCTCCTCAACATTGATGCCAAGCTGTTTGCGGGAGTACTAGCGGCTCGACTTAGCCCCTTGATGGACGGACTCATCGAGCACGACCAAGCGGGATTCATCCCTACGCGGCAAGGAGGAGATAATACCAAACGATTGCTCCAACACATGGACTTGGTCCATCGCTCGCATTCGCAGGCCTTCCTGCTCTCTATTGATGCGGAGAAGGCCTTTGACCGCGTAGATTGGGACTATATGTTTGCCGTGTTGCAGAAATTCGGCCTGGGGGATAATTACATCCAGTGGATCCGGTGCGCATATGTGACCCCCAAGGCAGCGGTGCATGTCAATGGCTGCAAGTCAGCTCTTTTTCCAATCGCAAGAGGGACGCGGCAGGGGTGCCCCCTGTTCCCGTTATTTTTTGCGCTCTATATGGAGCCTTTTGTTCAACGGGTCCGGTCTAATGTCAATATCTCGGGCATCAAGTTTGGGGCGGACACACATAAGATCAGTCTGTATGCGGACGATGTCATCCTCTCGCTCACTAACCCACACTCTTCCCTGAGAGGTCTCACCCAAGAGCTAATGGAATTCCAGGCTGTGGTGGGCTTCAAGGTTAATTACACTAAGTCACATATCCTCAACCTGTCTGTCCTGGAGGAGGAGGTCTTGTACTTGAAGCAGGACTTTGAATTCCACTGGGTACACACCGACATCCAATATCTGGGAATCCGATTAGCGCCGTCAATTCCTAAAACTGTGTCCCTAAACTACAAGATCTTGGTTGAGCAGGTCGGTAAGGCTCTTGCTGACTGGTCCCGCCTCAACCTGTCCTGGTTCAGGAGATTGGCGGCCCTGAAGATGACTGTTCTTCCCCGCATACTATATTTGTTTCAAATGCTGCCATTGGCCCCGCCGCCGGGCATCCTTCGGAAACTACAGGGGTTCCTTCACAAATTTTTTGGGACAATAAAAAGCCGAGACTGGCGCTGGCCGTGGTGACGGCCCCTAGGGCGGCTGGAGGTGTGGGTTTTCCCCTGCTCTCTGGCTATTTTCAGGCATCTGTCCAGAGGTACATAGTGGAATGGAACAGACCCATGTCCAGCAAGCACTGGAACTTCATGGACCAAACGGTAGCGGGCTGTAACATTTGGCGGGAGCTTTGGTTGCCTCGCAAGCATAGGGCGTGGGGTCTCTACTCGTCTCCGGTGACGGCTCCGACCCTAAAGGCATGGGATCAGCTGGCATCCAGAAAGGGATGGACTACGTTCCCATCACCGAAGACACCCATTGTTGATAACCCAGACTTTCCCCCGGGCCGCGCATCCCCGGTCTTCCACTGCTGGCGTGAGGAAGGCTGTAAAAGAGTGGGTTGCCTCTTCGACTTGGATGGTCGGATTCCGTTCTCCCTGCTGCGAATGGAGTTCTTCCGGCTGCCGGCGACGGATGCCTTCTCCTATACGCAGGTGGCTCACTGGGTTACCCAACCTGCCAACATGGCTGATATGTCGCGACAGCTAACCAAGTTCGAAAGATGGCTAGTCTGTAAAAAAGACAACTGGCGGCTCATCTCGGAGTTATACGCCAGGAATTTGAGCAACCCTAAGAAGCAGCGCACCCCTGCACAGGTTCAGTGGGAGACGGAGCTGGGGCGTCCGCTCTCGAAAAAAGAGTGGGAACATGTGTATTACTGCGCGCAGCACACGGCCTCCAATACCGCAGGAACCGAATCTGCATATAAAGTGGCGGCCTATTGGTATTACACACCAGCGCGAGTCCGGGCCTGGGACGTCACTAAATCGGGCCTCTGTTGGAGGGGATGTGGACTAACGGGGTCCTTGGCACACTTGTTATGGCACTGCCCGAAGCTGGGGTGGTACTGGCCTACGATCCTGGATGAGATTGATGAGGCTTTTCAGATTACATTCCCCCATTTGCCGGAGCATACTTTGCTGGGGCTTTCTCATCCCAAGTACTTCCCACTGCGCTCGCTGAATGGTAAACAGATAGCATTGGTGCTTTTGGCAGCAACGCGAAGAAAATTATTTGGAAGGTTCCCCTGGTTATGTACACAGGGAGGGGAGCAAATACAACAGAAAGTAAAACCCTGTGGTTTGTATATACAAGAAAGTCAAACACGTGTGAGGGAGTTTTGCTTAAGGAGAAATTATACTAGCAAGGGAATGTTAAACACTTATCCCACTATGTGTCACACCATTATTAAATAAACAATTCAGACTAAGAAATAAAAACGATTTGCACAATTTATTGTGGTACCTCCCTTTAGGGTTACACTCTAAATTTAAAAACATTTGCTAAAAAAAAAAAATTTTAATTTTTTTTTCTTCATGGTAAAAAACAACATAGACAATGATAAAAAAGACAGTCAAAAGCAAGAGTCGGCGCGGCATTTCGGTGGCTTTACAATAGTTGCGCCTTCATCAGGACATTTGGCAATATTGACTTGTAATCTAAAAATTGAAAAACAATATTTTAGATACCTATTTTATACACAGTGACACAGATATGGCTATTCTTAATTTCTTTTGCTCAGTAAACTCCTTATGATGGCATGTTTTAAAAAGACATATATTCCCCGCCCACCACACTTTTGTCTTGAGTGAAAAGTCGGGCTTCTACCGACATGATCTCATCTAAACTCAAAAATATGTGAACAAGTATCTCAAATTGGAGACTTTGGTATTTAAAAAACTTCTAAGACGATTGGGGTCTTGCACTATTCTATTTCATCTGGTGGTAAAATACCTTTTGGAGATAGAGAGAAAAACCCCAGATATTATGCAGTTTGCAACACTTCATTTTCCTGTCAAGGATTTTAGTTTGTATTGTCTATTTCTTTGTTACCTTTATAAGTATTTCTGTGCTTGTAAATCGGCACGGAGGAGCCACCGTAGTTTACTTTGCGGCCTTTGTCAGTTAAATTGTCAGATCCCTTCTTCACATTGGAATCACTGGTAATAGAAATATACATGATATAATGGTCTCTATTGAAGATTTATCAGTTTGCTGCCACCTCGGTCTACATTTCCGGCATTTGGAAGCCTAGTCACCAGTTAAGATACTCCTTTTTGCTTGATCGGTGAGGGTAGATATAGAATTATCCGTTACAAGGGGGTTTGATTCACTTCCTCTTGTTCATCAGCCTGTAAAAATAATTTATATATAAAGTCAATTTACTGTTACGGCTGATGTTCCTTAGTTTTATCTGCGCGTTGGTTTTATTTGATTTTTTTTTAAATTATTATAATATTAAGTTTGGCATAGGGTCGTCGGTCATAATACATTGATAGGACGTTAGGTCTAGGGAAGATAATTTGAACTTCTATTAAAGGATTCATGGCACCCTGCATTTTCGTAGGGAGTGTTATAACTACGGTCAAGGTATATGTCATCAGGGCCCCTCCGTAACTTTAAATAGAGAAAGCAGTTAAAAGTACTGTAAAAGCCGCTATTATTTAAAACGCGTCTGACCGCATATAGTCTGGTTTGTAAATGGCGATATATACAACCCCGCAATTCACACAATTCTCATTGATACGCATCCATTAATAATTTAAACCTCACAGCAAGGCAACTCTGTTTAGAGGAGCCGAATGGCTTGTACCCTGATGACATATACCTTGACCGTAGTTATAACACTCCCTACGAAAATGCAGGGCGCCATGAATCCTTTAATAGAAGTTCAAATTATCTTCCCTAGACCTAACGTCCTATCAATGTATTATGACCGACGACCCTATGCCAAACTTAATATTATAATAATTTAAAAAAAATTCAAATAAAACCAAAGCGCAGATAAAACTAAGGAACATCAGCCGTAACAGTAAATTGACTTTATATATAAATTATTTTTACAGGCTGATGAACAAGAGGAAGTGAATCAAACCCCCTTGTAACGGATAATTCTATATCTACCCTCACCGATCAAGCAAAAACGAGTATCTTAACTGGTGAGTAGGCTTCCAAATGCGGGAAATGTAGACCGAGGTGGCAGCAAACTGATAAATCTTCAATAGAGACTATTATATCATGTATATTTCTATTACCAGTGATTCCAATGTGAAGAAGGGATCTGACAATTTACCCGACAAAGGCCGCAAAGTAAACTACGGTGGCTCCTCAGTGCCGATTTACAAGCACAGTAATACTTATAAAGATAACAAAGAAATAGACAACACAAACTAAAATTATTGACAGGAAAATGAAGTGTTGCAAACTGCATATTATCTGGGTTTTTTCTCTCCATCTCCAAAAGGTATTTTACCACCAGATGAAATAGAATAGTGCAAGACCCCAATCGTCTTAGAAGTTTTTTAAATACCAAAGTCTCCAATTTGAGGTACTTGTTCACGTATTTTTGAGTTTAGATGAGATCATGTCGGTAGAAGCCTGACTTTTCACTTAAGACAAAAGTGTGGTGGGCGGGGAATATATGCCTTTTTAAAACATGCCATCATAAGGAGTTTACTGAGCAAAAGAAATTAAGAATAGCCATATCTGTGTCACTGTGTATAAAATAGGTATCTAAAATATTGTTTTTCAATTTTTAGATTACAAGTCAATATTGCCAAATGTCCTGATGAAGGTGCAACTATTGTAAAGCCACCGAAACGCCGCGTCGACTCTTACTTTTGACTGTCTTTTTTATCATTGTCTATGTTGTTTTTTACCATGAAGAAAAAAAATGTAAAAAAAATATTTTTAGCAAATGTTTTTAAATTTAGAGTGTAACCCTAAAGGGAGGTACCACAATAAATTGTGCAAATCGTTTTTATTTCTTAGTCTGAATTGTTTATTTAATAATGGTGTGACACATAGTGGGATAAGTGTTTAACATTCCCTTGCCAGTATAATTTCTCCTTAAGCAAAACTCCCTCACACGTGTTTGACTTTCTTGTATATACAAACCACAGGGTTTTACTTTCTGTTGCTTTTGGCAGCAAGGCAGGTACAGCTGGCTGACTGGGGCTCAAAGGCGGTGCCTGACCCTAGGGATTGGTTTCAGAGGTTATGGCATATTTTGGCGATGGAGAGGCTTTCGATGGGAATGGACGGGAAAGGCACGGAACATGCTATGGTGTGGGACCCGTTCTTACATTTGCTATCTAGAGACCTGAGAGAAGTTACTTGTCCGAAGTACTTGCAGATTCTGCAACTCATCCCCTTAGCACCGGAAGGAGCCGACCCGGGGGTTTGACTTTTTCCTTCGAGCCTTGGTAACCTCTGATAACCCTGCTGTAGGCTGACTCGGAGGAGGGTGGGCTGGGGAGGGGGTTGGGATTGGGCTGGGCCGAGTGCATGTGTGTGAGTGGAGTGTCGGGGGAGGTGGGTTTTCTTCGTTGTTCCTTTTGTTCAGTTTTTGAAAAGCGGTAGTCATCGCATAGGCGGGGCGACAGGTTTTGACTTATAACACTTCGTGGGGCCGACCTCCGGGATGTAGGCCCAGACGCTGTGTGGTTGCTTTTTGGTTACACTCTACCGGCTCGCTGATGTAGGCAGCTGGGCTGTGTATTGCACTCTATCCCGCATAATAAACATGATTGATTCTAAAATGTACTCTATTTTTCTAAATTGATTTGGGATTTTACTGGTATTGTGTTTTCACTTTATTACTTTTTGCGTGCTGCATAAATACTTTGCATCTTCATGCTAAGTTAAGACTGACCGCTTTTGTCCCAAGCACAGGTTTATTCAGTGTCTTTTGTGGTCCATTCTGACAAAGAGTGTGTTTATCAGATAAATCGGGCTTTCACCCCTCTCAACCAATATTCCAGTTTCTTACAATGTGTGTGACTGCCCTAATCCTTATCTAGGAATCTTTGGGCAACACTGCACATCCCATTACTAGAATAATCTAGGTGCCTCTGGTTTTGCTGGACCTGGACTTACTTTTACTAACTAGAATTTCCCCAAGAACTGTCTGTGAAGACCAAACTCATTTATTCTCTCACCATCATTCAGATGTTTTCTTGTCACTCACTGCAGAATTGAGAGACATACATGTCAAACTCTAGGTTAGCCAAAGATATCCCAAGGAAAATCCAAACACGACAAACGTTTAGTACTACATTTCCTAGTTGGTGAAGCTACAAACAGCATCTGAAGAAAGATCAACAGATGTGGTCCCTTCAAACCTTCAGAGCAAATATCTCAGTATGAGGGATGAACAGTGTCATTTGAAAGTGCATCATGAGTGAGGTCTCTCAATATTTCTTAACCGACAGAGCCTGATTCACAAAAGCATTTAAAAGCATAGAACTAGATTTGTATCTGAAAGTTGTTCAATTTATGCCTTTCCAGGTATCCGCAAAAGGACACATGGCAGGTGGAAATTATTTTAGCACTATGGAATTGTATGCCACAGCTGCATCTTCTTACGCAGTGGTGAAAAGTGTTTAGAGTGAGAGGTCAAGGCGTGGTATGCTTTGAGAGTTTTTGAACACCCACAAATCTGTCAGGCTATTAGCATTCAGAAGATCCTCTCTGACCTTTCCCACTTAGAAACAGTTTGTTGTTTACGCCAGCAAAGGTATAGAGTAATTCCCTGCATGTGCTGGAAAGAAGATGGGCATTTTAAACTTTGTTTGGATATAGGGAATGGTGTTTCTCAATGTGTGTTGGAAGGGGGTTTATTTGTGGTGGCAAGTATGCACTTACCACCAGTAACAAGGCCTCTGACACTGTAGTGGGTGCTACAAAGGGTCTCTATAAATTAGCCCCTAGCTCAACCCTTGGTAGCTGAAACCAAGCAATAAGGCTTAACTTAAGAGACAGGCATGAAAAGCATTTAAAAATATCAAAATAGTATATAAGTAAGACACAACACACAATAAAATCCCATACCAATTTATAAAAATGTGAAATATTTTTCTCTTCAAAATGACACCAAGATGACCAAACTCCAAAATAGAGAACTGGAGATATGAATTTTCAAAGAATAAACACTTCCTAATGCATAGAAAACAATAGCACCACTCTGGGATATCTAGTCGCGCTTGCCGTGGCAAAGTCAATGTTTCAGGCCGACCGCGATGGATCCCTGCTCAGATGCACTAAGTGGGAGGCCCCGGTCAAAATGTAACCTTCACAATCAAAAACTTTTCTGGAGCTTTTTTCTTCTGAGAGCCCTCACTGCTCTTCATTAGGCTGGATTCGATGAGACTTCACCAGATTGACTTTCAGGGAGCTCCCGGTCAAATCCTGGAAGTCGGATCTCTGAGGCTCTTTGCAGGACAAACCTAGAATCTGGGCCGGGTAGCAGTTGAAGATGGGTGGCTTAGGGGTTGGTCACCTTATGGAGCTTTTTTCTCAAAAGTTCCCAAAACCTTCCCAAACTGCTGGAGGTCCTTCCAGAATGTCTCCTTGTAGGTTCCAAGGATACAAACCACAAATCCAAGGGTCTGGAATCTACTAGGTGGTCCTTGGCAAGCCTGGACTACACTTCTCACAATGAACTTTGTCAACCCCTTAAAAGTACACTCAACACACTCCAGGAGAGGCACGCCGGACGGAGAATGGTCAGTTAAGCTCCTTACACCTTCTTGAAGGAAGGCAAAGTCGTCCGAGCTGTAGTACAAGATAGCGCAGTGGGCGCAGCGGGCGCAGTCTTCACCAGGCAGGCCCTTGAGTGCAGATCAGGATTCCAGCAGGACAGTCCTCCTTGTTCTTGGAGTTTCAGGCAGCAGAACTGAGAGACTTTGCACCTCTCACATATTTATTCTCAGCTTCTGGGCTTCAAGTGGGGGACACCCCTGACCAATGAGATACAGGGGCTACTCAGGCGTATGACCACTTCCCCAAAGTGTGGCATCATCTTGTCTCAGAAAGCACTATTGTTCCAAAATCCATGATGGCTGAAATTTCAGCAGAGTAGTAAGAGCTAACTAAACCAACTCCCAGTGGCGCTCATTTCCATAGCTCTCCTCTCTCTACCCTCTGAAGATTTCTTCCTTAAGCCTGCTACCTGGCTGGGGCATAGGGGTCTTGTGATAGGTAGGCCTGGCAATCCCTGCATGTCCTCCTATGAAGCCTCATGCTTTATGACCCCTCTCCCTGGCATTCCTGTGTAGGTGCAGAGCTCTCTACAGCAGATAGCCTCCCCCCTGGATAGCCAGTTATCACCTAATCAAGGCAGCTAAGCCTGTTAGCACTGACCAATCAGGGAACACTGCAGGAAGGCAGGATTTTGGCTTACAGACAAGAAAGTGTTATAACATCTTTTCGGTAGAAGTTATGAAAAATTCAACAAGAGCAATCTGTTGGTTTCATCACTACCATTCTGTTACATCTTTGAATTATATTTTCAAATTTTCCTAGCAATACTTATTTGTCGATAACATATTGCCATGTTAGCCTATATGCCAATATGTTATGGACAAATAACTATTGCAAACTCAACTTTGGTGTCAGGGTCACAATAACCATGATAATCTTCATTATTGTAACATATCATGTTCCCCCAAAGTCTACCCTAGGTGTTCCAGGGGTGGGGGTCAGGTAACTATAAGCAGGGTCTCTATCAAACATCTTTAATAAACCCTGATGAAGGCAACTGCCCATTATATTGTAGGTAATCCCCTTCAAAATCAACTTTGGTGCTGAGGGCACTATGAAGTATTCATCAACATAGGTTTTACATAATGGGAGACACCAGGTCTCACCTACGTGTCCCAGGGGTGGGGGGTCCTGTAATTATGAGCAGGGTCCTTATAAATGATGTTTTATAAAACTTGGTGAGGGAGGAATTGCACATTTCATTTTCACCATTGTAGATACATGGTTATCGTGCCCCTGCCACAAAAGGTGAGTTTGCAGCAAATTTACTTTTTAAAAGTAGTGCTGCAACTCAGGGCTGCTTTTGAAATTACCTTAGGCTCTCAGCAGTGCATGCATGTAAGTGCAAAAGAAAGGATGCTGGCCTGTAAACTGCCATGCTGATTACAAATGTACCTCAATGCATATGTATGTGTTTAACAGAGCACTGGCCCTGGGCCTGACTAGCAGGGCTCGTGGCACTATCAGAGTCAGCTACCTTTAGTACCAGTCAGCACACAAAACATTGTGAAAAAATGTTCTGCTGCAGGAAAGGAAAAGGAAAAACATGTGCATTTGAACAACAGGGTGCAGTTCCTGAATGTGGAGTTTTATCCTCCATTCAACTCTGCCCTGAGGAAATAGCAAATGCCACATGAATTTGCCCCATGCATAGAAGCACATGTAAGGGTAAAAATATACAACTACTTTTGTGATTGTGGCTGCCAGCTTTTTCACCTTTATCTAAAGTCCATGTGCCTTAGGTCCCACCATAAACCAACCATAGCTGACTAAGAATTGATTGTGAGGTCTTGAAAAGCAAGCATTTTGCCTTTATAGAAAGTGTTGTTTTCCTCGATGGACTATTATAGGCATTTTTTGTATGGCCCATGGATTGCAGCACTCAAATTAAATGTTGAGCCTGCTATCCTGTTTCTGCTTTGCATTGCCAAGTCTCATTTTCCAACCCACAGGTGCTACAGTGAGCACAATGGTAGATGTTCTATTTTTGTCTAGTTTCCATTGTTTAATTTTTAGAAATGTATTGAATGTGTTTTTGTGAGAGAAGTCTCGTGCTTGTTAACTTTATAAGCCTTTGTGTGATACGCCAAATGCTGTTTTGGCCTGATTACTCATCTTACTTTATAAATCAGTGTGATGTATCTTGGCTTGCCATAACATTGGGTTGTCATATTTAGACTTAAGAATTACAGCAAATAATTTAAAATAGAGTAGTCTGCTTAGATATTGGTATGGTGTCGACTGCAGTTTGAAAGTAAGGGAGAGGCGTAGAGGATGTTTTTATTTGCAGAAAAGAGAGGCGGGTCTTAAAACGAGATAAAAAGGAAATTGTTGTGATTATAAAAGAAGGTGGGCCTGTTTTAAAGGGAGATTATGGCTCAGATTGTGAAAGGTGTCAGGCAACTCTCCTCCTCTCTTCCTAGCCCAGCGCTGATTTCAGGTGCCATGCACCAGGCACAAACGCTAGCGCCATAGTGCTAGGATGCATGCATAAGTCTAGCATAGGTGTTTTACAGGAAGCGTACCCTTACTGTACAAGATACTACACCTAGACAAGTTTAAATCCATTCCTACTTTTATTTGTGCTGTACAGTGCAGCACGCATGCAAAATCAGAAAAGCACAGAAAATGAAAACATTTCTACATTTTACGCCTGATTTTCAGCTGTCTTATTTTTGGCACAAAAGCCTTTCTACCAATGTTATTGAATAGGGTTTAGCATCAAGAAGCATGGATGGTTGCATGGGAAGGCCCATCTACCACCCATGTAACATCCCCTTGATGCAAAGTATTGTAAAACAGTGTTTTACGTTTACATACAACCAATTAGCGATGGTTTGCAAATCTCAAAACAGGTTCAGCATCGGGTTTGCGTTGGAAAAGTAATGCTAAACAGACGTTAAGACTTTGAGAATCTGGGCCAAAGAGATACTGTTGGCCTCACAGAGTATGGCTTTGATCCAACTTCAAGGACCAATAGGAGATGGCACCCAAGTGGAAATTACAGCTGGTGTGCACTTTTTCCCCACACAGATTTAACCATATAAAGCTCTGCAGAATTTGTAAAGGTTAAGTACCTCATATTTTAAGTTCTGATGCTCAGGAATAGGGACAACATGTGATATTACTGTGTGATACTGAACTTGGATTGAGTGGGTTACTTTACCTCCAGTAAGTACAGCAACCAGCTGTATTTGCTTGATGCAGTTTTACTGCAACAATTGATGTGTACTCATAATGAGGCCCTTTATGGAAAAAACCATATTCCCGCTGCTGGGGATTTCAAGTTATTCTCTCTCTGTAACACTAACCACAGCTGTACTCTTTGGAAGATCAACAGTATGTCATCATAGCTCTCACCGTCACGTATAATCTTTAAATACACGCACAGCAGCTGCTGCATCCATAATGCCACTCAGAGCCTACAGAGAAGATGAGAGAAAGCCTTTTAAACAATGCTTCTTGGAAGAGCAGGGCCAGTTGGTATTGGAAATCTACTTCAGCCTTTCTTAGAAACTGATCATGTCAGCAGTTTGACAATACTTTGTGTTCTTGGAATCATGCCCTGAGTACACAGCCATTAACTGAGATCTTTGATCTTCCGTGCCATATAATTGTTTGGCTTATGAGTCCACACGTCTTTTTTAAAATGTCACACTCCTTTATTTCTCCTTCTAAGATTTAACAGCAACTTAAAAAAAATATTTCAGGACATAAATGGTTTATTCCTCAATGTATCTAGTGTATCATGTTACTGACCATGGACAGATATAAGTAAGACTGAGGCGGCTTCACCCATGACCTGAAGTCTGCAGCAGAGGTAAGTGGCAAAACTGAGCTACCTTGCCAGCTAAGTCTACTTAAAAAAAAAAGAAAGAATATATATATATATATATATATATATATATATATATATATATATATATATATATATATATATATATATATATATATATATATATATATATATATGGTTAGGATTGTTTTCTATAGGAAATCCGCAACATTCTATTGGAAATAACTTTGGCACCGGTTGAGAAATCTGCCTGTAATTTTCCTTATATTTGCCTTGCTGCGCTCCGCTCCTTCCCTGAAAGTTTGGGGGGAATTCGTCAAGCGGGGGCCGAGATAAAGGGGGGGTCCCAAAACGTGTTTTCCCCATGTTAATTTCTATAGGGCGGTTGGACTCACTTTTAGCCCGAACGGCTGAATAGATTTCCACAAAACTTGGCAAAATTGTAGGGACTGGTAGCCCGATGTGCCGTTGCTATGTCTCAAGATATGTGCTCCAGTGGATTTTGAGTAATTTAGGTTCAAAAAAAAATATATATCTGGGCGGAGCCTAACCACACATCTGATCTGATTGGCTGTCAGCACTTCATCCAAGAAGTGTTGGCAGCCATCTTGGGACCAATATACATGATATCACCTCATTAAAAAGCATTGTAGTTAATAGAGGGTTTTAGGACTTTAGTTACATTATAAATCATTTGTTGATGGTACCATACTCATTTTAGGAATTGTGGTGTGTTCTAAGGTGATTTTACCATGTGAAAAAGCCTTCTGCTGTGATATCATGAATCATGTTTGAAAGAAAACTAATATCTCATGATTTTCCCACAGTGGTTTGGAAGGGGATCTATAAGCTAAACTGAAAGCATATTTTCTGTAAATTCACATTATCTTTCTCAGTCATGTGAGAATGAAGTCTGACATTCTCAGTAAAACATGTACATCCAACAAGGACAGAAACTGTCAGTTGATTCCTTTGTGTTCTACTGCAGCCTCCTATAGTGTTCTAAAGAACAACTAGAGCGCTAACAGTCCTACTTATTACAAAGGTATAGCACACCTGAAGCCATCGTGATGGGAATAAAGTGGTAACTCTTAAAACATTTAATTTAAAAAGGAACAAAATGAGGGGGTATATTATGCCATAGAAAGTATTATTAGTGCTGCAGAAAGAAAAATTAGGGCACATTTTGAGTGACTTCTCAAATCCTATTCTATTTCATTAAAAAATTCTGACATACAGTCTCCCAAGATGGCCACCAGAGACAAAAGAGCCCAAATGTAGCCCAAATATCACCCAGATGTAGCCCAAGTATAGCCCAATGACAGAATGTCCCAGAGTGTTCTAAAGAACAACTAGAGTGCTAACAGTCCTACTTATTACAAAGGTATGGCACACCTGAAGCCATCTTGATTGGAATAAAGTGGTAACTCTTAAAACATTTAATTTAAAAAGGAACAAAATGAGGGGGTATATTTTGCCATAGAAAGTATGATTAGTGCTGCAGAAAGAAAAATTATGGATCATTTTGAGGGACTTCTCAAATCCTCTTCTATTTCATTAAAAAAATTCTGACATGCAGACTGAAACATGCACTTTGAATACTAGCAGCAGACTTCCCTGGTGAGCAGTAGCTTTACAACAGTGATCTAATGAGCAACTAGAGTGCTAACATTCACAATTTATGGCAAATGTGTGACACATCTGAATGCCTTCTTGATGGAACCAAAGTAAACAAGCATTGAAAATGCAATAGATCTGGCCCTCGTTTAAGTTAAAGGCATTCTGTTTGTAATGAGGTGGCTTTTTAGCTTTGCTTTTATTAGTGTTTTTTAAACTTTCATGTAAATAACATGCATCTGTATGCATATATGTATATGTATGCATGCATTTATATTTGTATTTATATAGATATACAGATTATATATGTTTATATATGTATGTATATATATACATATATATACATACACATACATATATATAAATGCATATGCATATATATGCATATATATGTGTATATGTGTGCGTGTAGAGAGAGGTAGAGAGGTAGAGGTGTAGAGGTAGAGAGGTAGAGGTAGAGAGGTAGCGGTAGAGAGGTAGAGACTAGTAGAGAGAGAAGTAGAGAGAGGTAGAGAGTAGAGAGTGAGTAATAGAGAATAGAGAATGAGTAGTAGAGAGTAGTAGAGAGCAGTAGAGAGAGTAGCAGAGAGCGAGTAGTAGAGAGTAGTAGAGTGAATAGTAGAGTGAGTAGTAGAGAGTAGTAGAGAGTGAGTAGTAGAGAGTAGTAGAGAGTAAGTAGTAGAGTGAGTAGTAGAGAGCAGTAGAGAGTGAGTAGTAGAGAGTGAGTAGTAGAGAGTAGTAGAGAGTGAGTAGTAGAGAGTGAGTAGTAGAGAGTAGTAGAGAGTGAGAGAGAGAATAGTAGAGAGTAGTAGAGAGTGAGTAGTAGAGACTAGTAGAGAGAGAGTAGTGGAGAGTGAGTAGTTGAGAGTAGTAGAGAGTGAGTAGTAGAAAGTAGTAAAGAGTGAGTAGTAGAGCGTAGTAGAGAGTGAGTAGTAGAGAGTGTGTAGTAGAGAGTAGTAGAGAGTGAGTAGCAGAGAGAGAGAATAGTAGAGAGTAGTAGAGAGTGAGTAGTAGAGTGAGTAGTAGAGACTAGTAGAGAGAGAGTAGTAGAGAGTGAGTAGTAGAGAGTAGTAGAGAGTGAGTAGTAGAGTGAGTAGTAGAGAGTGAGTAGTAGAGAGAGAGTAGTAGAGAGTGAGTAGTAGAGAGTAGTAGAGAGTGAGAAGTAGAGAGTGAGTAGTAGAGAGTAGTAGAGAGTGAGTAGTAATGAGTGAGTAGTAGAGAGAGAGTAGTAGAGAGTGAGTAGTAGAGAGTGAGTAGTAGAGAGTGAGTAGTAGAGAGTAGTAGATAGTGAGTAGTAGGGAGTGAGTAGTAGAGAGAAAGTAGTAGAGAGTAGTAGAGTAGTAGAGAATGAGTAGTAGAGAGTGAGTATTTGAGAATAGTGGAGTAGGAGAGAGTAAGTAGTAGAGAGTAGTGGAGAATATTCCAAAGTTTGGCACAGTACCACTTGCACAATAAGTCCAATCAAATCATATCACTTAGAGTCCTTATTGAAGCGCTGAATCTTGGTGTATATTCAAATGCTTTTATTTTCGTTAAGTTTATGTACCACAGCCAGCCGAAACGTTTCGTTCTGTACAACAGAACTTTTTCAGGGCGTTCTTATTTCCTTCAAGTTATGTCGGTATCCTGTTGTCATATAACTAGATATTTCTTCCAAATGTTAGACGAGACGTAAGTACATTCTTATTCAAAGTGACTAGGTATCAATTTTACCCACACAATTCTGGCAGACTTGAGTAATTTATAGCATCCTCAAAGTCAGTCTTTCAGAAATTCCAAAGTATAGGACATGATAATCCAAATCCAAATGTTTCTCAAGAAAAGTCATTTTCAATCGTTCGGAATATCGGTGTTTGGGCAGATATGACCCAGGGACCCCCAGTATGCAAGGGGAATTAGTCCCCCCTCTGCAAACGTGCCAGTGGCCTGCGTTGCAGAGAGGTGTAAAAAGGGGCATAGCCTCATTACACCTCTGTGCAATGCAGCCCCCTGGGGCATACTGGAGGTTCCAGGTGGGCTAGTTGGCCCCCAGGGACCCCTAGTATGCAAGGGGAATTAGTTCCCCCTCTTCAAACATGCATGGGGGCTGCGTTGCAGAGAGGTGTAAAAAAGGGTGTGGCCTCATTACACCTCTCTGCAATGCAGCCCCCTGGCGCATACTGGAGGCTCCTGGTGGGCTAGTTATCTCCCAGGGACCCCCAGTATGCAAGGGGAATTAGTTCCCCCTCTGCAAACGCGGCAGGGGGCTGCGTTGCAAAGAGGTGTAACAAGGGGCATAGGCTCATTACACCTCTGCAATGCAGCCCCCTGGCGCATACTGGAGGTTCCAGGTGGGCTAGTTGGCCCCCAGGGGCCCCCAGTATGCAAGGGGAATTAGTTCCCCCTCTTCAAACATGCACGGGGGCTGTGTTGCAGAGAGGTGTAAAAAGGGGCGTGGCTTCATTACACCTCTCTGCAATGCAGTCCCCTGGCGCATACTGGAGATTCCTGGTGGGCTTTCAGGTCTTATATAGTTAGGAATTAGCATTTAAAAAAACCTATGAAATTCACTGAAAAAACCATAGGTTTCACACCAGTTATAGTTAGAAATTAGCATTTAAAAAACCTATTAAATTCACTGAAAAAACCATAGGTTTGACACCAGTTATAGTTAGCTGGAAATTTTACTGACATAAAACCATTGAAATTCCCACGTTATAGTTAGTTGGACTCACTATAACTTGCGCGCCTGCAATGCACTGCTGATGACGTCACATATAACATCACTCATGACATGGTCTCATGGTGTCAAACCTATGGTTTTTTCAGTGAATTTAATAGGTTTTTTTAAATGCTAATTCCTAACTATAACTGGTGTGAAACCTATGGTTTTTTCAGTGACTCTATATATATATATATATATATATATATATATATATATATATATATATATATATATTACCTACTGGCAGTCGCCAGTAGGTATATATAGTTAGGATTTTTTTGAATAGGGATTTCTGAAAATTCTATGTTGAAAACTTTGGCGTTGATGGACGGAATTGGCTGAAATTTTCAGGAAATGGCACATTTTGTTTCTGAGCGTCCCCTGAAAGTTTGGGGGGATTCCGTCAAGCGGGGGCCGAGAAAAAAGGGGTCCCAAAACGTGTTTTTAACATTGAGTTTTCCATAGGGCGGTTGGACTCACTTTTAGCTCGAACGGCTGAATGGATTTCCACAAAACTTGGCAAAATTGTAGGGACTGGTAGCCCGATGTGCCTTTGCTATGTCTCAAGATATATGCTCCAGTGGTTTTTACGAAAATTAACTTTGAAAAATATATATTGGGCTACATTGGGCTATATATATGTTAGAGCCCAAATGTAGCCCAATGTAGCCCAATGTAGCCCAAAGATGGCCACCAGAGACAAAAAAAAACAAATGTAGCCCAAATATCAGCCAGATGTAGCCCAACTATAGCCCAGTGACAGAATGTCCCAGAGTGTTCTAAAGAACCACTAGAGCGCTAACAGTCTTACTTATGACAAAAGTATGGCACACCTGAAGTCATCTTGATTGGAATAAAGTGTTAACACTTAAAACATTTAATTTGCAAAGGAACAAAATGAGGGGGTTCATTTTGCCATAGAAATTATGATTAGTGCTGAAGAAAGAAAAATTAGGGCACATTTTGAGTGACTTCTCAAATCCTCTTATATTTCATTAAAAAAATTCTGATATGCAGTCTCCCAAGATGGCCACCAGAGACAAAAGAGCCCAAATGTAGCCCAAATATCAGCCAGATGTAGCCCAACTATAGCCCAATGACAGAATGTCCCAGAGTGTTCTAAAGAACAACTAGAACGCTAACAGTCTTACTTATGACAAAAGTATGGCACACCTGAAGCCATCTTGATTGGAATAAAGTGGTAGCACTTAATACATTTAATTTGAAAAGGAACAAAATGAGGGGTTTCATTTTGCCATAGAAATGTTATATATATATATATATAGATATATATAATATATTACCTACTGGCGGTCGCCAGTAGGTATATATAGTTAGGATTTTTTCTCTATGGGTTTTTTGAAAATTCTATGTCTAATAACTTTGGCGTTTGTGGACGGAATTGGCTGAAATTTTCAGGAAAATGGCACATTTTGTTTCTGAGCAGCCCTTGAAAATTTGGGGGGGGGTTCGTCCAGTGGGGGCCGAGAAAAAAGGGGGGTCCCAAAACGTGTTTTTAACATTGAGTTTTCCATAGGGCGGTTGGCCTCACTTTTAGCCCGAATGGCTGAATGGATTTGCACGAAACTTGGCAAAATTGTAGGGACTGGTAGCCCGATGTGCCTTTTGTAGGTCTCAATATATGTGCTCCAGTGGATTTTGAGAAATTAACGTTTAAAAAAAGATATATATCTGTAACAGCGGACCGGGCAGCGCTCTGGTTCGCGGACTTTTCGCGCAACGGAGCTTTGTGAAGCGAAGCTGATTGGTTCTCCGGCGTCTGTCAACATTCCAAACAGTCCGTAGCGGCCGCCATCTTGTCTCTCGGTAGGATCGAGAGACAAGAGGAGGTCAAAACAAAGGGGGAAATAACTATAAGGGGGCATAGTAGATCCTCGCTGACCCCCTAGGTTTGATGTGGAGGTTTTAAAAGGGCCCCGCGGGGCAAAAAAAAAAAATAATAATAATAATTGAACGGCTGAATGGATTTGCACGAAACTTGGCAAAATATTAGGGACTGGTAGCCCGATGTGCCTTTGCTAGGTCTCAATATATGTGCTCCAGTGGATTTTGAGAAATTAACGTTCAAAAAAAGATATATATCTGTAACAGCGCTCCGCTTCGCGTAACGGAGGTTTGCGAAGCTGATTGGTCATTCTGTCACTGGGCTATAGTTGGGCTACATCTGGCTGATATTTGGGCTACATTTGTTTTTTTGTGTGTCTGGCGGCCATCTTTGGGCTACATTGGGCTTCATTGGGCTACATTCGGCTAATTAGCAAATAGCTCATCGCAAACTAGGAATGGTAAAGAATCGCTATTTATTCCTTAAAGTTCGCTATTTAGGAAATGCAAAAAAATTTGATGATATATATGGCGGTTCATCTCTAACAAGATAAGAAGCATAGGGATACATTTATGATGACTGGCGCATCACCAGGGATGTGTTAGTCATTCTGTGCCGCTGTTCCGTCACCTATGGTGTGCTGCATTTACAATGCGGCGCATCATGGGGCAAAAACAGCACAGATGCGTGATGTATCTGTGCCGTAAAGGTGGCGCATTGCTGGAGTTGTATCGCAAGTGTGATGAAGCTCCAGCAAGGGTCGGGGGTGCCCCTGTCGCAGGGTTTCTGTTCTCACACAGAACTGTGGACAGAGGATTGGAACCTCGGCGAATTAGGGTGTCCCAAAACTCACGTTAGTAATCAAAAACTCCTTAGCAAGCTAGGTACAGTGTCACATTGGATATAACAAACTCTCAATGTTTAGACAATCCAGAATATGAACTTATAGTACCTCAGGATACGTGGAACTCATGAACAGTCGGTCGTTATAGATTTCTTAGAAACCAGAACATGGAGTTAAGAAGAACAGATGTGTATTTGAAATGTTTATTTACTAATGCCGTCTTCTCAGGCGTAGTACCTTAGATAATAAAAGTACACATATTATCAGTAGCAAAATTACCAGCATAGTTACTAGTACATAAAAAGTGAATGGTGATAGTATGTTAACATGCTGTAAATGAATAAGAGTTAGCAACACTTATAAGCAGCCGCGGGCCGTGGAGGGAGTTACGGTGAGGCAGGGAGGCGGGGAGGGGGAGAAGCAGGGTGGAGAATACAAGTACACATATTATCAGTAGCAAAATTACCAGCATAGTTACTAGTACATAAAAAGCGAATGGTGACAGTATGTTAACATGCTGTAAATGAATAAGAGTTAGCAACACTTATAAGCAGCCGCGGGCCGTGGAGGGAGTTACGGTGGGGCAGGGAGGCGGGGAGGGGGAGGGGCAAGGTAGAGAGGGCTCCACCCTGCTTCTCCCCCTCCCCGCCTCCCTGCCCCATCGTAACTCCCTCCACGGCCCGCGGCTGCTTATATCTCACCCTCCCTAATACACATATTATATTATTTGCTAAGAAGGTCTCTTTGTGTTGGTTTAGGGCGTGCCCATACTCTAGTGTCTTAGATTTGAAGGAATCACATCACCATACACCAGCTCTCTCTTCATGTGAACCGCATCAACTGTTGTGTATGTGTGTTCGGCAAAGCAATATAAAACCCGCCTCATGCCCAGAATTGGCAGAAGTTGCACTTATGTTATGAGTATGAAGTCGTGGAGATCAGACCTCATAACAATTCTGTATCGTGTTGTTCTTGAAACTTTAGCACTCGCTGTACAGATATAGTTTAACAAGTAAAGCAGATAGTAGACCAATAACATATTATTCTCATGTAAACCACGATGAACTACTAGGTGGAAAGCTAAAGCAACAACTAAGTGTCGTGTGCAGAAGTTGCAAAAAAGGAAAAATGGCGTTTAAACCGGTAATGAGCCCATGCTAACTTAACACGGTGTAAAGATATCCAGGACCTAGATGACACCTCCTCATGATCCGGAAACGAACTGAATAAGATAATAGAAGTGCCATCTCATGAGAGCAGATTGCAAGTTTATATGTGGACGGTCCGCAAGGTAAAGCATTAAAAACTAGGAAAATTTTATGCTAAAGAAAAATAAAACAGCCAAGTACTTTATCGAGTCTTAAGCCAATAGGCAAGGTAAATAATAAAAACTTGACAAATAAGTCAATGAATTGTCAATGAAATGCTAGTACTCAGCATATCAAACATGAAAAAGGTCTATGACATAACTGTGTATGCAAAATAAGCTGCAACAGCCTCCAATAGGAAGTCACCGTCTTCATCCGAAAACAGTTCAGCCATCCAATTTAAAAGCGGAAAAGAACATACGTGCTCTCCCAGCACCGGATCCTCTATCACCATCAGAGGACAGCTCGGTGGGTTTTCAAGAAAGCTCTCTTCCAAGAAAGACTGTGCTGCCGCCAGTAAATTCCAGGGACCAAGTAGTCCATGCATCAATGCCACAGCCATAATCCTTTCGCCAGGACAAACCAACTCGTGAGTAATGATAGGAGTCATCAGCTGATTAAAGTCGACGTCAGGAGAAACCGGTCCGCAGAGACACAAATCAATGGCCCAATCGAAATCACAGGTCAGGCAGTGAAATACAGGCTGGACACAGGTGAAGTAGGAGAACCGAAAAGATAATCCATATGCCGTGCTTAATATCGCCAACGGCATTGTGCCATAATATTCTAGCATGCGATTGCGGAACAGTGTCAGCAGCTGCAGGGTCGGAGGTTGCATAGGAGGGACATCCATATTTAAAAATGTAAAAAAGCACAAGAGCGTCCGCTGGTAATGCAAGTAAAAATGCCAATCCACGAACCAGAGTGCAGAAAATACAATGAAAGGAAGCAGGGATGACTCCAAAGATTTTCTCAAATGAAGTCACGAGACCACTGGTAACAACTTTAAAAAAGTGTGTCAGGGACTTTGTGGAGGATGCGTTAAAGATAGTCGGAAACATGTTGCTGAAATTGAAAGGCAAATCTTAATTGAAAAGGGTGTGCACCTCTGTACGGGTGTTCGCTATGTGAAGTACGAAAGTTTCACGGGCCGAACTCAAGGCCACCTCTCTCTGAGACAAAAGAGCTCTTATTCTTGCCATGCCGTTGAAACGTGTCCCAAGGTTGGTATTTGTGGCCAGATTGAAAACTCCCTATGTTCATGTGTGGGAGGAAATAGAACATTTCTGCAGCAAATAACCCGTTCACTTACTGTTACGATAAAAGGAATACTTTTAATTAACTCAGAACAATCTTCATTATTGAGCATCAAATAACTACCATTTTCCAACAACTTGAACGTGGGGATGATAGCAGGAACTGGCGTGCCTTGCAACACGCAAGCCATATTTGGTCGGTGTTTGTTGCATGAACCGTGTAACTGTATGTGCCTACACATTAGTGAATGATCTGGCGTCTCAGTGCATTCCTCTCCATTCAGATAAACTTCTTGATCATCTTTGAAACATCTGTATGTGTATGGAAGCGACCAGACCTCATGAAGAAAAGCACTACCTAAAGGTTCATAACGACCTATTGGTATATATTTCATACAATTTGAAAACTTATATAAAGCAAAAGGCAGCGTTATTAAACCGTGGATAAGGCATGTTGTCAAAAAACCCGCAATCCTCTGCTGATGATGTCACTGAGCATGTCATGAATGATGTAATATGTGACATCATCAGCAGTGGATTACGGGTAATAGTATCTCTAGTTTACTCCCCTATAGCTGTCTTTATTTTAACATAAGTGTGTGTTTCCCTCCCTTATACTTACTGTTTTTGGTTCGCTTCCAGTTCGCGTACCGGCGAGCGAACTAGGAAGCGAACTAAGAGAAATAGAGGTTGGCACAGTTCCAAATATTGTACCAATTTTTTAATAACGGGGAGGTAGTTCTGAAAAGAACTTTTTTTTTTATTTTTCTGAACATTTTTTTACTGTTTTTGAATTTTTCGGAACAGTTTTATATTTTTTTGGGTTTTTCTTGGAGGGGGCAATGAAAACGATTCATTGTAAAGGGCTCAACAGGAGCAACAAAACAAAAAAAAGAAGTATTTATTATTTTGGGCGTTTCGGACAAACTTGCATATGATAGTCAATAGCTCTGTTGATCAGAGTGATGCTTCTTTCTCCGTAGGAAATGAATCCATCGCAAAATACGCAGGTGTGTTTTACTTCACCAAATCTCATTTGTATATTTGGCACCATCTCCCTGCCCTCTGGTCCCGTTACTTCTGGTACAACAGATCTTCTGGCCATAATAGGGAGATTATCTAGGTCGTTCCGAAACTGTGCAGCACTGTAGTTGTTAGGATGCCACCTAGTCATATGGCGATGCATTGTGTAGTTTCCGAAACTGTATTTTTTCTCGGTTCCTCTGGACAGTCTATCTTGACATATAAGGCAAGTTACGTATCTTGCATTTACTTTTTTCTGACCTTTGGGAATTTTAAAAAATTGCCAAATGAAGTTTTCTTTCCGGTGAGACGTCCTGGGCTGCTCAGGCAAAAACTGCCTCTCTTCGTGCTCGTCGTCCTGTTCCTCTTCTTCTTCTTCTTGTTGAATTATAACTTGAGCAGGTGGTCCACTCTTCCTTGGATGTGGTGGAGGTGGTGGGGAAGCACCAGCTGAAGCTACTAAAGAAGCCATTGCTCAGTGATCACAAAGGGTCTTTCTCTCACAATGATGAAAGTCAGAGTGAGGAAAGAAGGAGGGATTTTCATCATTTGGGAAAAACAAGAGTTCTCAACCAATCAAAAGTGTTCATTTTAGATTATATGACCTAGTCTTACATCATTAGGAAACCAAAAGTGAAATGAACCAATGAAAAGTGTTATTACCAAGTCACATGACTTGCTGTGTTTACGTTAAGCGCTTTGCAGGGCCTCCCGGTTTGCTTCCAGAAACCTGCGCTTTGCGACTCGCTTCGCGTACCAGTTCGCTAACGTAGCACGTCATATGACGTATCACGCGACAACGTGAAACGTCATGCGGACGGGAGGCGTCACGATGTTGTTTTCTAACGCGGCACTTGCGGTAAAGAAACGTTTACCGGCTCGCGGTCTATTTCGCGGCATCAAGGTCAGCTAACGGGAAGCTTCCCGATTCGCGAAGCGGGAACGAAGAAAAAAAAATATTTAAAAAAAAAATTATTCATAAACATATAAAATATATTTTTGGATTTAAAGAAGAATACATTTTACAGCTACAGATATTAGCTGTTAAAAAACCAATGAAATTCACAGAAAAAACCATAGGTTATAGACCATATATAGTTAGGAATTACCATTTACAAAACCTTGAAAATTCACTGAAAAAACCACAGGTTATAGACCATATATAGTTAGGAATTAGCATTTAGAAAACCTTATTTTACTCACACAAAACCATTGAAATTCCATATATAGTTAGTTGCACTAACTATATATCGTGCACCCGCAATCCACTGCTGATGATGTCACATATTACATCATTCATGACATGGTCAGTGACATCACTGATGACATCACTGATGACATCTCAAATGACATCACTGATGACATCACTGATGACATCTCATTTGACATCAATGACCACATCACTGATGATATCATTCATGTGACAATACAATGCATCTCCTCACATTTTAATATAACCTCTGTTTCACCCAGTGTTAAAAAGAGAGTATAATTTTTGAAACCATTGACACACCAATACTAGTTACTACATACGCACTCACTGATTGCTACGTCTACACACACCTTCACTCATTCACCCATACAATCATTCATACATACAATCACTCATCTTTACAACACTATCATATGCACTCATACACCTATACAGACACTCACAGTCTGCCACTCATCCATGGAGTTACTCACACACCTAGTCAGTCCTGTAAAGAATCAATGACACTTCCATTTTCTTGTCTATACAGTTAAACATAGAGCACCTTACATTTTCAAACATATACTAACACATACTTACCTTCTTATACAATCATTGATACAAGTACAGATTGATCTGCACAGAGTCACACACCTCCCAGCTAGCCACACACACACTCAGTCTCCCATACAAATACTTGGGCAATCAATCAATAACCCATATAGTTACTCATATAGCTACTGATCAACACATGCAGCAGTTTACAGAACAACAGACATAATGATGCACAAATTAAGACAGTTTAGTCACTAACCCATGCAGTCAGTGAGACACATTTAATCACTCACTCATACAGTCAGTCATGCACCTACTAAATCCTTCGTCCAGACACTTACACATCCACTCATTCTTCAATATGTAAGACATATTTAAACTTTATAGAAACAAAAAATCACTGGATGTTGTTATCAGTGATGTCATCAGTGATGTCATTTGAGATGTCATCAGTGATGTCATCAGTGATGTCACTGACCATGTCATGAATGATGTAATATGTGACATCATCAGCAGTGGATTGCGGGTGCACGATATATAGTTAGTGCAACTAACTATATATGGAATTTCAATGGTTTTGTGTGAGTAAAATAAGGTTTTCTAAATGCTAATTCCTAACTATATATGGTCTATAACCTGTGGTTTTTTCAGTGAAAATATATATATATATATATATATATATATATATATATATATATATCTATATATATATATATATATTACCTACTGGCGGTCGCCAGTAGGTATATATAGTTACGATTTTTTTGAATAGGGATTTCTGAAAATTCTATGTTGAATAACTTTGGCGTTGATGGACGGAATTGGCTGAAATTTTCAAGAAAATGGCACATTTTGTTTCCGAGCGTCCCCTGAAAGTTTGGGGGGGTTTCGTCAAGCGGGGGCCGAGAAAAAAGGGGGGTGCCAAAACGTGTTTTTAACATTGAGTTTTCCATAGGGCGGTTGGACTTACTTTTAGCTCGAACGGCTGAATGGATTCCTATGAAACTTGGCAAAATTGTAGAGACTGCTTGCCCGATGTGCCTTTGCTAGGTCTCAAGATATGTGCTCCAGTGGGTTTTGAGAAATTAACATTCAAAAAAATATATATATCTGTGACAGCGTCCCGGTTAGCGCCCCGGTTCGCGTACCAGGCGCGTAACGGAACTTCGCGAGGAGAAGCGGATTGGCTCTCTGGTGACTGTCAACATTCTAAACAGTCCGGAGCGGCCGCCATCTTGTCTCTCGGTAGGATCGAGAGACAAGAGGTGGAAATAAACGAAGGGGGAAATGAATGAAAGGGGGCAAGGTAGACCCCTCCTGACCCCCTAGGATTGATGTGGGGGCTATTAAAGGGCCCCGCGGGGCAAAAAAATAAAATAATTTTTTTTTCGATTTTTCGCGGTGGAAGCGCTACCCGGTACGCGAACCGGGTAGCTCACCGGTAGCGTAACGGGAGTCCGCCATCTTGTGTTTCGGACGAATTTAGTCACAAGATGGAGGATAAACAATGTTGGGAATGGGTATAAGGGGGCACGGGAGACATATCCTGACCCCCTAAGTTTTCTGAGGGTGGCTGAGGAGGCCCATATATGTAAAAAAAAAAAACCTTTTTTTCAAATTTTCGCACGGTTAGTGCCCGGTACGCGCACCGGGTAGCGTTCCGGAAAGCGTAACAAGGGGAAAACCAAGGGAAATATTAAAATAATATTTTAGAGTGCTTTGAGGTAGGGTAGCTCTGAATAGAGCTGTTGTGTTGTGTGGGTGATGTAAGTACCAACATGTAGGTACCAATGAAGAGTCTAAAATTCAATGTACACCGTCTCCTCTGTAGATATTTTGTATGTTCTAATAAGGGTTATTTAAATGTAAATGTGTGGAAAAGCACTTCATGCTTTAAAGCAATTGTATTTTTGAACTGATTGTTCTTTCCTCTTAGTCCTCCTCTTTGTTTTTTTCCCCCACACTCTTCTTCAGCATGATAGTTGATAAATTCATTCCCTCAAAAAATTTATATACATAAAAAAATTATATTAAATACATATAAAATATAGTTTTCCTTTAAAAGAAGAATACATTTTACAGCTTTTGATATTTGCTATTAAAAAACCATTGAAATTCACTGAAAAAACCATAGGTTATAGACCATATATAGTTAGGAATTAGCATTTACAAAACCTTGAAAATTCACTGAAAAAACCATAGGTTATAGACCATATATAGTTAGGAATTAGCATTTACAAAACCTTATTTTACTCACACAAAACCATTGAAATTCGCATATATAGTTAGTTGCACTAACTATATATCGCGCACCCGCAATCCACTGCTGATCATGTCACATATTACATCATTCATGACATGGTCAGTGACATCACTGATGACATCACTGATGACATCTCAAATGACATCACTGATGACAACATCCAGTGACTGTATGTTTCTGTAAAGTTAAAATATGTCTTACATATTGAAGAATGAGTGGATGTATAAGTGTCTGGATGAAGGATTTAGTAGGTGCATGACTGACTGTATGAGTGAGTGATTAAATGTGTCTCACTGAGTGCATGGGTTAGTGACTAAACTGTCTTAATTTGTGCATCATTATGTCTGTTGTTCTGTAAACTGCTGCATGTGTTGATCAGTAGCTATATGAGTAACTATATGGGTTATTGATTGGTTGCCCAAGTATTTGTATGGGAGACTGAGTGTGTGTGTGGGTGGCTGGGAGGTGTATGACTCTGTGCATAGATGTGTGAGCAGTTGATTCACTAGATGTATGGGTTCCAAAGTGCATGTGGAAACAGCTGTATGGGCGGTTGACTGTGTGCATGAGTGTATTGGTGAGTAAATGGATATCTCAGTGCTACATGTCAAAGTAAGTACATATGTAAAACACAGTACATGTGAGAGTTGACATATATAAATAACTGTGCATAAGAGCCAGTGAATGTGTGAGTGGCTGTATGGATCATTGTGAACTTGTGTCAGGGATTGTATAAGAGAGTAAATATGTGTTAGTATATGTTTGAATAAGTAAGGTGTGTATAACTGTATAGTTGAGGAAATGGAGGTGTGATTGATTCTTTGCATGACTGACTAGGTGTGCGAGTAACTCCATGCATCAGTGACAGTCTGTGAGTGTCTGTTTACACTGAGTGTATCTAAGGTTATATTAGAGTCTGAAGAGGTTCATCGTATTATCACATGAATGATGTCATCAGTGATGTGATCAGTAATGTCAAATGAGATGTCATCAGTGATGTCATCAGTGATGTCATTTGAGATGTCATCAGTGATGTCATCAGTGATGTCATCAGTGATGTCATTGGAGATGTCATCAGTGATGTCATCAGTGATGTCATCAGTGATGTCATCAGTGATGTCATTTGAGATGTCATCAGAGATGTCATCAGTGATGTCATTTGAGATGTCATCAGTGATGTCATCAATGATGTCATCAGTGATGTCATCAGTGATGTCACTGACCATGTCATGAATGATGTAATATGTGACATGATCAGCAGTGGATTGCGGGTGCGCGATATATAGTTAGTGCAACTAACTATATATGCGAATTTTCATGGTTTTGTATGAGTAAAATAAGGTTTTGTAAATGCTAATTCCTAACTGTATATGGTCTATAACCTACGGTTTTTTCAGTGAATATATATATATATATATATATATATATATATATATATATATATATATATATATATATATTCACTGAAAAAAAAATAGGTTTCAGGCATTTTATAGTTAGGAATTAGCATTTAAAAAACCTTAGAGATTCGCTGAAAAAAACATAGATTTCAGGGGCGTTATAGATAATTGGGCATTTCACTCGTACAAAACCATAGAAATTCCCCCGTTATAGTTAGTTCCGTTAACTATAACTCACACGCCCGCAATGCACTGCTGATGATATCACATATTACATCACTCATGACATGGTCAGTGACATCACTCAAGACATCACTCATGACATCTCAAATGACATCACTGATGATATCATCCACGTGATAGAGTGGCAGACCTCCTCTCACCCTAATATAACCTTTGATACACACATTCAAAAATAGAAACTAAAATTTTTAGAACAATGGACATACCAATACCAGTTACAACAATCTATTCAGTAATTCCAAGATCTACATACACATACACTCTTTCACCAACAGTCCTATACAGTCACTCATACATGTACTCACTCATCATATGTACTCATACACCTATACATCCTGTTACATATATATATATATAATGTTGCACCAAAATGGTGTTCAGAATATGCCATATATCACGAGCCTGGTTGTTGGTCTAGATTTTTAATAGATATGGAAAGGGTACTTTTACTTTGCACTATAAAATAAGGTCTAGATCCCTGGGACTCTATGGTCCAGTGGAAGGCTAGAGTAGCCGAAACGCGTAGGCCGTCCGTTTTTTGATTAACTATATTCTGCACATGGTGTGTAAATAAAGAATAAGCTGTGGAAAACTTACTGCTGCTGTGCTGTGACTCTTGCCGATGAGTGGGGGGCAAGGAGAACTCAGAGAAATTTTGACACGCTGACTGGGCGTGTATCACGAGCACTCTCAGCTGAGGGGAGGCAGTCGAAAACCGATTCCAGTTGGAAGCAAAGGAGCCAAGACGACTGACACCTCTGCTGCTGTTGCCGAATTGCCACGACGGCACACGGGGGAATACTGTGTGTGAAGCACGTCGTGAGGAGACCGGTGAAGTCCCGCTGGTGAGTGCGCTAGCTGGGGGGTTATTCGCTCTGCTCCACTGGTGCGCGGTAGCGTTCGAGTGTTGCGAGGCGAGAGCTCCCTGTCAGCAAACGAGCCGCGGTATTGTAACCGTGATCCGGGAGCCGGGAGCCGGAAAAGTCAATGCGGCTTAAGTGTCGGAAAGTAAACACTTACACACTGTTTTAAAAAACACATCCCGTATTCCCAATTATATTCGGCATCCTCGCGTGAACGCGATTTTTATTAAAACTATGCCCTGAGAGAAGTTAAGAGAGTGAAGAGCGCAGTCTGTGACGAATAAAGACCGGGGAAAACTCTTAAAGGGCTAGTGCAGCATTTTGGGAGCCGATTGAACACTAAGTATTCACGAGGAGCAGCGGATAAACCTGGCAACCTGTGTAACCTAAAGAGTAGGAAGACAGGGGAGCCAGTGTGAAACGAAAATAAATATAAAAGCACACCTAGCAAAGAGTAGTTACATTAATCAGATTCAAGATCACAACCATACTCCAAGAAATATGGCAGATAAATCAAGAAATCGGCAGATGAGGGCGACTGAATTATTAAATGATGACAATCCTCCCGCGGAAGGTATACATCAAAGGGGCAACATGGTGGAGAAAGAAAAGGATAGGACAGTGAAAACCATAGTGCGAGAACTGCAACAGCAGAAAATATTGGAAGTAAATAAATGGTGGGAGAAAACCACTCTGGGAAAATACATTGAGTACAAGAGAATCCCAAGGAGACTGCGAATATTAATCATGCCCACATTGAATGACTTGGATGCAGATCTAATAAAACTGTGGCAAACTGACACCAATGAATGCTCTTTCAAATTAATGAGAACTCTCATTATCCACGCGGAAAGGAAATTAGAGAAGATAACAGCGGTCATCGAATCATTAGAATTGGAACTCGCGGATATTCCCTCATCCGAGGAGAACAAGGAGACCATTGAGAACATGGAAAAGAAAGTTGCAAAACATGAACTGGAGGTAGAGCAACGCAAGGCCAACAAATTTGCTAGAGACAGGTTGGACTATACAAATGGTCGAATATATACATTCGCCCGGAAATATGATAATTTGAGGAGCCACGTAGCAATGGATATAAAGACTGGACCGGAGCACATAGAAGTGGTGGACAGCTCAGAAATAAGCTCTAACGATGAAGAAAGCAATGTAACACCTCTGGATTTTCGTGGGGAGATGCAGTTGGCCCAAATGATCACGCGGCAAAGGGGAAGAGGAAGAACCAATACGTGGGGAAGGGGACAGCAATCACTCCAAAAGAAACCCCCACCAAAGCCACAACAAGAAGGGGCGGCAAGAGGAGCCAAAGCAAAAAAAGACAGAGGAAAGCAAAAGTAGCAGCAAAAAAACATACAGTATCAGACAATATTGTGATCAACCTCTCAAGTAAAGAACTGTCTGATACACAACTGAAACTTTTAAATAGAGGACTTTCCTATTGCCCAAATAAGAACATGGACGTTTCAAACACACGTATTGATCTATATAAATTCTGCAGGAAGGTGAAATTGAAAAAAAATTTCGCAGAAAAGCCCCAGAAGAAATTGGAGAGTGTGGATCCAAAGACAACTACATCATCCATAAGACACAAAGACTTACCAGCAATTGTTGCACTATCAACAATAAAAGACACAATTTCGTTGAGCCAAGAGGACCATACACATACAATCCAACAGGACATTGAATTCTGCCAGAAATCAGGAACCCCCACCAATGTAGGAGGTGAGAGCGGTTTAAAAAGGAAGTCAAGATTTTGCCCACAGCTCCCCCCGGGAAACAAAGTGGATCTCTTTCAAGAAGTTATGACAGAAGAGATAATAAAGATCGCGGGCAAATCTCTCGACCCCAAATGTAAAAGGGAGAATAACCAGAATTTAACAGCAGAGGAATACAGAGCAATGTCTGAACTGAGGAATGACCCCACTCTAATAATAAAAGCATCAGATAAAGGGGGGAATCTGGTCGTGCAAGACGTGACAGACTACATAAATGAAGCAAATAGGCAATTGGATGAAAAGGAACATTACGAACGACTTGAAGTGAATCCACTAGAGAACTGGATGAATGAATATTACTCTCTGTTGCTAATTTGGAAAGAGAGAGGCCTTATAGACTTCAATGAATACATATATCTAAAAACGGATAATCCTATCACGGCTACGATATACTTTCTACCGAAAGTACATAAATGCCTCAGTAAACCACCAGGGAGACCAATTGTTAGTTCCATAGGCTCATTGTTGGAAACAACGTCAAGATTCATAGACATCTTCTTAATGACCTATGTAACTGCTCTACCTTCATACCTGAGGGATACAATGGACTTCTTGAACAGAATATCGACGATTGAATGGAAAACTAACTATCAAATGGCAACCATTGATGTCGCCTCTTTATATACCTCAATACGCCATGAAGATGGCATTGAAGCAGTCAAAAAAAACCTGGAAATGAGATCCATAAGTCATTTGGAACACTCTGTAATGCTCTTGGACATGTTAAAATACTGCCTGACGCACAATGCATTTCTGTTTTTGGGACAACTGTATCTCCAGAAACAGGGGACCGCAATGGGAACATCATTTGCACCCACATATGCAAATCTCCTGATGAGAGCATGGGAAATGGCAGTGGTAGACAAAGAAAAGAAGCAGGGATCGAGAATCAGACTCTGGTGTCGTTTTATCGACGACTTGTTCATTATCTGGGAGGGAGATAAGGCAACCTTACAAACATTCATCGACTCATTGGAGGAAAATGAATATAATCTCCATTTCACGTCCACAATTAGCTCAACCAACCTTATCTTCTTGGATGTGGAAATTTTTGTGAGCGAAGACAAGCTATGCTCCAAAATTCACAGGAAAATGACCTCATGTAATAGCATACTTCACGCCAATAGCGGACACCCGGCTAATTTAAAATGGAGCATCCCGTATGGACAAATGCTACGGGCAAAGAGAAATTGCTCAGAAGTAAGCGACATGAAAGAGGAAATGGAGAGGATGGCACAACGCTTCCGAGAAAGAGGCTATCCTGAAGAAGTCATTTCCACTGCAAAAAACAGGGTGGCTCAAAAGAATCGGAATGATCTTCTAACTCCTGGTGGCAGCAGGAGGGATCGTAGCAATGATGAGCAAACCGGAGACGATGAAGAAGCACGACTAATCATGGATTTTAACAACCAAAGTAGATGTATGAAAAAAGCACTACGGAAGAATTGGAAAATACTACTCCTGGATAACACCTTAAAGCAAGAACTTACTCAACATCCAAGCATCACATACAGGAAAACTGCTTCACTACGAGACATTTTGACCCAAAGCCATCTGACATTGAAGGAACATCCCCCAAAGAAAACAACATGGTTAACAGCCCCAGGTTTTTGGAAATGTGCAAAATGTAAGGCCTGTGAACATGGCATAAATGCAAAAGAATACAAACTACGGAATGGCAAAATTGAAAAAATAAGAGACCATATAACCTGTGATTCAAAATTTGTCATTTATAGACTACAATGCCCTTGCGGGAGATTTTACGTAGGAAGTACGATCAACAAATTAAAGTTAAGAATCCTACAACATTTAAGGGCGATCAAGAACAGGGACCCAAGTTACCCCATGGCTACACATTTTGCCAAATGCCACAACAGCAACCCAGACTTGTTAAGATAATCAGGGATTAAACTGAGCAAACCATCAGAGAGGGGTGGTGACCGTACTTTACAGCTGCGAAAATTGGAGTCCAGGATGATCCTTGGCATGGGAACTGAATACCCAGATGGACATAATCTGGATGCTGAATTATATGTACATCTTCTATGAACTATTGGTATATCATTGAAGAAATTTTGAATCAATGGGGAACATGATAAAGCATTGAAGGTGACTATTTGAACCCATTCATGTAGATAATTGTAAATAGGCGTTCTCATTTGAGATGTCATCAGTGATGTCACTGACCATGTCATGAATGATCTAATATGTGACATCATCAGCAGTGGATTGCGGGTGCGCGATATATACTTAGTACAACTAACTACATAGGAGCAATTTCAATGGTTTTGTATGAGTAAAATGTCCAGCTAACTATAACACCACTAAAACTTATAGTTTTTTGAGTGAATTTCAAAGGTTTTGTAAAAGCTAATTCCTAACTATATAACTCCTGAAACCTATGGTTTTTTCAGTGAATTTCAAAGGTTTTTTTAAATGCTAATTCCTAACTATATAAGGCCTGAAACCTATGGTTTTTTCAGTGAATTTCAAAGGTTTTTTTAAATGCTAATTCCTAACTATATAAGGCCTGAAACCTATAGTTTTTTCAGTGAATTTCAAAGGTGTTTTAAATGCTAATTCCTAACTATATAAGGCCTGAAACCTATGGTTTTTTCAGTGAATTTCAAAGGTTTTTTAAATGCTAATTCCTAACTATATAAGGCCTGAAACCTATGTTTTTTTCAGTGAATTTCAAAGTTTTTTTTAATGCTAATTCCTAACTATATAAGATCTGAAAGCCCACCAGGAATCTCCAGTATGCACCAGGGGACTGCATTGCAGAGAGGTGTAATTAAGCCACGGCCCTTTTTACACCTCTCTGCAACGCAGCCCCTGTGCATGTTTGAAGAGGGTGAACTCATTCCCCCTGCATACTGGGGGACCCTGGGGGCCAACTAGCCCACCTGGAACCTCCAGTATGCGCCAGGGGGCTGCATTGCAGAGGTGTAATGAGGCTATGCCCCTTGTTACACCTCTCTGCAACACAGCCGCCTGGTGCGTTTGCAGAGGAGGAACTAATTCCCCTTGCATAATGGGGGTCCCTGGGGGCCAACTAGCCCACCAGGAGCCTCCAGTATGCGCCAGATGGCTGCATTGCATATAGGTGTAATGAGGCCACACCCTTTTTTACACCTCTCTGCAACGCAGCCCCCGTGCATGTTTGAAGAGGGGGAACTAATTCCCCTTGCATACTGGGTGTCCCTGGCAGCCATCTTGTGCCTTGTTAGAACCAAGGCACAAGAAAGCAGTGAAACAAAGGTGTGAAACTCGCAAAGGGGCCAGAGTAGAAACACCCTGACCCCTTAGGCCTGCTTAGGGGGTCCCACAAGGACCCCCAAGGCAAAAAGAATAATATATTTTTTTTTTAAAGTCGCGGGGTACAAAAAAACAATAAAAAAATATAAAACAACCATAAGAATAAAAAACAGTTCTTTTCAGAACTACCTCCAATTTATATAAAAATGCTACATTTTTAAAAAACTCTGTCTTTCTTTTTTTCTCCAGGGTACGCGTACCGGTACGTGTACCGATACGTGTACCGGGGCGCGCACCCCCTCAAAAAAAAAAAACAATGAGTGTGTGTGTGTGTGTGGTGTGTGTGTGGGGGGGTGGGTGTGGGGTGTGTTTGTGGGGGGGTATGTGTGTGGGGTGTGTGTGTGTAGGATGTGTGGGTGTGTGTGTGGGGTGTGTGTGTGTGGGTGTGTGTGTGTGGGGGGGTGTGGGGGTGTGTGTGGGGGTGAGGAATGTGTGTGTGGGTGTGTGTGTGTGTGTGAGGTGTGTGTGTGGGGTGTGTGTGCGTGTGTGTGTGTGTGTGGGGGGGTGTGTGTCAGAGGTGTGTGTGTGTGTGGGGGGTGAGGTGTGTGTGGGGGATGTGTGGGGTGTGTCTGTGAGGTGTGTGTGTGTGTGGGGGGGGTTGAGGTGTGTGTGGGTGGGGGTGTGTGGGGTGTGTGGGTGTAGGTGGGGGTGTGGGGGTGTATGGTGTGTGTGTGTGGGTGTGTGGGGTGTTTGGGTGTGGGTGGAGGTGTGGGTGTATGAGGTATGGTGGGGGGGTGTGGGGGGGTGGGTGTGTGTGTGTGTGGGGGGGGTATGTGTGTGGGGAGTGTGTGTGTGGTGTGTGTGTGTGGGGGGTGGGTGTGGGGTGTGTGTGGGGGGGTATGTGTGTGGGGTGTGTGTGTGTAGGATGTGTGGGTGTGTGTGTGGGGTGTGTGTGTGGGTGTGTGTGTGGGGGGTGTGGGTGTGTGTGTGTGAGAGGAGTGTGTGTGTGTGTGTGAGGTGTGTGTGTGTGTGTGTGTGAGGTGTGTGTCAGAGGTGTGTGTGTGTGGGGGAGGGGTAAGGTATGTGTGGGGGATGTGTGGGGTGTGTCTGTGAGGTGTGTGTGTGTGTGGGGGGGGGTAGTGAGGTATGTGTGGGTAGGGGTGTGTGGGGTGTGTGGGTGTAGGTGGGGGTGTGGGTGTGTAAGGTGTGTGTGTGGGTGTGGGTGTGTGGGGTGTTTGGGTGTGGGTGGAGGTGTGGGTGTGTGAGGTATGTGTGGGGGGTGTGTGTGGGAGGGGTGGGTGTGGGGTGTGTGTATGTGTGGGTATGTGTGTGGGGTGTGTGTGTGTATGAGTAAAATGTTCAGCTAACTATAACTGGTGTCAAACCTATGGTTTTCTCAGTGAATTTAATAGGTTTTTTAAATGCTAATTCCTAACTATAACTGGTGTGAAACCTATGCTTTTTTCAGAGAATTTCATAGGTTTTTTAAATGCTAATTCCTAACTATAACTGGTGTGAAACCTATGGTTTTTTCAGTGAATTTCAAAGGTTTTTTAAATGCTAATTCCTAACTATATAAGGCCTGAAACCTTTGTTTTTTTCAGATAACTCGCAAGGTTTTTTAAATGCTAATTCTATTAGCGGATAACATTTATATATGTTAATATCCGTATGGGACCACCTGAACAGCCCTAGGGGGGTCAGAGTGTTTCTACAAGGCCCCAAATCTTTTTTTTTTTTTCGATTTTCTTTTTTTTTTTGGGGCCTTGGGGGTCCTTCTGGGACCCCCTGAGCAGGCATTGGGGGTCAGGATGCTTCTACCCTGCCCCCTTTTTGAGTTCTACACATTTGTTTTTCTGCTTTCACAAGATGGCTGCCAACAGTTTCTGTTTTGGAGTGTTGACAGACATTGGCAGCCAATCAGAATGCAGCTCGCGCACTAGAGGTACGCGTACGGTACGCGTACGTGCGCGTACCGTAAGCGCACGGGTAAGCTCACGGGTAAGCTGCTATAGATATATAAAAAATTTGAACCTAAATTACTCAAAATCCACAGGAGCGCATATCTTGAGACATAGCAAAGGCACATCGGGCTACCAGTCCCTACAATTTTGCCAAGTTTGGTGGAAATCCATTCAGCCGTTCGAGCTAAAAGTGAGTTTGACCGCCCTATGGAAATTAACATGGGGAAAACACGTTTTGGGACCCCCCTTTTATCTCGGCCCCCGCTTGACGAATCCCCCCCAAACTTTCAGGGAAGGACCGGAGCGGCGCGAGGCAAAGTTAAGGAAAAATTCAGGAAGATTCCTCAACCGGCGCCAAAGTTATTCCAAATAGAATGTTGCAATTTCCCTATGGAAAACAATCCTAACTATATATACCTACTGGCGACCGCCAGTAGGTAATATATATATATATATATATATATATATATATATATATATATATATATATATATATATATATATATATATATATATGTATATATATATATATATCCTTTCACAATCTCCCAGCAGGAAGAAAAATGGGACGAACTCGCGCTTCCCTTCGTTTTTGCACTTTTTATTTTACAGTATTCAGATCATGGCAGGCAGTCACAGATCTACTCGTTTCAGGACAGCATGTCCCTTGCTCACGATCAATCTGGCCACAGGGCAACCAAACCACATATAGGGAACTATATGTGGTTTGGTTGTGGTTTGGTTGCCCAGATTGATCGTCCACAAAAGCAGCATATATAGAGCCTTTGCCCAAAGTGACGGTTCGCCAATATATAAGAACAAACCTTAGAACCTGGTCCACAGTACTGATACCCTGCCGAAACCTGGCTTGTAAATCAGAAAGAATATGAGAGTTCTCCAGCCAGGCCTGTATTCTTCCTAAAATTACCCTGGCCATGACCTTCTGGATGCAATCGATCAGGCTTATAGACCTGTAGTTTCCCGGTTTGGAGCGGTCCCCCTTCTTAAAAATGGGAAGGATCACCGCCCCAGCCCAGGTTTTGGGAATCTCAGCACCCTTATCGATAGCATTCATTAGGATTTGTATGTACATAGCCCAGGAGTCCAGGTCCTGAAGAAACAAGTCTGCTGGAATACAGTCGAGTCCCGGGGCCCTACCCTTTGGGACCTGTTGGAGTGCAAGTTCCACCTCCCTCTTGGTAATGCAGAGGGCGGGCGGGGAAGATGGCATTACAAAAATAGCTTGGGGAATCGGGTCCCCTGCAAACTGACCACTAAAATGTTGGATCCGCTGATCCGGTTCCACATTATTAGTAGGCACCCTGCTTGGGTAGCCACTCGCCCACTTGACCAGGTGCCAAAATTCGGACACATCTCTCCCAGAACAGGCTCTAAGCAAATCTGCCCAGTGAGCTTCGTCCCAGTCTCTGTTGGCCCGGGTTTGGGCAACCTTATATTCCTTCCTTTTCTCCTTTATAGCATCCCTATCTTGACTCCTGATGGCCCCTGCCAGGGATCTATAAGCTGAGCGGCAGTGTGAGTTATACCAGACTCCTGCCTTGGGGACGGGTGATATGTGTTCTTTTTTTTTATAGTTATAAAAAAAACTCTAAGTTGGTTAAAAAGGGTCTCGTGAAGGTGACCAACTCTATCTCCGTCTACCGCATCTGTCTGTAGTACTGCTAGGGTATTTGTAACTAAGTTACTCATAGCTAGCAGGGATTCCTGGTTTTGCACTACCTTTGCCCAATGAAGACGTCTAATATCATTGGACATATGACCTTGAACAAAATCCACCTGGGAACGCAACCCATCAGCAGGCTTGATCTCGGGAAGCCGCAAATCAACTAAAAGTGTTATCCTAAATGGAGAATAACCACACGAGCCCAGAAATAGAGCTACCCGTTCATTTACTGTATAATTGTCCCTGATTTAGCGAAGGGGGTCATTTACTGTATAATTGTCCCTGATTCAGCGAAGAAAACCGCTGACATTTTTCCTTACTCTGTACAGGCCAGTTGAGGTTTGGAGGAGTGGATTTGGGAGATGATGGACCAAGCCAGGGTTGAGGCAGCAAAGGAAGAGCTTTGTCTCCTCAGGACTACTATGCCCCGCCCACAGTCTATGCCCCTGTACTTGAAACAGTTGCATCAGGTGAAGATGGGTTAAAAAAAAAACATGTCCAGTGTCTTCTTGCCTGGAATTTCTGCACCTGCAGACATCTGACTGCTCGAAATGACCTTAACCAGAATCCACCCAAATGCATCATTACTGGTTGGATACCACTACAGGTAATCAGGGCCTCAGTCTTAAAAACATTGAGCCTTCCCTACTTGCATCCATTTATAAAAAATAATAATTTGATAAAATATGTTTTAGAACACTGGTTTGTGCTGCCAGTTCCTTCTTAATGTCCTCTCGGATTTTCTTTGCTACAATATATTGTATCTCTTATAAAAGAATTTGATTTAGATAACGCATTTGTAAACTCAGTTCTCTTTGGAAATATGTTGAAGCAATATTCCAGTCCTTCCAAAGAAATCTTGATAATGGGGATTGGTTGATTTGTACTTTAAGGAAATTTTGGGCTGCATAAGGTGATCACATATATACGAAAAGGATTTAACAAACAACTATGTGACCCAAAAAACCACATGAATGTTTATGGATATAGCTGTGGGGTTGGATAAAAAATGAAAGTTATAGTAACTGGCTTTGAGAGCAAGAAGTTAAGGGGCCGCTGTTTCGTGAATTACTCCCCAGACACTAATCGCACGACTTGTTCCTCCCCACCGAGACGTATAATCCATAAAATAGTGCAATTGTCTAAGGGCCGCATCAACTTTATTTCAGATCTGTGCTCCTCGAGAGCACGCAGTGCTCAGCATTCCTTCCTGCTGCCCTGTTCCCGCCATTCGCAGATGAAAGCATCTTTGGTAACAAAGGCCTCGCGCCTCTTTTGTCACCTGCGCCGCTCCCTAGAGATCCCTGGGGGAAAACATTATACCGCAGACAACTTCAGCTCAAACCCTGGCCTCTGTGTAACATTGTCTGTTATCCTGATCTCCAACATGCTGCTGCTGTTTCTGCAAAACCCCTCACCAGAATAGCAATGTCACCCCTTCCCTAAACCCTAATGTTTAGGAGATTTTTCGTCAAAGCTTATACGTTGAAAGTGACATCCGAATCGGCATTTAGAGGTCCTGCAATTTAAATGATAATAGCATGAACCTATGTAGTCGTATGTGCATACATATGTTTTGTCTCATTAATATTAGTTTACACATTTGATTTGGATTTGCAAAGCAGATGTAAAGGTATTTAGCAAAAGCTGATTGGTGAGGGCCATCGTATAGATGTGGAACAAAATATATGTTTAACACAGAATCAGTGGACAGGTAGACTTTGTGAGTACAGGAAAAATGTGGAGGAAGGCACGTTTTCTGTGGGAGCAGGGGCCTCGATCCTGGGGTGCATTTCTCCTATGGCAGTCCGGGCATTTTGTATGCTTAGTAGACCCTACCAGATATTTCATGAAAGTGGACTATGGAATAACACCGTTTTTATTAACTAATCATTAGGATTGTTTGGTGGTATATCACATTTATGGCTCCCGGTGTTATGGTATTCAATTTTTCAACATTTCGAACTGTATTTATCCATATTTATTCTTTGACCATTTTTTCTGTATTTATCCAATATTATTTTAGGTTTTTTAAATAAAGGAAGCTGCAATGGGTATTTTTCCACATTTATTTAACTGATAAATGTATACCCGCATTTGAATGTCCAAAAGATTTCCGCAGTATACAGTGCAATAGTGTTAGCTGAAAACACTTGCATTGTAGAATAGCATCAATACCTGTAGATCTGCACTTAATTGGGAAATGTATTGTCTTTTTTCATTTCCCCTACCTCTCAATCTGTACTCCTACTGACCTGTCACACATTATAGACTGTAGAAAAAAATCACCAAAAGAAGACCTATTTTCCCTATTTTTCTGAATTTAAAAATAAATACAGACAGGAAAATAAATAGTTTTCTGTCTGTATTTATTTGTAAAAATCAGAAAAAACGGAAAACAGGGAGCCCTAACCACATTCTAGTACTTCCTCAACAATGCTAACATTGGTATTAGCACCCACTTCTGGACAGGCCATTCTGCCAAATGGGTAAACACCTGGGATGCTGGTGACCCTGGATGCCGGATTCAGTCTCTTGGGGCTGTTTTCAGACAACCAACACCACAGAAAAACAGAGTAATTTCTAAATAGTGCAGTGCAGAGGTATTTTACAAATCTGCGTCTGCGGTTTTTCACTGCAGCTGCTTTATGGCCCATGCAAATACCCCCATACGCAGATTAAAAGTGACTATATTAATGCTGCAACCCCGCATTTACAGGGTCGGTGTAGGAAATTGTGCAGGAGGAGGTAGAGCCAAGTCAGACAGGCCAGTCCTGGATTTAAGACTTCTTGATGGTCGATGAGCTTCAGAGACAGGTAGGAAGCTTTTAACAGCAAGAGACACGCAGAACCTTCACCTGGCTGTGAAAAGTGTAAATATGACTTTCTGCCACCCAGTATTTATAAAATGAATCTTTTGGATAGATACTGAAGTCCAGCCCCCATCTTTTTTTGAGACAAGTGAGGCCCTCAGATGCTCCTGTGGTAGAAATGTGGTTTTTGGGTGGCTGAGGTGCACCCAGGCCAGGAAGAACCCACCACTCTAGTCAAAGTAAGCTAGATAGACAACTAAGACCTAATAACCTGTTCTCACCCTCTGGTAGCTTGGCACAGAGCAGGCATGTTTATCCAAAGAGGCAATATGTAAAGTATTTGTGCAACATACTCATACAGTTTGACAATGAATACACCACAAAAAGACTCCACACAGGTTTATAATAATAGGTTGCTATATTATAAACATATTAAGGCCAAAACAAAAAAGCTGCATTGCGCATTTCAGGCCAGGAGCTAGGGTACTTTAATATTAGTAGAGGCACAAGGCAAGGGTGTCCTTGTTCACCCTTGCTCTTTGCCTTATATATCGATCCATTCCTTGGTAAGATCGAAGGTCATTTAGATATATCACCCATAAGGATCGAAGGTACAGAGTATCGCGTCCTGGCTTACGCGGACGACATTGTGGTATTAACCTCAGATGTTTCTTCCGCACTAGCGGCCCTTAAGTCATCTTCTAAACAGCTCAGTATCAGGGTATAAATTAAATGTAGCAAAAACCCAGGTCGTTCACAACATCTAACATGCCTCACTCTGAAGCCCCTGTGGTGGGTACAGCAATGTATTTAGGAGTTAAGATCTCGGCTGTAGTTGAAACTATCTCGTATTTGAACATTTTGCGGGTTGTAGATGCCGAAACACTAAGAGGCTTATTAGGATGGCGGGCGGGCTTTGTCCGCCCGCCACCCTAACGGAGAACGGGACCGCCCGCCATAAGGGCTGGGGTACCATAGGGGGAATTAGGATGTGCCCGCCACTGTGGCGGGCACGTCCTCCATGTTTTGCATTGTGGCGGGCGGTGCACTCTGCACTGCCCGCCACAATGCAAAACACTTGTGAACGCATTTGCATGTGCAAAGCGGTAGGCACCGCGCGGTGCCTGCCGCTTTGCATATGCAAGTGTTGGGGGGTACCATAGGTACCCCCCCTGTCCTCCCTCTACACCGGCATTACCTGGGGGCCCCGCAGGGGGCCCCCGCAGCAAACACCGCCTTCCGCCGCCGCGGAAAGGCACCTATATGTGGCCATTGTAATATGGCTGGCGGTGTCCATTGGACACTGCTACCATATTATTCCATTACCGCCGCGGTCTTTCCGTCCGCCGCGCTCCCCCCCCGCCATCCTAATACGGCGGGGGGGAATCCGGGCATAGGTGTCGGGCGGATTGCCTCTGCCAGGCCGGCGGTGGCTACCGCCAGCCTGGCGGAGGCAATCCGCCTGACATCATAATGGGCCCCTAAGCTTGAACGATTGGATCATTTACATCCCTCTTTACATGGTCGATGCAATGTTCTTAAAATGTTGGTACTCCCAAAGTTTTTATACCTCTTTAGGACAATTCCCTTAGAAATCTCTCAGAAAAGCCTGTTGAAGGCTAATAGGATTTGTTTTAGGTTTCTTTGGGGGTACCGTCGTGCCCGTAGAGCCGCTAAATGGGTGTGTCTCCCTCGTGATCGGGGTGGTTGGACTGTACCTAATTTGTTAATATATTATTGGGCCACTTTTGTGCAATCTCTGGGTGTACCACTTTTGGGGTCAAGTGCCAAGGTTTACTTATGTAATTGACCTACTGTTTTTAAGATTGGTTTTGGCACGGCGGTCAAGGATATATTGACTCAAGTGTTGGAGCCCAGCTATTATAAGAAGACCAAGTTCAAGGTCATCATTGCCATGTTCCATATATGGCAGAAAGTACGGCGGAGACTGGGCATTCCTAATGTTAATATTTATACTCCATTTAAAGCTGCTCGTCTCCTTCCTTCCATTTTTCAAGATTATACAATTTTCAGATGGCAGGCCTTAGGTATTCATACCATTGGGAACTTAGTTTGTTCTGGGGAAATACTCTCCTTTTCGTTTCTGAAGGTTAAGTTTAATTTGAATACCCATGATTTTTTTAAATATCTGCAGGTCAGGAGTTTTATTCATAAACGTCTCCATGAAACCCCTTCAACCCTAGATAAGTTGGATATCTTTCAATTAATACAAGGAAAAGCTCGAATAGGGACGCTATACCAACACTTACTGACTAGCTTCCCAGATGATCTAGAAGTGCAGAATCTGAAGTGGGAGGATAGATTAGGCAAAATCGGGATCGATCTTAGGCCCACTATGGAGCTAGCTAGTAAGGTCTTGGTGTCTGCCAATTTATGGACCCAAAGTTATATGGCTGCTTTTGATCTATACTATACGCCTGCAAAAATAGCGAAATGGGGCGGAAGGAAGGGGGATCACTGTGCCAGGTGTGGGCTACATGCAGCTGACTCCATACATATGTTCTACTCGTGTCCAACTCTTCATGATTTTATGCTGGATGTTGAGCGATTTATCAATGGCACGCTTAATATCCCTTGCACTTCGTCCACAGAGATGATTATAATGGGCTCCGAAGCCTCATCACAGTCAAGTAAATCTCGCTATGACACTGCTTTTTTGTTTATAGCTATGTCCGTGATCCGTCTCTGTATCACCTCACAATGGTTATCTCCTGATCCACCTGTATTTAGTAATTGGAGAGCTAGGTTGCTTGCTATTTATAATCTGGAGTTCTCGGTGTTCACACGAAAGGGTAGGATGAAGCGAAAGCAGGCTTATAAGATCTGGGCCTCTGTGAGGGAATGGCTAAAATAGCCGTAGCGGCTTCATTATATACATTTAGGTTCTTATTCCCAAGATGCTGTTTATCTCTTGAATACCATCCTTTAATAATATGTTGACTACCCCAGCTGTCATTACTGTATTTTAATTCATGTATTTATGTTTCTGTTTTGCTTTACACAACTGCTTTGTTCGATTTCAATAAAAACCATAAAAAAAGGCCAAAACAATAAAAATTCAATGTATACTTTTCAAGATATGAGCGTTTTTAAAATATAGGTAAATCAAAGTGCTTAAAGAGATGGGTGTTGAAAGAACACTCACCTTTGGCAGTTTATATATGGTCACACCGACCGGGTTACATGGGGGCAGGATCCAAGCAATGGATCACCAGCTATGCAGCCGCAACTGGGTCAGTACATGAGTGCTCAGCGGTAACTGATAAAGAAAGCTTTCGACCAGTCCCCTGAGACCGGTACATGTAGGCAGTCTCAGCCACCTGCGAGAGAGAGAGCGGTCAGCTGCAGGGACCTCCAGGGTCCAACCATGCGAAGCACCTTCCCTGGGCACTGTTAGAAGCAAGATGAGCTGCTGGCATTGGGGGCCTCATAGACGGGGCTCTTGATGCGGCGGTCTCCTTTTTTGGGCTGAATGCAGGGCCGCACTGAGCCGTTCTTGTGAGGTGCTGTGGCAGCCTCCCTTCCGAAGGGCAGGCGGGGCACAATGTTGCCTAGCAATGCTCCGGGTCAGGAATGCGGCTTCCCTTAGTGCAGCTGTGTCTTTGGCAGAAGCAGTGCGTTGGTCTTAATCTGAGGAAGTGCTCTTTCTTTTCACAAGACAAGCACTGATCCTGACCTGAGGCAGTAAGGCACTCAAGCTCTCTCCTTGCTGAGTGTTCATTATGGAACAGCGCAAGCTGGCAATCAGGCACAGTCTGCCAAACAGGCACAGTCTGCTTCTGATTGAAGTGTAGTTGTCAGACTCTCGAATGGCAGAGTCCCATGGCAGTGTAGATTTCTTTGATGGCCCTAAGACTTCGGGAATGGGGGAAAGCCAGCAAGCCCTTGGATAGCACTTTGAGTTCAGCAGAGTAAAAGGTAGCAGGCAGCAGTCCAGCACAACAAGGTAGGTAGGAAAATTGCAGTCCCTCCTCCCACAGCTACTAGGATTGGCGTCCCGCCTGGCAGCACAACAGTCCTTCTGGCAGCTTGAAAAAGCTCCTCCTGTCTGATTAGGAATTATAGCTTAAAATTATATTAAGGAATTCCCAATGCTGGCCTATGAGACGGACAGGCTGCGCAGTAGTGAAAAACAGAAAAGGTTGTTTGTCACTATTAGGACATGCAAAACATAAAGGTACATGTCCTACCTTTTACTTACATAACGCCATGCCCTTAGGGATACCTAGGGCCTAGCTTAGGGGAGACTGATATGAATTAAAAGGGGAGTTTAAGGCTTGGAAAATAATATTAAATGTCAATTTGAAGTGCTAATAAACTGCACACACAGACCTGCACACAGTAGTAGGTCTGAGACAGGTTTGAAAGGCTACTTCTGTGGGTGGCACAATCAGTGCCACGGTCCACCAGTAACATCTGAAGTGCAGGCCCTGGGCATATAGTATACCACTTTATAAGGGACTTACCATTACAACAAATATGCCAATCAGGTATACACCAATGCCATCATGTTTAGGGGAGAAGCACATGCACTTTAGCACTCATTAGCAGTGGTAAAGTGCTCAGAGTCCTAAGACCAACAAAAAGAGTTCAGCAAAAAGAGGTGGGAGAAGCAAAAGTTTTGAGTGACCCTTCAGAGATGGCCATTTTTCAACATCCTACAATTGCACAACCTCAATGGGGAAGAGACAGCGTAAATACCCTCCAGTCTATTGCGAGAGGGTGAGTACCCTCCAGTCTATCAGGCTCAATATGATGACACCCCACAGCCTCAGACGCTACACCTGTCTTCTCCATGTCTTCCTTTCTATTCCCACTCCTCCCCTCTCTGTGATTTCTCTTATCTGTCCGCACCTTTTATCCACTCTCTCCTCCATCGACTTATACTTCTTTTTTCTCACTACTTCTTTATCTTCCATCTTATCATACCCCTTCATTCAGGTGAGCTATATCTGTGAGGCAGCAGAACAGCTAAAATATTGAATTTACTGATGCAAACAAATGCTCCAAATTATGAACGCGATCATTAAGTAAGTTAAATATCAGAAGCAGCGCTTTAGGAGAACCACAAGGCAAGAAGGTGAGCCAGCACTTCACATGGTACTATTACCTGACCTCTGTCACTGGATGGCATGCTTCAACAAGCGGCCAATGCCATTCACCTGTTCAATCTGCTAACTGCACCATCATATGTAGCAGCAAGACCCAAGAGATTAATGGTGAGGTCTGAAAAACCACAAACGGTACTGTTCCAACAACCAAGAGAGAAATACTGCTCCACCTAGTAGAAGATAAAGTGAATAAAAGTGCTAAGCACTCACAGACATCAGCACAGACAGTGAATATGATTAACCCTGGGTGGGGAACTCTGCTCCCAAAGCGGAGTTTGCAGAGTTTTGCCAACTCAGCTGGGAGTACGACGTTTGTAAAAAAAACTCTGACTCCACCACGTGGTGGAGTTTCCCCCCTGACACCCACCCCTAGACCCTGCCAGAGTTGTCCCCTTACCTGGATCTCGCCACAAGGACTTGTCCATGCCCAGGCTGCCTCCTCTTTTCAAACAACATCGGTCCCATGTACATTCTAGTGCAGTATCAATAAATATAGACGAAATCAGTTCTATATTTCAGAATGACATGTCCAGCCGGACAGAGGTCCTTCAAGTTTACTTAATAAACAGAATTCCAGAATAAAACAAGAATACCTTCCACAAAACCCTGTTTGGTGCACAAGCCTGTGCCCAACACTTAGGGGGTGTTGACAGTTAGTGATAAAAAGGAAAGGTTTTAAGGCAAACAAGCGTTCTTCTGTTTACATGTTCATTACACAGAAAATATCAGGAAGCACCATTACAACAATTTAGCAATCAAATATTCGTATATGGTGTTTAAGCAGCGCAGGAGAATTCTTCTTCTCCTCCAGTGGCTGTAAAATGGAAACCCCTTCCGTCAGGACATGCAAGGACTGCTCATGCGCATGCATGCATCTCCACCCTCCATGCTTGAGCATGCGCAGTTCTCGCGAGTCCTGCAGGAAGGGGTTTCCATTTTACAGCCCACTGGAGGAGAAGAAGAATCCTCATGCGCCAAGGAGGCAGGCAGGTAGCCCGGAGTCAAGAAGGACCACCAGCAGACGTAAGTTCAGTGTGGCCTAGGGTGGAGCAGAATGCCACTGAGTTTTTAGGCAACTCCGCAGAAATTCCGTGTAGTGCCACTCTGCCAACTCCGCCCACCCTTATCGATGCAGCATTGACAGCATTAAATGCGTAGTTCAGCACAAAAGCGAACCCCGATTACCAGCAAAGTATCTTACACCAAGCAAAGCAAGGCCCAAATGAACCCATATACACCTTCTATTCATGCCGTTTCCAAATGTCGAAGACACGCTCCTAAAGGAAATTATTTAGAGGTGCTACTCTTCTGTGCTGTGGAAAGAAATTCTCAGAATAGGTTTAACCTGCCAACACGACAACACAGGTATTTAACATATCTGAATATTATCAGATGCGTTAAACATGGTGAAACTCAGAATTGGGAGGGAGGGGACAAGCCAAACCGAGACCACTTTTTGTGTTTGTAAAAGTCTGCTTTATTGAAACAAGTGCATATCACAATTTATTAACACTGGCAACTGCATTACAAAACTAAAACCTCACTATACATAGACCTGACCCCTTGTTCCCCCCACCCCTACGATCCCCACATCAAATCCCCCACCCTGCCGAATACAAAATAACATTACATAACTACCATATTACACAATCTTATACAATATTGCATTTACAAATCCTACCCTCCAATGACCCAACCCCCTACCTGCCTTTGTGCAACTGTAACTAACAAACCTCTAGTCTAAACTTAGCCTACCTGGTTACACTTTCCCTGCCCCTGCTCACAAACTACCAACACTTAACTAAAATCTTCAGCAAATCTTGGCCAACTTTCAACAACCCCGCCACCCAGGAAAAGGTGGGAGGGTAGGTGGAAACACCGCCTCCCCATTTTCCTGCCCCCTCTGCCTCCTAGGTCTGACCCCTTAGCGTTGTTGCACATTCAGCAACCTGGCCAGGGCTTCCCTGATTTCCAGTAAGTACAAATCCATGCCCAGCTTGGATAAATGAACTCCATCTCCCCTGAAAAAAAACGGTGTATCATACCTAATGTCCCTATGCGCAATCCTAGAAACACCCAGATGATGACCGAAACGCACCATTTAAGTGTTGAGTTTTCTCCTGGCCTTGACTACCGCTCCCGGATTAACCGCTCCTCCCCAGACCCTACAAGGAACAAATTCTGTACAAATGATAGCACAATCAGACCACTGCTGCTTTATCAAAGACAAATCCCGCTTCATGCTCCTCATTAAAGCCAAACCAGTTTCCTTTACCATGTCATTCTACCCAAGATGAATCACCAGCACGTCGGGGCAGCTACCAGCCACCAAGACACCATTCAGAACCTGTCGCAACTAGTTCCATCGCATGACCCCTCTGCCCCTCCAAGAAACTTTAAACTAATCTTTATTAAATCCAAGATTTTCCCCAAAATAACTGGCACAGGCCTGGACCTGTGCCCACTTCCCAAAGGAATGTCCTATAAACATGATAGACATCTCCCTGGCGAGGGGACCTATCACTGAACCTGAAACGAGAAAAATGAATGAGCTGGGGAAAACAACAGAACCACGCTACAACCCCCGATGCGCTGCGCACGTAGTGCTGGTAGCAATCAGAAGACCATCTACCCAACTTCATGATGTCCCCTTGCCCCCAACCCCTGTTGCACGCTTCCGACGCTGCCCCAATCCTGAATGAATGCGTCCCAAAACCTTTGCCAAAAATCCGCAGCACCACAAGTGCTTTCCTCAAAACCGCTAAATGCTGGGAAGCTTTTGCACTCCGCCCATTCGTATGTATGAAACCTAAACCCAGCAGTTCAGGAGCAAGGTACCTCCACCTTGCTTCCCACCTGCACTGGCAAGTCAGCTGCGGTTCGGAAGCCTGCAAGGACACCCATTTACCCCCTCCTCCTGATCTATTTTAGATTTCCGCAGCCAAATGCAGATCCTATCCCTGAAAGGGGACACCTCACTCCATAGAAGCCCTTCCCCAGATTTCGTTCCTAACATTTCAGAGACATGAAAGGCCCCAAAAATCATCCACACCATTATAGTGGAGAAAAGACATGCTTCATATTCATCACTACGTAACCCAGGCAAAATCTGGATGACCATCCCCAATAAATTCCAAGACATGGGGTTTCTAGTCCTGCCTGCACAGCCTCATTCCTGGGCCCAACCTTCCAGCATCCGTGTCCCGATTTCTCCTGCGGATGGCGCATAATCCCAGAACAATTTTCCCACAAATGCAATCCCTGCCAATTTACCCCTCATTGTAAACTTGAAAGTCCTCTATCAATCAGATCTAAGATGAACTGTATCACGTCCTCCCCTCGGAGCAATGGTGAGTCCCGCCACCTAGCATCTGAGCACCAAAATTCCTCCCATGCTGTCCTATACGCTATCCTCGTGGATTGAGCAAGGGACCCTAAAACCAGCTGCAACATCCTGTGTTGCCTACATAACACAAATTCTGCAGCATGCTGGTCAGGTGTCTGTCCGCGTCCTTGGCTAGCCCGCGGAATCTCCCCTTCTGTGAATGAGACAAAGCATCCGCTATGTCATCGTCCACTCCTGGCACATGCACTGCTCGAAAGGCAATATCATGACGTAGGCAGCCCAACACAAACACCCTGAACAATTTCAAAACGTGTTCATCCCTGGCCAACTGGCGGTTCACCAATTCAACGACCGTCATGTTGTCAATTCTGAAAGTTACCTTCCTGTGTGCCAACTGCTCGCCCTATAGTGTGACCGCCACCACCAGTGGGAAAAATTCCAAAAAGGCTATGCTCCTACCCCCCGCTGACTCTGGTGGCCACTGCTCTGCACACCATTTTCCCTGCCAATAGAGGCCAAAGCCCTTGCTCCCTGCCACGTCAGAAAAAATGTGGACATCCCAAACCATGTCGCCCTCTCGCATCAAGGGAATGCCATTGATGTTCTGCAAGAAAAACTGCCACATTTGCAAGTCTTCTCTCACACCCGCAGACAGCTGCACATGATGATGAGGAGGTCTCTGTCCTGCTAGCGCCCCGCCCAGTCGCCTGCAAAATGTTCATCCTACTCTCACCACTCTGCAAGCAAAGTTGAGGTGGCCCATCAGCTCCTGAATCTCTTTCACTGTGACCATGTATTTCGACAACATTTTCGCAAGTAGCCCCAACATTTGCTGCTTTTTGTCCTCCGGCAGGCATGCCTCCATCACTTGAGAGTCCAACTCAATGCCTAAAAAGGACAGAACCGTGCAGGGCCCCATAGTCTTTTTCGGTGCCAACAGCACCCGAGTTCCATCATGATCTCATTGAAACTGTCCAGTGCCTTCTGGCAGTCCGTGGAGTCTGAGGTGTCCACAAAGAAAAAGTAATCCAGGTAGTGTGTTACTCTTTGGTGACTCGTCTGTTCCGAAAACAACCATTGAAGGAACGTGCTGAAGCACTCAAAAAGTGTGCAAGACATAGAACAACCCATCGGTAATGCCTTTTCCACGTACCATTTACCATTGAAATGGATACCCAAAAGATCCCAATCATGTGGATGGACTGGAAGCAACCGGAAAGCTGACTTTATGTCGCACTTTGCCATCATCGCCGTTGCGCCCGGTGTCACTACCAGTGACATGCCCACATCAACTGATGAATAGGATACAGTAGCTTCACTTTCGTCGATGAAATCATTCACTGAGCCCCCTCCTGGCCACAACAAATGTTGTATTAAACAGAAATGCCCTTGTTCCTTCTTTGGCACCACTCCTATGGGTGACACAGTTAAATTTTCAAGTGGGCAGTCCTCAAAGGGTCCAGCCATGCGGACCTCAAGTACCTCTTTATCCAATTTATCCTGCACTCTGTCCGGATGCTCATTCGCTGACTGTAAATTGTCTGCCCACCTTCTTGTCCTAGGTCCCTCGTACCCTAGTCGAAAACCTTCTTGAAAACCAGTCTGCAAGCGTTCTGCAGCCTCTGTGTTACTATAACTCTGCAGGGCTGCAATCAATTTATCTGTTCTAACCGGAGTTCGAGCCTTTTGGCCCATGCCCCATAGCCCCTTGCCTGCCTGAGAAAGGCTGCTGCTGCTGTCCCCCCGCCCTAACCCCCCCTGACTGCTACTGCTGGTTCCCTTGTTGCTGCCCCTGCCCTCCCCCAAAGCAATTGACCAATGCATGTCTGCCTCCGCAATTCGAGCAGTCATGCCTAAATCTGCAGTACTCCCGGCATGCACAGTCCCTTATTGAAATCCCAGCAGGCCCCTTTTGTTCCCGACTGTCCTCTTCCTGTGCCACCCACCCCTCCCCGGGTGGGGTGCCCCTGAATGGGCCGATATACGAACGGGAGGCCGTTGGCCGTGAAGAAAGTTTTTCCCGCTCCGACCAACCCCATTGTGTGCTGCCATAAATCTGTAACTAATTTACCCCATTTGGCCTCTGTGTCCCATGCCATGCGTGCCCTAAATTCTTCATTGTATTTTGCTGGTGCAAACCCACCCCCTGTAGTTTGGGCCTTTGTGATCACTTCCATGTACTGGAACATGGCCACACACCTCTCCGGGTATTTCTTGCAGTACACACTCGCATATATTAAGAATGCCGCGGTCCAATTCTCAATTGCGAGTGATACTTTCGGCCTCTTGGCCAGTATGTACTCCTCCTCCTTGGACCCTTCTTCCTTCCATAACTGTCTTTAGTTGTCAGCATTAAATGCGACCAAATGCAAGGCAACCATTTTATCTTTAATCCTTTACTTTTCAGCTTAGTCTCGGGCTCCACTGCTGGTATTTCTACTGTCCCTTTTTTGTCAGTCCTGCTGTCCCCTGTGTTCCCGGATGCCTTATCTGCGTCCTCTGTGCCCACACCCGCATTTGCAGCCCCACCTTCCGCACCCCCTGCCCCCTCCCTGAGTCATCGGTACCAACTCCCATATCCAGCACATACTTTCCCTTCCTCAACCTACCCCCATCCCCCTTCCCTGTCATTTGCCACCCCCACTGACACCATTAGGGGTCATAAACTCGCAGTCTGTTTACCTGGCTCCAATGACTCCGCCCGTTGTCCTTCCGTCCGCCTTGCCAAGGGGGCTGAACGCTCCCCCAACGCGATTTCCGACCCGTGGGCTCAGCCCTGCGTTGTGAAACCTGGAAAACACTAGTTACAGCATTACTCGGCCCCCCGCTCCCTCATCATCCGTGACCCTCAACACCCCCTCCTCCATGCTATCTTCGCGTTAATCTAGTTCCTCCTCCCTGGAACCCCAGGCCTTCTCAGCCGGAGGTGCAGACTGCACCCTCCTAACACCACTTAAATGTCGATCCTTGGAGCTCCGTTGTCCACGATGTCCCTTGGACCGTTGAGGCCCAGTGAGTGTTGGGGCCAGCGAGCCCGCCTGGGCCTTCTTCTGCCGGCCGTGTGGTGATCCCCCGCCGGTACTGGGTATGCCGCGCGAGGCTCCACCCTCCCTTATCGTTGGTGACATCGGACTGCACCCAGTCCACCCAATAGTCTGGTATGATGGGTCTATCCCTCTTCTCTCTCCCATCCCAACTTGTCTTCGTACCTGCCCCCAAAGTGTTGGCTGCCCATGCCCACCCCACCGCACTCATGTTCACCGCCTTCCCTCCCTCCCCTAGCTCCCCCTCCCCTCCGCTCCACTCCCAACCTGTCGTGCCATGCCACCTGGCCCAACTCGGCCCGACCTCTACCCCCACACAGCACCCCCATCTTCCCCCGCTACCTCCTGTCCCCAGTTGCCCCCGTCCCCCCTCCCAAACCCCCTGACCTGACCTTCAAATGACGCCCCTCTATGTGGCTCACCCCCCCTGTCCCCCGAACCTCTTCTGTCAAAGAGGAGAAAATATCCATGCCTCCCCAGTCCCTTTCGCTCCCTTCTGACTCCAGATCAATAGGAGAAACCTCCCCCCTCCTCCACAACCCAGAGGCCACTCCTTCCCGCTTCCCCCACCACCACCCCCTTCTCAGAGCGCACCAGTGAACTCCCCCAATCTCCTACCCCTCCTCCCACCACCCTCTCCCGCTCCACCAATATGGCCTGCCTCAGCGCCTCATGCTAGTCCCCAATGCCCTCCCACTGGGCAGCTGGCTGCCCCCTACCCCCAATGCCAGAGCTACCACAGAGGCCTGGATGACTACTCCAGATTCCATATGCGTGCCTTTCCTCGCCTGTCTCCCCTTGGAACTGGCCCCCTGCTGCTCCGCGGGCAAAACATTCCCCTTCTCCCAACTGCCCAGAGATGCCCCCCATGCTCACAAGTGCCTGCCCCCCCAACGGAAAACGCTCCTGCCTCTACAAGCAGGCGCTTCTTCGAGCAGAAGCTCCGGAACCCCCTCCCGTGTGGGGCCGCTCTTCTCACATACGAGCGGCCCCTGGACTCCCGCGACCTAGGCGGGGAGAAGAGGGTCGCACTACCCCGCTGAGCCCCTCTGCCCCTCACCGAAAAGGCCGCAGTCGCCCACCCACCCCCGTGAGTCACAGAATCGACAAACGGGCCGTGCCCAGGGAACCCGCACGGCCCCCAGCGCTCACCTTCCCCTTACAAGCTTTCCTGGGGGGAGCAAGCAACCACAGCGGCCGCCACCCCCGCCGCAGCACACCTTGCCGGGCGCAAGCCTCCCAAGGTCTCTGGCATGAGGAGAACCAGCCGGCGGGCCTCACTCAACAATCTCACCGCCTCCAACACGCGGTAATCTTCAGCAGACATAATCAAATTCCTACAATACCTGACAATGACCTACACTGCCACTACAAACTACCACAGCCACAAGGCCAAAAGCAGGAAAAACGCTAAACACTGTAGCGCTCCCAGCCACCAGGTCACCAAACCTAAAATGGTGGCTGGGAAAGCGCGAAAACAGTCCTTACACCACTTGGGCCGGAAGTAAAATTGGACTACAATTGGGCTATTCCCAATGTAGCCCAAAACCCAAAAAATTGCCGCTACTTGGCCAGCCCCACCCCCTCCCAATCTGCCCAGTGGACAACCCCCCTTCCGACCCTTGCGTAAACAGAGGTTTACCCAGGGGTCGAAAGTTACCAGTCAACTCCTAATCAGGGCCCTGCTGTTCCATTGTGTCCACGTCCAACCCTTAGCCGAAATTAGTTCTATTTTGTTCTGAAATGTTTGGGGGATGTTTGTCTGAAAATATATATCCCCTGCTGGCTGACACACTTGTTTGGGTCCAAGTGTGTGCTCACAAATGTTATAAATAAAGTTGGCAAGTGTGCGCGCAGTAGTTGGTAACATAAGCACTGAGTCGGCAGGGTGACCAACTGGCATGGTTGTAAATTCAGGACGGTGAGTGTAAAAATTCAGGACAAAGGGAAAAAATTCAGGACAAAAATTCAGGACGGAAGGTGAAAATTCAGGACAAAAATTCGGGACAAAGGTATGTTCTACAGCCACTACGAAGGAGGTCATGCAATGGTATATTACAGGCAGGGCACCAAAAGGGCATGAATCCCGACCACACAGCCCTGAAGTGTCTAGTTTTTGCAAGCTCAAAAGACTCTCAATTCTTAAGAACAGTTTTCTGGCTCTACTGTACTCTGGTCTCCACATCTCTGCACTTGATGAGATCAGATAGTAGAGAACGGAGAATAAGTATTCATCAGAGGTTCTGTGGGACTTTCATTTTTCTGAGGGTAGCCACCCCCCAGAAAGTTCAGACAGTCTTTGCCCACAGTTCTCAACCAGAAACACAATCTTATTTGACTTGCATCCGGCCTAAATGATAAAACTGTGGTGTTGTTGAAGGAAATATCCATGAGAGCAGCACTCCAACCCACAGTACTTGGAAGCTTGGAGCGCAAATTCCTTGACATAGAATTTCCCGCAGAAGTGTTCTTGAACTTTCATTTTTTTGCCATGGGCATCATTTATGGGTGCAACGGTGACCCCCTGGTCTCAGCGGAGTAAGGGTGGTGTCAGAAACAGGAGTGATACAAAGCCCTAATGAGCCTTGTTTACTTTCTGTACCTCCTACCTACATCATTTGAAAGTAAGGTCATGAACGTTCTAACCAGTAGCAGGCTGTAAGCTAAGCTACACACTTGCAAAACAATTATTTATTTCTGAAAGTGGAACCTACCTACTCCTCCACCCCCTGAGCGCATGAAGGGAGCAAGAAATAAGAAGTACAGCAGAGAGGGAGAAATGGGTAATAGAGAAAAACTATGAGGAGATATGAGGGGTAAAATACAGTAGGAAGAGCATGAAGAGGACACTAAAGAGAGACAGGTGAGAGACTGAAAAATAGGAGTGTGATAGAGAGAGGGATTAAATACATAAGAGAAGGGCAACAGGTGTAAGGGAAATATAGACCTGTGAAAAAGAATGAGGCAGGTGACAGCGGTAGGTGATATGCACATAGACAGGTAACAAAGAGACAGCCAAGAATCAGAGAGAGAAGGAAAAGTGACGAGATGGGATGACAGTATGAGAGTTGTGATCTACATAGAGGCAGATGTCGAAGAGAGAACAGAAGAGAAGAGAGACAGATGTGAGAGAGGTGCGATAAAGAGAGGTTATAAAGACCGCTGAAAGGGTGGGGTGGTAGACAGGTGAGAAAGTACAGATGAAAGAAGGGAGACAATTGAGAGTGTGGTGATAAAGTAACAGACAGGTTATGTTGTTTACAGTGAGAGAGAAAGAAAAAGAGAAACTGGTGATAAGAAGACACACGTTAGAAAAAACAGCTGAGGGAGAGGCAGGAAGTAGGAAAGGTGAGAGGTTTGGACCTGATATAGGACTGCTGCAAAAGAGACAGACAAGGGGTTATAAGAGAGGTGGAAGACAGGTGAAATAGGTGAAAAAGTAATAGAACAGGTAAGAAAGTCAGTTGAGACTCCTTCAGTTATAGATCTGCAAAACACCATCAAATATTTTCGCCCAACCACATCTAAGTGGCAGGGAATTCTACTAGATCAGAGTGGTGCCCACCGGAACAGTTTTTTCATATATTGTTTTTAAATCCAGACAAACTATCAGCTGCTCAATAGCTGATAAAGGACAAACCGAGGCAGGATGAGCAAGCACCATTTATTCACAGCTAGGCTGAACATCTTCACCTTTAGAGAGAAAAAAACCATTGATGAGGTTTCTTGCATCATAAACATCATGTACCGAATAACACACTGTGATCTTGCTATGGTATTTTGCTCTTGCTCTCAGGAAGACTAAGGGGCCCAATTCATGTTAGATGTGATATTGATATATGTGATGTGCAGATTCCAGCTTTACTGGGTGCAGAAATGCAGAGAGTAACAAAAATGTGTTTCTGTTGAATGTGCAGGCACAAGGCCTCGAATCAGGACACATGTAAGATTGAACTTGGTAATTCCATATCAAGCATGATTTCCCTGATTTTGGACCCAATAACTCGTGACTCCTAGTAATTGGGAAAGTCCCCTCAACTCGTTAACAAACATTCCTCTTATTTAAAGAGTGAGGTGTAGTTTGAAGGGGAAACGTGTGAGAGAAAGCTAGAGATAGCCTAGGAACGAGTACACTAGGGGAAACTGTGAAACAGCAAACAAACTTCGATGAACTGGAAATAAACGCACACACACTTAAAAGAACGGTAAAAAGCACATTTGAGAAGTTCTTTGCAAAGGATAACAAAGTCCATGGCTGACACAGTGGTCCAGAAACTGGGGCTGTGAGAGCCTGCAGGCCTGGCAAACGACGTCACTCTTCCAAAAATGCAGGAGTCGGACCCTACAAACACAAAACCGAAAGTGTGCTTCTGCATGTACTAAACTAATGTAAGGGCGGTGCCCTAAAGCTGTTCTTGTTGGCCCTGAAGCATCGGTGCCAATGAAAACAGTCCTGCAGTGGAGCCTGGAGCACTAGGATTGGCTGAAGGCTTTCAAGCCAATCCTAGGTTCTCCACACAACGTCTTGGTCAATCATTGAAGAGTGAAAGCCACAAAATTATTGTCTGTCACCCAAAATCTGTAGAATTACGGACAGATGGCGTCCGTTAAAGATGTTGTCACGGACAACGGACAGAGAGTGCAAATGACCGACTGTCCGTGAAATTTACGGACGGTTGGTCATCCCATGAGTCGGTGCATTTATTGCTGCCGGCGCCGCTCCTACCCAGGCCCTGGTAAAAACCCACAGTCCGGAGCCTGTCCTCCTAACTACAGTGACCCTCAGCTCTGCTGATAACTTTTCTCTTTATACTTCCTTTTCCTTTTCCATTTTAATTTTTTGTTTTTCCTTCTCTCCTCCAATTGTCTTTCCTTCTCTCAACCCTCTCTTCTCCTCTATTCTCTCTAATCGTTTTTCCCAATTTCATTTATTTCTTCTGTACTCATTATCTTTCATAATGTTTTCTTCCTCCTTTTCTTATCTTTTACCTGTATCATCTTTTCCGTCTTCTTCCTCTTCACTCTTTTCCCTTCTTCTGCCCTTCTACCTCTCCTCTTGGCTCGCCATGTTTGTTCTTGAGCTCCTTTCGCTCCTGCCACCCTTCTTCCCCTCGCTGCCTTTTCTGCCCTCTGTCACACTTTAACTCTCCTTTGATTTCTTCCTGCCCTCTTTGCCTTCTTTTTGCTTCGTTCCTTCATCTTCCGCCGATAGGTTCTCGCTTCTGCTCTCCCCTTCACTCTCCTATCTCTCTCCTCCTCCTCACCTAGCCTCTCGCCCTTCATCTCGGCTTGCGTTTCTTCTTTCTTTGTACTCCTGCGCAGATTGTCTGAGAAGAATGCAGCTAGGCACCCGCCTCAATTTGTTATTTGGAACATAACAAGTGAAAAATATCAAACTCTTATAACTATGACAGTAAAACTTTTATGTGATTCCACCCACCCATCTACAAGGCATGATTTATTTATTGTTTTATCATACGCATTGCATGTACCACAACACGGTACAATGTACGAAATAAGAACTCTTGGTGGCAATTACGCTTTTTCTGTCTCAGCGTTAGTCACCCGCTGAAGCACGGCATCTTGTGCTGTTTGTTCCCTTATTTCTTCTAGCGAGAGAGCCCGCGGGCATGACCACTGGGTGACCATGTTGACGAATTCTTCTGTCTTTGTTTCCTGCTCGTCAGCCTAGCTGACCTGATGGTGTTGGGTGTCTGGACAGAAAGTTTGCCGGATTCTTTGCACCTGGCCGATATGACAGCTCCATTTGATAATGTTGTAACTGTATAGCCCATATCTCAATTCTGGGGGGCGGGTTAGGTGCTGTCCCTCTGAACAGTGGAACCAAAGGCTGATGGTCTCTTATGACTCCGAATGGGTGTCCGCTTACGTATAGATGAAAGTGTTTGCATGCCCATTTGATGGCAAGCGCTTCGCGTTCTATTTGCGAGTACCTGGCTTCTGTGGCTGTAAGCGCCTTGCTATCGAAGGCTAAAGGAACCCAGGTCCCTGGCTCGGTTTCTTGGCTAAGAAGCGCGCCAAGGCCTACAGGGCTCGCATCTACTAGTAGTTACGTGGTGCGCGAGGTGTCGAAATAGGCCATGGTTGTACTGTCTAGTAGGCCCGACTTCACCTGCTTGAAAGCCTTGTCCTCCTCTGTGGACCAGACCCAAGGAGCGTCTTTCTTTGTTAAGTTCCTTAGTGGTTCCGCAATGGTTGCCAGATTTCAGATGAACCTCCCGCAATATGTTGCCATTCCTAAAGCTTTGTACTTCAGGCACGTTGGTTGGGGCCGGAGCTAGTTGTATTGCCTGAGATTTTTGGGGGTCTACTTTGACGCTGTCTGAACTGAATACATAGCCAAAGAAGTCAATTGTTTTACAGAAGAACTTGCACTTTTCTTTCTGGAGTGTCACCCCATGTTCGGCCAGTCGCTGAAGCGTGGCTCGAAGGTGCCTGTGATGTTCCTCAAGGGTTTTGGAGTGAATTAGGATATCATCACTCACGTTCAGCACGCCTTGGAGACCTGACAGAAGATCCCTTACAGTATTTTGAAAGATCTCTGCTGTGGAGGATATCCTGAAGTTTAGCCTTTTGTACCTAGCAGCCCCAGGTTTGTCGAAAATGTTGTGATGTATCAGCTCTCTTCCGCTAGCATTAGTTGATGATATCCGGCATTGAGATCAAGTTTTGAAAACCATTGCGAGCCATTTAGGTCAGCTAGGATATCGTCGACTGTTGGTGTCAGGTGTCTCTCCCGTTTTATAGCTCTGTTGGGCATTCTCATGTCAATGCAGATCCGGATCTTCCCTGGCTGCTTCTGCTTTTCGGCAATTACCATAGGAGATACCCATGGGGTGGGCCCATGCACTTTCTCAATAACTCCCTGCTGTTCAAGTTTCAACAGTTCTTGTTCCACCAGTGGCCGGAGGTGAAACGGGATCCGTCGGTACCTTAATGCTACAGGTTGAACTGCCCGATCTATGTGTAGTTTCACTGGGGGTCTTTTGATCTGTCCTAACCCTTTGAATAGTTGAGGGAACATGTCCAGAATGTCGTCCACCTGGAGGAGCTTGATTGCGTTAGCGAACACGATGAGATTAAGATCTTTGGTAGTGTGGCTTCCAACAAGTATGTCTGCCTCTCTATCCACGACGTGGAACATGGTCATTACCTCTTGTGCTTCGGACCTCACTCGAACTGACATCTTTCCCTTCAACGGGAGCGGCGTTTGGCTTCCATACGTGAATATGCGGACTTTGGATGGTGTCAACACGGGTTTTGGTTTCTGCTGCTTGTAGTGCTGTGCCCCCATGACGTTGACGGTTGCCCCGGTGTCAATCAGGCCAGTGACAGGGAATCCGTCTATTTCAATATTTCATTTGGGTTGTGGTCTTCGTCTTTTCTTCAGATCTTCTGCAAATGACACAAAATAGCACTCCTCGTCATCTTCTGTGGAGTAGTCTTCCACACATTGGGCGTGGCGAGCTGAGGCTTGGGCTGAACGCGACGTTGTTGGTTCTTCTAGCGCCAGGTGTCTCACGGCTCTTGTTGGTGGCTTCCTTCCCGAGTTGTATCTACCACGTGAACCTCCGCGACATACACTTGCGAAGTGGTTGGGAATTCCACATTTGGAGCATGTTTTTCCTTTCGCCGGACAGCTTTCTGGCAAGTGCTCTTCTCTCCCGCAGTATCCACACTGCGATCGCCGCGATGTTCGGGTTGGCCACCTTCCTCGCCCGCCCCGGGACGATGTGCGTATTGCGTCTGCCCGCTCCGTTTTCACTGGCACCGCCTGCTCAGGCTGTTGGTTGAGGGCTGATTCCATCGCTGTTGCTCTTATGTCTGACAGCTCATGGGATCGAGCAAGGATCAGGATTTCTTCCAGGGTTATTCGGGGTTGTCGCAGGATAAGCGTTCGCAAGGTTTTGTTGCGACAGTCTTGGATAAGTTGTGCTGTGACCTCCTTCGTTTGATCATCCTCGGTGCACGTACTCGCTAGTTCCCTGAGGCGTGCATGAAAGGCGCCCATTGTCTCACCTTCGCGTTGCCTGGCTTGTCGAAGCTTGAACCTTTCATAATGGGGATTGAGCTGAGGGTCAAAATGGGCATCCAATGCTCGGACCACAGCATCATAGTCAGTGGCCACGCCTGTGTTCGGAAGGTTTGCGAACAACTTGTATATTTCATCGCCCGCGAAGTGTAATAACAGTGACCTTTTCACGGCTCCATCGGTCTCTCTCGTCACGATAAAGTAGTTGTTGAGGCGACTCACCCATGTCTTCCACCTCGGTGATGCGGTTGCGGGATCTATCAATTCACTAAATGGCGGGAGCGCCGTGATTTGCATGTGGACTGGAGGCGGGATCGCCATAGGGACTGCTTGTGGTGGACCTGCTTGCGCTGCTGGAACTACCGGTTGAGACGCTTGTTGTTGGGCTGCTTGCCCTGTCGGGTTTGACATGATGTATTTTCACTTGTTTGTGCCCCAGCTGGCGCTGTTCTGCTATCGCCCTTCACTTGACTTTGTGTGTGCGTTTGTCTTTCTTTTTGTTGTATTTGCTGGTGCTTGTTTGTCACCCTCTTTTGGTGCTTGGGATTGCTGGTGGTTGGTGTAATGCCCCTGTCCTCAGGACTGACTGTTTTTGGGTAATTATTGGTGTCTTTTCCTTGTTCACTGCTGTGGGCTCACCATTGGTTTCGGCAATGCTTCTTTGTTTTTCGTGCTCGCTTCTAGGGTTGGGCCTGTCTCTACTCTGTGACAGGTTTCCTTAAGAGGGCCTTGCTGGGCCTCCGCACGCGTCTCCTCGCGCTGTTCCTGGGTGTCGGCTCCCGCCTGCTGTTCCCTGCGCATGCGCGTGACTGTCTCACTCGCAGGTCTCCGGCTGGGTTCCTGGGCTTGCCGCTGGCGCGTACAGCGCTCTGTTCACTGCAGCAGATTTCGGGGCACCACACAGGGTCAATCGCTGCTTAGCTTGGCAGACACTCATCGCGTCACGCTTCCTACCATTCGCTGGTCGCGATGCTCGTTGCAGTCAGCATCAGTTCACGGTCACGATGGACGTTGCGACTCTGGTAAGGCGTGAGTCTCGGCCATCCCACCCTCTTCGCCAGTGTGACTGCTCCTCGTAGCATCTGCAGGAGTCAGGGTAAATTACTGAAAGTGTAGGCCTAATACAATATGCATAATAATGGGACACCACACACTAGGACTGCTACGTCGGCCGGAAGTCACGAGCGACTCCCGCCTGTTTATTTATGCTCTCTGGCCACGCCTGGCCAGAGAGTGATGCATTGTGCGAGGTGTGTTCCGGGGTGGGCTGACAGCCCCTGCACAACTAGACCGCTACAAAAGACAGGGTCAGGGTTGCTGTCATTTCGTGAAGCAGGCTTCCAGCTGGCCCATCTCTATTATTCTCACTCTTTTTGGACACATGGAATGTACTGTGGATGCGGGCGGTACATATGTGATCATAATTCTTACATTGCGCGGGCTCTAACTTTATCACACCAAGGCACTTGCCTGGTCTGCAACTCAACATGTAAACATTCTGTGCAACTCTGCAAGAACGAAGCTGAGGTGACGAGATGGGGAAATTAATTATGACGTGAACATCATAAATGGTAACTTTAATAGGATCTAATTAATAAAAGTAGACTTAAATTACACTTGAGCTTTTCTGCTTGTGCCCCGTGGTAATTATTAGGCGCTTCGTGAATATTTTGAATCTAAATATGAACCCTAGCATTATGTTCAGATTCCATTAAAACTTTGCACACTGACATGTTGGCAGCCGGCCACGCCTGTGTTGCAGAATAAAAGCTCTCACTTAACGGAATCAGTGCGCTTTTCTTCATAGATACGGGTGAGATATTCAGGACGGCGTTACAAATGAATGAGCTTTGATTTGAAATGCTTCATTTGGAAGGTGACTTTTTAGGGACATTGGGAACACTTTTTCTTATCCAGAAGTATCTGTTTTACCTATGACACATTGCTTTTAGAGTGTGCTTTTCTATGGTGAATGCTATGCAAGCTATTTCACTTTTTAAACTTGATTTCTCAATGTTGGAATTAAGGACAGAAAGTGAAGAGAGCAAGATAAGGCAGCTGGGGAGAGAGAAAAAAAGGAGGGGAAGGAAGAAAACAGGAGTAAGATCGAGGGGAGTACGAGAGATCGAGTGTAAGAAGGAAGGAATGCGGTGTGAGAGGGAATCATAGATTTATTATGGTTCAAGGAAAGAAGAGGACAGAATTAAGAAAAGAGATGACAGAGCAAACGAAAGGAGGAGTCAGGAGAAAAGGAGATTGAAAAACAGCTGTTTATGAAGAAAAGGTGTTCTATGCTGCACCTTGGCCCTCATTTTTTTCCCAAAGATTCCTTTTGAAGAGTGCAGCCCCAAACCATTCTTGCAGTAAAGGAGCTCACGTGCAGCACGTGTTCTTCTCAGAATGGGGCTGTTATGATGTAACATGGCAGGGCTTGTGGTTCCCAGTCCGACCCTTTCCACACCAGCTCTGACACAGAGCAAAGTTTTACACATACAGCTAAAGCGCGCTATTCAGGCTTCAAGAGGGCTGCGACCTGATGCACCAGGTATGTAACAACTCTCTTTTCATTGGAGTGATATGGCAGCCAACAGGAACCAATGCATTATTTCAGGATGAATGCCCCACCCATCATTATCCCTGAAATTTCCAATACAGAGAGTTTTGATAATGCTAAACCTCAGAATGTGGGTTGATAGACCAATCATCAAGCGGATGGAAGATCTTCTTGGATGTAAGTTTTTCTCGGGCTTCGGTCAAATAATGAATGCTCCATCACACACAGATGGACATACTATTGACTGTGTGTTTTCTGATGAAATTTAGCTCACTAATCCAATGATGCTGCCAGCAATGGATGTACGTCGTTACAACGCATGCTTTTACAACGCATGCCTTTACGACGCAACTTTTAACAATGCAAGTTGTTACAACGACTTGCGTTGGGGGGCGCTGGATAGTGAATAGTTTAATTTACTATTCCAACTCCAGTCCCCGTGGATAGTAGGGAAGGTGTTGGATAGTAAATTAAAACTATTACCTATCCTAGAGCGGCCCCCAGCGCAAGTCGTTGTAATGACTTGCGTTGTAATGGTTGCGTCGTAAAGGTACTGCGTTGTTAAAGTTGCGTTGTAAACGCTGTTCCCCGCCAGCAATATGAATCTGACTATTATAAATACAATTTACCAACCAAGTCAACACAGAAACCCTAGAACACAGTCGATAATGGTCAGTTAAGTCAGGCATATTCACGAGTATGAATTCAACAAGATCTACACAGCAGTCATGAAAAAACCTCCAGTCTCCACAGACACAGAAGCCATGTTAGAAACCCGCTACCATGAAACAGTCAAATCGTTATACAGATTAGCCCTACACTGATGAAGAAAATCACACCCAGGGACAGCATCAGCCAGCAAATCATCCAGCATTGAAATCGCTGAGCTGAACAGGTTTATCAGCTGAAACAAACTAAGGGAGCAGACACACTGCCAGTGACGCAGAAGGGATTACTACAAAGGTATGAAGACAACCCAAATGACATGGTAGATGGGTCCAGCGCCTTGAGACCCTTACGGGTTAGTAGTCACACTTTACAAGTCACCTGATTGATTGATTACACAGGGAATATTACTGAGGCATCAAACTTCACAATAGGCAATTTTTGCATCATCTTCCCAAGAAATCAGAGCAGCAGTGTCATGAAAACATACCCTCTTTGCAAAGCTGCCATACTGAAAGTATCTAATACCATTGTTGGAACCAAAAGTTTGAAGAAAATGGTAGGCACTACATCGAGCTCTATTCTTTCACCTCATCCCTTCATTACTCAACCCCATGAACTATTTATTTTAGATCTTCTAACCATTGAAAGAGGTATTGGAATTGAGATTAGCAATGAAGATCAAAGCATCCAAACTGTTAGATCAAATCATGATTGCCTGCCCTAAACATCAACATCACAAGCTTAAGAAATCTGTTCCTCCTCGAAGATCTTGTATGCAGAATACTACAACACCTCACTGATAGATCCTTTTAAAAACTGCCATTGGACTCTATACTAACCCATCTACCATGTTCCATATCCCTGAAAAATCTTTGCAGCTTGAGTTGGAGAGATCACCTCATGCCTGTACGGAACAAAACCATTGCTGCTATGACAATGAGTCAGGATTCAGATGCTCCGGTGAAATAAAAGCTTCTGATACACTGTGGACCAGATCTTGAGATGATGTATTTTGGCTGGCAACCAAATGTAGTAGCACATGAACCACAACATTAAAACTCTGGGACACACATTGAACTCTGGGAGTTCTGTTAAATGTTAACAAGACATTCACAATCCAAATCTACTCTCCGGAGTGACCAAAGCTATCAAAGGCTTCGGAAGATTATACAGCTGCTTCAAACTGAATGTCAAATGGAGCTAATGAGAGCTCTGGTATTGAACCATTCAAGCTACTACATCATTGATTACACTAGCCTTTCAATCAAACTCAAAAACAGGGTGCATAGATTGTAGAACCTGGAAGCCAGATTGAGGTTAGTTCTCAGGAACCACCACCATGTTATACCAGCTCTATTGCCCATGAATGTTAAACTCTGTGCATCAACCACAAAGTTTACTGAGTAGCTCATATGCCAGCAGATGCACATTACCCTGTTCCTTTAGGTTGAAATTCTACACAGACTAATACACCACACTGAATAGGGCAAAGATAAATTACAAGTAGCTGCAATAAATAATTAATTACCTACCCATCTTCAACCTGTGAAATGAAGAGCACTCATGAAGAACTTGCCTGTCTGTGACAGCAAGATGGCTCATCAAGCTTATATCAGTCGAAATATTCAATCAGTTCAAACAGAAAGATTATACTCGATTAAAAAGTGACTTTTAACTGAAGCACTCAGAGACAAAAACTTTGACCGCCATCTTCCACAGATTTGAGAATTTTGGATTGGCAAAACTGGGTGAAATTTCAGGACTTTGCCTGGCATCAGTGGGTTGCCTTGCAGCCCAAGGATGTATGGCCAGAGACATGCCAGGGATGGAAAATTTCTCCAAGTGAATTGTGTCTCTTTATTGCAAGGAATGAGGGAGGCTGTGGGGAAATGTTATGAGGGGAGCTTGTGCTGCCACAAAGGCCATTGAAGTGTACCCTCTTTTTTTGTCTAACTGTGTGACCTTCACATTTCACTTTCCTTCAAATATTTGCACACATCTACTTCTGCCTCAAGGACCAAAGGTTTGTGTATGTTTGCTGTTAGACCTGTCATCATTAGAGTGGTCTTCCCCCAACTTTTTGTCAGCTTACCTCCTCTTTTTGTTGTATCATTTGTTGGCCCTAGGACTCTGAACAGTTTACCACTGCTTACCAGTGCTAAAGTGCTACACAAACAAATGTGCTTCTCCCCTAAATATGGCAACATTGTGAATTGAATGCTACTAGTGGGCCTACAGCCCTGATTGTGCCTCCCGCAGAAGTAGCCTTTCAAACCTGCCTCAGGCCTGCCATTGCCTGGCCTGCACGTGCAGTTTACTGCTACTCCGGTTTGGCATTTAAATCCAATTGCTAGCCTAAAATCCTTCTTTATTAACCATAAGTCACCCCTAAGGTAGGTTCTAGGTAGCCCTAAGGGAAGGGTGCTGCATAACTAAAAGGTAGGGCATGTCCTTTTAAGTTTTACATGTCCTGGTAGTGAAAAAACGCAAAAATCGTTTTTTACCTCTCTGAGGCCTACTACTCTTGTCGGCTAGAACTGGGAATTCCTTATAAGCTGTAATTCCTAATCAAAAAAGAGTCGCTGCATCGTGTTTTAACTCTTTGGAATGGTAATGATAAATCCTCTTTTTTGATAAAGTTGGATTTAACATTACTATTTTTGAGATGCCACACTTAGAACGTGGGCTTTAAACTGATCTTACTGCTCTGGTTGCCTTTCATCCTGTCTCCAATACATGTCTGGGTGGGTGGCAGCTACTCTTTGTGCATTCCCTTCAGACAGCCACAAACATAGGTAGGAAGGGCCTGACAGAGAACTCATCTACATTCATCTGCATTCTCATAGCTATTCCTGGGCATAAAAAGAGAGGAGGAGCTCACACACCTGAATAGGCAGCGTCCTGTTCCCCACGCAAAGGGCTAATTAGTCCCTACTGATAGTCTGGAGCCAGGGCTGGGATGAAAGGAGGACTGATGCATTTTAAGGGCCTGCTTTGAAGTTACCCCAACTTCAAAGGCACAACTGTGTTGGGGCTCTGACCCTACCAAGGCAGTAAACTACTGAACCCGTGAATAACTCTTCCAGGAGTAAAGACTGCTGTGCTACAAGGATTGCCAGTCTGCTTGACTGCTGCTCTGAAAGAACGGCTTTTCTGCTTTGCTGTGCTGTCCTGCTGTCTGCCTCCAGCTGATCTCTGCCCTGCTGAGGACAAGGACTGGACCCATCTCACTTGAACTCAGTGTGACTCCAAGGGCTGGCTGGTTTGCTCCCTGTTCTGAAGTCTCATGGCCAACCAAGACTTCCTTCAACTCTGCAACAGCACCTGGACTCTGCTATTTGTGGGTCCAGCCCTTCCAAGTGGTGCTAAGGCAGTCCTGGGCCCTTGAAAGGTGATTCCTGCTGTCCAGAATCTTCAAAATCGATGCAGTGATGACTTTGCGCCAATCAGAACTGACACATTGCCCTTCGGCGGTGATGCAGGAGCGGATCAAAGACATCGCTTCAACGGACTTCACAACTTGATGATGATGTACAGCATGGCTCGACAATGATGACACAGTGCCTACATTGTAAAGGGGTTTGTCAATGAAGCCGTCATTGCCTGCACAGATCGGAACCGACGCACCTAGTCTTCAATTTCGACCTTTTCTCCATCCAATGTACTTTTTCAGTGGGACCTACATGAGTACTGTAGCCGGCATGTCCTCCATCGCAGTCTGCCTGAACTTTGGATTTATAAGCAAAAAATTCCTAGGCAGGCTTTTTTTATAAATACTACCCAGGGGGTCCTTGTTTTTCACATATTGAACTTTGGATTTACCCACTACAGCATGACCTCAAGTAACCCCTAAGCACTATTTTCTTCTATGCGCTACTTTTTAATAAATTAATAACTCCGGTTCTAATTATTAGACTTTTGTCATTTTATTCTGGTTTTAATCTGTTTTTCTAACCCTGTGTGGAGTATTTATACTGTGTATTCATAATGTTACTGTGTGTGTATATTGCACAAATACTTTACACATTGCCTCTTTAGATATGCCTGACTGCTCTGTGCCAGGCTACCAGAGGGGGAGCAGGGGTTATCTTTTAGTGTGCATCTAGCTTACCCTGACTAGATTGGTGGTTCCTGCATACCTCTGCCAACCAGAAACCCCATTTCTAACATTGGCGGCAGCGGTGGGATAGGACTTGTGTTTGTGCAATACCATATAGTAACTCATTGTTCACTACAACTCTATACTAAGTCCAGTTCAAGCCTTTTTCAATTCTCCCTACATTGACAACTTTGATTTTCCCAAGAGACTTTTTGCCCCACACTCATTTTTATCTGTCTGCAATGTCTGTGGCCTTATCTGGCAATATGACATTTGAGCTTGCCTATCTGTAAACCTACAATGTGGCCCAGATGAAGGGGGGTCTCACAGGAAAGAGGGGTTTTAACTAAGGAATGTGCCAAGAAGGCAGAGCCTCAGAAACTTTAATACCATGGGCAGCAGCCCATCAGACCAACACAAAGCATGAGGAGGAGGGGTTCAAGTCTAAGGATGAATTGGAGCAGTGCCTGTCAGGAGTTATTGTCATGCAGCCTACTGATGTGGGGAGAAACATGTTCACAGGACTTGAAGTCCGCAGCAGACTAGACAGCAATGTGTCTTCAAGGATCCGGTCCCCAGAGGAGCTGGAGAACAGGAGGGAGGAAAAAAAGCTGAAGCTTGAGCTTGCAAAATTGAAACTGAACAAGGAGCAGGCCATTGTCATGCTAGAGAAGGAGCAGGCCCTTGTTAAAATGAAGATAGAGCAAGCAATAGAGGAGAATAGCCTTGCCATGGAGGAGATAAAAATTGCCCAGGAACTCATTATGAGAGAGCTGGCCTTAAGAGCCCTACAACTGAGGTTCAGCAACAGCAATGGTGGCAGCATACCTGCAGGGTCCACTGGTTAGTCCAAAGTCCAGATCCCTAAGAATTTGGTGCCCAGTTATGTGGTGGGGGATGACATGAAGTGGCTCCAAGAGTGCACAAGCTCCCAGAGGAGTTCTGGGGTGGTAGTGTATGGAGGTATATGCCCACATCAAGGAGGGACACACTCCTTACACTAAAGGTAGAGCACCAGACATGCTAGACTGCTATGAAGGCCATCCAAGTCAGTAAGTTTGGACTGACTTCTGAGAGGTATAGACTCAGATTCAGGGGCAGCCACAAGATCTCATCACAAGCATGAGTGGATTTCTTGGATTATGCTTGCAACACACTGAAGGGCTGGGTGAGGGGCAGCAAGGTTGATGATTATTCGGGGATGTACAACTTCATTTTAAAGGAACACATGCTTGATATTTGTTTTCCAGACCTGCACCAACACCTGGTTGACAGCAAGCTTACTGACCCTGGAAGCTTGCTGAGGAGGCAGGCATCTGGGTCAGCACTAGAGTGTCCAAGAAGGCATCTGGGGGGAGGGACTCCCATAAGGATGGTCAGGTTTCCTACCAGAGAAAATAGGGGGGAGATAAAAAGACAGAATTCTCTAATGGTCCCCCAAAAAACTCGCAGGGGATATTATCTGGTTCTCATTCCAAATCTGGCCTCCAGAAAAGAAACTACTCTGACAAAAGTCAGCAGTGCAAGACTCTGAAGTGCTTTATGTGCCTTGAATATGCACACTACAAAGGGTAGCCCAAGTGTCCAACAAAGCAGCTCCTCCCACTGGAGGAAAGAATGCAGGGGTGGTTAATGTAGTGCTGGGGGAGGAGATTGTCCCCATGAATGGGGGTGAGTTGATTACCCTAGTATCTCTGACTGACAGCAAGATGATTCCTAAGATCCATGTGCCCTCAAATACTCCCAAGTGTAGGCAATGGGTCACCATTAAGCTTAGTCACCATCAATGGGCAATGTGTTAAGGCTCTGAGGGATACAGGTGCCAACATGACTACAGTAAGAAGTCAGCTGCTGTCCCCAGAGCAGGCCATTCCACATGCATTCCACCAGGTTGTGGTGATTGACAACAGAGAGGGTCACTAATCTGTGGCCCTTGTTCCATTTGAGTGGGGGGTTCAGGACTTCTAAAGGTTGCTGTTAGCCCGGTCATGCCTCTGAACTGTTTGATTGGTAATGACCTTGAGCACACTACCTTGAAGGAAGTGGAGCTCAAGGCTCATGTGGAGGTTTTGGGGTTACCTGACTGTATGTGCTACCACAGGGTCCACGGCTGCACAGGATGGAAATCAAAAAGGGATAGAGCCTGGAATAATGGCCCAGCCAGCTGCTAAGGGGGGGAAAGGCAGAGGAGGTGGAAAACCAGCCCCTGAATGTAATTCCAGTGTGATGGATATGGTACTTGGGTTAGCCACCCCAGAGTTCACTAAAGAGGACGTTGTTTCCCTTGGTGACTTGCCTATACTTGCTAGATGGCATGTAGAACGAGGACCCACCAAGGAGGAGTTCTGTAGGGCACAAAGGGACTGTCCAACCCTTGAGGGTATGAGGCAACAGGATGAAGTCCCAACCAGAGGTGATGCATCTGGGAGTTCTCCCATTAACTGGGAGGACAACTGTTAGAAATGGGAGTCTCCAGTTGGCAATGGCTTGCACCGTTGTCCAAGTAGGGACCCTTTTTCCTAGTCAGGGTAAGGGGGATACACTTCTGAAATAAGCCCTGCGCACCCCCGTGGTAGCTTGGCATGAGCAGACAGCCTTAGCTCAGAGGCAGTGTGTAAAGCATTTGGTCACACATACAGTAGTACAGTGAAAATACTATAAATGGACACAGCACCAGTTTAGAAAAATAAGCAATCTTTATCGAAGCCAAACAAGACCAAAACGACAAATATGCACAATCTACATATAAATAAAAATGTAACTGTTCGTTTGTTCAAAATCTCAAATCTCCGATTGCTTTGAAATTTGGACACAACGTTGCATTTGAATATGCAAATGTTTTTATATAAACAACATTGGATTTGAATACGCGCGTGTCGAATACGCGCATGCTTTTAATCGAAAGCACAAACAGACACATGAAAATGTCAATGTGCGTTTGATAAAAATGTTAAATCTACGAAAGTTCTTCACCGATTGATTTGAAATTTTGACACAACGTTGAATTCGAATAGGCGCGTGTGTATATATACACAACGTTGGATTAGAATACGCGTGTGACAAATATGCGCGTGTTTTTAATCTAAAGGACAAACAGACCCTATCGATTGGGTTGCTGTGCAACAAATACAAGGGACGCATATAGACAATAGTTTACTTATATTAGGATGGACAGTTGGTGTCAGGATGGCAGACCGGGAAGTGGGTGGAGGGAGGGGGGAGGAGTTGGTTCACTTTGCAACATTAGCGCGTCAGACCGGGAAGTGGGTGGAGGGAGGGGGGAGAAGTTGGTTCACTTGGCAACATTAAGAAAGGACGCATAGAGACAATAGTCTACATATGTTAGGATGGACAGTTGGTGTCAGGATGGCAGACTGGGAAGTGGGTGGAGGGAGGGGGGAGGAGTTGGTTCACTTTGCAACATTAGCGCGTCAGACGAGGAAGTGGGTGGAGGGAGGTGGGAGGAGTTGGTTCACTTGGCAACATTAAGAAAGGACGCATAGAGACAATAGTCTACATATATTAGGATGGACAGTTGGTGTCAGGATGGCAGATTGGGAAGTGGGTGGAGGGAGGGGGCAGGAGTTGGTTCACTTTGTAACATTAGCACGTGTTTATATATACAGAACGTTGGATTCGAATACGCACGTGTCCAATACGCGCGTGTTTTTAATCGAAAGGCCGAACAGACCCTATCGATTTGGTTGCTGCGCAACAAATACAAGGGACGCATATAGACAATAGTCTACATATTAGGATGGACAGTTGGTTTCAGGATGGCAGACCAGGAAGTGGGTGGAGGGATGGGGGAGGAGTTGGTTTACTTTGCAACCCGAACAGACCCTATTGATTTGGTTGCTGCGCAACAAATACAAGGGATGCATATAGACAATAGTCTACCTATATTAGGATGGACAAAAACATATTGTATACCCACAAGCAGTGTGAAATTAAACATATTAGAAACGTGCACTTACTGTTTTCTTTCTCTTCCATTTAACCAGACTGAGCCACAGCAATGCGTGGCCGGGTACAGCTAGTACAGTAATACAAATATGACTTTCAAAATGTAGAAACAGTTCTGTTCAAAGCAAATTGTAGATGTAATATTTTCAACACAAAGTACCTTGGATGCGTCAAAATCAAAAGCAAGAACAGCCGCAGGAAGGTGATGTGTCGGTTCCTTACGTGCAGGGATGGTGATGCATCAGTTCTTTACTCCAGTGGAGGTGATGCGTCGGTTCCTTACTGCCAGTCAGGGGAGATGATGCGTCGGTTCCTTACTGAAGGGGAGGTGATGTTTTGCACCAGTTGGTGATGTGTCAGTTTTTTACTCCGGCCACAGTGTCCTTGTAGACTTGGCGCCCGGTGCGATACGTAAGGATCGGGGATGCGTCGGTTCTTGATGCGACGGTGAAAACGGTGCTTGTGTTGGTATCTTCAGCCACGGTCCCACAATGCATTGGTTCTTGCAGCCACACAGCAGTTCCTGCATCGGAATCGGTACGGTGATCTCGTCCATTGTAGATCGGTGCAATCGATGTGGTGAGGGGCAATTTCTCGAGCCGTGGGCAGGCGCTGCACCTGTTTCTTCGGCAATGTGTCAGAAACAGGTACAGATGTGTTGCACGTCTCCTCTTTGCATTACTTTTCCAGATACCAACAGCAGGAGCAACCTCCCGAGGCCCAGAAAAGCAAAAGGCACCACTTGGCAGATCAGAAACTTCAGCAAGGGACTTCAAGGGAGCTGGGGTGAAGTAGTTTGATCCCTGTGACTTCAAAACAGGAGGCAAGCTCTACTTCACGCCATTGGAGATCTTCCTCAAGCAGGGGACACAGCACGCAGCAAAGTCCCTCTCCTTTCCTTGGCAGAAACATCCACTGTAGGCCAACCCCAATCAGCACACAGCAAGGGGGCAGAACTTCTCCTCAGTTTCTCCAGCTCTTCTCCTTTGCAAAGGTTCCTCTTGAATTCCCGAAGTAATCTAAAAGTCTAGGGTCTGGGCCACACTTTTTTAGAACACAAACTCCTTTGTTCTTTGGTGGCAGAGAAACCCTGTGCTCAGTCAAAACCAGTTCTGTCCTCTCTGTGTCCGGCAGTAGGTGGAGACAGCATTGTGTAAGGCAGACCAGGCCCATTCAGCCCAGCCCTGACTCACCCTGGACAGGACACACCTCACCCACCAAGTGGCTGTCTGAACAGAATGCACATCTCCAGCCCCTGTCACTCCAAAACCAGACAGTCAATTCACAATCTAGCAGAGGCACACAGGATGGCTATGCAAGAAAATACCTACCTTCGAAAAGTGGTATTTTCAAACACAGAAGGTAAAAATCATCCTCACTGAAAGATGCATCTTTATACTCTGAGTTCAGGCATACTAAACTTTACTTTCCTATCTTGTCCCAATGGGAAATTGTATTTATAAGATTTTATACATGAACTCCCATTCTATCCAATGGGACAGATAGCTTTCACTAGTGAAAAACAAAATTGGCAGTATTTCACTATCAGGACATGCCACACACATCAGGGCATGCCCTACCTTTCACATACACTGCACCCTGCCCACAGGAGTACCTTGGGCCTACCTTAGGGGTGACACACATAAGACAAGGGAAGGTTAGGGCCTGGCAAGTGGGGGCACTTGCCAAGTCCACATGTCAGTACCAAATTGTGCACAGACACTGCAGTGGCAGGTCTGAGACTCCTTTGAATGGCTGCGTGTGTGGGTTGCATAATCAGTGCTGCCGGACCACTAGCAGCATTTGACTTACAGGCCCTGGGCACACACAGTGCACTGTACTAGGGACTTAGTGGTAAGTCAAGTAAGCCAATCATGGAAACACCAATCCATATACACAATTTACAGGGAGAGCCTATGCACGTTTAGCACTGATCAACAGTGGTAAAGTGCCCAGAGTCAGAAAACCAACAAACACAGGGTCTAAAACAGGAGGGCCAAAAGCAAAATGTCATGGGATAAACCCGCTGGACAAGCCAGATCTAACAACAACCTCCTCCACAATGATTCTAATGCTCCTTTGCATGGGACAAAAAGGACCCTTGTGGGCCCCAATTCTTCAGGGCCTTCCTATTGAAGCTGGGTTATAAATGCCAAGTTGAAATTGCAGTAAACTGCACACACACAGGCTTTGCAATGGCATTCCTGAGACAGGTTTGAAAGGCTACTTGTCTGGATGGCACAATCAGTGCTGCAGGCCCACTAGTGCAAACAGAACAATTGATGAACAGAATGCAGAACAATGTCATACATTCATCCCAGTACAGAGATCTGGGCCTAAATCCATTGTTTCTTTGCTCCCTATGCCATTGCAGTTTGAACCCAGCCATATGTAAATCAGTCTTGACCCTGCTCCCAATGGGAACAGTCTAGCCCGAACTGCCAGGCCAGGTCCTCCCTGAACTGGAAAGAAGCATCCTAGGACCAGTTTCGGGGTTTCACCCCTCATCTGCCAGGATAGCTTGATTCCAGTGGCATGGGGAGCATGAGACCCAGGTCTGGGCATACCCGTCCCACTCGGGGTGGCAAATGCAAAAAGACCAATTCATGACCACTAGTGGCATTGAATTAACAGGCCCTGAGTATTTGGTATACCATTTTACAAGGGTCTTACAAGTAAACTAAATATGCTAAGGGAGGTGATTTACCCTCTTTTAAGTTTAATTTTTTTTACATTCTCAAAGGGGAAGGGGCCCTAAAGGGACTCCTTCCTATTTGCGAATTAGTTACCACCACTTTTAAACTGGTGGTAAACTATTACTATGTGCGACCAGAGCTTGGGGCCATATGTATCAAGCTAATTAGCATTCGCAAAGGCCGAAATTCGGCCTTTGCGAATGCTAATTAGACAAATGGTATGTATCAAACATGTTTCATGCAAAATAAGGAATAGCAAAATTTGCAATTCCTTATTTTGCGATTGCACTTAAGGAGTCGCAAATTTTGCGATTCCTTAAATGCAATGTATCAAACAAAAAATATTCAAAAAATGCCATTAAGGATTCGCAAATTACCACCAACTTCTAGTTGGTGGTAATTTGAGAATTCTTTTCAAAAATCTTTTTTCCATAAAACAAAAGGTGCCATATGACGCCCATACATGCCCTTAGGGCATGTATGTGCGCCAGAAGCCCCCAAATGTCTTTTTCAGGGGTGCAGCAGGGTGTTCTTGAGACACCCCTGCACCCTTGAAAAAATTCCTAATTTGCCTCCTGGCCCATAGAAATGAATGGGTAATTTGCGATTAGCAATTTGCTAGTCGCAAATTAGGAATGGTAAGGAATCGCTATTAAATAGCGATTTTGTACATACATACCGTTTTGCAAATTCCAAAAAGCGATTCCTTAAAATTCGCTATTTGGAATTCGCAAAACGGAAGTATGATACATATGGCCCTTGGTCCCAAAACAGTAATACAAACCATACTGATTTGATATTTGGAAGGTATGTCTTAAACATGTCCCTTCCAAATACCGAATCGGAGAGTTTCTGAAATACATTTTGACTTTTGTACATTTCAAATAGCATTTTTGTGGTTACAAATGTCCTGGTTCCGCAAATTGGGCCATTTGTGACCACAAAAATGCTTTGTACATCTGGCCCTTGGTTTCATAGGATGTGTGACATGAGAGATATTCCTTTATGACATGTCAGCCTTACCCATTTCATAATTTCTATTCCCCACACAGGATAGAAACGAAAGATGAGCATGACACACTGCCTGTGTGAGGGTCCATGTCTTTCATAAAACTAGCATAGCCATACATTGATTTACACTCCGAAGACACTACTCTCTTTACAGAACGTCTTAACTGGCCCTCAACAGTTTTGTGCCTATAAAGAGTGATATTGTATTGGCATGTGAGCAATTATTGTGATATACCATAATAATTTCCAAACGTTTGTGATTTTAAATCCGGAATTACTGAAAATAATGTACTATCCTCAAATTTGGGAAGCTAATAACAAGTATGTAATGCTTGTGAAATGGTAAACATACGACAAAACTTTTACAACGCACTACCATTACAACGCGGTCATTACAACGCAAACTATTACAACGCATTGCGCTGGGGGGCGCTCTAGGATAGGGAATAGGTTAATTTACTATCCAATAACCTTCCCTAGTGTCCACGGGGACTGGAGTTGGAATAGTAAATTAAACTATTCACTATCCAACACCCAAAAGCGCTATGCGTTGTAATGGTATGCGATGTAAAAACCGCATTGTAAAGGCAGGCGTTGTAATAGCCTGCGTTGTAACGTCATACATCCTTGTGAAATACATGTTTTGGAGCCACTGGTGGAAGGTAACGTGGTTGCAATATGAAACCTAAAAAAAAATTGATTTTTCCTAGTTGTGGTTAGCTAAGCTACAACATCATCCTCTGATTAACTGCTCATGCACATAAGACATACACAGTATTTTTATGCCTGTGATAGTTGCTGGGCATGGATGTGACCAGTGATTCTGATAACCCAGTAGTCTTCAATATTATTGTGACAGCAGCCTAGCCCAGGGCTTACAAAGATAAAGATCCTTCAGAGTAAACATTACCAAAGGTATATTACTTTGTCTTCCAAGACATGTTCGAAATTGCACAGTGATTTTCCCTGCTTAAAACAGAAGATCTTCTAAACTCTACAACGGTTTTTTTCTCACCCATCCACTCATCTCCATGGCCCACCTATGCTTTATCATAACCAATATCACATATCCTAGAGCAAGACCTGCGATCAAGTATTTCATTTTTCTTGGTCATCGCTGATGTACCAATGCACTTTTTATTAAATAAGAGTGATGTGAACATAGCCCATCCTCTTAGTGACTGGGGCAAAAGAAACAGGATTCCATTTTATGAATTGCGTAATGCAGTGGATTTGATACTTTTTTGCACTTTAAATAGCAGCTTGAGAAAAAATGTCTTACAATCACTTTTTTACAAAACAAGCACTTTACATTGCACCAAGAGGGGCGATCTTTTTAAAATGTCTAAATTCTCCTACAATTTGTTACTCTGTCCTTAATTATATATTGTCTGCAATAAAATTGAGAAGGAGGTATGCTTCAAAAAAATTTATGTTTTTAGACCTGATGAGATTAATAGTTTTAAATGAACGCCAATCACCACGGGTGCTCATAAAGTAATTTTATACAATTTTCTTTTTTTAATAAAGGCATTCGTTGATGCTGTAAATTCGGTTCAATCAATGTGTGAAGTTTTTTTAATGATCTTGGAATTAGAAAAATTACATGAAATACGTGTATTTTTAAACCTGTGTTTTTATGGTCATTGTTATGATCAAAAAAAGACTATTGAACTGAACTGAACTGATTTGAGTAATGCAACTAAGGCCAGATTTGTGCCTTCCTCCAGCCAAAAAGTTTTTTTTGCAGCACATTTCATAAAAGCATGGATAGTGCAGAATTCCCAGAGCTCCTCATCGGCCCCTCTCAATTTGGATGTCTTGCGACTCCTACTCTTGAAAAAAATTAGTAAGCACCTGTCCTTCTTAAGGCCAATATCTACCTGTTGTCCTCATTCCACTCATCACTACTTCTTACTATCAGACCAACAAACATAGAAAGAGGAACGTTCCCCATAGAATTGATACAAACCTAGACATTCTGCCACTTGCGAGTCCTACGCACTATGGTTCGAGCTCTACACATTACTTACTCTAATCCGATGAATCTACGCAAATTAAACCTTCCATGTCCAATGGGAAATATGTTGGTGTCAAATGAAGCTGGAAGACTTCCCAAAAAGCAGGAGGTGCCTAAATATAAGGTTTTACACAAAGAGGTAATGCACAACCCTGCAGGAAACAGCTGTGGTTGGGGACCCCCAGAATATCTGGTATGAGGACTTTGGGAGGGAGGGGGAGGGTTAATGAAAAGGCTTTGTTGATTTTAACAAATTGAAGACACTGTTGCCAGCATAAATATAATCTGCTTTTTGGATTACTTGTCAGAGATCATTTTACCAATTTGCTGTGATTAAAGGGGCCTCCCGGACTAAGACCTTGACTGCTCCCCGGAGACTCTAGCTTAACTAGCAAAAACAGGGGAAAACAAAGTCGCGGAGCATTAGTTATCTGTAATAAACAGTGAGGATGTTTGGGGGACTTCAAAGAGCACGGCTTTGTACAGCACGAAAAGAGTTTATAATTTGTACAGAGCCGGTCACATCAGGAGGAAAAGAAGAGATGAACCCGACATTGGCAGTATAATGTCACTGCATTTCATTAGCTCATTATCTAGAAGGCTATTCCCTCAGCCATGGCACAAACTCAGCGGAATTGGGTTTGAAGCTAGGATTCGTCATTTCAGAGTGTTTTTTCCCCAAAATGAAAAATATTTACTGGTTTTTAGTAAAAATCAATATGGGGAAAATAAAACAGTTTTTTAACGTATTAATTATAGCACATTACTTCTACATCCTTCCTTTTAGAAAGTAAAGATGTTTTACATTTATATTTTCATGATAACCTTTTAATGGCAATTTTAAGCATTAGATGCCTGCCCATCCGTAGATACTTCATTTATTGTCTCAAGCTTGGCTTCCGTGCCCAATCTGTAATTTTAACTAATCCGTAGATAAATAGGATGGCTGCCGAGTAAAAAAGAAAAAAAAACAGATTGAGTGCAATCAGAATGTAACTTTTGTAAAATTACCACCTTTCAAGCCCATTCTTTATTTTTATATACATTAATTTTTAGCATATTTAGGAACAGGTGCGAAAATCCCCATGTCATGCAAAGAGATCAAGAAGAGAAAGAATACACACTATTGCCCCTGCACACTGGCTGACCCTTCAATACTATCTGCTGGGAAAAAATGCTTGAGTCTTGCAGAGGATCAAATTTAGCCCACATGTTTTGGGGTAGGTAAAGTGCTGTATGCTAAGCTACTTAGCCATCGTGAAGACAAGCTTCATGCTCTTCGATAATTGGTGCTTAAGCAGATCACTCTCACCCTTCAGGTGAGCCCTTCCTTTTAGGAAATGGGATGAAGAATTAAGGCATCCAGGTGGGAAATACGCAATATATGCCTTGCTTTATACAGACAATATGCTTATTTATGTTTGTGTCCCAATACGCCCTGTTAGATGCTCTAATGCAATGCACAGAGCAGTTTGGAAAGATATCAATCAAGCAATCAATTGTGGAGCGCAGCACTGTCATGCATAGGGGCAGCTGGGCGCTGGGGGAGCGAGGTCTCCATCAAAGAGCCAGGTCTTGAGTTTCTTTCTGAAGTCTGCTAGGGAGGGTGCTATTCAAAGGTGGAGGGGCAGGTCGTTCCTATTATTTGGGCAATGTAGGAGAAGAAGTGGTCCCTTCTGCAGCATTGATGGATGTGGGGGTGTGTGCATGAGGGCTAGTGAAGAAGTGCATAGGTGTCTTGCAGGTAGATAGAAGTTGTCTGTGGGTGATCTAAGCTGGTTGTTTAACATTTAGGGCTCTGTAGGCGTGTGTGATGATCTTGGGCTGCCATCTCTTTTGGATGGGGAGCCAGTGGAGCTTTCTGAGGTTCAGGAGTGATGTGGGTATGTCCAGAATTAGTCTGGCTGCAGCATTCTGTATGGTCTGCAGTCTTCTAAGTAGCTGGGTCGGAATGCCTGTGTATATTGCGTTGCCCTAGTTGAGGTGGCTGGTGATGAGGGTCTGGGTAATGGTCTTTCTGGTGTTGTTTGGGATCCATCTGAAGATTCTGCGGAGGTTGCAGAGGGTGTGGAAGCAGGAGGAGGTGATTGTGTTGACTTGTTATTTCATGTTCAATTTGCTGTTGAGGATGTTGACTAGGTTGCATGTGTCGTCTCTTGCTGTGGGTGTAGGTCCGAGTTCTGCTGGCCACCAGCTGTGGTCCCCTATGGGTGTGTGTTTCCTGAAGATCAGTACCCCTGTCTTGTTGGAGTTGAGTTTTATGTAATTGGCTCTCATCCATTTGGCTACTTTGTTCATAGCGTCACAGAATTTTGTTCTGGTGGTGGAGGGGTCTTCGGTGAGCGAGAGTATAAGTTGAGTGCCGTCTCTGTAGGACATTTTGTTGAGGCCGTGGGATCTGATGGTGTCTGTGAGGGGGTCTTGTAGATGTTGAACAAAATGGGGCTGACGGATGACTCTTGGGGTATGTCACATATGATGTTCTTGGGTTTGGAGGTGAAAGGAGTAACCCTGGGCGTAGTACTAGGCTACGTTCGCGGAGCATGCGCAGTTTGCGCTACTACGTAAATTGCACGTAGCACAGTGCAAAAATGCATAGCGTAGCGGGCATTTTTTGCCTGCTCACGGACCTCAACGTCAACTTGGCGACCGCGAGCGAGCAAAATCAACATCCCTGCAAGACATTTCCCTCGTTAGCGATCAGCAACATCAAGTTGCCGATCACGAGTGTGGAAAATAAACCTCCCGGCGAGATTCTCAACCCGGGGAGGTCGGATTTCTCATTGCGAGTGTTCGCCTATGCTCATGACTGCTCGCGATGAGAAACTACCAGTCCACGCTGAAAAAGCTGCTGCTCGAGTACAAATCTACTTGAGCGGCAGAAAATGACCGCTTGCACTGTGGAAGATGCCATTTGCAATGATTGCACATTTACAATGATTGCACAGTGCAGGACAAGCATCCAGCACTATGCAATCAGTGCAAATAGCATTTTCCCAACCTCCCTATGCAGTTTGCAGAGCTACGCGGAGCGTGCGTAGTGCGAAGTGCACTTTGTGTAGCTACGCATAGCGCTACTTCCCAAACTATGCCCAGGGTTAGACGGGAGGCAGCCAAATGCTCTGTGTGCATCTTGTGAGGAAGGATTGACTTGAGGACGCTTTGCTGAATGCCGATTTTGCAGAGTCTGTTGAAGAGGGTGTGGTGGGACAAGGTGTTGAACACCGCAGTGAGGTAGAGGAGGATCAATGCCACAGTCTCCCCATGGGCAAGGAGGGTTTTGATGTCATCTGTTGCAGCAAACAGCATGGTCTTCATGCTGTTGTTCGCATGGAATCCTTATTGGGAGGCCTCAACCAGGTGGTTCTGTTCCAGGTATTCGGGGAAGATACCTGAGGCATTTCAGCCATAGTACACTTCCGACCCTTTCAATGGGATGGCAAAAATTGGCTAGGCTTTCGGATTACAAACTCAGAGGGCTGTAGTTCCTCCCAATCCATAGCTCCTCTCACATTGTTTATGCTACAAGCATCACCCAAAGAAACATGAGCCTCACTTCTATGTGCCCTCTCTAATTTAAGGCTGCCTCATTTCATCGAGTCCTCATTTCCTTCTCCTTAATCAGGACGATGAGGCTAGAGTCCTCTTTCAGAGCCAGTACTTTGGAACGACACACTTGAGTATATACCTTGACATTAAAAATGCAAACTTTAAAGAATTCTTATCTCCTGTGAAGAAAGGATGAGGGGAGCCCCAATCCATGATGGCTACTTAGATTGGGACAGTCACCAGCAGCACAACTAATTTATTGTGTACTAAGGGGGTCCCAGCAGACTATTGCCCATCTACATGGCAATATTCAGATCAATCCCGGGAAAGAAATAAAATACCTCAAGCAGATGGGATATGATTTACTAGTCAAAACAATGATTTCTTTCGGCAAATTAAGGATGGGCATTTTCTTCTTGCTAACAGCATCCCTAAATACATTGATCCTCTAAGCTCTACGGACAAGATCCCATGCTACCACTAAAGGGATTTAAGATTCTCAATCCAGGTAAGTAGGGAATGCCACACTGCTAGCTGACAATTGAAACATACTAAAACCACCAAAATGTTGGTCCATATAACAAATTAAAGATTGAGTTCACAATTATGAAGTCCAAATACATGGGGTTACAGTAAAAAAAGAAGCATATTTCAGCTGTCCAGAAGTGGTACAATAAGATTTCCAACATTAGCTCAAATTATGCTTCTCTTCTCAGTTGATGAAATACTGTGCCCCATATGGCAATTCTGCAAGCTTTGCAGAAGGAAGGAATCTCCAAAGCCTGGGAAAATGCACTACGTGAACGTGCAGGGCCCAGGTTAAGTCATAGGAGTGTGTGTAATAACCAATTTTCCACCATTGACATTTCATGGGTTTCTGTTAGAAACCCAGCCAAGGAACGGCAGACAGTCATACCTGGAAATCCTGAATCATGTGGGTGTCTCAGATTCCCTGAGCTGTGATCATGTAGCAGAAACTCTAAAATTAGCCAAATCTGACATGACCATGTCAAAGAAAGTCAGGGGGTACAGGGTGGAGCCATTCCAACTTTTAAGAAAGCCGATGTCAATTCCACAGAAGTGTTTCCTAACATAGCGCCTGCAAGAACTTCGCCTACCCAAATGATTTGCCTATACCATAAAGAGGTTTTTGTTAATATAGCAAAGCTTTCTAGTGTCAGTACACAAACACACAAAGCTCCCAGAGCTAGAACCAGAGGTGCCTCATTGATGCAAATACTAGAACTTTCTCTATATTCAATAGATTTGTGGAAAATGAGCTAGACCTGAAATTTTCATAATTACTTTTGTAGAATTTCTTTTAAAAACGCCACAAAAATGACACTTTATTACGCAAAATGCAAATGTGACCTTTTGCACTTTCTTTCAGTGCAAAATGCATCATCACATCCAGTTTGGAAGCAAGGACAGGTATTCCTCAAAATAATAATGGAAAATGACACATGACGCCCGTGTTCTATTCGTTCATGTTTTTCACGAACACAATCTAAATTACAGAACATGATGGTATGGTGTACTTTTAGGCATATCTTGTAAGAAGCATAACACTAAATGCCAGAAATTATGCAAAATTAAATTTGCAAAAAAAGGTTCACCAGGGCCCAGAATTAGCATGTTTCATTGAAACAAGCTTCTTATTGAGTGCCTGTGAAATCAGGTACTGCCCAAATAATGTACAAAAATGCAGATTTGGAGAATTTCCAAAGATAAGGTAATCTTCGTGTATTTGATATAAAGAACGAATGGAAAAAAATTATCCCAAAATATTTCTTCTTAATCTCAGTGACTCTTCTCGTTGGAAATCTAACACATACTTACAGTAGATAACATTTGGTATTTTAAACTTGCGATTGATTTTAAAAATCGTTTTGTACTTTGAGATTGATTTAATAATCTATATTGATTCATTGCACCACATTCCCTAACACTCTCCCCCGCACTGCCTGGGCTCGATATTGCAGCCTGCCCGCCCCGGTCCGACTCGGCAATTATTGCCGTAGAGCGGAGGGCGGACAGGCAAGAGCAAGGCACACGAAGATTTCACTTCCGCCAGAGCGGAGGTCAGCGCTCTAGTTGCCAACGTCCTCAGGGCTATTTAGCCACGCCTCCCCTTTAAGCGCGCAGCGGTTGCGCGCAGGGTGGCGCCTTTCGAGCGCGCCTAAGAAGCGCCGAAGAAAAGCCCGTCTGCGCCCGTCCGCGACAGGACGGGGCGTAGGGGCTAGGTCCCTGGGGCATGGCCAACGCATCGGTGGGTACACATTTCATTTCGTATTCTGCTAGGTCTCTACGCCAGTATCAACCCATCAGTTCCTGTGTTATACGTGTACCGGGTGAGCAACTTGAAGGCTGCTTTTCTTGCCGCCAATGTCGCTATCAATCAATGGTGCTAACTGGCAGCTCTCATGTTAAAGCTACCAGATCCACTTCCCCCATAGAACTGAAGTGTTTCCTCCTTAATGTCCGGTCCCTTCCCAAACACCAAATCCAGATTTGGGACTTGATTCATTCTAAGCAACCTGACATATGTTTCCTCACGGAAACATGGATGAAACCCCATACTACCACCGCAATAACATTAGGGGTTCCAGTGGGCTATAAAATTATACACGTGGATAGGCCTATTAAAACTGGCGGAGGATTAGCTATTATTTTTAAAGATACGGTTAAGATAGTAATGATAGAGCAAAGCTTTACCCCTCTTTTGGAAATCATGATATTCAAAATTAATCTGACCAGTAATGTCTCATGGAAGGGTGCACTAATATATCATCCACCGGGACAGAATCAAGACCTTGCACTGTCTCTTCTAGAATTACTGGCCCCCCATGTAAGAGCTAAGGAGGACTTTCTTCTCCTTGGAGATTTTAATATACATATGGATAATCCTGAAGATCATGAATCCATACAGTTAACAGCAGACCTGTCTAATCTCGGATTAGAGATAAAAAATAGGGGAGCAACGCATACAGCTGGTCATACCCTTGACTGTATTTTTTCCAATTGCACCAAAATAAGGTGCCTCCCTGCTACAGAGATTTTCTGGACCGATCACTCCTTGATTGAGTTTTACTTGGCAAGGTCCAGTAAACAACAATCTAGAATACCACCTCCCCCTATCTTACGACGCCAATGGTATAAAATATCAGCTGAAAATCTGCGCCAACATTGGCAACAACCCCAATTTTCCGAAGGTGATTCTGCTGAAGAAGCACTAGGAAAATATAATGAATCCCTTAAGTCTGCTATTGACTCTCTTGCCCCGCTAAAACTTCATAGACAGTTTCCTCCCACTAAACAAGAAAAGTGGTATACTCTTGACCTCAGGAAGGAAAAACAGAAATGTAGGAGGTTAGAAAAAACTTGGAGGAAATCAAAAAATGAGCAGGAAAGGAAAATGTTTTTAGAGGCCCAGGCAAATTATTATAAAAATATAAAGCTTGCTAGAAAAAATAATCTATCCTTACAGTTGGAAGAGGCAGGTAATTGCCCGAGGGAATTATTTAAAATCTTGCTAAGCTTTGTAAAGCCATCAGCTAGTGAGAGCCCTGATGAAGCCTCACAGACATTGTGTGAGGAGATCTCCAAGTTCTTTGAGGACAAAATAAACCTGATTTATGATAAAATCTTGGCCTCACAAGGCGCAGTAACAGTGTCCCCCCCCCATGTACACCTCCGGCACTGTCCAAAAACACCTTTCTTGCTATTCCACCAGTTAGTGATTTAGATCTTCCCCTCCTCATTAACCATATGAAAATTGGCTCCCCAAGCGATCACCTTCCTGCTAAAATGGTGGCCCCTCTTATTTCCATCTTGGGGCCTTCCATTCAGTCAGTTATGAACACCTCGCTGACAAAAGGACAAGTTCCGAGAGAATGGAAGATAGCGGTGGTAAACCCTATCAGGAAGAAGGCGGCCTCCCCCTGGACAGATCTGTCCAACCTTCGGCCTATTTCCCTCCTACCCTACATCGGAAAGATGACGGAGAAGCACGTAAACACCCACCTATCGAGCCATCTTGAAGCAGTAGAAGGCCTGGACCCCTCCCAATCTGGGTTCAGGCCAAATCACAGCACCGAATCAGCCCTACTGGAGGTCACCAATAACATCAGGTTGACACTAGACAGTGGGGGCTCTATGATTCTGGTGCTGTTGGATTTGTCTGCTGCTTTCGATACGGTGTCCCATGAAGTGCTTCTCGGTCGTCTGAGAGGTGTAGGGTTGGGAGGGACAGCCCTGTCTTGGGTGGAAAGCTTTCTTTCCTGCCGATCTCAAGAAGTCAGGCTGGGCTCCCACAAATCCATCTCCAGGGAGCTCACCAGGGGTGTGCCACAGGGCTCATGTCTTAGCCCCACATTATTTAATGTGTATGTGGCCCCCCTGGCCGACTTAGTGAGGCCATATGGGTTTACCCCGATATCCTACGCTGATGACACCCAGCTGATGTTCCCCTTCAAAATCTTCTCACCTGCCCTGCAAAAACCCTTCGCGGAGGGCATGAGGGCTGTGTCATGCTGGATGGCTGAGAATTGCCTGCAATGCAATGTGGGCAAAACAGAGGTGTTACTGTTTGGGGAGGCAGCAAAACTCTGGTCTGGGGATTGGTGGCCCACAGAATTGGGTCCTGTTCCGGTCCCAAAGCAGACTGTCAAAAACTTGGGGGTGTTATTCGATCAAGCCTTGACTTTTAAACATCATGTCGACCAAGTTGCTGGCACCTGCTTTGGAGCCATTGGACTTCTGAAAAGGGTGTTTCCTTATACCGGATGGTCACAGGAAAACCCTTGTGCAGGCACTGGTGATCAGTAGATTGGACTACTGTAATGGCCTTCTTTTGTCAACCAATGAAGGCCAATTAAAAAAACTACAAGTAGTCCAAAATACGGCGGCGAGGCTTGTTCTCAACCTTCCATCTAGAACTCCCTCCCGCCCTTTACTAGCTAAACTTCACTGGCTACCAGTGCGGCAACGCACAAAGTTCAAAATTCTGTGCACCATTCATAGGTCTCTGATAGGAAAGGGTCCTAAATACTTGACAAAAGCTTTTTTACCTTACGTCCCAGCCCGATCACTCCGATCGAGTGATTTGTACCTTTTACTGGTCCCTAAAATAAAAAAATCCCGTCAGGGAGGCCGTGCTCTGGCATACGCAGGTCCCACCCTTTGGAATTCCCTTCCCCTCCAACTCAAACTCATCACTAACCATTTATTATTTCGTAAAACCTCAAAACCCATCTTTTCACCACCACTTAATCAGTTTGTGTCTTACCTCTCTGTTTATGATTAGCCCGGGGTTATGCACGCTCGTTCCATCTTAAGCGCAGAGATATCCCTCCGGGGATCTATTCAGGCGCTATAGAAGCACATAAAATAAATAGATGAGCATGTGGTGGGCATGTAGAAGTAAGCGATTTTTGTAGCTGTGCCCTAGGCAGGATAGAAAGTGAGTCCCTCAGTAAAAAGGGTATGGGAACATGGACAGCTATAAAATTAAAATTAAAACATTAAGCAAAATTGACACAAGCGAAAGAGTGTTTTGGTGTAAATTCAAAGGATAAATTGACTTTATTCAACATGAAATTGTGAATTATCATCCTTATTTTGTCTCATTGCCAAACACACATGTGACCCAAAAACACTGGCCAAGATTTATAAGTCATAGTATTTCCAGATATTGTTCTCTCTCTCAATCAGATTTTCATTGTGGAAGCAACCTTTGTTTTCAACTCTAGGAACATGGTGTACAGACTCAAAGTACACGACTTAGGTAGTGAGATGCTAGTTATATTAGTACAACTGACTTGCAGATGACTCATCCTTGACTCCTCCCTCACGATGGCCAGGCAAGTTAACGCCGTTACCTCCTCCTGCTTCAACACACTCTGCATGCTCTGTAAGATCTTCCGCTGGATCCCCACTCGAACCAGGAAAACAGTCACTCAGGCCCTCGTCACAAGCCGTCTGGACTACGGGAATGCCCTCTACACTGGGACCACCGCCAAACTACAGAAAAGACTCCAGCGCATCCAGAACGCCTCAGCACGACTCGTCTTGGACATCCCCCGACACAGCCACATCTCCGCCCACCTGAGGGACCTGCACTGGCTCCCCGTCAGCAAGAGAATCACGTTCAGACTCCTCACCCACGCACACAAGGCTCTCCACGACTTGGGCCCCGAATACCTCAACAACCGCCTCACGTTCTACACGCCAACCCGCCAGTTCCGCTCCGCCAGCCTCGCCCTCGCCACCGTCCCACGGATCCGCAGAACCACCACTGGAGGAAGATCCTTCACCTACCTGGTGGCCAAGACCTGGAACACCCTCCCCACCCGCCTACAACTCACCCAGGACCATCTCTCTTTCAGGAAGCAACTCAAGACCTGGCTTTTCGAGCAGTAGCAGCCCTCCCACCCCCCCACCCCCCCAGCGCCTTGAGACCCTAGCGGGTGAGTAGCGCGCTTTACAAATACTCTTGATTGATTGATTGATTGATTGATTGTACTTCTGTAGTCCTAATTTGGACAGTCAGCAATTGTTAAATTTCTAGGAGGAACTGGAAGAATGGTTGGTCCCCTGGTAATTTTTTCATTCACTGTCACTGGAACCAAGCTATACATAGTTGATGGGCCCTAACTAGAGCGAAACAGGTCATGAGTTGCTTGAGTTCCGGTTCAGTAAGGACCTGACCTGGCAATTCGGGCTGGACTTTTCCCACTGGAGCAGGATCAATACTGATTTGCACATGGCTGGGTCCAAACTGATGTAGCATGTGTTCAAAAGAACAATGGCCTGGGATGTGGCACGAGTTATTACCACTGGCTAAAATTAAACAACCATTCCATCCTTCACTTTTTAAATATGTTTTTAGTTTATATTGAAAGACATGGGTGGTCCTATAAAATTAATCTTTTGAGCTTGAGTAATATATGAAACACATTATGCTATGCAGAGATTGAATGACTGAATTCCATACTTTCATGATTCAGCAAGGCACAAGACAAGTATATCTCCTAGCCCTGCTCTCTATGCTTTGTACTTAGAGCCTTTTCCGAATTTGCCACAGAATCATCCAAAGATCCCACCTTTACGAGTGAATATTGTAATTGCCATTTGTGTTAAATATATAGAACTACAAACCCATGACCCACAAGAAATGAACTCAGATTCAACTAAAATTATAGTTATCTTGGTGAGGGCCTTAGATGGGGTAATAAACCTATGTGGTGGGAATTACAATCTAGTGGAAAACGAAATAAACTCTATTGTACTAGATTTAGTACAATGCATTTTAAAAATGATAGATATTTACATATCCCTGGAAGAAACAGAACACAAACATGACATTTGGCCCTAATGAAAAAGCACTGTGACCTGATCGAGTACCTTGGGGACTCTATAAAATATGACATCATATCTTTACTTACATATATTTTACAATGGTATAGAAGCCATGGCTGTTGGTCCTGCAACTTCTTTGTGGGCTGACGTGAAGAATCCCAAAAAATTCCACCTAGCATTGTAGTACACGTCCATGCATTAAATAGGGCTGTGTGTAGAAATGTCAAATTCTGGAGCAGGCCAGAAGTGGTGTCCTCCATCACGTGTGACAACAGAACGTCACTTTGCATATCTACTCACCCATATCTGTGTGGACACAGTCTGTTTTGATGCATGACATTGCACATGGCCAGAAGTTGGACACCATGCTTACATTACTGAAGACACGTAGGTGAACAGGTCTGCCAGCAACTATCCCGAACACAATGTCTGGCTTACAGAGGTGGAGCATTCAAAAGGGACCCACCGCCATTGTACATGCGTCAGTCAGTCCCTCCCTGTGTATGGACAATGCTTATTGAGGCACACGATTTGTCATTCTAATCAATACTCATCACAGTAGGACAGTAGTGAAGTTGTGTAGACTTTATTAGTACGCGCAAGGCAAGGGCCAAAACATGCAGGGGAATGCTTAAGACACTTATACGCAGCGTGAGCACATGTCGAGGTGCAAGAAATGGGGAGGCAAAAATAAACACAAATCATTGCGGATGGCGACGCGCTCAGTCAACCTTGCCTTGCTGGACGAGTCATGTGATGTTTGGCTTCTGCTCTTTGCCCTGTGTCGGGGGACGCGACTCACAGCCCATGGGATCGGCATAGTGCTGTCCCACCGGACATTGCCATGTGTGTACTCTCCGCCCAGCAGTGTGTCCGAATTGGGAACGTTGCCAAACGACGCTGTGCAGCTCCGCTCATGGGACTGCCTCACTTTGCACAGGTGTGTGTACACACGCGAAGGTCCCCGCACATTCATTCAGAGTCCAGGCAAAGCCAGACATGTCCACTGTTTTGTTGGGATATGTGTGCATTCCCCAAGATGTAACAAGGTGAGGGGACCTGTGCTGTGGGTGACAATCACATGTGAATGCAGGAAAATAGTTACTCATCCGTGAATGCGATCGCAGCTTCATGTGCAACCTGTTCCAAGAGTACGTCGTTGTTGAGTTCAAGGAACACGAGGGAGAGCCAATCCATTAACTGGTTTGGGCAGATGTGCTCCCGCCACACCGTTTCACCAATCCGAAACACAGCCCAATAGGGGAGCACCTCGATGAGGTCACTGCACCCGAGTAGTTGTGAAATCTCCCATGCACAACTGCCAGGACATATGCCAAAGATCAAGGCATCCCATGCACGGGTATCCCGTGACACTCCTGTTCTGGGGCCAACAGGGGGCGCACAGTCAAGTCATAATCCAATTCTGCTACTGTTGCGTTGGATAGGAGACCTCCAAGGGACACTCGAATGTGCATGATCAACAGTGGAACCAGGGCTGGATGCATGTGACATAGACAAGACGGAAACTCAGATGGAAACTGATTCACAACACTGCCATTGGCAGCTATCCCAACAGATGCAGCATTCGTGCACGGTACAGTTCCACGTGACAGGGGTTGTGCATGTGCCCAGGATGCCATTGTGTTTGTTGGTCTCTTAGCACAGGCAATCCTCAGACCGGCAGCAGTTGTGTGGGCGATATGCCACAGCTCTGGCCAATAAGTCGTATGTGTGTGCAACGTTTGGACGAATGGGTTGTTTTTAACCACTGTGTCAAGGGCATCCCTTGCAGGTATAGGTCGAGCAGGGACAAGTGTGTGTGGGGTGTGGACACGTTGGTCTTTCATTAGTGCAGTTCATGGTGTGGGAGTCGTCGGATGCTCTTATAGTATCTCACGCAGGGTGTGCCAGCCGCATTCAGGGCCAAGGTGAGAGGTTTGGTTGTCCTTCCGCCTTGTGTATTGAGACAAAGGAGCTTTCACACCTAATTTCAGTTTGATTACTGCTTGCATTTCTGAAATGTGATGTGGCCTTCGCGCTGACTTTGAAGCCAGATCTTAGATTTGGGGTGCACCAATTGCGAGACATACGCAGCAGTTGGCATGTATTAATGGGCCAAGGGCCCGATTGGCCTTGCGCTCCTTGTTCAGTCTCTCTCTTTCTCTCTCTCTCGCTCTGTCCTTTGATGAGTGCCTGACACACCTTTTTATCTTGGATATTGTCTTGCAGGCTGTGAGTCACAGATTGTCCAGGGATGCCCGCCATGTTTCTTCAGAATAATTGTTTTGAGACAGATTTGAATGTGATATTTTGTTTGGACTCTCAATGGTGACTAAATAATAAGATTTTCTGTACTCGCATGTATGTTGATTGTTGTAAAGGTGAATGCTTTTGTTCATGACTTCGTGACGTTGATGTGCAATTTGGTCCAGGGAAGGTGGGACGTGCCCGTGGTAGGGCCCAGGGGGGTGTTCTGGGGGTGGTAGCGGTGGGTGTTGTGGCCCTCTTGGGGCTCTGAGCTGCATGTCAGTGGCTCCATGGCATCTGTTGTACTTTTGGTGTGGCTCTGGCCTGGGCTCCCTTTTCTGGTGCAGGCTGTCATCCTACTTTACACCAGGTCAGAGCAAGTGTTGATTTCCTGCTGCTAACTCACCTTATTGCATGTTTTGGATCTTTTCCCCAGTCTGGCTGGTTGTTGAGAATGTTGCAAAGTGGTGTTGTTGCAGCTTTTGGCATGGATAAGCCTACTCTGCATCTCATTAGCAATAGTTGCCGGGGTCATCTGTGGTGATGTATTTTGCAGCTGCTATCACAGGTAAACTGGTGATATGTGCTGTTAGCACCAGCTTGTGTATGGGGAGATAAATGTATCGTAACTTTGGCTGCGATAAAGTGCTGATAACTTGTGATAGCTCCTTGAGAATATACCCCGAAGGGCTTTGTTTTGTCATAGTGCCATAGAAATAGTGGGAAGCTGCAGTCGAACACTGGGAAATCAACATACTGGTTCAAGAAGATAGTGTGACCACCAACAAATGATTTATATTGTGATTAAAATCTGTTATCACCCTTTATATTTGCTTGCTTTTGTAATCCTCAAAAACAGGCTTCTAGTAGATGCATTTCAAAGGACACCATGTCCCTGAGTGCTGCCAAAACATGTTGTGCATGTTAAGGCAATTAAGGGCAGATCACATTGTTATCCCCTCACATGACCCTTGGGGGCAGGCTGTGCTCAGCCTGTGTCCATGTACTTTTGTTTAAATCATTTTCTAACTTTGAGGATGCAGGCACCATGCAAACTCCTGAATGGACGAATCAGGTCCCAAAATTCTTTTTCGATAAAATTAAGTCCATACAGATTCATTTGTCAAACCTACTTGTATGAGTCAGGATGTGGTGTCAGACTCGAAAGGACATTCTAGGGAAGAATTACTTGTGGTTTTCCCCCCTATAATGCTGGATACTTCAATTGCCATCATGAAGGCGCTTAAGTCTGGGTCGCCATCAGATCCATGTCCTGCGAAAATAGTGACATCTGTAGCTGAGGTTTTGAATCCTGCTGTGAATCAAGTCCTGAATCTGTCCATGTTAGAAGGTAGGGTCCCAGTGAGGTGGAAACATGTCAAAATTCTCCCTCTTTTGAAGAAACCCTCAGCGGACCCCACAGTGGTAAGCAATTATAGGCCTATGACACTGCTCCCTTTTTTGCCAAGGCATTGGAAAAGTATGTGAAGGTGGTCATCACTGATTTTTTTGAGACCTCTAATGCTCTTCATCCCAGTCAATCGGGTTTAGAGCTAATTATAGCACCACAACGGCCTTACTGGAGGTTGCTGAAACTATTAAAGCCACCCTTGATAGAGGATGCAAGGCAGTTCTCACCTCCCGGCGGCTTTTGATATCTTGCCCCATGGTCGACTCTTACAGAGACTAAGAGAATGCTGCATCGGGGGCACGGTTTTCAGGTGGTTCTCCTCTTTTTTGGCAGATCGTCAGCAAACTGTATGATCTCCCCCTTTTTCTGCGGATATTCCTCCGATGAATGTGGGAGTGCCTCAGGGCTCAGTTTTGAGCCCAACTTTTTAAAATATTTATATGGCACCATTGGCACCCCTTGTGGAACAATATGGGGCAAAAGTTATAATTTATGCTGATGACTCCCAATTGTTGCTCACTTATGAGAAGGATGAGCCATTTAATGCAAATTCAATCCATCTATGTTTGACTAAACTTTTTGATTGGTTTTGACAGAATAAATTATCTTGTAATTCCGCAAAAACTGAAATAATCTTCTTCAGGCATACCCCAGGTGATGAATGGCGGAATTGGTGGCCTCAGAATCAATTGCCTCCTGCCTGTCCAGTTACCACAGTTAAAAACCTGGGAGTCATGCTTGATTTCGATCTTTTCATGAAGTCGCAGGTGCAATCTGTGGCTGCCATGTGCTTTGGACTTCTAAGAATGATGAGAAACTTTCTACCTCTGCTCCCTTTGTCCCATAAGAAAACTGTGGTCCAAGCCCTGTTTATGTCCAGGTGGGATTATGCTAATGCTCTGTACCTGGAAATCCCTAACTATCTATTGGGCAGCCTACAGGTTGTTCAACATGCGGCCGCCAGAGCTATTTCTCTGGTAGGGCCTAGGATTCATATGACGATTCATCTAAAAGCTCTACACTGGCTTCCAGTGAAGAATAGGATATATTTTAAGTCTCTTGTGCTGGCCTTTAAGGCCCTACATAATAGTGGGGCTCAGCACATCAGAAAGAGGATTACACCGTATATCCATGCCAGGACTCTGAGATCATCCACACAACATTTGCTACTGGTGCATACATTTCTTCGGTCTAGGAAGTGGGCTGATCTTTCCAGGTGGTAATGGGAAGACTATGGAATTCTCTCCCCCTCGCCCTTAGACAAGAACAGGAGCATCTCAGTTTCAGGCGCCAACTTAACACCTGGTTGTTTAATCAGTAGTTGTAGACCTTAGGACTAGAATGCATACCTTCTCTCTTTCAAGGGGGTTCTTTCAGTGCCGGGACACTCCTTGGAGTAGCCGCGCACTTTATAAATCCCCCATAACATTAACATTAACAAAATGGCTGCCACAATATTTTTGTCAGGTTGCGGCCAGACCTTCACAATTGAATAGGCTGCACCTTTGAATAGGCTGCATCTTTCGGCAGAGTTTAGATATACCTATTTTGTAAGCCCTTCCTGTTCACCCAAACACCGTTTTAAATGCGAATTTCTCAGAAATGTCTGAATATAGTTACACCAAATCAACAAAAGCACCCTTTCTGAGTAGAGTTCTAACTTTTTGCCATATTTGGTGTAATTCTCTTCAGTTGTTTTTTTATATTCCTCCAAAATACTTTTCCTATGAGAATTAAAATCGAAGATCAATGTTTTGGGATGGCAACCCTTTTTTCTTGGCCCCAACTTGATGTATCACTCTAAAACCTTTAAGAAAGAATCTGAGATGGATGAACGTTTTTGGGCAATGGCATGAAGATTTGTCAAACAGCACAAAAGTTATTCGTGAAATGAAAAATGCTCTCCCTATCCACACTCCAGCCTATTTATAACTAAAACAGTGACGAACACCACTGTGTATTATAAACATGTTATATAAATTCTCATATCCCAATAGGGAAACTATTCAAAATGTTGTTCAATTCGCAATATAGAATCAATATTAAGGGGCCGATTCCGATTCTGTAAAATCGCTTATGAATAGCCATACGGAGCATATTTCCCTTACGAATCGTACCCTTAAACGTCCTCGGACGTACGATGAAGTACGATTTGGACCCAAATCAGATCTCCGTACGAATCGTACGAAAGACCGTACGACTTAAAAGTACGTACGAATCGCATTTGGAACACGCAGTACGCGACATCCGTACGGATTGAAGCAGCATTTTCCAACCCAGCAAGTACGATTTGTCTCGTCAACACTCCGTACGACTCTTTTTCTACGGGAGCTCAAAACGTCCGTAAAAGCGGATTTTGATTCGAACTGCATACGAAACGGACCCCCCGGGTACGCGAGTGCACCCCATGATTGCAGGGGTACGGTGCATAGGGGTACGGTGCATAGGGGTAAGGTGCGTAGGGGTACGGTGCATAGGGGTACGGTGCGTAGGGGTACGGTGCAAAGGGGCACGGTGCGTAGGGGTACGGTGCATAGGGGTATAGTGCATATGGGTATGGTGCATAGGGGTACGGTGCGTACAACCCATGATTGCAGGGGTACGGTGCGTATGTGATTGTGTGGCTCTCCGAACGAATTGCTCATACAACGTTTCCTGTACAAATCGTGTTCTCATTGCCCGGTCAGGATCGTACTTGTCGGGTCGTACAGCATGTTTATGATTCATACGGTTCACTTTGAGGGTCCGTATCGTAAGAATTTTCCCGTGCTTTTTGTACAGTTCGCAACGATTCGTATATTTTTCCTATGAATCGTACTACGCGATTCATACGGAATTGTATGATTCGTACGGAAAGGGCTCCGGATTTGATTCGTCGTACGGATTAGTTTACTGAATCGGAATCGGCCCCTAAATGTTTTACTTTGTTTTAAATTGATGTTTTACTTGTCCTTCTAATATTTTGCACACTGATGAATGTTTTTAACTGTTCTTCACACCACATTGTACTATGATGGATGTCTTTTCTATTTTTGAACATTTGTAGATTTGTACTTTTATGATGTTATCATGTAAGAATTGGATAAAGTGATTGGACTGACTGACTGAATCAATATGCAATAATGAAATAGATTTCCCTATTCTTTATTTCAGGTTTGGAGTTTATAAACCATGCTGATGAACTCTTAACCGATTTAACCTGAAATTAAATACAAGGTGAGCTCTTATTCAGATTTCATGAATTATTTAGTACGTTTAGATAACAAATTGTTTTGTATATGTGTTTATTTATTAAATACAGATTCTTCTTAGTAAGCTATTTCTAAGATGCTAGAGGGCAAATATGGATTATGTAGGCTTATTTGCCACCACACAGTTTAACTTGAAGTTCTGTTAGTTTATTTTAGTTAATTTATCACTTTAAGTAATTTTGCCTTTCTTGCTCATACAAAAGTATGTTCTCTTCAAACAAATTTAAAATAGTTGTCATGCAAATGTACATTTAACTAAGGAGATGTCCCAAGAGTGCTATCTTTTATCGTAAATAAATAAACAAACTGAGAATGATACTGACTTTATAATTAGTTGCAGCAGAATGAAGTGCAACACCCCTGATCCAATTTGACCAGCATGAAAATGTTCAAAAGTACTCCTTAATAATCAAAGTTTTTTAAAATTCATGTTTAAAAATAGATATTCAAGGTAAATATGAGCAAAGTCATTCAATACGCTTAGGCCCCAATTACGAGTTTTGCCGATGCAGGGCGGCAGGCCACTGCACCGGGGAGCCTCGCTGCCACCCCTGCCAGATTACAAGTTATTTGTAGTCTGGCAGGCGGGCTGCATGGTATTCCCATGGCGGTGCCTTTTTCAGAGGCTGCGGTGGCTTTGAAAAAGGCACTGCAATAGGAACCCCTCACAAGGTTCCTGCACGGCATGGACTCGAAGAATTCTACAAAGTATATGAAATAAAGGATCAAATATCTAAAGATAATTGCTTGTCTTGTCTGTCTATGTTTGGCAACTTTGCCGTTACCTCACTAAAAGTTGGCCTGATTGACTCCCAGATTTTTGTGATTGATGTTAATTATTTGTGGTTCCAATTGGTGGCAAACCATTTCTTGAGGTGGGCAACTGTACCTTTGTTATATCACTTGACACTATTTGCAACACATGATTGTGCGGCAAATGAGTCCCCTAGTCACCATTGTTTGCTTGAACTCTTGAATGCACACTCCATTTTTGTTGTGGGAGTCCCCCAGAGTCTATCACCTTCCATCCCCTTGAACATTGCCCTTATATGACCAAGAGAGTAGACATGAACCAAAAGGGTGGTACATGTCCAAGTTCTCATTACAGACAAAGCCTTATTATACCCATGCCCCTCTTCTGATTGGATGTATGAGAAATGGGTTATGACCGATTTAATCCCTCTTCATTTTTTGGTTTTGGATTACTCGATTTTTGGACTTGTGACATGAGTCTCACCTACTGAGCCTCACTCATTTTAAGCTCTGTTAAAATGGGTTGGGAATGCTAACGACCAGTGTCCACCTTTTCAGATAAAGTCTGCTGCTGCACAGCTGGGTTAAGAATCTTACGCCTGCAGTTGAGCAAACGAGGCGCCATCTATGCCCAGTATTTGTGCATAGATATCCTGTTGCATAGCAGGATAGGTCCTATAATCTGAGTGTCCATACATACTGTGAGTATGTACATCTGTAGAGATTTACTTTAACATCTGTGTGCTTCACTATGTTGTACACTGTAGGCAACATCTGCTTCAAACTCCAATTTATGGTAAATCAGGAGATCAAATACAGATCTGATGTTAATTTTCACTTATCTACATTTCTTCTGGCACCTCAATATTTCTCCTTTTTTCTCTGACTCAGCTCCTAATTAGAGTCCAAAGTTTAAATGACTCCACTGGGCCACATTAATATACTTTGCTGGTCTGCAGGCAAATCAAAGGTTATTTGACAGTGATCCAGCTGACCCTGGTACAGAAAACAACAAGGACGTATCTGCATGTGTTTCTTGTTTTACAACCCTGCACTTTCACTTGCTCTGGAAAGGCTCAATCCCGCAGAAGACTCAACCACCTCACCACAAGTCTCTGGACTGGAGCTAGTCATGGGAGGCCCCCTTTGACGTTTTGGAGGGAAGGAAATAGGCAGCTATGGCAGTTAATAGTGGGGCTTCAACCATCGGAGAAGGTATTTCAACAGGCCACTTGAAGGTGTCATTTTGGAAAATCCCAAAATGTTGTGCAGGTGGGTTGTGCCAGGGGTGGAGTGATGATGTGTCTTTATAGGATTGGGCTGAAGTGCCTACCTCCTGGAACTTTATGTCCCCACTTAAGAACCACTGCCCAAGGGGGATATGGGGAAGAACACTCTGGACTTGAGGGAAGTGACCCCTAGAAAAATGACCTTTTGGAAGAGAGCATACTCATGATTCCCATAGAAATATATTCCATGGCACAGCACAGAGCAGCAAGAATTTTGTTTTGCAGAAAGAGAAACTTTCCTGCATACAAAAACAATCCATAGAGGATTGTACCTCATTCTATGTGTGCTGCACAATGCAGCACATGTGGAAAGATGAAAATACAAGGAGAAATACAGTTATTTCTCCTCGTTCTGCCTTCCCTGGGAAGGAGTGCTTTTTGACGAATTCCCAGGTCTACTACTGATATTAAACCTGAAAATGTGCCAAATTCCACAAGCAGATGCATGGGAACACCCATGCTCCACCCATGGAACACCTTTCCAGAACAGAACAACACAAGACAGTTACTTGCACTGTATGTCGTTACTGCAGATTTACGATGCCACGCCGATCAAAGCAAGGTGGCTCTGAATGGCATAGAAAATCTCACTTTCGGCTTGCATTGCCCTTGTATCACCTTGTGTCATGCAAGGGCTACTCAATCTTTTTGCAAACACGACCCCAGGATTTTTGGATTTCAACCGGCATCTAGGTACTAGGATTTGTCTCTCCAAGCTCAGTCGGGTTGCCCCCCTATGCCCTCTGGGAGACAGTAGAAGGATGAACGTGTTTTTGGGGAACCCTGGAGAATAGTCCTGCAGTAGTCTGATCTCCAAGCCGAGGGGACACCTGACTTCTGCTAAAACCCAAAGGGGAAACAAGTCCTATGTGAGGAGCAAAATGGCAGAAGGACTGGTCCTGGGCTCTCCCTCTTCAGAGGGGCAGCAATACAAAATCGAGCTCCCATGGAAATGAAATGTTTAGAGACCATGAGGCCTAACATAAATACTGCTGGTTGCTGAAGCACACAGCCAAGAATAAAACACAATTCGCCCTATGAAACACTACCCAGTAAGCCTAAGAAATGGTCTGTAGCCTTGCCTTCTTGATTGCTAGTTGTGAGTGTGGCCCCAGTGGTGCTGGACTGAATAATTATCGTCTTGTTGTCCCTGGGTAGTCGGTAGGCATGGTGGACTGTCTGGGGACAGTGTAGGAAAAGTCCAGTGTTATTCAGGGAGGGCCAGGACCCCGGGAAGAAGTTTGCCCATGGGAGACATGCCTAGCCCTCCTCTTATATTCTTATTTTTCCCCAGGGGTCCCTCATCCACCCAGGGATCAATGTTACAAGTGAAAGCTAATGAGAGCTGCTGTGCACTTCAATTTATATCATTACTGGGATTCTTCATCTCCCCAGTGAGGAGTGCCACTGAGCTTCTCAGGAGTCTGCTTCCAAGGAGGCTAGAGCCTAGGTAGTGTGTATTTTCTGTCCCCCACACCCTTGTCGATGGGGGACAGGGAGTACATTTCTCTACAGCATGGGCAAGAGAAGGAGAATGCTAGCTCTTGTGCCAGCATAGAAGAGTGTCAGCCCACCTTGGAGTCAGCAGTGCCTGCGGGCTTGGTTCCCCACATAGCCCAAGGACCCAGTTGCTCAACAGAGAAGCAGGAGCAGAAGGAAGCAGTTAAAAAAAGAAAAATGAGGGTACAAGAAAAGCAAAGGAAAAGCAAAGCTTGATTCCTGCTGCAGCACATAAAAGTGCATTGCTGCAGTCACTGATCAGTGCCCCATAAGCCAACGTTCAAGTTTAGACAATTTGCATATTATGTTGCTTTGGTGCCCAGAAAGGGCAGAGGCACCACCAACATCTTGAAAAGTGTACCTGGAGCTGCCAAAGGCACAGCAGCTTCTAAAGAAGCCCTCATGTCAGTTCATGGAAGTAAAGAATGCAGTGTAGTGTCAACAATCCTTGGCTCCTCATTAAAGAAATCATTTCCATGAAGTGGACTTCATTCTGCATAACCACACAATCTAGATTCCAGATCCAGATCTACGCTACAGAATCTTCCCATGGTTAAGTATAGGCAAGAATAACAAAATGTATTTAACTCGAAAAAAAATATTACAAATATGTTATGCTAAATATTGATGTAATTTCGTTTAATATATTGTAGTTAAATGTAAAACAAAATAGAAAAATACTAAGCACTCTTGAATTAATTTTGAATTAAAACTTTAACTAATTAAATATATTTAATTAAAAACAATTCTTCTGAAGTTTAAATTAAAATTGAATTAATTAATAAAACAAATTGATTACCAACTAAAGAAAAACAGTTTTTTAATGTGCATTGATAATTATTAAATGTGATGTATAAAATTAATTACAATTAATGTAATTTTCTTAAATAAAATGCATTGTTTCATTATTTTTTAAGTTCAAAATCGGGTATTACAACATTTTATAATTAAATAATAAATACATACTTTCTAACATTTTTATAACATGAATTTATATTTGTTCATATTTGTAACTATTTATGTAATTCAATCTAATTTTAGTTTATTTCTGGTGTGGTTTCATTTTTCGTCCCTACCTCTATAATTTCACCAGTGGTTGGAGTGCTGGACTTACACACAGAGGGGGTGATTATAATGGCAGGCGGATCGCCAACGCCGGCTGGGCGGTGGCGATCTGCCCGCCATCCCAACTTGATCTACCCCCGCCATATTATCATGGCGGGGGTATCGTGGCCGACAGAAAGTCGGTCCGCCACTTTTCCGACGGTCGGCAATCGTTACGATTGCTGTCGGACGGAGCTGGGGCATAATAGTGTGGCGGTGCCTTCCATATTATGATGCCTGATTGAAAAGGCCTTTCCATGGCGGCGATGCCACCATGGAAAGGCTGGCAGGGATGTGCTTTGGGAGCCCATTGCAGGCACCTGGGGGGTGGGAGGTGCACTTGGGGGGAACCCATGGCACCCCCCTGCATTTCCATGCACAAGGTGGCAGGCACCGCGCGGTGCCTGCAACGTTGTGCATAGGAATGCACAACATGTCAATTTGGCATTACGGCGGGTGCTGCTGTAAGCAGCACATGCAGCAATGTCAAATATATGTACTACGACCGCCAGGGTGGGGGTCGCATCCTAATCAGCGGTGCAGGACCGCCGCAAGTATGGCGGCCAGTCCCAGCACCGGGAGGATGGCGGGCGGCCTGAAGTTCGCCTGCCGTCCTAATGGGCCCCAGAGTTTGGGAATACCAAAAAGTAGTGAAATTAATCAAAAGTGTAAACTTTTATAAAACTGTAGGTTACCTTTGTGAAACAGGACTTTAGTTTTAACATATTGATAAATGTCCACCTAAAGATTTGTATTTAGCTATTCCTTTTCAAATTCTTATTTTAGAGCGTATTACTTCTATTTGATTAAATGGAGTATAGAAAGACTATAACTACTAGACTTTGTTGATTAGATGAGTGAAAACCCAAGACATGAAACATCAGATGTAGCATATATGGAGCGGTCATTCAGCCCTACTTTCAGATGCAGTTGCAATCATTAGTTGTTCACAGTCACATGTCTAGACCAAGCAGAAAGCCGCTATGCTAAAGAAGAACACACAGTATGCTCAGAGTATTCACGAAACATACAACATCTCCTCCAGTGGACTGGAGCACAGTGAATGCCAGGATCCATTGAGACATAATAAAAAAAATGCATCCACTTGCGGGTGTGCTTTAATTGTTTTCATGTCTGTTGCATTTCAGATCTTGGTCCATCAAAGGTCAAATTAGCAAACCTCTTGTACCTTCCATTAATCTGTCAACAAGAGCTGTGTATTGAACAATCATGGTCACATAAAGTGTAGGTCACATCATCACAGAAGTCCCTCAAAGATCCAAGCAGTAGTCCAATGGGAGAGTGATATTATTGATATCCTTTATGATTGAGAAGAAGTCCTTTGACAAAGTCAGGGCATTCATGCAATTCTGTCATATGTGCAACATGTCCCCAATAAGCACAAGCCCCCAAGCACATAAAATAAGAATTAGAGAAAATCTTGTTCCATTTGCAGAACAGAAATTAAAGACATACCTGCTCTCTCAAAATAGCCTTACAAGATGTGGTGTGGAGGACAGAAAAGCACAAAGTTGAGACACAGCCACACAGAGGCAGGGGTGCCAGATCAGTACATGAGGGAGATAGCTGGAAAACACACACATGTACATAGAGTACTCAACAAAAAAGAAAAAAGTAGCAGCAAATGAACAAGCAGTGTAAGGACACAGTAAAGACTCCATGCTCTGGGGAGAGACTAACTCACAACAGAGAAGTAAAACCTACACAGCTCATCAAATAAGAAGCAAGCAAACGACAATGACGATGAGGCCAACCAATTGTAAACAATGTGTGGGCTCTAAGCCCATTGTAAACTAACCAAATGTCTAGCAACAGAGAGCTCATGGTCTGTTTTAGGTGCGACATAAAAATGAGGGAATTTGCAGACAAACTTATAATACTTCAGATAAAAACATCTACATTGGCTCCCTTAAATCTTGTACAGTGTTCATTAAAAATGTCCAATCCAATCACATTATCTTATGGCTGGAATATTACGGCAGTAATAAAGAGTTCTCAGTGCCTGCAGCTTGTGCTAACATGATTGCTCCTCCTGCTGTGCTATGTAACTCATTATCCAAATTGTTGTTCATCGATAAAATGAATAATATTCATCTGCAATTTAAAGACTTACTTCAGTCACCCTGAATATCAAGACACTCCATGAATGTGTTCCTCTTTTGCACCAGTACTGTGCTTTTAACTGGGACTAACAGATCTGGCTTCTACCTCAACCCCTGTAATGTCCATGTACACTTTAAAGCCTTGGACACATTAGAGTCACTTACTGCTGAACTCTGTAATGCTTCTCCAAGGGCATCCTCATTTCTATACAACTGGGAAAAACAATCATTCCTCTTCTCAAACAAAATGCTGCTTATTCATGTAGTAATCTCCACCTGATTCCCCTTTCTCCTTTTCTTCTACTAATCCTTGAAAACAAAGTCAGTAGTCAGATTTCTTACATTAATGAAGGCACAAACTTCCTAGACACAACTTAAATAAGGGTTTTGCCCCTGCATGGCACTGAGACAACACTTTTAGAAGTTAAGCATAATCTTTGTTGTATTTTAGATAAGGGGTCAAAGCTGCCTTAATCTTGATAGATGTCACGGCAACCTTTAATAATGTTTCCGATGACACACTGACAAGGTTTTGGATTACCTCAAATACATTTTAACAGATAAGTGTGAAGCTATTCACCTTCCCTTTTTGGGTTGTTGTACAGACCTCTTCCATGTGGAGTCCCTTAATGGCCTTTTAGTCCAACCCTGCTCAATCCGCATATAAATGCTACAATCGTTGATTGAATCTTTTGAGTCATATGCTGATGACACCCAAATTATCAGGAAAGACATAAGGTGCTCCCAGATAAGATCAGATTCATGCATAGCAGCAGTTATCTGTGTTCAACCTGAACAGCTACAAAACCAAGCCAGTGATTTTGGGAGTTCTCCTGTCAGTGTAGAATTTGGGCTCTTGGTATGACTCCCTTCAGCCTCAGAAAAAATCAAAGCATCTTATTGGATTGTGCTATTGAATTTGTTGATCAGGTTATTCCTTTCCTCTACTTCAAGTCTTGCAAAAGATTCTTCCTTTGGTATTTGTGAACTCTCATCAATCTGTAGTCCCAAAAATAATTCTCTCTTACCTGGACTAGTGTGAATCTATGTTGGGCCTCCTGCATACTTACATCAGTTTCTTCAGCGAATTCAAAATGTTGTTTCTGTCTATTATTTAGGCGTATTGCTTCTTTTCTGTTTCTCACCATTTATATATTCTTCCTTGGATTCTAATCACAAAACCTCTATATCAGTAGCGATCTGTGTTTGCCATCAGTCTTTTTATAAACATATACTAGTTTATATACTTCACCAACTTCTTCCTAAGGGGTCCAACAGATTGCTCCACTCAGTCGCTGCCTCTCTACCTCAGTGCCCTCAAATCTACTGTATAAGTATTGGTGTTCACTCTTGCTATCATCTTGTGGCTAGGCACTGTAACTGTCTTCCTGCTAAATTTCAGAACGGAGCATTAGGCATCTGAACACCTCACCCTGTCCTTAGCCCTCAATTCTAAACCACTTCGGCTTTGCCCTTTATCCCAATCCCACCGAGCAGTAAGACACACGTTCAGGGTCACAGCAGGCTTTATACATTTTATATCATAACATAAGATAATATAAAACAGCTTACGGCAGAGGTTAACGATGAAGAAAACAAAACTCTGACATGATGAAATTAAGATTTTGTGCTGGGGTGTCTTTCATTGCCCCGAACAGAGATATGCTACAAAGGTCTGTCATGAATATTCAAAGTTCCAAGGCAATATTTCCCAGAAGAAAGCATTTTCCCTATCGTTAGAGGCATATATTGAAACAATTCTGAGTTCCTCTTGTCCAATCTTGCCCCTAATGTTGACTGTAATCTTTAGAGACACGGAAGTCTTCTGCAGCCCCACCCAAGACTGCTATCTCCCTAGACTGAGACCAGTACAACAAGTTGTACTGTACTGTGAAGTTTTGGAAGTAAATCTATGGAATTCTTGTACATGAGGTGGGTCTCCTACTATAGAATTTCATCTGTCTCCATCTCAGGTAACTTGTTAAGAAGCATGTGATGCATCGCAGCTGTGTTATGACCTTCTACATCGACAAACACCATTTTTAGATATGTCATCACTGTACTGGGCAGGGAAGCATAATAGGAATGTCTACAAGATCAAATGCCTCACAAAACCCCACTCCAACATTTCCGGCCATCCAGGAGCTGAAATTATTTAACTAAAGTTAAACTGTGCCTAACAAATGAGAGGGGTATGCATATCCAAACACACTGGGGTACTACAGGACTTAAGGAACAGATTGACGTTGCTAGAAGATCGAGTAGAGCTACTGGACAGGGAAAACATGACAAAAGACAACTGCGACGGTGAGGCGTATTTACACCATAGGGTGGAATTACTGGCAGAATACACAGAGGACGCTAGTAGAGAAGCGCTATATCTAGGAAAGTACGCCGCAACCCAGAGGTATGGAGAAGGAGAGAGACCGGGCAGCACTCTAGTGTGGCTGCTCTAGCCTCGTTCTACCCCAAATTACATCACTAAGCTCCGAGACAAGGAGGATCAGATCATAGCCGGGAATTCTGACATAGGACGCGCTCTCCTGACATATTACACAGATCTATACACCTCAAAATCTGGAACCAACATGACAGATATTAGGAAATATTTAGACGAGATCACTATGGTCTGGCTGCTGGACGCCCACTGGAAATTCCTGAGCGAGCCATACACAGTCGAAGAACTACAACAAGCCATTGATGCAATGGATGGGTCCAAAGCACCCAGACTAGACGGATTCCTTGGAGTCTTTTACAAAACGTACAAAACACTCCTAGCCCCTCACCTCCTTGAGATATACGCTGAAGCATTGGAAACTGGCACTCTTCAACCCTCATTTACAGAGGCGGTGTTGGTGCTACTCCCTAAGCCTGGCAAGGATCCTGAGAAATGAGGATCCTTCCACCCACTATTACTCTTGAATTTGGACTACAAATTAATGGCCAAAATGATGGCAACTAGATTGTCGCTGTTAATGGAGCAGATCATAGCACCTGCACAATCTGGGATCGTGTGACATAGATCCACCTCGCTTAACCTTCGTACCTTCTTTTCAGTGGTCAATAGAATAAACCCTGCCACACCTGCAATAGCAGCATTTTTAGACGCTGAGAAGGCATTTGACTCTGTGGAGTGGCCCTTCCTACATGCTGTGCTGGCCAAAATGAGCATGCCCAAAAGCTTCATAGACTTGGTAAAATTACTTTATACAGGCCCGTCAACTCGTACCCTTTCAACGGCACCATAACGGAACCATTTACGGTGTCGAGAGGCACCCGTTAGGGATGTCCTCTGTCTCCCTTACTTTTTATAATAGCAATGGACCGCATCATGCGCTATTTTCAAAAAGATCATCTACATAGAGGGCTCCAATTCAAACATCGGCCCGGTGCTGGTGACGCTGTACGCTGACGACGTGGCACTATACGTCAGGAAGCCTGATGAGAACTTGCAACCGATATTAAGAGAAATAGATCGTTTTCGTGCCCTATCTGACCTCAAATTTAATTGGGCCAAATCAGAATTATTCCCTTGACCATGAGCCGCTTAGAGACCCAAGTGGAACAGTGGAGCAAACTACCACTATCAATGGTAGGACGCATCGCCATTATAAAAATGATGATATTGCCCCACTTTCTTTATCTATTTGCCAATATCCCCACCCCATTGACTAACCAATTTTTTACGCAACTTCGTACACACCTTATAAAACTGATATGTGGAGGAAAACAGCCTAAAGTCTGCTGGGACACCTTAACTCTCCTGTACGAAAGAGGGGGCTGTGGAGATCTGATGGGCAGCTCTATTTTCTAGTAGCACAATGTGGATATTCATATCACTGGTATCACCCTGATGCGTGCATACGTTATGCTAAGCCGAAGAGAGATTTTGCTGACCCCACTCTACTAAATGCAGTTCTCCCAGTACGGATCCCACGAGACCCACACAACATCCAACCACTATCTATCACATGCTGGGCATAAAAAAAACTGCTTATGAAAACATCAGGGTCCACACTGTATTCTCCAGCCCTACCAATATCCATGAACCCCTGGACCCCCCCACAGCGGAACCTGGGACTAAACGCACTCTATCCCGGCTCGGACTCGAAACCATAGGAGATTTATTCCCGAGAGGTCACGCTTTTATTTGTTCCGAAGACCCATGTTTCACGGCAGCCACATTTATAGATAATTTCTTATTGACTTATATACAGAGTGCACTCTGTATATAAGTCCACTTACCTGCTAGAACCGATAGATGTTAGCCCACTCACACCAGTAATCAAATAACAGTGGAGACCACACAATACTTCCAGGTTATACAAAACTTGCCTAACGTTGCTGCCACAACGGGACTCTAAGGTCAGAGACACCTGGGCTGCTGATATAAAACAACCGCTCACAGATGATATTTGGAATGGGTGTTGTAAACAAACCAAGCTGGTTTCATGTAATCATAGACACAAGTTACTAAGCTTTAAGATTCTAAGAAGGGCCTCCGCCGCACCGCAGCAGATGGTCCAGATCAAAAGCAACACTTTCACACATTGTCCCAAATGTAATTTACAGGCTAGGTCTTTCCTTCACATGACCTGGTCATGCAGCAGAATTAATGCTTACAGGCAGGAAATATACGGTTTAATACAGCAGATGATGGGAATACAAATACCAGCAACTCCCTTAATAGAATTAATGGGCTACATAGAGTCACTGCCTAAAAACACATGCAGATTTACGGCAATAGCCATGCTACTCGTGAAACGAGAAATAGTTATTCGCTCGGGCACTAGGCAGAAACCCACTGTTAATAGTTGACTTAAAATCATGACATACTGCGATACCACAAATGAAATATATGCAGAACTGCAACCTCCCACTTAACGACCCAAAGATATAAGGCAGCCTCTTTGGGAATACCTCCATTTACAGGGTACGCTGAACACACCAGCCAGTCAGGAGGGACAGGGAACGAGTCAAAACGCGCAAGTAATGGGGTGACACATTCATGATCAGAGAGACTGTGCTACATTCAACAGACCATGCAGGCTTCGGACAGGAAGCAAGTATGCAGGAGCAAGAGAGTAGGGAAAACACAAAACACACTCAAACATCCACTGTACACCTTAAAGGAGGGAATGTAACAATTTATCTTTATATGTTAAATCATGTCTGTAATCTTTCATTTCTTTTTGAGTCTGCAAGAACTGTACTTCTACATTTATACACTGTGAATCTATGTATGCTGTTAAAATTTATAAATAAAGTTTTTTTTAAACTGTGCCTAACAAAGGCCTGATACCAGCCACATTCTGAAGCCTCTTGTGTGCAGCATGCATGCCTGGGAAACATTTGTAAAACAGATGATAAATGGTTTTACAAATTGAGTTTCTGGTTTACTGGGGTGTGAGCCCTGGTCAAACAGTAACCACAGACCTAGTTAGGGTAAGACACCAGCAATCCCGAAATTAACCTGTACTCACCCTCTGGTAGATTGGTACAGAGCAGTCAGTCTTACCTTGAAGGTGATGTGTAAAGTATTTGTGCAACACATCAAACCATAAAAACTGTGGAAGCACTGCACAAAAAGATCCCACACCAGTTTAGAAAAATGAAGTACTAAAACAAGACCAAAATGATAAATATTTACTGAGGGAAACCCGAGATAGTGAAGTTTAAAGACCTAGGGGTAAAACAGCACCAAAAAGCACAAAGCACCAACAAGGGATATCTGATCTTGCCGGACCGGGACAAAGTCACAAGTTCAGCTGGTCGCGATTGGCAATACCTTGCTATATGAAGAGATTAACTTGCAGCCACTCGTGCAGCATTTCTGGGTGAGTGATGAGGTTGTGATGTATTTACTATGGGTACTGTATCGATCCCCCTATTTCTGACCCTTGTCTGGTTAATAATTAACTAGCAGCCATTCAACTGCACAGAAACCCGTTATCTGATTAGCCATACAACGGCACAGAAGCCCGTTATCTGATTAGGTCATAGCGCATGCCATCTCATTAGGCAAGCACTATTTCTCCAGCCCCCTAATAGGCATACGGTGTTCTCATAACAAATCAAACCTACAGCGACCTGGGTAATTCCCGCAGCCATTGTTTTGATTTAGCCGAGAACTTCAGTAAAGAATGTGCGAACGACCAGTTCGTATGACATCCTTATTGACGTATTTATGTCCATCCTTACGTCAATCTTGGCACCTTTCAGGTATAAATAATACCGACATTGCCTTAAGCAAACACACGAGGTGGTGACAAGATTGGAGCAGCGAGACTTGCCGAGGAGCCCAGCTGACAGCGAAGCCCACAGACGCTGCCCCTCCTTTCTGACGCGCTGAGAGAGAGACGCTGCCTTTTCTCCTGCTGAGAAATCCAGCTCCGGCGCTTCCAGCCGCCCTTGCAGGCAGCTGGGATATCAAGCCCTGAGATAGAGATACCAGCCCTCCAGCCTTCTAAATCCCAGGTACTGAACTGAATAACCCCTTGCAGAGAATTCTTGAAGCAGACCCTTGGCAAAGCAAACTTAACTTAAACTGCTACTTATCTACTCCCGCCCACGTATTAGGCTTAGGTCAGGTACATTGGGGTAGGCGTGGTTAGAAGCACCAGTTGAGTACGATTAGTCAATGTATATATGTATGTATCTATTTTATCCATTTTAAGTATCATATGGCTAAGAAACCATATCAATGCTTTTACAGTATTATTTTATAGTTCTGTTATTACTGTATGCACTTTACTTAACGATAAGTATTGCAATAATAGCGATTCATTTCTCTTGTATGAGAAAAGAGACTGATCAATAAATAACATCTTTTTATTGAACACGCCCGTCTCTTCCTTTTCTCTACAATCTGGTGAAACTAAGAATGCACTGAACTGACTGAGTAAAATAAGTTGTCTTTTGTTTTCACACGACTCTAGAGATACACTCTTGATTAGGGGAGAGCAAAGTTGTCATGTTCTATGGTTGTCAGAAACTAAATCCCTTCTTGTCTATCCAGGGAGGTTAAACTCCTCCTTGTCTATTCGAGAAAGTTTCTAGTGAACTCTGAGCTAGCTGGCAAACACTAAACTTTAAGTCTAATATCGTCAGTAGAAGACCTAGTTAACCTCTGTCCTACGTCTATACTATTGAAGATAATATTCCAATGCGCAGAGCCTATTGGGATAATAGGAACTACACTACATGGCGCCCAACTGTTTGGATAGGCGATAAATCTAACGTAAGACATTAGAGTAACTCAGTCGTGCTTTTTCACACAGACCCCTTTTCCCCATAATACTCCAAAGATGTCTGGAGTGGGTGAAAGGTTAAATCCGCCAAACTTAGTAGGAGGAGACTCCTATGTATGGTTCTTGGTTTATTCAACGTTGAAGGATACACTGTTCCAAAATATTGTGCATCTAATCTTTGTTTCCATAGAAACCTGATCTGCAAATAAACAAAATCTTCTTGTCAATAAAATGTCAGACAATGAAGTGGAAAGGGAGACAGCTAGAATAGCAGCTCAACTCCTAGCGGCTGACAATAGTCTCCTACAGCAAGACCCGGATGCAATACTCATCCCGGTCAACATAAGGAAATCTATAACTTTAAAACTTATAGAAAATGGGCTGACACCGAGAGGTGGTACAGTCATATTCGTAATTGAGGCACACGAATATCGGCAGACAGAGGTATTCTATTCATGGATAAACTTTCCAGCAGCAAACGCTGTAACAAAGGACTTCCACTATTATAAAATAGAGGAACCTCCTAATGAGTACACTCCTTTCGAGGAGGTGGAAATACCACTCAAATACCAAGAGCACCTGCTCTGGTTTAATGGCGCCCTAAAACATAATAATCACATCACCAGGCTCGGTCCACTAGGTAGACCAGGAGCAACGTGGCCGGTCCTATCCGGATACACACCACATCCAGACATTGAAGAAATGTCTGCACCAGATCTTTTAGCACAGCTAAAACAATTAATTAAAATACATAGACAATTAGTCCAATATGTAATGCGGACTTCAACAGTCCAACCAGCTATTAAAATTCCACAGCTGATCCCTCACCAGGGGAACACAAATAAAATTACACCACAGAACATACAGTCCTGTCTAGGTAAAGTACCCGCAAAACGGGAACAAATTCCATTCTGGTTAGCACAAAAAATCACTCAAATAGAGGCGGTATTTCCAGATACCACCCCGGTTGAGAAACACGGGATTCTGACTATCTGTCTTCCAATGGGAATTGCACCACATGTGGAGGACTGTGACACTTGGGGTACAGTCTTTGCTTCCATTTACACAAAAACACATGGTGTTCCATCCATGTCAGTAATACCAGATGTGCTAAAACAAATTCAAGATGAATACGGTCCAGAACCTGCTTTAACTCTTGGTATGAAATTACTAAAAGACTTCAAGCAGGTCTCGGCAATATTATTAGCCAATATAAAGGGAGAAGCAGCAAATGTGGCGATCCGCCAGAGGTTGAAAGAGACAGATATAGCAGACCAACCATTTGAAATTGCCAGAATCATAGAAAAATCCTATGAAGAACTAGGAAGAGATAGTTTGGGTGGAAAACCGGTGAAACCCCAACTTATTGAAAATAATGAAAAGGTATTTATTAAAAATAATCTAAACACTCAAAAAAAGAGCTGGGATGGAAATAAACAATCCACTCCTAAAGAAAAAAGATTCCAGTCCAGAGGAAGGTCTCCTCGGCGGAGAGAAAGATCTCCGGACCAAGGACGCAAGTCTCCCCAAAGGGAGCCCTCTGAGAAAAAATACAACCTTAGAAATAGGAATAATCTAAAAAAACCTGATAGATATCAAGATATTGATACACGTCCCTCTCAATCTTTTCAGACTTCCTCGCAGAAATCGGAAAGAAGAGGACGGTCAGAACACAGGGAAGAGCACGTCAAGTCCAAAGACAAGGAACCTCATCAAAATGAAAAATTACAGTTTCCAAAAAAGAAGGTAGCCAGTATTAAAGTAATCAACCATGCCGAGAATACTGAGGACACAGCTGAAAAACGGAGAATGGGCTCAGACAATGCTAGACAGCGCAGCAGAAGTGAGCATAGCTCGCAAGATCCTTATGAATCATCTGGAGACAGTGGACACGAATGAATACATTCAGGTGGAAACTGCAGATACCAGAGTTAGCAAACCTCATAAAATATATGAAATAACATTGCGTATAGAGGGGGATAAGACTAGGAAAATAAAGGGTCACTTTTGGGATAATCTCTCCAAGGGCTATGATATCCTTCTAGCTGAAAGAGACTGGCCACCAGAGTTTGTCAGGGAGTGCCCTCATGGCGAAGAAATAATTATGCCTGCCTTCTCAAATCAAATTCCAATTCATAAAAAATATACACTTGCAAGAAAGTGGGCAGTAGCCCAAGCTCCTGCATTATATAAAAACCATGTGGGATGGGATGAGGACTCTCCTCCTCACAAAATCCAGTTAAAATCACAACCTACTGCTCAGAGGCAGTACCCAATTAAGCAAAAAGCTAAAAAACGGGTAAAAGAGATCCTAGATCAACTTGAATACCAGGGGGTGATTGAAACTTGCACCTCACAAATGAATAATCCTTTGTTTCCTGTCTCCAAACCAGACAATTCATATCGTCTTATTTTGGACTACAGACACCTTAACTCATGTTGCAAAACCTTTGCGGTACAAAACTCGCATAGTGCTGCACTAATGAATAACATAGTGCGCAAAAAATACAAAACAACATTAGACATCTCTAATGGATTCTTCTGTCAAAATATAGCACCAGAGAGCAGATATTTGACCGCGTTCTCAATAAATGGCGCGCAAAAAAAATTCTGTCGTTTGCCCCAGGGGTTCAAGAACAGCCCAGGATTATTCTCAGCAAGAGTAACAGAGTTACTACAAATATATGATGATGAGGCATTATCTTATGTCGATGACATCTATCTAACAGATGATGACTTGGATACTCACTTGAAGAGAGTGAACACCATAATACTTGGGTTCGCAGCAGAGGGTTACAAATTCAACTTTAAAAAGTCAAGAATTGCCCATCTAACTGTCCTGTTTTTAGGATATGAACTATCAAGTGAGGGCAAAAGCCTGGCTGACAATTTCCTAGAGAAATGTGCTGTAATCCAAGCACCTAGAACACTAAAAAACTTACAATCAATTCTAGGTTTCCTAAATTTCGGAAGAACTTACATTATAAATTATGCAGAGAGAGTTAAACCTCTCTATGATCTTATAAAACCAGATTTTAAAAGAATCAATTGGACTCAAAAACACACAGAAATTTTGAGATCTTTACAAACAGATATGTTAGTTAAAACAAAATTACAAACACGTGACAACACATGCAACCTTGTGATTCGAGTCATCCCAGGAAGATGCGGATTCACATACCTGACCTCTAATGAAGGAGAGAAGGTACCGATAACATACAAATCACATTTGTACACAAAAGCTGAAATGAAATTTAGCCCAACGGAAAAAATTCGAACCGCGGTACAGACTGCTGTAGCAAAAGAACTAGCCCTAGCACAAGGTAAACGAATAATCATCGTGACACCGATACCCGCCCTGGAGGCGGTAACAAAGGCAAGCATTCCGAATGCTAAAGCACTCCATCCGAGATGGATACAATGGGCTAATACTCATGCTGCAACAGACGTGGCATACGAATTTGATCCCAACTTAAAAACACAAGAGTTTCTCCAATATGAATTCGAATGTCCTCCGCCGACCGAAATTCTGCCTCTAGAACATTACGGCTGTATAATATATACAGACGGATCAGCACAACCCGCAGTGGGGGGGTAAGCAAGCTTACAGTGCTGCGTGCGCGATTGTTAAAGGTCACTGGCACGAAGGAAAATTTAAACCAGTGGTCACTAAAACGCAAACTCTAGGAGACTGTACAGCTCAAAGAGCAGAACTATTGGCATTCAAGATGGTGCTTGAAAATACCGATCGAGAATTCCCCACACTCATAGTGTGCAATTCATATTACTGCGTCCAATCTTACAATGAATACTTGCAGATCTGGGTTCAGAATGGTTTTAAAGACACAAAAGGTAACACAATCAAGCATAAAATGCTTTGGGAACAAGTAGTTCTTTTGCAAAAGGAACTACAAAAGACTCACGTGATACATACACTGAGTCATCAGCGTGATGGCGTTCACGTTGCAGGGAATTCATTGGCTGATGAGGCCGCGAAGGCAGCTGTGCAAACGGCTTCCGTAGCTGCCATCACTCGGTCAAAAACAAAAATAGACAGCGAAATATTACAGGCTGTCAGCGCTACAGTAAAAGATGCGATAGAAACACTCCCGAAAGGCTTTCCAGTAAAGTACTCATACATAACTGATACAAATAATGTTCCGTTTGCTCGAATCCCTGGAGTGGGGGATAGGGCAATTCCAAACATGGAACATAGGTTAGGACTCATCATAGCGGCACACGAAGGGCTTGCTTCTGTACATGCTGGCGTTTCAGCCACAGTATCATTATTAAAACAGAGATACTGGTGGCCACAAATGAGACGACAGACAAGGAACTATGTTCTAGAATGTGAAATATGTCAAAGAATGAAAGTATCAACAGTGAAACGACCAGCACAGACGCCCCTTCTAATCTCAGATAAACCATTAGCCTGTGTTTACCTGGACCACTGTGGTCCCTTACAAAGGGATGGTAACTATAAATATATCTTGGTCGCAGTGGATTCATGCACGAGATTCATATGGATGTGGCCCCAGCGATCAGCTGACGCCAGAACTGTTATAAAAGATTTGCGAGTCTTTATCGGCACATACGCAATTGGCATGCTACATTCTGACCAGGGTCCTGCTTTTAGCTCTCGAGCTTATAGGGAGGCCATGACCAGCATGGGCATTGCATTGCGGTACTCTTGTCCATTTCATCCTGAGGGAAACGGAATCGTAGAAAGAAAAAACCGTGACATAAAGCAATCTATAACAGCAAAGGTATTAGGTTCAGGAGCTGGGTGGGTCAAACATTTAATAAGTGTCCAACGTAGTCTAAATAACCTGCCAAGAAATTCTCTGAAAGGACTCAGTCCGTACGAACTATTGTTTGGGACTAGAATGTTAGTCCAGGACTTAGATAGTCAGACTTCAGTGGTCAAAGAAAAATGCTTTGATATCAAAGATCGCTTGGCTATTTTACAGGACTTAAATGAAACAAGAAAAGACCTGAGCAACATGAAGTTGAAACAGCAGCCAACAACCACTGAAGAAAAACCACCTGTCCCAGCAAGGCCTGTCTGGATTCCGAAAGTCGGGGATCTGGTCAGAGAGAAGATCGCGGTAAAGAAGGAATTTGGGCCTTCTTACAGAAAAGCAGTTCCTGTCTTGTCTATCAACGGGACAAGATCAGTAGTACTACCGCCCCTTGCTGGTAAAAAGGAGAACCGAGTCATATCCATCGACCTGGTTAAACCACAATCATGTGGCCGATAACAAATAGTAGGCCAAGTGGACTCCCAAGAAGTAGCAGAACACCAAAGTTTGCTACATCAACAGAGGTTCAAACTGAAAGACTGATCACATTTGAACAATCTACAGTGAAACAACAAGGACTATGCAATGAAGCAATGGAACTTAAACCTCTTAAAACCCAAATCAAAGCTTTTCATCAAGAAACACCGACCTACGATGATGTAACTACAGACTTTGCTAATGAAACAAAGCAAAAGCCAAAAGCAAAAAGTAATCCAGAAGCAATTGGAACAATTGACAGAACGGCATCCGGCTACTTCATCAACTTCGATGATTTTTCTGAAGATCCAAGTGAACCAGAAGTACAGCCATCAACAAAAACTTTTAAAGACAAAGCAAAGGAACTTTTTCATCAACTAAAGGGGACCTATCTGACCTCTCCATGGATTGAAATTTGGGTGACATTCGGTGCATTTGTCCTCATACTTTGGCTCATCATGGTACTATGCTTGGGACATTTCATTGAGGGAAAATATGCTAAAATGGACACAGCAAGCCAGAAAATCAACTTGGTCCTTAAACCACACACATCTTCACACGTCAAGAAAAGAGAACTTTCTTCAGTAAACTTTACAGCCAATCCTATACCAGGCGGTGTAGCATGGGACAATACTGATTATGAAATCTATGGCCCGGTTGAAATCCTGAAGTATCCACATCAATTTAAGATCTCGTTAAGTGACTTTGTAAAACCAAGTACATTTGCTGATGATTGGGACTTTGAAAGTATTAATGATATGATGTCTGACCTAGTAATGTCTGCTAAATTTACAGAACATGATTATTTGCAGGGTTCGTCTAATTATGATCAAATGTTCTGCTACAACCACTATGGTAACCATTATCTCCATAAATCTGCACAACCTAGAAATGTTTTAAATTATAACCAATGGGAACATTGTGCTACTCCTCCAAAGGGTAGTTCTAAAACATTTTATGATAAATATTCATATTTTTCAGGGTTTAACACAAGTAATGCAGAAACATTTTATTTCAAATTGTCGAATAAGACAGGTATGAAGACCATGCTTACAAACACGAAATTGATATATTCAGATTCATTTTTTGAGCAAATGAATACATTTGGTTTTGATTTCTGGAACAATAACATTGAAACAAAAACTGTTTGGGGTACAAAAGATTGGCAAGTACAAGGTATAGAATCATTGTTCAGAACCTGCATGATCCCAGAACAAATTATATTTTTGAATGACACTATTCAACAAACTACCTGTCTTGGCTTAGCCAAAATCAAAGACTTAAACAAACCGTCTATTCCAAAGCCAACAACGAACAGTAATAGCTCTATAGATGTTGAGATAGACGTGAACCATATTTTAAACCAAAACAGAACACATCCTGATTGGAAACAATGGTTGATCTGGCCCACAGACACAAATAACTGTCAAGACAGATTCCTGAACAAAATACAGGGGTTCAAATTGACCAGGCCAGACCCTAGATATTCCCAAAGACAACATCCAGGGATAGTAACTACTTACAGTGTGGGCAAGCTCTGCCTTCAATGGCTACAAACATCCACACTGGCAGAAATTAAGCAACACCTAACTTTACTTCAAGAGGATGCTGACTTGCGTGATTTCATTATGGGACCACGCAAACAGCGTCAAAAAACGTTTCATAGCGGCCTCTATATATGCAGCTTACAATGAAGCTTGGAAAGTAACTCAAATTGAGACAGCAGAAAAAATACGGGAAATTGACCGTATTAATTTGGAAAAATCACTTTCTGTTGTGGACAATGGGTTAATGACTCTGTCCTCCAGAATATATTCACTGGACAGTATTGTGTCTTCAGCAATCGATATAATATCGCAAGACTTACTGATGTTACAACACGGTCAGTCCCAATTGCGTTCTATTGTACAACTTGGCTGGACGTTACAGAATCTGCGTTCAGGCTATGTGCCTTGGCGTTTAATCAACAAAACGTCACTATTTAATATCTTTAACCTTACTGATAAACAAATCAGTTTGGCACAGAAGGGTGCTGACTATACAATTCTGAGCATTGAAAAACTTGAGAGATTACCTTTGACAATGTCAGAACGACCTGTCATTGAATGGATAATACATGGGATAATAAATATTCCGATAACAACTTTCCAGTTTCAATACTGCCAAAAATATATACAGGCAGGCCAGTATGAAAGGTTGGGTAAGGGGTACATTAAGTCAACATGGAACCTGCCCTATACACACACATGTGTTAGTAATAAAGGCCAGAATGTGTTTCTTAGTGGCAATAATTGTGCAAGATCACTAAGCGGTACACTTCTGTGTCAGGGTATTAATTTGCATGGAGCCTGTGAAGGGACTACAAATAACCTTTCATGTCACCAGCTAGGCACACCTGCAACACAAATAGAACCATTCTTTAGGAGACTCTCGAACGGGAGTTACATTCTAATTGTAGATCGCAGATGTTGCAGTCTGCTGCCCGGAAAACCTTATCTCATAACCGTGACTACGAAGGTCATGTGCTGTGAACGAGTATTTTTCCCAAACGATGCTCGAGACAGGGAGGCAAGGTTATGGCCCAGTTTGAAAATTTCTTCTATTCGAATTGATACTTTAAGCAGAATGAAGACTGTGCTCCTACAGACGCCAACCCGGTTAACGTCATCAAAAGAAACGTATGATCTCCAAGTTGCAAGGACAACTGCAGAAATTCATTCACTGTTATCAACCAATTCCCCCATACAGTTCGCAGAAATACTGAGCGAAATCTTAAATATTTCTGATACAAGTGGAATCTCGAGTGTATTTAAGACAGTGTTTTCGGGAGCATTAACCCCATTCAAAGCCATCCTGGGTATTTTTCCTGATTTTGTCCATTCCATCTTTGGCGGACTTCCTCTCCTTTTGGGACTAGTGGCAGGCATCCTATTTTTGATCCTGTTACTTCGCTATGGCAAACCACGTCACAGACAAGACACCAGCGACAATGGAAGAAACGATCCTAGCCATACGCTACAGGGACCGCATAACTAAAGTCCTTGGAATAGCCTGGCTTAGAGACCTGAACATGACTTGGTTTCTTTCATTTAGACCGATGTGGCAAAGTTGTGTTATGCCTGTATTAAGGTGCTTGCTATGCGGCGAAGAATGCGTGTTGGACACCTGTCTGACACTACAATCGGATGTGCCAATGGACGCAGAGACTTTGTTGGGTCCGGTAACCGCTCATGCATTGTACTGTCCCCAGCGGCTACCAATCCTGATGACGGCATTCGTGGAGACTTCACCACTACGATTGAAGAGTAGTGAAGTACAAGATGAAAGCAGCATCGATCAGGTACGACCTTCTGTCAGCTATGCTGATCGAAACATCAATGAAGGCAATCATGCTCATGAATGCATGTTACAAAATTTTTCTGAGTTAGTGGAACTTTCGCAAGAAGCAGTTGACAGTTTTTTCGAAAGTCTCAACAATATGATGTTTTCACCAGAGCAGAAAGAATGACTTTGAGGAAACTAGCACACGGCATTCCCTACACCCTGAATTTGGCCTTCAACTTTGAAAATAAAGCAATAAGAAATTGTCTCACCAGTTTTTACGGAGAGCGAGACATTTTTTTTCCCCATCCATTTCCAAAAATATTTACGATTTTTTTGGGACACTTATCTTCTGCTTAAAGTAAAACTATTCCTAGAGAACAAAATTTCTATTTTTAACTACTCTAGAGACATTAGCTACCCTCTAGCATGTTCACAAGTATTTATGATTTTGTGATGAGATGGTCTCGAATTTTTCTTCTTATTAAGAGCCATTTCATGTGTAATTTCATGCTGATTTCAAAATATGCGTATTAGATTTAGCATTATTATACTGCTTGCAGTGCATATAGTAACTATACTCATCTTTTCGTGTATTTCGCATTTCCAATTTTCAGAATGCATTTGATTGTACTTTGGGGTGGTTCGGTATACACATGCACTACTAGTTTTGTTTACTATGCCTAGATTTGTAAATATGGACATAGATTACGTGGAGTGGGTGTGATGTATTTACTATGGGTACTGTATCGATCCCCCTATTTCTGACCCTTGTCTGGTTAATAATTAACTAGCAGCCATTCAACTGCACAGAAACCCGTTATCTGATTAGCCATACAACGGCACAGAAGCCCGTTATCTGATTAGGTCATAGCGCATGCCATCTCATTAGGCAAGCACTATTTCTCCAGCCCCCTAATAGGCATACGGTGTTCTCATAACAAATCAAACCTACAGCGACCTGGGTAATTCCCGCAGCCATTGTTTTGATTTATCCGAGAACTTCAGTAAAGAATGTGCGAACGACCAGTTCGTATGACATCCTTATTGACGTATTTATGTCCATCCTTACGTCAATCTCGGCACCTTTCAGGTATAAATAATACCGACATTGCCTTAAGCAAACACACGAGGTGGTGACAAGATTGAAGCAGCGAGACTTGCCGAGGAGCCCAGCTGACAGCGAAGCCCACAGATGCTGCCCCTCCTTTCTGACGCGCTGAGAGAGAGACGCTGCCTTTTCTCCTGCCGAGAAATCCAGCTCCGGCGCTTCCAGCCGCCCTTGCAGGCAGCTGGGATATCAAGCCCTGAGATAGAGATACCAGCCCTCCAGCCTTCTAAATCCCAGGTACTGAACTGAATAACCCCTTGCAGAGAATTCTTGAAGCAGGCCCTTGGCAAAGCAAACTTAACTTAAACTGCTACTTATCTACTCCCGCCCACGTATTAGGCTTAGGTCAGGTACATTGGGGTAGGCGTAGTTAGAAGCACCAGTTGAGTACGATTAGTCAATGTATATATGTATGTATCTATTTTATCCATTTTAAGTATCATATGGCTAAGAAACCATATCAATGCTTTTACAGTATTATTTTATAATTCTATTATTACTGTATGCACTTTACTTAACGATAAGTATTGCAATAATAGCGATTCACTTCTCTTGTATGAGAAAAGAGACTGATCAATAAATAACATCTTTTTATTGAACACGCCCGTCTCTTCCTTTTCTCTACAATCTGGTGAAACTAAGAATGCACTGAACTGACTGAGTAAAATAAGTTGTCTTTTGTTTTCACACGACTCTAGAGATACACTCTTGATTAGGGGAGAGCAAAGTTGTCATGTTCTATGGTTGTCAGAAACTAAATCCCTTCTTGTCTATCCAGGGAGAAAGTTTCTAGTGAACTCTGAGCTAGCTGGCAAACACTAAACTTTAAGTCTAATATCGTCAGTAGAAGACCTAGTTAACCTCTGTTCTACGTCTATACTATTGAAGATATTATTCCAATGCACAGAGCCTATTGGGATAATAGGAACTACACTACAAGGTTTCAGAGTGAAGTGCCCATTCACATTTGTGAAGAGCCCAACATCTCGACTGAAGAGAAACAAGATCATTTCCAAGGGCTCAGGACCTGTGAGATGCCTCTTGGGGATCAGGAGCTCACTGAAGATTGGTCCAGGAGCTGTGGGGAGCCTGTTGTGTCCCTGAGACTCAGATCAGGAGGCCAGCAGACAAGCCCTTTGAGTCACTCTGGGGTCCTGAGTTCATGATGGGTTATAGGTCCAGTTCTTCTTCCTCAGGCAAGAGGGCTGCAGATCAGCACAGCAAGGCAACAGGTTCATCAGAGTAGCAGTCCCACAGAGTGACAGTCCTGTCATCAGCACAGCAGTCCTTCTTCCTGGCAGTTGTGCCTTTGAAGTGGGGGAAACTTCTAAGAGATGTATTTGAAGTGCACAGGGTCCGGACTCACTACAGGAGGTTATGCATCCATTGTGCAGGGACAGAACAAAGACTATTCAGGGGGTGCCGCTCACTGTGCTTGCCTTCTCACCTGCTGTGCCTGATTGAAGAGGACTACGGAGGGATTTGTTGGTGTCTTTTAATGGCCCCCGCTCCCCGGGCGCCGTTCACAGGGCTGAGTACTTTTGAACTACCAACACCGAGGGACTGCGAGGACCAGCAGGCTTTCCCACAAATAGCTGCTGCCTCTTCCCTCGGTGTCCACGCCCCTGCCTGGACCTTTAAAATACTTTTCGCGGCACCCGCGGATGTGCTTGCCTTTGTTCCCTGACATCACCTGCTGTGCCTGATTGAAGAGGACTACGGAGGGATTTGTTGGTGTCTTTTAACGGCCCCCGCTCCCTGGGCGCCGTTCACGGGGCAGAGTACTTTTGAACTACCAACACCGAGGGACTACGAGGACCAGCAGGCTTTCCCACACATAGCTGCTGCCTCTTCCCTCGGTGTCCACGCCCCTGCCTGGACTTTTGAAATACTTTTCGCAGCCACTGCTTCGCGGGAGCCGCTCACTGTGCTTGCCTTTGTTCCCTGACATCACCTGCTGTGCCTGATTGAAGAGGACTATGGAGGGATTTGTTGGTGTCTTTTAACGGCCCCCGCTCCCCGGGCGCCGTTCACGGGGCAGAGTACTTTTGAACTACCAACACCGAGGGACTGCGAGGACCAGCAGGCTTTCCCACACATAGCTGCTGCCTCTTCCCTCGGTGTCCACACCCCTGCCTGGTCCTTTGACATACTTTTCGCGTCCCCCGCTCCGCGGGCGCCGCTCACTGTGCTTGCTTTTGTTCCCTGACATCACCTGCTGTGCCTGATTGAATAGGACTACGGAGGGATTTGTTGGTGTCTTTTAATGGCCCCTGCTCCCCGGGCGCCGTTCACGGGGCAGAGTACTTTTGAACTACCAACACCGAGGGACTGCGAGGACCAGCAGGCTTTCCCACACATAGCTGCTGCCTCTTCCCTCGGTGTCCACGACCCTGCCTGGACCTTTGAAATACTTTTCGCGGCCCCCTCTCCGCGGGAGCCGCCCACTGTGCTTGCCTTTGTTCCCTGATATCACCTGCTGTGCCTGATTGAAGAGGACTACGGAGGGATTTGTTGGTGTCTTTTAACGGCCCCCGCTCCCGGGGCGCCGTTCACGGGGCAGAGTACTTTTGAACTACCAACACCGAGGGACTGCGAGGACCAGCAGGCTTTCCCACACACAGCTGCTGCCTTTTCCCTCGGTGTCCACGCCCCCTGCCTGAAAGGGTTACATTCACCTCACTTCCTCCGCGACGCAGGACGCGCGCGGGCACCGGGCAAAGCCGTCTGAGGCCGTCCGAGGATGGTAGAGGCCGGGCTGGGCCCCCCCCCTTTATCCATCACCCCCCCCCCGAAATTTCTGGAAATTTGACAATGACCCCGAAGCCCGGAAACGTTGGAAAAACGCACTTGGGGGGGAAGGTAAGAGGCACCTTGAATGCATTTTTATCAAAGGCGGTCTCGAACTTGGACCATGAAATTTCTGTTGTTGAGTCGCGCTTGTCCTTTGAACTACAACAAAATAAGCGCTCGTCATTAGGCCCATTAAGACAGATACCCTCACCTCCCGTACACAGCTCCCAGAGCAAAGGGATTCTTTCATCTATGGACACTAGTATTCCTCTGCTCTTTAAGGACAACTCTCCACCTTTATTTCAAGTCCCAGTAAGGAGTCCCAACCATGACTTATCTAATTTGGACCTCTCCTTGGATTTCTCCCCAGCAGAGCCCTCCTTGCTGTAGCTCCCTAATGCGACCCCTGTGAACAAAAAGAGTATAGCCCCACAAAAACCATCTAGACAACTAATACTAATGAAAAGGAAGAGAGGGGGATACTTTCATTGGGGTAGACAAACTAAAGTACCCAGACTAGGCTCAAGCCCCCCATCCGATCTTCTTAAAGAAATACGACAGAAACACTTCCCACCACCAAAGTTTAAGTCAAAGCCCCAGGAAATTCAAAACTCGTCTAAAAACCAACCTCCTGAATCTCACCCAACTGTGAATGACATAGAACATCTAGTCAGATCCCTACCTCTCCCAGTCTTAGAGAGGGTAAAAAGATTGGGTGACCAATTGGATTGCCTAGTGGTAGAAACCACCTTAAACTCACAACTTCTAAAGGGATTGGTAGCCATTAACGTGAATACCAAAACCAGCGGACATCAACTAACAAATAAGGCTATCACAAAAGTTATCCCATCTGGTTTCAACACGACTACTGGGAATGAAAGGTTTTGTAAAGATACTCGACCTGGTTTGAATAACCCTAGCGGGAAATCCGAGAAAGCAGGTACACACTCTACCCTGACGGGGTCTAGAGAACCAGCCACCCTCCCACTTAACACCCACTCATCAGGAACCACTCATCCAGACACTAAGGCCGCTGATACAGATATGCCCCAACCTCTAGTTAAACCCACAAAATCCAAAGGATGTCATATTGATTTGCCACCAGAGGCGGTTCCATACATCATAGTCCTAACAGGCGTCCCAGAACTCACAGAAAGAAAAAAGGAAGGCTACTCTGAGCTAAAAAATAAAGCTATTTATTGGCTCAGACAAAATAGGCCATTTCCCTCCCATATAGATGGAGCGATAGTGTTTGTTAGAAGACTAGCGTGGGTAGGATCTAGACCCAAAGACATTGCTGGGAATATAATTATCATTAACTTTAGAGACCGAAGGGTGGTCCCGCACATCGCTGATTGGTATCAGAATCAGGGATGTAGTAGTATAGTGCCTCGAACCCTAACTTACTTTTATCCTAAGCCACTGATCGTCCCCCGCGGTCAGCGTGGTGTTCCTACGTATCATAAACATAACTCCTACCCCTCTTATCCACCGAAGGGGACTCAGCGGTTTTCCACTTACCCGGTTTTCGGGAATGTAGACGGGCCATTAACACAGCGAAGTGTGACCACTCAGCAAGGTTTTAATTCACCATATTGGTCACTTCCCCTAGCAAACCGTTATGATGCTCTCTCGGATTTAAATGACCTGGATTGACAACACGGAAGCATCATGGTATATTATCCGGAAACATCAAGCCGGCCAACGTTAATAAACTCTAATCAGTGTGGGAGGCTTAGATCTGATCTAGCGGCAGGGGAGATTATGGTTCCAACTGTTCTTGCTGGGAAACTGTCAAAATATGACGATCAACTAGTTAGTTTGACCGTTATAGATGACCCACCCTTGCGTCAGCATAACGCGCCTGTATCTCATCGATCATCTATATTAAAGGAAATGCAAGGAAAACAAGCTCCATTAACTGAAACACTTAAACAAATAAATCTTACCTTTAGCTTCCTTTCTTGGAACGTGGCTGGTTTAGCCGATAAAGTGTTTCACCAACATTGGCTAGACGTTGTTACCGGGCATAACGGTATCTGCCTTCAGGAAACGTGGTCCCTGGAGGCACACCACATTAGTGGTTACCAAACTTTTCATACCCCAGGTGTACAAAGCACACAAGGCCGCAACAAAGGGGTTCTGTGTACATTTGTATCCATTACCGGGGGCATTGAAGTTAACAAGTTCATGGCCACCGAGTATTATCAGATACTGAGGCTAAGATTGGGCCCTTCGCATAATGCAATTATACTAAATTTTTACAATAATATGCCACCTGACAGTAGATAGGCCATACTTAATAAGCTTCTCTCAACCTTAACCTCCCTATATGACCACCTGGTAGGAGATAATGTGATGTTTTGGGTAGGAGACTTCAATTGCATGATCTGTCCACATGACTCGATGGGTTTGTGCGGCCTATCGGATTATGGGGAAGACTGCCCTACCCATTTTAATCACACGAAACTCGGTACTACCCTAATAACATACTCTTTTATTTTAATTTATCTTTTATAAATGAGATTTGTAGACCGAGTATACCATTTCAACCTACCTTCAATGGGAGGGGGTGTAACACTATAATTGATTTTACATTAATTTCGGCATCCCATGCTGGGCTAGTGGCTACTTGGGAAATGGGCCAGGCCCCCCACTCTGATCATTACCCCATAGTCTTCAGCATTAAAGTAAAAAAATTGACATGTAGGGCTGTGGTTAATACACTATACACCCCAGAGATAAGATTAGCCTCATAAAATGGCTATACAATTAAATGGGAAAAAGTGGACCCCTTGGGCTTTTTGGAAAAATTAGTTGCTTCTAACATCGAAGACATAACGATCTGTCTAACACAAGAAGAGGCACCAGAAAGAGTAATGAATTCCTTTTCTAAGATACTAGCCACAGCAAAATCTCTTTTGACAAGAAAACATTGGAATGGGGCCTCAAAACCCCACAGGTGGTCTGATAGTAAGTGCACTAAAGCACTAACACTTCTTAAAAAGGCATTGCAGATAACTCCAAAAAATCCTGATTTAATTCGCACAGCCAGAAAATCTTATAAAAACACAATAAAAACGAGAAAAGCCACATTAAAGAATAAGGTATGGGCAGCTTTGAAAGAAGCATCGACTAAAAGAACCAACACGGCCTTCTGGAAGGTGGTAAACGACCCCTTTCTGCAAACTAAAGAGGCTGATCTCATTGACATGGCAATTACAGGTGATCTATGGGTAGCTCATTTTAAACACCTGTATGGCAGATTGACTTCCCTCGACAACGGAATTGCTTCCATCGACGAGGATAACAACTCCTTGGAAGGTAAACATTTTACCCCCTTCCCATTAGCCATAACCTTCAGCTGTCAGGAAGTTATTAAAGGTATAAAAGATAGTTTGTCCGGCAAGGCACTGGGCCCAGATGGTGTGCCAATAGATACCTATAAGGCTGAGATAGACTTATGGGCCACAATGATAACTAATGTTCTAAATAAAGGGAACCAACAAGGTTTCATACCCACCTGGTTTGACGCAATAGTTATACCCATTTACAAAAAGGGTAATAGGAACAATCCGACCTGCTATCGGCCAATCTCACTATTGGATGCATTGGCAAAGGTGGCAGGCCGAATCATTTTAAATAGGATACAAACTTGGGGGGAGGAAAAACTAATTATTTCCAATTTGCAGTATGGTTTTAGCCCAGGAAAGGGGACAATGGAACAATGTTTAAATCTGGCCCTTCTTATTTCAAAATACACTCAGGCAAAGAGCGGTAACCTTTTTATTTCTTTTATAGATTTAAGTTCTGCTTTTGACTGTGTAGATCACGAGTTCCTATGGTCAACACTTAGCGACATGGGGATTGACAGTCAGATTTTATTATATATTAAGGAACTTTACAGAGATGCAGGTGCAAGGGATAGGTATGGCCCCAGGGGGGAGTGTTCAGACAAATTCCCCATAGAAAGGGGTGTCAGGCAGGGGCGCATTCTGGCACCCCTGTTATTCACCTTATATATTAACCCAATTGGACAATACCTTAGGGATTTTCAGCACGATTACCCCACTATTAAAGGGACTCCTATCCCACTACTATTATATGCCGAAGATGCGGCATTAATGTCACGGACTAGACTTGGGTTACAGAGGACTGTAGACAAATTTAAAACCTACATGAAGCTCCGTGGCTTAAGAATAAATATATCTAAAACCTTTACAATGGTTTGTGGGAATGGCAGAAAAAGTGCCCCCTGCCCAATTTTCCTCGAAGATAAGAGAATTGAAATTACAGACACATTCTCTTACTTAGGGGTGAATTTCGACAGGCAGAGCTCTTGGCAAACAGCGGTTACCGCTAGGAAACTAGCATTTCTGCGCTCCAAAGGCGCTTTGAGAAACTTTTCTACCAAACTGGGGGGAAACCAGCTAAAGATCTAATTTACATTTATAAAGCTAAGTACGTCTCAACTGCTACCTATGGTGCTGGTCTATGGGGCATCGAATACGCACAGGTGATACAAAGCTGCGAGAACCAGTTCCTTGCCTACTTACTGGGGGTACCCAAAACTACATCCTCGTACATGTTGCATATAGAAGCAGGCCTCTCCCACATAATAGATTCCATAAGGATTTCTCCGATACTTCTCTGGCATAAGGTCTGGGTTACCCCAGAAACTTCACTAAACAGGGATTTAATAACTGATTGCCTTCTGCTAGACGGGGCTCCCAAAATCAAATGGTTACATTATGTGAGAAACATGTTCAAGGAGATAGGCTATCCGGAATTTTTCATAAAGCCAAGCACCATGGAGAAGGTATCAAGAAGTTTGCTCAAAAAGATGGCCCTGGAGCACCTCGTGTTATCTAGGTGGAATGTAGAAAAAGAAAAATATACCACCATTAGGTATCAGCAAATTACCTCCCATGAAGGGTTACAAAAATATCTATCCCCTAGTAGCCCCTATGCCCGTATGTTGCTTACTCGCTTCAGGTTAGGTATTTTCTTTTGACTGGTCACATTTCCCCATTGTAACAACTGGTCCATGTCAAATCTCGTATGCCCTTGCAACGATAATTCGTATCAATCAAATATACATTGTGTGCTATTTTGCAAATTTTATCAGGCACCACGCAGGGCGTACTTACTACCTATTCTTAGGACATTGGGGATCCGAACCTGTAAGCTAGCCTTCCTCAAACTGCAACGGCTGGAAGGAGACTATGTTATCCATGCACTGAACTGTTTTTTAAAACTTGTAGTAAAGTTTCGTAACACAATGAGTTGATCACAAATTACTTGATGAAAAATACAGAACTTTTTATTGGTAAAATTAATTTCCTTGACTCGGAAATGTTTTATTAAATGTACCATTTTTGTAATAACTGTTTTTAACGTGTGCTTTTATGATTTCGAATTACTAAATCGAATAAAGCCGTTTTTTACAGTAATTGTGTAATTAGTTTTAGGTGTGTGTTGTGGTGTTTATAGGTGTTACGGGTGGGAAGTAATTTATTTTTAATTTATGAATTATTAATTGGATGTTAATTAATTTTCATTAATTCATTGGTAAATAATTATGGTTATTGTGTAACTAATTTTAGGTGTGTGTTTTTGTGTTTATAGGAGTAAAGGGTGGGAAGCAATTTGGATTTAATTAATTCATATATAGTTGTTAATTATTGTTAATTATTTGATATTTATTTTGGATAATTCTTTTTGGTCTGTTTTTACTTTTAAAGGGGTAAAAGGAGGGTTTTAAATACATTTTAATTACTTTATTATTAGTTGTTAATAGTAATAGTTTTTGATTTATAAATACGTTTTAATTGTGTTTATTATTTTAGAGTTTAATTTATGTGTGTGTTGTGCATATCAAAGTGTTAAAGTGTGTGTAGTCAATTATTGTTTCTTAGCTTTTTTATAAATATTATTTTTTAAATTGATCAATAATTATGTGACATTAATTAAAAATGTTAAAATGATTTGTTATTGGTGCTGTGTTATAGGGTAAGAAATGCAATAAATATACATATGTATTCATTTATTTAATAATTTGAAAATATTTTCTAGTTTAAAAGATGTTTTTGAATAAATGTATTTATTAATTTATATTATATATTATTTGTAGATTTTTATATGTAATTAATAATATAATCTTTTATCTTTTTATATATTTAATATATTACATTTTTAATTTCCAAATATTGTTTATTTATTTTTATGATTTTTTATAATTTGTAATGTGAATAGTAATTTTTGTCTCTTCGCTATCCAACACTTTCCCTAATGTTGCACTTACTGGAGTGAGAATAGTTATTTTTACCTCTCTGCTATCCAGCACTTTCCGTACTGTTGCACTCACTGGAGTGGGAGTAGTCATTTTTATCCCTCCGCTATCCAACACTTTCCCTACTGTTGCACTCGCTGGAGTTGGAATAGTAAATTTTACCCCGTCGCTATGCAACACTTTCTCTACTGTTGCATTCACTGGAGTAGGAATAGTCATTTTTACCCCTTTGATATCGACCACTTTCTCTACTGTTGCACTCACTGGAGTTGGAATAATAATTTTATACCTCCGCTATCCAAGACTTTCTCTACTGTTGTACTCACTGGAGTGGGAATAGTAATTTTTAACCCTCCGCTATCCAAGCGAGAAGAATGTACCCCCAGGATAGAGGTCTGAGACTGTGGAGCGGCCCAGGTGAGTGGCATGCTTGACCATCCTGAAAGAATGAAGAGGAGGAAAGGCGGGGTGGTGTGCGAGTGGCATATTGTTCGCGGAAAGCATGTCAGAGCCAACAAATTTGCGGAGCTGGTCCCAAGCCCAGCGCAGGGTCTCAATCGTGTCGATTTCAGAGCGAAGGAGTTTCACCAGGGCGAATAGGGCAGTCGTGAGCGGCCACGGGGTGGCGAGGACAACCTCTACAGTGACGTGAGGTTGATACAGAGTGGGGTGAAGCCAGAAATGAAGAAAATTGGCTTGAGCGCTGAGAGCATACAACTTGAAATCTGGGGCACCAAGCCCTCCATGTGACATTGGAAGAGTGAGAATGCTGTAGGCAATTCGAGGTTGGCGACTGGCCCAAATGAGGTTGATGAGCAGAGAGCGAACCTTGCGAAAGACGTGAGTGGTTAGAGGGATGGGAATACTGACGAATAGATATAGAAACTTCGGAAGCACCACCATTTTGGCGATGGCAATGCGCCCAGCCAAAGAAAGTGGCAGCCGGTTCCAGAGAGGGATCTTGGACTCGAACCAGTCCACTGCAATTGTAAGGGGGAATAGTACAGACTTTTTCCAGTTTACCCGTATTCCAGAGTAGCCGCTGAAGTGAATCACCTCACGGACCAGTGGGATGAGGTTCTCCTGGGGATTTCAGACATAAAGAGTAACGTCATCCGCATACATGGAGACTAGCAGAGCACGAGCCACAAACCCAATGCCTCTCTGGGTATGATGTTGTCGGAGACCAGCCGCGAGGGGTTCCATGGTGACAGCAAAGAGTATGGGGGACAGCGGACAACCCTGCTGGGTACCGCACCTGATGGGAATGGGTTCAGAGATCTGTCTGTTGATACAGAGATGGGCGGTAGGTAGAGGGTAAAGAAGTAGCACTTTGTGTAAGGAGAGCTGGCTGAAGCCCAACCGGGGTAGGAGATAAAGCAGGAAGGGCCACTCCAAGGTATGAAAGGCCTTGGTGGAATCGAGTAGGGCGGCCACTGCCGGGAGCGCTGAATTCATTTGATGAATGACGGAAAAAATGGTCCGGAGGTTATGAGAGGTCGCGCGACCGGGAATAAAGCCGGAATGATCTGGGCGTGCAACGAGAGGCATGAGGGAAAGGAGAAGGGGAACGAGCAATTTGGCAAATATTTTATTGTCTATATTAATGAAGGATAGGGGACGGTATGAGTCTCGCTGTTCAGGTGGTTTAACCAACTTTAGGAGCTTTGTCAACAATGCTTCGCGCAGCTACTGGGGAACCGACCGGTATCGAGAGATTCATTATACATGGAGGCTAAGTGGGGAATCAAAAGCGGGGCAAAAGCTTTATAGAAGGAGGCCGGCAGGCCATCCGAGCTGGGGGCCTTGACACCAGGCATACTGTTGATTGCCGCGAGAATCTCTTCTTTAGAGCAGGGCTCATCAAGATATTCCCAATGGGAATTACCAAGCCAAAGGGGCTGAAGAGTGTTAAAATATTGGTTGAGTACTTCACATGGTGGTACCGATCCAGCCATGTAGAGTTGTGCGTAAAAAGTAGTGAAGCACGCTTTAATTTCCTCAGGGGAGGTGGTACAATTGGGGCCGCCATCCTGAAGGGCGTTGATGTAGGATGCAGCCGGTGGCTGGCGAAGGAGGTTGGCAAGGGTTTTGCCAGGGCGATCGCCCTCCCCGAAGCGGCATGCCCATGCCTCCCTACCGAGGAATGCAAGTTCTCTGTTGGCCTCGTCAGCGAAGTCAGTATTCAAATTCAAATTCATAAAGCTTTATTCGATATTCAGAAATGAATTCATAAAAGCATACAAGTTAAAAAGAAACATACGATCACAAAATATCACAGAAGTGCAAAACTTTAGAATCCGATTTGATAAAAATAAGTAATTTAAAAAAGCTATAAAAATACTAATGTGTACAAGGGTAAAGTACTTTACATAGAGTTTCTAAACCTAATCAGTAGGTTTAGGAAACTAGATATAGCGTGAGCCACGGAATCGGTTTCCAGCTGTTGCAATCTAACGTAGGCTGTTCTGCATGAGCGGTGGCCCCACGCTTTAAGGATTGGTTTCAAGATGATCCTCCGTGGAACAACATAAAATGTACAAAATAAAATACAATGTAAGTTTGATTGGGGGGAGAAATCATCACCAGGGCAGGTAGGCAATTCCCTCGACCAATTATTGCAGGATGGAAAAGTAATTATGCGAAAGAAGGTTCCAAACCTGAACCGTGTTAATAACATTCTTGAGTAGCAGGTTAGATCACTTACGAGGTACAATTGGGGCCCTGGGTTAATAGTAATTTCCTGAAAGGCCAAAACTGTGTTTTTAAGTTTCTCTGTAGACCATCTTTTGTTGGCTAGATGATTCATGGCCAGTTGTTTCAATGATTTTCTAGCAATCATTTCCATACTAGATGGTCTAGAGAAAAACTCAGGGTGGCAAAGCTCGGTCATCAGAGCTTGCACGTGGGACAACCATTTAATGTTTCTGACACCGTCCAGGGTAAGACAGTCAGAGATTAATTTGCGGTTAAAAGCTGTCTCCGGGGTAGCCCACACCTTATGCCATAAAAGGATAGTTGCAGTTTTTATGGTGTCAGAAATAAAAGGCAGACCCAATTCGATATGGGTGAGGTAATTTGCTGAGGATTTGGGGGGCCCCAGCAGATATCTGAAGTATTGATTTTCAATTAATTGAATAGATGTTATATTTTCTATACCCCAGATACCTGATCCATCGGTGGCCGTGGATATGCCTTTTGCCTGATATATTGTAATTAGTTCCTTGACGGGTCTGCCGCCAAGTTTTGCCGTAAAATTATGCAGTGCACCAACCGCCCTAGAGAAGGCTAATTTTCTTGCTTTAACTGCTGTGTGCCACGTGCATTTCCTGTCAAAGGATATTCCAAGATAGGGAAAGTGATCAATATTCTCTATCCTCCTGCCCTCAAGAAATATAGGACAGGGTGCTTTCTTGGTGCCATACCCACAAGCCATAGTATTTGTTTTAGTAGTATTGACTTTTAGCCCCTTATCTTTCATATAAGTATTACATTTTGTGACCTCCCTCTGCAGACCTAACCTGGTTTGTGACATGATAGCCGCATCGTCAGCATATAAGAGTATGGGGACAGGGTGCCCCTGAGATGAAGGGCAGTCGTAGGGGAAGCCCTTAAGGTGGTCGCCAATAGAGTTTATATATAACGTGAATAACAGGGGTGCAAGAATGCACCCCTGTCTCACTCCCCTCTTGATGGAAAATTTAGACGAGCACTCACCTTGCTTGCCAAAGCGCACCCTGGCCCCAGCACCCCTATATAACTCCTTGATGAAATTTAAAATTGTTTCATCGATGCCCAAGTCAGATAGTGTGGACCAAAGTTGGTTGTGGTCCACACAATCAAAAGCAGAGCTCAGGTCGATAAAAGTAATAAAAAGATTCCCGTTTCTGGCCTGGGTGTACTTAGAAATTAAAAAATACAAATTTAAGCTCTGCTCTATTGTTCCCATAACGATACGGAAGCCATACTGGAGGTTAGATATGATGTATCCTTCCTCGGCCCACAGTTGGATTCGCTTTAGAATAATGCGACCGGCCACCTTCATTAGGGCGTCTAGAAGGGAGATGGGCCGGTAACAGGTTGGATCTTGTCTGTTGCCCTTTTTGAAAATCGGAACCAATATGGCCTCAGTCCAAGTTGATATTAGCCCAACCGAGTTTGCACTATTCATAACGTTAGTTAAAAGTGGGGCCCTGAGGTCGATTTCATATTTGAAAACATCGGTTGGTATGCCATCCGGGCCAGGCGCCTTACCCAAAGGGCTCTCCCTTATTCCCATTATAACCTCGTCACAGGTAAAAGAAATTCCCAGAGGGAAAGCACTCTTGCAAACACTTCCTATATTTCCAGACGTAGTAGTAGGGGTGGGAGGTACCAGAATGGGAGAAGTTTCGTTATCGTAGAGATGTTCGAAATGAGTGACCCAAACTTCCCCATTTATAGCAATATCTATCGCCTCTGTGTTATTTTTATCACGGAAGATAGGGGCATTAACCACCTTCCAGAATGAGGTGGAGTCCCTATTTTTGGAGGCAGTAATTAAAGCCTGCCATGCTTCTTGTTTCAGTGATTTCTCCCTGATTTTCATTGCTAGACGGTAAGAAGGTCTAGCTTCTCGAATATCATACGGGGATCTGGGTGTAGCATGGAGGACCTTTTTTAAAGTTTTTAATGCAGTGGTGCAATTATGATCGAACCAGCCAATTTGGCGATTCGAATCTGGGCAATGGTGTCTAGTCAATAGTTGTTTTAAGGTTAATTGGATATTAGAAAAAGAGTCCAAAATTATAAAAGGGTCGTCACTGGGGGAGAGGCAGGTGTATATTTCCTTCCTCATTTTCGAGAATAGATTAATTAATAGGCTCGCAGGGTCAACCTTGTCCCATTTAAGGGTGTAACCGTTTTTGCACGCCAGGGTGATCAGTTGTTGGTAAGAGGTACTATTTTCCCTCCGGGACCGCTCTGGTTCTACCCTTTTTATGGAGAAAGAAATTGGGTAATGGTCCCCATAAATAACGTCTAGCGTCTCCCATGAAGTTATTAAATGGGCATGCGTTCTGGAAAAAGAGGGTAAAGTCTATTATAGAATTACACCCTCTGCCGTGATATGTTGGCTGGAACTGTATAGATGGCGAGCATAACTCGTTAATGTATGTAAGGTTAAAATAAAACAAGAGATTATTCAAGATATCACCCTGCCTAGAATGGGCAAAGTGACTCGGGTTTTTGTCAGTAGGGTTTCCGAGGCCGCACAAGCCCTTCGGGCCGTCCTGACATATATTGCAGTTAAAATCACCCACCCAGACCAGGAAGAACTCCCCACCTATCCTTTCCTTTATAGAGGAAACATCACAAATCAGGTTATGTGTGACTCTATTCAAGTTATCAGTGGACACATTATTATAAAAGTTAATTAAAATCATGTTGGTAGAATTGCCCCATCTGAGAATTCATTCTGATAATTTTCAGTTAAAAGGTGTTTCAAAACAGTAAGCCCGCTCACAGTACTGAGATATATACATAAACCCCCACTGTTTCTACCATGAGGGCTTGGTAAAGCTGGTGAGTGAAAGGTCCGATACCCTAGCAAGTGTGCAGGATCTAAGGCCCAAGTTTCCTGTAGACACAAAATGGTGTATTTATCAATTAAGTCCCGCCAAGACTGTTGACCAAGTTTGTTTGCCAGGCCTGCCACGTTCCAGGACAAAACTAAGTGGGACAGAGAAAAAGGATTAAGTACCTTGTGTATTGCAACATCTCTAATTTCCTCTTCCCTAAGAGTGGGAGGCGGTGTGGTGGATAAAAGATCCGGCTGTACCCTGGCGTCCGCTGATGGTATCATTTGTTACCCCTGAAGCATGGAAAGAAGCCTTACTGTTTCAGTAGGTTCGGTGGATTCACCGGATGCAGTAATGTTGCTAGGTCTATCAAAAGAGGGGTCACACCCACGCCCATTTTGATGTTCGAGGATCCCAGGAGTAAAAACTAATTGCTGGGACCCCTGTGTAGCCATCGGCTGTCAATCCAAGTCCTCTAGACTAGACAGTGGTTCAAATGGGTTACATAATGGGATACTCCATCGCCCGTTGGAATTTATATGTTGGTGCCTGCTAAAGTGAGGGAAGGGGGGCCTGTGGGTACGTTGGAATGGGAGAAGTGAGGGAAGTTTAATGATGGGGGGTCTCGATATTAAATTATGGGTGTTGCAGCTGGGGGATTGTGAGGTGTTGGAACTTTCAGGAATTAATGAAAAATTTGGGGGGTCAGCAGAGCTTTAGGATAGAAATAGCTCAAATCGCTGGGTGAAATGCCGCCTTCACCTCTCCCCGGGAACCAATCAGTGATGTGAATAACAACTCTATGGTACCTAAAGTTAATTATCACGACATCCCCCTCGATATCTTTTGGTCGGGGACCCACCCAGTTTCGTCGTTTAACAGACACTATGTCCCCGTTTATGTTTGGGGCAAAGGTCTGTTGGTACTCAGCCAATGTATGACTTTATTTTTGAGGTTTGCATGGGGTTCTATCCTACCTCCGGCCAACCCTGGGACTCCCGTCAGAATGATGACATAGTTTGCTGCTTCCGGGGGTAAATCTATATTGTGTCCACTGTTATTTTGGACCGTGTGCAGTGGGGGTGCCTTTGTCAATACTGTATTTTTAGTATTAGAGATATTTAAAGGTCCTGTTAAAGTTATCTCTCTGGGTGGCTGTCGGGCGGCTCCAAGCTGACAGAGGCAGCCTGGGCGAGCCCTGGTTTCAGCTAAGGGCTTTCCCCGTGGGACTTAGTTGGTCTCGGTGAAGGACACCGGGGTGCAGTTTGGTTTTTCTGGATAATAAGTTGCTTTAAAGCCTCTTCATTTGAATGGGAGGTTTCCAGTAAGTGGGTCATTTGATCTCCCAGCCTCTTAACTCTCTCTATAAGAGGTAACAAGAGGGATTTTATGAGCTGTTCCATAACCTCCGTTTGTCCTTCTGATAAAGAGCCCCCGGGGAGTAGGTTTTTAGGACCGGGTGATGTATCCCTCATAGCATGCTTCTTAGTCAATTCTATGGATGGTCTAAATATTTTTGCACGTTTGCCTACATGTGTGTCCCCACCCCTCTTTCGTTTTGACGAGGCCCCCTGTTCGCGGTGTGGGAGGTTTTCCTTCGGTTGATAGTTAAGGCCAGCTTTGTTACCCGGTGTTGGCAAAGGGGGATAATCCTCCCTTGATGAATTAGATGAGTGATCGAGATTTATTGTAGTAATAGATTCCCCCTGTGAAGGTTGTGTTACAGCTGAGCCATCCTGAAGGAGTAAGGGGATCCCTGGATCTTCCATGGCGATGTTAACTGTGCATAGTGTAGGAGGAGTAGTAGATAACTGAAGTGAGCCTAGGGATGATCGTTTATTTGTGAGTAATTCTAGTGAAAGGCGTTTTTCAGCTATGGCTATGTCGTGGTCTAACTTGTTAGCAGCCTTGGTCAGGAATTGGTCTATAGTGCTGTGGGCGTGGGAGTAGGAACAACCGTAACACCAAGTAGTGGGGTCAAAGATGGTTTTATTTTTATCGGTCTCAGGGGTTTTGACATAAACGTCCTTCGGTTCCGCAGGGTCAATCTCTCCCGGGCAAAAGCACTTTGGTCCGTGGCGGTGGTCTTCTCCCGTCTCTCGATGTGGTTGGGGTGGTTGTCACTCCGGATACCGCCGGCTCCGTACCATGCAAGAGACCAACAAAGAGGGAAGCCGTTAGGTCAATGTCCTCAATGGGGGTTGCACAAAAAGGGGGGTCCGGGTGGTGTGAGGGCAAACCCAGTGAAACGTGCTCATTCAGTGTACAGTGCACAGTGATACGGGGAGGGGGTTTTAGGTGAGGTACCGGGGAGGCAAAGGTAATTGAAGGGAAGGAATATACAAAGGGCAAGGATTAACCGGGGTTTTTTACACTATTTACACTCGAGCGCTCCGGCTCCCCACCCAGGCTGCCCAACACTGCCGTACCTGTGACAGCCACACTCCTCCCTCGGGAGTGTGGCACGGCGGTTCACGGGGTCATTGGCCTCCTGGCTTTCCTCTGGTCTCGGTCCCTCCGTCTTCTCCGCGATAATCCTTCAGGGTGCCTCGGTCCTCGTCTCCTCCGCTTCCTCCGCTCTCCTCCGTGCAGCTTGCTTCCGCCTTTCTCTCCTCCGGGGTGATCAAACACCCTGTGTACAGCACTTCCCGTCTTTTGTCCAATCCTGTCTCTCTGACGTCTTTCGGGGGCGGTTCTTCCTCCTCAGATGTGAACGCCCAATTAAAGGAGCCGCTAATGTCTTCCTCGTCATCCAGACCGATCAGCCCGTCCTTCCACGGTTCAGTCTGTAAAGAAGGAGGCGGAGTAAAGTCAGCAGGGCAAGGACTCCACCATTCACGAGGGGTACGCATCCCTACCTTGTTACAAGTGCCTATCAAGCTACCGCCTGCCAAAGACTTCCTTCTTGATGTTTGACCTTTGGGTATTTTGAAATGTTATGACAAACAAGACCGTGTAAAATGGGGACTACTAATAGGTAGATAGCTACTCCAATGGCAATATCACAGTATGAATTCTGTAAATAACAGACTAGGGCGATTACTTAACATCCTTTGGGAGATGATGTCCACCGTTTACGGGTGATAAGAACCGGCCCAGCCCGGCCTCCTCTGGCCTCGGAGGGCCTAAGAGGGCCCGCCCTTTGCCTGGGCTTAGCCCGGCGCAATCCCGCGCACGTCCCACGACGCGGGAAAGGGTCTTGGTTTTCAAGCGCCTCCAGGCGCGGATGTCCGGTGGGGCGGCTGCCTGCCACTATGCTCCCCTGGGAGTTGTAGCCTCCCCCACACAGCGGCCACACAAGGATGGAGAAGGCTGTGGCAGCGGGGGGAGACAGATGGCGGGAACCGGAACCGAAGATCACAGTCCAGGTAGGGCGGTGGTGAGCCTGTTGAGATCAGCGTAGGACCCGGCGTTTGAGATAGTGCACCCGCTCTGCCGCAAAGGGTCTTCGTTTTCAAGCGCCTCCAGGCGCGGATGTCCGGTGGGGCGGCTGCCTGCCGCTATGCCCCCCTGGGAGTTGTAGTCTCCCCCACACAGCGGCCACGCAAGGATGGAGAAGGCTGTGGCAGCGGGGGGAGACAGATGGCGGGAACAGGAACTGAAGATCGCAGTCCAGGTAGGGCGGTGGTGAGCCTGTTGAGATCAGCGTAGGACCCGGGGTTTGAGATAGTGCACCCGCTCTGCCGCAAAGGGTCTTGGTTTTCAAGCGCCTTCAGGCACGGATGTCCGGTGGGGCGGCTGCCTGCCGCTATGCCCCCCTGGGAATTGTAGTCTCCCCCACACTGCGGCCACGCAAGGATGGAGAAGGCTGTGGCAACGGGGGGAGACAGATGGCGGGAACAGGAACTGAAGATCGCAGTCCAGGTAGGGCGGTGGTGAGCCTGTTGAGATCAGCGTAGGACCCGGGGTTTGAGATAGTGCACCCGCTCTGCCGCAAAGGGTCTTGGTTTTCAAGCGCCTCCAGGCGCGGATGTCCGGTGGGGCGGCTGCCTGCCGCTATGCCCCCCTGGGAGTTGTAGTCTCCTCCACACAGCGGCCACGCAAGGATTGAGAAGGCTGTGGCAGCGGGGGGAGACAGATGGCGGGAACAGGAACTGAAGATCGCAGTCCAGGTAGGGCGGTGGTGAGCCTGTTGAGATCAGCGTAGGACCCGGGGTTTGAGATAGTGCGAAGTCAGTAAGTTTCCCTTGTATCTGAGCAAGCGAGTGTCCTCTGTGTGGGAGGCGTCAAGTGCCTTAATTTCCCCCTCCAGTCTATTAAGAGTGCCACGAATGGAGCGGAGTATGCCAGATTGCGTGGAGATACATTCCCTAGGGATAACAGTTTTAAACCCCTCCCACAGCATGGACGGGGAGTCCACGGAACCCACATTGAGCTCAAAATAATTTGTGATTGCAGTTTGTATTTTGTCACAGAAGACCGAGTCGCTTAGCGCATTAGGAAGAAGCTGCCAGGAAAAAGCACGGCAGGCAGAATGTGGGAGACGAAGGCAGAGGCAAACAGGTGCATGATCTGAGAGAGTGCGCGCCATATGATCAACGGAGGTGAGCCATACCATGGCATTCGGAGTAGTGATCCACAGATCAAGACGGGACCAGCAGCCACAAGTACCAGTGACACAGGTGCCCTTAGGTAGAGCAGGATGAGCATGACGCCAAATGTCGTACAGGGAGTTGTCAGAGAGAATGGAGATAGGGGTGAAGCTCAGCGGGTGAGAGGCATGTGTGCCGGACAGGTCCAGAGCAGCGGATAGTGTTACATTAAAATTACTCCCCTAGAGGAGCACTGAGATGGGCATTCAGCCTATGGACATTCCATGTCCAGAGTGTAGTGTCATGCATGGCGCTTTGTCAAGGGGTGTAGAGGCGAAAAAGGTGTGGGAAAGAGCAGAGTCCGTGTGTAAATGCAGTGAGCAGTGCAATGGATGACAAGGGAAAGTAGCAGTGCAATAAACATGCAATCACATTGAAATAGTGCAATCGAAAATACAACAATTGCCTCATAAGGAGGCAACAAAACAAACAATACAATCCCCCAGCAGGAAAATGGAACACAGGAGGAAAAAGGACATGTCAGGAAAGGGCTCGATACGTGATCCCGTGCTGATAAGAACAGTGTGGCCTCATTGGGAGGTCGCAAAGCCCAGGCCCCCAACACCCAACCAACCCGGCCCACCCCCAAAACAAAAGACTCCAAAGATCCCCCCAACCCCACTGCCACACCAACCCCCAATCAGGCTGAGATACCACCCCTACCCACCCCAGGGACCCACAACTAGGAAGGGAAAAGTCTGTGTCCGAGAAGGGAATCATCCCGTGGGGGCATATCAACGCTCAGCGTACACCCCTCCCAGAAATACAGGGCGGCCAAGCCATAGGTAGTGGCAGACACCAAGGAATGAATAGCAGGAGGTATGGGACACCATGCCAACTGCAAAAGATGTGAATCGTAATAGCCTGAGATACAATGTTGAGTCAATAGTCACCATTCAAGCTGAGAGTCTGAGGGACAGAAGGTCCAACAAACTTACAAACATGGCTAGCCATCAGCTCAATCATTATCACTAAGATTATCAGCAACAGCAGCCTGAGAGTAGGAGGGCAAAGAGTGGTGTGGCCTGTCCAGTTTTTTAGCAAACGCCAACGCCTCCCTGGGATCCGGAAAGATGAGGGTCTTGGAACCCTGTTTGATGTGCAGTTTGGCAGGGTATGCCAATGAGTAGGAGATCTCGTTCTTTTGAAGGAGTTGTTTTGCCAGTAAGAACTTGTGGCGGGCCACTTGAACCGCAGTTGTATAGTCAGTATAGAATGACAGGGAGTTACCCTGGTGACGGATTTCTCCCTTCTCCCTGGCATCCCGTAGGAAGGCGTCTCGGTCCATGAAGTTCAACATTTTGCTATAATGGGGCGGGCCAGCAGGCCAGGGCCCAGGCCAGGGCCGAGGGAGCAGTGAGCTAGCTCGACAATGAAGACTGGGGAGAGGATATCGCTAAAGAGTTTGCGTACCAACTGTTCCACAAAGTCCTCCATGCGGGAGATATTGGTGGATTCAGGCACTCCCATTCTTGTTCCAGATGAGATCCAATATTTTGTCCATCTGCTGCAGTTTCTGACGTTCCTGGGTGGCGGCATCCTCCATGTCTGATACCCTGGTCTCTACATGCAGGAGGCGGGCATCATGGGAATCTACTCGGGTCTTCACTGTATCCAGGTGAGCCGACAATTGATCCAGCTGGGCCGTTATGTTGGTAACAGTGGACTTGACATCCAGCATAATAGCCTTTAGGTCGTCCTCGAGGCTCAGAGCCAGGTTGGATGAAGCCAGGGGGTCCCCTCCGTCAGTGCCCGTGACTTCCTGGCGCATCTGACGGCGCTGATCAAAGGCGATTTTGGGCTGCTTAGGGTCGGTTCTTTCCATGACTGGAGGAACAGTCTAGCAGCAGAATAGAGGCAATTAGGAGAGGAGGAGGAAGTTGCGCTCAATAGAGATGGTGCAGCTCTGGAAAGAGCTGATAAGCAGGACCAGCAGGCAGTGGAGACGATGGGCAAAGGCAGTGAGCAGCTAGACCGGCAATAGGCGCGCCGCGTAGGCCCCTGGTGAAGAGCTCAGCTCCAGGGGGGCGAAGCAGGTGAGGAGCTGGCCCACCAGCCATGGGGGGAGCAGTGGAGCCCGGCGTATGCCGGAGGGGTCGAACCGCAGGATTGGTGAGTTAATTACAGGCCGCCGGAGAATCAGTAGGAGCAGCTGCGTCAGCCCAGTCACTGGTGTTGTCGGAAGAATGTAGGACCAGAGCGAGCAATGCCAAATATTAGCGGGCGGTAGGTCTCCGGAACTCAATTCCCGGGTGAAGGGACCCCCCAGGAGGAAGCAGTTCTCAGGCCAGAGGAGCGAGAGACCACGGACACCACAGGCACCGGGCGTCCACAACAGCCGGGCACAGCAGTAGGTGGAGGGCCAGCGCTAAACACAAGTCCAAGCACAGGACCAGAGCAGTGGGGCAGCAGCCAATAGCTCCCAAGTGACAATTTCGGCCGGCCTGATCCCAGCGGGAGGGGCTGGCAAGCGATGGATGTGGCCGAAGGTGCTCAGAGGTGGCGGTGAGTGGCGGAAGACATACCCAGGGCGGACGCCCAGCACACTGGATACCGGAGAAGCCTCCGAGGTGCGGTGAGCCGCTGCTGAAGACTGGGCAGGAAGGGTAGTGCAGCCGATGCAGCTGGACACCCCAGGGTGCCAGCGGGCCACAGCGGGAGGGGGCGGCACACAGCGGGGAGCCAAGGGGGGCGCGCCATCAGCCACGGCCGGTGGTAGGTGTAACTGCAGGGTGGTGACGTAGGGAGGGGGAAGGGCAGGGTGGGGGGTTGTAATGTATGGATTACGGACTTTAACAGGTAAGTAAACGGATGTATGACACTACAACGCATTCTTTTACAACGCATGCCATTACGACACAGGTTTTACAACGCAAGTCGTTACAACGACTTGCGTTGGGGGGCGCTGGATAGTGAATAGTTTAATTTACCATTCCAACTCCAATCCCCGTGGATAGTAGGGAAGGTGTTGGATAGTAATTAAACTATTCCCTATCCTAGAGCACCCCCCAGCGCAATTCGTTGTAATAACTTGTGTTGTAAAAGTTGCGTCATTATGGTAGTGCGTTGTAAAAGTTGCGTTGCAAAGGATGTTTCCCAAGTAAACATATATCTATGGGGCCAAGGCCCGGGACACACGCGGCGGAGGACCGGGACACACGCGGCGGAGGATCTCAGCCCAGCAGCGTCACAGGGAGAAAGGAGTGCAATAAAACTGAGACCCAGGAGCAGGTGAGTGGCAGTGGCGCGGTGTGGAGCAGCGATGGGCGCTGTGTCTGCAGGATTTTATGCAGATGTTTGGCTAAGCCGGCAGAGCCCACTCAGTGTGCAGCCGGCCAAGCCACGCCACCCCCAAGAACCCATCCTATCATTGGAAACACTATAGGAGCTGCACCACAGGTGACATATAGACGATCTTAGTCGCTGAGAGATTCCCTAGTACATAGTTACCAGAAACAGAAAACCCCATGTAGTTAAATTGACAGAAAAATGGAAGGCTCCTACCCATGTGGCTCATGTAAAGCCTGCAAAAAATAGCAAACTCTGCAAGAGTTACATTACTGAAAATGGCAAAGTTAGACATATTCGCAAATTCATCACCTGCAATACAGATTTCACCATCTATTTGCTGGAATGTCCCTGTGGGCTACGTTACATTGGTAGCACTAAATTACCATTAAAAATGAGAATCTTACAACATCTTCGTGCTATCACTAATAACGATTTTAATTATCCCGTAGCCCGTCACTCTAGGATTAAACACAACAGCAACCACAGTCACCTATGGGCTCTTGGGATTGACTGTATCATAAAACACACTAGAGGCAGTGACAGAGAGAAATTGCTGAGAATTTTAGAGTCTAGATACATTATCGATTTAAATACTAGAATTCCATTTGGAATGAACAGCAGCGATAAACTGACAACTCATATTGGCTGAATTCTTCCAATAATGAAAATGTGTCTTAATCTTTTTTTCGTTGCAATATACTGTTAAATATTACAAAGGACAGCAAAAAAAGCAGGTGTTTCTGCTGCAATTAAATGAATTGAAAGTCTTTCCTTCATTTTTCTGACGATTTCTCACGTATTTCTGAAGTGGGTTGAGCACGCAATGTAAATTTGATATAGACTTATTGCTGACATGCGTCATTTCTGTTTGCACATTAAATCCTAGTGCAAAACTACTTGATGTGCCGTCTTCTTCATTTCATATTTGAATTAACTTGGACTATATTTTTTACATCAATATTTTTGGTTAAATATTTTTGTACTTACCTGTTTAGGTATGGGAGTCTATATTTTTGTAGTATATATTTTGTTTCTCGATTTGTTGTACATCACTATTTATGTCATCGATATTCTATCAGTGCACCGCACAGAGCAGACAGGCTTAACTTAGAAAAAATGTGTAAAGCATTTAGAAGGACCGAACAGTGAAAAGTAAAAAGAAAAACGCAATAAAAATCCCAAACCAAATTAGAAAAATAGCATACATTCAAATAAGTTAAATGACATCAGAACAGGAAGAATCCAATAAGTAAAATTGGGGAATTTTTTAAGATTTAAGTGAAAAAAGCACCAAAAAGTGCAAAGCTTTAATGTTGTCAATGACCTCAGTAATACCGGGACTTAGGCAGACTTTGAGGTTGATCACGATGTAGTCATGCCAAATGCACACAGAAGGAGGCTCCGCTAGTACATGGAAGAAGGGAAATTCGCAAATATTTCGAAGTCCCAATCTGAAATGAGACTTTTTAGTTTTTCTGAGGAAAAGCTCTTTGCCAAGTGTGAAAAACATCAAATTCAAACCGACACCAGGGAACTGCCTTAGACATTTCTTTTCGTGGTCGGTCCCCTTAAAACTCTGGAACACTTTTGAAAAAGTTCCTCTGACAAATAGGTTTCGCCCATTTAGTACGCCTTGTGTTTTTGCTTTGGATCACCCAGTTGTTGAATCTTTAATGTGGATGTTTCCCTACCTGAGCTTAATGCCCAGTAATTTCATTGTATATTGGACTTCGCTTGTTTACCTGGGGAAACAGCCACTACAACGCGGCCGTTTCCACGGAAACATTAACCACGCATGCATTACAACGCATGCGTGGTTACCACGAAAGCCTTTACCACGCATACCATTACTACGAGGTACGTAGTAAAGGTATGTGTGGTAAAGGGTAACAAAAAAAAGGGGGGATTGGGGGGGTCTCCCCCCCCAAAAAAGAAACTCACCTCAAAAAACGTCGGGTTGTGTAGGAAAACGGCGTCCTTTAAGAGGAAACGGAAATAATCTTCCGTTTCCTCTTAACGACGTACGACGTCACCACGAAGTATTAGAGGAAAAGCCTATGCGAAGAAAAAGCATTCCGTTGTAACACAAGCGTGGTAAAGGCATGCGTTGCAACGGAATTCGTTGTAAGATCACATATTCGTTTACCTGCAGTGTCCATCTTCTAAGATAAGGCTGCTGCAATGCAGCTAGTTACAGGGAACCGGGATGATTACACATGGAATTGTGTGCACATATGTGTCTAAGCAATCATGCACAGCCAGGTATAGCTTGACACAAGTAACCTGCATGTTGCAGTTTTAAACTGCAAATGTAACATGCCAAAATACCAGTTTTTCGAAAGGCCTAAGCCTTTCTGGGAAAAATCGGTCACCTCTATGTAGGCCATATTGCCCATAAAAGTAGAGTTCAGATATGTAAAAGTAGTACATGTACAACTTAATGTTGAACATGTCTTTACAGTGAAATAGCCCCAAAAACTATTTTCACTGTAGCAAAGCTCGCTGCTGCCATGGGGAATTAAATTGGTCTACAATGTTACATTTATTAAATGCTAAATTCGGATTGGTGACAGCTAGATAAATGCTTTTTTCATTCCACTTATTTGAATTGTAACTTAAAATCCTTTTTAGTGGTATGGTTGGATTCTAAATTATTAGATTAGAACTGTGACTTTTAGGACGTTAGCATTTCCCTGCCTAACGTTTCTGGGGAATTTCTGAGAGTTTCGAGCTGCCTGGACTGATGATGGCTCTCCCCCAGGGAAATGTGTATAGGAGCCAGCCATTGCACAAAAGGTCCTCGGTGTGGGGGAGCGTGGGTCTTCATGACATGGTGGCAGGATGAGGTGTGCCCTGCAGTGATTACACTTCAGAGGGACTTCCACAGTTTCCCTAGCACAAGCAAAGAGGCCTGACTCCAGCCGTTTGTGTCACTAGCCAGGCAAGAGCAAACCCCAGGGAAGAGGGGAGAACTGACCATCACCAATTTTAGAGTTAGACAAAGGGGTGTCCCCACCCACAAGCAGGACTGGGTATAAAAAGAAGCCTCCTCAGAACATGAAGGAGAATAGGAATCTGGACCTGAACTGGACCAGCGGCAACACCATGGAGAGCTGAAAGGACAAGCCCACTGATGCACTGATGGACTGAGAACTTTGTCTGCCTTAAACCCCATGACTAGTGGATCTCTCCTTTCCAGTTATGTTGGCCTACTTAGATGCCCTGAGGACCAGCTGGGGGCAGCCTGAGACATCTGTGCCCAAACATTAAGATGGGAGCACCAGGAGCCAGGTCAAGGAGAAAGCCATGAGACCTGCTGAAACTGCTCCTGATGGCTGGAGCTCGCCACCAGCAGCAAAATATTCCCAGGATTACTGAAATCAACTCATATAGGACCGAGTTATAGACATTTAAAGTATTTGACCTTTTGCCAAGTGTGTGACAATCTGACGTACTTATTTAAAATTACCCCTAGGGTTTGCTTGTGCTCGGGGTAGGTACAACCATAATTTAAATAATTATGGGGGAGAGGGGTGTGCATGGATCCGCCCTCCTGAAGTCACTTCAAACCTGGGGGTTCCATTTCCATGGGCCCAAGTAAACAACAGCACTGCAACAGTAACTGTAAAAGAAAAAATAATTGGGATTCTCTGTAGGGATAAATACCACAAATCATTTTATCAACAATGATCATAACATATTATTGGATAGCCATAATAATTTGGGGAAACAACAGGTCTGCCAGTTGGAAAGCCTCAAATGTTTTTGGCCTGAATGCTAAAGGCTGTGTGCATGACAATGAGATACAATGTTCTTTGGCTAAAATATTTGATAGCTATCCAATAATACGTATTGATTATTGTCGATAGAACAGTTTGTAGTATTCATCCCTATAGCAAACCACAATTGTTTGTTGCTTGAATATAAATTTCCCTTGAAAAAACAAAGACAAGAGGCGTTTGGCTAAACAGGAACAGTTGGTTTAATTAAACACTTAAGCCAGCAGTACAGCATACAGAAACGCGTCTGAGGACTAACTCAAAGAACAATTGTTTTGAGCTCCTTTATATACATTTTTTGGAGCATCATAAAACAATGTATAGATCCTGTTTAGAGAGAGGAATGTGGGCCTAGTCATGGAGCCATAAATGACTCCCTCTTGATGACAAATGCAGGTAGGTATTGACCTTGCGTGGACACAATGAGGGCCAGTGGGTAACATGTCCAGATGTCCAGCATGGGGAGTGCATGATCACTGCATGTGCTTTGTGTGCTGAGTCTTGATTGCCTGAGTGTTCCAGACTTCATGTGACATCTAACTTTTTGGTGTTTTGGGAACGTGTGCCCCTCCAGCTATGTGCGTTTTATTGGGGCCAATCTCCCCGGACCATTGTGGTGTTGCTGCCTATCTGTTTGACTAATCTGGGTTTTTCCTGTCCTCGCCGTTGTGTACTGCTGGTTATGTGCCACCCCACCTGTGATCTGTCAATCAGTTGCCTGACCATGTATTTCTGACTCAAGTTGATCGAGAGGTCATCTCAGGTGATTTCGACAACAGTGATTTGATTTTGTTTTTCTGCACACCTGTTGTATTGCATACATCGACATCAATATTAACATGTTGTACTGTACACTGCCATAGTAACAATGTGTTCCGTGGGCAAGGTGCAGGCATGCCTAGGCAGATGGAGCCACTCCTGCTACAAGCAGGAATAGGAGAGACACTGCTGTCACCAGATAGCAGTAAAGGAAATATCAAGTCCTGTGTGCCACACCTGAGTGGACACTCGGCAGGAAAGCTGGATTCGGCTCTCTGCACCACCCCTCTATGCTGACCTGCATCTGGGTGCCCACTGGGCTCAGGTACCTAGTAAATAAAAAAAAAAACATAAATAACAAGCACTGACTGGGCAAACATTTTTTGAAGGTTACTATTGCATGCCATCGAATGGGGATTTCTACCATATGCCACTTCCCCTGAGTAGACCTTGGACTGTTCTGCTTCACTACACTGAGAAAGTCAAGTGCTACAATGAGGTACTTGGTTCCGAGTAAGAAGACAATTGTAGACCTATTACATTCACAGGAGTCACATTCTGTACAACTAATAACCCAGTTTCAACAAGTTCCCACAGTTTGTGTAGGACAAAAGCAGTGTAATTCAGAAACCGGAAAGGTGACACCCAAGAAATGTCCATGCATCCTATTTTCTCACTTTGAAGGGCTCAAAACTTTTACATGTGCTTCAGTCAGACATGCTATGGAGGATGTGATACTGGGGTGTCAATAGGAGAAGCACTCACTGGCTCGCTGCTGCATATTCTTTTGAGTTCTGAGACTCATCTCTGCTGATTCAGGTCAGTGTATTATGTGTTCCTGGGAGGAATTTTACACCTTAATCACACCTCATTCAAGGTTGAGCATTGCCTAGGAGTAACTTCATAGCTAATGCAAATTAGCATCCCGAAAGCTCAGGCAGGTAAAGGTTAACTTTATAAAAGTTACATTTCCTTAATATTTATCAAATTATTTATTACACTACTGAATTCACCATTGAGTTGGATTTGTAATAACTACTACCATTAATGATTTCATTATTTTTCTAGCTGGACCATTTCCGGAGTTGAAAATAGGTTTTTGAGCTTTATTACTGTTAGGCCATAGTAATATTAATTTTCTACATATCCGCCTTTAAATACCATGCACCTTACCTTAAGGGCTACAGCATGTATTTACTTTTAAAATAATATTTAAAAGGAAGGTTTTTACATTTCAAAACACATTTTCAACAGGTCACAGTTCAGATTTTACACTGCAGCAGCCAGACTACAATGGTAGGCCCGAAGTCATTTTTTCTTTTGTCACACTATAGAATTGCACAATAGGTGCTGCAGTGCACAAGTGACATTGATGCTTTCATGCCATTGTGTATTTCTGCAAAATATACTATGGCCTTATAAAAAGATTAAATAAGCTAATCAAAGATTAGCTAATTTTTAAATGTTTTAGAAGTCAGAAAACATACACTGGGCATTGAACATCAGAGGCACAGTGTGCAGAGTACAAAACCAGCAATAAAAGTCAGCTAAAGAAATGGGGGTGACCATACAAAAAGGGACATTTTCTCACAATGGAGGAAAAAGCAAAGTTAACTTTCTTTAAGGTATAAAATTACATTAATCAATTATTAGTGCAATGGCCTTCAAACTCCTATACTACAGTATAAGGCAGATTGAGGACTAGATGGGTTACATCATGTTGCAAGGCAAACTAGTAGTCTAGTAGACTTCTTTGGAACTTGGGGACCAGGGTTCTAATATGGACTTTGGCTGTAAATTGTGTGAGTCTGGGCAAACCACCTAATTTTTCTGTGTATCAAAACTCTTAATAGGTGAAGTACAATGTAATTGTAAACATGTGACTGGTAATGCAGTTGTGTAATTCATAATTGTGTAAATAGTTACATGATTTTATATCGTCCAGTAACACCAAAACGCATCATGTGCAGCTCTTCGACTTAGTTTGTGCGATGTAAATCCCAATAAACACATGCATTTGTACTCATGTGTAAATTAATGTGCAATTGTAACGTTTTTTTCCATTCTTAAAAAATGAAAAAAGACCACTATGTAATAGGTGGGAGTGCAACAATAGATGAGATCCTGGGGAATAAGGGAATTTAAGGGTGGAGAAAGTGAAGAAATAGGAGCGGGCAAGGGGTGAAAGAAATGGACGAGCCTTGGGTGTTGGGGAGCAGGGAGCAACACAGAGCAAATAAGGGCAGGTATTTGGTACAAATATATAAGGTACAAATACCACTATTTCCATTTGTGCAAAGGTTGTATGGGCAATCACAAGGGGGACCATGATCAGCTGTTTGTAGTTGACAGTGCAGAAAAGGGTGCAACCTAAATGGGTGGCATTAACATTCAGCTCTAAATGACATGCACATTTATCAATATAGGGCAAATGTATTATTAGCACAGTAGAGCATAAGTGGCTTGAGAAAACAGAGGTTTATTAGCATTATTGATGGAGGTATGGCCATCATGACCCACCTGAGACTCCACATGACTCTCCCCATCTTCAACAAAGGTACGAAACAGCATATTACAATCTGTACATCTGTGTATGTTTGTGTATATATTCATGCCTCTGTGTGTGTGTAATGAATGTGCCATTCAGGTTGTTTTATTCTGTGTACAATTATAAAAGCTGCCAACACATCATCAATAAACAGAAATAAATAAAATGCTGGCGCGTGAAAGGCCTTTTATGAAGTCTAATAAATAACAACACATGATGCTGATCAGACAAAGTGAAACATGGAAAATATGTCACGGGCACCAAGGGGCAGAAACTGCTGTGGACAGTATTTTGTTTTTTTAATTGAAAAATGTGTCTTTGAAGTGATCTCACCGTTTCTGTTGTTAAATTTCAAATGGCTTTCTGAAGTTTGATCTGCAGTCTGATGTGCTGCAAAATGGTTACATCAAAGGTTAATGCCCGGATCCAGGCGGGAAGAAGAGGGAGGTGAGAGAGAGGCCCCAAAAGACTTAAAGTCCTTAAAAGTAAGATATGAAAGAGCTCCCTCCCTCCCCTGACAAACAGTTCTGAAGGAAGCTGAGAGTTTGGATGTAGCCTGGCAGGATGCATACAGATGAGGCTGCGGTCCCCAGCAGTCCCCTTTGAAAGTGTGTGATTGTGTGTATATAGGTGTGAAAGGGCAGGAGCCGTGATGCGGGTTCGTGTTCCTGGACATGTGGTACGAGGTCTGATCAATTGGAAAAAAGCGCTAGCAAGCTTTTATCCATTTCAGCAGCTCATTATTTATGTATGGGGCCTCTGCCTCCAGAGGTGGACTGTGCCTCTTTAGCTGCAGAAGCTGTTCCCCTCACTGTTAATGTGGCTGTCGATTACGTTCAGTTATTGTTTTGACTGTGTTGTGTGTCAGACTTGGGACCATCTGTGTTAGTTCTTCACATGCACATATACACTCATGTTTGCTTTGTCACACAGCATTTGGCGATGCAGTGCGCGCAACGAGATTCGTTTTATTTATTTATATGTTTACTTACCGGTAATCGGCCGTAATCCGTAGTTTACTACTCCCCACCCTGTCCCTCCCCAAGTCAGCACCTGGCGGCACTCCCACTACGGGCCGCTACTGGCTTTTTGTTACATTAAGTTACCACTTTAGGTTGGCCTCTGATGTGCTAGTCGAGAGAGTGAGTCCTGGAAGGGACAACTCCTTCCATCCTTCAGAGGTTGGTAAATTGAGTACCATACTTGGTGCCAGATGTACGAAGCCTTTTTGAGTCCACAAACAGTCTGATTCTCAGAATTTGCTAATTTTCAATGGCAAAAAAAGCCTTTTGGTACATAGCAAACCCACATTGTGATTCCATAATGTTACTTAAGTGCAATTTGGGTTTGCAACTACATATCGAATCCTTATTTGGAAGGAGTGTTTTTAGGGCATTGTTCCTAATACCAATTTGGAATGGTATGAATTAAGTTGCAAAACATTAATATATTACCAACTACACAAATGTAGTAGTGTCCCATTCCCAAAAAAGAAAGTGCCCCCAGGGGACTCTTTTTTTCCTTTATTAATGTTGAACATATGTTACTTACACTTTAATTAAAAAAAATTGAACAATCCATTTTCTTTCAAGCAAAACAGGTTTGATTTTGTTTTAAGTTTGGCTTATTTAAAAGCAAACACTGACATGGTGGACTGCTGACCTCAGCAGGACACCATCCCTATGAAGGCTCTGATTCATAGTGGGACACATTTTGAAAATTAGCTCATTTATACTCATGACGTAGGTCTAATTACGACCCTCTATGAATCAGTATTTTGCCAATCGGCTTAATAATGTGTAGGCCATCTATACGAAATGCCACATAGGTCGCAAAAATACTTGTTGCAGATTTTACCCTGATTTGATACATTTGGCCTTTAGAGAGAGTGCTAATAAGAGGTGGAAGTGATACAACGATCTACATAAAATTCATGTTATTTCTAAGCACACACAAAAAAATTGACCCATAACGACATCCATTATCTGCTCTTTATTTTCATATTCTCTCTTCAGTTATCTTCCTCTTCTTTCTCTGTTCTCCTTCCCTCAACGTCTTTGCACCTTCCTTTGTTCAAGCCTACCTTTTATGTACGATTCATTTCTTTACGGATTCCTCTTTCGTACTTCTTGTCATCCTTATTGTTTTTCTTATTTTCTTGTCCTATTTTCACATGCACTGTAGCTTATTCTCTTTGGTTTCCACAAAATGTTTATAATCATTCTTTCTTTCTTTCATTGTGTCATTCTGGTGGTTCTCAACACACTGACACCCAGGACATCAAACTAAGAAATGTAAAAATATAAAAATAGGGCAGTAGACCTTTCCAATGTATGCCCCCAGGATCTGGAACAACATCTATGTATCCAAAAGGACTGCCCGAAAGCCGCTCCAATTTAGGGGAGAGTTAAAGAACTCTACATCACAATACATCAACCAGCCATAACCCAGCTGCCTCTCCTAACACTCACTGACTTTATGCCTGTTTTTGTTATACTGTTCAACGCTCCGCTGCCTTCTCGTTAAGCTTGGCTACAGAAATACCATAACATACATACTTTGTTTATCCTTACCTGTTGCTTATCTTTTGCTTTTCCCTATTTTCTTTCTCATTCTATTTCTTTCTGTTATATTTGTGCCCCTTCCTGTCTTTGTTACTTTCATTCAATAAAATATGTATTTCGGTTGCAAGTAAAAGCATAATCAAACATGCAATTTATGTCACATGCATCCTTGCAACCTTCCCTTCAATATCTTGTTCTTAAACGGCTTTATTGCTGTGATTTATCCACAAGCAAATCACTTGCTCCTTGCATAGAAGCACATTTTAGCGTGATGCTCGTCTGTGCAGGCCTTGCGTGTGTTTTCACATACTGCAGTTTGCATTTGCGCACTCCAGGACAGTTTGTCGGCTGCGGTATTTTTCTGGGTGCCTAGCAGATAGAGTGCGCCAGATTAACTCTCTGAAAGATTCTGAAGGCAAGCCTAGAGCTTGCTGGCTTGTCAGTACAACTGGCTAAAACACTATGCAAGTCACTCAAGCATTCACAGCTAGCAAGGATGTGTTTGCAGATGATTTCACAAAACATAGTTTTCTCTGGAACATTGTCTTTGTTTTGCTTCAGTAACTGACAACGTGAAATGCTCTATTTTTATTATATCACAATTAATTTAGGTCTCTTGGCTGCGTTTGCACAGAGGAACAACAACATTTAGCTAGTGTTTTGCGCTAGAGATGTTCAGTCATGGGGCAGTTCTCTATTATGTTTTTTATGGAAGTAAGACATTTGAAAATCATGTAATTACATTTATAATTTCCGTATATTTTGCAACGTCTGGTTATTCGCCAACTTTTTTTTGGTCTCCACTAGGAAGATTCTTTCGCATATTTTTTAACCATCTTAGTTTTAATTTTTCATAACACAAAGATACCAAAAGCGTGAATGCATTATATCAAATACAAAAGGGAAAAAAGGTGTTGTCATAGGCGAGCAGCTTAATTTACAGTCCAGCAGAATGCAAGAAAACTATCATTGCATGCGTGACCACCACATTTACAGAGCTATATGGAACGATTGCTTTGCCCAAAAACCAAGGAGCACAAGAACCAACATCTATTAAGCATGTCCCAGAGCAGGATCCGTAATACATAGTATTTTTTGCATATAGGGGTCTTGGGCGTTTTGCAAAACACACAAGATGATGGATGGAATGTTGCACAATGGCAAAACATTCACTCCCAGTCACAGATCCGGGTTTAATCCATTGTTATTTTGTTCACCAAGACACCCCAGTTCAGACATGGCCATATGCAAATTAGTCTTGACCCTGTGCCTCATGGGAACAGTCCAGCCCGAACTGCCAAGCCATGTCTTACCTGGATCGGAATCAAGCATCCTAGGACCGGTTTCTGGCTATCAGCCGTCTTCAGCCAGGATAGCTTGACTTAAGTGGCGTAGTGAGCAAGGGACCCACGTCTGGGCATACCCTTCCCAAATAGGGTGAACAGCAAAACACACAAGATGATGGATGGAATGTTGCACAATGGCAAAACATTCACCCCCAGTCACAGATCTGGGTTTAATCCATCGTTATTTTGTCCACCCCAGTTCAGACATGGCCATATGCAAATCAGTCTTGACCCTGTCCCTCATGGGAACAATCCAGCCCGAACTGCCAAGCCATGTCTTCCCTGGACCTGAATCAAGCATCCTAGGACCGGTTTCTGGCTATCAGCCATTCTCAGCCAGGATAGCTTGACTCCAGTGGCGTAGTGAGCAAGCGAGCCACGTCTTGGGCGTTTTGAACTATCTTCTTGAATTAAAACTGAGAGTTGATGCTCATTTGTTTTAGGGTTTTTATTCCATTTTACACAAAAGGCAAGATAAAAGTTATATAACTGCGGGTTGAGTTGGTCGAAGCTGCCCAGCAATCCTGAGACATGTACGTATTTGCAGTTAAAAGCTTGAGTGCAGTACAGAGTGTTGATGACATGGTCACATTATATAAAAAGACATGCACATTAGTTTTATTGATCATTGATGTCTAGCCCTTAGTCTGTCAAAATCATATCGCTTAAGATGTTAAGGATGCCACAATGTCCACAGTTCCCTAGTCTCATAGGCTTGCCAAAAGTCAAAGAGATCTGCATGTCTGCATAACTCTATCAGTACTGCTTTTACAGGTTTCTTCTAGCGTGTTCCAACTGTTTTGAGAGCCATACCATAAACTTCAACCCACCTGTGGAGGTTAGTAGTCCAGTCTGCGAAGCTAGGGGTCACCACCAAATTCCATAACATGGCAATGCAGTAATTCCTGTTCTGAAGCAGTGGCGGCTGGTGCAATTTGAAAGTGGTAAGGCGTAAGACCAATGAAATAACTTTGGCATGGTAGCAATTGGCCTCTTTAGGGTGCAAATGGAGTGCTGGCATAGAAGTACAAAAACAACAACACATGTTTTGTTGTGGTGGCTCCAGTAGTTGACACACACATTGCAAGATGTGTCCATGTCAGGTGAATTCACAGACTGCCTCTTTCAGCCCACCTTCCACACTATATTTAGCTTTTTGGTGTTTTGGAGCGCAGGAAGCAGGCTGGACAACTTGCTGGCCAGTACTGTTTTTGTATCCTTAAGAGCCCATTTACCATCAGCCACCACACTCTACTGCAAACAATAATTTTGGGTGCAACTAAAACACCTAAACCTAGTGCAATCAACGCACCCCAGATTAGTTACATTCGGTGGGATGAGAGGCTGCCAGAAAATGTGTAAAGAGATGTAGTGCTTTTAAAATATATATTTTGGTAAAAGTCAATCAGTTAGTCCCTGGTGCCCACATTTTTTCTAAGATTCCTTTATTAGGACATATTTCAAATCGCACCTGGTAGCATCCTTGCATTATCTCTACATCTTTGACTCCTTGAAGTTTCAAATGAATTCACCATTAAAAGCCATACACATATTGGTTCACAAGAAGACTTTAGATTTGCTAATTAGCCAACTACACAGAGTGGCTTGTTTTTTCTTTCACTTTTTGGCTTTCCAATGGGTTGACAGTAGAGAAGACCCCCTAATCCCTTCCTTTTCAGCTGAAGGACCCCAAGGTCATCATTAAATTATACATTGGATACTACCATTTTTAAATAATGACTTGCATACTCACAGCATGTTTAATCAGAGACTGGGACTCCATAGCACCATATATGAATGTCACTATTTATTCCCCACACTGGGCAACACAGGATTCAATTCTGAGACTGCCTGATTATTCAGTCATGTGCAATGATCACATTAACTGACTGAGCAGTAATTCCAGATGTTCTTTTTTTAAGTTGCATGTATTTTTCTTTTCCAGTATTTGTTTAATGGTTTGTCTAGAATTGTAAGGCTAATAATATAGCTGCAGAACAGTAGCGGTCGGCAGTAGGAGTTACTGCAGGGTGGTGACGTGGGCAGGGGGAGGGGCAGGGTGGGGGGTAGTTAAGTATGGATTAAGGAGTTTTACAGGTAAGTAAACATTTAAATAAATAAAACGAATTTCGTTGCGCGCACTGCATCCCATTTGGTGATGCAGTGCGCGCAACAAAATTCGTTTTATTTATTTAAATGTTTACTTACCTGTAAAACTCCGTAATCCATACATTACTACCCCCACCCTTCCCCTCCCCCTGCCCACGTCACCGCACTACAGTAACTCCTACTGCCGACCGCTACTGCTGCAGAATATTGTGTTGTGTCCTTTTAGCACGTTACATTCCGCTTGGATGCTGACTTTGCACTGAAAATGTGTTCACATAACAGGTGCTGAGTTTTGAGTCCGAAAATGTTTATTAAGCACAAACTCGACCTAAAGGTATTGGAGCACCAGTTACATTGCACAAGGCCACACACATTTTTTGTGGTTTTTAGGTTGGGATATTAACTCATTTGGCTGGAATCACAGGATGTTGAGGGGGCGCCGAGATTCAAGCCTGATTGCCTGCTTCAAAGTATGCAGCTCTGGCCATTACTCCACACATCCTCTGGCATTCCTGCTGTGGAACGCCTGTTGTTTTCTTCTAGTGAGGCGCCTCGTCCTCGGAGGGAATATCCTAATTTCAAAGTGGAATCTCGGTCATTCAGAGAGACTTTCTCCTGCTTTGCCTCCCATGGGATCACTTGGTCAAGTTTCTTTTACTACCACCTCTTCATATGCGTCTTCCATGCATTCACTGTTATCCCAACCTTTTCGCAATTCGTCACAGAGTAGGCCAGTGATGTTTGCTTATAACACCTGACCCCACCCACCGTGTGATTACTTAGGAAAGGGTGGGAGACAGCAATGATTGACAAGCAGCCAAGTCACTTCCGGGCTGTTGCTGAAAATGCTCAGGCTGCCTTAAAAAGTATGGCTTACGTGTGTCATATGGGAGTGGACCCTAAAGACCCCTGATCGTGGACGGCCAGGGCTGGTGTAAAGTAAGCCCGTTGGCCGCTGCAATGGTTGGCACTTGCGCCATAGCGCACGTCTGTGTAAAGTGCAATGTTACTGCCTGATCGAAGCCAGCGTCGGATTGGTAACGCGGGCACTAGGACAATGCCCGGGGGGCCACTATCCTAATTCCAGCTGTTGGGTGCTTTTTAGAGCAGCCTGGGGGGGGGGGGGGGGGGGGGGTCGGTTTGGGCGGTTTCTGTGTTGTTCATTGCCGCCAGCGGCCCAGTAGGTGCCTGAGTATTCTGGAGGCAGATGGCTGCCCATTACCTCCCTTTTATCAACGGGAGAGGTGTCACTCCCTTACTCTCACTGGGCCGGCCCATTAATATATGCATATTGAGCATGGGAAGGATGAGCAAAAGTGGCCTCATTTATTTTCTGGTGTGTTTCACCGGTGTAAACTAATCCATGCATTTAAAAAAAAAAAAAACGCCCCTTTTAAAACAAATATAATTTCGACGAAGTAGTGTTTTGCGGAAAGACAATTAGCAATTTTGGGCCTTTTTTTTTAGCTTGCCCGGGCCCAATCCAACCCTGATCAAAGCATGACAGCAAGGCACAGGAAAAATGGGTAACTTTTCAACATGATATGTACTGCAATTTATTAATATCACAAATGTAGATCCGGATGGTACATAATTACATAAAGGCTTTATCTGCCATCCGAATTGATATTTGTGATAATAAATAAGGCAGGACACTAGGAAGGGCACAGCCCCCATGTTCAAAGGCAGCAGCCGCCCCTGTTCTGGAGTCTGCCCTCCGGTCTCACTTCTTTCTCACTCCTACTGGGCTGACCATTAGTCTTAGCAGAAATAGTTCTGGATAGACCAGGTTATTCCTGTATGTCAGCTTTGAGGTCCTGCTTAGCAGCCTGACTGAGAAACATTGGAGCCCCACTGAGAAATTTCACTTCCTACAGAAATCACCCTCAGGCTGATATCTTGGGAAAGTGTCTGAGTGGGAGTCATGTTCTTTTAAGTAGCTAATCTGGGGCCAGCTAGGTACACTGCATATAGTTAAACAGCACCAATTTGAATCTCACGTTATTATTTAGTCCCGCAGTTTGTTACACAATTCTGTCCCATTCCTCATCTGTTAAGACAGTCCCTTGATCTCTGAACCCAGTAGAGCAGTCACAGTTCAATACTGTCTTGCATAGATTTTCTATCGTTTTTATGAGTGTAAATGCCTTACTGTCCGTGCAAATCCATGTGTAATTGGTCCTAGAGCTCTGCAACCCCTTGCCGTGCGAGCTGACTATGGTTCTTTAGCACATTAGCCACCTGCCTTATTTTGTCGAATATGCACATGGCCCCCAAGCCATACCTATTCCACACAGACAATTCCTGGTTGAATACACTCTTGTATTAATGCTCCATTCCACACCTGGAAATACTGGTGTAGGTTATTGGTGGGGGAATTGTTTCATTCCGCCCGCAGAATTGATGGAATTTGGGGTACCTACATTACTCTTGTAGCGTTAAATTCTGACAAATTCAGTCAATCGCTACATGGCGGAATTTTTCCCCACGAGCATTCAGAAATGTGAACGCGAGTGTTAGTTGGGGTCACCAGGCACCATTTTCTAATACAATTTGGCAGCAAAGTCAACGTGAATGACTGTGAGGTCTAGCTCACCACACAGTGCTGTTCGCACTGATTTATCAGTGTTGCTCACACGACTTGTGCTAAATTGCAGAGTGAGGAGCGGCATGCATATTTCAACCCAATGTCAGAACTCAGCAGAATCTCGTGGAGTTTTATGCAACTCCGCGGAATTCCACAGAGTGAAACTCCATGAGTTCTGCCCACCACTGGTGTAGGTGTACAACTCTGTTGTGATATGCCACTTAGAAACTTTGTAATTGTACCTGTCCATCTCCACCACTTTTCTAATGTACACCTCTGCATCCCACTAGGTACATCCTTGTTTTCATGCAGGTAGGTAGGTTATGGAGGATGGCAGCTAGATAGCTAGATAGCTAGATAGATAGCTAGATAGATCGATAGATAGACAGATAGATAGATAGATAGATAGATAGATAGATAGATAGATAGATAGATAGATAGATAGATAGATAGATAGATAGATAGATAGATAGATAGATCTGACCAGCTTTGCCTACATCAGCATGCAAATGTGCTCCTGGATTTCCAGGCGTAAGGGAGATGACACTGTGTACTATAAACAAAAATGGAGGGAGATGGAGGTAGACGTTAGGTTTATCCTCCAGACCAGAGTTATTAACAAATCTGTAAATTACAGATCAGAGAACCTCACCAGAAGGGAAGAGCTTCTGCTAAATATGTGAAACAACGCCCCAAAAACTAAGAAGAGAAAATTCTCTTCTTGAGTCCCCTCACTCACCAAGGGTTGCCCCAAGGTGACATGCTTCATCATTGGGGCCATCACAGACAGCTACTGTCTGGGGCGTGCTGCAACTTGCGGAACTACGTAGGAGCACTTTTTGTGAAAAATGTGTAGTGCTGTGTTTGGAGGAGGGGTGATGGTGATGCTAAAAATACCTAACTAGTGAACAATTAATTTATTCCTGCTTCTAGCTGGTATGGATATAAAGGGGTTAATAGTAAGGAGGAAGTGTAACTGTTATGTGTATACTTTCCCTAGTATTTGGTCAACATGTTTCGAGGTGTCCCCTAAATCTCTTCTTCAGGACCACATGGAGACCAGCCCCATGCCTACCACTCTGTGGGAAAAACTATCCTACACTAAAGAAGTAATAAAATAAAGAACAGATGCACACCTAATATGTGAGCACCAAATTTAATACATACGGTTGAAATCAGACTTGTAGTATCTGTTCAAGGAAATAAAGTGACAAAGAGATTAGTTCATATTGCCTGCCAACTTCTCACATGGGCAGGTCCAAAACATATGCAGTGCTTAAATCAATGCGTTCCTCTATAATTTGTGTTGGTGCCCGTAGTAGTAACCAATGTTTTTAATGATTAATCATGCTTTCTCACAATAGAGTAGTCCTATGTGTTCCAGGGTGTCACATTGGATACAAGCACTAATTAAATATTTTTTACTACTAAGGGCACCGAGACAAACTATAGAGGAACGCATTGATTTAATGCGCTGCATATGTTTTGGACCTGCCCACGTGAGGTGTTCTTTATTATATTATTTCTTTTATCCATACCAACTAGGAGCAGGAATACATGAATTGCTCACTAGCTAGGTATTTTTAGCATCACCACTCCCCCAAACATTTGCACTACACATTTTTCACAAAAAGTGCTCCTACGTAGTTCCGCAAATTGCATCACACCCCAGAAGGTAGCTGTCCAATGAGGGGACTCAAGAAGAGAATTTTCTCTTCTTAGTTTTTGGGTGTTGTTTCATACATTTGGAGGAAGCCCTTCCCTTTGGTTAGGTTATATATATATATAGATATATATTTTTCAATGGTTGCCAGTTGCCAGTAGATACTTATAGTTAAGACCTGATTTCTATTCAAAAGCTGATGTTTCATTGCTAATAACTTTAAATTCGATTGACAAATCAAACAATTTGCATTTCCCATGTTATTTCCCGTAGAGATTTTAGATACCACAACAGCCCCAACTGCTTAACAGAATTACACTAAAGTTGTCAGAAAGCTGAAATCAAACAATTTGCATTTCCCATGTTATTTCCCGTAGAGATTTTAGATACCACAACAGCTCAAACTGCTTAACAGAATTACACTAAACTTGTCAGAAAGCTGATTTTGGTACGGAAAGAGGACTTTTAGTGATTTGGTGTAAATCCATTCAAATTTTTTTAAGATATTAAAAGAAATATCTAAGGACGCCGATCCTCCTAGGATCCAACAATTCTCATGCTGAGATCTGATTGGGTGCCAACACTTTAACCAGGAAGTGTTGGCAGCCATTTTGGGACTCAAACTCATCCAAGTCCCAAAAGAAAAGTTTTTAACAAAAGAGAAGGAGGCAGGGTAGGATTACCATGACCCCATAGATCTGGTGGTGGGGTCTACCAGGGACCCCGTGTGGGCCCAAAAGCATTTAAAAAGAAATTGCCATGAAAATCAGGGAGGATCCATGCATCTCAGAAAAAAAAAACAAGCACGGTCTCCCACAATTGTTTAAACCTCAGTTCCTGGGTGGCCAGGTCCCAGGGGAAAATTCTAATAATTATGTTGGGGAGGAAGGCCTTAAACTGCCCAAGTTGGAATTAATAGTTGGATAATCTTAGTTGTTCTGGATTACTTTAGTGTAAAATTGGACATACTGTGCCTGGCATTTACCTTTTGTATTGTATTTTATGGTACTTCATTTTATGGCATCACATTGAAAATGTCCCCACACAAGGTGTGGCAGCCCTCGCAGAAGAGCTCTTACTTTTCTGCTTAAGGAGTAGCAGCCCTGTTAAGAGATGCAGACAATGTCTATTTACTGAGGGTGTCCCAGCGCAGTCGAGGACTGCAGTATTGTTAATAGCTACAAGTAAAAAGCCCTGCTGAGAAATGCCAATACTGTGCCCTCATATTGCAGGGTGGCTCAGCGACATAACCATTAATGCAGACACGCAAATTGATCACATGTTAAGTGGTCAACTCCTGACACGGCCAGCTCATCCCTTCCTCCTTTCAAGGTAGCTAACTTGAGTACCAGTAAATTGGGCAACAGAAATTATAACAACCTTAAAATCGACAGAAATGCTCAACTTAAGTTATGAAGTTGTCAAATCAACTCTGCTGAGCGCATGCCAACCTTTAATAACATCTAGAATACTCGAAAAGTGCCAGTGCAATTTCTGCAGTGATGAGGCGCATCTATTCATTAAAATGATATCAGTTATCAGTTGAGAGGCACTGGTGCTGGGTCACAGAGCCGTGTTAAGTACCATGGTCCTTAAGAGAAATACCCCTACTGTACCAGATTAAGTACAGCAACCATGACGGAAAGCACCTGCAGCTTTCAAAAAATCTACAAAAGTGCCAGTGGAAAGTGATGGTTGTGGCAGGTGCTGGTTCTGGAAATACGAGGTAAGGTAAGCCCTCCAAATGGGGCAGATGTGGCAAACTGTCTGGCATCATCAAAGTGAAGATAGCGGAGCCCAGATTTCTCTTTATCTCATGATTCACACCACCAACAAGGGCCCACCTGACATGGTGTGCAAGCCTGTGTTTTATATACCAGGTACTATTTGTATACTGTGTGTGTGTTGATACCTTATCTCCATGGTTGATAATGTTTTCATGGGTATAACGCACCAACCAAGAATAATACACACTTAGCCAAATAGAATACAAACTGAACATTTACAAAAGAGGTGGAACATATCACATGGCACCATCCTCCCCACTGTCCCTTTAAACTGTTCACTACTGACTTAGGAGAGAGTAGGTCTGAAGCAACAACAGCCCCTTACATTGCTTTCAACTTAAACATGAAACACACAAGTCAAGCCCTCCACTTTGTTGGGATCCGTAATTTTAGGAATTCTGCAAATCCAGTGAAATATGAAACTTATGAATTACAAGATTCTAAGAGAGAGAGAGAGAGAAAGAGAGAGAGAGAGACAGAACTACCTTTTAGTGCAAACCTGATACACAAACAGACCTCCTAGCTGTACTATTCGCAGTTAAAGCATTGGTTTAGATCCAATTGGCATATTTAATCTACTTGTAAGTCCCTAGTAAAGTGGTACTCTTTGTAACCAGGGCCTGTAAATGAATTCTACTAGTGGACCTGCAGTACTTATTGTGCCACCCACTTAAGTAACCCTTTAAACATGTCTCAGGCCTGTCATTGCCACTTGTGTGTGCAGTTTTAAACTGTCATTTCAACCTACCAAAATAAACCTTTGCCAGGCCTAACTCCTGTTTTCTAATGGATATTTGTCACTTCTAGGACAGGTTCTAAACAGCCATAGGGCAGGGTACAGTGTATTTAAAAAGTTGGACATGTACTTTTTAGTTTTACATAACCTGCTTGTGCAAAACTCTTATAATATTTTTTCACTACTGCAAGGTCTATATCTTCCTAGGATAACATTGGAGTTGCCTTATAACATTTTATAAGTGTAGTTTTCAAATGGGAAGAGATTACCCCTTCAAGTTTGGTGCCTCGGGAATCACAATTTTAAATCCTAACATATGGTGAAGTTGGATTTTGAATTGAAATTCTGAAAATGCCACTTTAGGAAGTTGGCATTTTCTGGCTTTCGATATTTTGGTGCCTAATGCCTGTCTCTGATCACATGTCTGGGGAGAGTGACAGGTGGGTGTTGTGTGCTCCCCCTAGACAGCCACACAAAATAGGAGCTTAGATGTGACTTGATTGGACATCCTGGCAGGATGGTAGGGAGGAGCTGGGCCCAGCCTCTCTTACACCTTGATAGGCTGTGTCTTGTACCAACACAAAGGGCTTCATACCCCTGAAGTGATTCTGGAGCCAGGACAGGTCATCTGTGCTCTTCAAAGCCTTGTCTTCGAAGTCTCCCCCACTTCAAAGGCACCTCTGGGTATAGGTACTGGATCTCAGACACCATCACTTCTGCCACCTCAGTACACATCTGGACCTGTGGATACTCTGCCAGGAAGAATGACTGCTGTGCTGCTGAAAGGACTGTCACTCTGCTGAACTGCAACTCTGAAGAAGCTGCTGCCTTGTTGTGCTGACCTGTAGCCTACCGCCCACTTGCCTGGGAAGAAGAACTTGGCATTGGACCCATCTTGAACCCAGGACCCCAGATTGGCTCAAAGGGCTAGTCTGTTAACTTCCTGGTCTATGACTCAGGGATATAACAGGCTCCCCACAACTCCTGGACAGGTCTTTAATGAGATCCTGACCCACACCTCTAAAGTCCTGGGCTATTGGATGTGATTTTTAAGCTCTTAAAGTCAAGCTTGTGGCTGTTAATGAACGCAAACAGGCCAGTTTGCTCTGGAACTGCGTTGCTTGACAGTAAATCAGTGTGCACCTCCACAGTTTGTCTCTTCATACAGCAAGCATTGTCCGCTGGGGTAGATCGCCACACCTAGGCTCCAAGCCACCCGTCGGCAAGACCCAGCCTGCTTTTCACACCATGCCGACCACCGCCAGCGAACCTCTCCTTACTCCTAGCAAACTTCTTACCCGTGGACGGGACTCTTGGCACAAAAACCTGAGACGGTGAACCTTCAGTGGGACTAATCTGGGACTGTATCCTACCCGCGCTCCATTGTGGTCAGCTACAACATTTAGATTTGACCCAGTCTGCGGTTAGCATTTTATGCTCTATATTGCAGTTTATTTTTTAAAAATTCATAACTTTGGTTCTACTTATTGGATTTTAGTCACTTTGGTTTTTTTGTTCTGTTCATTCAATTAAGCTCTATTTTTCAAACCTAGTGTGGGAATCTTTTTTTGTGGTGTTTTCACTGTTTACTGTTTCAAGTGTTGGACAAGAACATTTCACATTGGCTCTAAGTTAAGCTTTACTGCTCTGTGACAAGCTACTGAGGGTGGGCACAGGTTAATTAGGGCATTGCTGTTGCCATACCCTGACTAGGATTGTGGTTACTCCTTGACAAGGTCTCACACCCTGGTCAACCAGTAACCTAATTTCTATCACCTATATCTTACAATGTCGCAATGCAAAAACCACACTGCTGAGACACACTCTTATGGACATATGAACATGAGGCCATAACCAGCCACTGTTTCTTTTGATATAACTGAATGTTGAGAAGCGTAATGATTGCTAATATGATTGCTTTCTCAAGATACAAACTGAAATGACCTATGGGTACACACATTTAGTGAATACTAATACAAGCTAAGCAGTTAACTCACACCTGTGCTAATTCTCAACCAGTCGTTTTTTCTCTCTCGCTGTTAAGTCACTGTAGTAATGTGGGAACTGGAGCCACTGCACTTGAATGCTGTAGTGGGGCAAGATCTGCATCCTACAGACCAGGCCACCGTAGGTGGTTTGAGAAGGGAAGTATAGGAACTGGTTTGAGCCCGAAGCGTTGTAGAGCTCTGTTGCTGGACTCCTCTATTGTTGTATGAAGTATTTTGTTTTGCTATGCTACTAAATAGTTTTTTCTTTAACTAAAACAAGCACTACACTGGACAGTATGTTATTGCGTCTGTTGATTGACCTTTGGGCTCTGAGTCTCTGCCCCCCCCCCACTAGCTCCCTGAAAGGCCTTTTATTGCTTGTCCTAACTACCCTGAGGGCCAAGTGCAGAAAGAGTGTATTGGTATCAGTTTGCAAAGTCATGGCAGTATATATCCCAGGACAACACCAGAGGCAAATAACCCCAACCATCATGGTTGTGGACCAGCAGACCCTGCATGTCAATGTCTGTCTTGAAAGATTTCTGACACTTGCACAAAACATTTACCCTAATCCTAAACCTGTTTATGACTGCTACCTTTATTTACTTCAGTTAAGTTATTGGTAATGACAGATTAGGGTGTCAAGGGAAAGATAGTTTTTGAGGTGAAGTTAACAAGGTAAAAGGTAAAACAATTTTTTTTACACAAGAAAATAGTTAATTGCATTGGTATAAGAGCCCTGTGTGCAAACTACCACATAGTTTGCACTGCTGCAGTGCCCTGTCTCCTCTCTAGATAGGAATATCTTAATCTGGTTTCGAACCAACTAGGTTTTCTTGAACTATGCATCTTCACAACCACTCTGCTGCCACCACAACACTACTGTCTCAAGACCAAGTACTTACCCTTGGTGGATCTTATAAACAGGTAGATATATAGTGGGTTCATCAAACTGTTTGCTCACGATAAACAAGACTATCGACTAGTGGCGGCTCCTCAGCTAATGCGGAGGAGCGTCGCCCCACTGCTCTCTGAGCAGTTCAAGAAGGAAAATAAAATGATAATAATGCAGCGTTATTATCATTTTATTTTTCCCACTGCAGTTCCTCAGTTGGTTATGTGCGGGCGAAGCTGGGCTCCATGACCCCAGAGCATTGTAGGGGGAGGAGTGGTGGCAACACTATGTAAGTGCGCATGAAGCTTTGGCCTGTCGTCTCAGGCTGGCCAAAGCATCATGCAAACATGCCCAGGATCCCACTGCCTGTCTGAGCACCGAACCACAGCGCTCAGACCAATCAGAATGTTGCATTGCAGCATTGTGATTGGCTGTGGCGTGCCTGGGAGCCCGGGTGCTTCCTGCTGCTGGACTCAAGATGAAGAGGACAGAGGAGAGGTGTCAGCCCGCTGGAGATGAAGAGGACTGAGGAGAGGCAGAGGCCAGATGGGCAACCGTAGCCAGGTAAGTGGTTTTTTTGTTGTTTTTATCCTTTTCATTCTCCCTCCTCACCACTCCCAGCCAGTAGCATCTGCTGCTGCTATTGACTTACATGTGCCAGTGTGCTGAAGCTACCAGCCTGTGAATGCTCTTATATAGCAGGCCAACTAGGCTTTTTTAGGCTCACATTTGATTGTTGGTAGGCAAAAGGACAAACATAATTGGTAATTCATCACTTTCAGAAACCCATTTGGGGGCAAGAAGAAATACTTACCTAAATTGTAATAGCAGCATTTCTCACTTGTGTGTTTTAGGTATCAAGTAGTTTGATTTGTGCGATGTATTTACGCTTATGTTTTGGCCTGCATTTAAAAATCCAGAATGCTAAAGCAATTCTTTCTGAAAATGGTTGTATTGCACATTCTCATTGTTTTCTATCAGGCACTTGAGTCTATAGACCCATAACTTTCAGAGCAAGGTCATAAAACACCAAGTTAGCTTTGGTCCATATGTTTTCATCCCTTCAGCTATCCATAGGGACAGGAAAGAGTCACATTGAAGAATAAAGTGTGCAGAAATTTGACATTGTCTCTGCTTTTCATATAATGAATTTCGACAGCTGTTTCTTAAATTCATTAGTAACGGTGTTTTGGGTTTCTTATGAACCGTTTACACCTCTGCATTGTTGTGCATGGACTGTTTAAACACCCAATTACACGTCAAAAGACGGCTACATGAGTCTCAATATCCATCAAGTATTGTGGTTCTTGTTTTTTTTTATTCTGATGCTTGCCTTGCAGTTATGCCTCCTGAAATATAGATTGCACGAAATACATCAATTGGCATTCTTCTAAACGCCACGTATTGATTCACTAATGACAAGGCAAGATCCCGAAGTATCAAGTGATTTTATTACAAGTAATATTTTCTAATGATGACTTTTTTGAAGTTTTGATTGTAATTGACACTAGACCAGTGACTTCAAAGAAGGCTGGATCTTGTTACCAAATCAAGATTTTCGAAGGTAATGTAATGAAAATATATTTTTCCTTAGTATGAAAGCAATTGAATGCACTTTTCTCGTGTTGAATAAAAAATAGAGCGTTTTGTGTTCAAAACCAAAAGCTTGTAATCGTATATCTATTTCTTTATTGTAAAATAGTAGACCCCTCTTTGCTAATCACCGTGAACTTAATTCAATAACAGAATCTGTAAACTGTTCAAGCGAGATTCATGAAGGAACTAAAACGAACAAACAGGAGAGGGTCTCTCCCTCAGCCTGGATAATGTGTGATTCCTGCATGAATCATTCTGTAAAGATACCCCATATTTGTTGGCACCGTAAGAAACCCTACTGGAGCCCTGATATCAGCACCTACCTTTGGTTACTACCTACACTCTTCATCCTAAATATCTATGGCTATGGGTGGGCTGGGCTTTCGCAAAGGTTTGAACTTTTGTTGGGTTAGCTTTGCAAAGGACAGCCGGGTTTCATACTTGGATTTTGCCACACTTAGATGATTTCTTGCTGCTAGATATCCTGCACAGAAAGGGTGGGAGTTCCAAGTGCAGGGAATTGTTGAGTATATGGCTATTGATCTGTGCCCCGGGGACAGCGGAGGCGGCTGAGTGAAGGTGATTTGCTTGATACTGTTCATGGTTCCTCATGGGAAATATCTCACCCTAGAAGGCATGCCCTAAGGGGGGGAGGGGGGCAAGGGGTTGTCTACGGATGCTCTGAACCCTTTGTGGTAGTGGTAACATTTGCAAAGCTTGGAAAAATCTACTAATATACAGCCGCGGTCGGCAGTAGGAGTTCCTGCAGGGCTGTGATGTGGGTAGGGGGAGGGGCAGGGTGGGGGGTAGTAATGTATGGATTACGGACTTTAACAGGTAAGTAAACATATAAATAAATAAAACAAATTTTGTTGTGCGCACTGCATCACCAAATGCGATGCAGTGCGAGCAACGAAATTCGTTTTGTTATTTATATGTTTACTTACCTGTTAAACTCCGTAATCCATACATTACTACCCCCCACCCTGCCCCTCCCCCTCCCCACGTCACCGCCCGGCTGGTACTCCCACTACCGGCCGCGGCTGCTAATATACACAGAATTGCGAGACAACACTTTCCCAATTTTGCACTCCCTAACCTACTGGCTAAATCTAAAATAAGCGCGCACATTTACACCTGTAAGATCACTGTTATATTTGGACTGGTCCTTGGAATCCTGTAGCGGCTTATGGCTGGAAGGGTGTGAGGTTTTAGTCTGGCTTTTTAGGGAAGAGTTGGGTGTGGTGGGTGAGAACTGGAGATCATGTTGTGCCAAACCTAGATCTATATCTAACCATGAAGTGGCGTAGGAAGTTCAGAGTATAAACACAGTCATACATGCGAATATTTGACGTCTTCATTAACACTATTCTGCCTCAAAGATGTGATTGTTGGAAGCCGGGTTTTAAAAAACTCGAGATGCCTTATTCTTGTAGAAACAGAGAGCCAGAGCAGTCTCTTAAGACTATGAAAAAGCTTCCACTGATACAAGGCTTTTTGATGGAGGTGGTTGCGAAGAGTGGGTCAAACTAGCCTGTAGTTTTAGATTGGAGGTAGGTGAGAAATGTCTGTTAAAGGAAGAGCATTCCAGTATGATCAGTGGCTTGATGTGTGATTAAAATAGCTTTACAGCCTGGGTTATGATGGCAGGGCTGGTGATATATAGTTCAGTTTATATTGGTATAGGAGTTGCAGAATGCAGCACACATAGAAGTAGCGAATCGCCATTATTGATTGTTTATGTGCAGCAAGGGACACCTTACTGCACATTAACAATCATCCCTGCAATGTAGGCACCGTTGCACAATGGCGCAAGGGTGTCTGTGTTGGTGCTAGCCACCTATTTATAAAGCCAACGCAAAAAAAAGACAGGGGTGAATCGTATGCTCGTAAACATGGTCCATCTCTGCATTTTGGAATCGGCGCAGCACAGCACTGCAATATTTGCCGCAGCGCTGCGCCATTTCCTTGTACATATGCCTCTCTGTTCTGGTTGCCTTAAGTTCATTCGTGCAAGAATACAACGCTGGAAGTGTAGGAGTATGCAGATGGAGGAGGCTATGCACTTTTCTTTACTGAAGTATTGATTTTCCCCTCAAACTTGCTGTTTGTGTTAACACAATAAGAAAGTGGTTTGTTTATGTAATGTGTGCTATATGGCCACCCTTGTGCGGATCTTATTTAAAACACTTTTGGATTGTAGTAAATGAAGCAGGTGTGCAACCATTTAAGCCCAGAATGCAATGTGTGTAGCCAGTTGTATATTGTTAGTTCTGACTTCTCTGCATTTGTTTGGTTCTGCAGAGGCTTAGAGATTGCATGACAGCCTTCGTGTTCCTGTAGAAAATGTTCCTGGTTCCAGCAGTTTAATCACAAATGCAGCGTTTCCTTCCTAATGCTGTGCAGGTTGATAAAGCAGTTGCCGAGCTGGAGTCCCTAAAGAAATTATTAATTATCTGGTTAATGTGCATCAGGCTGTGGGAGTGTGAGATTAATCACCGGCGCTGGGATGAGTTGCTGCAGTGGATTTTGGTTTTCCGTCTCCTGTCACTCGGTAATGGCTTTTCCTTCCTTCACCATCAGGTGAACAGGTGCAGAGATGCTGTATTTTCATTTTCCTGTAGTCAGTGACAGCCGGTGCCAGGAGTTGCCTCTTTCTTCGCCCTGCTGCATGAACAGTTTACAACATAGCGTGGAACTGGGTCAGAAGGCTCCAGATGAGGCGACTTTCTGCAAATGGCAAACTAACAACATGGTCTCCACCACATGCTGTCTCTGTTTATCAACAGCTTTCCTACTTCTGCCTCAATCTATTCATACAAAGAAACATGGGGACACACAGGTACACACACACAGGCGTGCGCAAACACAGGTGTGAATGTGCACACATATGTGATCTCTTGCACACTCACGTACATACATGCACACACTCAGGCCAGAGATGATGTACTGATTAGGAATATTCCAGTACTGGGATATGTTTTCCTAATCCAATTTCTGATTTTTTAAATGGCAAACTTTAAGTAGATAGGAAATAGGCAGACATTGACATGTTGGAGAAGAAGGCCTATGCAGTCTTTATTTAATGCCTCTGCTATCCCATTGTATTCACAGGATCATCACAATTCTAGTTTCTCAATGTACCCTCAGTGTAGGGAATACTGACCAATAAAGCACTTCCTCCGCGTTATTGACCCCAGCCAAGGGCAAAGGACACTTATATGGGCGTAGGACATCATTATCTGTTTTATTTCATGTTGATTGAGGATATTAGAGCATTATACCCTGTGATGGTGGAAGATCCTACTTGAACAAATACCTCTCAATATACGCTGGGACTATTATCCCACCGTGGTACTCTTGCTTTCTTCTCCCTTCAGTCTTTCACAGCTATCTCGGACAGTCACTGACAGTTAAAGTTGGGGCCTTTGGAGTGAGTGTGCGCAATGCTCCCAATGCCCGACAAGCATAGACAGTGGTGCCCATGGACACATGCAGAGCAAAATCCTTTCCTTCTGTAGCTTGCCATGCCAGAAGCAGGGCTGTGGAGGCTTCCCTCTCACCCCTCCTGTGGGTCAAGCTGTCACTGCAAAACAGTGACAGTGGGAGCTGCAGGAGTAAAGAAGTGGCTGAGACCTCTCTCTTCACATAATGACAGCCTGTACCATTGGCACTCCACTGCAAGCCTTCACTTACCTGAAAGGAGGAGGAGAGAGGGACAGTGGCTATGAGCTAGAACATTTTAATGCTGATGGCAACTGGCACAAGCCAGTGTCCATAGGCCTCGACATCTCGATTTTCTTGTATGGAGAACCCTCTATTCTAATGCCTCCGTTCGCGTTAGTCCCAAGATACAATTCAGTTCTTATAGTTCGCTATGTCATTTTTTTTTTATTTATCCTTACTTTTATTATTATTATCATTACGATTATTATTGTTAATATAATCACATTCCTTCATTTGCAAATAATGATAAAGATGCTCAGTGTAGCTTGCTATTTTGTTTTTTTAATAGCAAACAACGAATGGGTTCTACTAGACACCTCATTCTGGGTTGAAGTACATTTGTTTTTGAGGATCTGGGCATATGTTGCATGGTTTACATATTTCATATCCTCTGGACTTACAGATTTTTATTAAATGTTCATCTTTCCTTAATTACTTTCTGACAGTTTTCTAGTTCCTTTACAATAGTTGTGCCTGATTATGGCTTCAAACTATTCTTGCATATTCGCTCTTCACTCTTTTTCATATGCCCTCGCTTTTACCCATTTATGTACTTCCCACCTCTATTTTATTTAAGATTCATCTCTTCCCTGTTGTTGTTCATTTCTCTCTTCTCCTGTTAGCAGCATCTCGAATCCCATTAATCTTGTTTCACTCAACATACAATTACTATTGTACACATTAACCATAAACACAAATTTCATTGGGCCTGATTCACAAAGGTAAACTTACACTACTGTGTAAGTTTACTATTTTTCTGTATTCACAAAGTTAGACTTAGGCCAAAAGTCTAACTTCACTAATTTTCGGTATTCACAAAGGTAAATTTAGATCAAAAGTCTAGCTTCATTGCTTTTTGGTATTCATAAAGGTAAACTTAGACCAAAAGTCTAACTTTACTACTTTTCGGTATTCACAATGTTACTACTAATAAAGTTAGACTTTTGCTCTAAGTTTACCCTAGTAAATACCGAACAGTGGTAAAATTAGACTTTTCATCTGAGTTTATCTTTGTGAATACCAAAATGTAGTAAAAGTTAGACTTTTGGTCTATATTTACCTTTTTGAATTCCAAAAAATAGTAAACTTACACAAAAGTTACTAAGACGGCTTGGGGTTTGGAGATGTGACGACAACTATAACACTTACAATGCTCCACAACTTATTATGGTTGGTTATTTGAAGCACTAGTCCGCGCTGAGTATTCGTATTTGGAATCCGGTTGCATATTCTATAATCGTGACAGAGAATATTATGGATCACAACTTACCATGGTTGTTTATTTGAACTATTACTCGGCACCGTCTGTCCATATTGGGATTCCGGTAGCACATTTTATATGCGTATTTGTCAACTTCCATTTATAACTAGGTCAGCCATTACTTGTGGTGATCTTCTCACCCCATATTCCTCGACCCGCACTTCTAGCCCTTCTTACAACTTATGATTTTGCCTTGAAAAAGTCCTTGTGGAGGACGAAACACGTGTTGGTGATCTCTGATGATCTCTACTTGTTGCTGGAAATACCTGTTTGTTTGAAAAAAGAAAAAAATAAAGATTGAAAAGAAAAAAAACAAATAAGTGGACTATACATCTTTGGAATCCCTGTCTTGATAAAGACATATGCTGATATCTTTAAACAGCTCTAGAACCAACAGAGTTTGATTTAGAAAATTTCCTTTGAGATTGGCAGGGTTTTTTACTTATGCCCTAATTGTTATGATTATTTGGTCACAGGAGTGCTGATATGAATTCTCAAAACTTTGTCTAAATACACAAAAGTGTAAGTTTACCTCTGTGAATTGGAACCCTTGTGTTTGGTATAAGTGCTCCATTATTTAAAACGCTCGAATATAACATTTTATACAGAGTTTATACCTACCCTGCACCTTTTTCGTCAGAGTTATTTATTATTTATAAATGGTTGACAAATACTTAATTTTGTTTCAAATGTGTTTTTGAGGGTGCAGAGTAGGAATATCGACTGAGAAATATTGTGTTACATAAATATCTCCGCAGAAATATCGAGTGGAAGAAATATCGACAACAAAAATATAGTTTGACCAGAATATCGACTGATAGGTAAGTAATATCGATAACAATAATATAGTTGTAATAAATATCGTTTACAAAAATATAGTTTACATAAATATCGATTTATTAATAATGTTATGTATTTTAGTGTTTTTGGAGAGAATTGATTGTCATTTTATTATATGTTTTGGAATTGTATTAGTTATTAATGTATTTTAAGTTGAATTTTGTGTTATTAGTTCCGTAGCGAGTTGTGGGTTTATAGGGGAATAGGGTGGGAAGTAATTTAATTATATAAAATTCATTGATTATTAATGTGTTAATTTATTAATAATTGTTTAATAATTAGTTGTTAATTAATTTCAAATAGTCACTTATTAATTAATTATGTTAATTGATTAATTATTTTTAGGTGTGTGTTGTGGAGCTTATATGTGTAAATGGTGTGAAGGGTAGTGAGTAATTAATTAATTATTAAATACTTTATACATTAATTACCATTAATTAATTAGTAATTATTAATTGTAAATGTGTAATTAATTATAGGTTTGTGTTGTGGTGTTTATAAGTGTGTATGGTGTGAAACCTGGTAATTAATTAATTAATTAAATAATTAATTTTTAATTAATTAATTAGTAAATAATAAATGTATTTGTGTAATTAATTTTAGGTGTGTGTGGTGGATATTATAGTGTAAATGAATGTGTAATTAATTATATTTTATTATCTTTGTTAATAAAAATATATTTAAATGTATATATTAATTATGTTTATATTTGAAATTAAATTTACTAAAAATTTTGATAGTTTTTTTTTTTATTGTTTTGGGTTCCAGCGCTTTCCCTACTATTGTACTCTCTGGAGTGGGAATAGTAATTTTTACCCCTACGCTGTCCAACGCTTTCCCTACTGTTGCACCCCTTGGAGTGGGAATAGTAATTTTTACCCCTACGCTATCCTGCGCTTTCCCTTATGTTGCACTCACTGGAGTGGGAATATTAATTTTTACCCCTACGCTATCCAACGCTTTCCCTACTTTTGCACTTTCTGGAGTGGGAATAGTAATTTTCACCCTTACGCGATCCAACACTTTCCCTAATGTTGTACTCTCTGGCGTGGGAATAGTAATTTTTACCCCTACACTATCCAACGCTTTCCCTACTGTCGCACCCTTTGGAGTGGGAATAGTAATTTTTACCCCAATGCTATCCAACACTTTCCCTACTGTTGCACTCTCTGGAGTGGGAATAGTAATTTTAACCCCTACGCTATCCAGCGCTTTCCCTACTGTTGCACTCACTGGAGTGGGAATAGTAATTTTTACCCCTACGCTATCCAACGCTTTCCCTACTGTTGTACCCTCTGGAGTGGGAATACTCATTTTTAGCCATACGCTATCCAGCGCTTTCCCTACTGTTGCACTCACTGGAGTGGGAATAGTAATTTTTCCCCCTACGCTATCCAACGCTTTCCCTACTGTAGCATCCTCTGGAGTGGGAATACTAATTTTTAGCCATACGCTATCCAGCGCTTTCCCTACTGTTGCACTCACTGGAGTGGGAATAGTAATTTTTCCCCCTACGCTATCCAACGCTTTCCCTACTGTTGCACCCTTTTGAGTGGGAATAGTAATTTTTACCTCTACGCTATCCAGCGCTTTCCTTACTGTTGCACCCTTTGGAGTGGGAATAGTAATTTTTACCCCTACGCTATCCAGCGCTTTCCCTACTGTTGCACTCACTGGAGTGGGAATAGTAATTTTTACCCCTACGCTATCCAACGCTTTCCCTACTGTTGCACTCTCTGGAGTGGGAATAGTAATTTTTACCCCTACGTTATCCAACACTTTCCCTACTGTTGCACCCTCTGGAGTGAGAATAGTAATTTTTACCCCTACGCTATCCAATGCTTTTCCTACTGTTGCACTCACTGGAGTGGGAATAGTAATATTTACCCCTTCGCTATCAAATGTTTTAACTACTAATGTTTTTATTTTGTTATTAAATGTATGTATTATTATTATTTAATACTTTAATGTGTTAATTAAATATAGAATATTTTATTTTCTTCAACATTTTTATATATGTGTTTATTTTATTTGTATATAATTATTAAAGTTTATAAATTAAATAAAGATAATAATAAAATGTATTTAAGAAAATATATGTATATGTACACATTTATTGTGTTTATATTAATTAAATTAAGTTTATTTGTTATAAATAGTTAAAATATAAATGTAATTTAATGTATTTGGTTAATAATAATAATATTATATAATTATTTAATTTAAGTAATATTATTTTTTAAAGTCGATATTTTTTACAACGATATTTTTTACAACTATATTTTTGAGTCGATATTATTGTACTTACCTGTTTAAGTATAGGGAGTCGATATTTTTGTAATCGAAATTTGTACAACTATATTTTTGTAAACTATATTTTTGTTGTCGATATTTAAACAGGGAACCGTTTTTGAGTGCCTCATCCACTAAATTATTTGCAACCATAATTTACTCCAACACGTTTAAAAAGTGGCATCTGCGAGTGAAATATTAGATGATGATTTACAGACTGCATTGCAGGTAGTTGATCAGACAGGTTGGCCTTCTGACTTGAAAATTCTGCTGATGGGAAGAATGGTAAGATAATGACAAGAAAATGGATGTCCCCAAAGTGGTTTAATGGGAGCTGCCAGTGCAAATGTAGTGAATGCACCAAAGTATTATCATTCTGTACATTCACAAGTGTTTGAATGCCTTTTCACACTCAACGCACCCTCATTTTTAAGGGATGAAAGGGAAAGGTTTCCTTCACTTTTTTTTAAAACTTTATTTACTATATTTGAGAAAGAACAAGTCGTGGCATCAACATTAACATACATATACAACCAAATCAGAAAAGTACCATTATGAAAAAAAGACAGTGAAGAAGATACTAAAACATTAAATCAATAAGCAGTCAAGTGTAAAACATAACATATCATAATGGGCAGGACACAGAGAGCAGAACAAAAAAGCTCATAAAAAAACATTGGATAACTACAATTCAGCACTCCTTGATGGGAAACATCCTTTACCACGAAACTTTTACAACGCGGTACCATTACCACGCAGGTTTTACAACGCAAGTCGTTACAACGACTTGCGCTGGAGGGCGCTGTAGGATAGCGAATAGTTTAATTTACTATCCAATTCCTTCCCTACTATCCACGGGGACTGGAGTTGGAATAGTAAATTAAACTATTCACTATCCAGCGCCCCCCAACGCAAGTCGTTGTAACGACTTGCGTTGTAAGACCTGCGTGGTAACGGTACGCGTTGTAAAAGCACGCGTTGTACCGTCATACACCCCTCCTTGATACCATCAAGAGATCTTTCAGCTCTTGGACCATTCCTCTAGAGGGGCCCATATCTTAGAGGCCATCGCCCGCCTTCTTCTCCCCCTTAGTAAATGCACTGAGGACTCCAAATTATACAAAGCTAACATCCTAGCTCTCCAATTCAAAAAGGTAGGAGCTTCTACACTTAGCCACTGTGATGTAATGCAAAGCAGAATTACTGCCATCACTATAAACAAGAAGGCAATAGTATATCTAGATCTTTCAACAGTTCCAGTAGATTCACACCCCATTATGACCAGCTCTGGGGAGATCACAACCGGAGTATCCAGCACCTTGTTTATAAAAACCTCAATTTCACAGAGGAAGTCCCCCAGATTTGGACACGAATAGAACATGTGGTTTGAATCGGCCGCTTGAAATCCACACCTGGCACAGCAATCTCCCTTCTGACCACCCCTTTGTGCAATTTTTGCAGGAGTATAATATAAGTCGAACATTGCCATATAACTTTGCATCCGTAAACTACCGTAGACTAAAACATGGCTTGCTAGTTCTAACGCAAATCGTATATCCACTCCTACCTTATCCAGTTTCCCAGGCCCACTTAATATTCTGTGCATCAAGATCATCTGGAAGACCTAATAAGAAATGTTGATAAAGAGTGCATATTTTAGCCCGCCTTTGGGCCAATTCAATTAAGATAATCTTATCAAATATTGTGGGGGTATTATGATGATATTTATCTACAAAGCTTCTAATTTGGAGATATTTGCGTTTGTATATGAAATTCTTGCCTTAAAGAGGAGAAAGAGGCCATTTGCCCATCCGAGCATAAGTCACCTATAAGATTCAAGCCCGACCTCTGCCATCTGAAGATAACATGATCCTGAAAGATGGATGGTAGAACACCTACAGCATTGAAGGGCGTATAGATATAAACCTTCGGAATAATACATTTATGGCAGATTTTTTGCCAGACTGAGAACATAGCCCCGATGACTTTAAACCTAGTTTTTTTTAAAGTAACTGGGTTCCAATACCCACATTAAAATATCCTTAGCCGCCTCCCCCAAAGCTAACTCATATATGGGTGGCCTAGTGAACAACGGAACATTTGCCCTATCCCCCAGCAGCAGTGGCCCAAAATGTTGTAACATGGCTGACCAATAATAGAATAAGAGATTGGGGACCACCCAGCCCCCTTAATCCCTAGGAAGACAGATCCACTTGGCCACCCTGCGTGATCGACGGTATCCCAAGAGAAACCTAAGACAGATCCTCTCGGCCCTAGCTAAGGTTCTTTGTGAAATCTCCAGAGGGATAATCCTAAAGCTCTTGATACAAAACTAAAACTTCAAACCAAGCATGAATACACAATGCACAATAAATATCCATCCATATCAACATGGCAAAGCACACATTAGGGTACATTATCCTCGTCCGGCCAGGCAGTAGCCAAATTCGGGTGGCCTGGGCACAGACATTAATAGGGTCTTAGTTACATCTCACGCGGGTCCTGGGACATCGCACCATTCAAGACTCCCTCCCCAGTCCATCCTGTAGTAGGTCCCCATCCCCTGCCTCCCCCCCAATGTCTAAATCATAACAGTCTATCCATGGTGCCCATATTTTACGAAATTTCTGTGGGCAACCCCTGGCCTTGTAGGTCACTTGCTCCGCCACCATGTATAAATCAAGACTCGCCCGCCATTCAGTTAGGGTGGGCAGTCGCGGGGCCCCCCAGTATTTGGCAATGTCTTGTCTGGCCACGACCAACCCTAAGTTGTCGAGGACAAACTTGCGCCTCCGGATGTCCACTTCGGTGGGGATCCCTAAAAGGAGAAACTTCGGTTCCAGTTCTAGTTGGACTTCTAGTATATTATTCAGTTCTGCAACAATCTTTTCCCAGGAGAACCAACATTTTTAATACGTTGCAGCGGCCATAAAGTGACAGATGCAGATGATCCAATCTCCTCAACTTAGTATTGACAGAGTCAACCACTGGAAGAATATTTAGGTCAGGAATTTTGGCAACTGCAGCAGTAATTTTGACCCCGAGATACATTGCTTCTGTAACAAAAGGAACGTCAGAGGGGGGCATAGCAGCTGACTGAATGACCTGAGTTTTAGTGATATTTAGCTTATAGCCTGAAAATGCACCAAATTGTTCAGAAAGGATCTCTAAGGCTGCAAAGGCAGGTCCGACATCACTAGTTAAGACCACACTATCATCAGTGTAAGCCAGTGTCTTGTATTCTACCCCCCTGACCCTGATCGGGGAGATATCTAAACTCTCTTCGATTTTACTGAGAAAGGGTTCAATATACAGAGCAAAGAGCAAGGGCGAGCAGGGGCATCCTTGTCTGGTATCCCTGCTGATGTTAAAACGCCCTGACTCCTGCCCAGAGTTCCAGATTGTTGCAGCTGTGGAGATATATAGTGATTGCATGGCCTGGATAAACTCGGATTTGAATCCCTTCCAGCGGAGCACAGCGCACAAGAACCCCCAGGAGACCCTGTTGAATGCCTTCTCTGTGTCCAACAGGATCGCACCGAGGGGAGACCCCATAGTCTGAGCCCAGTCCAGAAGGGCAATGACCCGGCGGGCGTGGTCAGCCGCGTCCCTGCCCGGGATAAACCTGTGCTGGTGCAAGAAGACTAGCGGCGTGATAACCTGTGCAAGTCTAGAGGATAATATTTTTGAATATATTTTGCAATCAGTATTTATAAGTGAGATTGTTTGATAAGATGAAGGATTTAGCTCGGGCGTGCCTTTTTTTTAAACAATACAGTCGTAGTTTGACGCCAGGAATCCGGTATAGCACCACCCTGCGCAGCCCTAAAGACTGACAACATGTCCTGACTGATCATTGAAGAAAACGCCTTGTAAAATTCTAAAGGAATAGCATCCGGGTCAGCAGCCTTCCTGTTAGCCAAGGATTTGATTGCCAACTCAACCTCTACCCAGGTGATTGGAGCAGAGAGTGCCTCATTCTGCCCCAGTGTAATTTCCGAGGTGTCGATATTCTGGAGGATACCATCAACCAGGATCTCACTCTGGGATCTACTACTATCCTCCTCATACAGCAAAGTATAAAAGTTCTTAAAAACATCCATGACCCCCTCCGGCATATCCTGAATAACACCCTGCTGATCCTGAACTCTAACAATTTGATTTGCGTTGCTTTTCTGTTGCAATCTTTTAGCAAGAATTTTACCTGAGTTTTCTCTGAACTCATACATCAGCGTACGATATTGCACATACATTGCGGCCAAATCTTGGCCAAAAAATTCCAACAGTTTAGATTTAGCTATATCCACCGCCTGCTGACTCTGGTCAATCTCAAGGCCATACTGGATATCGAGTGTTAATTCCAGCTCAGCCACTCGAAGCTCCTCAAAACGACCCTTAATCTGTGGCTGAATACTCTTCCATCGACGAGCTGCAAAGCTTTTAGTCTCACCGCGGAGTGCTGCCTTGAACGTATCCTAAACTATATAATCAGATGCAGTTTCCCTATTGATGTTCAGAAATTCAATTATCCACTCTTCCATATGGTCCCGATAGAATTGATTCAGGAGGAGCTTTCTTTCAAATGACCATGGTCTAGGGACTTTACACGGCTGCACCCAGGGACACCTTGGGGATACTGCAATAGAGGCTGCCCCTACCAACTGATCAGAAATAAAAAAATAGTCCAGCCTGACCCTTTTATTATGGGGGGCAGAGTAATATGTATACCCATCATCATCTTTATTATGTCGATGCCAAACATCAGTCAACCCATTGCTCTAAGACTGAGGTCTGAAGAGCCTTGAAGACCCGGGGTTTCCTACCAAAATACTTTTGATCACTTATCAAATTGAAATTGCTTGTCAAATTCATATTCAAATCCCCACACAAAAACATTGGGTGCGGCCATGCTGCAAGTTCTAAGTTTAGACATTTTATAGCTTCTGGGTCATCTAAATTTGACCCATATATCGTACAGACAGATAGGGACCTACCATTTATAACAATTTCCGGTATCACCCACCTGCCTGCAATGTCCTCTCTAACTTTCTTACAGAACCCGACTCCGCGATTTAGCAAAATGGCCACCCTTCTAATCAGAGATGTCTGACGAGAACAAGCTACAAGATCATAACCAGGCATTTTCAAACACTTGCGCTTCCCCCAAGGTATATGTGTCTCTTGTGGACACAAGATTTCTACCTGTATGGTTTGGACAATTTTAAAGAGCAAGGCCCGTTTTTTCCCATCATTCAGACCACAGATGTTCCGTGAACTTAGACGCAATCTACTCTGCCCCATTTACACAAAACATGCATCCTACTCTCCACTCAGAAAAAAACATGCTTTTTAATCACAAATTCTAATATAAAACAAAAATTGCTATCACCAATACCACGACTAAAGGTTAGATCCAAAAGCTTACTCACCCCCCCCCCCCGGAAGCCCCAACCCCTCAACCAGAACCCACCACTAGACCCTCCCAGCCAGCCCCCCTACCGCCCCAACTCCTTCACCCCCCTTATGAGGCATCGGGACCAAAGCCCTTGTGATGGGATAGGTTGGTTCCTCCCACTCTCCCCTAGATCCTACCTCCCATTTATCTAACATCTGAGGATCTGAGCCAATCATAACTAAACAGAGCAATCCAAAAAAAGAGAAAGAAATCAGCTCAGCCCCCATTGCAATACATCAAATTCCCCACCATGGTAACCCAAAGAAGCAAACATTAGTAACTAAATAGAGTTCACAAAATTCCTTCGCCTGGACTTCAGATACAAAAAACCCGGTCTGTCCCTGAAAAATGACTTTCAATTTAGAAGGATAGAGCCAAAAGGATTGGGCTTCATTTGCCTGAAATGGGGCTATTAGCTTGCGGAGCTGCCACCTCCGTTCAACAGTTGCTGGACAAAAGTCCGGTCTAACAAAAAGTCACAATCCTTCCCTACCCTCCTCCTATCTGGCCTAGCTAGATCATAAACCTTCTCCCTGGCCAAAAAGTTATTCAAACAGATTAAAATCGCTAGAGGCTTGTCACCAGCCGGGCCAGAATTCTGCTTCTTCTTGAAGGGGAAACGATGCACACATTGGACTTCCAGTTGCCAGTCCAACTGTGTCACCTCCGGGAAGGCTTCGGAAAACAAATCCACAATGAACTGTCTAATATTTGAACCTTCCTGGCTTTCCGCGATCCCCAAAATCCTTAAGTTATTTCTCCTGGCCCTGTTTTCCAAGTCGGTCAATTTCCAGAGCAAATCATCCCTTTGTACTTTAATCGTATCCGCAAGTCCCTTCTGTGTAGCCATCGCATCCTCCAGGGTGGAAATGCATTCCTCCACCTCTACAATCCTCGCAGCGATGTGCGGACATGTTTTCGCAACTCTTCAAATTGAGTTTTGCATCCTACGGCATGCACCCCGTGTGCGGGCACTCTCCTGTCGAGTCTCCCCACGATGTGCCATAATTATAACACCTCTGGAGACAGAACATATTGAATTGTCTTGAAAAAGATGGTATAATCAAGAGAGAACCATCGAAACGTGTCGACGCAAGAAAGAGTACAATCTAATGAACAATTCGTTTGTTTCTAAATATTAATTCTTTGAAATATTAGAACAAAGTCTTATAGTTTAACTTGGATGTACAATCAACAATGGACACATTTTATGTCGTGTAGTTTTCTGTCTGTTGCAATTATGCTGGTCATAATTATGTCCTATTAAGTGTTTATCGTTCTGTGGATACTGTCACCTCTTGTTTAGACCTCTTTGATATAACTTTCCTTTTATTGTATTTTATAATTTTATAATGATCATTGTGCAATTTTTGGGTTATGCAGATTTATTGTGTTTTAATAAATGTAATGTTTTTAAGCATATCTCAATTGTAAAACTTGTAATTTCAATTGGACAACCTGGGGAAACCTGTTTGTACATTTTGGTAATATTACCCTATTTCCCTTGGCCAGTCAAGGGGTACCTCTCTCTCTCTTGAACCATAATAGTTTGATAAATGATAGACAGAGTTATTTCTCCAGATGGCGCCGGAGGATGGTCGACAATGCCACCTACATCTACAGAACCATTGTTACCAACTAACCCAGGCTGTACACAAAAGGAATAGTCCCACATCATTGAGCCTTGCTTGAATCCAGGGGCCCCTTGGTTTTTCAATTTAATAACTTTGCGGACCGTGTGGAGACCATGCGGTGAAATCTCACCTTTGGATTCTTCGATAGACCGCCTATCTGCAAGTTCACTATAGTCATCTGTCCATTCTCTATATAGACCTTCATCTTCTGATGAGCCAGTGTGGTCCGACATTGAATAAAATGTATCTGTACCTTCGGGCTCCTTTGTATCTCCATTAGCGTCCAAGAGAGGATTTAAACGAGCCCCTTGAGTATCTGAACTTCAATCAGTAATAGATTGGCCAGGTGGTTCAGAGATTTGTTGACCTACGGGTCCCATATTGCACCTCAAAGGGAGAAAAATGCCTGGATGAGATTGATTATTCCCTGCGTTGACAACTTCCAGAGATTCCTCACTTCCCCCAGCCAGCAGCATATTATTATCAGAAATGGCCCCATTAAGGCCCAATAGACTGACCTGGGTATGTTCCTGCGGCCTGGAGCTGGTTTTCTGGAGGGGGGGAGGGGTCACAGCACTGCCAACCTCGACAGCATTAGACATTGGAAGCAAAGGAGTAAAAGCTACCTCTTTCGATTTTGAGGCCGCATCCTTCGGCATCTTTGAAGTGATCAGCGGCTTCCGCTTACTGCTTTCCCCGCCTACAGGCGTCTTGACTTTCACTGTCTGTAGCTTGAACAGAGCAGGAAGGGTCTGCTTACCCTTCCCGCACGCCACGGACGCCGATTCTGAAGCACCTGCATCTCCTGCTACTGCCTCCTCGCATCCACTGGCGGCACGCGGCTCCTTCGTTCCACTGGCCCCTTTGCCGGGACTGGTAGATCGTGTAAAAATTTGTGTCTTCCTGGTCGCGGTCGTATGTTTTGCTGCTACTTTCGGGGCCATAGCACCAAGAGAACAATAAGGCAAACGCAGATGCTGGAGGCTGAAGCAAGTTGAAGTAGACCCAAACGAGAGCCACAATATCTTGCTGGTAAGTCTTTTCTGCAGTTGCACCAGTCGCCTCAGCATGACATTTGTTATTTGCTAGAGCAATGTAAGCTTAGACGTTTTTGCTTCAAAGTTTCACCATCAGAGCGGGAACTAAAGCCCAATGTAGGAGGAATTATCCAGAGGAGCCCACAGCACCTACCTACACAGCCAGAGACCAGCCACCATCTTGCCTCCCGTAATAGGACAACCAAATGTAATCCTATTGGAAGAAAGGTTTTCTTCACATGGAAATTATTTTGCAGGTGAAGATATGAAAGGAAAATATCCAGGCAATTTTACTTGTATTGTACAGCTACACCTGTTGACACAGATGTTCTGTAAGGTAATGTCAGGCTATACACCATATGTCAAGGAAGCTACAAAAGTCTTACAGCCTTATTTAGAATTTGGTGGACAGGATACTCAGTCAAAACATGGCAGATATACCATCTGCCATATTACAATTGCCATAGGCTAAAATAATATTTATTATGTTACATGGTGGATGAGACATTGGACCAAAGATGAAACAATATTTTGCCTACAACCAGTAAGCCTCATATGTTGGTCATTTAACCCGTTGGGTGCTGGTGACGGAACCACTCCGTCACCAGCCTCGGACGGGCTGTGCTAATGACGGAGGGGTTCCGTCATGGTCCCGCCGCCACGCCTGCGTGGCAGCGATTTCGTGCCTGTGCTGAGCGTTCCATTGAGCGGGCGGAGCCGTGACGGAACCACTCCGTCACAAGGACAGAACGCCAGAGGCTCGTGACGGAGTGGTTCCGTCACGAGCATGGAGGCGCCGCACGGCCACCCTCCCCCCTACCACTGCGACAGAATTACTGCCGCAGCCAAGGGGTTAATAGTGTGTTGTTGTGTGAGGTGCTTTTCGTGTGGGTCATAACTTTACTTCTGCCACCGCTCTTGCACGTTTATTTATTGAACTGTTTGCAGTTCCCACTGTCACCCACAAACATTATACTAGTGATTACTTTGGTCATTACTGATGTATGATTTAAGACTTTCTTCAATCCCATTGTGTCCCTGCCTCAGCATTGTCTCCAAAGTCAATGAGCTGTATGCAAATTCGCCTTCAATTCGTCATATTGAAACAATATATTTTAATACTTTTTGTTCTTCCTAATAGGGGATGAAGCCACATTCGCAATGACTCCCCACCCCCAATTTCCAGACTTTATTACCACCTCTAGGGCCAGATGTAGGTAAAACTTATTTACCGATTCTTAATTACCGAATTTTACCGATTCGGTAATTAAGAATCGGTAAATAAGAAGTGGGGGTATGTAGGAACATCCAGATGTTCCATTTACCGAATCGTTAAGAATCGGTATTTACCGAATCGGTAAATACCGACCGGTAATGCTCCATTCATTCCTATGGGCTTTGAAGCCCATAGGAATGAATGGGGCATTACTGGTCGGTATTTACCGATCGGTAAATACCGATTTTTGGCAAGGGTGCAGGGGGTGTCACTTTGACACCCTCTAGCACCCCCAAAAAAGGTTCGGGGGCCATATGGCAGGCATACCTGCCCTAAGGGCAGGTCTGCCTGTCATATGGCACAGGTGTGCATGCACACATGTGCATGCACACCTGAATCGGTATTTCACCATCAAATTGAATTTGATGGTAAAATACCGATTTCTTAGGCCTTGTGGGACTCAGAAGAGTCCCACCTACATATCAATTTTACCGATTCTGTAAAAATACCGGTCGGTAAATTTACCGACCGGTATATTTACAGATTCGGTAAAATTACCGATTTGCCCAGTTTACCTGCCCCTACATCTCGGTAGCCAAATACCGGTCGGTAACGGCCGAATTCGGCCGTTACCGACCGGTATTTGGCTACCTACATCTGGCCCCTAGTTCTTTTTTTTGGTCTGGCACTCCTATTGTGACTTCCTAATGAGAATGAAAGAAACAATTCTGTAAGCGCTGTGAATCGGGTGATGCGAAGCCCTTTATGTTTTAAAAAAGTATCGTTTGTTATCATTTTTAACCTTTGAAGATTTTCTGGGCTGTTCAGTACATTTATTAGAAGCTCTGAACTTATTAATCTATAATATTGCAAAAGTTCTCCTTAGTTTATGTGTGCTTAATATTTCATTGTTATATTTATTGGATGGTCTGCTACTTCGAGTGCTTACTGGCTACTTGAAATAACACTTTTTCATTTGAATACACTAGTTACAGTGTAGCAAATTCTCTACTGTCTTTCACTACAAGTAAAGACCATGGCCTAATATGGTGTGACATTAAGTATATGTTATTTTTCTAATGCTTTATTTGATCCGCTTTTATTGCGTGTATGAATTTGTGTTTTTGCATTTTTCTTTTTGTGCCTCATCTGTCCATCATGTCAATACAAAAGTACGAAAAACTATAAGCCAGGTAATGCAATGACCTAACGAAGGTATGCAGCTTTTGAGGCAGAGTGAGATCACATAATTCATAGCTTCTGTAGAGGAAGAGACTACATTCACTAACGATTCATGGATTATTGAATTCAGGCCTGGTGTTTCATAGCTGAGTAATTGTTTAGGAGATTACTGAAATTATCATTGTTGTTGCTTGATGTCAGCAAAAAGGAGTCCATATTGTGGGACCTATAAAGCATTACTACCCCATCTTATCCTGTCATACATTCACCCTAATAATGATATATTTAATAAAATGCATACTTAGGTACTGCTGTAAATGTGGACTGCGAAGATGTGGCCACTTAAGAAATCAGTGCTTCTGCTGTAGGTGGAGCTTTAGCTTGCCATTTACCCAGTCAGCATGCCAACTAAGCAATACGCAATGTGTTCTTACCTGATGTAGCTACGAGATTGTCTCTGCAAGTGTCCTGTGTGCAAGCCGAACAAGAATTGTAAAGTTTCCAGAATCATGTGCTCGTCTGGCAACACTGCACTGACCGCTGAAAAATTCTCAACCGTGTTCTATGTAACAGTATCTCAAGACCAATTTATGATTTCTTACGTCATCAGGACTCAGTAATTCTCTGAAAGAGCTAGAGTCAGTTCCTAAGGGGTGCCACAGTGCCAGGAGCAGCAAGATTTAGCCAAGAGAAACCACACACTTTTTTCACTCATAAACCTTCCCTTTTTGGACATTTGCTGTGGACAAATTTTACAAATTAAGTCACATTCACTTGAAGTTCTCTGGTAAAAAGTTATTGAACTATTAGCTCCAGGGCCCACTGTTTAAATTGAGGTCAACTTCTGTGAAGCTGGAGTAAGAGACTCTGCAAGATACATGAGAACACAAGTGCACACTGACGTGCAGCCTAAGGAAAATAGTTGTGTGGATCTACCTGGTTCCTGTACACAGGGTGCAATTATAGCTCAGTTTGGGGTTCTAAAGGAAATTGTTTCCTTTCTTTTTCTGTAGTGTTTAACTGGGTTGCACTTTAGGTAAAGTGTGTTTAAAAGGTAACTTTTGATTGGCACCTGGTAGAATGGTCATTGACATGGACTTTCCTATTAATTCATATGCCACAAACTTATGTTACAGGTTTATTTTATTCTACATGTATTCGTTAATGTACTTTTAAACTTGGCATATTTACATGAGCCAGACAGAATTTAGGATGTGGACTGCCCAGCCAGTATATCAAAGCTCTCCTTGAAACAATAGGGTTTTCCTAAAGACATTACATTTCTCCTGGCCAAGGAAAGAGTCAGAGTGAAATCTCCGTAAGCTGATTAACTACACTTTCCTGTTAAGGAACTGCAGTATGTTTCCACAAGGTACAAAGTGAGTACAGTCAGACCTGTAGCTTGAGCCTCTACAGGAGATTTCTTTGAAGTCTTGGAGGGGAAAGAGCAGATCTGAATAGCCGGACATTGGCTAGCCCGAGAGATGAGCTGTACATTTGGAGGCAACTGCCATCTGTCTTTCTTCCTAAAATGCTCTGAAGTTGGACAGCAAGAGGGGTAATCCCTGAAAGAGATTGATGTGGCATTATCGGATTGGGTAGGCTTCTGCGAGATTCTACAACTCTTCACCTCCATTTTGAAATTCTTGCACAGGGAATAGGGCTGAGAAAAACAGGAGCAAGAGAGGAAGTCGAACCAGTATGAACCCCTGTCTAAAGTGTAGTAGGATCACTCTGGACAAGATATCTTTGGTAGAAGCAGCTGCTCATGCAAAGCATAATTCTTGCTGCAACAATTACCCAGTGATCCAGAGCATCCACCACCAGCAAGAAATCAAAGTTGAGTCCATCCATAATCTCTTGATGAGCCTTTAAGAAGCTTGATTCACCCTGGATACCTTGCACACCAATACAAACATTCCCCAATGGTGGTGTTATAACCCTTCTGCTGGTTCCTGTAATGTTTTCAGTGCTCCTTGCAATGCATAGGGATGGGGTGGAGCCCCAGGAAAGTAGAGTGCGGCCCTGCGATACTGGATCACCATAGACACCTAAGAGCAAAGGGGTACTGACTGCCTCATTTCTCCACTTCCCATGCCAGGCAATCATAGTTAAGACAGCTGCTAGAGCAACCTCTACTTGCTCAGTGAAAGTGAAGGTGTGCGGGTTCCCCATAAAAGACCAGGAGAAGCCATTGGATGAACAGACTAACTGAAGTGGGTTTACACAACAAAAACAGAGAAGCAAAACATAAATATTTCATGGCCATGATGTTGCTGTGTCAACCACAACAAGGTGAGGGATGTGATGCTTGAATTAATCCCAGCAACAGGTGATCACTCAGGCTGCACCCTGGGCCATCGTGTTATGCCCATAATGCCACTCTAGACAGAGGCCCACCTTATGCAAGTCAGTACTGATCCTGCTTTTAATGGGAACAGTCCATCCCGAACAGCCACTCGAGGCCTCCTCCAAAATGGAACTCTATTAACACGAGACAGATTTGGCCAATTTCGGCCTCTTCAGTAGGGTGTGGCTTTAGTCATATGGCAGTCTGAGTATGAATAAGCAAAGAAGATTTCTTACACTTACACAACGGAAAACTAGGTAGCTGGTGAATGGAATTAATTTCTATTCAGATTTGGAAGTGTCCCTATTTAACTCAATCCATTTCAAAGAATAGTGTGCATTCTTCTTCTGGATATTTCCCTTTTTTGAGTTGCATGTGCTAATCAATCAAAAGTAAAGATACGTGATTGACAGAATGCACATTTAAATTATGTTTTTCTTTTTGCAACCTGATTACCAGGTTTTCTTGATTATATTCGCAGTATTTAATCCAAAAGCTGGGTGTTCTGTTTTAAATCATTGATATGGAATAATGAACAAAGTTTCTAGAAGGTCGATAATGATGTGTCTTGTTTATTGTTGTCTTTCTAAAGAACATATTCTCTCAGAATTAAAGTACGTAAAAGGGCATCAGGCTAATACATGCTAATTGTTCATTCTGTACGTTTTCAACAATGACTGAATAATATAATAGAAAGTGGGCAATGGTAATGCAGGGTTAGAGAGGAACCCTCACATCAAGCGAAAATGAAACAGACCATGCAGAACACTCCCTTTAACTGAAGACTACTAGGCAAGGCGATCAACCTTTGTTTGCTGTTCTTATCAAGCCCAGCTGTCATTGTATGACAAGAATAGCAGGCTCTGCCGTCTAACTGAATATAAGCCTTATTATTCAAAAAGGTATGCGGGGATAACCCATCTCTGAAGCTCAAATTAGCCTTTTATTTCTCTCTGTGCTCAAATTAGTTTAGTATTATGTTAGACCTGGCACCATTGGTTCCCCTGTATTTTGGCCTTTGCCTCCTGTGTTTATATTGTGTGTTGGACCTCGTTTTTGCTGGTCTAGAGGCTTTGGGCACTTTGCCTCTACTGTTCAGTGCCAAATTGAAAGTGCTCCCTTTGTAAATTATTGTTATGGATTAGTGATTCCATTATTGGCATATTTGCTTTACTAGTCAGTCCCTAGAACAGTGCACTGTGTGTGCCCAGGGCTTGTAAACCAAATGCTGCTAGTAGGCCTGCAGCACTGATTGGGCCACCCACATAAGCAGCCTGTAAATGTGACTGTAAATGTGACTCAGACCTGCCACTGCAGTATCTTCGTGCAGTCTAGTACTGACATGTCGACTTGGGCCCTACCCTTCCCTTTTCCTACATGGTAATCACCCCTAAGGTAGGCCCAAGGTACCCCTGTAGGCAGGGTGTAGTGGATGTGAAAGGTAGGGCAAGCCCTGCTGTGTGCGGCATGTCCTGATAGTGAAATACTGCCAATTTCATGTTTCACTATTGCAAGGCTACCTGTTCCCATAGGACAGAATGGGAAGTTTGCTTATAGCATTTTATAAATATAACTACCCCTGGGAACGAGGTACGAAAATAAAGTTTAGTACGCCTGAAGTCAGAATGTTAAAATGCATCTTTTAGTGAGGGTGATTTTTACATTCTGTGTTTGAAAATACCACTTTTAGAAAGTAGGTATTTTCTTGCTTAGCCATCCAGTGTGCCTCTGCTAGGATGCCTATTGACTGTGTAGCCTTGGAGTATCAGGGGCTGGGGATGGGCATGAGGCTCCAGAGAGTCTGAAGGAGTCAGGGCTGGGCTGAATAGACCTAGGCTGTATTTAGGGTATGGGAAGAAGATTTCCTTTCACCTGAATGGGCCTGGTCTGCATTCCACAATGCTATCCCCACCTCCTGCCATGAAGCTGCACCAGAGAGGACATCATTGGATTTGACTGAGCACAGGGCTTCTCTGCCACCAGAGAACAAACAGTTTTGCTAAATAAATATTGGGGCCCAGACACCAGAACTTTAGATCACGTTTGGTACTTCATGAGGAACCTCTGCCAAGGAGAAGAGCTGGAGAAACTGGAGGAGTAGTACTGCCCCTTTGCTGTTTGCTGTCTGGGGTTGGCCTGCAGTGGCTGTTTCTTCCAACGAGAGGATCTGTGTGTGCATCCTGCTTGAGAAAGTATCTCCCAGGGCTTGAATTGGAGCTTGCCCCCGGTTCAAGAGGTCTCAGGAACAGTAACGACCTCACAAACTTTATCGGCACCGTCTCTGGTTCTGCCGGGTCCGAGTGCCACAGAAGAAAAGAGCAGCTAACTCCGTCACCGAGTCCATAGCAGACTCTGTGTCCTGAAGGCACTGCAGAGAGCACCGCCTCGCTTCGCAGTGCAACCCTGCTCTCACTGACTCCATCAATGAGCCGCTGCTTGCATCGCGTCCTGTGGGCACCGCACTCCGCACTGCTTTGCTAAACGCTGCAAAGACATCACCGATTCCGTGGCTGCCCAACTCGAACATCCACCGGTTCAGTTACCGCACAGTGACCTGCCAGCACCGCATCGAGCACCATCTCACCCTGCAATAAAAGCCTTCGTCTTAACGACTCAGTCAACGAGCTGCTGCCTGCACCGAGCTGCGAGGACACCGCACGCTGCAACGCTTCCATCTCACATCGCAACCGTGAGGGTTGCCCCAGACAAAGCTCATACTATCAGGTCGGCTGCAACAAGAAAGGTAATGTCTCCGAGTCTGTCAACGCTTTAGCTGACCCTTACCAACATGGTTGTCTGGAATTTTAGACTCCCGAGCGGAGCTATCGAGTTGGAGGAACTGTGTTTTCATGTTATTCCTGCAATTTAAAGGTTATTTTGCACAGAAACTATTTTTTTAAATATGGTATGTTGGATTTTTGTCATTTTTGGTCTGGGTGGTTTAGATAAAGTTGTGCTAATTTTTCTAAACTGGTGTGGTGTCCATTTATAGTATTTTCCCTGTGTTGCTGTATGCATGCACAAATGCTTTACACACTGCCTCTTCTCGTGCCAAGCTACCTAGGGGGTGAGCAGGGGTTATTTTAGAAGTGTATCCCCCTTACCCTGACTAGGACAAAGGGTCCCTACTTGGACAAAGGTACCTACCTCTGCCAACTGGAGACCCCCATTTCTAACAGCTTTGAAGTAGCAGAAAGACTGTAGATTGCTAAAAAAGTGTACAGCAAATAAGTTGGAATTTGTTTTATTTACGCTTTTTGTAAACAATGCAAATGCTATTGCAGAACAATGCAAATGGAGATCTAGATACTCCTGAGGCACAGCCGGGAGCTTTGTTTGTCCTACAAAAGCCGATATTTTAAAATTGTTGTGACTTGTGATATTTTTAACCAGCCAACTCTTACCTTTATTCTGGGGCTCTTGTTTCCATTCCCTGACCCTCGCGCAGCCGAGGTAAACGCTGCTGCGGGACAGGTATTCCGCTTTTGCCGCCATCAGCGAGCCTGACCTTGGCCACGCCCACTGATACGAGGCCAGGCCCCCCCCCCCCGCCTACATAACTGAGCTGACTTCGAGCTCGCACTTAGATCTAGATACTCCTGAGGCACAGCCGGGAGCTTTGTTTGTCCTACAAAAGCCGATATTTTAAAATTGTTGTGTCTTGTGATATTTTTAACCAGCCCACTCTTACCTTTATTCTGGGGCTCTTGTTTCCATTCCCTGACCCCCGCGCAGCCGAGGTAAACGCTGCCGCGGGACAGGTATTCCGCTTTTGCCGCCATCAGCGAGCCTGACCTTGGCCACGCCCACTGATACGAGGCCACACCCCCCCGCCTACATAACTGAGCTGACTTCGAGCTCGCACTTAGATCTAGATACTCCTGAGGCACAGCCGGGAGCTTTGTTTGTCCTACAAAAGCCGATATTTTAAAATTGTTGTGACTTGTGATATTTTTAACCAGCCCACTCTTACCTTTATTCAGGGGCTCTTGTTTCCATTCCCTGACCCCCGCGCAGCCGAGGTAAACGCTGCCGCGGGACAGGTATTCCGCTTTTGCCGCCATCAGCGAGCCTGACCTTGGCCACGCCCACTGATACGAGGCCACGCCCCGAGCTCCCCCATAAAAACATGTGCTTTCCACGTACGCGCAGCGGACGGGCGTAGCGGGCGCGCCGTCAGCGCGCCAAAGGCGCGCATAAGGCAAGCCCGTCTGGGCCCGTCCGGGCCCAGCCGGCCCTAGGCCCAGTCACTATGCCCTACTCTCCCGCTGGTCGAACTACTTACACCAGAGACAGGCTCCTTGCACTTAATCCCTCGAAAAACACCAAGTGTAACTATATCTATGCAGGAGAAAAAACATTTACTAACTGTGACCTCTGTAATCCGGCCCCTACCGTCGTAGAATGCCATGGCCTACAGCTCGGCCTCCTTAACTGCAGGTCCCTTCCCAAACATTGTCACGAAATCAACCTCCTGGTACATGAGCGAGCCATCGACATTCTGTTCCTTACGGAAACTTGGCTCACCCCCTGCTCTGACGCTGACTTGTCAATGCTTTACCACCTGGCTACCAAATCCAATCACAGAATAGACCCCTCGGCAGAGGAGGTGGCCTGGCAATAATCTACAGAGAGCAATTCTCCTGCAGAACCAACGATGGTAAGATCGACGACTGCGAAAGCTGCCACTTTGCCATACAGATATCCCCTGTATCCTCTCTCTCTGGTCTACTGATATACTGCCCGCCGGGACCCCCAGCTAAATTCTCAAGTGCTCTTGTCGACATAATCACCCAGATGGCAACTATCACTCCCAACTTTCTAATCCTGGGAGACCTGAACCTCCACCTATTAGACCCCAGGGATATAACGGCTTCGGAACTTCTCCTTGACCTCACGTCCTTTGGCATCCTTTTAGTGAACTTAGAGCCTACCCATGACAAGGGTCACCTTTTGGACCCTATTTTCACCAACATCTCCGATCTCAAAACCCATACCCCCCTCCCCCTACCCTGGACAGACCATTTCCTGATACCCTTTTACTGGCATTTCTTTGTCCCACCCACCCTACCAGCTAAAACCTGGGTCACTGATCGACGCTGGCATAAACTTTCACCAGACGAATGGGCCGCCACACTCAGGCTCACTCCTCCCCCCCCGGTCGCTGACCCAGTCACTGCGGACATCCAGTTCAACTCTTGGCTCATCCACTCACTTGACAATCTCCTCCCCAAAACTACCACCGTAAAACGAGTCAAAAGAGTGAACCCTGCTCCCTGGTACACTCCTGATCTTAATCTCTTACGCAAGGAGTGCAAAAGAACAGAGCGTTCTTGGAGGAAGGATAAATCCCTAGGTGAAAAAGTCGCCTTCCGCACCTCCTTAAAAAACTACAAACTCGCCCTACGCATTACCAAACGCACATACTTTGATGAAAGGATAAAAAATTCCTCCTGCTCTGCCAGGGAAACCTTCATCATTTTAAAAGAATTACTTAAAATCCCAGATCCGCGACCAGAGAAACTTCCAGACCCCAACACCTCTGAAGAGAAATGTCTCAAATTGGCCAAATTCTTTGACGAGAAAATCCAGAAAATTCTCGTATCCCTACCTCCTGTCGACCTCAGTCTTATTGAGGAAGACTGCACTAATTCGAACCCAACCACTACCCAATTAAACTCCTTCGGGCCGGTAACTATTGAAGAGGTTTTAACTACGCTAGCTACAATCAAAAGCGGCTCCCCTAGTGACCCGGTGCCCTTACGCATCCTAAAAAAAGTGGCCCCAACGATCGCCCCTCCTTTAACTGACCTCATCAACTCCTCACTGCTCCAGGGAAAAGTCCCCCCCAGCTGGAAAAAGGCCGTTGTCAGGGCGCTTCTGAAAAAACCTTTATTAGACCCCCTGGACATGGCCAATTATAGGCCAATCTCCCTCCTCCCCGGAATAAGTAAAATCATTGAAAAGCTAGTCAACAGAAAGCTCTCGCAGTTTCTGGAGTCCAACAACTTGCTCAGAAGCTCGCAAACCGGATTCCGCCCAGGTCATGGCACGGACATCGCCCTGCTCGCGGCAGTGGAGGAGGCCAGAATCATTTTGGACGCAGGAGGATCAGTGGCAGTGATCCTCCTGGACCTCAGTGCGGCCTTTGACACTGTTAACCACCGGGTCCTAATCCAGCGACTCAAAAACATTGGTGTGGAGGGCAATGCCCTGGCCTGGCTCTCATCATTCCTAGACCGCCGCTCCTTCCAGGTCTGGGAGAACGACACCCGCTCCCCCACAACCCCCCTCCAATGTGGAGTGCCCCAGGGCTCTTCATTAAGCCCGACATTATTTAATGTCTACATGTCCCCATTGGAGGAGGTGGTCATCCCGTTCGGAGTGAAAATTATCAGCTATGCGGATGACACTCAATTAGTGGTGTCTCTATCTCATCCCAACCAGGAACCGGCAAACCTTCATAGCTGCCTCTCCGAAATTCAGGGTTGGATGAACAGTTCGTCGTTGAAACTCAACGGATCCAAAACAGATATCCTACTCCTTGGCCAAAAGGGGCCCTCCCTCCCACCTAACATCTGGCCCCCCTGTTTGGGCGAACCTCCAGTCCCCAAGACAGAGATCAAAAGCCTGGGAATCTGGCTAGAAAAAGACCTGTCCTTCAAGACACGTGCCAAAAAAATCGATGGGGTCTGCTTCGGGCTCCTTAAATCTATCAGGAAAATTCTGCCCCTGCTCCCTCCCGTCTCCCAGAAATTGCTCATCCAAGGCCTTATCCTTTCAAAGCTGGACTACAGCAATGCCATCTATTTGGGTGCCCCCAAAGCAACCTTAAACAAACTGCATAGGATCCAGAACGCCGCGGCCCGGATTCTTACCAACACTCCGGCCAGATCCTCGGCCAAACCAGCCTTGAAGTCTCTTCACTGGCTCCCAGTGAGAGAACGAGTCAATTTTAAGGCCCTCTGTCTATCCCACAAACTACTGCAGGATAAAGGCCCCCCCATCCTTAAAAAATTCATCAGGTCCTACAAAGCCACAAGATCTCTTCGCTCTGACCATGAACACCTTATCACCATTCCCAGAGTGAAGAAAGCGCGCACTGGCGGGTGGCGCTTTTCTGTCAACGCGGCCCGCCTGTGGAATGCCCTCCCCCTTAAGCTAAGGATGGAACCAGACTACCTCCGGTTCAGAAAACTTCTGAAAACCCACCTATTCCCTTGATCTCCATCCTTCTCTTCCCTCCCCTCTATGTTACCCTCCTGACTGTCCTGATCTTAGCGCTGGGATGCTTACGGGTTACTACGCGCTTTACAAAACCCTAAATAAAATAATAAAAAATATTTGTCTTCGTTGCAGTTACAATTCATATTATGTGTGATAGAATGGGGTTTGGATTTTATAATGCATCTTTAAGATGTAGCCCTCATTTTCTAGTGTTCTTGAGTGCGATCTCCATTAATGAAAGGGGCTTTGGGGTATCATTAAGTAGTCCTGTAATGTCTCATGGGACTGATCATACCTTAAACACATCTCAAATGTTGTTCAGTGAGTTGTAGGGTGCTTGTAGTCAACATGTTTTTCTATCTCGGTGTGGCCCACTGACTGAGTCCTTAGTGACAGGGGGTGTAGAAAATTGAACTCCTTGTCAATAAGTGTCTTTGAAAATTTAGCACCATGTATTACCTGGAAATATAGCCGATTAGAGTACTTAAGAGTTATCATCAGTCTGTTCGCTTATGTTCATAAAATAGTTGTAAGAGATGCAGTTAATGCAAATAATTAAATTGCTTCCATGGAATACTAGCAGGAGTTCAATTTAATCATGGCTTATTAGTCTCTGAGTAGCCTAGCTTAGTGTACATGTTCTACTGTCTTCCTTCCTCTTACCACCAAGCAAAACCACAGGACAATTTCTCAAGTCTGTAAGTAACTTAAGTGAGTGATATAATCCATGTCTGAAGGACATTTCTTCACTAGAGAATGTAGGTAATGGAATGTTACCTACAAAGTTTACTGCAGATGACATTAAATGAGAGGCTGGTTCCACCTACAGTTACTAGTTATGGATCTTATTAAGAAAAGAGAGAGAGCATTTCTATCTTGAATTTGGTTAATGTGCCATAAAAGATAAGCGTTAACTCCTTCCACAAATATGCTACATAGTCAAATAGGCAATACTGCAAGATCATGCCAAAACTATAAAATGTTAGCTACTGAGAAGCAGGACATCAATTACCCACATGATAAAATCACTGAAGATAGTTGATTTTCCAGCGGGGGCTGTGTCCTCATTGACAGTGCACTTATATTGATAGCAATATAATGGAAATATTGAGTGAACCAATGAAGATAATAATAGTGCAGAACAACCTACTGCTAAGCATACTTCAGACAATAGGAAAAGAAATACATTTTTTCTATTTTTTTCTAAGTATTTATTCATAGAGCACTATGTTACCACAACTGGCATCGTGGCACTAAACTAAATTCATATGCTATTTAAGCACAGAACAAGTCAGTTAGGCAGGAAAGAGACATGACAGTAACTTCCTGAAGGGTAAATGTTTCTCCAAGAGTCACAATGACTGAAGAAGTGAATTCAATAATGTGGCTCCTACATAAGAAAATAATCCACCTCTACTTCTACACTTCTGGATCTTGGGTACAGTCAGCAATGCCTATTAGAGAGATCCTAAATTACAGTGGGTATGGTAAGGATCTATCATCCTTTTGCACAAAGGAAGGACTTTGTCAATGCTCTACTATATGATCAGAGGGTTGATGTGCAGGACCAGGTCTGTCTAAATCTTTCCCAGACTTAGTGAGTCTTCATAAGACTAAATCCTAATGCCAAAAAAATAACCTATAGCAGGACAAATTTTAAAGTCAAAACCATAAGGTTTTATTCAAAATTAAGACTACAATAAAAAAGAAAAAAGTAATTAGTCAAATTCAAATAAGAATCAAAAATGAATTAAATAATGCAAATGTATGAGGATCAACATAAGGTGTACCCCAAAGCAAGTAAATAGTCCGTCCCAAAGTATAGTTCAGTGAGCAGACCAAAATAGTGTAGGCTTTAATAGAAAACTAGGGAACGTCTAAATATAAATGATATGAAAGACTACCGCATAATCTGCGCAGTATGCAGATGTAAAAGGCATTGTGTAAATACAGCATGTTTTATAGGTTTTTTGGGAAGAAAAGCATCTTTTATCGGGTTTTAGGAAGAAAAGTCAGACACTCCACAGGGTGAGTTTTGACATAATACGGCTGGTTTAAGAAATATATATGTGAATTAACTGATGATTGCTTAAATAGCAAGATATATCAAATAGATTACATCTAGTAAACATCTACTTTGTTGCATATTAATAAACCAAACATGAATTAAAAAAAAGAACAAACAAATAAAATACCACGTTCACGCAATGAATGGCCACGCCTGAAATGGAGGGATATTATACCTTCCCAGGTCATCGAAAGACTGTTTGACAGTAAGTAAGTGACTTTGAGTCCTGTTTATCTGAGTCAGGAAACTACGGCACTTTCCTTAGAGCTTTTGGAAATATTACTTCTTTTGTTGAGGCCCTACTCACTTGAGGACCTAGGGCATGTAAGCAAATCAGGTCGGCTTGGTAACACCAAGTGTGGTCAGTGTGGTGCCTGAAGTACACACAGAAATTCAAGAAGGTTCATATGAGGGTGCTCTTTATGACAGGCATGTTATACAAAACATATAACATATAAAGAAAATAAATACTCAATAAGGTTTAATGGTGTGGATATATAATACTATATAATAAACAAAGGGGGGAGGGAGAGGAGAAGTGGATTCTGTCTCCCCTGGAGGTATGTATAAACAAAAGGAATCCACAAGGTTGGGTTTGGTGATCCCTACAATTGTGGGGAGCAACCAGTGTTGTTTAAATACCCCTCACACACCAAAAGGCCCCTTGGTGTCATGCTTCATCATCGGGGTCTTCGCAAACCTCTACGGAATGCGGCGTGCTACGACTCACGACTACGCAGGAGCACTTATAGGTGAACTATGTGTTGGTGTGTGTGAGGGTGAATTACTGTGAGTGGTGAGGTGAAAGAGAATTAAAAAATACCTGGCTCGTGGGTTTCCAAAAACTCTTTATTCAGTCCCCGGCTGGTATCATTAAAAAGTGCTAAGGAGGTAGCCTTTTCTATTAAGGGTAAGGCAACCTCACAAGTGCGTCGCCGACATGTTTCGGAGTGAAGAACTCCTTCTTCAGGACAAGGATATGCACTATGTATCCTCACCTTACTCACATGGGTGTGAATGTAAAAGTGTGCTCTACAAAAATAAATCTAGGTGAAATGTACCTATCTGATTAATTCAAGTTCGTTGCGCCCAATTGGCGAAATTACTGAACCTGTGAAGGAACAAAAAGGTCACAGTAAACCAAAATGTAGGACAAAAGTGTAATTACACAACAGGGTAAGAAAAGGAACCAGATGCGGTCCAGGAACCCTAGGAAATAAAAAACCAAAAAACACAGACAAACAAATAGATAGGGACACACATTGATTGTCTCTTGAAAATCATCATCAGGTGCCATACTATGGGATGGTGGGAAAGAAGGCATGCTGTAAGGAAAGTTGTAGCTACAGTTATAGCAATCATCCTATCACGGTGATACTATAAATTGGGCAACCTCTCATAGAACCGACACTTCGTCGGAGCCGCGTTGAGGGGAGGAAGCCAAGCAGGCACTGCTGTAACCGTGAGTGTGTTTGTATGTGAAGGGTGTTTTTCCTGCCTGGATCTGGATGCACCATCTTTGATCCCAATATCCTGATTGCTTAAACACCTTATAGGTTGCCACAGTGGGCAGGACAGGAGACCCCCAATACTACGCATCTGGCTCAGGAGGTTATTAGACCAATGATCTTAAGTAAGCTACAACTTTCCTTACAGCATGCCTTCTTTCCCACCATCCCATAGTATGGCACCTGATGATGATTTTCAAGAGACAATCAATGTGTGTCCCTGTCTATTTGTTTGTCTGTGTTTTTTGGTTTTTTATTTCCTAGGGTTCCTGGACCGCATCTGGTTCCTTTTCTTACCCTGTTGTGTAATTACACTTTTGTCCTACATTTTGGTTTACTGTGACCTATTTGTTCCTTCACAGGTTCAGTAATTTCGCCAATTGGGCGCAACGAACTTGAATTAATCAGATAGGTACATTTCACCTAGATTTATTTTTGTAGAGCACACTTTTACATTCACACCCATGTGAGTAAGGTGAGGATACATAGTGCATATCCTTGTCCTGAAGAAGGAGTTCTTCACTCCGAAACATGTCGGCGACGCACTTGTGAGGTTGCCTTACCCTTAATAGAAAAGGCTACCTCCTTAGCACTTTTTAATGATACCAGCCGGGGACTGAATAAAGAGTTTTTGGAAACCCACGAGCCAGGTATTTTTTAATTCTCTTTCACCTCACCACTCACAGTAATCCACCCTCACACACACCAACACATAGTTCACCTATAAGTGCTCCTGCGTAGTCGTGAGTCGTAGCACGCCGCATTCCGTAGAGGTTTGCGAAGACCCCGATGATGAAGCATGACACCAAGGGGCCTTTTGGTGTGTGAGGGGTATTTAAACAACACTGGTTGCTCCCCACAATTGTAGGGATCACCAAACCCAACCTTGTGGATTCCTTTTGTTTATACGATATATAATACTAGGCGTCAGTCTCCTTGTTGTTTCTGGAAGGCGCTTGAAAGATCTCTGTGCTCTGGACTCCAGGTTGCTCTAGATTCCTCAGGTTGGTCTGTAGTGGTCCTCAATGCATATGGAATAGAGAATAAAGAGGACAATTGGTTGTCAGTAAGATTGAACCTAATGCTGGGCTTAAGTGCTTGAGTGAACATGTCCACCATCAGAAAAGGATACAGAAAGGCTGTGGTGCAGGGTCAGCTCAGTGCAAGCAGGAGTCAATGCCCTTCCCCTTTTCCAGATCCACGAAAACCGCTCCACCACCATGTTAGGAAACCCAATTGCATCAGTAACACTTGCCTGCTACCATGGCCATCCGGGACCGTGGTGTCGTGGGTCACAACGTCTTTGTCTCTTCCATGTTTGCAGGGTTTTCCAACTGTTGTTTGCTTCTCCTGTTCGGCTCCCGCAGGTTCTGCTTCTCTGCCCTCCTCTTCGAACATCATGGTGACCATTTGGATGCTTCCTGTCTCATCTCCTCTGTCACTGTTGTTCCATACCTGCTGCTGGTGGCGAGTCCTGTTCAGTGACAGACTTCCCAGCATACTTGGTCCTTCCTTTATGTCTGTGGCTTCACTACCATCTGGTGCCCACGATGGTAGATGTGTTTGTATCGTTCTTGGCAGTGCTTTAAATGGGCTAGTACTCACTGGTACTGAGTACCGGCATTTTTATATTTTCTCCCCTAGAGTACCAGGACCTTTCCTTGGAAAAGGAGAGTACATGTACTCATGACGGCCTGGTTTTGATGCGGTTAGTGCTGCGCTCCTGAGCAGCTCTTTCTGCACGGCCTGCAATCGGTTAAAGCACCTTTGAAACTGAGCAGAAGCCTGGGCTGCGCTGGTTCAAAAGCACCAGCTCAGCAGCTTGTCTTCAGTAGAACACAGAGAGCTGCGTGTGCCTCTCTGGAGTGAAAGGTTGAGTATTGCTGCAAGGTGTCTTTCAGAGGGGGTCGGAAGGTATCCATAAAACCTAATAGGCGCAGGTGTGGGCCACATTGTTCAGGGAATGCAGCTGGTTAGCATGCCCACTGTTAAAACGCCCGCAAATCTTCGCCCATCAACAATTTAAATGAAAGGGATTTGCATGAAACAAAATCCCTGCCCTCTAGATTAAATCAATGCATTTATGCTTTTTTTTAAACTGCAGCACTAGTACTGTTTCGTCAGTGTGCCATTTATTGATAAGCATTTGTTTTATAACCATAAACTTAGGTAAGTGCTATATAAACGGTTAGACATTTTTACAACGCATGCATATTTTTTGCATACAGAGCTTAGAAAGGTAAAAAACATAGCCCCGCCCCTTGCCCCACCCCAAACTCCACCCCCTATCCACTGCTTATTTTTGGTGAGTACCTGCAATTATTTTTTTCCATTTAAAGCACTGGTTCTTGGAGGCCATCTTAGGGGAGACCAGCCTAGCTCCTTCTGTATTACACCAAGCCTCTTCCAGAGCATCAAAATCATTACGCCTTGCTCTTAGCATCGCCCAGAAATTGTCTTTTAATAGCGGTCTATAGGAAACAGCAAAAGGAGGTGGTGTTAGCTAGGAAAAAGGAGCTACAGGAGAAGGCTTGGTCTAGGCTGGAGGAAGCCGCTGCCACCAATACTTGCATTCTGTTTTGGAAAATGATAAACTTTTGCTTTTTGAGAAACAACACAGCCCCAATCTTGCTTCACATGTACCAATGCAGGCATGGGTCAATCACTTTTTTTTAGCATCTTTATTTCTCCATCTGTATTAGAAACAGTGGTTAAAGATCTACCTTATTTTAACCAATCTAACTCTGATTGTAAACTGTGTTGTTCGCGTTAGACAAAGTTATAAGGGCCTTTTTGAAGAGTGCCAGGGGAAACGTGGCAGGTCCGAGTGGTGTCCCAACCAATATGTACAAACATCTGCCTGACTTATGGGCTGCAGCCCATAATTGAGGCAGAATCGGTATTCTGATCCAGGGCAGCCAATGGCCATATTTTGACAACCTAGGCAAAAACATTGGTAATCCCAATTTTTACAAAGGGTTCTAAAAGCGGCCCTAAATGCTACTGCCCCATTTCCCTCCAAGACTCGTCTGCCAAGATTATGGGCAGAGTAATCCTGAAAAGGTTAGAAGACTGGGCTGATGCCAACAGAGTGCTGACAGAGTCTCAATAAGGGTTTAGGAGAGGATTGGGGGCAGTTGAACAACGTGTCGACCTGAACCTTCTCATAGAAAAATACATGAAGACGAAACCTGGCACTTTATATCCATGTTATGTTGATCTGTCACGCGCCTTTTGACCTGGTTAACCACACAATTTTGTGGCAGGGTCTGGGTTCATAAAAACAACCATATTTGTTTTTTTTTGTCTGGACAGGGCAATGAGAATTCCGTGGCTCCCATGTATTTCCAGTGAGTTGGCCCGGCTTGACGACAACCCGTCTCTAGATTGTCCAGACAGTATATTGTACTTCAGCAAGAGGGATTTGAAGATTTTGCTTCTTAACATAAAATCTGAGGTCAGACTTCCTAAGGTCCTTCTAAGGCCCTATGTAGTCATACACAGTGCTTTAAATGGGAAAAGAAAAGTGCCAGAACTCACCAAATTTATTGGGATGGGTCTTGACGGTCTCGTAGGGGCGTGTCTGGGGGCGTGGCTTTGAGGCAGGTATTTAACAATGGTGGTATTTACGTATTCAATGCAAAAGCGCTCTAGTGTCCTTCGGCCAAATTTCTCCATATGTGCACGTCGTAATTGGTGTTTTTTCAGTTTTATATTGTGTGAACTTGGCCAGAGGACATTAAAGCTCTTTACTTGAGAAACAGAAGTTTTACATGAAAACATATTTTTTTGGTTTTTATGGTACGGGAAGATCACCCAGAATAACAGAATGTTGAGCAGAAGCTGGTATTTCAGCTCTGTGTGCCATAAAAACAAAATAAAGTATGCTTTAGTATAGAACTTGCACTACTCATTTAAAGTGCTTTAAAACCGTCTTGCCAAATGTGTGCTATATATAACTGCAAAAAAGTACTAATAGCGCACTGTACACATGAGCTGAACTTGGCCACAGGCCTTGTGCGCTCTGACAGTGCATTCCAGCGCTGCAGCCTTACACTCTAATTGACAACGCAAAAGTTCCAATGTGGGTAGCTCTGTCCGACAGGCCACATCTCCTTACTCTTGTGAGTGTAAGGCAGCAGCAGCAACCCAGCGCTGGAGTACACTCACTGTTGACTGTCAGAGTGCCTCACAGACACGCTCCCCCTGAAGGTATTCAGCACTGCATGAAATCCCATACGCCAGAGCACGACCCCAGATTGCCTCTAGGAGTACCGTACTCTCTTGATACAATGAGAAGTTCCGGTACTCTAGGGGTGAAAACTGAGAAGTGCTGGTACTCAGTACCGGTGGGAACCGGCCTATTTAAAGCACTGGTCACACATCTTTCAGTGACACTTTACGAGGGGCTACAGCAGTATTTGATGTTTATAACTCATATCCAACACTGCTTTGTGTTGACGCATCTACGCCTGGGCATAACTCAGGCTTTGATGGCTTTCCCCAAAATGAATCAATGGCGGTGTGATGGTATCTCAATCCACTTTGCGCATTTTATTTTATTTTGTAGCTTTTATATTGCCATTAGGACATTTTATTTAAAGCTCTATTTATAACATATGATCTGAGGTGGCATAAAAAGGCCTTCTTGTTTCTATTTTCGTTGGGGGGGGCCCAAATATGTGTTTATGAGCTGCCTCTTTTATCTGAAGAGCAAACCACATTAGAAAACTCATTTTCCCCATGTGTGGAGAAGTGTGGCTCAATGGTTAGAGCGGTAGACCGTGATGCAGAGTTCTAACCCGGGATCAGGGTTCAATTCCTGTCTTGGTGGGTCTTGGGCTCAATTTCCTCGGACCTGATAATTCTCGCCTCGGTGCCTATTCTAGTCATGGGTCCCACTCTGCAACTCTGGGCAATAGCTTGCTTAATCTCCATAACGGCCCCAACAACGCTAGGATGCCTGGCTTCACCTTGGGGGTGCCCAGGAGTGGGCACCTCACAGGGAAAAAGCCAGGAAGGGTTCCACAGCAGTATGTGTACAAGGGCTGAGATACCCTCATGGGTTGATTCGTGCACTATACAAGTACTACTACATTACATTTTTTTTTAACGTAATTTTTAGTCGTGAGTGACCAATGGACACTCACAGCCTTACTGTTCACTTTTGGCTACTGTAATCGCAGGTTCATCGCCATGCTTCACATCAACATAGCGGACCCTAGCCAGAGGATTTGGGGGGGCGGGGAGGGGGATAATGAGGTTTTCTTGCCCGCTATTCAGGAAAGCTATTTGGCATAGCATCTGTCAAACCAGTTTTTAAGAACTTTATATCTATTGGCAGCCCCTCCCCACATGTCTGGAACACAAGCTGTGTTGTGCACCCACGAGATGACGCGTTGCACATTTCATCCTACACATTTGTCATTTTATATACCATTTTTACGTATTATGCATATCATTTTATTATCACTCTTAAGGCAAGCAACCTTTAGAAGGAATAGCGGTGCTGCTTATAGTATAGTTCTTAGTCATTGTTCATCTATTAGGTGCTACCATTTGCAGATAGAGATACAGTGGCTTGTATGGTTCTTATGGACATTCCTATGTTTGATTATTTGCATTGCTGATTATATCTTTTGTACTTTTATAGCGTTTTAATCTTTTTTATAATTATTTTTCGAATTTCCTGCGTTTTGGTGACTTGCAATATGAAACCAAGTGATACTTTGTCATATACACGTGTTTTAAGGCATCTTGACCGAATAAAGCTACATTGAATTGAATTGAATGGCCCACACAAGGGACTTGAGCAAAAGATCTTGAATGTTGCAACATACAGGAACATGCGGGGCATGGCTTCCACAGGAGCAAGGCACATTAATGCAATTGTATTTTATCAACACGCAGACACTGTGAAGAGAACTTCTATTTCATGTATTTTTCTGAAATGGAAAATCAGACAGAGAAATGCATGTGGAAGGCTCTTCCCTGTAAAATAAAAGGGCATATTTCTTTCTGAACGGATGCCAGTGCCAACTGGCTGAGACCTTGTCATGTGGACTGGGGACCAGTTATGCTAACTCAAACATACCTGATTTAAGAATTAATTTCTAATGATTAACAAAACTTTGATTGATTTCATTAATAGCTTTGTGACAGATGCACAGACTTTTACATTTGACTCACTAAGCAATAGACAGCCAGTGCCAGTGCTTCTCTTGATCAGAAATAGGAATCCATCATCGTAGACCGTAAACAAATTTGACTGCCAAATATTTTAACATTTGCAGTTTTTGAGCCTGCTATTTAAGTAATGCCAAGTAAAGCACATTACATAACTTATATTTGCCCTAATAACCAAGAATAGATGATCCAAGGGCAAAAAAGGTACAATCTTCTTCCATGGGGATGAGCCGTGGTGAACTCTGCATGCTATGCTATTACATTGCGAAGTGAAAGGTGGGGTAGATACTTCCTGACTGTACCCCTGTAGGTAAGCTAGCCAGGCATGCACCATATATCTAATACCTGCCTCCAGCAAATGAGTGTTGAGGACTGTATTGGACACTGTGTCAAATCAAGCCGACGGATCCAACAGGATCAGGACAGCAATTTGCCTCTTATGCTCTACCATTCACAGCAGATTCATTAGTGCTGCTTCCATAAGGTGTTGTGTCCTAAAACCAGGGGCGGCTCCTCCGTTAAGGCGGAGGAGCGTCGTAAAGGAAAAAATAAAATGATAATAACAAGCAATATTATAAATTGTTTTTCCTTGGGTCATCTGGTATGGGGCGGGGCGGAGCGGGCTTGGCTCCAACAGTAACAGGGTAGGAGTGGTACGCACTCACCTAAGTGCACAGGACTGTTTGGCCAGCCCTCTCGGGCCAATCAAACAGTTCTGTGCACTTTGCATGTTCTTCATCCAGGCTGTCCTACAGCCTGGGTGAAGAACATCCCCAGGCCACCAGTCTCTCTCTGAGCGCTAAACCACTGCACTCTGACCAATCATGACGACATTCTCCTCTTGACCTTTATGCAGCTGTCAATACAAGCAAATACCAAGTCTTGATGTATAATATGGAAACATAGGGGCTTCTCTGGCACTGCCCTGATGCTTCCTATTTACCAACCACGAGATTCTAGAAACTCACCATTTACTACAGAGCCCAGAGCCCCCATAGGTCTCTATCCTCTCCCCACTGTCTTCAGCCTCTACATGGAACCACTGCTGCCAGCCGCAGCTGGTACATTGGGGCTGAGGGGTCATGCCCCCTCACCTTTGCCCTTCAAGAAATGTTTGTCAGACTGAACAAAGATGGGCCTGACAGATATTGTTCATTTTCAGGTTAGGCAGCTAGGAGCTAGACATGCGCCAAATGCACAGGTTCCTGGCTGCCTGAGCTGAAGTTTGCTGGGCTGAGGATTTCACAGCTCCTGTGGGTGGGACCTCCTCAGCTCAGCAAAGGTCATTGAGGCCCTACCCCTCAATGACAAGGGATAGCATCACTCATTGCCTCGCAATTGGGCGCTTCAGTTTTAAGCCCTGAGGCGCCCAGGTTTGAGTGTCAGTCAGTGACACTTCCATCACAGAGTGGGGTGTTGTCAGCAGTCTTACTGACCCCATCCCACTCTGTGACGATGTATGGACTACTACCTTCTCTCATTGGCTGAACTTAGGTCAGTCCGACAGAAGGCAGCATTCCCAAGCCACCTGGGCCTCCTTGGCAGAGCTGCAGTGTGTTTTTTTTAAATTTTTATTAACGTTTGGTGCATGCATGTATATTTGAATATTTGGTAATGAGTGTTGTGAATGTATGTGTGCGCATGTATGAATGGCAGTTGGGAGTGTGTATGTGTGCGTGTGTGTCCCGTCTGCCCCTCTCGCTCCTAAATTTACTGGCCACTACTGCCTGGAACCCATTTTAACCAATATGATGATGGCACCCAACTTTACCTTAAAATCTCTTCTACCAACGAAATTGTGAGATGAAAACACAGATTTGATGTTGCCAGAGCACCAAGCCATTTATCCAAATTTTCCTGCAACTGACCTTTTTGGTAGCCTAAGTAATGAAAAGGAGTTAACATCATACACAGTTCAATTTACAGTGTAACCAATGTGGCTACATAGTGAGGACCCATAACTCAGTAAATGGGATTAGGTATAGACTTATTCCAAATTCAAAGCCAAGCTGATATACACTAGTTTCAAAAATATGTTGCAAAAGTGCAGAATCACTACTGACAGGCCAAATCGTCTAACAAGGTTAAGTCTTAATAACATGAAGCATATAGGAAATTCAGCAATGACAATGTGGAAAATAAGAAATAATGTTTGATGATCAGAATATGAATGTATTCCTCTTGCCTAGGCATGAGTACATCTAAATGGTATAAGGTAAGCCTACGCTAAGAAGCACTAATTGGGGAAATCCTAATTAGATCCAGTAAAGCAGGAAGGTGTCAGCACTGCAGAGACTTCTGTAGAAGTTCTACAAAATCAGTAGAATTGCATAGCAGAAACCCACACAACAGAAATGTAGCAAAGAGGTTGCATTTTCTTTTGTCTGTCTCTGCAGAATCCCAGTGAGACATCTCTGGTGACAAGATCCTCCAGGTCTCCTCTCCTGATTGGTTCTATGAAATCATCAAAGCAATAACTGTGGTCCCTCTCTGGCTGAGAGTATCTTTGGATGGTTCTGCATGTCCAGTCGGCGTTGTTTATATTTTTCCTCATGAGGGATTCGGATGAGAAGACAAGCATATAATTGCTGGGTTTTTCATTTGCTTGAGGCATGTGGATGTATAAACTGTCCTTGCTATTGGTAACGTTTTGATCACATCCCTTGGAGGCTTCTCTTTGGAAACTCAGCTGTTTGTTGTTATAAGATTTTCTCTGATCCAAGGTTTTCCTCCAGTTTTCCCCGCTCTATGCTTGGAAGACTTATATTTATTGCCATCTGTACTCCATCTTGAGTATCTAGGTTTATGGTAGACATCCAATTCATAAGGCCACTCTTGCTCCAACCTTCTCTGTTCACATTCAGGAACAATTTATAGGGAATTGGATGAACAATAGGGATAAGCCTTAGGGATCTTTATCTGTCGTGCTTAGGATCATCCAACTCTCCTGTCTTTCTGTTCTGGGTTTAATGTGAGGTACTCAGTTGAGAGCTCAGTGATGCATTTGGCAAGAGGCTTTCAGCATGCCTTGCGACTGTACCTTAAAGGTTGTGTGTGTGTGTTTATCACCTCTACTTGTAGAGGCGCTCATTTGTTCTGCTTTTGCAGGTTTGTTAGTGGTTGTTCTACTTGTTGATGAGATGCTTGTTATCCCAGAGGCTACTCTCCCATTTATTCTCTCTCTCACTGCCATGCCCACCTCTAGGGAGCAATTCTGTTTTTTATTTATATTTGCAGTTTTATATAGCTCAACTCAGCCTATGGGCACTACAAAATTTTTCATAGATCAGTTAGATTACAAAAAGTCAGGTACATTATTTTCAACTTCTTGGAAAAATAAGTGATTTGCTCAGAATCACAGGATATTGAACTGACGCCGGAACTCAGAACTGGCTTCCAGTTTCAAAGTCAGCAGCTTTGGCTGTACGCCACATCCTCACCCCATATAATCTAAAATCTCTCTTTGTTTCCTCTTCCTATGGCTGTTGACAGGACCTTGAAGTGGGGCCATCAGCTAGGTCCTCCACCACAAAAAATTTATTTCGGACAGATAGTGGACTGTTTCTTTATCTTCCTCCCTTTACTCTGGAAGTTCGGAATGGAATACTGTCAGAAGGAGAATTAAAGGGGTTTGGGGTCATTTGGAGTCCATTTGAAAAACAAATTGACAAACATTAACATGGATACAAAGTATATAGGATGGCGTGTGTTAAATTACATGTTTGAGATTAAATGGCGGGCCTTGGTTCAATCCAAAAATGGTTGCAGGAAATAAACAAATCACTTGGAATCAACTACGCCCAGATCACTCTGCATAATGGACCAGTGCAAGTGCTTTCATTAAATATGGTCGCTGGATTGCATGGGTGCATGAACAGGTTGAGCCATATCCCCATCTTCTTCAACTGCTTCTAGACCTTACTTCAGTTTGTTCTATAACACTTCCACAGTGCTCTCTCTCAGTCCTCCTGCGTGTCTGACACAATCACTCTGCCAGACGAGACCAACTGACCAGAGCAGATATTCAGCTGCTTGCTCCACAGAATCCACTACAGGCATCCAGTCCCCAGTCTCCGACAGAAAATGTGGAAATTAATTGCCACTGGAAATGGTTTTATTTCAGTAAGTGGGGGTACAATTCAGAACTGAGGGATCCAAAGGTAGATGTGATGAAGGAGACTAAAGGGGAAGGGAGGAAACCTGCAAGGAGCAGCTGCACCTGTTGCTTTGAAGGCTGTTTCCGCTTGCCCTGACAGTACCTCACATAATAGGAACACACCCTGCATGAACCCATTCCTATATATACTAAGTATATTGTTTGAAATGGGGGTCTCTAGTTGCCAGAGGTATGTACCTTTGTCCAAATAGGGACCATTGCTTATAGTCAGGGTAAGGAGGATACACAATTTAGATAACCCCTGCTCCCCCCTGGGTAGCTTGGCACCAGCAGATAGACTTATCCCAAAGGCAATGTGTAAAGTATTTGTACTCAAGACACACAGTAATACAGTGATAACACCACAAATGGACACCACACCAGTTTTAAAAAAAACGTTTAAAAAAACTGGGTCCATAGAAAAAAATGGATGTGTGATTTCTCTCAAAGTACCTGTAATTGCGACAAAATTTAGATGGTCAAACATCCGCAGAGATGGGAAGTGTAAAAAAACAAAGAGATGCGTCTGTTCCTGAGACCCTTGGGAGGCGATGCAACAGTTCTGCTGCACGCAAGAGAAGCGATGAGTCGAATCCGGTCTGTAGGGGGAAGTGATGCCTCGATTACGAGACGGTTCTGGTCCACAGTTGATGCATCAGGAAAACTTGCCGCCCAGGTACCATGTCTTGAAATCCGGGATGCACCAGCGATCAATGCGGCGGCCTATAGCGGCTCTGTGTCAGTTTCTTCAGCCATGATCCCTCGAAGCGTCGGTTTTTGCAGCAGTGACAGGCGATGCATCGGTTTCCTCAGTGGTGCGGCGATGCGTGGAGATTCTTCTAGTATAGCGGTGCTGCATCGGAAAAACAGCAGCAAGAAAAGTGATGCATCGATTTTCTTGTAGTTGTGTTGCTTTTCCAGCTCCCAACAGCAGAAAAAACCTCCAGAAGCCCAACACAGTCGTAGGCACCTCTTGACAGGTCAGAACTCCAAGCAAGGAAGTTCAGGGGAGCTCGGGGTGAAGTCTTTGTGTCCCTGAGACTTCAGAACAGGAGGCCAGTACACACAGGTCCTTGGAAATCTTCCTCAGGCAGGGTACACAACACGTAGAAAGTCCTTATCCTTTTCCTGGCAGATTCAGCAACTGCAGACCAAACCCAGACAGCACACAGCAAAGGGGCAGTACTTCTTCCGTTTTTCGAGTTCCTCTTGATTCCGGAAGTAGTCTAAAGTTCTGGGGTTTTAGGTCTAATACTTATAACCCAAAATGTCTTTGTTCTCTTGTGCAAGGGTCTCTGAGTCCAGTCCAAACCAGTTCTGTCCTCACTGGTGCAGCATGACCGCAGGGGGGTGGAGACAGCATTGTCCAAGGGAGACAGGCCCTACTCAGGTGCAAGGAAATCTCCTTCCACTACTCTAAATTCAACCAGGGTCTATTCAGCCCTGCTCTGAGTCATCCAGGAAGGGCCAGGCACACCTCAAACTCCCCCCCTCCCCAGTGACTGTCTACAGTGAATGCACATCCCCAGCCTCTGTCACTGCAAAACCAGACAGTCAACACTCAAACAAGCAGAGATACACAGAATGGTTAAACATGAAAATGCCTACTTTCTAAAAGTGCAAAAGAAACAATTGCTGGAAGGAATGCTGGACAGTGCAAACATTCACCACCAGTCACAAGGATCTTTGTTTAATCCATAATTTTTTTGCTCACCACACCACCCCAGTTTTGACCAAGCCATATGCAAATCCGTCTTGACCCTGTTCCTAATGGGAACAGTCCAGCCCGAACTGCCCAGCCAGGTCCTCCCTGGACCAGAAACAAACATCCTGGGACCGGTTTCAGGGCATCACCCTTCATCACCCAGGCCAGTGTTAGAAATGGGGTTTATGGTTGGCAAGGGCGTACACCCAAGCCATGCATAACCCATCACTCTGGTCAGGGAGTTACACACCCAAGATAACCCCTTCTCACCCCCTTGGTAGCTTGGCAGAGCAGTCAGGCTTTTCCCAGAGGCAATTTGTAAAACGTTTGCCCAACAAACACACACCAATGACACCCTAGGCACACAACAAAAGAGACAGCATACAAGGGTACATAACAATAGCCTTTGTATTATATACGTATAAGAAAAGCACATTAGACCATAAATCACTGAGTAGCATGTAAAACACATTTAGACCACATAACATAAATCAGTGCGCCACTGGGCGCTCGTTATAAAGTATGAATGGGAAACACGTAGGATAAATCACACAACATAAATTCCTGCGCCACTAGGTACTTGTCATTAAGTAGGCTTCAAAACACATCAGACCATAGCTACATATACTACTAGGCGCTTGTCAGATCACATTTGAGGCAATAATCATTTTTTCAACATGTAAAGTACATACCAGACCAGGATCACATAAGACAGCTTGTCAACCAGGCAAGTGTCATGGGCTAGTCACCTGGGACACTTTCTGGAATAGCTATCAGCTGCATATTTCAAAAGGAGCCCCTCTGCAGATAACCCCGTACTGGGGCCAACCTTGATAACATGAAATGTTGGCATCCTCACTAGGCAGTCACAGCTCTACTGTGCGGCTTCCACAGGAGGTACGGTCATTTTCACAAGAGAACGGGACCTCCATCAATGGTTATCCTCGCACCCTATCAATGGCCCCCACAGCGGTTACCAACAGCAAGGAGTAGGTGGGGGGGAGGGCCCGTTTTGGCTCTCCCCACCGGAGGCTTCCACCGGTCTCCAACATTGGCTGAACTGATCCCTGCAGCTGCCACGAGCCTTCGACTCTGCTGCAGGCAATATCTGCTTCACGCTAACCCGGCCCAGCAACTCACGGGGACTGCTCCTTGATCCACTCCAGCCTTTTCATGACTTAGGAGTCGGATCGATTCTGGTGGCATCCCTTGGTCCGCTGGATGCTGTGGGAGGCTCCCAGAGCGACTGGGACTCGGTCATGCCTCAATTGATCGATGGGACTGCCCCAAGTGAGGCTCTATGCAGGACGGCCAGTAGTTTCCTATCGGCCTCTCCTTTGGTGTGGTTGCCAGGCAATGCCTTAAGTCCTTGCTGCCGGAAGCACTCCGTAGCTCAAGTATTTACTGGGCAGTGCAGCTCTGCATACACAGTGGTGGCCCATGCTAGAGTAGGCAAATAGGGTATCTCACTACGCTGAATGGGAGTTAGAAGCGCTCAGCATGCGCTTTCTTAACAACAATAAAAAAAGCATTTGCAATGCAATAGGTCTCTAATTGACGCGAGACCTATTGCATTGCAAATGGTTGGCAACTTGGCATCATGGACAACGGGAGGGAGGGCTGTGGAGAAAGCACGAACAGTGGTAGGGAGGTGGGAAGGCTGGGAGGGAGAAGGGAGGCGGGTGGAGGAGGAGAGGAGAAGTCACGGATAATGGGAGGGAGGGCAGGGAGGGAAGCAGAAAAGAAGGCAGGGACAATGGGAGGGAAGGTGGAGGGGGGAAGATGGCACGACAATGGAAGGGGGGTGGAAGGCACCAAAACATGTTGTGTTGGATGATTCTAGACACCACATCCCCCATGTTGTTTGGAAAGCTGCATGACGCTACGTGTGCCCCTCTACACACTCCACATTAACCTGGTCAATCTCCTGCAGCAGGCTCCGGCTCCATAAGGAAATAGTACATGTGCCGTGTAACAACCAAGTAAAGGGGCCAGTAGCCATGGGAGGATACAAATGACGACATGGCTGTACTAAGGAGGGAATAACAAGCCTAATAATTAATCCAAAGACAGCATTTACAAAAGACAAACACACAAGCCAATGACAAATAAGGGCTGGGGAGTGGGCGAAGCTTCTCTCCATACTGTACTACCACAGCTCTTCGCAGAGAAGCGCCTGCACGCTGGCTCACGCTCGACCTAAAAAGGGCCAACCACGGCCATCTGGTCGCACTGAACTGGGTCAAAGTCAAAAAGACAGGCCAACAAAACGATGGAGGGCAGGGTAGATACAGTCCCAGATTAGTGTGCTCAAGTTTTACCTCCTCAGATTTATTGGCAGTCCAGTTAGCATTGAAGATGGTCTCAGGGAGCAAGGAGAGCATCACGGGTTGTGATTGGCATGGTACAAAGAGCAGGCCAGGCAGCATGGATGGGCAGGTGGAGCTTCATGGTGGTGGTCCTCCATAATTAATCGATGCTTGCTGTTCGAAGAGATGGGCGAGCACTGAATTTCAGTACAAGTCTCGCAGTTCCAGAGCAAACGGGCCTGTTCGCAGTTGAGAAGAGCCCAAAAGCTTGATTTCAAGAGCTCAAGAGCAACACCAAGGGCCCAGTACCTGAGAAGCACCAAGTGGGGGTCAGGAATTGGATGAAGACAGCTCCAGGTGTTTTGGGGAGCCTTTTATGTCCCTGAGGCACAGATCAGACGGCTAGCAGACAAGCCCTTTAAATCACTCTAGGGTCCTGGGTTCAAGATGAAGTTGCAGGTCCAATTCTACTTCCCCACGCAAGAGGCAGCAGGCAGCAGGTCAGTACATGAGGGCAGCAGTTCCTTCAGAGCAGCAGTCCAGCAGAGTGGCACTTCTTCTAACAGCACAGCAGTCCTTCTTCGTGCAGAGTATCTACATGTCCAGAAGTGTATGGAAGTGGCTGTGTCTGAGATCCTACTTTAAACTGTGTCTGAGATCCTACTTTTGGTGAACTGTTTCAGGAAGGTGGAAGAGGCTTCTAGGCAGTGGCTTTAAGTTGAATTTTCTGCCTCCCCTGCCCTTGCTCCATGCTGACTGAAGTGACAATGCAGGGTTGTTAGGCCCTTTGTGTGAACACAGAGCACAGGCTATTAGGTGTAATTGGGGCTGTGCTCAGCTCCACCCCACCATCCTGCCAGAAGATGGCTTGATCAGGCACCGCTAATCCTTCTATTGTTTGACTGTCTAGGAGCAATTCACAAAGTCTCTCAGTTATACCCAGTCATGTGACCCAGGGCTGGCTATATGCACCAAATGACTAAGGCAGAACAATTATAACTTTCCAAAAATGGCATTTTTAAAATCGTGGTCTACTGAATAGGGTTTTTCACCCTATTTTCAAAGGCACAATAATTAGTTATCTCTTTTATTTTGGAAATTACACTTATAAAATGTAATAAGGCAACTTCAATGTTATCCTAGGGGAGAGATAGGCCTTACATTAATGAAAAACATATTTAAGAGTTTTTCAGTAGCAGGACATGTAAAGGTTAAAAGTACATGTCCAACGTTTTAAATACATTACACCCTGCCCTCTGGGCTGGCAGGGCCTATCCTAGGGATGACATATGTAATTCTTGGAAATAGCCCTCTCTGCAAGGTCACCCCAGACTTTTTGCCTTCCTCCTTTTTTTTTTTTTTTTTGCAGAGTTTTATATAGCGCGAACTAGAACCGAACCGAATCAGTTATTAGAGTGCTTTACATAGCACCAGTAACGTTACATGAGGACACACTTTCATTTTTAGGCACGGGGAGATTAAGTGATTTGCCCAGAATCACAGGGGGTTTTTGGCGTCGTTACCGAGACTCGAACCCAGATCCCCAGGTCCGCGGTCGAGCGCCTTAGCCGTTAGGCCAACCCCTCTCCTCCTACGTTTTGCTGAATTCATTGTTTGGCCTTAGGACTCTGTGCACTTAACCACTGCAAACCAGTTGTTAAGGTCTTGACGCGGGGGGGGTTAAATGCCAAGGTGGCTCAGCAGTGTGACACTGCATTCAGGCTGCAATGGCAGGCCTGGGACATGCTTAAGGGATTCCTTAAGTGGGTGTCAGCATCAGTGCTGCAGGTCCACTGGTAGCATTTAATTTACAGGCCCTGTGTGCAAATAGGGCCACTTTACAAGGGACTTACGAGTGCATTAAATATGCCAATTGGATATAAGACAATGTTACCAAGTTTTAAGCGGAAAGCACAACCACTTTAGCACTGTTTACCAGTGGTAAAGTGTCCAGAGTCCCAAGGCCAGCAGAATTAGGTTCAGCAAAATAAAGGAGGAGAGGCAAAAACGTAGGGGGAAGACAACCATAAGACTGGCAGGTCTAACACCTCCAAAGTAGTTTTCACTTTCTGCAATGATGGCTCTTCCCTAGGATGATACTGGTTTACACAATTACCTTTTATACATGTTACATCAAGTTTGAGAGCAGCTAAGAAATGGTTCATGGTCTTATTCTAATAGTAATTAAAACTCCAACTTAATGGTTAAGTCAGGTTTTATATTTCGATTGTGGAAATGACACTTGTAATAAGCCTTTCTGCCCGTGTCAATTGTCACCTGACTGCTTATGGACTCCCTGTAGTGAGATGTTGACTACTCCCAGACAGTGGACAAAGGGTGTGGGTGGTGTTTTACTTCCTTGAGCAGAATTGAATAGATGCGGTCAACAGCCGTTTCCTGAGCTTCAAAGTAAGCATACCTTGTCACTGGCAGGTGCACCTTACACCTAAGCCTGCCTCACGTTTGTCTGCAGCTCTAACCTCAGTGGGAGAGGGGCCAGCCCCAGACTGATTTAGAATGACCACCAGGGAAGGATTGCCCATTATCATAGCTACACCTCTGTGGCCCGGGGAAGAAAGGTTCTGCCATGCTGGATTTAGGTAGAGAGTGGCACTGTGGGATAGATTACAGGAAAACAAACAGGAAACACATCCAAACTTGGGTAGTATCACCCTTGGGAACTTTTACTCCATTGGTTAGGGAGTGGCCGAGTTTCCCTCACCCACAAGTTGGCACTGGGCATACATGTGGCATCCCCAGCACCTCCTTCAAAACACAGCTGGACCTGATGAGAATCAGAAGAAGGACAGTCCGACTGTCTAAAAAACCTGAAGTAAGAATGGACCTGATTGAGCTACACGGACACAACAAGCTTCCAGAGGCCTCTCTCCCTGTAACTACCTAGCTGACCAGTGAGTCCTAACCCCCAAGCGATATCTCCCAGAGCCTGGACCATTGGCTGGTGTTAGAGTGTACTCCTCCTGTCCACACTCTAAAAGCTGGGAATTAGAAACTCACCAATCTCACATACTCCTTGATGTGTGTGGTAGTCCATCACCTCTGTGGCCATTGACATCCTTGAATCAGCACAGCATCTCAGGTTTCTGTTAGGCATGCCTACATGGCAATGTGAAAAGCTTGGTTTGTGACTTCTCCAAATCTCTCTCCCATGTGGTAGTCACTGACTTAGAACCCCAATGTATTCAAATTTGACCAGAATATCTGCTCCAGCAGTAAGCCATGTTCCATACTCTTGAACTTCTGTTATAATGTATCATTAACCACTGGTTCACTGACTACCAACTGCTCCCCTAAGCTATTCACATAATTTTCTATTTCAACCTGGAAGGACTCGTTAGCACAAACTCCACTATGTTGCTAAAGTTCCCATTTTGAAACATAATCACAAGATTGTTTAACATGAAATTTATATTTGAGTGTCTAATGTGATTGAACTAGCCCTGACTGTGCTTCAGATGCTACCTTGGAGAAGATAAAGCTGGGCTGATTGAGAAGTTTAACATTGTGTATCCCATTTAAGCAAATGAAAAACAACTCTGCAACAGTCCAACCCAATAAATGGCTAACAAATAACATCCTGGCAGGAAGCCTGGAAGAGGTAAAACTACATTGCTAACGGTCTGTATAACATTCCAGTTTCTTAATAAGATTTACAAATGCTCCCATACTTAGAGGCAAGAAAAGTAATTTCATATCCAAACTGCTAAAACAAGCAGTTGATTTAAAGAACTCTAAAATATTTTAAAGTTGACAGATTCCTGCTAAAGCTCAAAATACACTTAAGGGGCTCATTAAAATATTTCTAAGCTGTCAGGCCTCATATGGACCAAACCCACACAGTTATTCCACAAATGTGTGATGGTTTGATTCTCTACTTCTAGGAAAGGGTAATTTCAACATCACATTAATAAAAAAGCCACAACCATCAAATTCCACTGGGATGCAGATACAAAGGCTTCTTCACACTAGTTGACCCCATCACTAAATAAGAGGTCAGGATCCTACATTTCCGCATCAGACTTTGCCCTATCTACTAATGTCTGCAGTGTACGAATGACCAGGGTTAGACTCTCACTATTGGCATTCCCCCCTTAACAGGCTCATTATCTTTTCCCTTTAAAATGTAGTTGGCCCACAGGCGCTCTTCTACTCCAATATCATGCCCATCCTGAACAAAGATTGTGGGCCTTACTGTCCCTATCTCAAGTCGACCCTCCATAACTCCTCTGTTTAAATTACCTGTTTCCTTAAATCGTCTTCCTACTTGTCAACAAGGAACATCCTTACTACCAGTCTTGATTGCACCCCTGCTGAGGCACAAAACTAAACATCATCAACCTCCTGAAAGAGCTGTTTAATACCAGAAACCAATGCAAGACATATTCTTTGAGCACTCCTAATCTTTCGTCAACATTTGACAAGTGGACCAAAACCTTATATTCCACCACCTCCAGGAATGATGGGCATTGAGGGATTAAAATTGGTCTGTTTTTCATCCACCCTGACCAATCACCACCTTTAATTTAGATATTACTTGAGATTATCATATCTTTCACTACAGGTGATCGTAGGGTGTCTACAGGACCCTTCCTAAAAATATTACTTAATAAACCACGCATGACCCGTTTAACATTCATCTGCAGCAGATAAAGTGGCTACCAGAATTTTGCTTATGATCAGAATAAAACAGAAGCAGATTAAATGGGTTTATACAATCAAGACCTGTGTTAATACTTTTCATGGTATATTTATAAGTACAAAGTACTGACAATTATGATGCAACTCAGCAACATGGATTATTCAAATTAGCTAATGCAACAGATGATACATTTTTGCCTTTTACAGACATCTGAGTTCTTTCTAGTTGAGGTTTAGGATGCCATATTTCCACATGCTGAGACATTCCCCATAGATATTTGTTTTGAACCTTACACAATCAGTAATTTCCCTTGACTTTCAGTGTTATAAGAATGACACACTCACTGGGAGCGGCATGCAAGAAGCATGTGGAGACTTAAAATTACTTTGCTAGGTAGGACACCTGGCCCTCTGTCCTGTTTTGAGTGTCGCTGATTTACAGCACTTGCCATTTTTTGGAAGTACTGCAAACAGTACAACCCCTGTGGTCGCTAATCCTTCTGGAAAGCAGAGCTGCAGGAAGTCTTTCCATTTTCAAAATACCCGTTGTTATATATTTTTACCATGCCTACACTGTTCCTTGGTGGTATAAATCCACCTGTATTTACAACATGCCCTCTAAAACAGCACAGATACACAAAATATGTGAAAATGGAATTTTTGAATAGATACATGTAATACCAGCATAAAGATTCAAGTGCTTTTTATGTGGATATTCTACGGAGATGGGAAGCAATGTAGAACTGTGTACGATCAAAGGGAATTTTGGATCAATCAGTTGAAAGGATTACAATAAGTATAAGTCACATATTCAAATGGGATGCTTCTTTGGTTGAAGACAGATGGTAACAGTGATGTCATTGTGAGGTGATGAGCAGTGTATGACTTGGGTGCGAGTTATTATTAGTTTAGGTTACCGTAACTGGCGAATTTCAGTGTTTTTATGTTTTGTTTTCTGTCCGTAACTGAACCTTTTTTTTATAATGTAATTTTGAATGTATCTGTTCTTACAGTAACTGTAGTTTATCTCTGGTTCTTCACACGAATTTATGCTGTTTATTTAAACATAAATGAAGGTGTTATAACCAAAGCTAACCATAGTCACTCTAAACTTGTTTTCCAGTGAATGACAAAATATTTATATTCACAGAAAAAAACAAAGGTTAAATGGAAGGTATAGTTAGAAATGGTAATACTATATTACTTCATATAAAAAAAACAAATTCACAAATAATAATACAAAGGTTAAAGTGATGTTCCTTTTAGTTTAAAAAGTCAATTAAAATATAATGTTTTATACTAACAAAACCACTGAAATTCACCAGTTATAGTTATCGTAAGTAACATATAACTCATGCCCATAACTAACTATAACTTGCACCCTTGACATACTCAGTGTTGTTATCAATTATGTCATTTCAGATGTAATTAGGGATTTTATTATTGCAATATTTGAACATGTCCTGAGTAGTACATTATGCAAGGGTAGGAGCAGTACATGGCGTAGACGCAAGTTATTGTTACATTAGGGCACAAACTATAGTTTCTTGAGATAACTACAGCTGGAGAAATGTAATGGTTATGTTTGTTTGAAACATAATATTTTAACTAACATTTTCACAGTAATATAATGTCCCTTTAGCCTTTTTTTTTAAAAAACATTTCTCAATTTAATTTAATGTAATTTAAGCTATAATTAGAATTACTAACTGTAACGTAACTTTAACTTTGGTGTTTTTCAGTGAATTTCATTGTTTTTGTAATGTAGCTAAGATATCCATTGCCATGCAAGGCGTGGGGTTGGCGCTCAGGGCCTGAGCCCAATCCCCCGTGGGTGTCCAACTCCCTTGGGCATGGAAACAGAAGTCCCATTTTTAAAGCTTCCACCAGCTGAGAGCAGACTTGATGTTTGCTCCTGCTTGGAGGGAGATGCAAAAATGCTCCCGCATAGCCGAAGCAGCAACCAGAGGTTTCCTCCCGCTGCAGGCAGGGAAACTGCTATGCCCAAGGGGTGAGCTCCCAAGACATAGCTAGTGAGCCGATCAAGGGGAATGGGGTCCTCCGGGCCATTCACGGCTTACGGAGGGAGGCTGAGAACCCCTTCCCTTAAAGTAATCGCCCGGGTGGGCTTCCTGGGGCCTTTAATTGCTTGGGGGATGGTTGTGTGGTTCCTCTCTCCATTTTTGGTAATTCTGCAAGCTTTCCGCCCTGTGGGGAGGGCTCCAGGGGCTTGTCATGGGTCGGGAGGGGGCCCACATGCCCCCCTCCCCTTATTTAGAGATTTCATCCCCTGAGTGGGCTTCCCGGGCACTCTGTTGGCCCGGGGAGGGGGGTTGTGCCTCCCCATGCACAATGTTTTCAACCCCGAGGGTGGCTCCCTGGGGTCTCTAAGGGTTTAGGAAGGAGGGCTGCATGTCCTACCTCTCCAAGTATATTAATTTCAACCCTGGGTGTGTTCCTTCCTGGCTCTGTAAATGCTAGGTTAGAAGACCACACACCCTCTCCCAGTATTTAATCAACATTTAATTGTTTTTTTTAATGATCTCTCTAGAATTTTTTGCTATTATGGCCTTGTGGGTAGGGGTAACCCTAACCTGTCCCCTTTATATTATTTTAAACATGTTCAGGACAGGAGACTAGGTCCTGTGATGGATGCAAGACACATTTTTCTCGTGTTGCCAGCAGCCAATCAGAGCGTTTGTTCTTGCAGGACTCCTACTCCATGGAGGCGAAATGGTCCAAGGAAAATAAAGCTCATTGTGCCAATCGAAACCTCTATTTTAAAATTGGTACTCCTGCGAGAGTCTCTTGAGACTTCCGCAAATCTAACAGTCCAGATATGCAATTATTTTTTAACCTTCATTTGTCAAAAAATTCGTAATGAATTTACACCAAATGAAAAAAAGCACAATCTGATGACCAAGATGCTTTCTACCAAATCTATTGTAATTCCGTTCAGCACTTTTTGCTGTAGACTTGTCTAAAGAAGTCTATAGAAAATGAATGGGAAATTTGTGTTTGGGGAAACCGCTTTTTCTTGGTCTTTGCAAGGCAGATAATCCGAAAACTTTCCACATACAAACTAGTCCAAAAGTAGCACCTTTTTGGAAAGTTTATTGGAGATTTGTCAAACAGTTCCAAAGTTATTAGCAATACAAAAAACGTTTTTCCTATAGAACAGCTGACTTGAGAATTACTGGGTAATATATACACACATACACACACACACACACATATATATATTATGAATCTGGATCCTTGTCTTGTAGAAGATCTGTTTTTTAACAAATGTGACTGTTAATAGAATTGTGGTCATAAGCTCATTTTGACACACGCCCAGACCCGACGCATTACATTTAGTATTGGTACTTATGCAGCACTTGATCTATTTGACTCTTTTCACACCTACCATCAAAACTCCTTGAGTATACTCTTGATTTGCGTGCAGGCCATACATTATCATCATACTACACAATACATTGCAGGCCTGTTCACCCGTCGCTTAAAAAACAAAAACATTTTAGCTCCTTATCCACCGAATTCTCTTTTACGATTTGCAGCTAAAAATCAATGAACTCCTGCTCACCGTGTGCATACATACCATTTTCATGCTAAAGCTAAAAAAACACTTTCATCTTTTGAAATATTCCAAACATGACAACAACAAGCATGCCAGTGCAGCCGAGGCAAGTCTTTCCGTGTCTCTAGGTAACATTTGAACCTGCGTGATGCTCGGCGCGCAGCATCTTAAGTATTTTTCCAGGAAATACACTGCTGCTTGTTAAAAGGGATAGGACCCCAGAGAGGCCTTTAAAGATGCCTGCAAAGTGAGAGGTGCCAGGAGAAAGATAATCGGGCTGATCATGGTTATTTACCTTACAGTTTCATTCATCCTTAACTAGGTATAATTTAGTGGCATGAAATGCGTTACTGGGAAGGTATTTGCATCAAACAGCTCTAAGCAAGCATGAAAGCGCAGGAGCTGAACCAATGACAGAATGGTTTTCTGCATTCCTTGGGCAGCATTTCTGTAGTACACAAATAAACACATCAAATAAACACGTTTCGCTTCAGTGGTTTTAAGAAGATAGTCTTTGGAGTATTTTGTTAATTTTGTTTTTGAGTTTAATAAAAAGGGGAACACATCTATCAATTTCACGTGTTTTTCGCCTGTCTCTGGTTTGCAGCTGGTTGACCGGTTCTGAAAATATCCTGAAGCCAGCTGTTGGCATTAAACATTTTTCACACATTTGTTGAGCCTTTCACGCGCAGCCGCATCAGTCTAGTTAAGGACTGCCTCAGCTTTCCATGTTTCCTCTTTGGCTTGATGTCGTTTTAGAAGCATAGCATTGGCAATATAAACGATTATCGAAGAGCAGAAATCAATCTGTGCTTTTAAACAAAAGCACTAAAATCGTGCCGTAATTATTGGACCAAATGTGCACCAGCAACCTTACCTTTGCTATTTTGAGTGTTGCTTTTAGATAGCGATCCGAAAAATAAGAATAATGTTGCATGGCACAAGGTTGGATGAAACATTTCAGAAAAACTACCGCATTCAGTTTAATTTTTCGGTGATTCGTTTCTTTGAGGGAAGAGTGTTGGGTATGGTATCTCAGGCTTTCTTTAAAATGTTCTAACCCGGGATAGGGTAGCCTTCCACATGTCAGTGGCTTTTTGAAGCACCTGTATAGACAGCAAGGCACTGCTGGCCAGTGCAGCATTGTTTCCACTGAGGTCAGGGATATAGCAATCTTTAGTGCAGCAGATGTAGTGATGGACTTTTACGACCTAACCAGGTGCAGGATATCCCTATGTGTTTAATTTACATTATAGCACATGGCAATTTAACCACGCCACGACTTAGGTTGTCCATTTGCTCAGATTCAAAAGTACTGTAGACATTGTAGAAAGACTACTTTGCATTAAAATGTGGCTGAGTATAGCTCAGGAATGGTCCTGTCCATGGTGCTGAAGATGAATCTGGAAGCAGGACAGAGTAACATTGTGAGCCAATGCAGACCACTGGAATGATGCGATTGCGTGGCCAAGCCAATTTTCACACAATTATAGATTTTCCACATAATCCATCATCTGCCACATATTCTGCAGATTTTAACAAAATTTTTTTGTTTCTAGATCAAACATTTCATATGTTACTAAAAATGCAGCAACATGTTTTTCTGTGCAGTGGGAGGCCCTATGCAAAGCTGGACAGGTCAAATTTTTGTTGCCTATTTCTAAATTGGCGTGTTAAACTGGTACTAATGAGGTTCACCCAATGCCCATACAGTGTTACCAAGTGTAAAAATGACAAACTAATGAAGTAATACTATCACAAAATGTGGCCCATTATGAAACATAATTGGGCTTTTCTTACTGCATAATTTGCTCAACCCTGACGGGTAATTTGGCCTTCTCCTGCCCTACGATTCCAATGGCCCTGTATGGAAGGCAAACACCATGGGCCTCATTTATGAGAAATGACGCATCGCTGCGTGAAAGCAGCGATACGTCACTTCTCAGTGCGCATTCCTTGCGACATACCTGATGCGTCATATTTACTGTATGACGCATCATGTCGCAAGGAGTTACAGATTCGTCAGTATTTCTGACGTATCTGTATGGCGCAACAGTGACGCATTGCTGGAGTGTGTCACAAAAGTGACTCAACTCCAGCAATGCGTCCTTTCACATGGGGCAAGCCCCACGTGAAAGGGCCTGCGTCAATCTTATGCCTTCTGTGAGGCAGGCGTAAGATTTTGACGCAACAGCATCTTAGAGGTGACGCAGTGAAATCTCATAGATTTCACTGCGTCACTTCTACGAGGCTTTTTGTGGGGGAACGCCCCCCCCCTGCATACATTATACCTGACGCAGGTATAATATAGCGCAGGGGTTTACAAAGTGACGCATCTGCTTAGATGCGTCACTTTGTAGATAGTGCGCAACAGGAGGCATGTTTTACGCCGCTGATGCGTCACAAAAAGTGACACATCGGAAGCGCAAAACTGACGGAAGGCCTCATAAATGAGGCCCCTAGAGTGTTCTTCAAAGGCCAGGCAGTGCCAACTGAGTTGAAGTTTAATCGGGCATACGTCCTAATGGCATCTGAACTCCAGAACAAAAATAAGTCAGCCATTTCATTTTTCCAAAAGGCCAACAGCTAGAGTGTACACCTGATACTTGCATCTTACAACATGAAGTAGGGGCTATCCATATTGATAGTACTATCCTCAGCATCCATCTTGTGTATGAGCAGAAGTTGAACATTTTTAAATTAAAATGGCAGCCCACCAATTATGGTTAATTTCAGACACTATGAGACTAGGTCAGTGCGCTCATTAGTATTTCACCAACATTCACATATTTACGGCATGGAGAGCTTTAACCTTTTACAGTTTTTACTTTGAAAACAGGACACTGCGCAATCGAGATGCACCACAAGTTGGCAGGTCCATGAAACGCCAAAATGTTTTTTTTTCTATTTCTTCATTAGAGCACAAAGTCTGTTTGACCAACTGCCCATCTGAAAAGGAAAGTGCTAACATGAATTGCACATGTAGAGAAAATACAACACCAGCAAAACCATCTTAATTTGCCTCGTATTTTCCACATGGGTTCTACCGTATGCACAGGTCATAGATGACATACTCCACTTATTCACTTTCTAACCATGTACCCTGCAATCAATAACACCATCCAATGCTTTATGCGCACCAAGGAATCTCTTCCAACCCAGTGGGCTGGGTAATCTTCTATAGCCTTCAACCGCAGAAAGGTCAATCATCGCCACCACGAGGGTGGCAGACCCTAACTGCAATATGCAGGACCAGAGCCCTTCTCCCTCCTGTACCCACTTCAGTTTCTAAATATGCCAGAAAACTTCTACAGTATGCCACTCTGAAACCATATCCAGAAACCCTCACTGCTGTCATCTATACCTGTCCAAACATTTTAAAAAATCAACAAAAATTGCCTCCTCTTCTTTATAACCAACTCAGGTGCATGGAGTGATATGTGTAAAATCAAGTGAAGGAGGCACTGGAGGACTCGGGAGAGGTTTGAAGTAGGTTTATTCCAGAGAATGAAAGGTCACATCCATCAAGCAGAGTGAGCCAGGAGCCAGGTGCAACTGACTCTTGCAAGATTCCATTCCCATGGTGCTACTCAAAGGGAAACAGAGTCAGGCATGAGGGAAACAGGAAACTGCAAGAAGGAGGATATATGCATGGAAATAAGCACAATATTACAATATGCAAATCCAAGATAGACAACGGTTCCTTTAGATTCTTCATGTGGTCAACTCAGAACACTCTCCAAGGTCATGATATTATTATGATCTAAGCCACTTACAGGAAGTTGTTTGCTTATGAAAAAATGTCCTAATGCCTATAAACTACAAACCAAAGTTTTGCTGAGTCTTCTACACCTACCACCTCAGTGCCCTTATCTGAAAATTCAACCTGTAAGCCATTCTTCACACTTGCTGCCCATCACCAGTGTGAATTTTCAATACCTAGTGCCATTGTCCTCTCGTACACTATCATTTTGCTTAGTCCACATGCTCCTTGCACCACACTCAGTTACCCAATGCTGTGCCCCATAATTATAAAATACTTTACCTTCAACACCAATCCAGCTGCCCTCCTCCTTACCACACCATCCTCACAGAGCACCCCAAAGTTGAGGCTTTAGTGGACCTTGACGTATCTCAGACTTTGAACTGCTAATTGAAATTCAGCCTAATAGACATAATCTCTGCCCTGAGACACACTATTGACATGCATGACTTCCATGACAGTGTCATAAGGACCGTAGACACCTATATGTTTACTTTTAATAAGGTACACGCCAAACAAAGTTCTTCTATTAACTGCTAACTGCTGCTGATCTGATTACCCAACAGTTTTTCAAAATTAGAAAAAATGCAGGTCACTGAGCTGTGTAATGTCCTAAACTCTGCAATTCACTTAACCAGCACTTGAGACCTGAAGATAGGGTAATATTTAAAAATGTCAATATTCAGACTGGGCTTTATCGGAACTCAATATAAAATATATGTCAGTAGGAATTCTGACTTCCCTTCCTCTTTTACAGCCATATTTCCTTCTGTCTAGCAGTATGAAGTCATTGGAATGCTACTCAATGCACATTATAGAACTCCTTAGTAAGTAAATGCTATTCACATAAATAAAATACAGATGGCGTAAGGAACAACAGTGACACAATGTCTTAGAAGGACTTAGGCACACCAAAAACAAATGCTCCCTGATTAATCAACCCTAATTCTGGACTCAATTACCCTATCATATGGAGATTCCCTCCATAAGGATGACCATATCCTTACTGGCAACAACACTCATAGACCATCCAGGTGTATGGACGTGTCTAAAACGTTTTGAAAAATTATCTGGATGGCCTCACACACCCCTTGGGTGTCATGCTTCATCATTAGCCATCCCGCATTCGCCAAAGCATCCTATAATGGGGAGCAAGCCCCTCATTCAGGGCTGTGGGAGAATTGTTAGAAGGGAATGAAGGGAAGGGAGTGTCCAATAAAAATCCCTACTGCCTATCATCCATACCTTTCTGGTCTTTATTATTTGGTGGAAGAGGGATGGTTACAAACAATGTTGGACAATTGAGGCCCTGTTATGGTTGGTGATCATGTTCACATCTGGTCAGGTCGAAATCTTTCAGCCCTTATCTGGCCTCCAACGGAGTCTGGGGCTTTCTTCAGGACCAAATTAGGCCCTAAATGACCTTGTAACATTTCCCTATACACTTCATGCATACAATACCAGATTGCTACTTTGTGGTCTGTTCAGTCAGGATTTCTCTGTCTTAACACATTTTTCCTAACTATGGGAAGTTCCAACCGCATGGAGGAGTGTGAGGGATCTTTATAGTCACACTTTCATCAAAGGTCACCCTCACTGAATCACCTATGGTGTATTCATAGGCCTCCACTCGACATAGAAGGACGTTCCTTGCACTCACAGGGCTTGAAAAATAAGATAACATATCTGCAGTAATGCAGCAATACAGCTCTGTCTGTGTTAGTGACACAGCACACTAAGAGGTGGGCTGGTGCACCTGTGTTGCAGTACACAACACTGTAGGATGTGTATGCCTTTGCAGGAAGAATTCATTGGCAGCAAAAAGTTATTGCTGCTAATGTAGCACATCAGGATTGTGGCCTGTTACCAAGGATCGGGTCTGGGATCACAGCTTGTGTCAGCAACATGTATCATGACATCTTGTGCACTTGTTTATTTGGAACAACATCATTATAGGTTTCTCAGTATCTGTGTTTTTCTCTTCTCCTTTTAGTTGATGTCGACAGTATCACTAAAGTCTCTTACTTCTATATGATGCTATTTCACTTTGAGATATAGCATTTTTTTTTTATGTGTATTCCAAAATTTAGGAATATTGGTGCTAGGAAAGAAATATGTGCTTTATGGACAAACTGTCATTCATGTTTGGAAAATTGGTCATGATTTGGGTAGTGTGAGATTACTAGGAATTACAATGAGGCCAAGGCAGAGGAATTTGGTAGCAGTAGGAAAATCCCTTTTTTGGGTGGTTAACCCTATTTTCTGTTAAATGTTATTGCTGGCTTTTACATTGTGCACGCTGGGGCACTGCCATCCAGTACCCAGTGTATGTGCTTTGACCCACCCTAAAAAAATATCTAATCCTTGATTGGCATATTTCGCTTTCTGTAAGGCCATAGTATGTGTTGTGAAGAGGGTTTAAGTGGGTCGGTGACAGGCCTGGTAGTAATTAAAAACGGCCTTTGAAGCATGTTCCTGTTGGGCCCTATATTCATGACCTTAACCTTAATGGAAAAAGCAATGGTCAAGTTCTAAACGCTGAACTTAAAATACAAAGTTATCCATGTCAGTGATTTAGTTCCTGTTTATATTTCACAAGCTTTACTTAACCTTGCATTGTCTAAGAGTGTTAGCTACCTCCAGGCTGGTGTATTTCTGAATGTTTTTCGTGCAACATAATAATCTTGTATAGGGCATGGTTAGACATGGCATCCTTGGCATGATTCTTCCCCTATCGTTTTCCTTTAAACCTCCTGTTTTGCTGACTTTGTTTTTGCTGGCTTTAGGTCTCTGCACACTTTACCACTGATAACCAAAGCTAAAGTGTTTGAGCTCTCCCCTTAAGACACTGTAGAATTGGCTTATGCCAAACTCGGGCATTTAGGAGCCAATTCCGATCTCGGTCAGAAGGGCACCCAATCGGGTTCGGCATTAGCGGATCGGATGCAGAGGCTGAAATTCCGTCCGGTTAGTACACGGGTCCGGACGTCGAAGTACGATGCGATCAAGTGCGAAATCTCCGTCCGAATCGTTTCCGGGTCCGAACCGCTCCGTACGTCTTGTTCGTAAGCTAACCGTGGCGCGCAATGGAGGCGGATTTCGACCGAGCCAGTACGATGCTCGATTCCGACAGCCGGATCGAGTCGGAGCTTCCGGCTCGCAATAGCTCCCGGAGATGGGCTTTGGGGGTGAGCATCGGACTCCCTGTTACCCTCAGCCGTATGACTTGGACACAGGGGGAGACCCATGGGTCTCTCCAACACAGGCAGGTATGGTGCGGATGGCACCAACGCGTACCCACTGTAGGGGGCGCACTTGTCCGCAACGTACCCATTCAGTCAATGGGAGCCCATGTATGCATCGTACGACCGTCTCCCATTGACTTCTATGGGAGTCCGACCGAATCGAGTCCGACAGCATACGGCCGCATCATACTCGCTGGGTCGGACTGCAGCAGTCCAGATCGGTCGGAAAACAACCCGGATCCGGCTCGGTCGGAGAGCTTTCCAACTGAGATCGGAATCGGCCCCTACATTTACTTATAGGTCCCTAGTAAAGTGGTACTACATGTGACCAGGGCTAATGAATTAAAAGCCAGTAGTGGGCCCACAACATTGATTGTGCCACTCACTTAAGTGGCCCTTTAAACATGTCTCAGGCCTGCCATTGCAGCCTGTGTTTGCAGTTTTTAAACTGCCATTTTGACCTGGCAAAATAAACCTTTTGCCAGGCCCAAACCTTCCTTTTTATTACACATAAGTCACCCCTAGAATAGGCCTGAACAGCCCAGAGGGCGGGGTTAAGTGTATTTAAAAAGCTGGGCATGTACATTTTAGTTTTACATGACCTGGTAGTGAGAAACTCTTAAATTCGTTTTTTCACTGCCCCAAGGTCTACCTTTCCCGGAGGATAACATTGGAGTTAACCTATTACATTTAATACACTGTAACTTCTAATTTGGTGCAGGTACAAGGTTGAGTTTGGTGTCCAAAGAATTGTAATTGAAAGCCCTCTTTAATGATAAAGTCGGATTTTTAATCACAATTCCGAAAATGCGGATTTTAGAAAGTTAGTACTATATTTGTTGGGTAACCCAATCCACCCTTGCGTTGATTTTCGTCCTGAAGATGGTCTTTTAGATACATAACATAATACGACCGAAACGTCGGCCAACTAACCCATTTGTCAGCAAAAGAACAAACACCAGTGGATAAATAATTTTGTACTTAATGTTAAGAGTGATTCCTTTTGTGATACGTTATTGGAAATGGGTTATCTACATTGGTAACAAGTAGACATATGTATGTGAAGATTGTTAATGGCTGTCACTCATGTATTTGTGAATATAATCTTGTACCCTTGAAATAATACAGTGAATTATACATTTTTGTAAAAAAGAATACACCAATTTTGCCTTTAAAATAATTAATTTACTGTTTTGATTGTATAAAATTGCGTTGTTATATTTATATATTTGAGGCCACTAGGTTGGGCACTCGCAGATGATATTAAGTACTATTTACTCAAATGAAATCCTTTGTAGGCACTTTGGTTAGATAAAGACTTTTAGAAAATTGGCATTTTCTTGCCCTCTCCATTTAGTGCCTGTTCCTGAATCATAACTAGGTGTAGCTGGCAGTTGGTCTTTATGTATTGCTCACAGACAGTGGCTTTGGCAGAATGGGCCACTGTTAATAAACAAGGGGGAGGAGCTGTCACCTACCACACTTGCACATCACACAGGCCCTGCCTGAACACTCTCACAAAGGGGTTGTCACTAGTCTATAGTGACCCCAGACAACTTGGGGCCAGAACAGGAAGGACGGGGATGGCTGACACCTCAGAAGAGGGTGGAAACCTCTACAAGCTTCCTCCACTTCAAAGTGTGCACTAAGTAAAAATATTGCACCCCAGACCCAACTGTTCAGTACTCTTCTGGACCTGTGAACTTTGCAAGGACAAAGGACTATTGTGCTGCTGAAAGGACTGCCGCTATGCTGGGTTGCTGTTCCAAAGGGTTCACTGACAAAATATTGAAGTAAAAAATATAGAAGTAAAAAATATTGATGTAAAAATATAGAGTGCAAAAATATTGACTCCATATACTTAAACAGGTAAGTACAAAAATATCGGGGGAAAAATATTGATGTAAAAACTATAATTGTACAAAATATCGGAAATATATGTTCCACCAATGAGTGTACACTAAAACCACCACTAGTACTTTAAAAATTGCCTCCTCCCTTGCATGCGTCATGTGATCAAGGCCTCTGTGAAGGCCGAAACGTCATGCTGAGGTGTGCCGTCTCCCCGACGAAATAAAATACACTGCTCACCTGCACTTGGGTCTCCTCTCTTCTTCTGCGCTGCGGTATCCAGGATTGGGCTCCAGGCGAGAGCAAGCAGGGACTGTTTCATCTCTACAAACCGGCAGTGTGCTTCGCTGGTATTTGGATGACCCCTTCTCCTACAAGCGGCGGAGCAACAGGAAGCCAAGACCTCTGGTGATCCGGAAGTCGTTTGTTTCTCCCGTTAGGGAGTAATTGCTCCAGCCCCCGGCTACTGTGAACGCCGATCTGGTACACGGACCTGACAAGGAGCACGGAGAGTGTCTTGCTCTCTACGAGACAGCCGAAGTCGGGTTGCGGTGTTTCGAATCGTGCTCAGATTACGCGGGTAAGAGAAGTGTGTGCCTGACTGCTCGGCGGCTCGCATTTGCTGAATTCGTTGAGTAGTTGTGAGAACGCATTGAGCGTTATACAAGCGGGGAAGCGGCATGTCGGCTGACGCATTGAAAGCAAGGGAACGGGTAGCGCTAAATGCGTTTGATGACTCCCCGGCTGGGGGGTCCTCTGTACCATCTGCACAAAATGTACCAGCAAATGAACTTGGCAGCGTTCGTGACAAATTCAAAAAATTGGAAAAACTAATGAAGCGAGAACTCTCAAAATGGTGGGAGCACCGCTCCCTGAGTAGGTACTTGGAGGTCAATAGGATACCGCGGGGTCTGCGTGTAATGCTGGCCCCAAGTTATGAAGACCCAGACCCAGAAATGATCAGGGAGTGGGCGGACTGCAATTTGGAGTCATCGCGCAGATTAGTCCAGATACTAGTGCGCTATGCGGAGAGTGACCGTCTCAAAACGCAGACTAAAATCGAGGAGTTAAATCAGAACATTGAATCATCCAGTGGGGATTGTATGAGTGAATGTACCAAATTAAGAAGTGATATGATGGCAAGGCTCCAAAAAGAAGAGGAGATAATCAGCAAAAGAAAGGCCTACAAATTTCAAAGAGACAAGGCTGACTATGCGGAAGGGCGCATTTTTACTTTTGCAAAAAAATATGATGCCATCAAAGCCTCAAGACGACTTAAAGCTGTGGCAACAGTAAACCGCCCTACCCAAGGACATGGATCAGGGGCAGCACAGCAGGATGATTCTTCAGAGTCCAATCTAAGTTCTTGTGTAAATAGTGATTCGGACTCCAATTTGTCACAAATTGAGGGGCAATTGGGGTTTATCAAACTTACACCAGCAGAGGAACTCGACTGCATAAGGAAGGATTGGCGCGAGACTCTACGCCCGAGAACCCAGTTGCACTCCGGAATAAAATCCGCAACGCCAAGCGCTACCAACGCCGAAAGGCCAAATCAAGAGGAAGAAAAAAATCAGCAGAAAAAGAAGAAAAAAAGTACGAAAAGATGGAACAGGAAGTGAGCCCTCAATCAGGAGTAATAGAAATTGCCCCTTCCATTATCAATCTGACTGACATGGTCTTATCAGAGACTGAACATCACATTTTGTCAAAAGGCCTTACATTTTGTCCTCCATGCGACTTTAATTATGTGGACACTAGAATTGATTTATACAAATTTGTCCGCAAGATAAAGTTGCAGAAACATTTTATGGGTGGTAAAACACGTAGCACCCCAATGAGGACTGAATCAACCAATGAAGGGCTGCAAGTTCGTGATGCTCCTGGTCTGGAGGCTTTGGAATCCCTAAGAATGGAGCAATCAACATCCCAAGAAGCATCAGGATGTGAGCCAAATAGAGTAGGGGGGTTAACATCTTTTAAACAACGCTCCACCTATACTCCTGTGATGCTATACGATAACCTTGACATCTTTCATGATGCTGCTGTAAAGGACATCAAGTTGTTGCATTCAAAAGTGCTCAATTCTAAACGGAAGAAATACACACAGAATGATCAGTACCTGCGACTCATCCACAAGATCCAATCAAATGAGAATGTCATTGTCAGGCAATCTGATAAGGGAGGGAATATAGTTTTATGGCCGCGAAAACTATATTTGGAGGAAGCCCTCTCTCAGTTGAATGATTCAGACTGCTACAGACACAGTGATATCACCCTGATTAAGAAAGCCCAAGAAGATTTTTATTCTTTGTTGATGGGGTGGAGATCTTTTGGATTATTGAGCATGGATGAGCTCAAGTACCTAAAAAATAACAACCCGGTCATGCCTGTTCGATACCTAATCCCGAAGGTCCATAAGAACCCGGCAAAACCCCCTGGCAGACCAATAATAGCAGCTTGCGGGGGCTTACTTGAAAAGACAACTGTCTTTGTGGACTCATTCTTACAGGAGTTCGTACAGAGCCTACCATCCTTTGTTCAGGACTCTAATGATTTTGTGAGGAAAATTGAAGATATCAAATGGGATTCGGATTCGTGGCTCATTACATTAGACGTCACGTCTTTATATACGAGTATCAACCATCAAGACGGACTGAGAGCCATAGAATTCTATTTAGGTTTGAGACCAATTATCATGGCTGACCATAACCGTATGTTACTATCTATGATTTCATTCTGTTTACACCATAATTTCTTTATGTTTAACAACAGATACTACCAGCAGGTCAGGGGTGTAGCCATGGGGGCCTGTTTCTCTCCCAGCTATGCCTGTCTCCACATGGGCTACTGGGAGAGACAGGTCCTCTTTGGCGAACACTCCGACATTGCTAGGCGGTCTATTACACGGTGGTATCGTTATATAGACAATGTGTTCCTAGTCTGGAAGGGCACTCGTCTAGAAGCTGAGCAATTTGTTGTTATGTTAAACTGTAATGATTACAACTTGAAGTTTACCTCGACTATCAGTAGAGACCAGGTACATTTTCTAGACATGACACTTACACCAGGAGGAGAGAAACTTGAAACTAGGTTGTACCGAAAGCCAACGGCTGGAAATACAATACTCCATGCCAGCAGTCATCACCCTGCTCACCTTATACGCAGCATCCCGTATGGCGAGATGCTGCGTATCAGACGATTGAGCAGTACTGAAGCTCAATGCCATCTAGCTCAGCAAGCTAGTAGGTCTAGATTTTTGGCAAGAGGGTACAAGGCTGCAGTGGTTGATAAGGCCATAACCAAGGCAAATGCCCTGTCACGTAGTCAGGCCTTGCAACGCAAGGTCGCGGTTGCGCCTACTGCTTCCCAGGATCAAAAAGTGAGACTGATCTGGGCGTACAATAGGCAGCATGGGGCGCTTGGCAAAATCATCTCTAAACACTGGGGCTTAATTAAATGTGACCCCGTGATAGGTGACAAAATTCCAACTACGCCATCAATCACCTATAGGAGAGCATATTCTATGCAAAATGCCTTAGTGAAATCCAGCCCAGAGGTTTCGACACGTAAGAATTGGCTGGATAAGAGTAAAGGCTTCAGGAAGTGCTCTTCCTGTAAGGCATGCCAGCATGGGTTAAACAAAACCGAATATGCAGTACCATTCACCCCCAGTCCGCGCAAGATCAAAAAACAGCTGACTTGCAAGAGTGAATATGTGGTTTATGTGCTGGAGTGTCCGTGTGCCCTGCGGTATGTGGGTAGTACCAAGCTGCAGGTGCACAAGAGGATACTCCAGCACATAAGGGCCATAAACACCAACGACCCGGCATACCCGGTGGCCCGCCATTTTAGGGAGCACCACAACAATGATAGCACCCTTCTACGTTACTATGCTGTAGATTGTGTGGGCCCTTTAAGAAGAGGAGGTGATAGGGATGGTGCCCTTAGAAAATTGGAGACCAGGTACATACTGGAAATGGACAGTCGAGCCCCAGGGGGATTAAATTCCACAGAAGATTTTTACACTTGTCTCTGAATTATCTACAGAAGAGTAACTTGAGGCTCTATCCTATCCAGTAATAATTCATCTACCCAGGATTTCTGTCTAGGTATTCGACTGGCAGTGGATATTTGATAATTTCTATCCACTGACCAGTACATGTCTAGATCTGCAGAAGGTTTCAGAGTGCAGTGCAGCCTAGGCTTAGGCTGCATGATGCATCAAATGCTAAGTACAACATCGTTAATGGTAAAGCATGTTTGCATAAAAAATAAGAAGATCTTTAGATAAGAAAACTTTATAAAAACCTAAAAATATGTGCACATAAACTTTTTTCTTCACTTCTCACTCTTATGCTTATTACTGGAATGGTGTTGTTCAATTCATGGTCACTTGCTTCAGTATGGAGGTATGGGAGGTGAGGCTGCGATGTTCTCCAAACCTAGCGGTTGGTTAGCATCTCCTCTCCTCCCAACCCTCTAGCAGTACATAGACACATGATTGGCTAGTGCGTTGAATATAGTCAGGATGTTGCGACCTCGGTGTATAGGCTTAAAATGCATTTATGCAGCTATGGTTCCAGATCACCTGAGGTCTCATCCTGTGTAAATAGTGTATGTCTGGTGTATATATATTTATTGAGAATATGCTTGTACATTCGTGTTTTTATACATATATTTATATATGAATAACTTATAGTCCTTATATTTTTTTACACCTGATTTTAACATGATATTACAAATCAAGTATATTTCTGATATTTATTACGATGACAATTGTTTACAAGACACTATTTGCACTTTATTGACGTGTTGCACATTGCCAATTTTGCACTGCATTTTGAATCTTTTAAATTTGGATTATCCAGTGAAATTTCTTTAAGTGTATTGCTAAAAACGACAATATGGCATTAGCACTTTATTTACTGTTGTTTGCACATTGCTACACAGGTTGGAATCAGGGATTATCCCGTAATGAACTCTGCATTGATATGTTGTCTATGTCTATGATATTATTCATTTTACATGTGACCATGTTCCACCAATGAGTGTACACTAAAACCACCACTAGTACTTTAAAAATTGCCTCCTCCCTTGCATGCGTCATGTGATCAAGGCCTCTGTGAAGGCCGAAACGTCATGCTGAGGTGTGCCGTCTCCCCGACGAAATAAAATACACTGCTCACCTGCACTTGGGTCTCCTCTCTTCTTCTGCGCTGCGGTATCCAGGATTGGGCTCCAGGCGAGAGCAAGCAGGGACTGTTTCATATATATATATATATATATATATATATATTCCAACCAAACACTCTCTCACGTAGAAAAGAAAGAAGTCCGGGCCACTTCGAGTTTGCAAAGCGTACTTTGAATTTACAAACGGCTTGTCTCGACGCGTTTCGCAGGTAAACCTGCTTTCTCACGAGAACGAGCAAACTGAATGACATGTAATATATAGTCACATGGTATTAGCGTCATACCAAAGGTAATGGACAACAGACTTCGTGATTTACATTCGGGCTATGGTCAAAGCAGTGAAATACCATTCTTACATGCACATACATTGTTAAGGCAAAACTGAAAGTTATAAATTGTCAAATAACATAAAGTTTATCTCGTAGAATAAGTCCTCTAAATTCGAGATTACGCTGCCTGCGCGTTGTCAGTGGTCTGGGGTTAAGGTAAACAAAAGACGCTGTGCGCTAAGTGGCCTATTGCGTGGTTGGTTCTTGTTCAGAGAGCGTGATACCGCTATCCCCATGTGGGGATGCAGTGCACAACAAAATGTTCAAATAGACGCGGTTATTCCGCTAGTAATCCATGCAGACATCTGAGAGATGGCAACAATGTCAAAACTCATGTAACGCCCAAGTGGGCAGGGGTGTCAAACCTTTCTCTGCAATACAGCCCCAGTGGCCAAACACACAATGTTCAAAAGCCACATGGCTAATAGGCACTAAGTTCGATTAATCTTGAACACTGAAGCTTCTAGTCTTGCCATTCATTCAACCGTGCAGAAACTCATAAGTGCCGACCAAATTCCCATATTGTGTCATCACCAAGCTCTGTAAAAGTGAAAACAGAAAAATAAATTTGTGACTTATGTACACACATATAACACTACAGTTTGTAAAAACAGAGTTAAAAAACGACATGAGTGCAGTATATCAAAATTCTAGTTACATGGTTAGCCCAGATGCACGGATAATTCCTCGTGTAAATTATGGCCCCCTGGTTGCATGGTCCTGTATTTTATTATGAACCTGGATTCAAGTCTTCTCATCTCTTTGATTCTATCCCCTCCTCTTTCCCTACTGGGAACAGTTTCCAAGACACAAAATGAGAGTAGATTGGCATTCCCCTTGTGGTGTGTGGCAAAATGCCTAGCAATGGGATATTGTTTATCCCCATGATTGATAGCCCGCATGTGCTCAAGAACTCTTTTTTTGGCAGGGTGTTTGGTGCTGCCAATATAGTATAGGTGGCACAGACACTTCAGAGCGTATATCACATGGTCGGTCAGACAGGTGACATGTTTCGTGATCTTGAATTTATCTGTATCTCTAGACAGCTGGACTTCCTTAAGGTTTTTACTGTTGCGACAGGCTTTACATCTGCCACAAATGTAAAATCCTTGCACTGGGTTTCTCTGACTGCTCTTTTCTGTTAATAGTGTGGGACACAGAAGATCTTTAAGGGATTTGGGTCTCCTAAATGTCATCTGTGGAAATTCGGACAATTCTGGGGCTAGATCTTTGTCTAGTTTCAGCACATTCCAGAATTTGCTTAATGCTTTCCTTACTTCTCTAGTTTGAGGATGATAGTCTGTGATGAATCTACTTGTCATGTTAGATTCTGGTTTGCTTTCTGTTTCTCTAGGTTTAAGTAGGCTCACCCTTTCTCTGAGGTTAACTTTCTCCAAGGCCTTGGATGTACACTTGGAGCTGTAACCTCTCTGTTTAAACCATTCTGTCATAACGAGGGTCTCTGTGGTGTAATCAGCCGTACTCTAACAATTCCGTTTTGCTCTCAGGAATTCACCCAAAGGAATAGAGGTAATCAAATTGGCTGGGTGGCAACTCTGGGCATGCAGTAGGCTGTTACCTGCCGTGTCCTTTCTAAATAGGATGGTTGTCAAACTGTTATTCTTGATTTCCACTTTTAAGTCTAAAAAGTCGATGGTAGAGGGGCTGATGTGGCTAGTGAAGGAGAGATTATAGTCATTGCTATTCAGACTCGCAACAAAGTCAGTCGCCTCATCTTGACTACCGCTCCATATGACAAAAATGTCGTCGATGTAGCGGAGCCAACGGACCACCTTGCTGAGATATGCTTCAGACTGGTGAACTACTAGCTCCTCCCACCTGACTATAATCTCTCCTTCACTAGCCACATCAGCCCCTCTACCATCGACTTTTTAGACTTAAAAGTGGAAATCAAGAATAACAGTTTGACAACCATCCTATTTAGAAAGGACACGGCAGGTAACAGCCTACTGCATGCCCAGAGTTGCCACCCAGCCAATTTGATTAACTCTATTCCTTTGGGTGAATTCCTGAGAGCAAAACGGAATTGTTCAAGTACGGCTGATTACACCAAAGAGACCCTCGTTATGACAGAACGGTTTAAACAGAGAGGTTACAGCTCCAAGTGTATATCCAAGGCCTTGGAGAAAGTTAACCTCAGAGAAAGGGTGAGCCTACTTAAACCTAGAGAAACAGAAAGCAAACCAGAATCTAACATGACAAGTAGATTCATCACAGACTATCATCCTCAAACTAGAGAAGTAAGGAAAGCATTAAGCAAATTCTGGAATGTGCTGAAACTAGACAAAGATCTAGCCCCAGAATTGTCCGAATTTCCACAGATGACATTTAGGAGACCCAAATCCCTTAAAGATCTTCTGTGTCCCACACTATTACCAGAAAAGAGCAGTCAGAGAAACCCAGTGCAAGGATTTTACATTTGTGGCAGATGTAAAGCCTGTCGCAACAGTAAAAACCTTAAGGAAGTCCAGCTGTCTAGAGATACAGATAAATTCAAGATCACGAAACATGTCACCTGTCTGACCGACCATGTGATATACGCTCTGAAGTGTCCGTGCCACCTATACTATATTGGCAGCACCAAACACCCTGCCAAAAAAAGAGTTCTTGAGCACATGCGGGCTATCAATCATGGGCATAAACAATATCCCATTGCTAGGCATTTTGCCACATACCACAAGGGGAATGCCAATCTACTCTCATTTTGTGTCTTGGAAACTGTTCCCAGTAGGGAAAGAGGAGGGGATAGAATCAAAGAGATGAGAAGACTTGAATCCAGGTTCATAATAAAATACAGGACCATGCAACCAGGGGGCCATAATTTACTCGAGGAATTATCCGTGCATCTGGGCTAACCATGTAACTAGAATTTTGATATACTGCACTCATGTCATTTTTTAACTCTGTTTTTACAAACTGTAGTGTTATATGTGTGTACATAAGTCACACATTTATTTTTCTGTTTTCACTTTTACAGAGCTTGGTGATGACACAATATGGGAATTTGGTCGGCACTTATGAGTTTCTGCACAGTTGAATGAATGGCAAGACTAGAAGCTTCAGTGTTCAAGATTAATCGAACTTAGTGCCTATTAGCCATGTGGCTTTTGAACATTGTGTTTTTGCCCACTGAGCTGTATTGCAGAGAAAGGTTTGACACCCCTGCCCACTTGGGCGTTACATGAGTTTTGACATTGTTGCCATCTCTCAGATGTCTGCATGGATTACTAGCGGAACAACCACGTCTATTTGAACATTTTGTTGTGCACTGCATCCCCACATGGGGATAGCGGTATCACGCTCTCTGAACAAGGACCAACCACCCAATAGGCCACTTAGCGCACAGCGTCTTTTGTTTACCTTAACCCCAGACCACTGACAACGCGCAGGCAGCGTAATCTCGAATTTAGAGGATTTATTCTACGAGATAAACTTTATGTTATTTAACAATTTATAACTTTCAGTTTTGCCTTAACAATGTATGTGCATGTAAGAATGGTATTTCACTGCTTTGACCATAGCCCGAATGTAAATCACGAAGTCTGTTGTCCATTACCTTTGGTATGACGCTAATACCATGTGACTATATATTACATGTCATTCAGTTTGCTCGTTCTCGTGAGAAAGCAGGTTTACCTGCGAAACGCGTCGAGACAAGCCGTTTGTAAATTAAACGTACGCTTTGCAAACTCGAAGTGGCCCGGACTTCTTTCTTTTCTACGTGAGAGAGTGTTTGGTTGGAACATTTGGGAGTCGCTACCCCGTCCGAGGCCCGCCACTGAAAGCGGCAGGGATCCGAAGCGAACTTGTTTTGTTGGATATATATATATATAATAAAATAATAAATATTAAACATGTTAAATAAGAAAATAAATATTTAAAAAATTAAGTAGATTTATTACAAATTCAAGAAAAATAAAAAAAATTACCTTAAATTAAAAAAGTTAAACACACATACATATTAATTAACATATAATTCCTTTAAAACAATTAATAAACTATTAATTTTATTTCATTTTATAGTTTTAAAATTATGTAAAAGTTTAAAGGTTTACATATACATATATATATGTGTGTGTGTCTTGGTGTGTGTGTGTACCAATAACATACAATCTAATAAAAAACATTCTAATATAAATTAAAACATTAAACTATTTAAAAATCTTCAAACTTAAATAGTAGGGAAAGTGTTGGATAGCGGAGGGGTAAAAATTACTATTCCCACTCCAGTGAGTGCAACAGTAGGGAAAGTGTTGGATAGCGGAGGAGTAACAATTAATATTCTCACTCCAGTCAGTTCAAAATTAAAAACAAACTACATTTTAATGATAAAAATATTTAAAAACCAAAATAAATTATAAAAATATATAAATATGTTAAAAATCAAATACAAATATATGTAATATCGCAATTTGGATAGCAGAGGGGTAAAAATTACTATTCCCACTCCAGTGAGTGCAACAGTAGGGAAAGTGTTGGATAGCGGAGGAGTAACAATTAATATTTTCACTCCAGTCAGTTCAAAATTAAAAACAAACTACATTTTAACAATAAAAATATTTAAAAAACAAAATAAATAAAAATATATATAAATATGTTAAAATCAAATACAAATATATGTAATATTTCAAAAAATTAAATATATATTATAATGTTAAATACATATAACAAAAACCTACACATTTTATATTAAGGTAAATAAAAAACAATTTCCAAACAAATAAATGTTTTAATAAAAAATTATTTAGAAACAAAAACATTAATTATTACATAAATATACTTTTTTTATTTCCTACACTGTAACACCACACAATTCACAACACACTTCTAAATTAAAACAAAAATGTACTTCCTCAACTAACAAAATTAATTACTAATTAAATAAATATTATTAATTTTTTTTAAACTTATACAAATTATTTAACTTTCCACACTTTACCCCTAGAATCCCCAAAACCCAAAGTTAAAAATAAACTATAAAAAAATAATTAAACAATTAAAAAATATACATCACATACATTTAAAATATGAAGTAAAATACATAACACTAATTACAAAAATCTGTATTTTAAACATCTATATTGTTGCAAACAATATAAATGACGTCTATATTTTTTTAAACAATATTTCTTACCTTAAATTCAATATTGTTGACCACGATACTCTAGCGGTTGATATTTCTTAATCACGATATTTTCAACTCGATATTTGTGTAAGTCGACAAATCCAACTCAATATTCAGTCTGCTGCCCTGCTGTATTGACCTGCTTCCCTCCCGTTTGGATGAAAAGGACTGGACCTGCATCTGTTGAATCTAAGACCTCAGAGTGACTTAAAGGGCTAGTTGGCTGGTTTTCTGTCCAGACTGTCAGGGATCGAAGGCTCCAACAAGCTTGAAAATCAGCATTTGAACTCTGACACTTACGAGTCTTACCCTGCCAAGTGGTGTGAACCCAAACCTGGATCCTTGGAAGTGGGCCTGAAGGTGCTCTGCCAGCCCATCCCTGGATCCATCACAACCAACACACCTCCTCTGCTGCATGGCACAACCCTGTGCAGAACCGACTCCTCACCTCTGCTGTATGGACTTTTCAGATGCAAAGTCTTCCCATCACAGCACCATCGGAGCCACCTCTGCACGATGCATGCCCAACGAAGGTCCTTGCATCCCAAGCCTCTTGTCGACGGGATCGCCAGCAACAACGCAGGACCTCGCATTGCAGCTTCACAGCTCCTCAGAACTACTAATCACCTCGGCTGAGCGGCGCATCCTCGACACAGGATTATGCATCACAAGCCCTTGTAGATGGGATCCTTGATGACAATTCAGGATCTCACTCCGCAGACTTGCACCTCCTTGGAACCAGCGTACCAGCTGCAAGCTGCATCCTTGACGTGAATCTCTGCAAAGCTTTGCAACCAAGATTTAAGGTACTCTTGTTCAGCGGGCCTAGCTGGGTCCATGTAGAATGCCCGCACTCCATCACAGTCAATCTAAACTTGTGACTTTGACCCGGTCTACTCATCACAGTCAATCTAAACTTGTGACTTTGACCCGGTTTAGTACGGCCAGATATCCACAGTTGGCACTTCATGCTTTTTGGCACTATTTTCTCTGGAAGTTGTAAACTTTCATTTCTCCTGTTCTACTGGTTCGATTTATGTTGTTTTGGGCTTGATTTATTTAATAAAATGTACTCTACTTTTCTGATTCTGTGTGGGATTTTTCTTATGTTGTCTTTTCACTTTATTACTGTTTGAAGTGCTATATAAATACTTTACACAATGCCTCTAAGTTAAGCCTGACTGCTCTGTGTCAAGCTATCAGAGGGTTAAGCACAGGTTCATTTGGGGTTTGCTTGTGCCGCAAGCTGACAAGGGTTGTAGTTGCTGTTTGAGTAAGGGTTTCACGCCCCCTCAACCAATAACCCAGTTTCTCACCTGCATATTTTGAACTTAGTCACTTTCTCGTTTTTAATGGGCACATTGAGAGCTTTAGAGGTGAGGCAGAAGGTAATGTGCGATTCTCACTGTGCCTATTTGTGGGTCGAAAGGTGTTGAGAATGCATGGTCTTGCAGTCTTTGACCTCTGTTCTGGGCAGAGCACAAAATGCATGTGTTCAAGAGGTACACAGTTGTCAAAATATTGACAAATGTGAAAGTAAAAGAAAATGCAGTGCTTACAGGTGAGTGGGAATCACAGAAAAGCTGTTTACATTTTCAAATCATGCTTTTAGTTGCATAGGCCATGCCCTTTTTAGAGACCCCTCCCATTTTTCATCTAACTTAAAGTCCTGGGTGTGGAAACACACATAGACTTGAAAAGTTACATGTCATCTGTGGGCTGCAGCACTTATTGTGCCATCCACTAGTGTGACAAGGGAAAATATGGCTTCAGGCCTACCATTGTAGCCTGACTGCTGCAGTATAAAACCTGCAGTGCTACCTGTCAAAATACCCCTTTTTGACAAGTAAAATCTTCCCTTTTAAATATTAGTAAGTCACTCCTATGAAGGTATGTAGCCCAAAAGGTAGGGTGCATGGTATTAAAAAGTGTGACATGTAGAAAATGATAGTTATCATGTCAATACATATTGCATAAATTCATACCTTGCAATGTTTAATAATAGTGATTGTGTCAAATTATTGTAAAAAGCATGTAAAAAAATAACTAGGGTTGCAGTCTTGTTTGAACATTTCTCAAGCAACAAAGTGCAGCCATAGTATCCACCACAAGGGGGCTTTGCACTCCAGCCGCAGGATCATACAGCTCCAGCTCGGGGTGGTTAAAAAAATATGTCAGGCTCACCTGGGGTCATGGATTTAATGACCCAGGAGACTCACTGTGTTATTAATGTTGTGGGGAGGGCTGATGAACTCCCTCCAGCCCTCAACGACATTCAAAAAATGCTTGGTGGTTCCCCTGCTCGTTCTTTTGGCACAATCAGCATACAAAAATATAAACAAATAGTCCTTGCTGCTCCTTGTCTGGAGCGGTGAATAATAAATTACCTGCTCTTATTGCTCATTCATTATTCTTTTTCTTTTACTTTTTTGGGTGCCCCTAGTGTTTTGAGTGCCCCTAGTGCCTAAAAGATCAAAGCATCAATCACAGACATCTAGTTGCTTGAGACTGGGACAAAGTCGAAAGTTATGTCCAACTGCAATGGAGCACAGTTCGGATACACAAAGTGGATTGGGTTGTGTATCACTTATTTTCTGACTGAAAATAATTTTTGAAGAAAAATGTCTGATAAGGTAAAGTTCAGTGGGGTAAAGCAGCCAGCAGTGTCCGAGGAGGTGGCGTCATTGGCAGGGAGCCGCTGGACGAAGCTGTGGTGAAGATTTCTATGCTCGAGCATAGCCACTTCTTTGGAAGTCGAAAATCTCCAGCAGGACAAAGCTGCAGGCTATACCTGATGAGGACTCCACAAGGCCAGATATCCTTCTGAAGAGGAGCCATTGAACAGGATTTACTGTTGTAGAAAAGACAGTAGAGGAGTTACAGCAAAATTCCAAGTTTTGGTTGTTGACTGTTTCGGCACATTTTGACACCACGTCCAAGGGTCCAGGGTTGGGTGGGTACCACATGAAGGGTAGGATTCAGTTCAGGAAGAGTCCAGGTGCAGGGTTCAAGTTGTTGGACCTTTTTGTGTCTCCATAACTCAGAACACGAGGTCAGCCAACTAGACCTTGAAGTCACTCTAGTACTCCTTTTTTCAAGCAGCAAAGCAGGCCTCAAGTAGCAGGGCAGTCCTCTAATGGTATAAGGCAGGCTTCAAGCAGCAGGGTTCTTCTCTGGTAGCAGCAAGGCAGACCTCTGAGGTACAAAGCAGGTCCCAAGCAGCAGGGCAGTCATCTGGAGTACAAGGCAATCCTTCTGGGGGTCCTGCACAGCTCATGGAGTAAACTGAAGAGTTGATCTTAGGGTCCCATCTTTATACCTGGTGCCAACTCTTTGTTTCATGGTTGCTACTTTCACAGTAAAATAGTGCATTTAGGAAAAATACATTTTTAAAACTATTTGGGGCTGAGTAAACTCATAACATCAGAATATGTTACTTTATTCCTGGCTATCTCACAGTTCGCCATCGGAGCACCTAAAATGACAGGGCAATGGAGGGTGTCTGCAACCTCAGAACATAACTCTGGCATGCCCAAAAGGAGGCACAAGAAGTACACAAATTGGCATTTCAAACATTTATTGAAGCAATTGTACTCTTGTGTAAAATATGTGTGCTGCAATATTTAATGTTACCAGTATTATAATAAAAGGTGAACCGAATTAAATCATTCATCGTGCCTTTGCACTATATATATATATATATGAATACATAGAATTGCACTCCTGCCTAGCACTGCCTATCCTATAAAGCATAGGGTGTGCAGGTCTGCCAGAATACCTTAGAGTGATCTAACTCCCCTTTTATCTGTGGGCAAGTGTCATCTGGCAGCGGGCCTTAGGGTTGTGAAGGCCACTGTCCTTTTCAGGATGGTGCTGGAATTCAGCTCGGCTAGAATTCAGGCATGGGGCTACCCCCCTAATTCATCAAGATGCCCCTCTGTCTAAACAGAGGCATAGTGTTGTTTGTAAAATAAACTGAACCCATTCTTACAGTGCCTGAGTCCCGGGGCTTTTGTTGTTGTTGATTCTATCCACCCAGAGATGTCGCCGAATGGACACCTACAAACAACGCCGTTTTGCGCAGTGTACTAAGTCCTTGCACAGAATGTTCAAAGGCCAGATAATATACCTATGAAGAAATATTACTGTAAGCAAAGCATTTCTGACTACATTAGCGCACAAGGCAGTGCAAGTAAATGTGTGTTAAAAGTCATTGTCTAAAAAGATGTCAACTTAAACGTGAGCATGTAAAATGGAAGTGTTGGTGCCTGGGCCTATGTAACCTCATGACACTTTGAAGTGGGAGAAACTTCTATACTGCCCCCATATGGTTCTAGAATTTTCCTTCCTCTCCTGCCCAGGCTCCAAGAGGTCTAGTGTGACAAAAGACTGATGTCAAGTTCTTTGTGAGTGTGCTCTGGCAGCCCCCTTTGAAATGTAAGTGGAGCAGAAAAAATCTCTGCTCCTCCCATCGTGGCTAAAGGGCCCTTCTTGCCAGTAGCTAGTTTCCCTTTGTCTCACTGTCTGGGAGGAATACATAAATGCAAACTCCCAAATATACACAGTCATGTGACCCAAAACACCGGTTGAAGGCACCAAATAGTTAAGACAAGAAAATGGCAATTTTCTAAAAGTGGTATTTTCAGAATTGTGATTTACAATCCAACTTTCCCTTAAATATTTTAAATTACAATTCTTTTGAGACCAAACATGATATGTCTAGCTGTTCCCAATCAAAAATTACCATATATTAAATGTAATAAGGTTACTCAATGTTATCCTATCAGAGAGGGAGTCCTCACAGTATTGAAGAACTAATTTTGGGAGTTTTTCTCTACCAGTGCATGTTCAACTTTTTAAAAAACACCCTACCCTACCCTATGGGCTATTTAGGGCCTACCTTAGGGGTGGCTTATATGTAATACAAAGGGGGCTTAGGCCTGGCAAAAGGTTTATTTTGCTCTGTCAAATTGGCATTTTAAAACTTCCAACAGGGGCAATTGCAGACCTGGGACAAGCTTTAAAGGGCTACTTGAACGGGTGGCACAAAAAGAATTAGTCCATCCTCTAGCATTTTATTAACAGGACCCGGTTACAGGTAGCACCACTTTACTAGGGACTTATAAGAAAATGTAATGTGCCAATTGGGTGCAAGCCAACTCTACCATGTTTAAAGGAGTGAGCACAAGCGCTTTAGCAACTGGAAGTTAGTAGGCAAATGTTTGTGGGAAGACTACCCTGAAGGCTGTCAGTTCTAACTGAAAGAGAGAAAGAGTGTTAATGTTAGGCAGTAAGATATCAAATCAAGGAAACAGTATGTGGGTTTGAAGAGTTCTATGACTTTGGAGAGTTCCATTTTGCTGATCCAGGAGACAGAGCTGAGGTGATGGTGATAAGTGGAGGAATCAGGTTAATTAAAGTGTACTAACATATGAGCTATCTGTATGCAACATTCATCTGCTGCTGTCAATGTGAGTCTGCTTAGTTGAAGGCCAGTTTGAAGAATTCCTACAATAGCGGTGTGGAGTGTTAAATGTTTGTTTTAGCTTTCCATTGTGCCCTTAGTATATTCCAGTGTTTTGGGCCTAGCACACCCAGGAACCCTCATTCGTTTTTAATTATTTATAGCTCAAGGATGAGAATGATACGATTTTGGATCTGTTTCTATGTTCTTATCTGTCTCTAGGTCCACGGAAGAAATTAGAGCTATTAACCACATGAAAATAGTTGATTGTAATTTTAGAAACAGCAGTTTTACAAATGCCACGTTCTGGGTTATTAATTCTTTTAAGTGTGTCATAGAAATGTGCGCACTTGTTTTAAGAGTTCAAGAGGACTTGTGTTTCAGTAAACTCAAACCCCTCAGTTTAGAAGAACAACACATTTGTGTCAGGGCTGCTCCAGACTGTTCTCCCTCCTGGCAGCTGTCTCGCCGGCTCTATTATGGCTGCAGAGAACACCCCAGCTCGCAGCTGACACGAGACATGAACACCAGCCCTCTCAAGGCTTAAGAAGAGAATAAAGTGCATTTTAGAAAGATTTCTTTGAAATGAATTGACATTTTGTCGTCGGGCTATAGGAGACTAAAAATAAACAGCTGTGCAGTACTTCATTAAGCTGCCTGCTTGGAGTGATTTGGCCATTGATTAGTCTGGGGGCTAATGCTGGTGCAGTCCTCATTTCGGTCCCAATTAACATCAGTTTCTGCTCCTGACCACTTGACCGCACTCACTCTCGGCACGTCTCGCGCTGTCGAGCAAAAAAACACATCCCTCTCTTTATTTCAGAAGAGATATGGAAGAAATGCTGAATCGGAGGCTCGGCCCTCCACCGGAGAGCGCGCTCGTCTTCGGAGGAGACGTCTCCGGCGCGCGCCGGGCCCCATAACTACTCTTTATAGCACAAAAGGGTTTAATTGAGATATCTGAAACCGCTGATGAGCACATCAAGCCGCCACGTGAACTGACAGCCTGAGCTCATCCGGTGTCAGGCCGGCTTAATCAGACTAGTCCGGAATGATGAGGATTCAGACGGCCCGGCCGAGGGACTCGCTCCGCTGCGCCTTCTGGGGCCAGGGTGGAGTTACGAGGCAGAGGGACGACACTGCTGGAACAACAACAGCGCGCGCCTCTGAAGGCACGCAGCAACCAATCTCCCAAAACCGAGCCTCCATTCGAATGAGAAAAGCATTCTGCAATTTGGTGCAATTTGGACAAAGTCTGAACAGTATGCATTGGGCAACCAGGAAAAAATAATAGAAATGAATGCTTAGAAATATTGGGGCACATGTATCAAGGTAATCATTTGAGATTACCAAATAGCGAATTTCAAGGATTCGCTATTTGGTAAATGCTAATGGCTATGCATGAAGAATTCTTAAATATTTTTGTGAATCCTGAACATTCCCTAATTGAGAATCGCAAATTGTGATGCAATATTAAGGAATGCATTCCCATTCATTTCTATGGCCCTATAGGCCCATAGGAATGAATGGGAATGTATTCGCAATTTGTGATTACCAAATTGGCAATTGCAAATTGCGAATGCAATTGCAAGGGTGCTAGGGGCCCTAAGGTCCCCCTGGTGCACATGTGGCGCACACACATTCCCTAAGGGCATGTGTGTGCGCCACATGGCACTTTGAAAAACGCACTTTTGTGCATTTTTCAAAGGATTCGCAAATGACCATCAACTTGAAGTTGATGATAATTTGCGATTCCTAAAAGCAATGTCGCATTTTGGAAATGCTACATGCATCTTTTTTAGGGAATTGCAAATTGCGATTCCCTAAATTCATTTGTAAATGAGATAATTGCGAAAATTGTGATGACCTATTTTGCTAATGCAATGCCTTTGATGCATCAGAAAAGGCATTTTACTGTCCGCAGATGCGCCGATTTTGCGAATTTGCCTGTTTGCAACCGGTAAAATGCATGCTGCACGTGCCCCTATAAGCCTAATTTATGTATACTCCATCACAATGGTGATGGAGTATGCATACCACCAAGGTGAAGGTCTGCCCACCCAAATTAGATGCAAGCGGACCATAAATGTAACTAGGGCTGAGACTACTCCGTTTCTGTCATGAATAAACACCTCTGATGGCCCTGTGGCATAACAGGGGGCTTTAATCTTTGCAGTCACATCCATGTATTGGGATAAAAATATTTTGGCAGCAGTGTGATGACCTTCAGTGTGTCACAAGAACAAGGGAAATAAAAACATGTATGAGAAGCAAAAGTGAATTCTAAGCCAACATTTCTGGATAGCACTTTCACTTATATCCACTGGAACAACCTCTAGATCCACAATCACTTCTACAGAACATAGCATCCACTTGAACTTGTCAAACTCCTGAACATACTTCGCTTGCATGGAGGCAGGTAATAGACTTCATTATCCCTTTGCACCTGTGGATGCAGAGTCGCATTTTCGGAGCCACTCTGATAGAAGCACCCAAACCAATCTCTGTGTAGCAGTCCCCAGTGTAGGGTTGATGTTCCCCTACCCTATCAAAAGACAGCATAGTTTGTAATCAACGTCCTGCCCTGCATCTGGGACTGGGTCATTGTTTTGTGTCCGTCACATCCATGGCACAACTCCTTAATGGTAGAGGATCTACTATTGAGTGCTTAATTTAGGTACACTTTAAAAAAAAAAAGAAAGTTAGTTCTGTAGGTCAGCCCCCTGTCACTATATATTGTTTTTTATTCTATCAAATAATTATCCAAGGCTACTGACAACTATGAACTGGCATTTTTGGAGAGATAAAGTATGCTTGTCTAGAACTGGGAAACATAAAATTTTTTGAGGAGTGATCCAAAAACCAAACCACACTGAACCCTTCAACCGTGAATAGCAGCCAAGTGTAAAGTCAACATTGCTGTCAACTATCATAATGCATTGTGTTGCATGAATACACCACACACACACAAACTAGACAATCAATTCAACATCCTTTAATATTCTTCACTTGTCTAAATCTATTACTATGTGTTGGGGCTGGTGCTTCTCAGCAATAGTGTAAAACCCTTGTCCTTGTGACTTTCCAATGACTTTCTTCTACGGCAGACATCATTAGGTGCATAGAAATATGTTATCTATATGTTAAACATGTGTTTCTATGCCTTAACTAGGTCATTTCAGGTGAAATAAAATGTCATGTATGACACTAAGATATCCTCACTGTCACAACATCAGAAAGGATGATGTCACTGACTTTCTTTTTAAACGGTAACTGTCTTTTCCATTTTGGTGGGAATTAATCATATGCATTATTAAAAAAAATTTGCAGCTGTAAAATTAGAACAGAAATGATAAACAAAAGAAACAATATGGGTATAGTCAATGATATGGGTTACAATGATCCAAATTGATCGGCGAAATGTATTATCTTGTGCCATATGAGTGTATAATATTGGTGAAGACAGGCACTAAGTAGACATCTGTATCTAATGTTACGTACATGAATAAATGTACAAATTTACAGAGGCTAAGGGCAAGGAGAGGCAGTAATCACTTGTGTTCTTCTAGTAACTATAGATTGCACCTCAATGCTTTAGTAAACACCTGGAGGGTCGGACAGGCACAAAATACTTGGTGATAGAGGTCTCAATGTACATGTCCCACCATTAAGGGAAAAATGACCGACAGTGACAAAAGATGGCTTTAGAATGAATAGGAGATGATGGCTATAAGATTATGGGTTCTGGTTTGTAACATAGCAGAATAATATAGCAAAGAGTTGGAGGAGATGCCATACACTGATTTGTGTACAAGTGGCAATTGCTTATATTTGGCCCTGTTTTTGGCAGAGATCCAGCTAACCAGATGGGTATAGGCTACCATGCCTTAGAGCTACATCCATATTGCCTGGTTTATTGATTGTAGGGTGATGTAACACACTCCTTTTCCTCAGTATTGTTTAAAGTACCTCTTTAGACAAGGTAGGTATCACTGAAATTCGAATAAGCTATCAACAGGAGGTATATTGCATCTTAGTTTAATATCAGTAGCCCCTGTTTCCCCCTTGATGATTAGATTTTTAATAATTTGAGGCATACTATATTTTTAAAGGTGCTAACAATAGTTCGAGAGATGTCTGTATAAGTACAGCATCCCCTTTCCACATCTGTTTACTCTGCCTAAACAGCTCCCTAATGTTAAATTAGTATACATATTTAAAAACAGATATATTCAGTGAAAGAAACAAGGTTAAAGTGATGTTATATTTAGGTATGCTTATAAGATCTTAGCTTACATAAAAAAAATCATTAGATATTCACTGAAAAATCTAAAGGGTAAAGTGAAGCTGTAATTTGGTCTTGAAATAAGGTAAAACTAACATTATTTAAATTTACTATTTATAATTTAGTGAGCTAAATTGAACGTACTCCCTTACCATGCACTTTTTAAGATATCACATTATTCATGACATATAAATTACATAATTTATGACATCACTGATGACCTCTCAAAGGACATCATTGATGAGGTCATTGATGACACCAAAATTATAAGCATCATAAAGTTACTCAGTGCAGTGGACATGTGGGTCAATAGCATGGGAATAGCTTGAGGCCTGGAGGAGAAACTAATTGAACATTTTAAAAGTTATATGGGTGACTGTTTTCAAATCACAAATGTTTGGGGTGAGTGAAGTACTCCATCTGGGGTAAATGAAGTACTCCATCTTAAAGAAGGTGAAGACTGAGTGCACCTGCCGTTGTCACAGAGATATTTTTGAAAGTAAGTTCTAAAAATCTCTGGGAAAGGACAAAGCTGCTGTGGACAACACATCAACCACCAGTGGATATCCATTCATGTGACCATGTTGAATAGTTGTAATACAGTGATATCAAAATGTTTTATATGCTGTGCATGTGGATTTCCAGAAGTTCACTACAGATTTTGAGGCATTACAGATCATTGAATAATGTAGAATTTAGGGATGTTCCAGTTAGACCATCTCATAAGTGATGTAACATGTGAGGTCACAAGCAGTGCATGTGGGCGCGTAAGTTATAGTTAGCTCAGGTAACTATAACTGCTGAATTTCACTGTTTTTTTATGAGTGAAATCGAAGTCTAACTATAACGTCCCTGAAACCTTTGGTTTTTTCAATGAGTATATATATTTTATTTTTTGTGTTTGCACTTATGATACTAATTGCTCAAACATTAGCAAATGATACAAACCCTTTGCAAGATTTTGCAAACAGGGGTGAAATATAAAGTGTGTATTGATGAATTGATATAAAGTTCGTAGCACAATGAACTTTGAATGAAGGATGAATTTTCTATAAAGTTTCATTATTTTAACCGCATGCATGCGGGGCGAATTCCGCCCGTACGCTGGGTTTTGCGAAAGCGCACTTTGCATGACGAGCTGGGCTCGTCATGAGCGTGCGAGGAGGCTACGCCATGACGAGCCCAGCTCGTCATGAGCGTCGAAGGGGTTAAATAGGGGCAGAGGAATACACTGCTTTTTACTTGTAAAATATTTTGTTTATGTTGATGAGGCGTGTCCTGTGTGACGTGAATATATGCCGGTTTGAAGAATTTTGAGGTCAAGTGACCAAGACCGACACAGTTCGAAATGCATCTGTTGCTTTGCTAATAATAAAAATATATATTCACCGAACTTCGTGCTTCGTTGGTGTGACTGCTTTTCTTTTCTTTGAGGAGGAGAAATTCTTTGGAATATATATATATAATCTGTGTGTATGTGTGTGTGTGTATATATATATATTAAACATCTGAGGATGTCTATCTATCTATCTATCTATCTATCTATCTATCTATCTATCTAATTATCTATTTATCTATCTATCTAGCTATGGCTTTGACCCTTAAAACATGTTGAAATTTGCTCACTCCGAATTGGCCTGTTTAACTAACTTTCTATGGAAAGTTAAATGCCATCTATGGACTACAGCAGTATACTGTGCCATCCATTTGAGTGACAAGACAAACATAACCCAAGACATACTGCTATAGCCTGGCTACTGCAGGTTTAAAAAGGCAAACCGACCTGGCAAACTTCCCCTATATAACTAGGAAAGTCCCTTTTTAAAAATAATAAGTCGCCACTATGTAGACCTTGTAGCCCACAAGGTAGAGTACATGGTATTTAAAAAGAGGGCTGCAGCCTGTCTCCAAATTGTGGCAATAACATCACTGATTTAGAGATATTCTCTCTTAACCTATTGCACATGTATATCAAAATTAAGTGACTTTGTGTTTAAAAAACTGTGAATCTACACAGGAGAACTCCATGTGGTGAGTGTTCAAATACCACAGCTACAGGTTTCATGTTGAGGCTGTAGACAAAAAAGAAATCAGGGCCTGATTCACACCTGTAACTTACAAGTAGTCAAGTTACGAGTGCAAAAATTCCATCCACAGTGCGGAGACTCTGCCCTGAGTACAGAGATTCCAAACTCGTAACTTTACTACTCGTAAGTCACCTTTGTGAATATGGACTTGCGTGCGTCATTAGTCGAACAGTCACCAAAGAACCACAAATAGGATGGATTATATTAATTGCTTTGCTTTTTGCAAAAGCATTATTGTTTTAGCTGTTAAAAAATGAAGAGATATGCGATTATTATAAAAGCGAACTTGTACTGTTGAATCTCATGCAGATGGTAGCTGTGGAGTGCAGGTTTGAGATTGTGTTTAGATTTGTAGCATCATCATCCACTGGCAGACAGCGTTGTTCTACTGGGGGGACAGCAATGAATCTGCAAAATTACTGATTCGAAAAGTTGCCATTCCATATGGGAATCCATATGTCTAATCTCAGAGTCCATACTGTTGGTCTAATCAGCCATGTGTTAAGATTTTCCCAAAATAAAATTATACAAGTTTGCAGTTTTTGTCTGTCATTGTTTCTTAACACATGGTTTGTTCAGTGACTGGGAATTTGAGGAGAATTCATTTAAATATTTACAATAAAAGGAAATGTTCGCATTCACGAATAGTTCTTGATCAGCAGGAAAGTGTGAGTGTTAATAAGCAAAGAAGCATACATGCAGCACTGCTCTGTGGGTTCTAGCCTACCGTTTTAGAGCAGCATTGATTTTTTTAATGTGACCTTTTTGCAAGTGGTACCTAGTTGTAAAATACAGATTGCTAAACACTTTTCCTTCTTTGAGGATACAATTGTTGCTAGTGCGCCGCCTGGGTGCGATTGGGTATGTGTTGTGCGCGTTATAAATTAAAGTATAGATGCAAACCTCACTATAAACACAGTCTGGCAAATGCACGATCTATGGATTGAATTAATAGCCATAACATTCAAGCAGTGGAGCGCTGTACAAGATGGTGGGGAATATATGAGGAGTCACCATGATGACATGCAACAGGATCAAGGTTCACGCGACATCTAATCCCGGGCTGCAGCAGCTGTAGTTACTTGAAGAGAAAGTGTCTTTAATTTCTTCTGGATTCTGAGGAAAAATGGAGACTGATGTATCCTTGTAACAACTGAGTTATAGACCCTTGGACAAAACCAGGAAGTATCTCCACTTCTTGTTTTAGTGGGCCATTGTTGTTCGTCCTTTGCTGACTGTGAGAAGTTGGGTTGTTAGCTGACGGGGGTGAAACCCTTAATAGCCACAATCTTTGTCAGGGTGAACCATAAAAAAGTCACTAAATTAACCTGTACTTAACACTCTAGTAGCTTGCCAGAAAAGCAGTCAGGCTGTAGTTAGAGGCAAGGTGAGAAGTATTTATGCAGCACACAAACAGTGATAATGTAAAAACACAACACAAGAAAAAACCCACACTAATTTTGAAAAAAACATACTAAAATGTAATACATTATTTGACACCAAAATGACAAAAATACAATCAGTAGAACCAGAGATATGTAATTTCAAAGATTTAAGTTAAGTATAGTGCCTAAAAGCATGAAGTACCACTTGAGGTTATCTGGTCACTCGTTGAAAGTCATGCTCAGGCCGATGGCGATGAATCGTGGGCCGGATACAGTGACTAGGTTAGTCCCTCTTAAAAAGTTACCTTCTAAAATCCAGTGCAAAGAGGTGAGGCCCTGATGGCGGTGGAGTGAGTTGTGCCATACGCTCCTCTGCCATCCAGACCGATCGTCGTTGACCCTCACAGGGGTACAGGTTACACTTAAGCACCAGGACTTGGGCTACAGGCTACCACGACCCCAGAACACCTCCAAAGAGAGACCCTCTTCAGTGCCCGAAAGCTCTACTCTGCTATACAAGTCCCACGTGGCCAGTGCCACAACAGTCAAGATGGAGGGCGCCATAAGCTGAGGGTTGCTGTACATAATACATGGCCTTCCTGGGAGAGATACCTGCCCGGCACTGCGGCGGAGGGTGGAGATACCTCTGAGTGGACTCTTGTTGACCAGGAATGTCCAAGAGGATTGTGGTGGTCCACGAGTGTTGCGGGCCCCACTGGTCCCCTCACTTGAGGATGTACCCCCCTGAAGAAGCCAGTGCTGAGGCCTGTTCTATAGCATCTGAGCCCGGAATGACACCCTTAAAGACCATGGAGCAGTGACTAAGGCCCTGGGCCAGACATGAGGAGCGGTGTCACCGGGGCCCATAGGTGCTTTATGAATTGCAGGACAAGCTTCACTGCTGTGGTGCCCAAGGTCCATTAGTGCTGTAGATGGAACTCTCAGCCCACTCCTTCACTGTCCTCCAATCCAACCTACAGACAGTCAACCAGCAGTCCTTATTGTACCCTGCCTGCAGAGACACGTCACTGAGCAGCCCAGCCCTGCCTGGTTCCCCCCAGGCTGACACCTCCCCCGCTGCCTCCAGAACAATCTTGTAGGCACAGTGAGTACTGCTTTTCAGGCAAATGGGAAGACACTGAAGCTACCACATGCACCTGTGGGTACTCAGTGATTTATGATAGTGCCCAAGCGCTCTGCCTCCCGCAAAGGTACTACTATGGGTCTCTACGCTGTCCACCCCTTAGACTTGCAGATTGGTCCCTGGCGTTGATTATCCCTGTAGTAAATGCCTGCATCGGCTGATGGATCATGGAAACATTGGGTCAGCAACTCAACTGACAGTGTTTTACTGAGGAGATTGAGCACTTGCATGCCTTACACACTTTTCTCAACCTCCTCCTGGCATAATTGAAAGATAAAAGAGAACAATCAGTCGCCGACATGATTACCCGCCCCACCCCATCTGCCATTAAGGATCCTACATCCAAGTGAGGAAATGGCCCAGGATCAGGTGCCGATGTCCCGTGCCTTTCTAGACTCCCTGTTTGACTCCATCAAGGCTGACATACAAGACCTCTCCCAGGAACTGCAAGCAGTAAAGCAAGGCCTGAGCTCCATGGGAGAGAGAGTATCCTCTCTGGAAGATAGTAAAATGGCCTGGGGCTAGGAGGTCGAGAATCTGAGGCAGGAATCCCTTCACCTACACGAACGACAAGTGGCACTTCAGACCCATGCAGAGGACCTGAAGAACGGGTCCCACTGCAACAACATTTGACTGTGGGGCCCTAATAGCCACTGAAGGCTCTGACATATGGAGCAAGCGCTGTTCTGCTACTTGACAAGGTCCACCAGGTTGATCGTCCAGGAGGTCCCGACACAAGACCCCCAGATATCCTGGCATGTGTCCATGACTTTCAGACCAAAGAGGATATCCTTAATAAGGCCAGAGACTTTCACCCTCTGCACTTCTGAGGTCACCACCTGGCGGTTTTCAGGACATCTCCATGCTAACTCCCCAGCACTGCAGAGTCTTCAAACCGATCACCAGATTGTTATGTTCCTGGGATGCGTCTTATGGATGGGGTCACCCCTTCAGATTGATCTATCAATGGGAAAAACAATTGTTTCAACCCAAGATGCTGGAGTAAGCACGCCTCATCTTGGGCCTACCAGGGGACTCCCATGACCATTCTGAGCCCGGGTCCTCTCAGGCTTCCCCCTGTGCCGCATTCTGACAAAAAGCAGGTAAATCCAAGAAACATCCCTGTCCCAGTCCGAAAGTAAGCGCTAAGGAATGTCAAGTGGTACTGGACAAACTGTTATCGGATACCGGGTACACCTGACGTTTGACACCTCAGTTGCCTGGTTACATCGATATCTATAACTACCCTGGATCTTTCTTTTAATATCCTGGACTGGGTTGGCAGAGGTGCAACACTATGCCTGTGCTTATTGAAGATTGCACTACACCACTCCAACTGAACCATGGACTTGTTTTCACTTTGGTTTTGTTCCTAGTTCTCTTTGGAGTTCCTTACTCACCACTCCTTCACACTATTTGAACTAACTTCAACTACATAAATGAGCAGGGTCCCAGGTACCCCCCTCTACCAATTTTAGAGTCCCCAGTCCTTAGGTGTCAGCCTGCAGGGTGGTGACATGGATTCTATGATCCTCTGCCCCTCTGGAGGGTAAATTTATATCTCTCAATGTTAGAAGCCTCAGCAACCCAACAAAATGGGCAGCAGTCCTATCCATCTTAGAGCGATCTGGCAGTGACATTTGCCATCATCAGGAGACCCATCTCCTCACCCAGAATGAACATGAGATAAGTCTTGCTGGACCAGCGAAGAATGGTTGGGTTGTGATATTAGTTTTCAAGACCTTCCGGGGAGATGTGGTAGGTAAAGTGGCAAAGATTAGGGGTCAGATGCTTGCACATTGGATGCAAGCGGGCTATCTATGTGTTAACCTTGCATCCCTATATGCGCCCAATGACCAACAGGAAAAATGTATTATGGAAGACTTGACTACTATTCTGCACTCCCCAAATACGTCCTTTTAGTGGGGGGCAAACTGAAACTCGTTATGAAGACAGACTTGGATCGAACCAGCCAGAAGCTTGGCCCTACAAGGGCGTTTTCTCCCCAGGGTTCACATTGGTTGACTGAATGTGGCCTGGGAGATGCATGAAGGCTATCACACCCTCATACCCACAACTATACATTCTACTCTGTGGCACATAAAACAAACGACTGTATAGATTACTATCTGGCTATCCTCGTGAAACAAACTTTTATCAAGGAAGTATGCATTACTGCCTAGGTCACTAATTGATCATGCCCCCCTCATGATGGTTAACGAGGTGGACCAGAGAGACAGCCGGCCCTCTCATTGGAGGCTGTGGACTAGCCTCCACCTGAACGAGGCCAATGTAACTGAGGTGGACCAAGTCATCTGAGGCTATCTCCGGAATAATGATACGGGTGAAACTTGTGGCCACTTTATGGGAAGCACTGAAACTGGTTGTTAGAATGGAACTGATAGCTATATCAGCAGCTGCCAAATGCCAACAGAGAGAGCAATGACAATGTCTGGGGGAAAGGTGCTTGAATTAAAAACCATAACCAAATGCACTGAGGCCCTCAAAGTGTGGTGGGATTTAGAAAAGTGCCTGGACCTTGACAGGGCAGAATATGCAATGTCCCGTCCTAAACATAAATTCTATATAGGGAGTATTCACTGTGGCCAGATGTTGGCTCATCACCTTCAAGCAAAAACACAGAGAGATACTGTTAAAATATCGCATGACAATGAGGGTACAGAAATTTGAGAAGACACGCAAATATCAGCAGTCTTAAAAGAATACTACAGGGCTTTGTATACAGCCCAGGACAAACCCCAAATAGAATAATACTGTACCTGGAGGCCTCCTGGGTTACCCCACTCACCTTAACACAGGCTGGAGAAGCCCAATAAAATCGAGGTAGTGATCTTCGGCCATCGTTAGATGGAAACCACTCGAAGCCCCATGGCCTGACGGCTACTCACCCGAGTTATACGTAATATTCTGTTGCACGCCCTGGCTCCACTCCTCACCCGGATTTTTTGTTCATTTGCAACACTGGGACTATCACTGACACTGTTTTCAGGGCTTCTATCTCTGTCATTTCTAAACCTGGCAACGACAATACTCAATGCAGTTCTTGTAGTCCCATCTTCCTTCTCAATGTCAATGCCAACCTATTCACTAGCATACTCGCTCATTTCCTTAATCCTGGCCTGATTGACCCTGATCAGGCTGGATGTATTCCTGATTGTCAATGTGGAGATAATACTAAGCTCATCTTATATCTACCTGATAAAATCCATTGATAGTGGAAGAAAGCCCCCTTAAGAGTTAATGCCATACCTAGGTATTCAACTGTCCTGCATAGTAACTAAGACGGTGGTACGTAGTTATAAAGCTTTCACCTCTCAAGTTCAGACTGACTTAACTAACTGACGATGCCTGCACCTTTCCTGGTTGGGCACAATAGCAGCTGTTAAAATGACAGTTCTTTCAAAAATTCTTTATTTCTTTCAAACTCTATCAGTGATGCCTCCAATGCACATCCTTCGGACTTTGCAGCTGAGGATCAATAGTTTTATCTGGGATGAGAAAGAACCACGAGTACATAGGTAGTTGCTATATCAATCTCCGCCTGAGGGTGGACTGGCTGTCCCTGTGGTAGCTAGGTACTACCGAGCTTCACAGCTTCGATTACTGGTAGAATGGAGTAGGCCCACCTCTGAGAAACACTGTTGCTTTTGGGCCACGTAGTGGCAGGAACCCAAATTTCGAAGGAACCCTGGTTACCTCATAGACACAGGGTCTGGAGTCTCTACTCATCTCTGGTGACCGGGCTCACCTTCAAGGTAAAGGACGCTGTGGAGCTTCGAGCTGGACTGACCTCCTTCCCTTCTCCCATGACACCCATATTAGCCATTCTTGACTTTCTGCCGGGTTTGTAGAAAGAAGGATTTTGACTATGGCAGGACATGGGCTGCAAATGCATAGGGTGCATGTTTGACACAAATGGAGTAATCTCATTTGACCACAGGAAGGAAAATTAAGGCTTAGAGAGAAAAGACATCATCCAATACTCACAAATTCGGCACTGGGTGATTCACCGGTCTGTTAAACCACAAGCGGTGTGCCCCATTAAGCCCGTCAAGAAATGGGTTTTCTTCAAACGGGATGACAGGCGTCTTATTCCGTAGATTTATGCACCCCTAGGCCAGTCTCCACTACTAGATAAAACAGTGGGACTGAAAAGGTAGAAGGTGGAATTCGTTAGAGCAGTCAACACCAAAGACTGGGAAGATATTGATTACCAAGCCAGACACACTGTGCACAACATGGCTAGCACAGAACCAGCATACAAAATTGTCTCATATTGGTACTTCATGCCCAGCAGACTCTAGAGTTGGTGTCCCAAATGCACAAAAGAATGCATGAGGGGCTGCGGAAGGACATGCACCTTATTGCACTTACTGTAGCAATGCCCAAAGCTGGTCTGTTTCTCTGAGAGAATTCTTGACGCTATAGATAGGGCCTTTAACATTACACTCCTGAGGTTTCATGCATAGACTATACTTGGTCTTTCCAACCCAGTGACATTTCCTCTGTGATCACTGAGGGGAAGACAGATTGCTTCGGTGTTAGAGCCAGATCATACTTTTTTCTTCGGGCTCCAATAGGACCCCTGACTACCTGGCTTGGTTGCATAAATAATGGTGCATCTTGTGGAAGGAAAAGCTGTCACTAACAGTGGTATCAAAACAAGACACATACCCCGAGCAGTGGGCTCCCTTCATTTCCATTCTATCTACTGAATTCAATGAGCTGACATGCCTGACTCACCTTAAGTTGTTGCACCTGCTCCCACCCCACCAGAGACAACTGTTGAGGCATTCCCAGCTCTGAACCATTAGGTACCCGTTTTTGTGGACTCTGGTTCATAGCAAAGACTAGGTTTAAGATGCAGGCATTGCCACCTTGACAAATGTGTGACTACAGGGGCATGCCTCCCTTTGACTCGCATGATTCCTGAACCATCTCAAATCAGGGTTATTTCCCAGAAGGATTTGTCACTAGGGGCATATGTGTGAAAATCCATGTTTGCGATTTTCAAATAGCGTTTTTTTGAGAATCGCTATTTGAGAATTGCAAAAAGGGATGCATGTAAAAAATCACACTTTTTTGCTATTTCTTAGTATTCCTTAATTGCGATTAGCAAATTGCGAAATTGCATTTAAGGAATACTTTCCCATTCATTTCTATGGGCTAGGAGGCCCATAGAAATGAACTGGAAGTCATTCTCAATTTGCGAATCGCAATTTGAGAATTGCAAATTGAGAATAATTTCAAGGGTGCAAGGGTCTCATAAGGACACCCTGATGCACCCCTGAAATGAACATGTGTGCGCATATGGCCACATACAGTCCCTAAGGGCATGTATGTGTGCCACATGGCACCTTCACAAATGCCAAAAAGTGCTTTTGTGAAAGAAATCTCAAATTACCACCAACTTGAAGTTGGTGGTAATTTGAGATTTCTTAAGGAGAAATTGCAAAACTTGAGTGCTTCTTGCGTAGCATTTAAGGAATCACATTTTGCTATTCCTTAAATGCTTACGCAAAGTTAAGGAATCACAAATTTTGTGATGCAATTTTCTTCATACATCCCGTTTTCCAAATTTTTAGTCGCAAACGCGACTTTTTTGCAATTCGCAGCGTTTGCGACTAAAAATATTGTTCATACATATGCCCCTAGGTGAGAGCTGTAGACCTCACTTTTTTAAGCATGGCATGAATAAGTAGACAGGCAGGGATGCTAACAGCCCTGATGAGAGCCTATAGGGCTGGGATCCACCAGCTAAATGACACAGCTGAGATGACTCTTTGATGTTACACAAAACACAAAATGAGAAATATTTGCATTTTAGTTCCCACGCGTAATAAAACAATTCACCAGAATGGACTGAAAAGTCATAGCATTCTTCATTAACGCTGAAGATTGCAAAGATGTTTTCAGCATATCATCTAGCAAGTGGCAAGGATCACTTACAGGAAAGCATTTCAGCTCAGGTATCAAATTTGACAGGTCATCACACAACTTTTTCATATACGTAGCTAAATCACTGCATATACAAACAGTATCACTCCAAACTTTGTTGAACTTGGTATGAACTTATTGCAGCAGAATTCAAAGTGACACTGAATTCCATGTACTGCAAAAGTCAGGTATCATGTTTTGACCCCTTCACAAATGCCAAAAAGTGCTTTTGTGAAAGAAATCTCAAATTACCACCAACTTGAAGTTGGTGGTAATTTGAGATTTCTTAAGGAGAAATTGCAAAACTTGAGTGCTTCTTGCGTAGCATTTAAGGAATCACATTTTGCTATTCCTTAAATGCTTACGCAAAGTTAAGGAATCACAAATTTTGTGATGCAATTTTCTTCATACATCCCGTTTTCCAAATTTTTAGTCGCAAACGCGACTTTTTTGCAATTCGCAGCGTTTGCGACTAAAAATATTGTTCATACATATGCCCCTAGGTGAGAGCTGTAGACCTCACTTTTTAAGCATGGCATGAATAAGTAGACAGGCAGGGATGCTAACAGCCCTGATGAGAGCCTATAGGGCTGGGATCCACCAGCTAAATGACACAGCTGAGATGACTCTTTGATGTTACACAAAACACAAAATGAGAAATATTTGCATTTTAGTTCCCACGCGTAATAAAACAATTCACCAGAATGGACTGAAAAGTCATAGCATTCTTCATTAACGCTGAAGATTGCAAAGATGTTTTCAGCATATCATCTAGCAAGTGGCAAGGATCACTTACAGGAAAGCATTTCAGCTCAGGTATCAAATTTGACAGGTCATCACACAACTTTTTCATATACGTAGCTAAATCACTGCATATACAAACAGTATCACTCCAAACTTTGTTGAACTTGGTATGAACTTATTGCAGCAGAATTCAAAGTGACACTGAATTCCATGTACTGCAAAAGTCAGGTATCATGTTTTGACCCCTATCCCAGATGCTTAGGGACAGCACTCTTTTCACATGTACCTGTCACCACATCTTGCATTGAAAGAATAAAGCCTGAGGTGTTTGGCAATTCACCTGCTATCAATACTGGCTTGCTAGAAAAGGGAACTGATGTATCACGGGGTTTTACCAATTCTCTGTGGGTAAATGTGATAGTACATATTGGGAAAGATTCTTATGAAACCAGCCATTTTATTTATCAGTGAAAAAATCTAATGTAGCCAAACTAACAAATATGATTTTCATTTTTCCTGTTTCTCTGCAGTTCATAAAATAATTAAACATGACCTAAAACATGATTCTAAACCCTGCATCTTTAGACCAAAGACCACAAAACTGTAAAAATCAAAAGGAAGAAGAAACAATATTTTTGTGACATCCCTAAACAACAAAACTCAAGCAGAATAATGTTGGCCCAGTCTTTCTTGCTGCTACATTGTATTACAAAGTTATATTATATTGGCTCATGCAGGAAGACATACAAATTACTCTTTTCCTCTCCTTTGCCTTTCTTTGAATGGCATTTAGTTTGTGGTTGTGCAGGTGTTTTTCCAGTGTTTATATATTTACACTGGTGAGGGCTATTTCCCTTTTAGTGGGGGTTTGTCAGTTATTATAAGTTTCAACCTAAAATAGGATAGCCTACCTATGGGAGAGGGAGGCCTCACAGTAGTGAAAAACAAATGTGTGAGTTTTTCACTACCAGGACATGTAAAACTTAAAGTACATGTCCCATCTTTTAGTTGAATTCAACCTGCCCCATGGGTTTTCAAAGGCCTACTTTAGTGGTGAAATATATATTAAATAGGAAGTTTTATGCCTTGGAAAGGGGTGTTTTTACCAAGTCCTATTCGCAGTTTAAAACTGCATACAGGCTACAATGGCCTGGGACATGTTTTAAGGGGCTACTTGGTGAGTGACACAAAAAGTGCTGCAGGCCAACTAGATGCATTTAATGTACCTGTCCTGGGTATTCAGTTTATTTATTTGTGTATGTTTTATTTATAAAGTTTTATATAACATGAACTAGACCCTGGAAGGGTATCAGACCGATTTACAAATGCTACGTCAATTAGATAGATTGAAAAACTAGGAACATATATATGAGAAGATAAAAGGAAAACATAAATGTTGTCAATACTTGTTGTAGATCACGTCAAAGAGATAGAGTGAAAAACTAGGAACATATATATGAGTGGATCACAGGAAAACATAAATGTTGTCAGTACTCAATGTAGATCCGGAAGGTATTCAAGAGTGTGTTAGTCATTCACACTTAGGGCCCAATTATGATGCGGGCTGAAACGGCTCCGACATTCGGTCTAAGCCCTTCGGCCGCATCGTAATTGGCTGGTCAGATTCCTTTCAGGCTGACCCATTTTGATGGGGTCGGTCGGAAGGGAATCCAAATCGGATTTCCGAATGGCCTTCAACGGACTCGGGGAGCCCGTCCACTGTTCGGAAAGCCTTCAGTAATTCCTCGGCCAGCTCATTCTGGCCGAGGGATTACGATGGCAGATTCCCAAAGCCTTTCTGTGCCGGCCTTCCCGACACAGAAAGACTTTGGGAATCTGAATTTGGGGGCCCCCAGCAGGGACCCAAGGGTGCAAGGCCACCAAATAGCAGCCCAGGAGGCACCTATGTTGATCCCTGCATCAAGTGGCAGATACCTTGAGGTGCCTGCCACGGGGTGCAGGGATGTACTGCACCTCTGCTCTTTACAATGAATGGAATGCATGCTCCCATTGTAAAGTATAGGAATGCAACTGAAAAGTGTTCAGTCACAGCCTAACTGCTGGGTTGGGACCGACAAAAAGAGGTTGTTTGGTCCCACTTCCCAGATGATGTCGCACGTACTCAGGTCCGTCCGACATCATAATCGGCATCTTAGAGTCAAGCGCAGATCCTGGTAGGTGAGCTTTGTCTGGTTAGTACCCAACTAGCTCAAGAATTGAGATCAGGGTAGAATTTTGTTCATTAAAAGTAGTTTGACTTCTTTTTTGAAGGAAGTGATTGAAGGGTTCATTCTAATTTGCGGGGACAGGGCGTTCCAGATCCTAAGTGCTAGTCCGGAGAAAGTATGTTTGTATGTTTTCTTTTTTCAAAATTTTTGAGGTTTCAACAGCAATGTGCTGGTGCTTTTCGAAGTTCTTCCACCACCTGATAAATCCAGTTTATTGGCTAGATACTTTGGTGTGTTGAAGTGCAGGGCTTTTTGTGTCATGCAAGCAATTTTTAGCTGTGTTCTTGCCACATAAGGGAGCCAGTTCAGTGCTTTTAGATCAGGGGTGATGTGGTTATTCTTTTTGGAGCCAGTGATGAGTCTTGCAGCCGCGTTGAGGGAGGATCTCGGTGGAGCCAGTTTGGATCTCGACAAACCACATAACTTTGTATTCCCTTAGTCTATTCTGGGCATCACTAGAGCTTGCATGGCTGCTTTGAGGTCGTCAGCAGCGAGGAAGAGTTTTAGGTTTCTAAGAATGTTCATATGAAAGTTTGCTCCACTTATGGCTGTGTTGATGTGTTCCGGCATGGTGAAATTCCTGTTGTGTTATTCCCAGTGATCTTGTGCAATCTATGATGTGTGGGGCACAGATGAAGGCTGATAAGTGTTTCATTCAATTTTTAATGTTTCTGTGTCCTTGTGGTGGGGAAATTAGGAGAAAATCAGTTTTGAGTGTGTTGACTTTGAGGTGGGTTTTTGTCATTCACAATAAGGAGCATAAGAGGGAATTACCAATCATGTTGCCCTCCACCTCAAAACGAACAATATAACAAATAGACCAGATTGTGCTCTGACACAAAAGCTTTTCAAGGATCTTGGGGACAGGATATTGAGACCTTGGCCCAAATGAAGGCTTCTAAAAAAGGCCAATAGTGACAAGACCTGGGTGTGCAATTTTTTATGTTTGTCAGTCCACCCCACTTGTACCCCCACTTGGTAGTGTATACAAGGAGACAAATGAGTGAAAGGTCAGAAAGTACCTCACGTAAGCATCACCAAGGGAGCTGCTGGTAGGTACTTACCAGTTTGCTCACGTTTTTCATCATTGGTGACTTTTGTGACCATGAAAAAATGAATAAAGTGTCAAGCTTATTTTAAGAGGTGAAGAAAAAGAAAAGATAAAAAATGATATGTAGAAGAATGCACAAAGAGTGCTTGTGTCATTCTATCCCAACTAGACCCCGTGATGAGGGAAAGGGTTAACTCACTTCTCCAAGCTAAAAATTTTGTGTGACTCACTTGCAAATAAACCTACTTTATTAGATGCCGTGAGCCCACTGAAGGTTAAAAAAGAACAGCATGTTTCGGACCACTTCAATTAGGAAAGGCCAACATGTTTCATTGCGAAGTACCTTGTGGCAATTTCATCAGGGCTCGGGCCATTCTTCACTTCACTTGAATTTCAATCTGAGCCAAGGATGACATGTGGATTTTTTGGCAGCCAGTCGTGGTTTTTTTGCAGTGTTGTGTTGAGTTAACGGATATCATCCGAATATGATATTTTTAAGTATGTTGGATATCATCTACACACATGTGGTAATGAACAGTTTTGATCTAGTATTCCAAGCGCGTCATCCACAAGGCTGTTTTCATGCTATGGTTCTACCGGAAGCCTGATTGGTAATGGTCAATGAGGTGGAATTGAGTTATGTGGCTGCATAGTTGGAATGGACGCATTTCTCCAGTAGTTTTGCTAGGGTAGGAATAGTGGATATTGGACAGTAGTTATCTGGGACTGCGTGGTCCGCTGTAGTTTTTTTTAGAATGTGAGTTGTTCCTTTGCTGTTTGGAATTCATTCTCTATCTTGTTAGATTTTTCCAGGAAGTAGGAGGCAAATGTGTTTCAGTTTGGTTGTGAGTTGCGAGTCGCGACCTAATGAGAAAGAAGGCGTTGGGTTGTTGAGAGGATTGACGTTTGATAATTTCGAACAGTTTACTTGGGCGATTTCTAGCCTTATTTAGTTGATCTTTGAAGAAATTCGCTTTTGAGGTTCAAATGTGTTTGCCGTAAATGGTCCTCCTTGATCTTAGTCGCTTAAGGTGCTCTAGGGATGGTGAGGTTCTCCATGCCCATCCCGCTAGTCTCAGGTTGCATCTTTGATCATGTAGGCTCCCATTGTACCATGGTTTGGAGTCTTTACTTTACTATGGACTTACTAGTAAATTAAAAATGCGAATCTGGTGTTAGCCAGTTTTACCATGTTTAAAGGAGAGAGCACAAGCACTTTAGCACAGATTAGCACAGGTAAAGTGCACAGAATCCTAAAAGCCATCAAAATGGGTTCAGAAAACAGGAAGGGTAATGGCAAAATGTTTGGGGTGAATCTGCAGTAATGGCCAAGTCAAACACATTCTATCATATATATTGGTCTAGTCTGCCAGCTATAGTGGTGCACCGGAATATACTGCCTTGAAGGTGACCACAGAATGAAGTGCAATGTATGTGGTTTATGTAGAAGTACTCTTTCATGGCTTCTAAGGTACCAGCTGGGTTCTGTGCTACTTGGAGTATGGTGTTGGCACTATTTGGAAGGCAAAGCAAACGGTTCATTCCTAACTTCAAAACTAGATTATGCCATTCTAAGATTAGCCATCTTCGGTGAATTCAGCTCTAGATTAAGCAAACTTTGATGCAAGTACCATATCACACCCCAATGCAACAAAAGAAATTGCTGTGCCATGTTACATCGAAGTGAAAGAGCAGAAATAAGCAAGCTTTGCTCAAATATGGAGCAGGTCTGCTCTCTCAAAGCACTGATGCACCTCTGGATGCCTAGAGCCAATGCAGGAACCCTTCTGCCACGACACAAGTGTGCCTGTGTTGTGGTCAGAATAGTTTGTGTGCAAGAAACTAATTTTAAAAGCTTATTCCTCTTTGTGTGTGCTGCAGAATGTAGCAGACATAAAAGGAGAAGTAAAGAAGAGAGATATTTCACCTTTTTATGCCAGCTTTGGGTAGGTGCCCATGTTTACTCACTTCAGTAAATGTGGGAGTGTGTCAGAATACATGGCTAGATGCACAGGTACACCAATACTACACCCATAAAACACCCCCTCCCCGATGCAAGGTTGTGTTACTTGTTTTTTTTTTAACAAAGCCATTTAAACGTTGATGTTCTAGTCTAAACATAGATGTAGACCTACTGGAGTACATACAAAGCCACTAGGGTACCGAGATACCAATGTATAGATGAGGGCAGTTTTAGAATTTAGGCAGATGTAGAGCGACTTTGGTAGAGGTAGGTGTAGAGGTTTTAGGAAATGGGCAGAATTGGAGGAGAGGGTTCAAAGAATCATAATTGAGGGAGAAGCAAGAGAAATCAACTTATGTATGAAAGAATGGATGATGAAAAGGGGAGTGTGGTAGGGATTCTCCTACAAACAAGAGAAAAAAGATTCCAGATGGGGAATAGGAAGGATGAGCTCTGAATTTATCCCCCATAAAACACCAAAACAGATCTATGCAATACAGGAATAATAAACATTTCATCATGTTTTACACCAATAAGGGCATTTTCCATGATGAATTCGACATCCCTGAACTTCGATTTGTTGTGCATGTAGAAACTTTCTCCAGGAAAGGTTTGCAGACATGTTTTTTCCCAGAATCACCCACAATTTGAAAAAGAGAAATCTTCATAGCACAAGGTAGCCCTGTCACCTGCACAGGTAAATGTTATTTTTGGGCTTAAGGGGTGGTTTAGGGTTGGTTTGGTGTGTTGTGTTTAAGGTGAGGTTTAGCATGCTGCAGCCAGGGATGGTTACGGCCGATAATAGGAGAGAGCTGCTTGATATGGGGGGGAGGGGCTAATGTGTTTAGGTTAGGTGGCAGGAGAGAGCCGATAGTATTGGGGAACTTTTGTGAACTATTAATTTTCAGGAAAGAATTTGTGTGATATGCTATTTACCAGTAATGTGTTCTATTGTCTCTGATCGTTTAGAAGTTATTTGCAAAGATGTTCTTGCTGTTGCCAGCATTCTTTGCTTCCAGTCAGTGTGGGACATGCCCCATTTCTGCCTCATTGTCATCATCATCACTTGTGTTATGCATCTTTTCCTCTACATCTGGCACACACAACATCAATATTGCGCAGCGCACAGTAAATTAGTACTATAGCTCATACATCACTGCTCCACATATACATTTCAGAAACCAGAAACATCCTTTCAGTAGCTAAAATGCCCTCTCAATTGTGGTATGTATTCTTATGTGTGACCTGTTGTATGCAGTAGATAGTTATTGCAGAAGGCCCCAAACCATGGAAAATCATCAACATGATTGCGTATCTGGATAGTATGTCATTCATCAACATATATTTTTAAAAGTCACGGGCATAAGTGGAGGTGTGCTCTTATGTACTCCTCAATTAGGCATTTTATATGAGTGTGCTGTGCCTCCATGGTCCTTGGTGTATGCAGCTCTTCTTCAGGATTATGGGTACAAGCTGGTAATTGATGCCATAATGTGTGAAGCGTTGGTCTCCATTAGCCGGACATTGGTGCATGGCCCTCCTCGTCCTTTCGCTGCTGTCTCTTCATATCTTCCTCCAATGACCTCCTCTCCCTCTCTCGGAACCCCTTTTCTTGTCCCCATCTTCCTTCTCACCCTCTCCTCTGATCCTGACCTTCCGTCTTCTTCCGTCCTTTGTCAGTTCCTTTCTCCCTGCTCCCACTCATTCCCACGTTTCCCTTCTCCCTCTTTTCCCTTAACCCTATTTTTCCCTCGCTCCCATTGCTCCTTAATATCTTCTGTTTTTGTAATGATCTAATCATTAGATGTATTTGTATAGCCTTGTTTTTCCTCTTCCTCGCAACGATCTTTCATGTAAATTTTGTAGCGTTTGTAATGTGCTAAATTCCTCATGTAAAGCGCTCTGATACCTCCGGGTCTAGCAGCGCTATATAAAACTCTTAAAATAAAATAAAGGTACAATCTGCACTCTATCGTGCTATTGTGCTATTGTGCGCTGTATCGTGCTATTGTGCTATGGTGCGCTCTATCGTGCTGTTGTAGAAAAGGTGCTCCTAGGTCACAGGTCTTCAAACTACCTGGTACTTATGAAGAAGAGCATTGTGCTGAAAACAGTGCTGTGTTTTGTATTTTTTTAAGTGTGCCAGTGACCCACTCTGTAATGGGCCATCCTCAGGGCATGAGTCGGGGGGTACACATGGGTGGACAGCATCCACCCACTTTATTCACAGGATGAACGCCGTCCACCCTGCCGAGAATTTGGGCCCCACTGAATAATCTGCTTACCTCGTCCCGGTGTAATTTCAAAACACTGGGACACTTTCAGCAGCGTCTGCACGTTGTCTGCTTTCCATCTGCAACAAGCAAAAACGTGCAGGCGGGACAGGGCTTTCTTATTTAAGACTCCTGCTGGGCCCATAACAAAGGCAGAATTTGAGAGGTCATCAGACCTCTTTATGTTCGAGTCTCTTGGCTGGGAGCAGTCAGGAGCCTCACACATGATGTCAAAGCGCTTTACATCAACACGTGCATATTACATGTACAATAAATTATATACGTTTCTAAAATAATGTACAGGATGTGTTACATAAAACTGGGGGATTGCAAGGTGTAGGAGTTACATATCATCTTCTATAGCTCACTGTGCTATATCCTCACAATGCACTCAGACATACACATGATAGACCTGCTAAACATATATGTGAGGGTTTAGCTCTGATGCCACTTCTTGTGATGCCACTCCCTGTAAAGTTGTGGCTTGTGATGCCACTTTCTATGATGTCAATTCCTGTGATGCCATGTGTGATGTCGTGCGTCGTGATGTCGTGTGCTGTGATGCAATGTGCTATGAGGTCACGCGCCATGATGTCGCGCGCCGCGATGTCACTTGCATCCAGAACTTGATTAATCTTTCCCTCTGTACAGGGCAGGTTCCTATGGACTGGAAGAGGGCGCTAGTAAGGCCACTGAGGAAGAATACCACCATCCCCTGGACGGAGTTGGCGAATTTAAGACCCATCTCTCTTCTCCCCTTTTTGGGGAAGATTATAGAGAAATATGTAAACCGCCACCTATCCAGCTACATTGAGCTAGTAGGCGGTCTGGATCCTTCTCAGTCGGGATTTAGACCAAGACACAGCACCGAGACCACCTTGCTGTCAGTCGCAGACGATCTACGCATGTTCCAGGATAAAGGTTATTCTGTTATCCTGGTTCTGCTGGATCTGTCTGCGGCGTTTGACACCGTGTCATATGACATCATGACAGCCAGGCTAGTTAACATCGGCCTGGAAGGCAAGGCGTTGTCATGGCTGAGGAGTTTCCTGACAGGCCGTACCCAAAGGGTCACCCTGGGCGATTATCGGTCAGAGGAGTTGGAGATCTCTAAGGGGGTGCCACAGGGCTCTTGTTTGAGCCCTACTCTGTTTAATATCTATGTGGCCCCCCTAGCTAACATCATGAGATCGTATGGATTTATTCCAGTGTCATATGCAGATGACACCCAACTCCTCTTTCCGTTTAAAACTCTTACGGTGGAGGTCAGGAACTCCTTTGCCCAGGGGATGAAGGCGGTGGCAATCTGGATGGCATCAAACCTCCTGCAGTGTAATGTTGCAAAAACGGAGGTGATGCTGTTCGGTGAGGCCAAACTTCTATGGACCCCAGACTGGTGGCCTCAAGATCTTGGCCCGGCTCCAGAACCCAAGCAGGTGGTGAAAAACCTTGGCGTCCGACTTGATCAGGAGCTTTCATTAAAACATCATAGCAATCAAGTGGTGGGCTCCTGCTTTCATATCATCGGGATGCTAAGAAAGGTCTTCCCTCTACTACCTGACTCTACTAGGAGAACCTTGGTGCAGGCCCTAGTATTGAGTCGTTTGGACTACTGCAATGGGTTGTTGTTGTCAACAAATGAAGCGGTAATCTCTAGACTCCAGGTAGTCCAGAATACTGCTGCCCGTCTGGTCCTGAACAAGCCCCCTCGTACCCCCTCTAAACCCCTTTTGGAGAAGTTGCATTGGTTACCCATCAAACAGAGGGTGAAGTTTAAGATCTGCTGCACAATGCATAAGTGTCTACAGGGAAATGGTCCAGCATATCTGATTAATAAATTCTCCTGGTATACACCGACACGTTCTTTGAGATCCAGTGAGCAGGCATTGTTACAGGTTCCAAAATTTAGCAAAGTGAGACAAGGGGGAAGATCTCTTACGGTTGCTGGTCCAACTTTGTGGAACAGCCTCCCACTGTATTTGAGACAGTGCAAGGATCACCTTCCTTTTAGGAAGCAATTAAAGACATTCCTTTTCCAAAATTGACTTATGTTTATGGTTAGGGTCCGCTAGTTGCTTTTTGGCTGCCAAAGGCGCGGAGATACTCCTTCGGGAAGTGATCCTAGCGCGGTACAAACACGCAAATAAATAAATAAATAAATACTGCCTAACTAGGTTAGTCCCCCAGTTTCTTTTTTTTTTGGTTCTTGTGCCCAGGCCAGCCTTAATCTCCTCCATCACTCATGCCCTGGCTGGGAGTGTCTGCCAAATCTCTAAGATCTCTCCCCTAATTTCTGATAAAGGATCACACTATGGATGATTACTTTCACATCTTGGGGAGACCAGGTTACCTATAGCATGTTGACACTCATCTATTTGGTTGCATTTTAAAGAGGGATAACTCAAGAAAAATTTTTGAATTGTTAAATACGCTTTGAACTGCAAATTGTATGGAATGTGAAAAATACATTTTTCATTCTGTGGAGAAGAAGAAAATTGTTAACACAGGGGAGGGTGTCAGGGCATTAAAAACTTTGTAGACCAGTGCTTTCAGCTGACATACTTCACATACAAGGGCAGACCTTTTTTTCCCACCAAATGCATATCAGGTATGTCAGTGTGAAATTTTTTTATCTGTAGCGTTTTAAAGCCGAACCCGGAAGTAAACCTAATTGTTTCCACAAGTATAAATCACAATGCATGCATTCCATAATCATATTGCTGGCTTACATTGACCTAGCATGTGTGGCATATCCTGCTAGGGAGCACTCCGTGCGGCAGAAAACTCTGTTGGCCTGAACCATGGACTGTTGTCCGACCCAGCTCCTGCCAGTGTCGGAGAGGAGCCGCAGTTCATCAGGCCTGCCTCCCACCCGGCCAAGGTCCTTCAAACAAGGGCTTCGCTGGCAGTACAACCAATTAAAAGCCTGCGCGCGCTAATATACTCCACTAAATGGTGCGCCGTGGAAGAGTCCCGGGCAAGCCTGTCACCGCAGCATCCCTCCAGGTAGTTATGGTGACGGAATCTCGTCGTAAATGAGGATCAATGCCCAGCACCACTTTAGAATAGTAATTCCGTAATTCTTATTCAAATCCAGCAGGCAGGATAATATAACTTGATCTGAATTAGCCGTGTGATCCTGATGGCATCACGTTAATGGGCTGTTCACCTAATTTATGTAATTTTTAAAAATTAAAGAGTCATATTTTAAGTCCCCACACTACAGTCCTTCAGATTGAAAGTACATGCTGGAAAGTTATAGTGCCTTCATAAATCAGTTTGACTAAACTTTCTGTCTTGTTGACTGTTCTCTCCCAAAGTTTAGCTTCTCCTTGGCTCGGGCTACTTCCTGCCTTCGGGGAGCCATGCCGCAGCAAAGCCTATCGAAGACTTATACACATCCCTGAGCATATGCTGGGAAGCAGGCAGACTGGATTTGTTAACTACTGTTTCATCTGCTAAACAGAAGACTATGGTGCTTCCACCCACACACCTCACAAGCCAGTTTAAAAAACATCATGTTCCAAGTATTTAAACAAAAAAAAAGAACAAAACCAAACAAACAAGATTGCGCAAGTCACACAATTACCGGGTGATCACAGTTATCTGTCCGAATATTTTAATTAAAAAATATATATATATATTTTTTAAATAGGAGGTTTTGAAAAATAATGTATGGGTAATTATTATATGACGCAGAAGCTCTTTTTGGGACTTACAGAAAAATGAGTAGGGAAGATGAAAGAAATGAAAATCGTAAGAAAGATAAGTAACACGTTAATAAAACATTATGAGAAAAGAACAGTGGGTGGAAAACAAAAGGAGAACACATGATCCACCCCTTCGGCCTGGGAAGACTCCTGGTGGCCGACCGCACTTGGAACCGCTCCAACACCCACCGACCACGCACACAACCTATGGGTCATCCTCGAATCCACCCTCTCCATGACTAAACAGGTCAATGACGTCTCCTTCTGCTGCTTCAACACCCTCTGCATGCTCCGCAGGATCTACAAGTGGATCCCCACTTAAACGAGAAGAACGGTCACCCAGGCCCTCGTCAGCTGCAGGTTGGACTACGGAAACGCCCTCTACGCAGGAGCCTCGGCCAAACTCCTGAGACGGCTCCAACGTATCCAGAACGCCTCTGCATGCCTGATCCTCGACATCCCTCGCCGCAGCCACATCACCCCCCCCCCTGAGAGACCTGCACTGGCTCCCAGTCAACAAAAGGATAACCTTCAAGCTCCTCACCCACGCACACAAGGCACTCCACAACACCGGACCAACGTACCTCAACAGACGACTCAGCTTCTACACCCCCACCTGCCAGCTCCGCCGACCTCGCCACAGTCCCCCGCTTCCGAAGAGCGACCTCCGGCGGCAGATCGTTCTCCCACCTCGCCACTAAGACCAGGAACACCCTCCCCATCCACCTACGGCAGACCCAAGACCTGCTGACCTTCAGAAAACTCCTCAAGACCTGGCTTTTCGAGAGGTAGCAGCATTCCCCACCAACGCCTTGAGACCCTCACGGGTGAGTAGTGCGCTTTACAAATGATATGATTGATTGATTGATTGATTGAATACTAGAAGAATCCTAAAAAGGAAAAAGACAATATAAGAGACAAATAGTGCACACTGGTAAGGCATTAAGGGGACACAAATAAAGGTAAGAAGCAAGTCTGAGAGGTGGGAAAAAGAGGAAACAAAGAAAGTGACTTGGGGCATGGATTCAGAAAGTGGCGAAAGGATTTCTATAGCTAATGTATAAATAGTAGCATTGAAAGAAAGACAGAGGCTGTATAAGAAAGAAGGAAGAAAAGACGGAAAGAAGAGAGCTTGAGACAAAGTATGGTAGAAGAGAAGACAGGAAAAAGAAAGGAAGCATGAATGGATGTAAGGAAGGAATGGAGGAAAAACGAAGGAGACAGGGGGAGATTAGGATTTGCCCAGAATCACAGGATGTTGAGCAGACGCTGAAACGCGAATCTGGTTCACTGCCTAGCTCCAAAGTCGGCAGGTCTGGCCGTTAGGCCACATCCTCATTCTCGTTCTTTATAAAACAACTTAAATAAACAAATAATCTTGTATTTTCATTACGAAAATGCACGAAGCACATCTTGCTATTTCTGGGTGACGAGCAGAGTTCATGTTTGTAGATTTGCTGTCTCCAAGAGTGTGCTCGACAGACTGGGCCGAGGCTTCGGCCGCGCATTCCGTGACACCCACACTCAGCCCAGCAGGACAACGACGCGCAGCGGCGGCAAGGAAAAGAAGCCAGTCTTTGACACTAATCTGCTTTGAATATTTTCAAGCACTTAGAAGCCCCAGGACTGGACAATATACAAATTGCGCATTACATCACGCGCTCATTACGTATGATACCCTATTTATAAGCGAGGAAGAATGAAAGTGGTCGCAAGTGATAACTGTTAGGTTCACGAGTCTCTCCCAGCGATCTCTGCTAATGGCTTGTGGGCGCCCCAGAGTCACCCCAAGGCAGGCTTTTAGCGAGCGCCTCTCCTCTCGCAGGCCTCTGTAACGAGTATCGCTCGTCCCTTCTCCGTCGGCGCAGATTCATTTACCTTATCAAATTAAAGTACATGCGAGGAATCGTGTTTAAGTAATAAAACCCCACAAGCAGCTTCTACAGAAATACAAATGTAAACAAGCACTGGCTAAATCAATAGGTTTGGCTGTAATGTTGAGACTTTGAAACACGTTCAAATAAGGAAAGCCCAAATGTATATTTATACATGGTTATGATTGTGTGGATTAGCATATTAAAGCCAGCTTTGGTGAAGTGCCCTTTAAATCTTCGTTGAACGTAGAAATTAAGTTAGGACTATATTGGAGCGTCCCTTGTCTTCATTATAATTCTTTTGTTTGTTACAATGTGACACGAAGGTCGGGTGGTATTCGAGGCCTTCTTTATAGTATGGTCGTTACTATGACAGAGAAGGAAAATGCGTTTAGAAACGATCACATGAAATTAATAAGTGTGTCTTTGCCATCCACTTAGCGAATCTAAAATAAAACACCCGACACCGAGAGAGTTCTGAGCAGCTCCTAGGAGTAGGGAACATATATACAAACTTCTCCATTAACATGGGCATTACAAAATTCTGATTTAGTGATTTGAAAGAACAAATAACAAAACTTGACTAGTGTATGCATATACAATGAATGTATGACTTAAAACATTAAATCTGTAATGGTTGAGGGTTATTTTACAATTAAAAAGAGTCCCCCATGCTTTGCAAAGGAATGCAAAAGAATACTTCCATACGGTCAATTACCTTAGGCAAGAGAGTTATAGTTTTGAGGGTTGGAGCCAAGGCCCACTCAATGTGTTTGTTAAAGTGTTGGTGACAATAGGTCTTGCAAAAAGCTGGGTTGTCAAACTATACCAAAAAAATGAAAAATAGAGGCTTCTATGATATATGAAATAAAAATAAAATAGCAAGAGATAATAACAAGCAGTATGAATTCATGTAATAAATATCAGATCACTGTACAATCAATGCTTAGGGCCTCATTATGATGCGGACAGCAACCAACAGTTTGTCGGTTGCGGTCCAAACCGCTTCTCCTGCTGTGGTCCGACCGACTCATGAGGATGAGTGCAGTCAGAGGCAGCAGTCGAAGGGACCAACCGGCGCCTTCAGACAGGCTCATGGAGGCCATCGGTCGGTCCAACGCTCCGCATAGTCCCTCAAGGATGGCGTTTCCGCAGACAAGATTATGATTTAGGTTCCCGGCAGCTGTTCCATGTCGGCCTTTCGGACATGCAATTGCTGTAGGAAAGCAAAATTGGTGGCCCCTAGCAGGGCCCCTTTTCCCCCGCCCATCCTCATCTAGGCGTGGGGAGCCCCTATGGTGCTGCCCTGGAGATCCCTGCACCGTGTGGCAGACACCAATGGGGGCCTACCACATGGTGCAGGGATTTTCACAAACTCCCATTTCTTAAGGGGAGCTTGTTCTGTGGGCGGTTTCCATATGCCTTCGCATCGTAATCAGTTGTTTGGAACCGCCAACCTATGGTTGGGCAGTTCCTTCACCAAAACGATGTCGGTCGGAGGCAACTCCGACTGACATCGTAATCAGTGCCTTAATGTTTTGTCTGGCTCTAACAGAGAGACATTAGTGTGTATACCAGATTCTAAATCTGGGAATTCAGTGCTATGATGTAGTATCAGCGGGAAACAAAAGTTGTTTCCCACTGTTGCTTTATCATAAAGGAAGGCCTAACTGCATTGACAGGGCTCTCAGAGAGCTGATGGAGAGCAGAGAGCACGATTTCGGAAGCTCGGAGCCCGCAAGTGAGAGGCATGAGGAGGTGTTTCCAGTATTCAGTGAGAGAAACTAGGAGCACTTAGTTCCGTTAGGTGACAATATTAGTGCTATGGACGTCAAGTTGAGCAGCCCTTAGAAATATGTAAGAAGCACAGAAGAGTATTTTTTTTCTTCTGTCCCTTCCCTCAGAAGTGACTGGAGACACTCACTTGGTGACTGGAGTTGAGAGCTGATAGAGAGGGACTTGTCCTGAGGAATGCCTCTGACCCATGTAGGTCTTGATTGATGACAGAAACATGTAGACTCACAAAAACAGGCTTGAATTTTATTATCTATGATGGGATTTGGGTTTTAATGATGGGATTGGGAGGTTTGATCATTAAAAGGGACAAACTAGTAACTATCCTCTATGCATTTTTATAGTGACGGTCCTACTATTAGTGTTGGAATAATTGCTCGTACACTGCAACTGAAAAAACATCTTTTCCAGCAGCTGAGTAATCACTCCAAAAAAGATTCTCACTAAGAGCTCCTAAGGGCACCCACTACGTACCGATAACTATGTTGTGGTAGGAGGAACCGGATGATCGAGCAAGCAACTGGTAGTGGGTGAGGATTTCCATCCTTTTTAAGGAGCACCTAATTTTTTTCTTCTTGGATACCAGTCACTCTAACTAAGGACCTTGCATTTCCAATAATATGTCAATATGTTATTGTATTGGAAGGATAAATAGGGTGGCACAACTCTTATGTCATACCCCTTTCTTTGTTGTTACCATTTTAATGGCACAGGAATCTCTCCTACGCAAAGGATTTGTTATAAGACCTCCACTAACATTATACCTTCTTGTGGCTATTCCAAGGATTCCCACAGAGCAATAAGGAGTGATACGTTTATTTACTGTAGTGAGCCATATGAATTTAGAGATACAGAGTGGGCTATAAGGAGGACACTTGAAAGCCTTAAAAAGTGACATCTTAACGCCAAAGCTCCTGCTCGCCCTCAGCCACTTACTCATTTGGCTTGCATATGTGGCAGTGATCAGCTACATCTGAATGCTTGAGTAGACTGTAGGTGCATTGCTATTTTATGTTTTTGTGCAGCTTCAGCCAAATGTTCATGCTAAAAAGTTTGGTGGCTTCTGTGACTTACATCCTCCTATGTTGTTTGGGAGCAATGTCCAGAGCTGAATGGCTTTTTCTGACTCGAGAGTTGCTGAGCAAACCAAAACAGATACGACAATGATGGCTGCTTTTAAATGCTGTAGCGAATCTTGGAAAACGCAATATATCACACGAACCGCTATCAACATACCCATTTTTGGCGGGAATACGAATATACGGTTAGACATCCCTGAGCCAAGCAACAAACTCTACTTACCCCTTAGAAAAACTTTGGTTAAAACTCATCTATATTAAGATAATCGCGGATTTCAAATTACGGATACATAGATGAAAACATCATCAATTTCTTCAGACCACACAAGCCTATTCACAAGGACCAAAGTGAAGTCAACTATATAAAAAAACGGGACTGTCAACAAATAAATCAACTACATAGGAAGAATCTTACTAAATGTTTCAGCAGCATTATTATTCAGCACCTACGCCAATCTACTGATTGACTGTTATCGTAATCACAACAACTAATCTTTGGAATGGAAATGATGCTAAAGACGGTGTCCTGATGAAGGCAGCAGTGCCGAAACACACGTAGTTTTCATTCTGCTACTAGCCATCATCATATACATCCACTTTCCATGTTTTAAAAAATCAATATGACTAATGAATGTAAATAATGTGTCAAAATGCATCAGATAATAAAATGTATATATCTTTTTACAAAATAAGAGTGAATTTAAAAATTATCAAAAGAACAGAATAAAAAAATATTTTTCTAAATAAATTTCATTGAGGACTTACCCCTTTTTACACCCTCTAAGTTAAGTTGTTTTAGTCACGTTTGGTATTGTTATTTTTCCTAACCTGTGCTATTTCCCTACATATAGCAAACCCATTTGTTTAGTAGGGGTCCCCATTGTTTTACAAAATCTATTCCAAGGATTCCCACAGAGCAATAAGGAGTGATACGTTTAATTACTGTAGTGAGCCATATAAATTTAGAGATACAAAGTGGGCTATAAGGAGGACACTTGAAAGCCTTAAAAAGTGACATCTTAACCCCAAAGCTCCTGCTTGCCCTCAACCACTTACTCATTTGGCTTGCATATTTGGCAGTGATCAGCTACATCTGAATGCTTGAGTAGACTGTAGGTACAGTGATATGTTATGTTTTTGTGCAGCTTCAGCCAAATGTTCATGCTAAAAAGTTTGGTGGCTTCTGTGACTTACATCCTCCTATGTTGTTTGGGAGCAATGTCCAGAGCTGAATTAGTCAACACATCTTGTGGGCGGTTGCTTTTTTACTGCTGAATAATACCAGGGATTTACTGATTCTGAGTGTGCACATTCTGGATTTGATGGCGGTGCTGTTCCTCAGGTGGAGTACACAGAGTTTTGCCCAGTCCGCCCTCAGCTTAGAGCGCTGAGTTCTAGCAAAACTCGACCAACCACTGAGTGGCGGAGTTTTTCTTCATTCACTTACTAATGTTAAATTGGTGAGCGAGAATTTGCATCCCCTAGCACAATTTTCAAGCGCTAGAACGCCTCTCAATGAGATTTCTCAATGATGGCGGGCAGACCGCAACTATTCACGTTGTGAAAGCTCCCAATCGAGTAGAAAATCAACTCGCACAGCAGAAAGAAATAGGCATAGATGCATCAAGGTAAAATCCGCTCGCAAATGGACAGATTCTCAGAATCTGCCCCTTTGCGACCAGTATTTTTGCATTTGGGATGCATCATCCCAAATGCAAAATTCGCAATTTAAGAAATCGCAAAAATGCGATTACTTGCATTTAAGAAATCTCAAATTGAGATTCCTAAATGCAATGCATTAAAGTTTAAAAAATAGCGGTTTCACTAATAGGGGTCGCAAATTACCACGAAGTTGAAATTCATGGTAATTTGCAAAATCTTTGAAAAATGCACTAAAGTGCATTTTTCAAAGTTCCATTTTACACACAAACATGCCCTTAGGGCATGTGTGTGTGCAAGATGTACCCATATGCAGATTTCAGGGGTGCAACAGGGTGTCCTTTTGACACCCTGGCACCCTTGAAATTGCAATCTCAATTTGCGATTCTCTAATTGAGAATCGCAAATTGAGATTGTCTTCCCATTCATTCCTATGGGCCTCTAGGCCCATAGGAATGAATGGGGAGGTATTCCTTAATTGCGACTTGCAATTTCCGAGTCCCAATTAAGGAATTTTAAGAAATCGCTATTTTTGTAGTGATTTCTTCATGCATAGCATTTTGCTATTCCTTATTAGCGAATCGTTATTTTTCGCTAATAAGGAATAGCAAATGGGTTCTTGATGTATCTGGGGGATAGAGGCCTCTGGCACGCTACGTGATGCTGTTTGTGTTGCTTTTACAGCGCGGAACATGGTCCCGGAGATAAAAATCAGAGCAACGTGCCAGAATTCAGCCACTCGCTGAGCTATGCCGAATCATCTAAGTTTTCACTTAACTCCATGGAATTCCACACAGTGAAACTCTGCGACTTACGCCCAACTTTAGTATAATTCTGCCCTGTGAGCATGCTCTGTGTTATGTTTTTTCCGCAGTGGTCTATGCACATTGTCATGTGAGATAATTTAAGACTGTTGTGACTGACACAGGAATATGTGACCCCATGCATGTTCAATATGGTGTGAGGCAGTTGAAACAAAGTAAATTTCCTTGTGCTGAGTATAAGATTTATCCATTTTTATCACTGAAAATTATACTTTTTATGAACACAGTATAACAAATCATGGTAAATTATGATTGCGAAAGAACACAAGAGTGTTTTTCAGCGACAGCTCATGAAACAACAAACTGTCTGCCTTAATACCTAATATGCAACTGCTCATTTTTTCTTGAAACATATGTAAATATGGCATGTAATCCAACCGGAAGTAAGAGTCCGGGCACAGCCACGAAAAACCTATAGGTACAAAAATACACTGAATTTTTAAAGCGGTTTTGCCGCTCGCAGTGGGACTCGTGAGGATTCCTTTCTCTGCTGCCCGTGAGGCTCAAGTGTAACTGTGCATCTGACTTGGGAGCCCGTGTGCTCAGTCAGCCTTCCGACCCAGGAAACCACGTCCAGCGACTGGGACCGGGACTGCGAGGACCAGGAGCGCTTGCAGCAAGATCATTCCGCGCACCTGGTGCCTCTTCCCGCCCCCTCCTCCCTGTGAGCTCAAAACACCTTGCGGCCCCCGCTTCGCGGGTGCCGCTCGCAGTGGGACTCGTGAGGATTCCTTTCTCTGCTGCCCGTGAGGCTCAAGTGTAACTGTGCATCTGACTTGGGAGCCCGTGTGCTCAGTCAGCCTTCCGACCCAGGAAACCACGTCCAGCGACTGGGAGCGGGACTGCGAGGACCAGGAGCGCTTGCAGCAAGATCATTCCGCGCACCTGGTGCCTCTTCCCGCCCCCCTCCTCCTACTTAGCCCAGCCTCCAGACGCGTACGCGGGACGCGCGCGGACGGAGACGCGGGCGAAGACCGGGCAAAGAGCGGGCCATTTGAGGCCGTTCGAGATTGTGAGAGACTGGACTGGGCCATCCCATATACATCAGGTACTATTATAAAATCTACCTTCCAGCTAAAAAGTATCACGCCCTCATTTTATTTGCAACCGAGCCCTATTGCCAATTATGAGCCAAATGGAGACCAGGAGCAAAGCCAATCAGGCAGCTACTGGCCCCACAGTAACGGCCTCAACCCAAGGTACTATCGACAATTACTTCCTGAAAGCAGGCTCTCTCTTGATAGATGACATCAATCTCCTTGAAAGACGAATCTCCCAGGAAATAGAGTGGGTTAAGAGGTCATCGATGGGCGCAATAGCTATGGCAAAAACCCCCGAAGACAGGCGGATTAAAAACACATTACAACATGGTGCCCATGGTGGGGCTCAGCAATCTACTAACATTGATCTCTCAGAGGCAACAATAAGTGATTTAGAGGATATGAGTCTCCTCCCATTGCCTACAATGCCAATTACCCAACCACCCAACCTAGAAAACACGGGGGAGGTGACTGCCATAGTAACCCAATGCTGCACTTCACTTAGGGAGGAATCGACCACGACAAACGATACCCCAAATTTAGCAGGGACAACAAGTACTACCCGGGGGATAAGGGAGGGTGCCATTCAAAAAAGGATACCGGGGAAAAATAGCACTAGGGAAAGGAAGATCAAAAATGCAAAGGGACAAATAGGGAAGACCTCCATCTCAGTCAGCCCAGACTATAATATTCAGGAAATAATCTCTCCAGTGATAGCGATTGACACTTCCCAGCAATTGCACAATAACATCCCCACTGATCTTCCACCTTCCACCATTGAACACAATTCTGAGTTACCAGAAGAGGACATAACCCTAGCTGATATAGGCCACCTTTTGAAGTCAATTATAGGTCCTTTAGAAGCACGCCTGATAAAAATGGAGTCGAGAATAATGAAAATCGAGAAAACAACTCTGCAGATTATGGACAGTTGGAAACCTGGGGCTCTTGGCCCCATGCTTCCCAACATTGACCCAAAACATAACAGTAATTTGGCCATTCCCAAACCTGTAACAGGTAATGAGGCAGGAACAACATCTACAGCAGGTAACAATAACATTAATTCACGTAGTAACCAACCGCTAATATCAAACCCTAAATTAGCTGTGATATCGACCTCTGGTCCTACCAAACAATCTCATGTTATAAAACAGCGATCTACCTCAGACAAGGACAAAGTGCAGCCTAATTTACAACTCACGAATTCCCCCATACCTTCCTTGATTACCAACCATGATATGAATGACCCGAAACATACAAAGGTAAAAGCACCTAGAACAGTTACGGTCAATCTCCCACCTGAGGTTGCTCCATATACTGCTATTCTAGTTGGGGTACCCGAATTAAAATTGGACTCACACGAAACTGAAGAATCTCTGAAAAACAAAGTCATCAATTGGCTTTCAACGCACAGACCCCTCCCTAGAGGCATGACCAGCGATATTCGCATGGTCAGAAGGGTCTCATGGGTAGGTAAGAGACCCAAAACAATTAGTGGTGACTGCCTATTGGTGAGTTTCGGAGATCCAAGAACAGTCACATTCGTTTGTAATCCGTCATTGGAAGATGAAGGTAGCAACATTCACCCAGTCTCCCTCTCGTTTTTCTATCCACCCAATGATCATGTAACTAAAGCCCAGAGCAGAGGACATCATCAGAATTTAAAGGACAACTGGCAGGGTAATCAGGGAAGGAGGAGAATTCCCCCCACTCAACCACGAATACCCCTGTTCCGCTCCAACACATATAGTGATTCCCACGGATGGGAAACTGTCCAGAGAAGAAGGATGGGAGGGGGTGGATTCGATAGAGAGGAGCCATGGCCCCCGAGATTTTATCAGCCACCACCTCTACCTCTATTCAATTATTACAACTGCCTCGATATGGTGGATTGACAGCTGGCCTCTACAATTGGGGTGCAAGCACAATTGACAGGGAATGAATGTGCAAATTATCCCCCCCCTATCTGCAGGCAGGAGAAGGCTACATCTGGGATTTTTGAACCATCTCAGGCTCACATAATGGGGAAATTAATAGAGTTGACCCGCTAATGGACGAGGGGGAATTGGAAAGCCCGCCTCGGTTAGAAAATATAAATCCCACGCCCAAGCAACCGGACAACCAGAAAGCCCCACAAACCCTAAAAATTCTTTCTTGGAATGTGGCTGGCCTGTCCAACCATATAGACTCGGATGCATGGGCCGATCTAACGCAATTAAATAGCGTTTGTCTCTTTCAAGAGACTTGGTCAAGGGATGAGACCTCCTTTCGGGGCTTCCATACATTCTCAATCCCTGCTGCTTGGGGCGGGAAAGGCAGACCTTCTGGAGGCTTAGCAACCTGGGTGGCCTCGGATATAGGATGCCGAGCCTCAAGATATCCAGTAGATTACGTAGACATATTGGCTGTTTTACTCGAATGGCCGGGTCTTTTCAAATTGTTGGTCATTAATATCTACTCAAGGCCAGTCAAAAATGGGTCCACTTCCAAAACTATAGAGTGTCTCTCATGCCTTCTGGAAACTATCCCTGCGGACATGTCTTACCTAATAGAGGGGGACTTCAATTCACATTTCGAGCCTTTACCTGGTTTACTTGATGGACCCTCCCTAGAGGAGGATTCAAGTTGGCAGATTCCTCGGACTGAAGCACCTCCTCCAAGAGCATGGACAACACTTGCCGTACAGATAAACACCCTAAATCTCACCCATGGCTTGAGAGCCTGTAACGGCCGCACTAGGTCCGACATTCCATCCAAATGTACATTTAATAAAACAGGGAGGGAATCCAGAACAGACTATTTCCTGGTACAGTTGAAGGCATGGAAAAGGGTGGTTGATTTTAATATAACACCCAGACATGATAGTGACCACAATGCCTTGGAGCTAGAGTATACCATCCCTTGGGTGAGAGTGATAGGTGAGGAGAAACCGAAAGGAGGAAATTTCCTAGAGAACAATAGGAGGCGGATAAAATGGGAAAAGCTTGCCTCCAGCGGAGAAAAGCTTGCCTCACTATACGCTGGGATTATCCCCATCCTTGAGGAGGCCTTTGACCTGTGGAATCCACACTCCATAATAGATAGAAATGAGGACCTAGCTCAAGTTCACACTCATCTAATCAAGAAGCTTGAAGCTGACCTTTTCAGCAAGGGCCGCCCGAAAGCACAGGGACAAATTGCAAACTCTTGGTATAATAGTACCTGCCGTTCGGCAAAACGAGACCTCATTTCCACCATAAAAGAAGGAGGCGCTAGGGCAGAGATCCGTTCTAAAAGGAATGCCTATAAATCACTTATGGCTAACGCTAGAATGGAGTGGGATATACAGCATTGGGAGAATCTATCGGAGTCCTTAGCCAAAAGGGACTCCCGTAGATTCTGGAGAATAATCAATCATGGGAGCGGGGACCTCCCATCTGCAATTGAACCCAACATTGCCGCCAACGTCTGGCAGGATCACTTCCAAAGGCTATATGCCCCTGAAATTGATGAGTTAGTAACATCAGCATCTACTAGCTTCACTCCATATACATCTGCCCCTTTTAGTTTAAAAGATATTGAGGTGGCTATAGCGGGGCTAGCTCCTGGAAAAGCCCCTGGATTAGATGGGGTGCCAGGTGACCTCTTTAGACAGGAACCTGGGATCTGGGCACCATACTTGATGGTTTTATTCAATGCAGTGCTGGGGGGAATGAAGTTACCAGATACTTGGCTGGGAGCAGAGGTGGTCCCGATATATAAAAAGGGCTTGCCTCTGCTCCCCGCCAATTATCGCCCGATCAGCCTCATTGATGTTACTCAAAAGCTGTTTGGAAGGTTAATCCTAGATAGGCTGCAATGTTGGATGGAAGAGACAGAGATCTTGAGCCCCCTTCAAGCGGGATTTAGGAAGGGTGTCTCAACAGTAGATCAAATACTGAGATTAAACATCCTATTCTGGAAAACAGCATATCTAGAAGGGGGGTCACTGTATGCAGTTTTTGTGGACCTCCGTGCCGCCTTCGACTTGTTCCCTCGGGCCAGGTTGTGGGCGGAATTGGAGGACATGGGTGTCCCTGGAGATATTCTCCAGATTCTTATCAGGCTTCACACAGACAACTATGCCCGGGTAAGATATGGAAAGGGAGGTAGGCTGACAGATAGGTTTCCTGTCCAACGCGGGGTAAGACAGGGTTGTGTGCTGGCGCCGACCCTGTTTTGTCTATTTACGAACGGGGTGATAGAGCACCTGTGTAGAATCCCCAACATTGATGCGCCGCAATTGAACAGCAGTAGGGTGCCAGCGATCATGTTCGCGGATGACACCCTGCTGCTGTCAAAAACACCAATGGGGCTACAGAGGATCCTGGATGGATTCCTGGATTTTTGTAACAAAAGGGGACTAGAAATAAACCCTGTGAAGACCAAATTCATGATCCTGAGCCATAAGCATAAAAGCTGCCCAAATCCCCGCTTGGGATCCACACCCCTAGAGAGAGTTCAAGTGATTGAGTATCTGGGCATAACACTCAATCAAAATTTAACCTGGTTGCCACACAAAACAAAAGCAACCACTAAATTAGTCCAGAGGGCCGGTGCCATCACAAGAATCGCTAGAAAATCCTCCCTTCGTCCATTGGCACCTGCCATACACATTTATAAGGCCCAAGCACGAGGAGGCATCACCTATGGGGCTGAACTATGGGGACACACATCGCTTCAATCTATACAAGTGGCAGAGAACAATTTTATCAGACATTTGACGGCCCTTCCCTCGAGCACTCCACTACTTCCGTTGAGAATGGACTTGGCACTGTGCCCAATCACCGAAGAACTGAGCCTCAAACCCTTGACTTATTGGAGGCGCTTGTGGAGCAGTCAGGATTTGGGCCACTATAGAAGTGAATTACAGGAGCTCCTTAGATCAATACAAGTGTCCAAAATTCCATGGCTCAAGTATATTAGGGACATGTGTATGACCCTCGGAGTTCCAGAGCTATGGTGCAATCCCGAACTTATGTCTGTAAGGCTTCCCAGGAAAGAACTTTCTAAACTTTTCTATGGCTTTATGCTGCAAAGATCTATTAGTTCAATCCGGGAGGGTTCTCTAACTGATATATTCACTAAAGTAAAAGACTTTTATAGTCTTGAATATGTCCTAGATGCTATGTCCCCAGTGCACGTGAGAAAAACTTTCCTCCAATGGAGATATGGCTCTCTCCCTTTGAGGTCACTCACCAAAAACTGGGATGGTAACCAAGACTTGGCCAACTGCCCTGCGTGTAATTACAAGCTGGAAAGTGAGATACACGTGGTCTTATTCTGCAAAGCCTATAGCAAAATTAGGAGCTATTGGCTCGTCCCCTACCTAAGGAACTTGGGCTTTCGAACTTATGCCCCAGCCTACAGAGTCCTTAAAACTGACCTTACATCTCCAACTGTGTTTGTTATGGCGAAATTTTTGACGGCAATGTGGAGATTACGCGCAAGAATTATAAGGGAGTCTACCGCGACACGACCAATCTGTTCTTAATCTAATTTAAAAATGTATTTTGAAACTTAGAAAATGATTTTATGAATTGTAAAATTGATGAATTTATTCTTAAATTGCAACTTTTATTGTTATTGGGCCAATGTTTGTCTATCTGTACATCTTTTAGGATCTTAATGATCGAAATAAAGATTATTTTGATTTGATTTAAAGCGGTTTTGGAGATCGCTAGGTGTGTGTGTGTGTCGTAAAGCTGTTCACCTCTGTGTCCTCAGAACAGTCACATCACTTTCCATCTCAATCATGCCCTCTCCCTCATCATGTCTCTTTCTCACCCTCTGATCTGCTCTCTCACCTTATTTTTCTCACCTCATCTTTTTTCTGCTGATCCTCACCCTGCCTCCTTCTTTCTCTCTTACCCCATCTCGTTTGCTTTTTCTCCCATCCTCCACGCTGCATCAATGGATATATGCAAAGTATTCTGTAGAATGAATGGCAACGCCAAACAATAAAAGGTCACCCTAAGCTGTAAGTAAAGTTCCAAAGTATAAATTAATAATTGCCGCAAACTCAGCATCTACTTCTAAGGTCTGTGTTAATTAATGGCACAAAAAAAGTTTGCTCTTGCTGCTTGTCTTTTTTTTAAAAACCAATGGTAACTCTGCATGAAGTATCTGGACGAATTTCCATATAGAAAGATTAGAAGAATTTCCCTTCCGTTCCTGTACTTCTGCTAACCTCACCTGATAGTACATTAATGCATTTCGCCTCCTCAATCTCTTCTTCCATGTTAAATGAGTAGCTCACTCTGCGCATGTAAGTGCTGAGCCTGTCTCTCTGATGGCCAGTGACAGGGAGAGCTGACTCTTCAAATGTAATCGGGCTACAGAGTAAACACATGTCACTCTCTAGCTCATTTGCTGGAGTGTGCATATGAGGGGGTAATTTAGAAACATACTTTCATACAGGCACATTCCATTATCCACAGCAGACCATACTGCTCATGCCCCACAGATGCGCACAATGTCTGCTAAAGAGCAATGTCAACGAGCTGGCGTAAAAAAATGCCCCTTTACCAATTTTGACCCATGTAGAACAAAAGGGGGCGGGATGACAAGACCTCTCCCAACTCCTTGAAGGTGTTAAACTTCCATCCATTCCAGACGCTGAGATGGTGTCTGATGTATGCTTCTGCCGCTCTATATGTTTTTTCCTTGAGATTGCTTTTACAAACATGTTCTAACAAGAGTGTGTTGTCACTCAGCATGGTTGCTGGAAGGCTTCCCTTAAGATGCCAGTGTACCAAATGTATGTCCTGGGTGGCAGCTCAAAACATATGCTGGAGAAACACTCCTAAACCTTTATGGATAATCCTCTTCTTGTCTATACAATTTTCAGTGCTGTGGAAAAATATCCTATGCACCATTCAATTTTAAGGATGAACACACATTCTTAACACCATTTCAACATTTTGCAAGCTTGTATCATCACTGTTAGAAACAAGATTTCTGTTTGGCTAGCGTATACCTCTATGCCAGGCAGAACCCATCACTCTAGTAAGGGTAAGGGAGTTACGCACCCAAGATAATCCCTGCTCACCCCCTTGGTAGCTTGGCAGAGCAGACAGGCTCATCCCAGAGGCAATGTGTAAAGCGTTTGCAACATACATACACCAGTGACACACAACATACATTACAATATACATTACAATAAGAAACTCCACACAAGGTTATACAAAAATCTCATATATTGTAGATAAAACACATTGACCACATTAGCCCATAAATCACTATGCCACTAGGCACTTGTCATAAAAATGCACTGATCAGCAGTGGTAAAGTGCCCAGAATCCTATAGCCAATGAACACTGGGTCAGAGAAATAGGAGGCAAAAGGCAAAAAGTTTGGCGATAAACCTGTCAAATGGGCCAAGTCTAACAATCACTCTTAAGAAGATGGTCACTGATATACACCACATGAATATAGCCTCAGTTGGGAGTCAGGGTTCTAAGCTGCACCATCTAGATATAAGGTATTTATTATGTGGTACCCTAAATGAACCAACGTCACAATGTGTTTTTCAACCACCTCACCGTTTCCATTACAGATATAATTATACCTTAGTGAATAAACGGGGACAACTTTTATGATCAGAGCAGTCATTGCTCTACTAATGGGTAAGATCTACTGTTTGTCAATGCTTTTTCTAGCAGAATACCCAAAGGTTTTACTGTCAGGAAAACCATCTTTCCTAGCACTCCCACTGTGGCAGAGAAACACACTAGTGGCTGGATGGGGCTCCTGTTTTACAGCTCTCCTCTAAACATTGTACAGTACCATATTAGGTGAATGAAAGTAAGCCCACTCTCATTTGCCTAATTGATCAATTAAAAAAGAATTACATTTTTTATAGATAACTATGGCTAGCACTGAAAATACTGTAGCAGTGGAATGGCTCACTGCTGCAAATGCCCACAATGTCTTTTGGATCAATACAATATGTCTGGTAATGCTGGAACCTGGGGTAGAATAACAACTGTCAACCGGTGATCACTAAAAGTCCTAGGGAGAAATAACAGACTGAAGTAAAAGGCCATCATTAAAATTCCCCTCAACAGTTTTAAAACAGAAAGCAGTTTTGGAAGACCACTTAGATAATATGCAGTCCTTAATATGAAATAGCTAATAATGAAGGGGTAAACTGCTGCAGTTTAGAGGAAGATGCCTTAAATGGCAGGGAAATGGATGGAAATAATCCATTGGTGAATGAAGTTTAGGCTGACAAGATAACAACTGGCACTACTCTTGCTATGACTGTTATCAAGTAAAGAGTTTGCATTGATGGGAATAGATGAGCAAGCACTAGGGGATCATTGTGTCTGCAAAGGTAGGACATTGGTGAAAATGCAGGCCTTAGAATTAAATGCAATGGGGAGAATATAATAATAATATTAATAGGCACCTTTATAAAGCGCAATGGTTACACTATGGCCAGTGTGTCCCCGCGCTGCGGTAACGTTGCCGAAGATTCTACTACCCTCCTCTGCCACCCTATTTATCTCGGGGGAAGAGATACGTTTTTACGTTTTTCCTAAAGTAGCTCTCCTGGACCTCCATCCGGAGGCCCACCGGGAAAGCATTCCAGTGTTTAGCAGCCAGAAGGCGAAAAGACCATCCACCCATCCTGGCTCTCTTGACAGCGGGTACACACACCAGGCCCACCCCACCTGACCTCAGCTGGCGTGTAGGAACATAAGGGGTAAGAAGATCGGACAGGTACAATGGAGCAGTCCCCTGCAGGATCCTGTGACACACGCAGAGTGCCTTGAATAAGACTCTTTCCTTTATTGGGAGCCAGTGTAATGCAGCCCGTGCTGCCCTCGCAGACGACCTTCTAGGGTGCATAAGAATCAAGAGGGCCGCCTCGTTCTGCACTCCCTGTAGTTGAAGCATGCATTTGGTCGTCGCACCCAGATAAAGAATGTTGCCATAATCCAGGCGCGACGTCACCTAGGCATGGACCAAAGTCTTCCTGGCCACCGCAGGCAGTAGGTCCAATGTTTTCCGCAGGACCTTCAGGACCCCAAAACAGGCACCTGCCACCTGCCTGGTTTGATAGTCCAGCCACACTCCCAGATTTTTTGCCTGCGCACAGGGCGTGGGTGTCGACCTCAGATTCTGGGGCCACCACGCCGAGGACCACACCGTCGGGGCCCTTCCCACCACAAGCACCTCCGTCTTATTGCCATTCAACTTCAGGCAATTCTTTGCCATCCGTGCAGTCAGTTCTTGCAGGCATGCAGTGAAGTTGGAGGCAGCCGTCTCTGGTGCCTGAGTCAGGGAAACCACCAACTGCGGGTCATCTGCATAGGATACAACCCTGATCCCAAACCCATCAGCAATTTCCGCTACGGGAGCCACGTAGAGATTGAACAATGTCGGACTCAGGGTCAATCCCTGTGGTACCCCCTGGCTGAGCTTGATGACTCTAGAGTAGTAATCACCCTGTCTCACCTGGAAGCATCGCCCAGACAGGAAAGATTTTAACCAACTCAGTACACTACCCGACACCCCTCCATTCCTCAGACATTGCACCAGCGTGTGGTGGGCCACAGTGTCAATATGAGCAAGTGTTAGAAACTATTTTCAGTGCTGAGGGATGAAGGAGTTGGTTTTTATTACATCATACACTGATGCTGCAGAGACAGCTTTATATCTATCACTTAGATTGCTCACATTTAACCAATCAGCCAAATGGATTGCTTGTGTACCGGTTGAGAGAGGTCCTGGGTTAGCAGTTCGAGCTAGACTTTTAGAGCAGACCAAGTCTAATTTCCATGTGGCTCGGTCTAATCTATGGTGGCAGAGTGGGCAATAAAAGATGGACTAGGGTTTAAGGAAAAATTAATTAGAAGTGTCAGAAAATAATTTGAGTATTCCATCTATTCCGTCTATCACTTTTTTGCATTCCTCAGTGCATTTAACCAAGGGCAGGAGGTGTTACTGGACAGTGAAAAATGTGGGTGAGTAGCTCTTGACCCATGTTTTTAAATGATAACTGCTATACCAGTCAGCCTTAGGGTGGTCTTCCCTCAAAGTTTTAGCCTTATTCGTCCATTTTTGCTGATCTCATTTTTGTTGGTCTTAGGATTCTGGGCACTTTACCACTGTAGACCAGTGCTAAAGTGTATGTGCTCACTTCCCAAAACATGGTAACATTGACTTACACCCAATTGGTCCATTTAATTTACTTTTAAGACCCTAGTAAAGTGGTACTACCTGTACCTGTAAATTATATACTACTAGTACTTTTAGTAAGTGATAACTTTCAGTTGGGAGCAGGTAAAAATTACGAGTTTGGTGTCTAAAGAATTGTAATTTAAAACCCTCTTTGATGGCAAAGTCTGATTTTAAGTCACAATTCTGAAAATGCCACTGTGAGAAAGCTGGCATTTTCTTGTTCCAACCGTTTGGTGCCGCAGCCTGTATCCCGGGTCACATGATTAAGTGCAGCTGGCAATTGTTCTTTGAGTAGAGCTCCCACACAGTGAGACAAAGGGCGTTAACAGGATGGCCTTCTCTGACTTGCTAGGGGATGGGGAAGGATATGTCACCTACCACACGTGCACATCACACTGCCTCTGCATCAGCACACTCACAAAGGGTTTGACACTAGTATTTTGAGCCCCAGACAAGCTGGGGCCAGGGCAAGGAGGCAGGAAATTCCAAACACCTCCTTGGGGCGGGGGATCTTCAGATCCTTCTCCTACTTTAAAGCTGGCAACAGGTATAAAAAGTAGACCCCCAGACTCAACTCCTCAGTACACCTCTGTAAAAGACTCAGAAGGAGCGCTGTGCTGCACTGCACCTGAAAGACTGCTACCCTGCTGCCCTGCTGCTCTGCTGTTCGAGGGAAAAGGACTGGACCAGCATCTTGAACCCAAGACCATCAGAGTGACTCCAGGGATCTAGTTGGATGTTCTCCTTATCATAGCCCTAGGGACAGAAAAGGCAGCAAATCACATTTAAGCAAGCATCTGGACACAGGCTGCTGTGAATCTCCCCCCTCAAGTGGTACCACCTGTGAGAAGTTGGCCTGGCATATACTGTCCACTATTCTAGTGGGCACATTGCACCAGTCCAAACGACCCCTTATTGATGGTAGGTTAAAGACAACCTTATAGAAAGCTATCCTAGTTGTAGCTGTGGAGATACGCCTTCAGGCTAAGTCTTGAAGGAATGTAAATCAGCTTGTTTTACCAGTCTATAATGTCATGTAATGACCAAATGAAAGGAGAACCTCACCAGGTATATGTAAAATATATGTATTTATTCTAAACACATTCCCCTAGTCTTTTTATGAGGCTAGTGGCAAAAGTACACAAGTAAACTTATTCAACACACAGTAAATTAACAAAATATATGATTAACCCTAGGGGAGTCACAAACCATATACTAAGAAAGTGGTATAAGAACCACGACTGACATAGATACAAGGCATAGAGCCTTTAGATCAGCTGGGGCCACCAGGAACCACCCAAGGTAGTGACACAGGCGACCCACGGGGGAAGCGTACAGTGTCTACACACAGCCGCTTATCACCATTAACTTCTATAGGGAGAGTCGCGGTTGGAAAATTACAGATTAAGGACACTTAGGAGTGGACTTGGAAGAAACCACTTGAGAACTAGACAGTTCGAGAGTCAATACCCACGGGAGCACTGGAGTACTCGTGTTACCTCACCCAGGGAAGCCGAGTGCATAGGTGTCTTTTGGTGTCGGGTTTTGACGTCCTTTCCTATGGCGAGCTGCTGAAAAGTGCTGCCGGCGACCAGATGGAAAGTGTCCGGATGGATCCAAGGGTGAATCAAAGATCTGAAGAATCTGAAAGCAGAGAGGACAGAGTATGGGTCACTAGCAAGTGAAAAGGAAGGCAAGGAAACGATGCCAACCAATGTCGGTGATTTCAGGTGAAGAAGGTGAAGCTTGACTCTCCAGCCACGAGGACCAGGAGGTGTCGACGACAACCAGGAGCTGGATTCGAGCTGTCCCACAAAGGATGTCGAGTGCTGCAGTGGCGGTATCCGGATTGGACCCAACAAGCTTTAGCAACAGCAACCCATGCAAAAAGCAAAGATTGGCTTCAGGGCAGACCATCAAAGTCTGAGGGCCTCACCCTTTGGAGGGGAGTCAGGGCACGTCTGGAGCAACCAGGAAAGCCCAAGAAACAGAAGAGTTACCTTCGTGGGGACCCACCAGTTGACGGACCAGGGATCGCGAAGGGGCCTCAAGCAGAAATGATAGAAGCAGGCCCACGGAACACTCGTGGAGTGTAGGCCCACAATCTTCGGTGCAGATGGTGCTCAGGGCTTGGACTATGAATAGCCTAATGCACAACTTCAGGAGGGAAGTAGGTGCACTAGCAAATGTGCACGGTGTCCAGGAGTTCCGGTCCCATGTCTTTCGTGATGGCTACAAGTCTCAGCTTTGCTGGGATCTCGTGTCGGCCTTGGAGCTGTCTGGAAGTCCCTGTCCTATCTTGCAAAACCTTGGTGTTCCGGCAGGAGCCTTGGAAATGCAGACCGGCAAGATGCTTCGTTGGTGCCTATTTGAACAGGGGAGTCACTCCTTGACCACAAGGGAGATTCTTCCGTCTTCTAGTCGAAATAGAATGTTGAAGTTCCAGGATATATCCAGGGTAATCTAAAATCTTAAGGACTGCGTTCCTATACTCATACTAAATTTAGGGGTTGGATTTACTCTAGGGTCCCACCTATGGGAGGACCCAGGGTGGGGGTGGTTACACCCCTTTCCCTTTGTCCAGTTTCGAGCAGAGCAGGGGCTGAGTGCCCATGCAACCGGTTTGAACTGTGGTATGCACAGGGACACCAAGTGTGCCTCCAGCACTGTCTGAAAAAGCATTCTATGAATGCACCCACCCACCCCCAACACTAAAGCCTGTCTGGGAGGTGGTTACACCTCGCTGTGATAGGAAACCTATTGTCCAGGCCTCCCCTGATGGAGTTTTGTCCAACGGCAGGAGGTCAGACCCGTGTCTGTGGCATCCATTTTGTGATGCCAGGGCTCTTTAAAACTATAACTGTTTAAGTAATTGTGTCCATGTCTTCTCCCTCTAGAAGGTTGGAATTCTACCCCCGCCGCCAGGACTGGTGGGGGTGGGGGGGGGGGGGGTAGGATTCCAAAGTGTTTGACACCAAACATGACATGTTTTGATGCAGCCATCCCAAAGTTAGCATTTACCGCGAGGTTATAATGAACTTAAGAGTATATGGTATGGCTGTATCACTGAACAGCTACAGAGAAGTGATTCCGAAAGCTGCAGAGGGGCTCAGCTCATGCTTGGGCACCCTCTCACACAAAACCAAGCACTCTGCCTCAAGCATACCTGGACATACAACATGTATGACGGAGAGCTAGCAATTTGCAGCCAATGCTTTCTGGAGTGATTCGGCAAGGGATTTGACCAGGGATCCTTTGACGGCACAACAGGTACTCCGCAGGCCTTGACCAAGATCCCTGGTCAAATCCCTTGCCGAATCACTCCAGGAAGCATTGGCTGCAAATCGCTAGCTCTCCGTCATACATGTTGTATGTCCAGGTATGCTTGAGGAGGGAATCCCCCTCTCACAGCTAGAGCACCTTACTGAGTGCGACACATAGTCTGAAAAACACTCAACTTAATGTTTTTAATCTGCACCAGCACTTTTTTACGGTCCTGAGGAAAGCCAGCATTATTAAAGGCACTGGCTGAAACATGCCGACCAACACCGGATGTAGGAGGTCTTAATATTGCCACCACAACATCCACTTGCCTTGTTTTTAACCACTGACGGAGGCCCAGTTATTAAAATTTAATTTACCCTCGGGTACTGGGACCACCACCAAGCCGTTTTAATTTCACTTCACAATTCACCGCACTGCACTTTCAGTAAAATACCAGCTCTGCTGTAATCAGGCATTGAAGCACACCCGGGACACATTAGGTGTCACTGGGTGGGCCCGATGATGAAGCATGCCACCAACCAGGTTGGTGGGTGAGGGCTTCATGAAAACACCTAACAGGTTCCTGCTGACAATACAAGTCAGAGTCCTTTAAAAAGTCACATTTAGCTAGTTCTTGTTGATAACATATAAATCCTTGGGGAAACGCACTAGCTATCTAGTCCTCTCTCTCTCCCTTGATACGCTAGCATAAATACTTTACACATTGCTTCTAAGTTAAGCCTGACTACTTTTGTGCCAAGCTACCAGAGGTTTAACCCTTCAGGAGCAGTGGTTGCTGCCTAAGTAGGATTTTACCCACCTCAACCAGTAACCAGATTTCCTACATGAACCTGCAAGGATAACATGGGTCTTACTTAGATTTGTCTCAAGTTTATTACATATATGTTGGTATAAATAGTTATACCACTTGTTATTGTGCAACATGAACTCTTGATTAAAAGTATGTCAAATGGTCCTGATTAGTGTAGTCTAGATAGACTCAAATTGACCTTTAGCAAAACACAAGGCTAATCCAACTTTCTACCTTCAAGAATTGATCCAAATAGCAATTACAAGTATGTATGAGTCATGAGCAATACAAAAACGTCCTCTTGTTATTTAATTTTTTCTGTCCTGAAGGAGTTGAAGGTGGATGCACCCAGCTTTGTGAATTAGCAGTTCCATAGACCAAACATTTAAGTATTATCTTAACAATATATAAATTCTCTAAGTGGTAAATTATTCATTTCAGTTTTCCCAAAATAATTTTTTAATTGATCCATGTAATTTACAGTAATCAAATAAGGTAAATTTGCATTCTTTGAAAAATGTATTATTATTTTACCAGAAATGATCATAAAGGAGGCAAGGAGTATATCAGTACAAACTCATAATTTTTATCAAAGAAACGTATTCATTTTCCACTACCACTATCACAAAGGTCTTCAAACTGTGATTTACGCCCCTCTGGGGGTCCGTTGGTGTATGTCCAGAGGGGCTAATATGCCTCAATCAACTACCAGTAAATGAAGATGGTCTGGAAGTGCAGACTTCATTTTGCACATTTCAAGGCTGTCTTCATTTACAGACAGCCACTGAAGTGCTTAAATAAAACTATTGGAACTGTGATCTAAGGGTGGGCGTAGTTCGCGAAGTAGCGCTACGCGAAGTGCACTTCGCACTACGCGAACTTCACGTAGCACTACGCGAGCTGCGTAGTAGCATGTTCGCACTGTGCAAGATGCGTTTTCAATGATTGCACAGAGCGGACAAGCATCCGGCACTGTGGAAGCATTGAAAACGGCATCTTGCACAGTGCGAGCTGTAGTTTTCTGCTGCTCGAATAGATTATTACTCGAGCTGCAGCTTTCTCAACGCGAACAGGTAGTTTCTCATTGAGAGCGGTCGCGAGAATGCACAACCACTCACAATGAGAAACCTGACCTCCTCACGTTGAGAATCTCACCGGGATGTCATTTTGCTTGCTCGCGGTCGCGAACATGACGTTCAGGACCGCGAACAAGCAAAAAATGACCGCTGCACTACGCTACGCTGCACTACGCATGTTCACACTGTGCTACGTGCAGCTCGCGTAGTGCGAAGTTGCGAAAACTTCACAAACTCCACGAGCGTAGCGTAGTGCTTCGCCCAGGGTTACTGTGATCCTGAGTGCGATTGTGGCAGGGTAAAAAAAATGCCTAAAAAGAGCAAACTATTTTGTAAGTGTCTAGTATTTTCACCTTTAGCTACCTGCATACAAAATAATGAGGAAACCTTAATTGAAAAACAAATGCACGTTAAACTAATTGGCTGAAAATGCCCTCTTTTATGTTAAGACATTTTAATTGGTTAATGTGATCACTGAGGATGTGGGGGACAATGACTTTAGTAGTAGTAGTAGAAAGCTTTATTCGATTTTAGAGCAGCATAAAATCATAAAAGCAACAATCATAGTAAGCTATTTCATACAGTGTCATAAACATACAATAAAATAGAATTATACATTATATATTAGCTTTACAGATTAAAGTCTTTCATTACTACAGTTATTGGCTAAAAGAGTTTGTTTCCTCAGGATACTTTGTATAAAACCAGACATGATTGCTATACACACTTCATTTTCCAACTATAAATATTATAAAACACTGGAACTACAATTAATCATATTTGCAACAAATTTTTAAACAGATTTTAAGAAACATGGCAATGCATTTAGCACTGGATACTGATTCTAGATGTTGTAACGCCATGAGGGCAGGACGGCATCTTCGCAAACCCAGGGATAACAATATTGGAGTAATCCAATGTTTGCGGGGTGATTCATAAAATTTGCAGAACAGTATTACATGGATAGTGGACTGTTCGGAAATACCATCACAAGGACACCGGGTAGTTGGAGTGGACCAGTCTTGTTTCTTTGGAAATGTAACCAAACGAAAAAATATATTGAACCTGAACCGGGTCAACAGGTATTTTTCGTAAGTGGTCAGACAAAAGGTGAGATACGGTTGAATGCCCTGTGTACATTGAATAGTTAAAATTTGTCGGTTTGAAACTTTATTAATTTCTTGGGCTATACGCAATTCCCTTAGATGTGACAAACATAACATTTTTAAGGTCTTTCTTATAATAGTGGATAAAATGGAAGGTTCTTTAAAATATGTAGAAAGGTCAAAATCCTTAAGAAAGTTGTGTACAAAGGACAGCCACGGGATATCTGACCAATTGTCTAGGCCCAAACAGTCTGAAATTAATGCACGTGTTAAACTACACTGCTCCGTTGACCAAATGCGGTGCCATAGTAGTATTGGCTGAATTTTGATGTAGTCGGCAATGTAATCCATGCCCAGTTCGATATGACAACCAAACGTTGGAGAGCACTGCGGGACGGCCAACAAAAAACAAGTAAAATTGTTCTCTACCCTCTGTAAGATGTCCACGGGTACATGGCCCCACACCCCAGCACCGTCAACAGCTACACTATGGCATTTTGCATGATATATTTGCATGAGTTCTTTTGGGGGATGCTTCCCTAGTTTACGTGCAAAAGCAATAAGGGCAGAAGTAGCTCTCAAGAATAGAAGGTGCCTACTACTCATGGCCTGTTTCCAAGAAGAATTATTATCAAATAAAATACCTAGGTATGGGTAGGTGTTAGTACAGTCCAACTTGGCTTCTTCAATGAATATCGGTTTTGTCTTGGCTATCTTTTTACCAAAATGCATAGCAAAAGTTTTTTTGATATTGACCTTAAGGTCCAGTGAGGCCATAAATTTGCAGTAGCAATTTAACAGAATCTGAAGTTGTATTAGGGTTCGCGCCATGATCACCGCGTCGTCCGCGTATAGCAACGCGGGAATGGGACAACGGGCGATAGCTGGTAAGTCCTAACTCCCCTCTAGCATGGCCTTCTCAAGACCATTCGTGTAGAGGTTAAATAAAAAGGGAGCCAGGACACACCCCTGTCTGACTCCCTTAGTGACTGCGAAGGGGGGAGTAAGCTCACCGTTCACCCCAAATCTAACCCTGGCCGATGCTTCAGAATACAGCTCGCGTGGGAAGGATATTATCGGGGGGTCTACGCCCAGTTCTATTAAGATTGACCACAGCCTTGAATGTGAGACACAGTCAAAAGCTGCGGTCAAATCCACATAGACTAAGTTGAGGTTACCTTTCTTAGCCTCTACATATTTCCCAATAAGAAGGGAGAGATTCAGCGCCTGCTCCACAGTGCCCAGGCCCTCCCGGAAGCCATATTGCAGGTCTGTCAAGATGTTATTGGCCTCAGACAAGACCCGCAATCTATCTAGGATCAGCCGACCAGCGACTTTACCAAGGGAATCCAGGAGGGAGATGGGCCTGTAACATGCAAGATTGTTGCGATCTCCCCTCTTGAAAATGGGCAGCAGGGTAGAGGTTGACCAAGATTTTATAAGGACCCCTTTTAGAGCAGCTTCAATTGCCCGGGTCAGTACCGGCGACCAGAGCTCCTGCATATGGGTGTAAATATCCAAAGGTACCCCGTCCAGCCCTGGGGCCTTACCAGACTTCGAGGATGACAGGGCATTAACTACTTCATCATGACTGAAAGATAATTCGATAGGGAAAGTTGATGTGTTGGGAAATACTCCCTCCCCACTTTAGTCTGAGTACAGACTTTCGTCCGAGTACATGACTTTAGTATATATAGTACTACGAGGTCCCAGCTTGTAACACGAAGCACTGTGAGTATGCAAGTCATTATTTGAAAATTTTATTAATTTATAGGCAATATGAGGTAGGCTGCTTCAAAATGACTGTGTTTAAGATAAAAACACGTTATATCAAATTATATATTTTCGTAAAAGCTAAAATCTACCTAGTGCAAACATTTCTATAAAAGTTCTATTAAAATTACACTTTCTAGAGCTCAGTTGATAACACCCTGTCATTACCTATCAAAATGAATAACTTTTTGTCATGTCACCATGAAGTTTTAAGTGACTGCACCAATTAAAGTCTATAATGGCTGGCAAGGCGCCTTTACATTAGGTGATTTACCAATTGCATACATTTATATTTCTTTCAGGTAGCAGGCACCCCAGTGAGAAAGCCTGTTTCTTTCTTAGCTCTCTGCACCTCCCACTCTTGGCTCCACAGAACAAAAAACTGCCTCCCCAATCCAGCCTTGCCCTCCCTTCACTGCCACACAGGCAGCAGCACATCAAGGGCCACATTCAATGTGCAAGGGTGGCTGTTTATTAACGAAAGGTATTAGAACTGCTTTTGAAATAATAAAAAAAGGATGTGCATGTCAATCCACATAGATCTCGCCCACTCCGACCTGTGTGAGATGCATATGTCCTTTATAGTGTCGAGAGGGTGACAGGGAGAAGGCCAGCAGGGTGACATTCAGACACACAGCTATGAAAGAAGGGGCACTATATGGCGGTCATGTTTTGGTTTTGATGCAAGCAGATGCATTGCATTACATTTCTTTACAAAGCCATGCAAGGACAATGCCAAGGCTTAGTAAACCTTGGCTATAATCATAAACTCACAGGTGACCCAAAACCCCCATACCCCAATTGTCTTGCCAATTCATTGTGCTAAAATCATTAGGAATTTCATAGCACTGAACTTCTGATCACACAGCTTAGCACTTTAACTTCTCTTCCCATATATTTCCTGCCCTTTATAGTCCATGGAATGTATTTGCTATAAATTACAATACTCGAAGAATGCTGAGAGCCACATTTTGTCTCCGTTACATTACCCCAAATAATATTAAATCCAGCTCAGTGCTATTCCCTGATTTCCATTATCCTGGCTGTAGGGGCCCAGAACAATCATATAGTTATTTGAGTCAACCACCCCTGATAGATTGAGCAAGTCCTGGACTGCTGGCCTGACTTGTCACCTAACTCCAAAAGCTGTTCTTTCAAATACATCCCCATCAATTTGGTGATTCCCTGAGGATTATAACTGGCAGCCAACAAACTCTCCAAAAACTATGATATCTTTGTGAATATTTGTGAAAAGCTAATGCAAATTGAAGAGGTTAATTGGCATTTTGGGATGTGCCGCTGAAGAAATGTTTGTGAATTTGGCCCCTTTGGGATAATTCCTAAAGATACAGAATTAGAATTGCAAAGCATACAACATTTCCTTGGGACTCCAGTTCAATAGAAAAAGCTATGGAGATAGCACAGTTTTTTTGCAACAACCAATCATAAGAAATTTGACAAAAGACTCCAGCATCCCTCATATCGAAAAGACATACAACCAATTGGGATTCTTGCAAACATCTAAATGTAGATGAACCCCTAAAAATCATCATGGCTACCAATCCATTCTTGCATTCGGAAGATGCTTTTCCAGAAATGCAGATCAGAGCATTAACTGAAGCTATTCCTCTTTTTCTCATTCATTTAAATACTTCACTAATGGAAGGCATCTTCAAAGAAGTGCTTTGGGACCAGTGTCAATTTTACCAATAGCTGGACAAATCATTGTGAAAACAACAACAAAACAAAATCAACCCATTACACACACTACCAATACTAACCTCCATAACAAAATTCACTCTGGATTCAGGGAAAAACTCTGCACATTATTTATGACATCCTCAAATAACAAGAAGAATTAGATTGCTCTCCGCTAGTGTTTCTAGAGATAACAGCAGCTTTTGACACTATAAATCATACAACCTTACAAAGCATCCCCTCAACCAGAATAGGCATTGAAAGCATTGTACTTAAATTGTTCCATTTCTTCCTGAACAAAATCCATTAAACTGGATGTATTCAAATCATGCAATTAGCTAAAACGGGGGATTATTCCTTTCCCACCACTTCTTTACCCGCTGCAGGGAGCACCTGTCCTATTTGCAGGTGCGGCCGGCACAGGTAAGCGCGTTGGGGCAGGGTGGGGCTGGGTCGGAGTGGGGGGAGTTGACACATGGGATGGTTAAAATTAAATAAAAAATAAATAAAACCACTTAACTTGTGCTAAGAGTTTTTCGAATGTACGGTAGTGCAATTTTCACTGATTAAGTGAAACTTGACAGAACTCATTTGGGAGGGGGCTACGGGTAGCTCAACGCAGATAGGCCAGCACTGAGTGTGAAAGGTGGCCCTCTGAGACCCCAACTCAGATCACTCCTGGACCTGTGGAAGATTCAGAGGAAGGACTGTGCTGCTAGCCCGCTGCTAGATGGAATGCACTGGCTGCCTATTGAACAAAGATCCGCTTTTAAGATCGGCTGCCTAATTTACAAGGCCCGGCAGTGCAAGTGCCCGGCCTTTCTGAAATCTCTTATCACCTCGCACTGTCCAACCTGTGATCTTCGTTCAGCCCATCTTCACCTCCTAACCACTCCGGTGGTTAAATTAAAGAAACTGGGTGGCCGCAGATTCAGCTACCTGGCACCCATACTGTGGAACTCCCTCCCCCTAGTAATCAAGACCTCTGACACCCTTCTGAGCTTCAGGAAGAGCTTAAAAACCTGGCTCTTCTCGAACTCCAACTAGCCCTCTGCCACCACCCACTATCATCTTTACCTCAGCGCCAGGAAACCTACGGTGTCAGTGCGCTTTATAAGTGTAGCTTAACAATAACAATAACAATGCCTTACTGCCCTCCTGTCTAAGGAAGAAAGACTGGGCCTGCGCCCTTGAACCTAGAATCACCAGTGTGACTGCAAGGGCTAGCCTGCTAGCCTCCTGTGTGAGCGAAAGGGAGACACCAAGCTTCCACAGGCCTCCCTGCAACCGCTAACCTGCAACTGGACCTGCCTGGGCTGGTCTGCGCCATGCTGCTGGCATCTGCCTGTACAGAGTCCTGATTCACAAGAGGCGACTCACAGGTCCTGGCCCCTTGGTTGGCACCAGAGTGTGCTCCTCCTGAAGAAAAGGTAACAATACAGAAATTTAGGCTATTCACAACCCGTTCGTGCCCACAGTGACTGTCCATGATGACCACCAATACGAGGCCTGAGCTTCACGCTAAAGTGACGATATTGTGCCGTAACCGCCATTGTCAAACTCCAGTGCCATCTTGCTCTTCACACTGCAGCAACAACTGTCCGTGACCCTCGAGCTGTTCTTCATTCCAAAAGCCTCCTTCTTGCAGCCTCCTCCAACGTGAATGGATCTCTTTGCGCCAGACTTGAGAAGGTAGCTTTTCAGCTAGACTAATCTGGTCCCTGTATCCAACCCAAGCTCCATCACAACCTGAACTTGTAACTTATCCCAGGCTAGTACAACCAGATAACCACGTGTGACAATTTCTGCTACTTGGCTTTATTTTTACTGGAAAGCTTAAAACTGATGGATTTTATTAGTTTAGGTATAATTTATTTTTAAAATGTACTCTATTTTTCTACATTGGTTGGGAGTTAATTGGTGTTGTGTTTTCACTTTATTACTGTTTTTAAGCTGCATAAATAATGTACACATTGCTTTTATGTTAAGTCTGACTGCTTTTGTGCCAAGCTACCAGAGGGTTAAGCACGGGTTAATTTAGTGACTTTTTGGTGGTTTACCCTGACAAGGATTATGGTTGTTGCCTGAGTGGTACTTCCACCCCTTTCAAGCAATAATCCAATTTCTTACAAGGATCGCATGAATGTAAATGAAGGATAAGATGAGCTGACAAGGTGGATATTGATTGTGAAGGCATTGTGCCATGACATAACTTTTTTCTCTTTGTAATGCTAGTAGCTCTTTATGCACAATTATGTTAGACACATACCAACACTTAATATGAGTATATTGCTTGTTTGCTCACTTACTGAAACTGGTATTATGTAGCTATGGAACTAATTTACAACAGATTAAGGCCCGGATTTCGAGTTTGGAAGATGGGGTTTTACTCTGTCGGGGTGATGTAGTTAAGTACTCTGTCACCTCGACTGCCACATTTTGAGATGTTACGCAGACCATCTGACATCTCAAGCATTGGTAGGATCTGCTGTGATTTAAAACAAGGACCCCCTGAATATGATCAGAATCCTGGATCAGGGCAAAGCAATTGATAGCATAAAATATATCCAGGCATCAACAAAGTAGACAACTGGCACAAACTAAATATAACACTGTAAACACAAGTAAAGAAAAAATGTCTGAATAATAATCATGATATCACAAAAATTTAATAGCAATCATAAAAATTGATGAACACATTCAATTACAAGGATGATAAAAAGATAATAAAAGAGAATGCAATATTCAATGTGATATTCTCTATACTAATGGGGAAAGATAAATTGTGATGATTTCCCCAGCTGATTGTCGAAGTTGATGTCAGTCTGTCAACGCGTTTCGACACAGAGTGTCTTCATCAGGACAACCACAGCGTATTTCTATAATTAAAAAAGTACCAAATATAAAAATATTTACTTGTGTTTTAACAGATAAACGTTATTTTCCTTTTATATATACTATTTTCACAGTCATATTCTAACAGAAGGCCAGTTATGTCTTACAACAGGAACAAATTATATCATAGTTACGAGGACACACCAAAAGAAACTCGACAGTTGGAACATGAATAAACTTTTCATTGTCTTTCCCATAATAGCAACAAACATTTTCTAGACACTCACAAAAAATCGTCTCATAATGAGGACTTATAATTGTAAATGCACCTTAGACTATTATTAGCAACATTTGATGACATTATGTGAAAAGCAACACATTATAAGTCATGTTATATATATAGTAAAGAGTAGACAGAGATGCACAAAAGATTGAAAAACAAGAAGATCATTGGTACTTAAATCCTACATCATCGTAAATGCTATGCGTACTATTGAGTGCTAAAAAGTGTTCTCTCTATTATTATTTTCCTGCAGAGGAAATCCTATTTATAAAGGCATTGGAGAAACCAATTAAACGTACTAGATTTTTATAATGCAAACATACCAGCAAAATATTTCTCATACGTATCTTCATAGGTTTGTTTCTTTTTCAAAAAGCGTGAGGATGATACAGCATATAATGTGCTGTTCTGTAGCTACTCCACTGTTTATAAAAAGAATTTTATATTGATTAGATACTTTTAATAATTGTTTTTTACAAACGTCGATTTACGACCCTATCAGATTTTACCTTTAATTTTTCAAATGGGTGGGTGTAGCGATTCTGTCAAAATTAATCGTCATGCAAATCCTTCTTGCTTTGAACAATTCTAAAAATAATCCTGCGAGGAAAAGATAAGTCTTTGATATAGTCATTGCTCCTTGCACACGAACGTACACATGCTAGCTTAACTTAATCCTTGGCGAAGAAACTCTTACCTTTGTAATTAAAATCATAATCATTCACAGTAATGTTTAAAGGGTTCCGAAAATTGGGTGAAGCAATCTTTATCAGGCGAACTCTATGGCATGTAATGTTTTTCTGAAATTGATAACAAAAAACAGAAAACAGAAAATAAGTGTCTTCTCGACCACTCTCTTCTTAAATACAAATTGACTTATAATGTCAATTTGTGATAGATATTATACGCTATCATAGCTATCATAAAGAAAACGTGCCTTGCTTACTTGCGGTACGCTGTCCAGATTACTTGGAGAGCGTCCAGATTACTTGAGGGGCGTCCGGCAAGCAGAGCGCAAATATTCTTTAATACGGCAAAACGGCTTCTGATGTAGTAACCTCGTACACAGAGAAAAACACGAATTGCTTGAGGGGCGTCCGACAGGTAGAGCGCAAATGCTCTGTAATACGGCAATCGGCTTCTGATGTGGTAACCTCGTATACAGAGAGAGACACAACTTGTATAAGATATAGCTATGTATTACAAGCTGTTTGCATAAAAACACTTCTCACGAAAGATAAACATATTTTACCATTTAGTACCCGTTTAGATATACGCTCCGTATAGCTATTTTGCAATAGACTTATTCCGATAGTTTAATCCATTACCCAGTTAGGTTAATAAAGCGGAGACATTTAAAAATATTGGATACAATACATCCAACTAGTTTTAACTTTAAAAATTTTAAATTCGAGCCCGTGTCAGCGAAGCGCATACCTGTGCAAACGTCGAAACCCGGCGTGTTCATTGGCGGCGGGTAAGTTCGTGATAAGAAGCAAGGAATTGTAAGGTTCTATTCAATAGGTGTATATATACCGATTTTTGATAGGTGGAAGGCAGAAGCTCCACCTTCTCTTAAAGCCCAAGGTACATAATAAAAAACGATGACACGACTCCGCATGGACATCGAACTTGGATAAAAATAAGAGGGCAGGGACGGAAACCCAAATACGGAGCCGGGTACAGAGAGAAGACGGTTTTCTTCATAAGGCCTAAAAAACAGCAATTCTAATTTGGCAAGATCATTTAATGCTGCAATACTAAGGGAATTCATCATAGCGTCTACAGATGTAAGAGTTGTTGAATTTAATATATACTGAATCCTTTAAGTGATGGCATTTTCCCAGGGTAATTCCATATTCAACCCTCGGTCGAAGGTGCCCAGGGTAAAGATCCAGTACACTTCTTTTTTCTTTCTTATTTTTTCACCACCTTTATTATCAGACAAATGTATTCTCTCCAGGATACACCATTTAATTTCTGTTGGTAAGTGGTTATATTCCACATAGTGACTCACTAGAGGGGCCATATGCTTCTTCGTTTTGATGGCGGATCTGTGTTCTGTCAAACGGGTTTTTATTGCCCAGCCTGTTTCACCTACGTAGCCTAAATTGCAAGGACATACAATTAAGTAAACTACGTTGAGAGTATTACAGGTGCATAGTTCTCTTGCTTTAATGGTTACACCGTTGAGGATCATGGTTCCATCAATGATGATGGAATCACAAGACAGACATGAGCCACAGCGGGATGTGCCACTGACACCGTTTTTTCCATCAATAGATTTTTGTACATAGGGACCATTTATAGACTTTGTAAAGCGAGATCTGACAATAAGATCTTTTAAGTTTTTATTCCACCGGTGGGCGAACATAGGTTTTGTCAGTTTGTTATCATTTTGGTTGACATTAAGCAAGTGCCAATTTGAATTAATCACTTGTCTAATCGTGGCATTTAAGGTTGAATGCCTGGTGATACAGACAAGCTTTTGTTCTTGCACCTGTTTCTGAGAGTTTATTAATGAGTCACGGTCAAAAAACCGCGCTCTTTTGTAGGCTTCTCTCACCAATCGGTGTGGGTAACCCCGTTCCAGAAATTTTCTCTTCATTGTAATTGACTGTATATCATAGTCATTGAGGTTGGTACAATTTCGCCTCACTCTTAGGAATTGGGAAGAGGGGATACTATCTTTTTGGCACCTAGGATGGTAACTTTTAAAGTGTAACAAGGTGTTCCTGGCAGTTGGCTTTGTATATTAGTCAACCTCAATCTGCTGTGATGCCAGTTCCTGTCGCTTCACTGTAAGTCTGACAGACAGCTCTGTCAACATGACGGAGCTGCACAGCAAACTCACTATGTTTTTTTTTTTTTTTCCAAAACAAAAACCCAAAGTGGGATTTTGTTTTGGAAAACAAAAAAAAAGCAATGCCCCCCCCCCCCTCTCACCATAGGAGTTTTCTCCCATGGCGAATGGGGTATTTTGCAGTTTTCACTACCACTTACTACCAGGTTTTACCTGGCGCTTACAGGCAGTGAAAGCTGGCCTTGTGTTTTCTATACACTCTAAATCAGGTGGGCGGACACACGGCCAAACCTCTGACGACTCGTACTCTGTCTGGCCATCAAAGGGTATGTTTGCGGCTGCAACATAGTAGTCTCCGCCGTCGAAGTGGTGAAGGTTCACCAGACTCTAATAGAGACATTTGCGACGGAGTACCCCCTCCACCAAACTCTAAATCGGGCCCTAAGACCACTTGTATTTTAGGGTCACTGCTTTTAAACTTCAATTGTAACTGTCTGTTTGATTCATGGTTACAATGAATACAATTCATGTCCATCTGAAATATTAATTCTGTGTCTCAATAAAACAAATAGTACCTGATTATAAGTACCCCTGCTTTGGATGCCATAAGTGACACACCCTGTATAAACCAAAACAATGGTGAAATTTATCAGGTGCAATAATTGTTGCCTGAATATCAAGGAAAATGGAGCATAACATACAGATTTTCGTTCTAATGCTCCAAAATCTGCATGCTCGTTTTTTAACAGAGCATTTTTCACACCTTAAGTTCCAACAGGTTTGAGCTGTCGGAATTTCACAGGACGTGGAGGCTTTATCGAACCCTGGGATTACTAGGTGCAATAAAGTTTGCAAGACTTATAATTGCAATCCCTGAGCAAACAGGTATTTCCACAAGGATCGCAATTTACAGTCACACTTGTAATAAGGCCCTTTATATAGTGTACCATTAGCCCGGATACCAAGGTATCCTGACACCTAATTTCTGGAAAATGCATTTGCAGAGAGTTTTAACTCAACTGAACAAGAAGATGACCAGTGTCCTGCAGAACTTTTTCAGGACACTCAAGTCAGAGTCCTTTAAAAAGTCACATTTAGCTAGTTCTTGTTGATAACATATAAATCCTTGGGGAAACGCACTAGCTATCTAGTCCTCTCTCTCTCCCTTGATACGCTAGCATAAATACTTTACACATTGCTTCTAAGTTAAGCCTGACTACTTTTGTGCCAAGCTACCAGAGGTTTAACCCTTCAGGAGCAGTGGTTGCTGCCTAAGTAGGATTTTACCCACCTCAACCAGTAACCAGATTTCCTACATGAACCTGCAAGGATAACATGGGTCTTACTTAGATTTGTCTCAAGTTTATTACATATATGTTGGTATAAATAGTTATAAATAGTTATACCACTTGTTATTGTGCAACATGAACTCTTGATTAAAAGTATGTCAAATGGTCCTGATTAGTGTAGTCTAGATAGACTCAAATTGACCTTTAGCAAAACACAAGGCTAATCCAACTTTCTACCTTCAAGAATTGATCCAAATAGCAATTACAAGTATGTATGAGTCATGAGCAATACAAAAACGTCCTCTTGTTATTTAATTTTTTCTGTCCTGAAGGAGTTGAAGGTGGATGCACCCAGCTTTGTGAATTAGCAGTTCCATAGACCAAACATTTAAGTATTATCTTAACAATATATAAATTCTCTAAGTGGTAAATTATTCATTTCAGTTTTCCCAAAATAATTTTTTAATTGATCCATGTAATTTACAGTAATCAAATAAGGTAAATTTGCATTCTTTGAAAAATGTATTATTATTTTACCAGAAATGATCATAAAGGAGGCAAGGAGTATATCAGTACAAACTAATAATTTTTATCAAAGAAACGTATTCATTTTCCACTACCACTATCACAAAGGTCTTCAAACTGTGATTTACGCCCCTCTGGGGGTCCGTTGGTGTATGTCCAGAGGGGCTAATATGCCTCAATCAACTACCAGTAAATGAAGATGGTCTGGAAGTGCAGACTTCATTTTGCACATTTCAAGGCTGTCTTCATTTACAGACAGCCACTGAAGTGCTTAAATAAAACTATTGGAACTGTGATCTAAGGGTGGGCGTAGTTCGCGAAGTAGCGCTACGCGAAGTGCACTTCGCACTACGCGAACTTCACGTAGCACTACGCGAGCTGCGTAGTAGCATGTTCGCACTGTGCAAGATGCGTTTTCAATGATTGCACAGAGCGGACAAGCATCCGGCACTGTGGAAGCATTGAAAACGGCATCTTGCACAGTGCGAGCTGTAGTTTTCTGCTGCTCGAATAGATTATTACTCGAGCTGCAGCTTTCTCAACGCGAACAGGTAGTTTCTCATTGAGAGCGGTCGCGAGAATGCACAACCACTCACAATGAGAAACCTGACCTCCTCACGTTGAGAATCTCACCGGGATGTCATTTTGCTTGCTCGCGGTCGCGAACATGACGTTCAGGACCGCGAACAAGCAAAAAATGACCGCTGCACTACGCTACGCTGCACTACGCATGTTCACACTGTGCTACGTGCAGCTCGCGTAGTGCGAAGTTGCGAAAACTTCACAAACTCCGCGAGCGTAGCGTAGTGCTTCGCCCAGGGTTACTGTGATCCTGAGTGCGATTGTGGCAGGGTAAAAAAAATGCCTAAAAAGAGCAAACTATTTTGTAAGTGTCTAGTATTTTCACCTTTAGCTACCTGCATACAAAATAATGAGGAAACCTTAATTGAAAAACAAATGCACGTTAAACTAATTGGCTGAAAATGCCCTCTTTTATGTTAGGACATTTTAATTGGTTAATGTGATCACTGAGGATGTGGGGGACAATGACTTTAGTAGTAGTAGTAGAAAGCTTTATTCGATTTTAGAGCAGCATAAAATCATAAAAGCAACAATCATAGTAAGCTATTTCATACAGTGTCATAAACATACAATAAAATAGAATTATACATTATATATTAGCTTTACAGATTAAAGTCTTTCATTACTACAGTTATTGGCTAAAAGAGTTTGTTTCCTCAGGATACTTTGTATAAAACCAGACATGATTGCTATACACACTTCATTTTCCAACTATAAATATTATAAAACACTGGAACTACAATTAATCATATTTGCAACAAATTTTTAAACAGATTTTAAGAAACATGGCAATGCATTTAGCACTGGATACTGATTCTAGATGTTGTAACGCCATGAGGGCAGGACGGCATCTTCGCAAACCCAGGGATAACAATATTGGAGTAATCCAATGTTTGCGGGGTGATTCATAAAATTTGCAGAACAGTATTACATGGATAGTGGACTGTTCGGAAATACCATCACAAGGACACCGGGTAGTTGGAGTGGACCAGTCTTGTTTCTTTGGAAATGTAACCAAACGAAAAAATATATTGAACCTGAACCGGGTCAACAGGTATTTTTCGTAAGTGGTCAGACAAAAGGTGAGATACGGTTGAATGCCCTGTGTACATTGAATAGTTAAAATTTGTCGGTTTGAAACTTTATTAATTTCTTGGGCTATACGCAATTCCCTTAGATGTGACAAACATAACATTTTTAAGGTCTTTCTTATAATAGTGGATAAAATGGAAGGTTCTTTAAAATATGTAGAAAGGTCAAAATCCTTAAGAAAGTTGTGTACAAAGGACAGCCACGGGATATCTGACCAATTGTCTAGGCCCAAACAGTCTGAAATTAATGCACGTGTTAAACTACACTGCTCCGTTGACCAAATGCGGTGCCATAGTAGTATTGGCTGAATTTTGATGTAGTCGGCAATGTAATCCATGCCCAGTTCGATATGACAACCAAACGTTGGAGAGCACTGCGGGACGGCCAACAAAAAACAAGTAAAATTGTTCTCTACCCTCTGTAAGATGTCCACGGGTACATGGCCCCACACCCCAGCACCGTCAACAGCTACACTATGGCATTTTGCATGATATATTTGCATGAGTTCTTTTGGGGGAGGCTTCCCTAGTTTACGTGCAAAAGCAATAAGGGCAGAAGTAGCTCTCAAGAATAGAAGGTGCCTACTACTCATGGCCTGTTTCCAAGAAGAATTATTATCAAATAAAATACCTAGGTATGGGTAGGTGTTAGTACAGTCCAACTTGGCTTCTTCAATGAATATCGGTTTTGTCTTGGCTATCTTTTTACCAAAATGCATAGCAAAAGTTTTTTTGATATTGACCTTAAGGTCCAGTGAGGCCATAAATTTGCAGTAGCAATTTAACAGAATCTGAAGTTGTATTAGGGTTCGCGCCATGATCACCGCGTCGTCCGCGTATAGCAACGCGGGAATGGGACAACGGGCGATAGCTGGTAAGTCCTAACTCCCCTCTAGCATGGCCTTCTCAAGACCATTCGTGTAGAGGTTAAATAAAAAGGGAGCCAGGACACACCCCTGTCTGACTCCCTTAGTGACTGCGAAGGGGGGAGTAAGCTCACCGTTCACCCCAAATCTAACCCTGGCCGATGCTTCAGAATACAGCTCGCGTGGGAAGGATATTATCGGGGGGTCTACGCCCAGTTCTATTAAGATTGACCACAGCCTTGAATGTGAGACACAGTCAAAAGCTGCGGTCAAATCCACATAGACTAAGTTGAGGTTACCTTTCTTAGCCTCTACATATTTCCCAATAAGAAGGGAGAGATTCAGCGCCTGCTCCACAGTGCCCAGGCCCTCCCGGAAGCCATATTGCAGGTCTGTCAAGATGTTATTGGCCTCAGACAAGACCCGCAATCTATCTAGGATCAGCCGACCAGCGACTTTACCAAGGGAATCCAGGAGGGAGATGGGCCTGTAACATGCAAGATTGTTGCGATCTCCCCTCTTGAAAATGGGCAGCAGGGTAGAGGTTGACCAAGATTTTATAAGGACCCCTTTTAGAGCAGCTTCAATTGCCCGGGTCAGTACCGGCGACCAGAGCTCCTGCATATGGGTGTAAATATCCAAAGGTACCCCGTCCAGCCCTGGGGCCTTACCAGACTTCGAGGATGACAGGGCATTAACTACTTCATCATGACTGAAAGATAATTCGATAGGGAAAGTTGATGTGTTGGGAAATACTCCCTCCCCACTTTAGTCTGAGTACAGACTTTCGTCCGAGTACATGACTTTAGTATATATAGTACTACGAGGTCCCAGCTTGTAACACGAAGCACTGTGAGTATGCAAGTCATTATTTGAAAATTTTATTAATTTATAGGCAATATGAGGTAGGCTGCTTCAAAATGACTGTGTTTAAGATAAAAACACGTTATATCAAATTATATATTTTCGTAAAAGCTAAAATCTACCTAGTGCAAACATTTCTATAAAAGTTCTATTAAAATTACACTTTCTAGAGCTCAGTTGATAACACCCTGTCATTACCTATCAAAATGAATAACTTTTTGTCATGTCACCATGAAGTTTTAAGTGACTGCACCAATTAAAGTCTATAATGGCTGGCAAGGCGCCTTTACATTAGGTGATTTACCAATTGCATACATTTATATTTCTTTCAGGTAGCAGGCACCCCAGTGAGAAAGCCTGTTTCTTTCTTAGCTCTCTGCACCTCCCACTCTTGGCTCCACAGAACAAAAAACTGCCTCCCCAATCCAGCCTTGCCCTCCCTTCACTGCCACACAGGCAGCAGCACATCAAGGGCCACATTCAATGTGCAAGGGTGGCTGTTTATTAACGAAAGGTATTAGAACTGCTTTTGAAATAATAAAAAAAGGATGTGCATGTCAATCCACATAGATCTCGCCCACTCCGACCTGTGTGAGATGCATATGTCCTTTATAGTGTCGAGAGGGTGACAGGGAGAAGGCCAGCAGGGTGACATTCAGACACACAGCTATGAAAGAAGGGGCACTATATGGCGGTCATGTTTTGGTTTTGATGCAAGCAGATGCATTGCATTACATTTCTTTACAAAGCCATGCAAGGACAATGCCAAGGCTTCGTAAACCTTGGCTATAATCATAAACTCACAGGTGACCCAAAACCCCCATACCCCAATTGTCTTGCCAATTCATTGTGCTAAAATCATTAGGAATTTCATAGCACTGAACTTCTGATCACACAGCTTAGCACTTTAACTTCTCTTCCCATATATTTCCTGCCCTTTATAGTCCATGGAATGTATTTGCTATAAATTACAATACTCGAAGAATGCTGAGAGCCACATTTTGTCTCCGTTACATTACCCCAAATAATATTAAATCCAGCTCAGTGCTATTCCCTGATTTCCATTATCCTGGCTGTAGGGGCCCAGAACAATCATATAGTTATTTGAGTCAACCACCCCTGATAGATTGAGCAAGTCCTGGACTGCTGGCCTGACTTGTCACCTAACTCCAAAAGCTGTTCTTTCAAATACATCCCCATCAATTTGGTGATTCCCTGAGGATTATAACTGGCAGCCAACAAACTCTCCAAAAACTATGATATCTTTGTGAATATTTGTGAAAAGCTAATGCAAATTGAAGAGGTTAATTGGCATTTTGGGATGTGCCGCTGAAGAAATGTTTGTGAATTTGGCCCCTTTGGGATAATTCCTAAAGATACAGAATTAGAATTGCAAAGCATACAACATTTCCTTGGGACTCCAGTTCAATAGAAAAAGCTATGGAGATAGCACAGTTTTTTTGCAACAACCAATCATAAGAAATTTGACAAAAGACTCCAGCATCCCTCATATCGAAAAGACATACAACCAATTGGGATTCTTGCAAACATCTAAATGTAGATGAACCCCTAAAAATCATCATGGCTACCAATCCATTCTTGCATTCGGAAGATGCTTTTCCAGAAATGCAGATCAGAGCATTAACTGAAGCTATTCCTCTTTTTCTCATTCATTTAAATACTTCACTAATGGAAGGCATCTTCAAAGAAGTGCTTTGGGACCAGTGTCAATTTTACCAATAGCTGGACAAATCATTGTGAAAACAACAACAAAACAAAATCAACCCATTACACACACTACCAATACTAACCTCCATAACAAAATTCACTCTGGATTCAGGGAAAAACTCTGCACATTATTTATGACATCCTCAAATAACAAGAAGAATTAGATTGCTCTCCGCTAGTGTTTCTAGAGATAACAGCAGCTTTTGACACTATAAATCATACAACCTTACAAAGCATCCCCTCAACCAGAATAGGCATTGAAAGCATTGTACTTAAATTGTTCCATTTCTTCCTGAACAAAATCCATTAAACTGGATGTATTCAAATCATGCAATTAGCTAAAACGGGGGATTATTCCTTTCCCACCACTTCTTTACCCGCTGCAGGGAGCCCCTGTCCTATTTGCAGGTGCGGCCGGCACAGGTAAGCGCGTTGGGGCAGGGTGGGGCTGGGTCGGAGTGGGGGGAGTTGACACATGGGATGGTTAAAATTAAATAAAAAATAAATAAAACCACTTAACTTGTGCTAAGAGTTTTTCGAATGTACGGTAGTGCAATTTTCACTGATTAAGTGAAACTTGACAGAACTCATTTGGGAGGGGGCTACGGGTAGCTCAACGCAGATAGGCCAGCACTGAGTGTGAAAGGTGGCCCTCTGAGACCCCAACTCAGATCACTCCTGGACCTGTGGAAGATTCAGAGGAAGGACTGTGCTGCTAGCCCGCTGCTAGATGGAATGCACTGGCTGCCTATTGAACAAAGATCCGCTTTTAAGATCGGCTGCCTAATTTACAAGGCCCGGCAGTGCAAGTGCCCGGCCTTTCTGAAATCTCTTATCACCTCGCACTGTCCAACCTGTGATCTTCGTTCAGCCCATCTTCACCTCCTAACCACTCCGGTGGTTAAATTAAAGAAACTGGGTGGCCGCAGATTCAGCTACCTGGCACCCATACTGTGGAACTCCCTCCCCCTAGTAATCAAGACCTCTGACACCCTTCTGAGCTTCAGGAAGAGCTTAAAAACCTGGCTCTTCTCGAACTCCAACTAGCCCTCTGCCACCACCCACTATCATCTTTACCTCAGCGCCAGGAAACCTACGGTGTCAGTGCGCTTTATAAGTGTAGCTTAACAATAACAATAACAATGCCTTACTGCCCTCCTGTCTAAGGAAGAAAGACTGGGCCTGCGCCCTTGAACCTAGAATCACCAGTGTGACTGCAAGGGCTAGCCTGCTAGCCTCCTGTGTGAGCGAAAGGGAGACACCAAGCTTCCACAGGCCTCCCTGCAACCGCTAACCTGCAACTGGACCTGCCTGGGCTGGTCTGCGCCATGCTGCTGGCATCTGCCTGTACAGAGTCCTGATTCACAAGAGGCGACTCACAGGTCCTGGCCCCTTGGTTGGCACCAGAGTGTGCTCCTCCTGAAGAAAAGGTAACAATACAGAAATTTAGGCTATTCACAACCCGTTCGTGCCCACAGTGACTGTCCATGATGACCACCAATACGAGGCCTGAGCTTCACGCTAAAGTGACGATATTGTGCCGTAACCGCCATTGTCAAACTCCAGTGCCATCTTGCTCTTCACACTGCAGCAACAACTGTCCGTGACCCTCGAGCTGTTCTTCATTCCAAAAGCCTCCTTCTTGCAGCCTCCTCCAACGTGAATGGATCTCTTTGCGCCAGACTTGAGAAGGTAGCTTTTCAGCTAGACTAATCTGGTCCCTGTATCCAACCCAAGCTCCATCACAACCTGAACTTGTAACTTATCCCAGGCTAGTACAACCAGATAACCACGTGTGACAATTTCTGCTACTTGGCCTTATTTTTACTGGAAAGCTTAAAACTGATGGATTTTATTAGTTTAGGTATAATTTATTTTTAAAATGTACTCTATTTTTCTACATTGGTTGGGAGTTAATTGGTGTTGTGTTTTCACTTTATTACTGTTTTTAAGCTGCATAAATAATGTACACATTGCTTTTATGTTAAGTCTGACTGCTTTTGTGCCAAGCTACCAGAGGGTTAAGCACGGGTTAATTTAGTGACTTTTTGGTGGTTTACCCTGACAAGGATTATGGTTGTTGCCTGAGTGGTACTTCCACCCCTTTCAAGCAATAATCCAATTTCTTACAAGGATCGCATGAATGTAAATGAAGGATAAGATGAGCTGACAAGGTGGATATTGATTGTGAAGGCATTGTGCCATGACATAACTTTTTTCTCTTTGTAATGCTAGTAGCTCTTTATGCACAATTATGTTAGACACATACCAACACTTAATATGAGTATATTGCTTGTTTGCTCACTTACTGAAACTGGTATTATGTAGCTATGGAACTAATTTACAACAGATTAAGGCCCGGATTTCGAGTTTGGAAGATGGGGTTTTACTCTGTCGGGGTGATGTAGTTAAGTACTCTGTCACCTCGACTGCCACATTTTGAGATGTTACGCAGACCATCTGACATCTCAAGCATTGGTAGGATCTGCTGTGATTTAAAACAAGGACCCCCTGAATATGATCAGAATCCTGGATCAGGGCAAAGCAATTGATAGCATAAAATATATCCAGGCATCAACAAAGTAGACAACTGGCACAAACTAAATATAACACTGTAAACACAAGTAAAGAAAAAATGTCTGAATAATAATCATGATATCACAAAAATTTAATAGCAATCATAAAAATTGATGAACACATTCAATTACAAGGATGATAAAAAGATAATAAAAGAGAATGCAATATTCAATGTGATATTCTCTATACTAATGGGGAAAGATAAATTGTGATGATTTCCCCAGCTGATTGTCGAAGTTGATGTCAGTCTGTCAACGCGTTTCGACACAGAGTGTCTTCATCAGGACAACCACAGCGTATTTCTATAATTAAAAAAGTACCAAATATAAAAATATTTACTTGTGTTTTAACAGATAAACGTTATTTTCCTTTTATATATACTATTTTCACAGTCATATTTTAACAGAAGGCCAGTTATGTCTTACAACAGGAACAAATTATATCATAGTTACGAGGACACACCAAAAGAAACTCGACAGTTGGAACATGAATAAACTTTTCATTGTCTTTCCCATAATAGCAACAAACATTTTCTAGACACTCACAAAAAATCGTCTCATAATGAGGACTTATAATTGTAAATGCACCTTAGACTATTATTAGCAACATTTGATGACATTATGTGAAAAGCAACACATTATAAGTCATGTTATATATATAGTAAAGAGTAGACAGAGATGCACAAAAGATTGAAAAACAAGAAGATCATTGGTACTTAAATCCTACATCATCGTAAATGCTATCCGTACTATTGAGTGCTAAAAAGTGTTCTCTCTATTATTATTTTCCTGCAGAGGAAATCCTATTTATAAAGGCATTGGAGAAACCAATTAAACGTACTAGATTTTTATAATGCAAACATACCAGCAAAATATTTCTCATACGTATCTTCATAGGTTTGTTTCTTTTTCAAAAAGCGTGAGGATGATACAGCATATAATGTGCTGTTCTGTAGCTACTCCACTGTTTATAAAAAGAATTTTATATTGATTAGATACTTTTAATAATTGTTTTTTACAAACGTCGATTTACGACCCTATCAGATTTTACCTTTAATTTTTCAAATGGGTGGGTGTAGCGATTCTGTCAAAATTAATCGTCATGCAAATCCTTCTTGCTTTGAACAATTCTAAAAATAATCCTGCGAGGAAAAGATAAGTCTTTGATATAGTCATTGCTCCTTGCACACGAACGTACACATGCTAGCTTAACTTAATCCTTGGCGAAGAAACTCTTACCTTTGTAATTAAAATCATAATCATTCACAGTAATGTTTAAAGGGTTCCGAAAATTGGGTGAAGCAATCTTTATCAGGCGAACTCTATGGCATGTAATGTTTTTCTGAAATTGATAACAAAAAACAGAAAACAGAAAACAGAAAATAAGTGTCTTCTCGACCACTCTCTTCTTAAAAACAAATTGACTTATAATGTCAATTTGTGATAGATATTATACGCTATCATAGCTATCATAAAGAAAACGTGCCTTGCTTACTTGCGGTACGCTGTCCAGATTACTTGGAGAGCGTCCAGATTACTTGAGGGGCGTCCGGCAAGCAGAGCGCAAATATTCTTTAATACGGCAAAACGGCTTCTGATGTAGTAACCTCGTACACAGAGAAAAACACGAATTGCTTGAGGGGCGTCCGACAGGTAGAGCGCAAATGCTCTGTAATACGGCAATCGGCTTCTGATGTGGTAACCTCGTATACAGAGAGAGACACAACTTGTATAAGATATAGCTATGTATTACAAGCTGTTTGCATAAAAACACTTCTCACGAAAGATAAACATATTTTACCATTTAGTACCCGTTTAGATATACGCTCCGTATAGCTATTTTGCAATAGACTTATTCCGATAGTTTAATCCATTACCCAGTTAGGTTAATAAAGCGGAGACATTTAAAAATATTGGATACAATACATCCAACTAGTTTTAACTTTAAAATTTTTAAATTCGAGCCCGTGTCAGCGAAGCGCATACCTGTGCAAACGTCGAAACCCGGCGTGTTCATTGGCGGCGGGTAAGTTCGTGATAAGAAGCAAGGAATTGTAAGGTTCTATTCAATAGGTGTATATATACCGATTTTTGATAGGTGGAAGGCAGAAGCTCCACCTTCTCTTAAAGCCCAAGGTACATAATAAAAAACGATGACACGACTCCGCATGGACATCGAACTTGGATAAAAATAAGAGGGCAGGGACGGAAACCCAAATACGGAGCCGGGTACAGAGAGAAGACGGTTTTCTTCATAAGGCCTAAAAAACGGCAATTCTAATTTGGCAAGATCATTTAATGCTGCAATACTAAGGGAATTCATCATAGCGTCTACAGATGTAAGAGTTGTTGAATTTAATATATACTGAATCCTTTAAGTGATGGCATTTTCCCAGGGTAATTCCATATTCAACCCTCGGTCGAAGGTGCCCAGGGTAAAGATCCAGTACACTTCTTTTTTCTTTCTTATTTTTTCACCACCTTTATTATCAGACAAATGTATTCTCTCCAGGATACACCATTTAATTTCTGTTGGTAAGTGGTTATATTCCACATAGTGACTCACTAGAGGGGCCATATGCTTCTTCGTTTTGATGGCGGATCTGTGTTCTGTCAAACGGGTTTTTATTGCCCAGCCTGTTTCACCTACGTAGCCTAAATTGCAAGGACATACAATTAAGTAAACTACGTTGAGAGTATTACAGGTGCATAGTTCTCTTGCTTTAATGGTTACACCGTTGAGGATCATGGTTCCATCAATGATGATGGAATCACAAGACAGACATGAGCCACAGCGGGATGTGCCACTGACACCGTTTTTTCCATCAATAGATTTTTGTACATAGGGACCATTTATAGACTTTGTAAAGCGAGATCTGACAATAAGATCTTTTAAGTTTTTATTCCACCGGTGGGCGAACATAGGTTTTGTCAGTTTGTTATCATTTTGGTTGACATTAAGCAAGTGCCAATTTGAATTAATCACTTGTCTAATCGTGGCATTTAAGGTTGAATGCCTGGTGATACAGACAAGCTTTTGTTCTTGCACCTGTTTCTGAGAGTTTATTAATGAGTCACGGTCAAAAAACCGCGCTCTTTTGTAGGCTTCTCTCACCAATCGGTGTGGGTAACCCCGTTCCAGAAATTTTCTCTTCATTGTAATTGACTGTATATCATAGTCATTGAGGTTGGTACAATTTCGCCTCACTCTTAGGAATTGGGAAGAGGGGATACTATCTTTTTGGCACCTAGGATGGTAACTTTTAAAGTGTAACAAGGTGTTCCTGGCAGTTGGCTTTGTATATTAGTCAACCTCAATCTGCTGTGATGCCAGTTCCTGTCGCTTCACTGTAAGTCTGACAGACAGCTCTGTCAACATGACGGAGCTGCACAGCAAACTCACTATGTTTTTTTTTTATTTTCCAAAACAAAAACCCAAAGTGGGATTTTGTTTTGGAAAACAAAAAAAAAGCAATGCCCCCCCCCCCCTCTCACCATATCAGTTTTCTCCCATGGCGAATGGGGTATTTTGCAGTTTTCACTACCACTTACTACCAGGTTTTACCTGGCGCTTACAGGCAGTGAAAGCTGGCCTTGTGTTTTCTATACACTCTAAATCAGGTGGGCGGACACACGGCCAAACCTCTGACGACTCGTACTCTGTCTGGCCATCAAAGGGTATGTTTGCGGCTGCAACATAGTAGTCTCCGCCGTCGAAGTGGTGAAGGTTCACCAGACTCTAATAGAGACATTTGCGACGGAGTACCCCCTCCACCAAACTCTAAATCGGGCCCTAAGACCACTTGTATTTTAGGGTCACTGCTTTTAAACTTCAATTGTAACTGTCTGTTTGATTCATGGTTACAATGAATACAATTCATGTCCATCTGAAATATTAATTCTGTGTCTCAATAAAACAAATAGTACCTGATTATAAGTACCCCTGCTTTGGATGCCATAAGTGACACACCCTGTATAAACCAAAACAATGGTGAAATTTATCAGGTGCAATAATTGTTGCCTGAATATCAAGGAAAATGGAGCATAACATACAGATTTTCGTTCTAATGCTCCAAAATCTGCATGCTCGTTTTTTAACAGAGCATTTTTCACACCTTAAGTTCCAACAGGTTTGAGCTGTCGGAATTTCACAGGACGTGGAGGCTTTATCGAACCCTGGGATTACTAGGTGCAATAAAGTTTGCAAGACTTATAATTGCAATCCCTGAGCAAACAGGTATTTCCACAAGGATCGCAATTTACAGTCACACTTGTAATAAGGCCCTTTATATAGTGTACCATTAGCCCGGATACCAAGGTATCCTGACACCTAATTTCTGGAAAATGCATTTGCAGAGAGTTTTAACTCAACTGAACAAGAAGATGACCGGTGTCCTGCAGAACTTTTTCAGGACACTCAGGCCAACATGTTACTAAGAGCCATATGTATCACGGCCAGATGGGTTCGCAAACGCCGAAATTCGCAGAATTTCGGCGTTTGCAAACCCATTTTCGCAAAATGGTATGTATCAAACAATTTGGGTGCAAAATAAGGAATCGCAAAATTTGCCATTCCTTATTTTGCGAATGCATTTAAGGAATTGCAAATTTTGCGATTCCTTAAATGCAATGTATCAAGGAAAAAATAAATTCCAAAATGCCCTTAAGGAATCGCAAATTACCACCAACTTCTAGTTGGTGGTAAATTGCGAATTCTTTTAAAAAAGCATTTTTTTGAAAATCCAATGGTGCCATGTGACGCTCATACATGCACTTAGGGCATGTATGTGCACCATATGCGCACACATGTCATTTTCAGGGGTGCAGCAGGGTGTTCTTGAGACACCCCTGCACCCTTGAAATTATTCTCAATTTGCGATTAGCAAATTGCGATTCGCAAATTGAGAATAATTTCCCATTCATTCCTATGGGCCTCCTGGCCCATAGAAATGAATGGGAAATTATTCCTTAATTGCGATTAGCAATTTGCTAATCGCAATTAAGGAATTTTAAGGAATCGCTAAAAAATAGCGAATTTCTTCATACATAACATTTTGCGATTTCTAAATAGTGATTCCTTAAAAATCGCTATTTAGTAATCACAAAAGGGTATGTTGATACATATGGCCCTAACACACTAAAATAAATTGCACAAAGTCATGAAAATAATAAAATGCAGAAAATGCAAATAGCTTGCTTACTCCCTCATGAATAAGGATACGATAAATATTTACGTTTTCACTTACAGGCTACATTAGTCGAGAACATTGCCATCTAACATTAATGGAACCTTCCCAATTCTGATTTGCAGGACCATAATACTGCAAGTGCATTTTACATACACAGAGGATTTACCACCTGTCATCACATCTAAGTCAGTCAAAAGCACCACATACTCTAAGCCTGATTTATTTTTTCGCAGATAGGTCGCTCCATCACAAACGCAGAGGATGTCCCGTCCGCCTTTTTACAAATGAGGTAGGATATACCACACTTGTAATAAGTCGGACGGGATAGCTGTCAGGTTTGTGAGGGAGTAACCAGTCCACAAAAATCTAAATCAGGCTCTCAGTCTATAATTAATGATGATGTCATTCTAAGCTACAGAAACCAAGAAAGAAAACAAACACACCTTCATCTGATGTGTAACTGTGCTGGGGCACTTGTGCACACGCATACATGTGGACAGGTGGGCTTCTGCAGGGTTGAACTTAAATGACGACTTCTATCTTTAGAGCTTACAAAAAAGTTCCCTATCTGATTGCGCGAACCCAAGTTAACTCTTCCAAGTGAAAGAATATCCAAGCCCCCAAAGAGCGGGTGAGTGAATGGAAAGCCAGAAATAGAGCCCGTAGATCAATAGGTTTGACTGAGAAAGCGTTTGCATTCTCAAGGGAGAAGATCATTGTGTTTCTAAGTGGCTCTGAGATATGATCCCTGGCTACTGTGAATGGAATGGAAACTGGATGCCATCAGAGGGAGATGCAAGCGCTAATGTGGTGAGGTAATGTGGTAGAGAATAGCCCTGCCGGAGGAATGCGATGCCGCCCCGAAGGATCTCAAACAAATGTTCAATCATGCATCACGAGAAATGGAGACTGTAAAAAACACTCCATTTTGTGTGCACGATCTACAATTTGCAGTAAGAAAATTTGCATATAAAAAGAAAGCTTACAAAATATTGACTTTTGATAGCTGAATAGGAAAGAGTTCCAGTGAGTTGAAGTATGCGGTCAATCATAGATGGTTAATGGAAAGGATCAGAAAGAGGCTTGATATCCAATTGCATAAGCAATATCCCAGAAATAACAAAGGTAACACAAGATGCATGTTGGAAATCAGGAGATGGTTCAGATACACTCCTGACATTCTTTCAACCGTGTTAAGGAATGGATGGGAGAGGTGATCAATATTATCATATAAACGCGGATCGGCTGTCAAATTAGCATAACAATCTTTAAACTTGATCCAAAAACTCTGGAGTTGAGTGGATACGAAATTCCTGATCGAAATGCATGCGCCTTTTCAAGAAAAATGTCAGATTTCCTGAAGGGTTATAAGCTTTGTCTTCTGATGGACATACACACGTGCGACCTGTTATTCACTCCGAAATAACTGCTAATATAGTTATCTGATACAGTGATCCTTTATTTCGGTCCAACTAACTTGAACATCTGCAATTCTTTATTAGTTTGTTTTGTATTGAGTTTAGCCAGCACATTAAAAAACTACTTGATTTGGAAAGGCAAGGTTGTTTTAGTTACTTTCTTCGAATTTTAGACTTGCGTATTAAAAGCACTGCGATGTATAATTAATTGCCCTACCGTACTCCATTTTATACGTATGTCAAGTTTATTTGCCTTTTTATAATTGTTACTGAATGTTCACTTATGTGATAGTAAAATAAATAAACAAAAAATTCCACTTAATGATCGTTTATGAAAAAGTCCTGTTTTTCTAAAATTACTTTGGAATATGATTCTTCTTGAACCTAATATGTCAACTATACGAAACCAATGAGCTATAGGAACTGGTTTATTGCTTAGTTAATTTAGCTATTTATATGTGTACAATGTACTTAACATTTCTGTTTTGTCTTATGCCTTCTTTCTGATGCAAGCAGTAAAAACTTTAACGCAGGTATGGGCAAGCACGTAATACTGTATGTAAATTTGCAGTAAAACTATATTTGATGTTAGCACACATGTGCGTTTTAAACCTTCATGCGGTAAAACGAAACCCATCAATATAAAGCTGGCCGAGCCTCACACAAACAAGTAGAATTGGCCCTGAAAAACTCCCATAGCCAAACACAGATGGTAAACCGCAACAATTAAGGAAAAAAATTCTATTTTGCAACGTGCAAAAAGACATAAGAACTCAACAAATAGAAAACACATTAAATAGAACATCAGCAACACAAAATATAAAAATAATTGAAGGAAGTGCATAAATGTGCAACAGTGATCTTGTGGCTTCAGTGAGGAACAGTGGCAAGCTACCTATCAACAGAAGGGTAAATCTGAAAAGCCCTGGCCTACCAATGAAGTCCTCCCAAAAATTCACTCCAAGCACCGCCCATGCATTTCATTTCAGCTATTTCACTGCTCTTCGGTAGATCACAATGATGATCCAGTGTGACATACTGCTGTCTGAAGAGAAACAGGCTGCATACATAATGCCAAATGGCAATTCCAACCCTTAGATGGAGGCAGAGGCCAAATATTCATTGAATAAAGAGCAGTCCCTTTAACAAATCAGAATCTGACAACATATCACCTTTATATAGAAAGCATATACAACATCCCATCTGAGATGGCCTGCAGTCAAAATTGTATTTTTGTGAGGGGGGGGGTTCATAGTGCCTGGCTCAAAGATGCTTGCACTGCTGTGAGGCACTTCCAGCCAGGGAAATCATCCAGCATAACCCTCGTTTTACAGGCATCAACTAGCATCAAAGAGCAAAGATGATGTTGCTTAAAGGGCATAGACCTCACTGGTGAGGAGTCGGGAGGGCCATATGATGAGAAGTGTGTCATCTGCAGCTTTCCTTGCCTCATCGAATGCCTGCAGAGTACTTGTAGATCATCTTGTGTCTCTTCCTGGTTACAGCTGTGGCCTAGGGTGTTAACAGTGTCTCCCAGCACTGTGCCTAGGGCCCTGCTGTCATACTATGAAAGGGTGTAGGGAAGATAATTTACCCTAACACACCCTGGTACTGTATGTTTTTAACCATATCTAGGAGTCCAATGAGGGAAAACAGGTGTTTATAAGATATTTTTTATATAAAGAGACCCCCATCAGGTGCTATCCAAAAGTTCTCCCTGGAACATTGGTTGAGCCCACCGTGGTTAATAGGGACCAGAATGAGACCCAATGATGAAGCATGCCACTAATAGAGCGGGTGATGGTGCTAATATAAAAAGAATAATGATTCCTGACATAGTTATCTTCCACTCATGCTCTTTCTGTAGGGTATTTGGGCTATACGGTACCTGTTTTTTGTATTATCCTCCTATCAAGTGCCAAAGGCCTTGGAGAGTACATGCTGGTGGGATCGGGTCCCTGCTAGCAGAGGCCACAACTTAATCCATAGAGGCCTGAGTCAATCCTGCTGAGGGCATTTTCTGTGGACCCGGTCTTGCAGCAGGAGATGCCCTGCTGGTGATCTGTTTGGCTGGATAAAGGTGGATACACCCCACACACATAGCCCAGAGGTGAGTGAAGGTCAGGTGAAGGATACAATAAACGTTCACTGATTCTCCCCACACTGCTGCACTGCGATGTCCTCTCTGCCTATGATATTTTATGATACAACAGTGTGCCTAGCAGCTTGGTGGGTGTGCTTGTGCCCCCCCCCCTCCCACTGTTCGCACTTGTAGGGAGCATGCAAGGCTCATTTGTAGCAGTCAAAGGCCACTTCAGGGTCTCATAGGCGGCAAGATTAGGTGACTTTGGCTTCGATCCAAATGAATTTATCCAGGTTAAGCATAAGTATGAGGGGGAAGGATTAGTGCTGAAATTGCAGGCAAGTAACCCTGACTCTTTGAGGTGGGTCATAACATATTACAAAGCCAGCACCAGTACTCAAATCAAAAAGATGATTTTAGAACTTTACCAAAACATTTTTCTCATGAGCAAACGAATTGCACAGGCATCAACGTGAACTGGAATATTTAGGCCCCTCTATCCCCATTGAGTGCTGTAGTTCAAACCACTTTTAAAAGCAGGACTTAAAAGTAGCTAATCCATCATTAAGATGCAAAATAGTGCACTTAAGACCTCCACTTTCACCACCATCACAGTTGGGAGGCAAAATATGGGGGAAATGATCACAAACAAATACATTTGTCTTTTTATCCTAGGAGCAATGCTGGGGAGCTGTCCCTGCCTGGATCTTTCTGGCCCTGCTGGAAGAGCCTGTTGTCAAATCCTCCCTATTCGTAAAGAAGAACAGTCCAATACTTATAGATGACAAAAATACTCCCTCACAAAGAGGATGAAATCAGTGAAAGAGAGACTTGACAAACAGGGAAAACGTATTGAAGCGGCAGAGCAAGGTATTTCTAACGTCGAAGAGGGCCAAAAGAGAAAAATGAGAAACTCAGACACGGAACAGAAAAAAAAGTGCTCCAAATTATCAAAGCTAAAAGTGAGGACCTTGAGTCACCATTGTGCATAAAATAATCTATGCATTTTGGGTCCACCTGAGTCAACTAAACAAAAATAATAGAACAGCACTTTGAAACTATGCTAACAGTTCTATTGAACAGTTTCTCAAAAATCTCAGCATGCACATATCTCAGTTGCCTCCTGCGCTATGTGTGTCCAACTATCATAGGCTACTAAGTTTCAAAGACCCTGCTTCACTTTGTAAGCAAAAAAAAAATACATCATATATGGGCAATTCAAACTCAATGTACCCTGATTTCACAATCATTGTGTAAGTGGAACGCTAACAGTCTCTGTCTGAAATTACAACAAGCAGGTTCACCATACACTATGCGTGTCCACCATACACTATCCCAAACTCATTTAAAGATTACCTGTGACATATTAATCGGGGGACTAGCAGTGTGGGTAATGTCTGGGGCTGTTTCAAAGCTGCATTTAAGGGGGAGGCCCTGAGCTTTGGTTTCTATAATCAAAAACAACAGTAGGCAAAACTACAAGAGCTGTATCAGGAGTTAATAAAGGCTGAGGAATTATTGGCACAGGGTATACGGTCTGGGGGTGATATAGAGGATCAGATGACGTTAGTGGCTAGACTTAAGGCAAGGCTTAACTTGAAATGGTCGCAGGAAAGTGCAATTTTTTTTTCATCAAACAACAAATCCAGTATGAGTATGGGGAGGCAAGTGGCAGATGCCTTGCCCATAAATTACAGTTAAGGGAAGTAACACAGCAGATAGATAATATAAGAGACGCAAGAGGGGAATTGGTAGATAATGAAACAGGCATACTAGAGGTGTTTAGACAATTCTATGAATCACTATACCAAGGAGATGAGTATGACATGGATAGGGCTGCTACTCTCATTGATCAATATTGCACGACAGGTCTATCTGATAATGAAAGAGAAAGTCTAGAGGCACCTATTTTATTAGAAGAACTAGAATTGGCAGTTAATGGATTAGCCAGTGGCAAGGCTGCAGGACCAGATAAGTTACCCCTTGAAATTTATAAGATGTTTTTCTCTGTTTTAAAAACCAATCTCCTGGCAACGATGAGATCTGCTCAGATGGGTGTACCTCCGGGGAGTTGGAGTGAGGCATGTATAGTAGTTTTTCATAAAAAAGGTAAACCTGCGAATCTCCCTGGGTCCTACCGCCCAATTTCGCTTTTAAATGCGGATGGCAAAATCTATTCGAAGATCCGGTGTGATTGCCAACTTAGTCTCTACCACACAGCAAGGGGATTATCCCGCAGCACGGAACGGCGGATCATGTCCGCCGGGTAATTACTTTATTTGATTTTGTTAATGTCACTCACGAGCCATTATGTTTAATTTTATTAGATGCCGAAAAGGCTTTTGATCGGGTCTCATGGTGCTTTTTATGGGACGTAATGAGGCGTAGGGTGTTTGGCCCTGATTTTATTACATCACTTCAGACGCTCTATTATCAACCTACTGCCCGTATTAGCACCATGGGACTCGTATCTGATCTGGTCCAAATACAGAGGGGTACCAGACAGGGTTGCCCCTGTTCCCCTCTTTTATTTTCATTATATATCGAGCCCTTTTTAAGAATGTTGGAATCTAGTCCTAGGATCTCTCCGGTGGCCACACAAAATTATTCTTTTAATGTCCTAGCTTATGCGGACGATGTTGCAATCGTCACGCCTTGTCCTGCAGCTGCAATGCAAGAGATTGAATGTTTAGCTATGAAGTTTGGGACGGTTGCTGGCTATAAGTTGAATGCAGCTAAAACCCAGCTATTATGTGCTAATCTGCCAAAATACTCTGATTCGCGGGTTTGTAAAGAGGTTATTTATTTGGGGATCAAGCTAAGGGCCTCTCCAATGGCTCTGGTTAAGTCTAATTGGGAGGATCTAATATTAGGAGTACGGAAACAGTTAGACCAGGCGGAATGCCTACATCTTTCGTTAGTCGGTCGCTGTAGTCTATTAAAAATGATGATATTGCCACAAATATTATATTTTTTCAGGTGTGTTCCTTTAGAAATCTCTATAGCAAGCCTGGCACAGCTACAGACTCTTTGTATGCGTTTTATGTGGGCCGGAGGTAAGGCTCGCCGTGCCGGTTGCTATATGATCTTATCAAGAAACTTAGGAATTTGGTCGGTTCCTGATTTAACTTTATATTATTATGCCTGTATGCTTCAAGGCATGAACGTTTTGCTAACAGGGATAGGTCCTTCGAACTTAGCAGAGAGTCCGTCAATTTATCAGATGTTATTAGGCGTAAAGGCTAAAAATTGCTTATTTCAATATCAGGAATGGAGTTACTACAAACATACACGTTTTAAGGTTATGATCGCCGCATACAAGATTTGGAGAACACTACGGAGAATGTTTGGTATGGAGAAAATTTCTTGGTATACACCACTAACATCTCCTATATTTTTGCCAATTGATTTATGGGATCAGGTGGTGTATGTATGGTGTAAAAAGGGACTTAGGTTGCTGGGGGATTTCTATAGAGATGGCTCTCTTAAATCTTTTGAGCAACTTCGGGAGCAATATTATCTTCCCAGGGAGGATTTTGTAAAGTATCTGCAAATCAGGAATCTTCTGTCTCAGAAAGCAATAAATCTCCAAGCGAATGCTTTAATTGAAGATAACATAAAAAAGGCAAAAATAGGAGTGCTGTATGGCCATATGTTAAGAACTAAGCCTGACGATTTAGCTCAACAAAATATCAAATGGGGGAATAAACTTGGGAGACAGGATATACGGATAGAAAATTCTCTGGAGATGGCTATGAATTTATTCATTTCGGCAAAGTTATCTGCACAGCATTATAAATCCATTTTTAATTATACTACACACCCGATAAGAGCTCCAAATGGCAGGGCGATATTACAGGGAAATGTTTTCGCTGCGGATATCCATCTGCGGATGACCTTCATATTTTTTTTAGTTGCCCGAGACTAACAACTTTATTATCTCAGATCGAGAATTATCTTTCTGTCATCTTGGGTAGTCAAGTACAATTAAGTGCTACGCAGATACTATTAGGTGTAGAAATGGGTTCATTAGCTCCAGATTTATTACAACAACATGTAAAATTAATATTTCTAGTGACAGCTGTATATCGGCTTGTAATAGCTTCCTGGTGGCTACAACAGGAAGCGCCTTCTTTCGAATTATGGAGGCCACGCTTATTTGCAGTTCATAATATGGAGTATAGCTTATATGCCCTCAAGGGGCATAGGAAAAAGAAGCTTGGCTTAGAAATCTGGGGCAGAGTTACCAACCATTTGGAAGCTGCTATTTGATTGGTGGTTCTATTAACTATTTTTCTATCTTAAATGTATCGATATTAGTTGTATTAATTGACTATTTTATTGTATGGTTAATTTTGATTTTGTTCTAATGTATGTTTTTGTATGCATTGTTATTGATTTTTTGTGTGTGTTCTATCTATCTAGCTCCTGGTTTATGTATATGTATGTCATGATATGTATTCTGTCAATTGTGACTCATTTCCTGACTAATTCATGTATCTTGCAAAAAAAAAAATAATAATAAATAAATAAAGATTACCTGTGAGAAATCTGATTATTAATTGAGGTGGATGGCAATCCACCACAAGTAATAATAGTATTATTCCTGTTCAGTCCAGTGAAGTTTTCACTGATTCAGACATGACCTCAACCCTGGTTAGCTTTGACACCAAAATGACAAAAGCCCAAAAATAACGGGAGAGAAGTGAATGATTTTAAGTTCTAAAAATAGAGTTGTTAAGTGCAGACCTCGGCTATCTGGTTGTGGTTGAATGATACCTGAGCACAATTTCAAGCTGACCATGGTCAGATGCAGAAACCAAGTCGGAAGTTTTACCTTCTAACTAAGTCTCTGGAATAGAAGTAAAAAATCCTCAGCGGGGCAAGGCAGTAGGCTGCAGACAAGAAGGGCTCCATGAGGCCTATGAGTTGTCAGACAAGGTGCTAGTGGAGCCATTGACTTTTGGCAGCAAAGCTTTAAGCAGGTTAAATTCGAAATTCACGCCCAAGGAAGGTGCCTCACCAGCTGGATACTTTTGATACCTACACCCATGAAGATTTCTCTATTCAGACTTAGTCGCTTTTTTAGGTCGAGCTGGAGAAAGCAATGCTAAGCATTGCGTCCAGCTCGACAACTAATATTGCCCGTCTCCTGGGAATCTGAGACAGGGGTCGGCCACGCACGTCGATTGGGATCTGTGGACGCGCACATCCAGGCCGGCGCCGTGTCCATCTCCTGCCACAGATTGCCAGGAAACCGAGAACACATACACACACACACACACACACACCACACACACACACGCACGCACCCCCCCACTCACACGCACACACACAGCCACGCACCCCCCCACCACTCACAGGCTCACGCGCACACACACAGCCATGCATGCACCCCCACACTCTCGGGCTCACGCGCACACACATAGCCGCGCACACACATAGCCACGCACGCACACACCCCCCCACCCCACTCACGGGCTCACACACAATCCCCCCCCCACTCACCGGGTCTCTCAGGCTCCTTGCACGGGCTTGGTAGGCGGCGGGGGCAGGCACCGGCAATGTGCCTCGAGCCCCCTCCGCTTCTCTCCTCATGCTCCTGGCAGCAGCGGTCCAGGCGGGGCTCTCCCTTAGCATGGGAGCCCCGCTGGTGTAACACGCTGGCTCCCTCCTGCCCTCGGCACAGGAGCGCGGGGTAGGCTCCCGTCCGCTTCATGTCTGTGCTGGTGGCCCCGCCCTCAAGCAGGAAGTCCCGGGCAGTCCTGCCTGGCTTCCTGTGTCTCGTCTCAAAATGCAGAGTCCGCCTTGTTCCTCCTGTAATACACCTTTTGCTAGTTTTTTTAATGGAATTATATTTGTTTTCGTATGCGTCTGGGGTTTAATATAATTAATGGTGCCTGCTCCTTTAAATCCTTGCTTGTTTGGTACTTGCAGTCCTTTTCTATGGCAACTTTTGCGGTTACATGCCATGTTATGACCCTTGTTTTGCATCACCCACTTCAACTTGGATCTTTCTTGTGATTTCACGTTTCCATTTTCACTAGTTGAATTCTGTTTTACTGTTCTCTTCACTCACTTTTTATGTAACTTTATTCGCGTGTTGCATCGCGTACATTAACACCGGCAGTCCTCTTTCTATTACCTCTCATGAACTTATTACGCATGCTCACGGCTCACTGGGTTACCCACACCACTTTGCGATGATACCACTGTGTTCGATTACGGCTTCCAGAATTTTGTTCACGGTAAGCCTCTTTCTCCCTCGTTTTACTCCTTATACTGCATTAAATGGGTAAATCTTTCTTGTCAGTTTGCACGCTCATGGAGCACTTTTTTACTGACCACAATGGTAGTTCGATATATTTCGCGTATTACCCACAAGCTCTTTTTAGTACTTTCCATCTGTGCACTTTTTTATTCCAACTTTCACGTTTGAATTTCCGACCATGTCGGGCGAACGCCACGCCCGTTCACTCGGCTGTTTCTTTCTTGTTTTCCGCATTTCTGTGGCACTTTCCGGCATGTTACGCACCCGTTCTTCAGTGCTTTTGCCGCACTCCTGAAGACGGGATGATATTTGAGTAGGCACCTTCACTACCTTGTAGATATTCCTTATTTTAGTTTTTTCACAGTGCTCCAGTTTCTTCCTATCACACCAGCACGTAGATTTTCACAGTTTCACTGGTTACCCTCCACCACTACGGTCGCGTTTCATCACTGGCACGCTCCATCAGATTTAGATGCATTCTTCCTTCGGGCCTCTTGTTATATTTTTCCTACCTTTGTTTCCTCCTAGATATATGCCCCCTGAAGAAGAGCCCATGGCTCGAAATGCATTGGGGTGTTCCTTACGAAATTAAGAATTGAATACATTTCGACACCAGTGAATGCATTGCTACTACTAGAATTCGCCTACTAACAGAATTTTGAATCATATGACAAAATATGACTCATTCAACTGGTTGAATAAAAAATCTGAATATCTACACTACTACCTTTGATGATTTATTTGCGTTACTTCTCAGCAATTGACTTTGCCTACAGGAGTGCTCAAGTTACTATCCTTACACACGTAAGGTTCACCGTAGGTAATGGCTTAAGAACACCACATCTGCCTGTAGATACAATATTGTAATCTATTTGTGTGACACCCGTTGCTCACCTGGTGGCGTTCACAGAATGGCCACTGGTATAGCCGCTGCACCATTGTTTGCTGCTTTCCACAACGGAGGCCATGTAGCAAACAGCCCCAGGTGGCCAAGATGCCGACTGATCTGTAACAACAAACTGACTATGCTAATAGATTTGACTTTAGTATAGTGCTTGCACTCAGGCACAGTGTACGTGAACCCAAGCACATCCAAAGCCTGGGCAGAGATCAGTATACCTACAGCCAGCTGCTATCACAAACCTGTGTCTCTCACGCGCACAGAGCAGCAGTGATAGCTATCGTTTTGTAGGGCTTTAAGTGGGATGAAAAAAGTGGGGGAGGTCTCTCAAAGGGGCGGGCCAATGTAATTAAGGGTGTGGTTTAAAACACACAAGCTAAAAATCTGTGCTTAGCATAGTGTGCCACCGGATTTGTATTTACAGTTCCTGTCATTGCATCCAGATATATGATACAACAAGTAACATCATACCTACAACAAGTCAGGATTATTGGCTTTGTCAATGGTTGTTAGTTGCAGCTAAATAAGCAGCAACTATGGCTTGCATATAATATTGAAACAAGCATTTACAATGCAATTGGCCTCGCATTTACGCAACTTTAAGCTATTGGCATTGTAAATGACAATGCCTTTTATTTAAGTTTTAAAAACAAAAATAAAAGGCATTGTTATTTGCAATGTCAACAGCTCAAACTCACGTAAATGCGAGACCTATTGCATTGCAAATGCTTGTTGTATCTTGGATTCCTCCAGCGGGGCAAGTCTCCATGAGTCACAAGGCCTCACTGAAGCAGATTTGCTGCTGTGGAATAGCTCAGCGCAGGGGCAACCGAAATCTGTGACCCAGCTGTAACACATCTTTTTCAGATTGACTTGGTCTGAAGTCAGGTTAGCTCTTCCACCATAAGTGGTACAGTGGTTCGTCTAGTGACAATTAACTTACAGGCCCTGGGTACAATTTGTACAATATACTAGAAACTCATAGGTAAGTATGTCAATTTGGAGTATAGCCAATTTTGACATGTTTTAGAGTTAAGAGCACATGCACAGTCCCAACGCACAGAGTCAAAATAACTGCAGTTTGAGTCCAGGTAAAAGGGGGTGATCATGTAAAAAGAGGCATTTTCCTACATTACCATTCACAACAAGCCCTGTTTTTTCACTGACCCCTAGATGATTTCATCATTTCCTAAAAAGAATCTGCTACACCATTCTCCCCAGAGAAACTCTGAGAAGACAGCCCTAACCTAGAAGCCATCCTTAGTGATATTGAATAAGTTCCAACTGACATGCAAAATGCGACTCCCTTTTCTATTTAAGTCTTTCAGCACCCACATTTACTACCAGTAAACCTTTTCTAATCTTGATTAATATTATCTATACACATCAAGGTGTGATCTGGCATCTCACTATTTGTAGTTCTCATTGACAACAGACCACTCTCTGTGCCTTGCCACTCAGCCAAATAGTACTACACAGCTTAGGGCCTGATTCGGATGCGGGTTGGAAAGCTTCCTGACCAAATCGGTTTGGAAATGGTTTCCGACCCACTCGGATTGGGAGAGTCCGACCAACGGAGTACAATGCATTCAGATGCTTCCCGATACAATTTGGTTGGAATCCCATTCACTTCAATGGGAGCATATGTTCCTACCTGCATTATAATTGGGCCCTCGGTTGGGAAAATACGTTCCCGATCTGATTCGGAAAGAGCACATGCTGTTAGGAGGCCTTCCTAACCGCATCAGAATCAGGCGCTAGGTGGTAATGCTTTCCTAACCGTTGGAATCAGGCCCTAAGTAGTAAGGCGCTAAGAACACTGTGCAATAATGCCTTGAAATACTCCACTCCTCTGTAGACACTGGCAGAATGATGCCTTTTCTAATTCTCACCAACCCCGGGGACATCCACTTTTTTTTTAGTTACTATCATGTTATTTGTAACACAGACTTGGTTTTACTGGATTGCTTTAATGCTCATAATTGAATGTTTGATGAAGTTGAGTTAGGAGGGTGCTGGATAAGCATTGAGAGTCGGGATTGTCAATGCAAGTGGGTCAAACTTGCGGGTAAATGGAATTTTGAAACTATACGTTACAGGCAAGGTAGCTTTATAAACCTACATCAGAACAGGTTTACCAAATGTAACTTCATCAACAAGAGAGTAAGGGCCAAAGGGAAACACTCTCATGCCCCTCATAAATCCATATACCAAACAACAAGAGAGTGTTAAAACGAGTGACAGATACAGTAGATGGACAAATATCTGATCAGGATGCTATTAAATCCCAGAAAAAGCAGTTATATGCAATAGGAAAAGTAGAAGGAAAAATAGAGTGCACGTGCTCAAAACATCTAGCTAAAAGAACCCTCAGGCTCCAATAGGACATTGGTAGCCAGTTGTCTTCATTGGGTCCTTTTTAATAGCTAGAGAGAATGAAAGTGAGTTAAAAAGAGTATGGACCACTCCTCAAAATTACTTTAATAAGAGGGTGGCTCTAACTCCCTTAAAAACAGTGAGTGAAAAATATAATAAATTTTTCTTGACTAAAAGAAGGTTTATACAATGAACCCTTTAGTCCAATTCAACAAGTGAAAGAAAAGAAATAGTAAAAAAGTATGGTCAACATGTTTCTGCTTTAGGAGCGGTAATTCAGCTCAGCATTCTTCAGGACCTAAAAATACACTGTTCAACCACTCAGTTACCAGAGCACGCTAAAGCGCTCGGACCTGAGCAGTGAACATGAGGAACCATACGACCTGCAGTTGTCGAAGCTCCTTTTAGGAAAATTCTTCCTCGAGATCATTAACCTCCTTGTTGTAGGGGAAACAGTCAGAATCTACGGGGATGAAATAAACACAATAACGTATCCACAATGCGAACTATGGAAGCATACATCCACACAGGTAGACTCTTGATACGTGCACAACTATATTAAATTCAACTCATTTATTAGTTGAAAAAATTATTCCTTTAGTGTATTAACCAGAGGAGGAACGAGAAAAGCTGATAAGGCTGTTTGTATTTCAAACCCTTTTATATCATCAGGTATTTTGTATCAACTGCCTACACAAAGTCAGTAAAAGCGTAAAAGGCATAAGAAAGCAGTGCTCATTTCAACCAGTTTTTTTAAAAAAGGCTAGGAGGCACCCTTGCAAGGAGTGTACGTAGCACAAAAACACTCAAAGAAAGGAGCAGTCAGTCCGACACTCACATTATTTTACGAGGTGTCGTGCCCCATGGGCATAGCGGCAGAGGGAAATCTTCACGTTTGGTCTCTGAATGGAGTGAAGACGAAAGAGATGGAAAAAGAAGAAAAACGAGCTGGGTAAGTAAATCAATTGGACCTTCCGGTCCCGCTAAATTGTAATTACTAAACCAGCGTTTAGACTTTTAAGGGACTTACTAGTCTCCAAACGGCTCCCCGCTTGTGCACCTACACGCGACCACATCCGCCGCCCGAATTGGTAAATGCGGAAGTGGTGACGCGATTGAAGTAAGCGTGGGAGACGCGTGTAACGTCAGGGGCGGTTCTCTGGATCACGTGTCAGACGTGATTATGTCATCTTTCTTAAGGGCGTCCGTTTATTTACAGGCGCGCTCTGAAGCCAAAACTTGCAAATGTACATTATGATGAGTGGAATACCTCTTACGGAAGTGTCAAAACCACACCGGTGTCCATGCAGTCGTCTGCGTGGTCCCGGACAGCAGTTACGTACAGACAATGCACGTGAGGAAAAAGGGGGGAGTTGGTTATGTGGTGGCCAGATGTGTTCAATTGCTCCCATGGTGCAGCGAAAAACCAAACATAAACTAGTTAGGCTGGGGCCATAGATAATAAGATGTTTAAGATCTAGTGTGTGACCCGTCATAATTAAGTAAATCATTCACCCGTATCCCAGGCGATCCACCGTTATTATTCCCATACTAATGGGAAAAGGGAAATTCATGGAGCATACAGGCAGGCAGAGGACTGCAAATTTACCAACATGGGCCGAACGTCTATCTGTGCATGACTGATCCCCACGGGACGTCATCATTTAAACCATTATTGTAAGTAGATAGACGGTATACCCATCGCTGCTCTTTTTCATACAGTTTCCCCTCGTCAGCAGTACTCAATTGTTCAATTATTACCCATTTCACATCATTAGGGCAATGGGCTTTCTCAAGGAAATGAGTAGTCAGCTTCGTAGTATTTCTGCCACACCGAATGTTACTGCGATGTTCTCCTATCCGTGTTTTGATTTTTCTAATGTAAGCAACACATACAAACATTTGTCAAGATGCTTCCTCTCCAATAAAATATAGTGCACTGCTTGCTACAACATGACAGCAAGACCAATAGACTTCTGACCAGGAACATCAAAGGCTTTGATAATCCACATAAATGAGATAGGAATTGATTTACCCAAATAGCCCTCCTGTAATATCTTACCAAAAATACAGAAACTTGCTATTCAACCAAAAGGGGTGCATATTGATAAATGGTCTCCCCCGCCCCCCTTCTCCACACACAAAATAAGAGTTACGATTTTCTTCAGAAAAGGGTTTCCAGTTCAAACCGTTAACTGTCCTTCTGGATACTGAGGGATGATATATAACAATGCACGGAATACTAAGAGGCAATGTCACAATTATAAACATGTCTAACACAGAGAGCCCATCTTTTTTTCAGGAGTCTTGGACCACATTGGTTAGACTCTCGCCACACACGGTCTTCTGGGGTGGAGATTTTACTGTTGTCCTGACTTATCATTGGACAGTCACAATGCTGTATGCCCCCAGCATTTCGAAGCAGCCAAGCTGCTCCTAGAAGTAGACTGATTACTGATTTGTCACCAAAGATATGTACTTTGGGATAAGATCTGTCAAACACATTGCAAGAACACTCACCATTCTCTGCTGCACAGTATGCGAGGTAAGCAACACAGTACCATCCCCAAAGACTATCCACATAGGGTCTCTGCAACACAGTTTTCAAAAATGATGTTAAAATTGCAATACGAGCAAATTTTTCACTTAATAGAGATTCAGTGAAGAGTGCAGGTACACTCTGGGAGACGTTTGAAGTAGTTGTTAGAAGTATATGTATATGTATATCTATTCTAGTCTACTCATGGACATTTGTAGAGTGCATGGCTACCCATAAGGGCCTCCCAGCACTGATATCGCTAACAGATAACAATTTTGACTGGCCAGTTAAGGAAAAAGCGTTGTTTTAGCAATTTTCGAAGTTGTGAATCTGATTCTGTTTTCCTTAATTGAGAAGGAAGAGAGTTCCCGTGTTTTTGAGCCGAAAATGCAAAGGAGTGACCACCACTCCTGGCTCCCTTTATTCTAGGTCTTTTAAAGAGTTGCTGGCTGGTGGAGCACAGAGCGTTTGCAGTATTATACGCCGTTAGCAAGTAAAATTTGGGTTAGCTTAGAACCTTTCTTATGCATGACTTGTGTCCAATGCATAGAACCTTAAAGGAAATTATGCTATATTGCATTTGTAGCGCGCACTGTTACTCTAGAGTGTCCTGGCGCGAAAGAGAGCAAAGGTAGGAGCAGGCACGAGTTAGTAGATCATGCTGAACAGGTGTGTTTTTAGCTGCTTCTTAAAGAGCAGAAACTCCAAGATGTGTTGGAGATCAGCAGGGAGCGTATTCCAAGCTTCCGCAGCCTTGACAGAGGTAGACTTGCCCCCCAGTCGCACTCTGCGGAAGCGGGAGACAACCATCCGGCGTTGTGCCACTGAACGCAGAGGGCGTTTTGGCACGTAGAAAGCGAAACGCTTCCTAAGATAGATGGGGCCCAGACCGCGAAGCGCTCTATGGGCCAGAGTAATCGCTTTAAACTGCACCCTCTGGGCTACGGGAAGCCAGTGTAATTCACGTAAATACTGACGCGCGCTGGATCTCATTGGGACATTAAAGAGAAGCCTGGCTGCGGCGTTCTGAATAATTTGGAGCCTGCGCAGCAAATAGTCTGGCAGCCCCAGGAACAGGGCATTAGCGTAATCCAGTCTAGACAGGATCAAAGCAAGGGTGACCGACCCTTTGGCTGCTCTCGGGAGAAAAGGAAAACATTTTCTAAGAGTTTTGAGAGTGCCAAAGCAGACCCCCGTCAGTTTTTTTATATGGTCGCTGAATCGAAGGTCCTCGCTGAACCAGATTCCCAGATTCTTTGCTGGCCCTGCTTCGGACACCGGGCAAGGGAAACCCGGAGGCCACACACGGGTCTTGAAATCATCCGGAAACTGGCCGTAGAGAAGGACCTCCGATTTATCCTCGTTACATTTGAGGGAAGCCCTGGCCAGCCATTGAAATACTGAGGCTAGACACGTCTGAGCAGTATCAGTATTCAAGTTAGAGTCACCCCAGGTGAAGAGCAGCTGCGTATCATCTGCGTACGCGATCACTTTAGCGCCCAACTCCTCTGCCAGATAGACTAGCGGCGTCAAGTAGATATTAAAAAGGAGGGGGCTGAGGGTTGAACCCTGTGGCACCCCAGTAGCCAAATTCCTGACAGAGGAAGTGCAAGAGGCCATGCACACCTGTTGTGAGCGGGAGTCCAGAAAGGATTTATCTTAACAATTGGGAGCCAGTGCAAGTTTCCCAAAGGCGTTGATACTGACTGACGTCTGGGAATTTACAGTAATATGCATGATGCAGCATTCTGAATGACTTGAAGTATTTGGGACTACGCAATTATAAAGGCGTTCCCATAATCAAGTCGTGAAAGGACTAAACCTTGCACAACCACTCTGCGAGAAGTGTCAGGTAGCCATCTCAAAAGTTTTCTCAAAGAGCTAAGTAGACCAAAATAAGTACCTGCTAGTTTTTAAATATATGTTTCCATTGTGAGGTTGTTATCTAGCCAAAAGCCTGACCTCTTGACCTCCATTTACAGTATGGATTGGTCCCCCATAAAATGTGTCCAATTGAGCTCCATCCAACTGGCAGGATTGTTGCCTACTGCTATAAGCACTGTTTTTCCCCATTAAGTTTCAGACTACTGGATGCCATCCAGTAAACAACATTTTTAGACAGTTATTCAGCTGGTTGAAAGAGTCTTTGGTCGGAAAGGGACAAAATAATCTGAGTATCGTCCGTGTACGTCATTGCAGAAATGTCACAAGTTTTTATGATGTCTGCTAGTGGATGGGCATACAGGTTGAACAAGGTGGAGATCAAGGAAGACCCCTGAAGTACCCACAGTAGGAAGGAGATTAACTAATTTAGGGCTCTGCCTACTATACCCACCTCTTCCTGTCTTTTTATTAGCATTGGATGGGAGACAATGTCAAAAACCACACTCAGGTACAGTAGTATCAGGGCGGATGTCCCACCTCATCCAAAATGTCTCTCAGTTCTTCCATGGCAGCCAGCAGAGCTGCTTCCGTGCTGCTGCCAGATCAAACACCAGCTTGCGATGGATATAAAATGTAATTAGTTTCTAGATATATTCTAAAATTTTACTGAGACATGCAAGGAGGGAGATCAGGCGATAGTTTGCACACTTCATGAGGTCTGCTTAGGCTTTTTAGCAACGGTGTCACAATATCATGTTTCCATGCTGGAGGAACTGTTTCAGATTCAAGAGAAAAGTTGAACATATCTGTTAGCAGTTATCACTGCCTTCCCACCTTTGAACATATTGTCTGGAAGGGCTGGGTCTAACAGAGAACCTGATTTTAAGGGGTTGAGGATCTCAAAGGTATTTTCTGGGAATGCACTTAATTGATCTTGTCTTTTTTTGAGGGGCCATAGCTGTCTCTTCCACTCTACCAAGGTTGTGGTGAATATCATTGACCTTTTCCAAAAATAAATTGTCTAGCATGTTACAGCTTGAATTTGTGGGAAGGGGGCTGAGTGTGCCTTTTACAGGATTAATTAGGATGCTCACAAGATTGAATAACTCTTTTGATGAGTTTTAAGCATTATCAATCTTAGAGGCAAAAACATTACCTCTTCGTTCCCTGATGGCGTAGTGATATTTTTTACAGCCTTCTTATAGATGGCCTTACTAATTTCATTACAACTTTTCCCCAGACCTTTTCAAGTTTTGTTGCCTCCTTTTTCAGTAGTACAAGCTCAGGTGAGAATCAAGATGCCCCTTTCTTAACGGTGTTTTAGTTTGAGTTGCCCAAGAGAAGCCAAGGTATTAGAGGCATTCTCCATCCAAGTTTCAAATGTACTATATCTGCTGGCCAAATCTCCCACCATGGAAACAGTGACCATATTTTCCCATTCTCCAGTGTCCATTTTTGACCAGTTCCATCTAAGGGGCCTATTAGAATTGCGGGCGGATCGCCACCGCTGGCACGGCGGTGGCGATTTGCCCGCCAGATGTCCCTATTTCACCCCACACCATATTAGTATGGTGAGGGGCACCGTGGCGGATGGAAAGACCGTCCGCCGCTTGTCCGCCGGTCGGATAGCCAGCCAGGTGGAAAAGGCACACAATATGGTGGCGGTGACTTGCAGGCACCACCATCCATATTATGATGAAAGCAGTGAAATGCCTTTCCATGGCGGAGACTCCGCCATGGAAAGGCATGCGGGAAATCGCTGTGGGGGGCATGGCAGCCCCCTGGTGGGGTGGGGGTGGGCTGCACTGGGGGGGTACCTATAGTACCCCCTTCATTGCCATGCACAAGGTGTCAGGCAACGCGCAGTGCCTGTCAAGTTGTGCAAGGTAATGCGCAACATGGGCTTTCAGCTTTGCGGTGGGTGCTGTTTACCGCATCGCCCGCCGCAATGTTGAAGGCAGGAATGCGCCCACCAGTGTGGCAGGCACATCCTAATGGGCCTGGAGGGACTACCGCACCTATGGCGGTCGGTACCGTTTTCCGCTACCCTAATAGACCCCTATGTTTGGACCAGTGAGGTGCCAGACTTGAAGTATTTAGGATACAGATCTCGAAGGGGGTTATTATGGTGAGACCATAGAAACTCTTTAGGGCCACTTGACAACAACTCAGTTATGCAGGAGAAAATTGTGTCAAATGAATGGCCATGATGGTGGGTAAGGGCAAAGACTCGAGGTGTTAGATGGACTGCTGCAATGCCCATTAAGATCTTCTGTGTGGTTTCAGAGTTGACCTTTTCCTGATCCATATTTAGATCCCCTAAGACAGTGACATTTTCGGATAGTAAACTGTGTTCTGCCACAATGTCAGGCGAAACCAGTATAATCTGAGTAACTGGACCCGGTGGGCAGTATATGAGCAGACCCGAAAAGGTAAAGGTCAAGGACAATTCTAAAGCAAACAGCAGGTTTTCGCACTGAGGTAAAGATATGTGGTTGGCCTTTATTTTTAACTACTCTTTATGAATAATAGCTACACCCCCACCCCATTTTTTTCCCTTCTCTCTCACCTCTGGCAATTGTTTATCCCTGAGATAATGTCATTGCGATAACTGGTGAGGAGTCCTCTTGAAGCCATGTTTCCGTGAGGAGCATAGCGAGTAGTTTGTTATCCTCTAGTAAAGATAATAATTCACTATGATGCTTGGGTAGTGATCTAGAGTTTGGTAAGTAGAGCCGGCCCTGCTGACTCTTTTCCCCTTCTCTCTCTAGACTGGTGTAGCCAGCATTGTAGCTGAATATAATCTTGTTGCATTTCCCACATGTTGTGTCCCACTTGCAAACATTATTTAGAATTCTTACATGCCTTCTGTTTCCTTCAGATCAAGTACGTGCAGTTCTTCTGCAGTGACGCTGATCCATTCGATGTTTTCACTGGTAGGGGTCCTGGCCCTTGGTCCGGGCTGGGCAATGATGGGCGCAGACTTCGGCCTGCCAGTGGTGCGCCCACTGCAGGCGTCCGCGCCCCGGTGCACATTTTAAGTCCTTGTGGCCTATGAAGCTAGAGCGCTGGCCAAGATGGCACCCACTTTAGGTGGATCTTAGGTGTGGTACTGAACATGAACAACACTGGGATATCCTTATCGTATAGAGTCCTTTCTCTCCCGTTAGCTCTGGCATGGCGTCTGATTCACCCCCGAATCACCAACAACACATGGTAAGTTAAAATCGGTGCAGTGAAAAGTAAAACATTGCAAACCAAAATGCCCCTTAAGAAGATGGTGATCTTTCGCAGACTTCTACATCTCTAAACAGACAATTTAGTAGGCTGCCATTTAACTGACTAACAGGGCCGGACTGGGAACCAAAACTGCCTCTGGCAAAGAGGTCGGCCGGCTCCTATGGGAGCGGCTGAGCTGTGTGCCAGGGCTGGTTTAGGCCGATTTTGTTACAGGGGCCGATTTTGCACCTATGCTGCAAAAACGCCCTGTAACAAAAATGGCCTCCAGGGGCCCAATATTGGCCCCCACCCTAGTGCTCCACCAGGGAAACGCCCAGTGCCCGCTATGGCCAGTCCGGCCCTGTTGACTGACTAACATTCAGACAGCTGTTAAACAGGCAAGCATTTATTTACACATTAACTGAAGCACAAAAAATGAAGCAAAGGTGTCCTGCATCGCATATCTCAGAAAACACCTTCATTTTTTAAGAGATTGGCAAAAACATGGAAAAAGCACTAAAACACTGTATCATAATTAAAAAATAAGTGTATTTTATTAACACGACGAAGCGTTTCAGGCTAGTACAAAGGATTATATCACTGCATTGAGAGACATTTATTAAAATCAATTTATGAACATGAACTTAGAACCATTTGTACCTCTCCCAGCACTGACAACAATGCCATTACTGAAGGATAGGCCAGTCTTGGGTTGGGTTAGCTACACAAAAGTGACGCAAGCCTACACAAAATGTTTATTTTAAAATGTTTCGATTTATTTTCCAAATTGGAACTTGTTTTGCAATTGAAAGTTGCATGAGAGTAACGTAAAACAGTGCTTTGTGCTGTTTTGAATTGCTTTGCATCAAAGCTGCTTTCCCTGGGTGGTACATGTTATGTTATGTTATAGGGATATTTATAGAGCGCACTGCTAGTCAAGACTGTCCTGGCGTGGGAAAGAATTCTGAATTACAGCTGAGAATAGAAGCAGATGGTCTACCAGGTTTGTCTAAAAAGGGGTGTTCCCATGTAACCACAAATGTTTTTTGATGCAAAACCATATCTTCTGACAGTAGCAGGCAGCACTTTGCACCAAAAATAATGCCTCTTTAAAGCAAGAGCAAACAAAAGGAGAAATGCTTTTATTTCTCCTAACTTTCCCCACTTTGCACGAGTTTTACACTGAACAGCACACATCAGAAGTGGGAAAAGTTTTGAAGTTCGTCTAAGCATAGTGTTTTTTACTGGAAATGTACACCTTCCAGTACAAACCCTATGCTAGACATGACACGTTTTATATATTGTGTAAAACATTTTGATCTCTCTTGTACTCATAATGACACAGCAGACCACTTATCTGTGCAATTGTGCAATTTTATTGCAACATTAGTGTTGGGTACGATAAAGTGTCCTCCTACCCATGTATCTAATGGTGCCAATCAGTCAAGTCATAAACAGCTTTGTCAGCACTTAGGGGAAATTGGTGAAAGGTGAGAGAGATAAACACAACAAAGGTGAGAGTTAGACAAACACAAAATTCATCAAGTCTATGAGCAGCATGTGATGTCTCATCTGTCATGGTAACAGTTCAGTTACCAAATTGAAACACTCTTTTTCTTTAGAAGCCCCCATACTTACAAATTAGCTATTCCTTACCTGGGGTGGAAAAATGCAAAATAAGGAAGGCCCGCACTCTTCGAAAATGATTTATAATACATGAAAAATGATATTGTATAGAAATGGAAGGTGTATCTACTTATTGCTAGCATGGTCCGTCTCTGGTGCAGGCATTGCTGAATCTGAGCAGGAGCACCATGGAGGAGCCTTGCATATGAGAAGGCCTTTGCAATTCAAAAATAAAATGACAATTTGGAGAGTAAGCATGGATTATGAGGAGTCACTGTCAGAGGGTAGAGCATAGGCTGGAGTAGTGGTGCGCCATTACCTAACAGCTAATGTTGTATTGATCCCAAAGCCCAGACAATGGGACAGAAAACTACTGCATGTACCCGACTAATTAGTGATTACCCAAACAATGAAATGATTTGGTTGTGTACATTCGTTTGACATGTCCAGGTCATAACCACTTTATTGAGTATGCAAGTCTGTATTTTCCTAATCAACACGTCTCTCCTGTCCACAGGCGTAGGCTTCTTTGAGTCCTCTTGATTCTCTTGGAACTAGATGTGCATTGGTCCTTCTTCTGGCTGTATTTAAAGGTACTTTACATTTTCATCAAAAAAGAGATTGTCCTGTTGAACAAGGATTTTAAATTGAGTACTAGTTCAGTCTAGATACACCAAGTGGTCTCAGAAGAACCTAGAGATGATGGACTTGAGTTAACGAAAGGATAGTAGAGTAAAGTAGCTATCCTAGTGACACATGGAAGGCAAGCATGTATAGCGAACGATAACCCAACAATTGCATATCAAGTTTAGTTTACCTCTAAAGACCCTCACATGAATAATCATCATTTTGTACTCAGAGGTGGTGGTTACCTATTCCAAGTGTGGGTCCATTTACCTTTGTGTCTCACTTTCCAAAGCGATACACAAGCAATGTAGTTGTTAGACCTAGCTCTTTCTGCAGGGTTATCCCCAAACTTTGTGCCTTCCTCCTGTATTTATTCTGGCCTGTTTTTGTTGACTTTAGGACTCTGGGCACTTTACCACTGCTATTCAGTGCTAAAGTGCATGTGCGCTCTCCAACATGTATAAAGCACAGGAGCAAAAACCCATCAACCGTGTTGGGATTGGGGTGTATAATCAGTATAAACAAACAGTATCCCAAGTGGTATTATTTAAAAGACAATTACATATGATATGCAGTAGACATTATCAACAAGGAAGTAAGGAGATTCGTAGCTTATTTGCAATGTGTTCAAGGAATCATATTTATAAAGGAATGGGAAAAGCAAATTACAGTTGTAGCAGCACTGTCGTAAAAACAATTAACACAATCCTAATTGTACTTAGCGCTCAAAATGTGCAAGTGGTAGACAAGGTGGTGACGCAAGTGACAATGTGATCAGCATAAACGGCGCATAGTAACTGGTGCTAACAATGTACAGTGAATCAATGACACAATGTGGCTCCAGATGAATTTACTGAAGTCAAATATTAGTTTCGGTCGGGCCACATTGTAGGCTGCGCCTCTTATTGCGCTGGATGGTCGACGGCGTTTCAATCCTCATAACTTGGGATCTTCATCAGGACAGGGTTGATATGGATACGGTGCTGTACAAGGGGGAAGAGAGGGAATGGTAAGGGGAGGAAAGAGAGGGGAAGCGCGAGCACAGCTAAGCTGGTATACGGTGGATTAACAGTGTGGCTAGCTACCCCGGGGACGGATTCAATGGTAATGGTCAGAGGGAACAAATCGCAGTCAGTTCAGTTTTGAGGATCTAAACGCCATCGACCATCCAGCGCAATAAGAGGCGCAGCCTACAATGTGGCCCGACCCAAACTAATATTTGACTTCGGTAAATTAATCTGGAGCCACATTGTGTCATTGATTCACTGTACATTGTTAGCACCAGTCACTATGCGCCGTTTATGCTGATCACATTGTCACTTGCGTCGCCACCTTGTCTACCACTTGCACTTTTTGAGCACCAAGTACAATTAGGGTTGTGTTAATTGTTTTTACTACAGTGCTGCTATAACTGTAATTTGCTTTTTCCATTCCTTTATAAATATGATGCCTTGAACACATTGCAAATAAGCTACGAATCTCCTTACTTCCTTGTTGATAATGTCTACTGCATATCATATGTAATTGTCTTTTAAATAATACCAGTTGGGATACTGTTTGTTTATACTCCTTTAAACATGGTCTGATTGACTTACACCTGTTTGGCATATTTATTTTCCTGTAAGTCCTTTGTACAGTGGTATCCCATATACCCAGGGCCTGTAAATTTAATTCTACTATTGGACTTGCAGCGCTGATTGCGCAACCCACAGAAGTAACCTTTCAAACCTGTCTCGGGCCTCTGCCAATGTAGTGCCGGTGTGCGCAGTTTGCTGCCACATTGACTCAGCATTTAAAGTTACTTGCCAACTCTGAAACTCCCCTTTTACTTACTTATAGGTCACCCCTAATGTAGGCCCTAGGTAGCCTATGGGCAGAGTGCTGTGCAGGTAAAAGGTAGGACATGTGCCTTTATTGTGTTGCATGTCCTGATAGTGACAAACACACAATCTTGTTTTTCACTCCAATGAGTGCTGCTCCACTCATATGTTAACACTGGGAATTCCCTTAAAAAGTCTTTAAATGGTCATTTCTGATCTGAAAGGAGTAGCGTTGCCATGTTTGGTATGTTTGGAATAGTGGTGATAAATTGTGCTTATTGGTGTAGGTAGAGTTTTTATTACCACTGTAGGAATAGCACTTTTCGAAAGTGGGCATTCCTATCTGCTTATGAATCTTTTTGCTTTGCAGCCTGACTCCAATCCACATCTAGGGTAGAGTGACAGCTGGGTTTTGTGCATACTTTTCAGACAGTCATCACACAGGAAGGGGTGGGTGTAACAGGGTTGCATTTGCATTCATTTGCAGACTGAATGGTCTTTTTGCGCTGGGAGAGAAGGTGGTGGGGTGCACTTACATTTGTATAGGCTGGACCCTTCCCTAGCACAAAGGGCTCATTTACCCCCTACTGATGTCTTGAGTCAGAGTTGGGATTGAATGGTGGTGTTGTGCACTTCTAAAGTTCTTTTGAAGTTACCTCCACATCAAAGACATTTTGAGTATACATACAGAGGCTCTGACCCCATGATTTTAGGCACTCTGTGGGGCTTGTAACCAGACGCTGCTGGCTCTACATGCTGCATGAATGGACTGCTGTACTACCAGAGAAGATCACTACATGGTTTCTGGTGAATGGCTTGCCTGCTTGGCTGCTAGAGACTCAGCCACTTTGCTAAACTCAGTGTGCTGGTCTGTTGCATGCCAGCTTGTGCCTTATGCTCCTCAGTGGTCTCAAAAGACTGTGGGCTGCCCTCTCTGCTCCTGTGGGGTGTGGAAGTATTCGAGTGGCAGCCCTGAATTTGCCGCGGGACACAGAGACAACCTTTCTCCCCAGTGCGTGTTGAGCACTGTTATCAGGCTCTGGAGAGTGCTCCATTGTGGATTTGCTGTTGCCCTGAAGAGGAAGTGCTTCTCTCTTCCCATTTTAAGTGGAGCAATAATCAGTGTGTGTTGGACACTGTTTTCAGACTAGAGAAGTCTGGCCACACCGTACAAGGCCGCCGCCAACACTGCAGGCTTCGCTGAAGAGTCCAGCCCCCCTGGAAAGGTAGTTGGTCCCGCCAAGAGTGGTGTCCAAGCAGCTTCATGGCTGTAGGAGCTTGAGGGTATTTTGTGAGCTTCCATGGTTACCTTACCTGGGGCATCTGGCTCCTCACATGTTGTGGGTCTGAGAGCAAAGTAGGGTTCCCGGCTTGCCCTAACTTGGGGAGCCTTGTTCTTTCCGGCAATGCGCGGTGAGCCCTCCTATTAGGAGCTTGCCACATTTAGGGAAAATTGCCTGAAATTACAGTAGACAGCCTATTAGGAGCACAGGTGTGCCCCGTAGTAGGAGTGCAGGAGCACTGCACTCTTGGCTTATGATATTTAGGGACCCATGTAATTATGATGACCTCTGGTAATTTATATATCTTTTTCCCTAACCAACCTGCTGCATTTCATGCCCTGATGTTATGATATATGTCGTTTTTGCCTTGCCTTGTCAGAATAATGAGTATTAGTTCATAATTTGCATTTGTATGCGCAGTGTTGGTGTTTTCATGACATGTCCAACATATATGTCTTTTATCTTATTGCACTGTGATGTTTTGATAATTGCCTAGTCGGCAAAGTGATTATTGATTTATGTGGTTTTAGTCTATGTTTAAATGCAATACAGAAAAATAGTTGTATATACTACTGTGTGTAGTCGCATATTAATTGTGTCACTGGTGTGAGTGTGTTGCACAACAGCTTTCAACATTACCTCTGGGACAAGCCTGACTGCTCCGCCAAGATAACAAGGGGGTGAGCAGGGGTTATCTTGGGTGTGTAATTCCCTTACCCTGACTAGAGTGGTGGGTTTTTCCTGGTTTAGGTGCATATCTTAGCCAACCAGAAACCCCATTTCTAACAGTAGTCTTTTAAGTCTTCACTTGCAACCCAGCATAAGAATGAAACAAAGGCTAGGAATGGGAGGCATCTTCTTGGTCTAATATGAAATTCAGTTTTCTATTGCAGAATAATACAATTTCTCATTTCAATATCTAGAGTTGAACTAAAATTTGACTTAGTCTTTCTCACTTCCCACTGCTCAGTCAGCCCTAGCAGAAACATTGCTACATCCTCCTTGATTGACAATCTAGCTATGCATGTTGATCCTTTTTGCTTATTTACAATATCTGCTAACCAGGCACCAGTGCATGTGCTCTGACCCAGAAAACATGTTGAATTGGTTATACTTCTAACTGGCATATTTGGTATATGGTACAAAGTGTACCCAGGGTGTGTAAGTTAAATATCACCAGAGCACACATTCTGCTACTGCTACAGTAACAGTGCAAAACATGACTGTAGGCCTACTATTGTAGCCTGTCTATACACTTCTGAAACTGTAAATTTGACCTGCCAAAATAACTCCTGTTGATAGGCCTAAACCCTCCTTTCATCTATTAACAAGTCAACCCTGAGTAGGCTTTAATGCCCATAAAGAAAGAGTGAATGGAATTTATAAGAGGACATGTAAAAGTTTAATCGAAAACATATCCTTACAGGTATTAGGCCCCAAAAGCATTTTTGTTTCTGTAGCAGGGTTAGCTTGGATATATACTAGGTTTATGAATGCTGTAAACACAGTACTCTGAAACATACGTCTTCAGCCAGTGCTTTGACAATATTACTGGCTTGTCTGTTGGAATTAATCCAAAGCTGCGACCTGTACGTTGAAGTCATTCATAGGCTTTGCATTACATTTGTCCAAGATGTAGGCAGCTGTCTTTGATTTTTCCATAGAAAACATTGCAACTGTTAAATGCCACTGGATGCTCCGAAAAGCCTCATTACTGGTGAAACCAACAGTTACCCATTTTTTCACTCCATTGAAGTAGATCCAGTGTGAAATGATGCACATGTAATCTGTTGCTTGACAACTGGTCTACGTGTCCCTCATGAGGTGAGGGCTGAGCAGCGCTTTCCTTCATAGCGTTGTCAACCAATTGCAGCACTTGATGGTGTCTAGCTTGGAACCTTCAATTTTTGGCTGAGGGGCTACACAAATTCAAAAAATCTTTCTCCTTCAACAAAAGAAGAAGGGAAAGAGTCAAGCGCTAATATTTTTGCCAGCTTTCTATTCAATAGATTGACTTTCTCATGGGTTCAGTGGTACAGTGACTTCTTGGTGAAAATAACCTTATTAGTTAGTTATTGTTGCCATTTTCTTTGTGGCACTTCTGCTAGTAGTGAATTTTTGGCATTATTTAGACTAGTTGGGCACTTTAGGGTGACTACATGCCTCTGTCCCTTGTGCCATTTAGAAGTGTGACAGTCACAAGGCTGCTTCTGAAGAGGCTGATATATTCTTCTTATTCCTCACCACCACCCCCTTCTATCAAGTGAATTTCCTCTTCTCTCTCACTACCAGCAGCTATGTTTTAGAGGTGCTCTCTCCACATGATTGCATGTTGAACTTTGAGGTGGGCGAGTTGGCCAACCAGTACCATAGTGTCCACTTGGTTTAGCATGACAATTTTCTTTTTTTGTGTGCAAATTAAGCATTTTGCGATGTGCTCTTAATGTGGTCTGAGTGTACAGAAGTCCAAAACTGGATAGGAGAACTGTCTTATGGTGCCAACGCCTGAATAACTTGTTAAGAGGGAGATAGAAAGTTGTGTTGGCCTTTCATTTGGGCAGGCTGTGACTGCAGTAGGGGTGGTGGTTGCTACAGGTTTTGGAGTCTTGAAAAGAGGGAAGCAGGTGGTGTTGGTGGAACTACATGACTAAGAGCAAGTTGAATGGGGGGGAGCTGTACTTTCGCTGTGCTATTCTCCACACTAACCATAACTGGCTCATCATCACCATTCTCATTTTTAAGGATTTGGGGATTTTGGGAACATTTCTTTTTTCCTTGACTCTCATGACAGGTCTTGGTTGGGGGTTTGTAGTCACAGCACCACTGAGAGACAAGGGCTTTGGTTTTGGTGGTGATGCAGTTGAGCCAGGGGTGATCTTTCCTTAATCCTCTTCCAGACTTCTATTTTTCCTCTCTTGGTAGGAACTTCCTTCTTAAGGGCCATCTATATTACTTTTTTTAGAAAGGTTTATGTTGTGTCTTAAGTGTTGCCATACACCCTTTTCTTAGTCACATTTTCTCTACTGCTCATACACCCTCCCTACTGCGCAGCCAGAAGGAGTGCTGGAGTGCTTGGTGATGTAGAGGAATGCTGACTGCTTGGTGTGTCACAAAATGCATGGGTGCCTGGTGAGGTGCTGAGAGTCAGTTGGAGCAAGCAGGCTGAGCAGCAGGGAGGCTGCTCCTGGTGGGGCTATCTTCTACATACTTACTTGAAACTTACCATCTATATAACCTGTAACTAAGTCTTAATAAATCATCTTCTGCAATCTACTATACAGCTACATAGACTTCTTTTACCCCCACAACAGTTAGCACTTAGCACAAAAGTAAGCACTTAGTTGAAGACTCTAGTGTCTCTGTCAGCTAATATGCAGAATTCTCTCCTTCTCAGTATTGTGCGTGACATGAATTAACATGTACCTGTAAGCAATGAAAGTGAAGCAGGAAGTCAGCGAGGCTTGGGCAATCTAGCAAAGGTAATACAAGTCATCATCACAAATGCTTATCAGTAGTGCACTCATACATAAACTATTTATGGTAGACATTACACAGGAAATCCAACAGGTGCCTCTCCAGGACCATGGGGAGCCTATGTTAGCCCAGAGTGGACAAAAAGTGAATAAAGTAATTAAATAATTGCAGGTATTTTACTAAGGTCCTGTGGGAGGTGGGGGCAGGGGGAGCAGGCAAACATCTAATAAATGAGTTAAATAAGTGCCCCACCAGGACCCAGAATGAACCTATGGGAGGTTGGAGGAACAGGCACATACCAAATATAATAATTAACTCATTTCTAGCATCCCTCCAGGGCCTATGGGGACCCCATGGAATGTAGGGGGGCAGGTAAACATATAATAACTAGATTAAATAATTTCTGGTGTCCCTCTATGGCACATGGAGACCCTATGGTAAGTAGGAAGGGCAGGCAAAAATTGAATCAATAAATTAAATACTTGCTGGTGCTCTTCCAGGGCCCCTAGGGACCCTGCGGATGGGAGGCAGCACAGACAAAAATGTCATAAATTAATTAAATAGTTGCTGGTGTCCCTCCAGGGCCCATTGAGGCCCTATGGGAGGCTGGGGGTAGGCGTAGGCAAAGTTTGAATACATTTATAAAATAATTCCTTATTCCCCACCAGGGTCCATGGGAACTCTATGGCAGGTGTGGGATAGGTAAAAATACAATAGATTTGTTAAATCGTTGCTGGTTTCCTCTGGGGACCTATGGGGAATAAGCCACTAGTAAAATAAGTTAATCATGGCTAGTTTAGGCCTGGGAAAGAACCACTGCAATCTTTACATGCACACATTTCTTAAGTTGCCTTCTTTTCTAAACAATGACTTTTATCACACATTTGCTTGCTTGACAGTGCAGGATTTGTTTCTCTGAAAACACATTGTTTACAATTTCAGTTTATAAGTACACTATCATGACACATTGAATATTTAGTACAAGGCCTGAACATACATTGTGTAAGTGCTGTTGTTTATTACTCTTACATATCGCAAGAGAATAAACAAATTTCAGCCTGGCTGAAGCCTTGACACGGAAGCATGGATGATGTTATTATAAATACACACGCATTTCCGTGTTCACATCAGAGGAGCACTCTGCTGTCATTGCATGTCGGTGCTATTGTCAGAGTCTCAGCCCAGCTGATTCCTGTTTTCCTTCTGCGAGAAGGGCTGTCTAACTTGTAACAAAGATGGAGACCTGCATACACTTACCTTCAGCTAATGGGGAGCTGGATCATCCAGTACTGCATTCCTGGCAGAAAACCCGCCCTAGGCAATTAGATGAGGGAGCGCGTAGAAGGGTTACACTATAGACAGTACCAACTCGTTCAAAGATGGCTACCATTTCTTCACATACATTTGTGGGGCTATTTAAGTAATTGGCAGAAGAAATAGGCTCCACGGTCACAGCATGATTACCAGTTACTCGATATATTACAACACATGTGTAAACCCATATTTATGCATGGGTTGGAATTACAAGTTTGAAGGTATTAATGCAATCGATAACTATCATCCGCTTACTTCCACACCCTTCGCATGCCCCGGTAGGATCTTCAGGTGGCTCCAGTCACGACCAGAAGGACCATCACCCAGGCCCTAGTTACCAGTACACTGGACTATGGGAGCAGACTCTACATAGGAATCAATGCACGCAACGTACAAACCTTAGCGGCAAGACTCATCCTCGACCTCCCCAGGAGAACACACACCACACCCCACCCCACCGCAAGATGCTACACTGGCTCCCGATCCAGAATAGATGCTGGTTCAAAATGCTGATTCGCGCACACAAAGCCCTACATAACAAACATCTGACCTTCCACCAACCTACCAGACACCTATGATCCACACCCCTATTCCTCACAGACAACCCCGGATCCTCTAAACCAACAGCTGAGGACGATCCTTCTTGCACCTGGCCAAGGCTTTGAACAGCCTTCTATTAAACCTCAGGACCGCCCCATCGATCCAGCAATTCAGGAAAGAACTCAAGACCTGGATGTTATAATAATCATACCACCACACAGCAGCCAGAGTCTTGAGACCCTCACAGGTGATTTACTGCACTATATAAATGTCTGATTGATCAGATGTAATAAATACCTCAACCTTTGTTCAATATCGGCAGGTCAAACTAGGTGAAACTTTAGAGAAAAGATCCATATTATATTTACTATATCATGCAGATTTTGGTGTGTTCCCCAGTAGCTCGTAATTGTTGCTATGTTTCTCATCCGATAAAAAACAAACCCCATTATATCATTATTTCCGTTGTGCGATAAATAGCACCTAAACTTGTAATCAGGCCCGTAGTGCTTTTGTCAAAGCATGCTTGATTTGAATTGGTTTTTCCAACCATCTTACTCCAGTCTTCTTCTAATAAGGCTTCCTCTATCACTCCCAACTCACTATTCCACCCGTGGATGTCCTTTCATCTAATTACTTGACTCATTTGTCCTTTTGCTCTTCATTTTGCATTTCCTCCTAAATTCATCAATCGCCTGTTGCTGTCACTGATAGGAATATGTGTGTAGCCTACAGGTCAAAGGGCGCAGCTAGCCCCTCTTCAGCGCATGATTGTTCTCCATTGTTTAATGCAATCTGTAACACTATTATCTCCTGCACGACCATGTGTCGTGTTGGCTAATCACCCCCCTTAGATATATCTTACAGTAATAATAATGCCAGCGTCTCCTGTTCCATTTGCATGACTCCCAGTAGAGGACTATGTGCATCCTGTTTCAAACCCTCTTTGTGTTTTGAAATGAAGCAGGCAAATAGAAACGCTGGTGCATGTAGAATATGTATGGGAGGGATCAGAAGATTAACACCACCAGAGCACACAAAAGAAGGCATGTGCTGTGGAGTTGAGTGCAACAAGGTGGCAGCTTCAGTTACACAATATGGCATGCTGCTGTATTTTCCATGAGGCTGCTAGAGCAATGGATGAAATCAAGTCTTCCTATTTAGTGAATTTATCTTTATAACTCAAGAACGACTTTGATAGCATGCCACCCAATGCTAACGTATTCAAATATATCAACAAAGTATAACCTCCTGTTTTGTGCCTCTCTGCTGGAAGCCTCCTTTCTGTGTCTCTCCCAAATGAACAATTGTCTAGAGTTGTTTAGAATAGATTTGTAAAAAAATTATCCTTATGTGAGTCTGTTTAAGTGAGTATGGTAAGGTAAGAAAACTTTATTCAGCCACAGTGAGCCATAAAATTGCATAACAAATGCAGTACATTTTGAAAACTATCAATCAATCATGAAATTCTAAAATAGGAAAATATCTAAAATAAAATGTGCAAAAGCAGTTGTTTGTCCAAATCAGTATGTCTTTCTAATTACTAGAGAAGATTTAATTAAACTGATCATGGCGTAACATACCTAGGGCTCGCTAATTGTTGTAAAAAAGAGAGAGCTGCCTTATGAAAACTAATATTGGTTTTACGTAAAGTGGAGTGAGGAAACATTTTCTTTGTGTGGCTAAAGAAAGCAGACTAAAATAAAGTGCGTAGTGCTTTGTTGTAGAACTACTGTCACAAGGGCGTGGCGGAAGGGATGCAAACCATGCCCCTTGGATGGTAAAGGCCGACAGAAAATTGACTAAATTAAAACGCAGCCTCATGCGGAGAAATCAATTACATTCTTTAGAAATGAGTTGGAGACAGGCACTGGAGTACGGCTCACAATATTGTTCCATAGGGATTTACCCGATTCCCTGCCATGCAATTCCCCCATACGCACATTAAGACGCCATTAAAAATCCAAATCTTTTACCGAAGCTGAGGCTATGTTGGAGTAGTTGCCTTGGTCTACAAACAGTCCTGGAACTTCCATGCTCACTAAAGCTTTTCTTGGCCTACGCCAGCCTCAGTATTTTCGACGCATTGTCCAGTGCAAGGCAATCCAGTATTATGGCTCTGGTAAAATGTGCTTCTGCTTTCCTCCAAATTCTTGACCAAAGTAGCAGAGGTTGGAGTTTAATATAATCCTCCACAAAGCTAAAACCCACCTCGGCATGGCAAAAAATAGTCGGTGAAGACTGAGAAACAGCCAAAAGCCTACGAATACATTTTTTTCTACCTTTTGATTGGAGAGAACATTAACATAGCCCCAATGTCCAGCTCCAAAAGTGTCAACTGATAGGCACTTACATTTAAGTGTGTGTACTAGTTATTTTACTGGTTTATGTCTTAGCCTTTTGATAAAATGGAAAATGGAGTCAACTGACCTCTGAAATCGCAGAACTCTAATTTTTAGCTGAAATTTCCAATTAAAACCTGCCGAGCGGGATTCCTACATATGTAACATTTTGGACTCTACGCACTTCAGCACCAGAGAGGCGGAATTTTGTAGATTTAGAAAATATGGATCCACATTTCATTATAAAAAATGTGGAGAAATTTGTCTTGAGCTCAAGATTGTTCATAAAGTCGTTAAAGGCATCCAGAAGAATCTGTAGACCATTGGCAGCTCTATCCATTAACACAGCGTCATCCGCATACAATAGCGTGGGTACTTAACAAGAGGCAATCTTTGGCAAATCTCTACCTCTAGATCTCCAAAATTCATCAAGGCCCTTAATATAGAACAAATAAAAGAAAAGGGGCCAAGACACAAGCCTGGAGTGCAACTAACCGGTGAAGTAAATCAACTTAGGCTCTATCTACTCCCATACCTTCCATAATGTCCCAGGGTTTAGAGCATTGGACAGTATTGAAGGCACATGTAAGGCCCATAAATGCCAGGTTCATGGATCCCTTCTTAGCCCATAAAAGTTTTTGGATAATGAAGTATAATTGAGACTCTGATCCATGGTGTCCAAGCCAGGAAGAAACCCTAACTGTACATCCAAAAATATCTGGCTCTCAAGTGCCCAGTCTTCAGGTTTTGACAAAATTACCCCGCTCAAGATTTTAACTTTGCAATCCAGCAACAAGATAGGGTGGTAAAGCAAGGCTGACTTTTATCTTCCTTTTTAAATGTAGGTACAATTACTGCCTCAATCCAAGATGAAACCAGTGGATCTGTAACAGCTGCTCTAGAACATTTGTAATTAATGGGGCCCAGAATGAGGGGTTTTCTTTAAATAGGTCCACAGGAATTCCATCTGGGCTAGGTGCCTACTCTGGAGGACTACTTTCTATGGCTGTGATGACATCTGTCAGTTTGAATCATTGACTCAGGTGGACAGCAGCCTTATGATCATAAACAATTTCTTCCAAGAAGATGCCTAGGTCACATTATTAGGATCAAAACTCTTGGAAAAGTGCTCAACTCACGGATCAGCTGAAATGGCAGTATCTTTCTGTTCACTGTCATAACTAGAAAAAGGGTCATTTTGCTACTTTCCAGAAAGCACTGGGAATCCTTTGTTTTACTTGCAATCTCTAAGTCTTCCCATGCTTTGGTCCTTATTTCTGTCTTCCTCGCTAAAATAGCAGCCTTACAAGCTTTTCTAGCTAGTGCTACTTTAGACTCATTCTGCAGCCGTTCCCCTAGATCTGCCTTTCGGCTTTGTAAAGCGCATGGCTACCAGAGGCCTCCTAGCACTAGGGACAAAGCCATCAAACAGTCAAGCGATCAGAAAGTTCCAGAGAACAGCAGAGTCATGAGAATGAGAAAAAATTTATTTAGAACAACTAGATTTTCTCAGGCCAGGATTTTTTTCATGGTTAATGCTGATGAAGTATAGTTTCGTAACGAAGAGAAAGCCTGGATGATACCTTTAGGGGTGCCCCCTGCTGTAGACTCTGCTCTATTGATGCCTGATTATTCATCACTAAATCGAGCATCAATTAATCCCTGTCCACCTGATTCCATTTAATACGGACCCCCTTGTTCTTGCTAAATTTGTTAGACCTATTGAGCCTTAGAGAGAGCCTGTGTGTGTTTATTGGCAAAATTGACTAACTGTGGAGTAAGAGGGTTGTAGTCACTAATGAAAATTGCCACTACATCATAGTTAAAAAAAAGAAACTAAGTCTGATAAAAACAATATATGATCAATTGTACTATGTGAACCGGCACCATTAAAAATCCTGATGATTTGGTGATGGAAGATTTAAAATCCTGTGCAAAAACCCAATTCTTTAATAAAATTATTCTATTTGGGCGTTGTCATTAGGGGTATGTCCAAAGTGGGTAAGGGGTACTTCTAGATCATCATGTAGCCCACATTCCTTCATAATTTTAGGATTGCAGGTGTAAATGTGAAAACCTTCCATCCACATAATCAGTTTCCCTTTTCTGTGTGCTCTCTATTCTCAACCAGTGTTACATAAAACTGTTATGAAAGACATTAATCAACTTAAACTCAAACAACATTTGAGACTTTCAGCAGCAATATTTGGTGGAGGAGAGTACGATACAGTTCCTTAGCAGTAATACTGGTAAGTGTGACTGAAACAAATACTGACATGCCACCCTTATCCCTGCCTGCTGGTGATGAAATAGTAGGGGTGCAAAATACCCATTTATATGCAGATAATCGCATTCCCATGTCTCCTAGCAGTAGATGATATAATACTATTCAACTAAATGGAACCAGTCAGGATTGTGCAATTTGGTTCGCAGGCTCACCACATTCAATTAAATTAGTTCGAAGTTTGAAAGGGCAAAAGGGGCCCCAATTCCAACAGGGAGGTTAACCACATGGGGGATTACCCCCTGGGTCTTCAGAAACATTCCTAGTAGGCCGTGATGGTCAGTCCATCTGGTCCAAAGATGAGACAGTTTCTATTGGTAACTTGCAAGTTGGACAATAAGTTCTTGTTAGGGTCACAGTGTCCGGTATTAACAACCTGTGGACTCACTGGCCTTATAGAACCACAGGAAGTACCATCAAGGTAGCATAGGTAATGTGCTTTGATGTTCCAATTCAAATTAATTAAAGGGTAGAGACAATGTAGCATCGCTTTAGTGAAAGAAGGATTTTCCAATTTGATTACTATGCAACCCCAAGGCGAAGTCTTGACTTGAGGAACTACCTCGGGACTGTTCTTACAGATAGTATCTCTGCATACAAATTATAGGTCCAGCCAGAGTATTTCCTGAGTCAATTGACCACTTTATTTAATAAGGAAGTGTGAACTTCAGAGTGGGATTTCAAAGGTTTGGGAACATTTTCCAGAATGATGATAATAAGAGTTGCATTCTGGTGGAATTTGAGGCTGAATATCAGAATCCACATTGTGGATTTTATGGTGAGTGATCTGCGAGTGCCAGACCTCCCTCTGAGCTCCAGGACATTCGGAGCTAACCCCTGATATGACTTTGTGTCTGAGGTCTCTGAATCGAGAGTGGTTCATTTGAGTCCCCAGTATAGCGTTACCCCCCGCAGGTCAGCATCAGCATGGAGACTACTGGCAGCTGCACAAGCGGAGATCTGGGGCTACAAATGATCACAGGAAATTCTAGATTGACCACTACTGTCAAGGTTCTGATTATTTGATACGAGGTGCTGACAATTGCTGGAATGTTTATATAGAATCACAAGTTTCTCATCAAGATCTTTCAGCTTGGCCAAAACTAAGGAAACAAAAGTTATTAAACAAATTCTTCATCTTACCCAGTTTACCAAGGAATTCACCACTAAAATCTTTAAAGTTATTTTCCAAATTAATCAGGTCTGGTAATACTTTTGTGCCAGTGGGACAGTCTTGTCTTTTCGCTTGAGCACTGGGGAGAGATTGCATAGTTACAGCAACCGGAGACAATGGTACACCTGCCCCATCAAACCTTGCAGTCTCCTTCCTTGTCCTTTTCAATCGAGGACGGTTAGACAAGTTGGAAGACCCCAAGGCTGTTAAAGTTTGCATATAGTGGGAAACACATGAGTAGATGTGCAAGAGAATGTTGATCCCATTGCTTATGTTACAGCACCGTTAGGTATTATGATGAGCAAATGAGAAAATGAAGGGTAATATTACTTTGGCTGGGAGCTAAGTCTCCCTCATGCGGCATTGGCAGCGTAACCATGAGTTCTTTCAGAGTGGGGCTCAGCCTGACCTCTACTCGGTCAATTTCACTGTCGATAACAGCCATAACTATCAATCAGTAATTGGTGATGGACTTAGATGCTGTATTTTGTTTTCCTGGCGCAGTCTGCAGGTTGGTTACCATTGCGTTTCCCCAATAAATATGCCCACAAATGACAGATTCCTAAAATAAGTTAGTACCTTAGATTCATGATTGGATCCAGTGAGTCAAGAGACAGGGCCCAGCCTGCCTCATCCAGCCACGGATGGGGCCAAGGGGCCCACTCTTGGCCCAGACGTCACCCATGAATGCTCCTGGACGCAGCACATGCACATCCCACACCGTTGGGAGCAACAGGTGCTTATGTAGTGCTCCTCCCCGACTCTGGCTTCACTCGGCCTTGTAGTCTATCCCGTGCTGCAGGGAGCAACTTTTGCTTATGAAGTGCTTGCTGGCGCTAACAGGCTTCTCCCCGCATTTAAAATGACATTGCTCCACTGGAGGAATTGACGAGTGGGGCCTGTTGCCGCAGATCACTGTGTTACAAGGGCTTGTCTCAACTGTTATAGAAGTCGAGAACGTGACTTACTGATTACGGTATTTAAGAACGTGCACCATGTATAATTGAACTATTGAACTTATTGGAATAATGGACTACTGGGACCATAATGCTTTGCATCCCATTAGGGAGGTTCATTGAAGGGCTATAAATAGATCACAGATGTGGGAGTCCTGTTAAATTAAAATGCTAAATGCCCATGATCTAGGCGATACGCTGAAACGCGTTAGGGATGCACATGTCTTAGGATTTAATTAAAGATGATTTTTTCCAGTTTTGAGTGCAGCTCATGCTACTCTGGCTTTATGGGGAGATGCTTGTTGATGTATTTTCACGGCACAGCACAGTGCTGGTAGGAGCTTGCACCACCTTTAAAATGACATAGCGCCGCCGGAGAAATTGACACGAGTGGTGCCTGTCGCCGCAGATCACTGTGTTACAAGGGCCTGTCTCAACTGTTAAAGAAGTCGGTAACAGGACTACTGGACTTACTGATTATGGTATTTATGAACATGCGCCATGAATGATTGAACTTTTGAACTTATTGGAATAATGGACTACCGGGACGATAATGCATTGCATCCCATTAGGAAGGCTCATTGAAGGGCTATAAATTGATCACAGATGTGGGAGTCCTGTTAAGAAATTAAAATGATGCAAACCCGTGATCAAGGCGATACGCTGAAACGCGTTGGGGAGGCACATGGTCACATGTTCTGGGATTTAATTAAAGAAGATTTTTTCCAGTTTTGAGTGCAGCTCATGATTCTCGGGTCTTTATGGGGAGCTGCATGTTGATATATATACATATATATATATATATATATGGATACATCCGGGTCCCGCCTTTCTTTTGGGGTGATCGGAGCGGTTGAGGTAATTTACCTCTCTTTGTGGCATTGCGCCCCTGCTCAATGGTTGCCTTACTTGAGGGGCTGTGATGGTCTGAGGGGGCCCAAGGAGTGACTTTGTGATTGCAGGACTGACACATAAGAGCATCGCGCCCTGCTGCCATTGTTTCCCGCTTCCAAATTCTTTCATCATGTGGACTCTCCCCCATTACGCCGGCCCGATCTGTTTAAACATGAAGCATTTTGGGAGTTGTGGTGCGGTTAGGACTAAACGCACTACAACAGGTGAGCAGTACAGCTTGGGGGAGAAGCGGACAGACGTCATCTGTACAAAGCAGCAGGGATACTTAACGGGACATTCTTGTCAGGTGTTGGGCGCTGAGGAAGGCAATGCGCCGAAATGCATTCGCCGCCACCGGACTGTCTCGCTTTAATAAAGCCTCTCCAACCAGTTGCCCTCTGGGCTTCTGCTTTCTTCTTCTTCGTGTGGAGGAAACATATATATATATATATACATATTACCTACTGGCGGTCGCCAGTAGGTAGTTATAGTTAGGATCGATTTCCATAGGGAAATCGCAACATTCTATTTGGAATAACTTTGGCGCCGGTTGAGGAATCAGCCTGAAGTTTTTCAGCAACTTTGCCTCGCGGCGCTCCGCTCCTTCCCTGAAAGTTTGGGGGCATTCGTCAAGCGGGGGCCGAGATAAAAGGGGGGTCCCAAAACGTGTTTTCCCCATGTTCATTTCCATAGAGCGGTCTGTCGCACTTTTAGCTCGAACGGCTGAATGGATTTTCACCAAACTTGGCAAAATTGTAGGGACTGGTAGCCCGATGTGCCTTTGCTATGTCTCAAGATATGTGCTCCAGAGGATTTTGAGTAATTTAGGTTCAAAAACATTTATATATCTAGAGCCGCGCCCCGGTACGCGTACCGGGGAGCGCTCCGGGCGCGCCACGCAACTTGCGCATGGCAAGCTGATTGGTTCTCGGGCGTCTGTAAACATTCGAAACAGTCCGCAGCGGCCGCCATCTTGTGTCTCGGTAGGATTGAGACACAAGAGGTGGCAAAAATCAAAGGGGGGAAATGAGCAAAAGGGGGCAGGGTACACCCCCCCTGACCCTCTAGGTTTGATGTGGGGGCCATAAAAGGGTCCCGCTGGTAAAAAAATATATATTTTTTTTCGATTTTCGCGGGGGGGAGCGCCCGGTACGCGCACCGGGGAGCGTACCATGGAGATAAAAAATGACAGACTTTTTTTAAAAAAATAGCATTTTTTTATAAATTGGAGGTAGTTCTGAAAAGAACTTTTTTTTGTTTTTGTTGTTTTATATTTTTTTAGACTTTTTAAAACGATTTCATATTTTTTTGGGATTTTTTTCATGGGAAAAACAAAAACTGGGATTCCAAAACTGCTCAACAGGAGCAAAAAAATTTGAAAATTTAGGGACTGGCAGGGAAGCGGTGTTCCTGTTTCTTTATGGCAATGAGTTCAACACTCTGCTCCCCATAGCAGAGCAGTTCGTCACACTGCGTGCACAGAAATTTGATGCCTGCAAACACCGGCTGTATGTTAGGGACCATTCTTCTACGGGGTAGTCCCGAAGGTGTTGCTCCACCAGTGGAGGTGCTGCCGCCATCTGTGGGTAAATTCCGTGCCAGCTCCCTGACACTCTCCCTGGCAAAGTTTTTTGGGTGTCTTCTTTTGACATGCCTGATTAAATTGGCATTTCCGAAGCTATATTTTTTTAGAGGATTGCCTCTGGATAAAGTACTGCCACATATTTTGCAGGTTACTTTTGGAGCATTGACTTTTTTTTGTCCTTCAGGGATGTCATAGAATTTCCAGATGAAATGGTCCTTTTTCTTCTGGTGAGGAGGGTCCTCATCCAAAAATCCGTCGGAATCACTGCTGGATGACTCCCTTGCAGCCATTGCTGTAGATCAGGAAAGTAGGAGATGAAGACAGTACACAGAACAGCTCTTGCTCTCTCCAAGTACAAAGCAATAGTGAGAGAAATGGGTGGGTTTCACACAATTTGGAAGAAAAAAAGTTCTGAACCAATGAAAAGTGTTATTTTAAAGTCACATGGCTTGACGCGCTTACTCTACGCGCCCTGGGGCGCGTCCCGGGGCGTGTATCGTAAGAGCATCGGGGCGCTTACATTGCGCGATCGTATGCGCTTCCGGGTGCGCTTACGCGGTGCGTCATAAGACGCATCTCGCGGCTACGCGATACGTGTCTTATGACGCAAGACGTGGCGGCTACGCGATACGTCACGATGTTGTTTTCGTTCGCGGCAATAGCGCTATCGGGACGCTCACCTGTACGCGCCCCGGGGCACGCCGTAACATTGCGCTTACCCGTGCGTTCACCGGTACGCGCCCCGGGAGCGCCCCGGGGTGAAAAAAAAAGAAAAATGACATAGTTATACAATATAAAATTCGCTTTAAAATTTATTATTTTTTATAACTATAAAGATTTGCTATTAAAAAACCATTGAAATTCACTGAAAAAACCATAGGTTTCACACCAGTTATAGTTAGGAATTAGCATTTAAAAAACCTATGAAATTCACTGAAAAAAACATAGGTTTTACACCAGTTATAGTTAGCTGGAAGTTTTACTTGCATAAAACCATTGAAATTCCCACGTTATAGTTAGTTGGACTCACTATAACTTGCGCGTGCAATGCACTGCTGATGACGTCACATGTTACATCACTCATGACATGGTCAGTGACATCACTGATGACACCATCCAGTGAATGTGTGTGTTTCTGAAAAATAAGTATGTGTTATATATGTATATCTAATAGTTGATGGAAGAATACATGTTTAAATAAGGGTTTACATGGATGTTTTTTTTTTTAATTGATTGGTTCACTGGCTTATTAAGTGTATCTTAGTGTATACATATATTAGTGAGTAATGTTTAAATATTTAAATATATGGATTAGTGTTTCACTTTGTGTATAATTGGCTGCATGGGTTGGTGAGTAGCTACATGTGTATGTATATGGGTTATTAGATGTTTTTTTTAATATCAATATGAGTGTCTATATGTTTGGTGGGGGTATTACTTAGAACATAGATGCATGAGTGACTGACTCTCTGTTTGGATGTGTTTTGAAGACAGCATTTGTGCACGACTGTATGGGTGGATGACTGTGTATATGTGTGTGTTACTGACTGAATGACTGTCTCACTAGTGTCTTTATCAGTAACTATATATGTTTTATTGTAGTATATGTGAATATTGATGTATATAAGTGAGTATATGTGAGAGTAAGGGATTGTAAGAGTTCCTGTTTAAATAAGTATGTGTTTCTATAAGTGATTGTTTAAGAGAGTAAGTATGTGTAAGGTTCCTTAGAAGTAAGGTGGTAGTGTGTGTATAGCAGTATATGCAAATAAATGGATGTTCAATAGTTTATTTGCATGTGTGAGTATGTGTGAGAGTATCTTTTGGATGACTGTCGGTGTGTAACAGGATGTATAGGTGTATCACTACATATGATGAGTGAGTATACGTATGAGTGACTATATAGAACTGTTGGTGAATGAGTGGATGTGTATATAGATGGTGGAATTATTCAATTGGTTGTTGTAACTGGTATGGGTATCTCCATTTTTGAAAAAAATTTAGTTTCTATTTTTGAATATGTGTTTTAAGGGTTACATTACAGTGAAAAGAGGTCTGTCACTCTTTCACAAGGATGGTGTCATCAGTGATGTCATGAGTGATGTCACTGACCATGTCATGAGTGATGTAATATGTGACGTCATCAGCAGTGCATTGCACGCGCAAGTTATAGTGAATCCAACTAACTATAACGTGGGAATTTCAATGGTTTTATGCGAGTAAAACTTCCAGCTAACTATAACTGGTGTAAAACCTATGGTTTTTTCAGTGAATATACATATACATATATATATATTCACTCAAAAAACTATAAGTTTTAGTGGTGTTATAGTTAGCTGGACATTTTACTCATACAAAACCAATGAGTCAGTGATGTCATTTGAGATGTCATCAGTGATGTCACTGACCATGTCATGAATGATCTAATATGTGACATCATCAGCAGTGGATTGCGGGTGCGCGAAATATAGTTAGTACAACTAACTATATAGGAGCAATTTCATTGGTTTTGTATGAGTAAAATGTCCAGCTAACTATAACACCACTAAAACTTATAGTTTTTTGAGTGAATTTCAAAGGTTTTTTAAAAACGAATTCCTCAATATATAATTTCTGAAACCTATGGTTTTTTCAGTGATTATCAAAGGTTTTTTAAATGCTAATTCCTAACTATATAAGGCCTAAAACCTATGGTTTTTTCAGTGAATTTCAAAGGTTTTTTAAATACTGATTCCTAACTATATAAGGCCTGAAACCTATGGTTTTTTCAGTGAATTTCAAAGGTTTTTTAAATGCTAATTCCTAGCTATATAAGGCCTGAAACCTATAGTTTTTTGAGTGAATTTCAAAGGTTTTTTAAAAACGAATTCCTAACTATATAACTCCTGAAACCTATGGTTTTTTCAGTGATTATCAAAGGTTTTTTAAATGCTAATTCCTAACTATATAAGGCCTTAAACCTATGCTTTTTTCAGTGTTTTTAAAAAAAAAAAATTGATTGGTTAACTGGCTTATTAAGTATATCTTAGTGAATACATATATTAGCGAGCAATGTTTAAATATTTAAATATATGCATGAGTAATATGTGACGTCATCAGCAGTGCATTGCAGACGTGCAAGTTATAGTGAGTCCACCTAACTATAACGTGGGAATTTCAATGGTTTTATGCGAGTAAAATTTCCAGCTAACTATAACTGGTGTGAAACCTATGGTTTTTTCAGTGAATTTCAAAGGTTTTTTAAATGCTAATTCCTAACTATAACTGGTGTGTAACCTATGGTTTTTTCAGTGAATATATATATATATATAAAATTTCTATGGCAAAATGAAACCCCTCATTTTGTTCCTTTTCAAATTAAATGTATTAAGTGTTACCACTTTATTCCAATCAAGATGACTTAAGGTGTGCCATACTTTTGTCATAAGTAAGACTGTTAGCGTTCTAATTGTTCTTTAGAACACTCTGGGACATTCTGTGATTGGGCTATAGTTGGGCTACATCTGGCTGATATTTGGGCTACATTTGGGCTCTTTTGTCTCTGGTGGCCATCTTTGGGCTACATTGGGCTACATTGGGCTACATTTGGGCTCTAACATATATATAGCCCAATGTAGCCCAATATATATTTTGGGAGACTGCATATCAGAATTTTTTTAATGAAATATAGGAGGATTTGAGAAGTCACTCAAAATGTGCCCTAATTTTTCTTTCTTCAGCACTAATCATAATTTCTATGGCAAAATGAACCCCCTCATTTTCAAATTAAATGTTTTAAGTGTTAACACTTTATTCCAATCAAGATGACTTCAGGTGTGCCATACTTTTGTCATAAGTAAGACTGTTAGTGCTCTAGTTGTTCTTTAGAGCACTCTGGGACATGCTGTCATTGGGCTATAGTTGGGCTACATCTGGCTGATATTTGGGCTACATTTGTTTTTTTTTTGTCTCTGGTGGCCATCTTTGGGCTACATTGGGCTACATTGGGCTACATTTGGGCTCTAACATATATATAGCCCAATGTAGCCCAATATATATTTTTTCAAAGGTAATTTTCGTAAAAACCACTGGAGCACATATCTTGAGACATAGCAAAGGCACATCGGGCTACCAGTCTCTACAATTTTGCCAAGTTTGGTGGAAAACCATTCAGCCGTCCGGGCTAAAAGTGAGTCCAACCGCCCTATGGAAATTAACATGGGGAAAACACATTTTGGGACCCCCTTTTATCTCGGCCCCCGCTTGACAAATCCCCCCCAATCTTTCAGGGAAGGAGCGGAGCGCCGCGAGGCAAAGTTAAGGAAAATTTCAGGAAGATTCCTCAACCGGCGCCAAAGTTATTCCCAATAGAATGTTGCGATTTCCCTATGGAAAACAATCCTAACTATATATACCTACTGGCTATCGCCAGTAGGTAATATATATATATATATATATATATAGATATATAGATATATATATATATATATATATATCAACGTTCCAAAGGCACGCCGCTAGAACACAGCACCCGCCAGGAGAAAACGGACACTTCACTCCGGTATGTACGTTGCAGAGAAGTTTTTATTTCATATTACAAGTGAATCAAAAAAAGTGCCACGATCCGACGCGTTTCGGCGAACCCAGTCGCCTTGCTCACCATATATATATATATATATATATATATATATATATATATATATATATATATATATATGAATGAATGAATGAAAACAAATTTATATAGCGCTACTAAGCCTAAAAGGGCATCAAGGCACCTAACCAAAGAACTAGCTGGAGCAAATATGTTCTATTACTGGTAGGTCTTGATGAAAAAACAAGTTTTGAGCGCTTTTTTAAAAAGGGACAATGACGGTTGGGCTTTAATCTCCAGAGGGAGTGAATTCCACAACCTAGGGGCAACAAAAGAAAATGCTCTGCTGCCCCACCGGACCTTCCTAACCCGGGGAACCACCAACAGATTAATCTCAGATGATCTGAGGGTTCTACTGGGCACATGGCGAATAAGCAAGGATCCCAGGGGGTTTGTAGGGTCAGCCGCAAGAGCTCTGAAGGCCAGGCACAAGATCTTAAAAGAAATCCTCTGCTGTATAGGAAGCCAATGCAGGCTCTTTCTGGCCGTTGTAGTGGAGGTTGCATTGGGTAGGGCTAGAACAAAACGCGCGGCCGCGTTCTGGACGACCTGAAGGCGCTGAATGAGTCCCTTGTTGGAGTCTGCATATAGAGCATTGCAGTAATCCAACCTGGAACCCACTAATGCCACAACAGTCTGCCTACGTGCTTGGGGAGAGAGATAGTGCAAGATTTTTTGAAGAATCTTGATTACCCCCCAGCAAGTGGTCACTGTTCGATTGACCTGTAGCGTCATGGACAGAGTAGTGTCAAATATCACGCCGAGTTTTCTGGCCGATTGGGAGGGAGATGGACACATCCCCAAAGATGAAGGCCACCACTCACTAGACCAGATGTCCTGGTCCTTGCCAAAGACCAGGATCTCAATCTTATCGCCGTTCAACTTTAGGGAATTTTGGATCATCCAGTCCGAGACTGTCTGCATACAAGTCCTAAAGTTGACGGCAGAGGTGGTAGCGGAATGGGCCAGAGACACCATGATTTGTGTGTCATCGGCGTATGACACAACCTCCATCCCCTGCGATTTTACTAGCCTAGCAAGGGGAGCCACATAGATGTTAAATAGGGTCGGACTCAAGGCCGACCCCTGTGGCACCCCATACTGAATGGCTTTAGCAGGGGAGAGGAACTCTCCGAGCATGACTCTCTGCTCTCTCAGATGTAAAAAAGAGTGCAGAAGGCTCAGGGCCGGGCCCGCAATCCCTGCCTCCCTCAATCGCGATGTTAATGTAGAGGGAGACAGGGTATTAAACGCTGCTGTGAGGTCAAGTAATACCAACACAGTGGTTTGACCCAGATCCACCTTCCGACGGATGTTGTTCACCACCATAGTCAGTGCAGACTCCGTACTATGGGCCTTTCTGAATCCGTGCTGGGAGCTGTCTAAGAACCCAGAGGAATCCAGAAAGGAGGAAAGGTGCGCGTTCAGGTGTGATTCAAGCATTTTAGCGGGGCGGGTAACAGGGAGATGGGCCTAAAATTCTTAAGCTGGTCCGGGTCCAGGGTGGGTTTCTTCAACAGGGGCTTCACTATTGCCCTTTTCCACACCGAGGGAAAGGTACCTTGAGCCATCGCCCCATTCATCACTTCCAGGAGGGGCAGCAAAAGCGTGTGCCTACAATCCTTCAGAGTTTTCAAAGGACAAGGGTCCAAAGGTGAGGCCGACTTTATCCGGTCCAACAGGAGATCAAGCCCCTCAAGAGAAAGTGCAGGAAAATGCGAGAAGATCCTGGTAGGATCTCTTGACCATGACTCTAATTTAACTAGGGTTTGAAGGGAGGAATTTTCCACGGCAGCATATATATCCTCGATCTTTTTATAAAAGAACTCAGAGATATTTTTACACAGCTCCTGCGAGCCCACAACAGGATCAGGCATTTGGAGGGAACAGAGAGAGTCAACAATTTTAAAAAGTTCTCTAGACGAAGACAGAGAAGTAGTAAGATTTGAAAAGACTCCTGTTTTTCCTTTATTACACGAGCCTTATATTCTCTCAAAAGGCGCTTATGTGCGTCTCTTTCTAGGGGGTCCCAAGCCTTCCTCCAACACCTCTCCTGTCTTTTACAACTCTGTCTCAGGAGTCTTAGCGGTTCAGAGAACCATGGGGCAGAAGGTTTATGTCGAGCTGAGTATCGATAAGATGCAGGGGCTAGTTCATCAACAGCAATGGCGATAGTGAGGGCAAGCTCTTGGGCTGCTTCGTCAGCTTCTCTCAAAGGAGAGTGATCACTGGTCTTTATGTAAGGAGCAAGAGCTTCATTAGTGATATTCTTGTAACACCTTTTTGGGCCTCTAGTACCAGCCGTCAGAATCTGCAGATCTGCCAGGCCAACAACCAATTCAAGGGGTACTGCCAAGTGGTCTGACCAGACTAAAGGCACCGGAAGACCAGCTGAAAGTCTGGGGTCATTGGTGAACACACCATCTAAGGTGTTCCCCGCCCTATGGGTGGGATTATTAACCAGTTGGGTATACTCACATGCCCCAAGTGAGTCCACCAACATAGCGGTGTCAGTGTCCCCTAGATTATCTAAATGAAAATTCAAGTCCCCTAAAATGGTGAGATGGGATTTCCCAAAATAGGGTTCAAGAATCCTCAGCAGCTCCATATATATGTAGCTATAGATTTATATTCCAAACAATTAAATTATGTATCATACATTAAAACTAAAACCTAAATTAGCTTTTACCATAGAATGATATAACTAATAAAAAAAAACTACAACTAAACCAAGCAATAAAGTAAATGTAATAGCAACTTTAACCAATACAATCAGACAAACAATTAAATCAGCAATATAAAAGTCAAACTAATTTAAACAACGAAATACCTAAAAAATGTCAAATTCTGCAAGATGAGGAAACTCTTCCGGATTCTCTCACCAGACGATCAAAGAAAAAATATATACATCTCAACAATTACCTAATCAAGTAAGTAAAACATATATATTGAAACTAAAACATACTTGTTATTAAACCTGAAATTGTAAAATAACAAACAATTAATAAAAAAACTCACAGACTTCTATTTCTTTACATACACTTCCTGAAAGACAAAGCTACAACTTGAAAAGGCAATAAGCTGCCAGAAACAAATGACTACCACAAACCAACAAAATGGTATAAGAAATTAAGTATACATAAATTATTACAAAACTGTAAACTCATCCAAATAGCGAGTAAAAATAAACACTACAAGCTACCACCAAATTAAGATATAAAGTTCAACTAACAATGATGTTTCATCCAAAAGAAAGGAAAGCACCTGCTCTACATGATTACACCTCCATCAGCAAAACTCCAAAACTGTATGAAACATATAACTAGAGCATACATGTAAGTATACAAAATAGAAGTAGTTGCATAATTTTACATGTACTTAACAAATGTGCAAACTTTAAAATATTGCATATATTTATGTTGCACTACTTTCAGATACAATGACAAAGGCAGCAAAGTACATAACTTCACGGAAAGGAAATCAGTTACTAAATCACAAGGGCTACACCTATAACCAAGAAAGTGCATCGACGGAAAATATAAATTAGAAATGTAGTAAATATTATTATAATGCATGCTATGGGAGGGCAACTACAAATGATAATGTTGTAATTCATGTAAGAGAGCACAACAACCCTCCAAATGTGACAGAAATAAAGGTTAGGGAGATAGTGCAGGATATAAGAGAGGAAAGCATGAGTTCCTAGGAACCCACAACCAAAACCCTTAAAGATGTACTGCCTAAAATCCCCAAACACATCACAGGCCAACTACCTCCTATCTCACATTAAACCATTTAATTCCACAAACAAAAAAATCCATCAGCAATAGTCCTCATGAAGATATCATGAGGCAACCTAAATAATGAGAAACAAATCCTAATATTCGATGTCAAAGGCGGATGATGGATGGGACCTTCAAAATGTAGCTCAAACAATTAATTTGCATATACACCCTACATGGTGAATATCAAAATAGAAATACTCCTTTTATAAATGCTGTACTACCAAATTAACAAAGCAACACTTACTATGACCTCTTAAACCACATTAAACATAAAACAAATAACTAGTACTCCAAAATATAATCATAGACTTTGAGCAAGCCATGATTCAAACCATATTAAAGCTTTAACCCCACACAGCCAAGCAAGGTTGCTACTATCATTTCAATCATAGCATGTGAAAACACCTAAAAAAAATCTGCACTAAGGGCCTAGTTATGGTGTCAGATGGACCACCACCGACGGCTTTTTGGTGGTGGTCTTTCGGACATCTGGTGCTGTGTACCGGCCACCACATTATGATTAGTACTCAGGTGTAGGGGCTCACTGTGGGGTTTTTTCCCATAAAGTCATTGTTTCCTTGGTAAACCAAGACTTAGCAGTCTGGGTAGAGGTACTGGTGATCTTCGAGGGTACCATAGGACGGTACATTGTGCATCTGGGGAGGTTCCCCCCTCACCTCAGGATGCTCCCAGACTGAAGTAATGGGGTTTGAATGGATGCAGCGGGGATTACAAGTTATTTCCATGAAACAAGAAAAAATGTGACATGGAATATATAGTAGTCAAGGGGGTTGGAAGAAAAGATATAATATAAGTAAAAGGGGGCATATACTGGAGGGCTTAGTTATTATACCAACTTTAATATTTTGGTGAAATTGGAATGCACTTGTCTCAGTCGTTATGTTTTGAGTTCATATTGCTTTGTAAAACCATAAATAAAGACTTTAAATTATGACCATTGACCATCCAATCGTTATATACAGATGAAAACTTTAACATTGTTTGAGTGGCAATTATTTAATTGTATATTTGGACTGCTTTACAAAGATTGCTTATGTCTCTTAACAACTCCAACTCACCACCCACCAAATGACTATGTTATTGCATTAGGGTAAAATGAATTGATTCCTAAACATATTATACGCTGTTGGCTAGTGTTTCTATATTTTCCCTCTAGGCACTGCGTCACCTACTTTTTTCATTTTTGTACATACTATACAATATATGGATTGCATTTATTTTCCATATGGATGCCACAGTTTGCCTTTTTATTGATGATATAAAAAATTACTTTTTCAAAAAGTGTTCAACGCAACACTTAGGGCCCCATAAGGATGGCGGGCGCCATCTCTGTAGAAAAGACCCCCCGCCATATTATAATGGCTGGGGGTCCGCGGCGGACGGAAAGACCGTCCGACGCATTTCCGCCCGGTCGACATGTCGACCGGGTAGAAAAGGGTTCAATATGGTGGCGTTGTCTTTCAGACACTGCCAGCCATATTAATATGTGCATTTTTTAATTCCTTTCTGCCACGGAAAGGCATGCGGAATCTGCTTGGGGGGCCCGTTGCGGGCCCCCATGGACTCCAGGGGCTGGGGGTGCACATGAGGGGTACCTATGGTACCCCCCTGCCTTTCAGAGAACAACGTGACAGGCACCGCGTGGTGCCTGTCACGTTGTGCTTTGGAAAGCACAACATGTATTTTTAGCATCGCGGCGGGTGGTGCTTTCAGCACCGCCCACCGCAATGTTAAAAATACGGGATGCACTCGCCACTGTGGCAGGTGCATCCTAATTTCCCCGCGGGACCCCCGCCGTTATGGTGGGCGGTCCCTTTTAGGATGGCGGGCGGACAAAGTCTGCCCGCCATCCTAAAGATGCCCTATTATGATGTAGCGATACCAAAGGGGATGATGGACGGAGCGTTTGAGCAAATCAAACCCTCACCCCCAGTCAACTGATCTGGGTTTAATCCATCACCATTCTTTAGCTCATTCCACCACCCCAGTTCAGACATGGCCATATGCAAATCAGTCTGACCCTGTGCCTCATGGGAACAGTCCAGCCCGAACTGACAAGCCATGCCTTCCCTGGACCGGAAACAAGCATCCTGGGACCGGTTTCGGGTTCATAACCCTCATCAGCCAGGCTATCTTGAATCCAGTGGCAGAGTGAGCAAGGGACCCACGTCTGGACATACCCTGCCAACTAAGGGCGAACAAAGTGATACCAAAGGGGGATGATGGACGGAGCGTTTGAGCAAATCAAACACTCACCCCCAGTCAACTGCTCTGGGTTTAATCCATCAGTATTCTTTAGCTCACTCCACCACGCCAGTTCAGACATGGCCATATGCAAATCAGTCTGACCCTGTGCCTCATGGGAACAGTCCAGCCCGAACTGCCCAGCCATGTCTTCCCTGGACCGGAAACAAGCATCCTGGGACCGGTTTCGGGTTCATAACCCTCATCAGCCAGGCTATCTTGAATCCAGTGGCAGAGTGAGCAAGGACCCATGTCTGGGCATACCCTGCCAACTTAGGGCGAACAAAACGATACCAAAGGGGGATGATGGACGGAGAATTTGAGCGTTTAAATTTCCAGTGACATACAACTGTTTACCAGTGCCTAAAGTGGCAGCATTCTGCTTCTTCAATTCTTCCACTTTTTAAGGCATCATTCAACCTAAAACTGTGAAAGAGGTTTGTTCTAAATTAATCCTTCCCCTGCTCACTATATCTGATACCACCCATTGTATTTCTTTTTTCTCCTTCATTGAGCACCATTATGAGTGGCCTGGTGTATACCTGGAAACTCTGTCTGCTTGAGTTACTAATAATATTTGTTGTACTGTTAATTCCAATCGGCAGTGTTACTGGGTATGACAGACTCCTAAGAAATAAGGAATTCTCAGTGAAATCGGTAATTATGATCAGTAGCGGCTCGCATAGGTAAGAGTGGTGGGGGCTTTGGGGTGAGAATGGGATTGGGTGAGAAGGGGGAAGTTGACAGATATTGGGATAATTAATAATAAATAAATACATAAATAAGACCACTTTGCGTTCGCCGCATCGGCGATGTGGCGAGCGCAAAGTAGGTGGTTTAATTATATATTTATTATTACTTATCCTGTTGTCTGTCAACTTCCACCACCCTCCACCCGCCCCGCCGCCCTGCCGCCACACCGCTCTTACCTGTGCGAGCCGCCACTGATTATGATCCTAATCTCTCCTTTCATCTTTGAGGCTGTAGCTTCTACCAGCAGCCAAAGTCTCTGGATGAACATGCTGGATCCGCAGCCTTTCTACATATCTTCTAACTCCAAGTACTGTCCCCTTCACAATCATAAAGGCACTCCTACCTGAGATCATAGTCCATAACCATCCTCCATACCACCTGATGTCCAGAGCCAGTGGCTTGACAAGGAAAGTTGAACTTGGGAGAGGAAAAATAGGCTTTGGAGTAATACATATTAGATAAAGTTTCCACTCCATTTCTCTTGGTATTCCTACGCTTTAGATATTGAGGACATAAACCTAGTCCAGCCTTCACATGCACCCTGCTATAAGTGAGATTGGAAGGAGACACAAACAGGAGCAGCCAGAATGTGAAGAGGAAATAAGTCAACAGACTATTAAAAAGAAGGAACACATTTTGTCCCGAACCTCCGACCCAAAAGACCATTCTTATGGAAAACGCAAACTAAAACAATAAATAAGGTATTACGAGTGAACCATGGAGCCTCTTCTATCAAAAAGACACAAACGTCACAATACAGTGGTTAGCAAGACTGCATTAGAAGGACCTCAGATTCTAGGGAAAGAAGAACCCTAGAAATATCAAACCTAAGAAGGTACATGCAGTAGTAGAAGAGAGTTATCTGACAAAGGAACGAGTTCCTTAGTCATTTCCGGCAACATGAAGAAAGTGGGAGCAAGAGCTCCTGTTTTATATAGAGATAGAAGGCTACCTCTCGAACAAACAAGCCAAACTGGCCTTGCGCTGAAACTAAACGAAACTAAACTGGAATACAAGCAATCCAAGACTGGTTTCACACTGATTCAGTCATGTGTAGTTTGGTTCCAGTGGCACAGTGAGCACGGGACCCAGGACTGGGCATATCTTTGCCACTTAGCGCTTTACATCAAAAACACAAAAGGTGATGGAAGGATTGCTTCCAATAAACTTAGCCGCTGGCAATTGCTCAGGATAGCATTCCAACCCACCGTTCTTTTGCCCATTGTGCCACCTCAGTTTGGATCCAGCCACAAGCAGATCAGTCTTAACCTTGCTCTGGTAGGAACAGTCCAGACCGAACTTCTGGACAGGTCCACACTGAACCAGAACACAAGCAACACAAGGCCGGTTGGTGGTGGTGGGAAATGGGAATTTCAAATACATTATTGAGTACATATCTTACAGGTAGATTCATCAAGCATTTTTGCGAGCGCAAACGGTGCGAATCGCAAAATTCGTCCGTTTGCGCCCGCAAAAATGGCATTTGAGATTCATCAATGGTTCATGAACTCGCAATTTGAAAAATCGCAAATAATTGCGATTTCTCAAATTGCGATCGCATTTAAGGAATCTCAATTAGAGATTCCTTAAATGCTAATCATGAACCTTTTAAAAAATGCGAATTTGCTATTTTTTGCCGCTATTTACCGCAAAGTCTGACTTCATGGTAAATAGCGAAAACTTTTAAAAATGCACTTTAGTTGTATGTTACACACACACACATGTCCTTTGGACATGTGTGTGCGCAACATCAGTCTACATTGACATTTCAGGGGTGCTACAGGGTGTCCTTTGGACACCCCTGGCACCCTTGTAATCGCATCCTTATTTGCGGTTAGCAAATTGCTAATCGCAAATAAGGAAGCTGTAGGAATCGCAAATAATATTGCGATTTCTACATGAATCCCGTTTTACGAGTCCTTAATAGCGATTCCTTAATAATCGCTATTAAGGACTCGCAAATCGGGACATTGATGAATCTGGGGTTTAGTGCTGTGTGCATTTTGTTTCTTTGCAACTGTCCTCTCTTCATGCCAAAAACTACTAAACACATTAAATGAAATTAAAATTAAAGTAAAACCCAATCAATTCGGAGGTTCCTCCAGACATTACACAATTGAAGACAATCATATTCCAACACTAATCGGATACTGGACACAAAACTAAGCAGCACATAAGCACAAGAAAACAAAGAACATTCATATCAAATGCATACTAGAAGACAACACGTGTGCATAATGGTATCTACTGAAATATTAATGGCAACAAAGTAAATTACATTAACTAGGGAAATGTTGCCTTAACATCAACCAATGCATACATTTAAAAACAGCAAAATCAAAGAAAGACTTTACTGCCGACAAGTTCCCGTAATATGTACAAAAAACACCTCACGTGCCCTGCCTCACTGTGTATTATTCCTCAGTGCCACTTAGGATACAGATGATCATAAAGCCCCCATTCAGGTGATCACAGAATCCAATTTCACTAAAAACACCTCTGCTGCGTCTGCACTGTTTGTAGCCGACGCAGCTGTTCACAGCGTTATTGTTCACGTGTGCTGCGACTACCAGGTTTGGATTCTTGTAATACAAGATCGACATTGCACGGAGTGAAAGTTTCTCACTGTCTGTTTGTCTATGGCCAGTCCTGAGGGAAACATCATTTCAGTCATAAATAAGAACAGTGCACAGAACGCTTCTAATAAATGTTTTCTCATTCTTTTCTGTGCCCGACAAACTAAAGGAAGACAACAGCCAAATAACGTAAGTATCCATACATTTATTTTTGTTTATTTCATTTACCTGCTTCCACATCCAAACATCGGCGTTTTCTCTCGTACGTTTCGCTTGTAGGCAGATGCTAAAGGGCTTTCCACCTCCCGCACGCAGTCTCTCAGCAGTAATACCAAATGATTGTTACAGGACCTCCATGTCAGTACCCTGGAATAGCCAACTCCAAGGCTTTGCCAAATCATTGAGGCAACCATAATAAAGGAGGACCTTATTTGTCAATCAGATTGCCATTTTTTCTGCAGCATCTTAGCAGATATTGTACGTAAGTAAGTAGTCGACCCTATGCAGCAAAATACGCTATTATATTCTTTAAACATATTTACAAATATTTGTGTTCATTTTTCACAGCAAAAATGTCCATTGTTAAGCTTGTTTACATTTCTTAATGTGACAGATTCATATTTCCTCCATTCATGTATTGTCTGCAGCAGTGGTTATTAGCCATTTGACTTCGTGGACCCAATTTATCATTGCAAGAATTTGAGGACCCCCCACTTAATAATTATTGGAACATGGGGGACACAACTGAGTCATTATTAGAAGCCAGGGACCCCGCCCTAAGCTATTTCGAGGATATGAAACTGCAAGGGCCCGGCCCATAAGTTCTGTGCCTATTCTAGAGTCACAATCCAATGTTTCTTTTTAGCAGCATGGAAGGGTAGAGGGTAGAAAGTTTGTTATTATTGCCAATCAAATCATGAAGAAATCCTTTGAACACATAGTAACCACCGACAACTCTGTAAGGTAAGTTAATTTATTACAATGCCAAAAACAACTGAACATATATACACCTCAAGATGAGCATATAGAAATAAATCGGAATTAGCATAAAGAAAAATCTGCATATCTAATTGAGACGATGAATTATTAACAAGACAATTAGCTCAAGAAACAGGATGCAGAGTATCAGAAAGCATGAGTCCAAGTTTCCTTGCCCTGAGGGTTGATATGTAAAGAGCATTAATCTATCCCTGCTCTAACACTAAAGTGACATCCCTACTTAAGTATTTTCAGAAAGGAAAAACAAAAGGTGTCAGCATGTGGAACCTTCCTAAGAAGTCTCTTAACAATAATGGGTCATGTAGTATAAAGCTACAGAGACAGAGGTTGTTCTAAGATGTGCTCTCTCTGAAGACAGAAGAAGAAATGGGCACTTTCTCTATTCCCAACATCGCATAATTATAGGTATCCTTCCCAAGAGACTTTGCAGGTCACGCCATCTGCTGTGAGTACAATCATAAAGGTAGTTTTCTATGGGATACCGGTGTTCTTGTTTTGCAACAGTTTGTCCTTGCTTCCCAGGCCTTCTCCTGTGTGCAGCACAACATCCTTCTTTTATCGACTATAGTGTATGAAATAACTTCTTACCTCTTTCCCTGACTAATAAAAAAAAGACATTGCTCCAGCTAACAAGAGTGGTTCTTCAACCTGCAATACAAAACATGAGAAATAACAAATTCCACAGCACAGATGAAATTCAGCTATTAATTCTAAAAGGAGAGTTTCCAGGGAAAGGCATCTCAGGCCTGCAACATACAGCTAACATAACAAACTAGCATATGAGCATTTGCGAATTTGCATAGGAAAAATAAGGCCCTTCAAGTAATGCATTTACCTACATTTAAAATGACACCATTTATAACACGTCTAATACATGAATAATTGTCAGTATCACAACACAAACTCTTTGTGTTAATGTTTTCTGCTAGTTACATTCACTTTCTATGTTAATTCTCCATGTTACTTTCACAAGGGACTAAGCACATCACATTTCAGGATGATGAGTTTCAAAATCCTAACACTTCATGTTATTACAACAACGGATAATATGCAGGTTTGCCCTATGCGTGTGATTATAATGCACCCCTACAAATAAAATGAGATTTCCGATACATCAGTTCCCCCCTCTGATGACATTGAGTAATAAAAAAACACCATTAAATCCCTGTAGAGTATACCAATCTAAACAGATGTCGTAGCTAGTCTCCTTTGTCTGAACTCCTCTAACCTCTTCAAATTTTCATAATGACTGTCCTACAGTCCTTCCACCCTTCTCTCTCTTTTCCTAAATAAGTTCTCCATTTGCCTCGTGTTGCGCCATTTGTATGCCTTTATTATTCCTAACAAAATGATAGCACAGACTGCAACAATTATTATTGGCTTTGAGATATATCCAAGGATTCCCTTACCCAGATTAGCAAACAACATTCCAACTGCTCCAAACCCCTTACCAATCTTGTCCCATACTCCTTCAGTTGCAAGGTCATGTATCTCATGGTGTATCTCTGTGATGTTACTTATATATTCCTTTAGATCTTTACTTTTATCAGGAATGTAAGTACAACACTGTTGGACCTTCAGTATCTGACAGACTCCACCCTCTTTTGTCAATAACACATCTAAAGCTAGAGGGTTTTGCATCATCATCACTCTTATTGAAGCCATCTCTTCATCTATGAGCAACAATGACTAAGCTGTGTTAACAGACAACTTATCCACAATGGTAGACAACCTCCTAATCTTGATGTCATTCAGCACCACACACAAACTAGGTATCATCGGTTCAAATATGTCTCCAACAATTTCACCAGCACTCAGTCCACATTTCTCTCCATGGTTCAATTTTCCCTTCAAACTCTCCAGATATGATATATCTTTGGAAACACAACTGCGACATAACAAGTCCCATACCAATTGTTCAGAAGCCGAACATATGCATTCTTCCCACACACAAAATATACTCCTACCAGCACTTGCACTGCTTCTTGAAGAGACTTCTTTGAGAAACCTCAATTGGAAAGATGTGGTCACACATACTCTGTCCCACAAAAACAGTATCATAACAACTCTGAACTTGACAAATGCAAAGCTTGCCTCGTAGTTCTCAATCTAGAGGTATAGGACCATAGCTTTCCTTAGGATTGTGAGCTAACTCCTCCTTGGCCCACTCAAAGTTTCCTTCCCTATTATTAAGCTTAACAGTTAAACCTCTCTGTCTATCCTCTTCTTGGTCTACACATTTCTGTTCTATGTCTGTTAATGTGCAGGTTATGGTGTGTATGCATGTAAGCAGTATCTAATGTTAATGTGGGTACAAAATATTTTTCCATTCTCTCTTCTTGCTTGTAATATTCATATTTGTTCAGGTGTTTGTAGACTGGTACCTTTGAGAGTACCAAATCATAATTCGAGAAATAGTACTCGTAATGACCCTTTCCAGCAAACTACAGCTAATGCCATACGTCAAGGGCAGGTGGTGATAGCTAACCCCTTCCTCAACTGAAGCAGGCATTTGCATGCACACATAACAATCTCTTGCATCCATAGAATTCACGTATTCATACAACAACTTAGCATAAGCATTCAATGTGTACTCACCTTTAGACAAATCTACATGCAGATAGTGACTACTTCGATCTATTAAGCCTATATTGGATCCTAGTGTACCCTCTATTGAGGCAGCAGTGGTAGGTATGGATATCCCATGTACCCCCACTCCCTGACTACAGCTATCCTTAGCCCTCTTTCTTCTTCTAAATGGAAAGTCCCTATTTGTATTCTTCTTCCACTAGGGCCTAGGCTATCTTCTTCAAGCTATTTGTATTTACAGTCCGAAAGTTCATTTACATCCTTTATGAGATCAGAACCAATCTCTACCATGACTCGCTGTAACAGTTTTGCTCTCAATGCTGCAATCTACTGAGGAGGCGGTTGAGCTCCAAAGCTCGGAAATTCAATGTCTTCCAGAATTAGAGTCTGTAAGCCACTCAGCCTTGGTGAATAAGGCACAGTCAATGACAGAATTACATTAGCCTCTATTCTAGGAACTCTCAACAGAATGTCGACAATCAGTATCAAAGTCTCGGACCTCACCGCCCCGGCATTGGTAACTACATAAGTCCACTCGGGAGAGGAATATCTCCAACGCGGCACTCCTACCCTCCTGGACCTCCTTACACTTTCTGTGGCTTGCTCAGACTCACACAGATCAGACCCGGAAGATTTACTGATTGGTGCAAGTTCTCTTTCAGTTGCACGTCTCAGGGTGCCTACTTTTCTGCCTTACAGGCCACATTTCATGTGTGGCATCCTTCTTTCTTGACTGCACACAAACGATTTCTACACCAGTTTCTTCTGCTGAGTCAGACTCTAATCCACTCTCAATGTTACCGTCTCCCTCAAAGTCTATACCAAGGTCTTTTGTAGCTTTTAGCATGACCCCCCTCAGCTTAACCCCTTCGGCGATGTGCACATTTTTGCCCTGTGTGGGCGCTTTAAATAGTAGGTGGGATTTGAACGGCCACCGGCTGTCTTCCGCAAATGCCCACCGAAGGGGTTAATCTTGTGGGTATCCAGCCTATTCAGGAACCTCCACATCTTGGCTTGCCCTCTCCTGTGACCCCCTCGGTCACAGCTGGGATTTCTTCTGGGAGAGGAGCGGTTTCATTGGAGGGACCTGTGACTCTTCAGGTATGGGAAGCATGGATCCAGTTGAGCACTCCTCCACACTTCGCAGCAGTATTTGTCACCAAAAACACCTAATACGGTCAATGCCACCGAGATTCGAAGCAGTTTTTTCTTACATGCTATCAGTTAAGCACCCAATCCACTGGGCGCAGATCGTGGCAGAGGTCTTTCGAAATTAGTGCAGTTGCTGCTTCAACCTGATGAGACACAGAATGAACCACATCAGCCAATCCTTTACAGTAGTCAAGGATCGAGTCATCTGTGATATTGATCAAAGCAGTTGCTGGCACTGCAGGCAAGCGAGTCACCCTTCCCATCACATTTTCATTAGAGGATAACCCTGTTCTCCTGTCAGGAATGTTGCGCAAACTGATCAGAACCAAGGTCAATGCATTGAGCCATTTCAATGATGTTAAAGCACACGCTTTCGCTAGTCTCGCCTTTAAAATACCATTAATTTGTTCCACCATTCCAGAGGCTTCTGGCCTGTAACTACAAAGTGGTCTTTGGTCCACACTCAAGGCGGTACACAGCAATTTATTGTCTTCGCTGTGGAAGTGCGTTCCTCTATCCGACTTCAATGTAGTTGAAAATCCAAACCTAGGCACAGGCTCCTTCAGCAATAGCTTTGCTACTGTAGGACTGTCACACCATCTTGTTGGATAAGCTTCCACCCATCGAGAAAAGATGCACACAACATCCAAGATGTACCTCAATCCATTATACACAGGCATCCCAACAAAGTCCAATTGGATTTGATAGAAAGGAACCCTGATCTTCTAATGTGGCTCAGAGCAACAAGTTTTCTTTCCAGCATTCATCTATTGGCACGTGACACACCAATGACACACTGCTTCCGCAATCACCCAAAACCTCAGATTGAACCAAGTCTGTCTGAACAGTCTCACCATTGCATCCCTTACTATGTGAGCTGCTCCATGAATCTACCTTGCCATTGGATTTAACAGACAATCTGGCAACACCGCCCTACCATCAGTCGAAACCCATATATCACTTTCTTCCTTTTCACAACCTCCTCTTATTCAACCTGCTTGTTTCTGGTCTGTGGATTCCATGTGCAAATGCCTGACTTCATCCCGTTTGTCTGCAACAGCTAGCATCATGCTGAGTTCGGTCTTCTCTGTACTCTTGCCAACATATTCCCCATTAAAAATGCATGCATCTGTAGCACAAAAACGAGCAACTTCATCCGCAAGGTCGTTTCCCATTGTGACAAAGTCGTCCACATTACCATGTGCTGCACACGTAACAATAGCCACGTCCTTTTGGTAACTGCAATGCTCCCAACAGTTGTCTCACATATTTCCTGTTCCTAATGGGAGAGCCTGATGACGTTAGGAACCCTCTCTGTGACAATAGTTGTCAGAAGTCAGGAACCACACCAAAACCGTACCGGGCTATTCGTGTAGATGGCGACTCGGATCAGCTCATAACAAGACATGCAAGGGTCAAGGCATTGATTTTGGCCACTTGTGTGGAGTGTACTCCCTGTAAACAGTCAGCTTCCACCACTCCGCAAATGGTACAGACAGCAAATGCTATTCTCAGATGACCCCCCATTGTCTCTTAAACATGAACCATCAACAAAAAGGACTTGATCAGGATCAGACAATGGTTCATAGACAATATCAGGTCTCGGTTTGGTGCAAGGCTCAGTAATATCCTGACAGTCATGATCTTCAAAATCTTTCCCATCAGCATTTGGAGCAGGTAAGAAGGTAGCAGGGTTTAGCACAGAACAGTGCTTCAGAGTTACATTTTCTCCAGCGAGCAACACCTATTCATATCTTGTCAACTTGTTATTAGTCAAATGCTGTGTTTTGGACCTTGTCATCAGAAGCTCGACTGAGTGCGGTACGTACACAGAAAGTGGATGACCCATCACAATGCTCTCACATCGTTCAATACTGACACCTGTTGCAGCAACGGATTTGAGACATCCGGGGAACGCTGAAGCTTCAGGATTTAATGTAGCTGAGAAATAGGCCACTGGTCTATGGGCACCTCCATGTGTCTGGGTGAGTACAGACCCTCCCTTTCATGGCAGAACAGCAAAAACTATTTGTTTCTAATCAGGCATTCCTTAAGCTGGAGCGCGACACACACACTCCTCAGCTCCAGAAAAGAAAGCAAACAGTTGTTATCCCAAGGTATCAGATTGCAGGCATCCCTGTTGGTCAACATCTGCAAAGTCTTTGCCTTCAAAGAGAAATTCAGGATCCATTGCTGGCAATAGCTAACCATTCCCAAAAACATCCTGACCTCTTTATGGGTAGTAGGCAGATTCATTTTCATGATAACCTCCACTTGTTCTGGTGACACTTTCCAGTTGCCTCTCTCATTTCGATTAAAGTTGGGCGGAGCTCATGGAGTTTCACTCTGTGGAATTCCGCAGAGTTACCAAAAATCTTCTTGAGATTATGCGAAGTTCAGCGAGTGGGCAGGGTTCTATTTTTTCTACCACATTGGTGTTCTTTCAATGATGGTGAATATTTTGAATATTCTATTCCATTAATTGAAATAGTAACAGAGTCCCGGCAAAGAAAAATCCAATAGTTTTGTCATTTCAGTGAGACAGCATGTCTGTGCGCCTTCTCAGTACCCTCTTAGTCATTCATGCCAGCTCTACATGATTTGCACCGCAGCAGTTCAATTTAACAGGCAGTTTGATCATGTCATCCCCGTGCTTTTCAAAAGACTTCTAGTCTATTCGTGCTGGGCTGAATCAGAGCAGATATGGATAGGAGGAGTTCCGGCTCTGACTGTTTAACAAATCTGTGCTTTCAGGGCCTGTCATGGGTGCCATAAGGAGGGTCAATAAGAAAAACTCCCTTAGAGTGAGCAAAACTTACACCTCTCTCCAAGGGAGTCAGCAACATAAATCACTCTTTAGGTACATGGTTTCCCCCTGAAATGCCTGATAAGGTTTCAAATGTTCTGTGTAACAAGAAACTCTTCACCAACTTTGTACATCTACAATTAAAGGGCTTGTTTGTACTCAGTGGATAACTTGATGAGTGAACAGCTACCTCTCTTTCCTTTCTAAGGAGAGACTTTCCTTAATATTCGAAATTAAGCTCACAGAGAAAATAGGGCGTGGTGGTGGGGTCATTGGATTACCACTACAGTAAAAAAATGTTCACAACTACGTTGAACCGCTGACAATGGGGGAGATTATTTGACTGTGCTCTAAAATATGCGGTGTTTCAAATTTCAAGGCTGTGCATGACGATCATCATGTGCTGCTTTTATATTATGCCTCATCAAAGGTAATACGCACTATAATGCAATTTCAATACTTTTTTAAGTACTACTACTACTACTACTATCCAGAAGCAGTAACAACAAATGTCCACCCAACATGATTGCATTCATGTTATCAACGTTAGAAGTGTGAAAGGCGGAATCAGCACTCCCAAGATTCAAAACCCTGTGAATTACTCAGTGTGCCCGCCACAGGGGCTGAGAACCCTGCATGTGTCGCCAGCTTCCCTGGGTAAGATCGGACTGGAAGACCGAAGCCAGGCATGGCTGCCTCCTCTGAACCCTGCTTGGGAGAGGCAGGCAGAGCTGGGGGAACCAATGAGTTGCCTTCCTGGGAGGGAAGTTCCTCCCACCGGCCTAGCCTGCTCCACCCTCCTCTCACCACCTCTCCCATCCGCATGTGCAGGCCACAGCCTCCCTCACTGCGCCCTCCACTGGGGCAGATTGAGAACACTGCATGTGCCACCAACCTCCCTGGGTGATCGGACTGGAAGATCGAGGCCAGACACAGCTGCCTCCTCTGAACTCCTCCTGGAAGAGGCAGGCAGAGCCGGGGAAGGGATGAGAGATGGATGCTCTCACTGAGCTGAACACCCCAAGGACTCACCCAACACGGACATGCTCTTCGCCCTGCGAAATAGTACTGTGATAATATTGTAAATGAAAGGTGTCTCCGAGTTTTAAATGCACACCAACTTCTGTATTTATCAATTTAGAGGTGACGGTTCGGTAAATGCACCTGTAAACTTCATTCCACTTTGTGGAACTCCAGAATCGAAACAGAGTGCGGAGAAAGCAAAACTCTGTTAACTTCGCCAGCGGAGTGGAGTTTTCTGCCCACCACTAATTTCGATGACCCATTTACTGAACTTCAGTTAGATAGTACTGCAGTTTGCTCAGAGACACCTTATGCCCATTATCAGCCAAAGGGTTCAGTAGAGAGATAGTATCGTCTCTACAAGTCTCCTGTGTTTCAGATGCAATGAGGAGGTCATTAATTTACTGAACTAGCACTGAATTTCGGGGCAGAATCAAGGTCTCAAAGTTCTTTTTCAAGACCTTGTTGAATATGGATCGACTTTCAGTATACCCTTGAGGGGTACTCATCATGTTAAGACATGATTCTCCAGACGGTAAGCAAACAAAAATTGGCTTTCCTCGTGCAATGGGAAGGAGAAAAATGCTTGGCAGAGGTCAATGACTGTGAACCATGCAGCCTCACAAGGAATCTGAAAAAGGATCACAGATGGATTCGGTACCACAGGACAACATGGAATCATGGTATTCTTCACCTTTCTACGGTCCTGAACAATGCAATATTTTCCGCTTAACTTCTGCAATCCCATGATGGGTTAGTTGCATGGACTTCCTATGACCTCCTTCAGACTGCCCTGTGCAATCATGGACTCAATTCTGGGTATAATACCTGCCACCATTTCTGGGGTCGGGTTGTACTGAGGTGTTCTTGGGAATTCTGCATTAGGCTTTATCTGTATGCGAACTGGCTCAACTCCTTGAATCAGTCCGATTTCCCCTCCTGTGAAGTCCCATACCACTGGAGAGACGGTGTCTCTCAAATCCAGTGGCATGTCTTCCACCATCAGTAAAGGAAACATGGCTACATAATGATTTTAATTTGCCAACTTAAAGGCAATGTCTTCATCATTAGTCTGCAATTCAGTTCCCTTCGGCGTACAATAGATGGTACAATTCAATTTGCACAAGTAGTCACGCCCTAGTAAATAAACTGGACTTGAATCACCCACCATAAAATGATGTTGATCCTGAAAGTTTCTGATTTAGACTGGTACCTCTTCTGCCAAAGGGTTTGTCATTATTTTGTTAGCAACTCTTACAACTTGAATTGTCTTTCCCAAGAGTGGTAGGTTGGGGACTACTGCAGATCGTACAGTAGAATGGGTAGCAACAGTCTCAATCAAAAACGTAATGGTCTGATCATCTACTTATGGTCCACTCTGGTCTACCTCTAAGACTGTGCCAAGTGTACAGTCTTCCTCCCTCCTCGGGCACCATCATTTTAACGTGTCCTGATTAAATCCATCCAGCACTTCCATTAGTTCTATTGCCCTGCAAGATTCTCAGAGGTTGGGGCACTTGCACTAATTAGTTCTGATTCACTCCCGCCTTAAGAGATCTCGGTCTAGTCACTGTCGGTAACTGATGTAGTTTATGCCCAATTCTTCATGTTGCTCCTCAGAAGCAACATTATTGGGCAGGGACAACAACCTTCTCATTAATGTGTTCTCCTCTAACTGTAATCGTTGTACAGAAGCATATCCCTACACATCACATTCATGAGTAGCAATCGAGATGCACTTGGCATTATACAATTTGATCATTGCAGGGACTGATGTTTGATCTGCATCCTTGGCAAAGTTAAACATACTTTGAATATCCTTTCCCAATAGTTGTTGGGTATTTTGTTTTACTAGTAGGGACTAACTCATAGAAGCATCAAAACGGACACCTAAGTAAGAAAATGAGTTGACCTTACTAATGTGGCTGCCCTAAATAAAAAAGATCTGGATTTATAGTTTTTGGGCTGATAACCATGAAATGTAGTTTATTCATATCTGTGCTTAAAATTCAGATTTTCAATAAAGTCAACAAATAAGTCTAGGAGCTTTTGGAAACATGAAGCACTTCTAGAGATGACCACTCTGTTATCAGAGCACAATGGAAAGGCTAGAGGTGGGTTTCCAATATGTGGAAGATCGTTGCCTTTTTTGAGTAGGTGCAGTTCCAGGGAATCAATATATAAGGAAAATAAAGAGGGGGCTAACATACAGCCCTGACGAACTCCCCTTGTATGCCTAAAATACAGTGTACATTCCCCCAACTACCCTATTGAACCAAAGCAGATAAATTACATTGTAAATCTCTTAGCAGGGAAACTATGCTCTTCTCTACTCCCATGGAACCCAGTACTGCCATGACGTATCTGGGTTCACTCTACCAAAGGCAGAGCTAAGATCCATGAAGGCAAGACGGAGAGAGCCTTCCTTAGCAATCGTTCATTTTGAAATTATCAAGTATAAATTTAAACACTGGTTGACAGTTCCTAGGCCTGACCTGAGCCCATACTGGTTATCCAAGAGCACAATATGCTGTTCCACCCAAAAGCTCAGCCTATCGAGGAAAGCATTCAAAAATATTGGTTAGAGCAAATTATAATTGGAGCAGGGGGAAAAGAGAGAAGGGAGGGAGTGATAGGGATGTGCAAGCCCATGGATCCTTACAATTAAAGTGTGTGAGAAGGAAGTCATGCATAATGGTTAAAAAACTCTCTGGAGAAGTGATTCCAATGCTAATCTTTCTACTCAAAGTCTCTAATTTTTACAAGGTTCCCTAGGTGTGCCCTAGGGGTGATAAGTATGTGAAGGCAGATACACGTGGATATACATGGTGGTGGTGGTGGTTAAAGAACCTCATGCAAAGGTAACACCAATTCCTGTCATCCTGTCCTTGGCCTTGCATCACTGAAGGCTTTCTTGGCCCAACCCACTTGTATATCATTGCATTTAGTTTTGGAGTTTTGTTATTTTAATCTCAGTCCACGTGGGGGGGAGGGGTTATTTAGGGTGAGAGTGGAATAAGCATGGGAGAACGTAAGGAACTGCATCACTGTCTAGTAAATAGCCCATCCTTGGTTTATTTTCCTTGCCTTCCTAGAGATGTATCCCAATAGTGCAGTTGGTTTAGGTCTGCATGTAGATGAGTAGTAAAAGTTTTATACTCCTAATTTCTCCTTCACTGGAGGAATTATCAATGTAATTTTTGATATTCTAGTTTTGTCAGCTGCATTGGGGAAGGCTGTAACTTTCTGGGTAATCTTAGGGAAGTATTCTTCAAGAGCAGTGTTAAAGTGCTTGTGTGGTCTTCTGATCGACTTTGTCTTATCAGTTTCTGCAGGAAGGTCTTTCTGGTCCTTGAGACCCATATGAATTCTAGAAGGACATGAGGAATGTTTTCAGTGGATTTACTGTTGCAGAGTATAAGAAATTGGGTTGTTGCTTTAATGGGAATAATGGGATGGAAACCCTGATCAAGCAGCAACCACAATACTTGTGAGAGTAAGGCACAAGCAAACCCCATATCGACCTGTGCTCTTCCCCACCTGGTAGTTTGGCACAGAGCGGTCAGGCTTTACTTAGAGGCAATGTATAAAGTATTTGTGCAACACTTCAAACAGTAAAACAGTGAAAACCCTCTACAAAATGAGCACACAACAGATTTAGAAAAACACAGTAAGTTTTAATAAATAAAAAGACAAAAATCCTGGCCTGTATTACTCACCTGTAAGAAAAATTATTGTGGAAGTCTTGGCGCAGGGCAAAGCTCATCTCCGACTATTTTTTAGGTCTATGGCCTATCATCTATCAGAGTATAGTCAAACATAAGTATATTTTCAATTTAGCTTTGTAAGGGAATTTTCTTTTCTTTACATTTTTATTTGACTTTGTGTGTGGGCTTATGATGGTGGTAATGTGGGAGTATTACTGCGGGGGTGAGGATATGATGGTGATTGTATGGCTGCATGATGATGGTGTGTGGGCTTCTAGTGATAAATGTGTGGGTGTATGGTGATGGGTCGGTGTGCGTTTGATGATGGTTATATTTTCTTATGATGTTGGCTGTGTGGATGTTTGATGGTGGGTGTATTGGTTTCTGATAGTGGATGTGTCACAATGATTGTAGGAGCGTATGACCATGAGTGTGCAGATGTTTGATGGAGGGTTTGTTGGTGCATTATGGGGAGGGTTGTATTTGTGTTGTGGGCATTTGATGATGGCTGTGTGGACGTATGATGGTGAGTGTCCTGGAGTATAATGGTGGGGTTTATTTGCGTATGATGGCTGGTGAGTAGGTATATGATGAGTGTGTGAATGTTTGGGTGTGGATGTGTTACTGTATGATGGGTCATAGGACAGAATACTGATGGCAAAAATGTAGTCTGGCAATAATAGTAAGCCCTAAATGTAGTTTGCAATCTTATTGCCCTATTTACGTGTATTGATCATTCACACAAATGTGGCTATATTTTTGTCAGATGATATTTAGGCCATGATATTCTGGCATCATGACGTATGAAGGTGGTTGTGTGGCCAAATGAAGATGGCTTTAGGGGCATGTGATGGTGGGTGGGTGAGTTCCTTTGGGATGTGCTTGTGTATAATGGTTGAGGCATGGGCATATGATGGTGTGTTTATTTAAATAAGTTGTTGGGAATGTGGGCGGATGACAGTGGCAGTATGGGCATTTTGGCTATGGTCATGTGGCAGTATGATTGTGAATGTGTGGGTGTTTGATGGCAGATGTGTGGCAACTTGATGATGTGGGTGCTGGTGTATGGTGGTAAGTTAATGGCAGTATGATGGGATTGTGTTGTCATAGGGTGATGGTTGATTGTATTATGTTGGTGTGGTAGTGCATGATTGTGGCAGTGTTGACAAATGATGGTGGATGTGCTAACATACAAAGCTGGGTGAGTGAGTGTATGAAAGTGGGTGCGTAGCAATATGCTGTTGATTGTGTTAACATATTGCGGTGTTTTTGCATTTGATTTTTCACAATGTGTGCAAACATCAGGATAAATTATGATGAACCATTAAGTGGGGAGGTGGAAGTTGTTTATCACTCCCTCCTTGTCTTGCCCAAGGACAGGATATTTTTTTTAATCTCTCCTAATGCTGGCGCACATTGGGAAGAGAGATTACAATTTTGGTGTAGTGGGTACTTTTAATGGCTGCAAAGGTTGAGGGGGACATTGGAGAAGTTAAGCCCATATGCCTTGTTTAAGGGGAGGAGTGACCGGCATTAATCGCGGGTGGGAGGGTCGCGCAGGGAGGGTCACACGTGGAGGGGGGTAATTTAATAATACATTTTTTAAACGTGCTTGTCCGCTGGCCTGGTCCTGCGATTTCTTAGCGCCTTTTCCTGCTCCCCATGCCTCCGCAGGAACAGGAAGCAGGCTGCCTCCCTCACCTCCTCTAAGCCTATCACAATGCTGCAATGGTAGCGTTGTGATTGGTGGGGACGCTGCCCAGCCAGGGGCTTACGGGGAGGCCATTTTCTCCATGTAGGCTGCCTGCACGGAGAAAGGGTAGAGTGTGCATGTCTGGTGTCAGCGGCCCTAGAGGGCCTACTAAACAGTCATTGCGCCCTCAGGAGTGGGTACAGCACTCGTCCCCTGCTCGCAGAGCAGCCCCAACCTCTACTAAAAATACAATTATAATAATGGGCAGTTATTGCCATTTTATGTTTCTGCTTCTTGCACTGCCAGAAAGAAGTGAGGCGACACTCCTCCACCCTAGTGGAGGAGCCGTCCCTGTAACAAACTACCTCAGCCTTGCACAATAGTTGGGTGCTAAGTGCCTCTTACCACCCATCACTTTGCCTAAGGGTGGGGGAGTTGCATAGGCTATAGCCCCGATGGGGGCAGCTGAAACCTACCTTTCTCCACTTTGGCCACAGAGATGTAATAACCATGAACGACACAGGTGTGATCTATGTGCTGGGAGAGTGTAAGGTGCTTACAACTATCCCCGTGCTCAGATCATCATTGTGGTGTGAGTGCAGGGAGAGCTGCGAGCCGTTTAAAATTGTAAAAGCTGAAACATTGCAAAACTGAGCTAAAAATTAAATAATAAAATACAATGCATTGTAACATAATATTTTTATTATTGTTGTGATTTTTATTATTAGTATTATTCCTACTACAAAATGATAATAATTACAGGAATTATGTCATCAATAACTTCAATATTAATGGCAATGCATCTTTTCTGTTATGCAAGAAAAGGAGAACTATGACTGCAAGAAAAACTACAGGTGCAAGGGATTTCCCCTACAGTTTTTGTGCCTGATTCACAGCGCTGTTTGCACACCTACACTGAACAGAAACACAGAGGGAGAACAACACAAAAGAAGAACTTTCCAAGTAGAGACAACCCAAAAAAATCGTAATCTTTTGGGTATTCACGTCCCCCTTGCGGGTAGTTTTCCGTCTCAGAAACGCACGTACTGTTGCTCTCAAATGCAGGAATAAATGGAGTTTCATTTTGGGAATTCGGAAGGAACAACCAAATAATTAATGGAGTGTGATGGTGGCATTTCTCCCATGGAAAAAAACCCTGGTGAGATAAAAAAAGAAAGTTGAATGTGCAAAACCAAACGCTTAATAGATTTGGACATGGAAAATATTCCACCAAACAGAAATTGTGCAAATGTAAAGGTTCGGATTGAAGTACTCTGAAAAGTATACAACTACAATAGATTTCCTGCAGCACTTCTAGAATTGTTTGAGAATCCCTGAAATGGAAATAAAACGTGCAAATTTCCCCATTAGCCCTTTGTGAATTGGGTTGTCGTTTTTTTCTTGCAGGTTTGTTTCTTAATTTGTAAAGCACAACATATGCCAGAAATAAGCTTCAAGGAACTTTTCAAAATATCTCGAATCAAAACATTTGCAATTTAAAGTGTGATTTGAATGTCTTGAAACACTTATATATGCCAAAAAAGGATTATGGAATTTCTTCTGTCTTTCAGTCTTTCCATCATGAATATTCTTTGGCACAGAAGAAGTAATGTGATGGTGTAAAGGTCTATTGCTGCTGGACGTAAAGAGTTGCCACAGGTAAAGTAAAGGGTACACAAAGAGGTACCAATACAGCGATAGATTTACTTTTTTAGTGTTGATGTGATGCGAGACATGTTTCTAAAAGCGGCGAAGTCCCGCCCTCCTTAGTAGGAGGGCATTTGTCAATGATACTCTAATTATGCGGTACTGCACAGGCATACCACACTTTTTAGCGGATGTCCGGCATCTACCAGACTCAGAGTAAGGCCCTTATTTCTCAATCAGGCCCTCACAGGTATTTTACAATATGTGCCCAAGTGTTACAAGTCGTGAAACGTAAATAATTTGTGGAAGATTTTGTAACATTACATAGAATATGATCTATGAATTTCTTTCATGAGCAGGTCAGAAAGTCAATTTGTAGAACGTCCACTGGGGAGTTCAGTTGCACCTTCCTATTGTTCTATCTGCGTCTGCCTGAGTTAAGAATAGTTTGAGAACAGAGGCAGCCACCTTCTATGACTAATCTTGTCTAAAAAGGGTGCTTATGAATTTTCATAAACTCTCCTTCCAAATTTGCACCAAGAGGCTACTGAAGTGCAGTGATAGAACCAGCCCTCCGCAGGTTGGCAGATTTCGCGCATAGGAGTAAAAATAGCAATTTGAATTGTTGTGTCTTTAGCTGTCCCCCCTTCACCCCTGCTCTTTTTTATTTTATGTTTTATAGGGCGGGTTAAATGTGGGGGCGCCCTAGAGGCGCGCCCTCGGAGATTTGTTTTCCATCACTTCAGGAGGTGGGGCCAATACCCAGAGCAGGCTAGCAGATTGTTCTACTCGGGTTTGATGTTCCTGAGTTTAATTGTCTTTCATGTGCACAATGGCAGGCGCTCTCTGGTGGGCCATGCAAGCATGATAAAAGGGCACCATTCTTGCATAGCAATGCCCTTTTTTTATTATTAGCGTAAAAAATTAGCAAGCTGGAAGTCGTTAGAAGGGGCTCCGCTGGCATTAATTGTAATGCAGCCTGTACGTGTTTGCAGATACGAGGCTGCAAGACAATAACCGCAACACGCGTTAAATACATAAACGAAAAAGGCAAAATTAATAGTCTCTTGCTAATTGTATCATTTTGGTGGGCCTTAATAAGGCGCCTGCTGTCAACCAGAGTGTATTTAAAAGGGACCCGGTAATTGATGTATTGCTGCGAGTATAGAAGGGGGCTCAAGTTGATTAATGTATGAGTTAGCTTTTAAGGCATTTTAAAAAGGCTTCTTAACTGGGTCTTAAGAGACCTCCACAAGCTCACTGTAAACTGCTGTGGAGAAAAAAAAACTCTGCCTGACAGCTGCTGATGTCTCCCGTGGTCCGACTTTTTTTCTGATCAGAGAAAAAAGTGAGGTAATAGAGTCCCTGTCAATAATTGCAGTGCTTAAAAATCTTATAAAGGGATTTCGCCTGTTCCCTCTGGAGATAACTTTTCAAAGGTTAAATTAGTTTCACTTGTGCGCGCCGCAAATATCTCCCGCTCCCGACGAGCATCAACTTGTGCTTCAAATGAGCTTCGAAATGTGCGCGCTGCTGTGGATTCAGAGCTTTTTAAAACAGGTCCGTTTCATAAAGAGGGCTCCAAAGCTGCAGGGAATGTCATGTTTGCCACATTTATTTATTTAGAGTTTTTGTACAGCCCTACAAGACGGCAAGGGTACTCTTAGAACGCTACATGTCAGATATCATCAGTGCCACAAGAATTATGCAGCAGGGGAGGGCCAACTTATGCGGCAGGGTTGAGTCAATTAAGCGGCAAAAAAGAGCTAATTGTGTTGGGCAAAGTCAAGTGGCACATTTTGGAATTGCAATACTTCATTATTTTTTCAGTTTCACTCTTGTTAACACTGTCTGCCCTCAATAGTAGCAGTTTACTATTCAAATACAACAATAAGCAACAGAAAGGTGACCAGTCAACTTTTGCAAAGAATCTTCCATTTCGAGGTGACGTGTTACTGTGTTTTCAATAATTTATGAACCGTCTGAGGTAGTTTTTTTTTTTTTGGGGGGGTGCTACCATTTGCAGATTATGCAGCAAATAATGGAATATGTGGCAAATGCGGCGAATCCATAATGGTCCAAATTGCCACAGTTGCACAATCACATAATTCCAATGGCCCTGGATATTATTGGTACAGAGATAAATATGGAGGCATATAGCTAGCAATGGCAGCAGTTATGTTCAGGAACATAATGCAGGCCCCTACAATACCTATGGCACACAGCTGCCTCAACCCTCCAGGGGGCCCCTAAACCTTTATCGGAGCCCCATTCAGCAAAGGTCAATGAATATCTGTAAGTTAAGACCAAGCAACCCGGGTGGCACTAAGCTCAATCGACAATGGTCTCGCCTTCTTAGGGAGCCCACTCGACCCACATTACTGCCCAGGACCTTCATGGTAGAGGATAGTGTGGATAAGAGCTATGCTGTCCTCTGCCAGCAAATTATGACATCTCTGGATGAGTTGGCCCCTTTACGAAAGGGGAAGAACAGGCCTAGAGGAATCAATGCCTGGTTCACTGAAGATCTTGGACAGCTCAAGCTCCGCTGTAAACAGGCCGAACGTACCTGGAGGAGAGGGTATAGGGAGTTGGACAGGGCAGCTTATACAGCGGCCCTGCAGGAATATAAAAATCAGCTAAGGAGCGCAAAAGCAAAGTTCCTGGAAGACGCACTGGCGAAGGCTTCTAATAAATCGCAGACCCTGTTCAGGCTGGTTAATAATTTATCTAATCCGTCTTGTACAGTACCAACTATTCCGGCTTCTCAGGAACTCTGCAACTCTTTGGCCCTCGCGTTTGAGGAGAAAATCAGGACCATCCTGAACGGACTCGTAACATCTGGACAGTTCGTGCCGCCTCCATCTAACCCGACTGAATTCCCATGCCACTCGGAATCCGTATGGGCGGATAATAAGGCAGTGCCTTCCCAGCTTTCCAGTTTCCCTGTTCCCTCGCTAGAGGAATTTAGCGTCTTGGCCAACGGTGTTTCCTCAGGTTCACCGCTTGACCCAATGCCTCATAAGATCTGGAAGGCCTTCCAGGATGAGCTGTTTCCTCCACTCCATTCCATCTGCTGCCAGTCACTGATCACGGCCTCGGTCCCAGACAGCTGGAAGTTGGCAATAGTAACACCATTGCTAAAAAAAGGCTACGCTGGACCCTCTATGCCCAGCCAACTATAGGCCCATTTCACTTTTACCATTTGCAAAAAAAATTATTGAGAAGTGGGTCACGAGAGCCTTGTCCAACTTCCTGGAAACAAACTCCTGTCTGGATGTAGCTCAATTTGGCTTCAGGCCGGCCCATGGCACCGAGACCGCACAGGTCACCGTGTTGGACGATCTACGAACGCGTGTCGACAGGGGAAAGTCAGCATTTTTAGTGCTGCTTGACATGTCGGCCGGGTTCGACACGGTGGACCATGAGGTTCTACTGGGTCGTCTTCTGAGGGTCGGAATAACTGGTCGGGCTTTAAGTTGGCTAACATCTTACCTCTACAATAGACAGCACGCTGTGGCATTACCACCTTTTCGATCAGCCACACGACAGGTGAATCAAGGTGTCCCCCAAGGATCGGCGGTCAGTCCGATCCTTTTCAACCTATATCTCCGGCCCCTGGTAGATCTGATAAAGTCATTTGGCATATCTGTCATCAATTATGCCCATGATACTCAATTGATTTTCTCATTTGAGGGCACTGAGACAGCCTCGAGGGACACTTCACCGCTGCATGTCGGCTACAGCAGAGTGGTTGCGAGCCAACTCATTCCAATTTAACGGGTCAAAAACGGAGGTACTCCACTGCTCCCTTGACCGTCTCCCCCGTGCGCTACCGGATGACTTCTGGCCAACCTCTATTCCAGGTTCGGTGGAGGCCGCGAAATCGGCCCTCAACCTGGGAGTTATGTTCGAACCCAACCTACAATTGGATACCTCTGTAAATCGGACTGCAGCGACCTGTATGGGCTTGCTTCGTGTCCTACATAAGATCTTGCCACTACTCCCCCGGGAAGCTAGAGCTGAGGTAGTGCGTAGTTCTATTCTCAGTAGGATAGACTACTGTAACGCACTGCTGCTGGGAGCCCCTAAGATTTTGATCCTAAAGTTGCAGAGGATTCAAAATATGGCGGCTAAATTTGCTCTATCTCGTCCTCGCTCTGCCTCTTCATCCACAGCACTGGCTGATCTTCACTGGCTACCGGTCCAGCAGAGGATTGCCTTCAAGGCCTCGTGTTTGGTCTTCAAGGCTCTGCATGGACTAGGACCGATACCACTTCAAAATCTTTTTTCCTGGTATCAAGCGGCCAGACCTTTGAGATCCTCCTCGGCGTTTCTGGTGAGGATTCCCAGGATCAACAGAGTGAGGATGGGCGGCCGCGCATTTAGTTTCGCGGCCGCCACGTTATGGAACACCTTACCTTTGACGTTGAGGAGTAGACAAGACTTGTCCTCTTTTAAAAGGGATCTCAAGACCTACCTGTTTCCAAGAGTAATGTAATGCACTTCACCTGATGATTAGATTGGTCTCAGCGCCAGGATACCCTTTGGGTGACAGCTGCACTTAACAAGCATTAAATACAATACAATACAATACAAGAGACATTCAGGGGCCCCTTAGCACATTCTGCTGGGGGACCCCATCATTTTGCGTTATTCCTCTGGTCATACTAAAAGCGTTTATTTAACTCCAGAAAATAAATAAACATAGTTATGTTGCATATTAGTGTAAATTGATTTGCTGTTTATATTTAGTTTAAATGTAGAACATAATAAATAGTGCTATTGCACTTTTACCTTAATCCTCAATTAAATATTTAACTGATTTAAATACATTACATTAAATTACAATTATTTTTCTGGAGTTTAAAATTAAAAATATAGATGCACCTACATTTTTTTTATTATGCGCAATTATTTAAAATGATATATTACATTAATTACAGGTAGTTTAGTCATATTTGAATAGAAATGTATACTAAATACATTTTTCAACTTAAAAAAATGGTTGTTAAATAATGTTATAATTAAAAATACTTGTTTTATTTTTAGTTTTTTTTAATCACATTATACTTATTTTACTGAACATTATTTCTTATGGAGATGTAATTTAAGGCCCTACCTCCATTATTTTTTTATAGGAGGGTGTTGCAGCCCCAGAGGTTGGCCATGTGCAGAGCTGCACTTCCTCTAGCTCTGAGCTGTAATAATTTACTACAGTTTTGGGCCCCTTTTTTGCTGTAGTAATTTTAGAAGTACAGTTTGTAAATAGCAGTTGGCTTAGTCTTTTAGGGGTCAGCAGTAGCTGTCGGTGGTGGGAGTAGCTGCCCGGCGGTGACATGGGGAGGAGGAGGGGCAGGGTGGGGGGTAGTAATCTATGGATTACGGAGGATTACAGGTAAGTAAACATATAAATAAATAAAACTAATTTCGTTTCATGCACTGCATCAGGACAGAAAATAACAAAAACACCATGAGCACCTCAAATGGTATATAATTACACGAAGTAATGGTATAATTTCAAGAATTTTCCATAACAAGTGTAACATAAAATGCCTGAAATTTCATGAATTAATGCCTGCATAATTTAAACTTCGGTCAATCCTACTTATCACCACCAACTTCAATTTAGATAATTACGTGTCATAGTGTTGTCCCTACTGAGTTGCTTCTCATCATGTTCCCGTCCTAAGGATTACACATTAAGTACCTTACCGGTGTTGAAACTAAAAAAATAAATACAACCTAAACAATAGGGAGTCTGTTGAGATGGGACAAGCTCCCACTTATTACTAATGCAAGAAGATGGGGAAACAGCCATTACAACGTGGGATGAGCCATGCGTACCATATCCCCACAAGAGTAACCACGCTTGCCTAAACCATGAATCTGCCTTCGCAACGCATATGTGTGGTTAAGGCAGATTGCGGTCCAGATGGGCGGGGAGAGAAAGAGGAAGCATCAAAACAAGAAGCTCCAGATACGGATAGGTAAGTGAGACTAGGGCCGGGTTGGGGGCTAGTTTTTAGGGGTGGGGGTAAATCTTACGGCTCAGGGCGGGGGGGGTCGAGGTAGTTTTTGGAAGGGGGCAGGGTTTTAGGGCTCAGGGCTGGCAGAGGGGAACAGGGTAGTTTTAAGGGCTGAATGCTGGGATTGGGGGGTGTTTTTAGGGGTGGGGTCAGCTTTAGGGCTCAGGGCATAGTGGTCAGGAAAAGTTTTTTATAAGGAGGGAGGGTTTATGGCCTCAGGGTGGGGGAAGGGTTAGGGGTAGGTTAACGGGCAGTGCAGAGGTAAGTTTTAGGTCTCAGGGTGGAAGGGGCTGGGGTCGGGGTAGTTTTTGGTAGGGGACAGGTTTTTGGGCCTCAGGGCAGGGGGAGGGGAAGGGATAGTTTTAACAGCAGGGCAGGGTTGGTTTTAGGGCTCAGGATAAACGGAAGCAAGGGAAGATCATAGGATATTAGGGCTTAGGGTGGTAAGGTGGGTTGGCGTAGTGGTAATTTACCGTGCATATCTCTTTAGCAAACATGCTTTTACAACATAATTCTTTGCAAACGTGTGCGTGGTAAAGGAATGCATGGGAAAGGAACACATAGTTAAGACACATTTGTGGTTGGGGCCGCGTTTTAGAGTCACGCACGGTTCAGCCATGCATACTTCTGTCATACAGTCATGAAGATGGAGCAACCATTGGATTGCTTTTACCATCTGCCCTTGTTACTCCACCAGTTTTTCACATGATTATCCCTTAAGCACTGTGCAGTCACTGATTACTGTGTTTGTAGCACCCTTTGACATCTTTCTAAATGATTATGCATACATTTTATGAGCTGTTCAGTATACAATTTAATTCCAATTTCTGTGTGTCTATGTGTCTAGTGTATGTTTTAGGATGATTTATTTTGACACCTGGATCTCAATACAAGTGGTTCCTTAATTGAAATGTGTTTAGAAAATAACCCTGAAAGAACCATTGTTCTCTGGCCCAGGACTTCTTCTGTCAGCACTCTCAGCCATTTGACTACCTGATAAAGGGATGATGTCCTTCTTGATTATTTTAATATTAGGGGCGGGCACTATTTAATAATTAGTCTACCACCGTACTAGTGCAGGATGCACTATGGTGGCCTGTGTGTGGCTAACCAGTAACTCAAGGTGACCACCTTGAATGTAATGTGTGACTGATTGGGATCATTATGTTACTTAATTTACACAATTGTTTCTCGCAATCATTGTTCCTTACAATTCCGGGAGCCAGTCTGTGATTAATTCCCAAAGTGTTAGGTTTGTATTTTTTGGCATCCCTGCATGAAAGAATTCCATTGTTCAAATTATCTGTGGAGCAGTGTTAACCAAGTCCACTTCAAAACTGAATGTCAAATTCTACTAATCAGTGTCAGCCTGCCGCGGTATGTTCCCATGACATCACTGATCTGCTGATCCAGAGAAAGCTCATATCAAATGCATCACTGAATCTCATTGCTGTAACTACATTTTTTAATCTAACTAGGATGTTCCTATGTGGAATGAGGCCTAGCATGTTCTTTAATGTCTATAGTATTAGCTGCCAGCACAAAATGTTTCTTAGTTTAATTTGAACTCATCCAGTATTTGTTTTCTCTTATGAATGCCTGCATGGATAATCAGTCAGTCTGTCATATATCCTGTTGGTCTGAATGTCAACTGCAAGTCATGTGTGCTTGAGTGACATTTAACAGTAATCACCCACAGAAGCTCATGGAAGGATTGGATATATTGGACCTAAATGTGAAGTCATAACTAATTTAAACATTAGCCCTGAGGACCGACAGTGGGCAGAAGATAGTTTGATTTAAAAACCTCTAAATCGATTTTATAAACACTCATAAGCAGCCCCTTGTCAAACCAACACACTTCAGATAAATAGGTTAAAAAAGCATTGATTGGACAAAGGTATTGTGTTAGGCTTGTTCGGGTGATCACAACATGACTCCTGTCTCTCTGCGCATTCTAAGTGACAGTGTCTATGACCTGACCATACTGAAAACCAAATCAACAGTCATCCACAATGTTATGTTTTTTTGTTTGCAGTTGTATATAGTGTGATCTTGATCCAAGGGCATTAAAGCACTTTCCATGAAAACCAGATTACAGTCCAAAATATTTAGGCAAGGGTGAGTAAGTGAGTTGCCCAGATGTTAAGGCAAGGTAGGTACCCGAACTTGGTTTCCCAAATCCAAAGTCAACAGCTCAGGACATTAAGCCACATTTCCCTTCTAAATATTTCAATAGCTGCAATATTTTTCTGGTATGTAGATTTAATTCATGTCATGGCTTCTCAGAAGGCAGAATGCGGCATAAGATACTATTGAGGTTTGCTGAGGTTTGACTATATTATAATATAGAGGCCAAATGTGTGATTTAGACTTAATGTAGATGGACCACTGTGAAACAGCACAGAGCATCTTGGGTCTGAGAAATAGAATATTCTTTATTTTCTCTTGAGTGGAAATTTCAGGGTTTGCAAAACTGGGAAATTTATTTTTATTGAAATATTATGAGAAATTATATGAAATCGTGCACACTTCATTTAGGTCTTCCGTGACAATTGAATGTGAGAGTGTACCCTGTATTCAAAGGTCTCGCAAGATTCAAGCATATGGACTGGTCAATGAAAACATGTATTCTACAAAACAGACTCTGCTTGAGCCAGTGTGTTTCTGAAAAATATTGTGTGAAATTTCTCAGCACTTTTTGTGGACTTTGCGGGCAAAGTTGCACATGCCGGGTGATGTCCTATTACTTACCGGTAATCTTCATTACTACACGTCGTCCTCGTCCCATTCATTAATCAAGTGATGTAATCCTATCTCACCAGCAGAAAAAAAGAACAAAGGAATGCTGGCCTTACCCCACCCCCTCCCACCGGGAGCACATAAACATACCATACCCAGCATTCCCTCTTTTTCTCTGTTACCAACAGAATAGAACGAGTCAGGAGCTGAGGGGCTCCTGTATACTTACGTCTCTGCTGCCGACCCACACCAATTCTGGAATTGCTGTGGGTAGGATCCTGGGCCACGCCTCCCGGGTTGCCAGGCATGTCGGGAGGCGCGGTCGCACCTCCTGGGTTGCTGGACACTTCGGAAGGCATGACGTCTCATCTCATCTCTTCTCTTCAATCTTCTTCCTGGTTGCTGTTGCTCCCGGGAGGTGGTTCCCTTCCGGGTTTGCGTTGCCAGACTTCCAGAGTAGGGGTGGTACAGGGAGTCAGGCATTGGTCGGCAGGTCGGCTGTGGGGCTGTGTTGCAAGATGCCTTAAATCGCTGGCCTGTGTAAGTACCGCATATTGATTTCCTACTGGTGAACTCCTTCTTGTTGGCAGCTGTTTGGTGCATCCACAGCCCAGTGTGTGGCAGGCTGCTTGCTATGCGCCTAGTCTGGCCTGTCCTCGGCTACGGCCGGTTGGGGCTGGATTCTTGCAGTTGGAATCATTCTGTCGGCTGTTTCAGTCACTGGCATATGAAAATATGTATTGTTTGTAATTCATTCCTTTGTTGTAATACAATATTTGCTCATTTTATTGCACTGTTATATTTTTTTTAAAACATTTTTAATCAGACATATGGTATTTCCTTTTTCTTTTACTTATATTAGAACCTAAATTAGGGAAATAACCACACAACTCTCCGTTTTAGAAATGTAGAGATTTTTTTATTTAAATTATTTTTGTTTGTTATTGCAAGTTATCGCAGTGCAGTGTGAGGGAACCACCTTATCACTACACTTTTTCTCTTTTTTTTAGTAGTTTCCACGATAATATAATACTTATAAGAACGTGGATTATTAATTGGGTGGATAGGAGTGCACCACAATAAATAAGGTCACAAATTTGATAAGGTAAAACATAGCTTCAGAGTGGAGAAACGCAGTCTTAACTTAGAAACATTTGCAAAGTATTTAGTTGTGTCAAAATAATTAAAAAGTCAAACACAACAGAATAGAAATCACAAAATCAATTCCTAAATTTAGAACATAATGGCACCAAGTCAACAAACATCTAATAATACTTTTTGCACCGGGTCCCTATTTGCACCTTGGATTTGGGGCCATATGTATCAAGATACCCATTTGCGATTCTCAAATAGCGATTTTTAAGAAATCGCTATTTGAGAATCGCAAATGGGTATGTATGTACAAAATCAATTTTCTTTAACGATTTCTTAAAATTCCTTAATTGCGATTAGCAAATTGCGAATCGCAATTTAGGAATACTATCCCATTAATTTCTATGGGCCAGGAGGCCCTTAGAAATGAATTGGAAATTATTCTCAATTTGCTATTCGCAATTTGCTAATCGCAAATTGAGAATAATATAAAGGGTGCAGGGGTGTCCAAAGGACACCCTGTTGCACCCCTGAAATATGCATGGATGCACATGTGGCACACATACATGCCCCAAGGGCATGTATGTGCGTCACATGGCACTTTGAAAAATGCAAAAATGTGCCTTTTTCAAGGAATTCGCAACTTACCACCAACTAGAAGTTAGTGGTAATTTGCGATTCCTTAAGGACATTTTGCAAATTTTTTTTGCTTCATACATTCCATTTAAGGAATCGCAAAATTTGCCATTCCTTAAAGGCAATTGCAAAATAAGGAATCGCAAATTTTGCGATTCCTTATTTGGACCAGATTTTGCTTAATACATACCATGTAGCAATTCGCATTCGCAAAGGCCGAAATTCTAGGAATTTCGGCCTTTGCGAATGCAAATTTGCTTGATACATATGGCCCTTAGTCTTTTCTATTGAGCTTAACATTTTAGAGAGCAGGGCAAGGCTAAATCTGTAACCAGTGAAGTCTACTTGGAAATGGACATATATAAATATATATAAATAGAGTGTGAACAAGGGCTTTTCATGCCCGAAACGCGTAGCTGCTCTCTGTTTTTGGGTTAATAAAAAAGAACGTACCTGAGCCCTGTGGTCCGTCTCCTTCTTCGCCGGTGTTGCTTTTCTGCTTGCTGTAGACTGTTGGAGTTCTTCGTTGATATATATATATATATATATATATATATATATATATATATATATATATATATATATATATATATATATATATATATATATATATATATATATATATATATATATATATATATATCCACAACATTCAGCTCCCGCAACTTCCAACCCCACTCAGCGGCGGCGAAGAAGGAGTCTCAGACCCCACAGGACTTCAGGCAGGATGTTTTATTTAGTGAAAAACAACCTCACACACTATAAATATGTATAGTGATATATGTATGTATATATAGTGAGATATATATGTATACATATATATATATAGCATGATATTTGCTTTTTTAATGCTATAGGTCCTTAGAGGAAAGATACAATCTATATGTGTTTCTACCCCTTCAGAGCTACAGCATTTTGTAAACTGACTAGTGTTAAATTGATTCTAATATATTTTTTGCAACACATTAATAAAAGTTTGTGTGTGTGTTTAATTTTGCACTACAGATTCTGCTTTACTTTATGTATCTGCAAACATACTTTATTTTTTACATGAAAATGCAAAACACAAAGTGGTTTGTTGGAAGGATGATGATGTGTAAATGCTGTCTTCCATATGTTAAAAGGCTATTGTAAGTAATCTTGAAGATTTATGACCGTATAAAGGAATTTGGCTTTCGACTTTGATCCAACATTGTCATGAAGCTACTCAGAAACTTGTAGTATACTTATGTAATATGGAAGAGGGGACTTTATCCCAGGTATAGTAATTATTGTACCAATTTAATAAAATATAAATATACTACTTCAAATGTAACATTTATTTCAGGGCTACATTTTATTATATGCTCTTATAGAATTTTGACACCTACCCAAAATAAAACGTTGAACAAATTGCTGGTTGACGATGAGATGACAGAAAATAAGAAAACATCTAGGAGGAAAATGCATGCCAAGGAAATGGATGTAAGCAGATCATATGTTCCCACCCAGGATAGAAACATTTCTAATCAGTTACCCAAATGCCAATATGTATAAAATCAGACAAAATTGGGGAACTGAGAAGCTGACCTGACCTGTAGCGTGGAGGACGGCCGGGCTTGGCTCCGCTGTCCGTTTTGCTGCCCTTGTGTCCTTCCTTGGTGCTCTACAGCCGGGCTTTGCTCCGCTCAGGGTCCGGCCGGGCTTGGCTCCGCCGGGACCCTGCTTTCCTACAATCCCCAGCAGCCCTAGCGCGGCAAGGACGCCGCTGACGTGACTCCGAGGGCGCCAGGAGGTGCATAAAGGCTCCCTTGGTGCGGAGCTCCTGGGGAACTGAGAAGCTGACCTGACCTGTGGCGTGGAGGACAGCCGGGCTTGGCTCCGCTGTCCGTTTTGCTGCCCTTGTGTCCTTCCTTGGTGCTCTACAGCCGGGCTTTGCTCCGCTCAGGGTCCGGCCGGGCTTGGCTCCGCCGGGACCCTGCTTTCCTACAATCCCCAGCAGCCCTAGCGCGGCAAGGACGCCGCTGACGTGACTCCGAGGGCGCCAGGAGGCGCATAAAGGCTCCCTTGGTCCCTCGACCCGCGGGACGTGCGCGGGCGCGCCCGGGAGAAGCCCGGGACAAGGGCGGGCCCTCTACGGCCCTCATAGGCCAGAGGAGGCCGGGCTGGGCCACAGCTCTGACATCCACAATAAGAGGTGAGCTGGGCCAAAGTCATTATGGGAAAGCGTAATAACAACATGTCTATAACATCTGCACCTGCCAGCCCCCCCTTTCCACCACCCTCCTTTGAGTGTTTATTAGACAACGCTTTAACATTGGTGCAGGAGGAAATTGCCAATACTGAAAGAAGGATGTCACTGGGCTGCAGCGCCATCGATCTACAGTCATCACAAAACAGTCCCTCAAACATTTGCCCTCTATCGCCAACTATTACCATCCTAAAACCTCCTATCCAGGTACCATCGTTGATAATACCGTTTGAGGACACCAGTCAGGCTATAACCATTGCTTCTCAGCCTGACCGTATTATACAGTCTGTTACATCACCCCTGTCATTTGGCAATCAAACTGTAGAAGGCAAAAGGAAAAGGGGCCCTCTGAAAATGACTGTTAATAAAAGGAAGCAACCGGTGCGCAACAAAAATCAACCTACCCCTCAGAGCATGTGGACCAGAGGGAAACAACAACAATCTGAGGCTAACGCTGTCATTATTGAACAGCCCCTGATTACTGACTCAGCCATCCCCACAGTTTTCCCCATAACTCTTTCCACTGATGACTGATATAGGGCGAGGGAGCTCCACAACTATTGATTATGTGTTTAGTTCATCTCCTCTTCAGGATCTCTTATTAAAATCTACGGTCATCGGGTCAACATACAGTGATCATTATCCCATTTACATCTGCTTTAAGACAATTAAAACCCAGAGTAAGAAAACCGAAATTGGGGCCAAAAATTTAACAGCATCAATGGACAGGTTAAGGGTAGCCTGGAAGGGGATTGACAACCAGGATGTTTTGGCAAGGGTCATCAAAAAAACATCCTATTCCTGTTTCAGTTTGTCTATCTACCACCAGCCCGGGGCTTGACATCGTAAATTCATTCTGCGAGCTCTGTAAAGCCATAAAAATTGAAATCTCTAAACCTGTTTCCGTTCTAAAAAACATCAACCCCAGGTGGTTTGACACCTCATGCCCCAAAGCTAATCGGGATTTAAGGGCAGCCTTAACTGCCGCCCCCCGTGATTTGTCCTTAGTAAGGACTTTTCGGATCCAGATATAAACTTTGTTTGAAAGTGAGATCGGAAGAGCTTGTAAAAGAACACTGGGAATCGCTTGTTCGTACAGCCACCCTACGAGATACCGCAGGGTTTTGAAGGGAAGTTAGGAATCTTAGATCACTGGGCTCCAATATCTCCCCCATTAATTGTAACATAACTGGGGATGTGTGGACTGAGCACTTCTCTAGGATTTATGATGCCCCAGCGGCATGTGAGCTGTCTGAGCTGTTTGAACCTACTCCGGCCATTAATCCCTTAAACATCTTGTTGACGGAGGTGGAGGACGCTATTGCAGATAGTGCGGGGAATAAAGCCCCTGGCCCTGATGGCCTATCTATTGACCAAATTAAATCCTTACCGGATTTTTGGGCTCCCCTGCTATGCAACGTCTTTAATAACTTATCTGCCACCACTGTCCCGGAAACTTGGTCATGCAGCACCATTGTCCCTATATTTAAAAAAGGCGATAGACTCGACCCCGGATGCTATCGACCTATATCACTAATTGACAACACATTAAAAGTCCTAGGTAGGGTCCTTTTTAACAGAATTAGCACTTGGGCTGAAGATAACTCCATCTTACACCCTTGCCAACTAGGCTTTAGAAGTAAAGTTGGCACGGTGGAGCAATGTTTGAACTTAAATTTACTCATGACCAAATACACGATTGCTAAAAGATCCCCTATATATTTTGGTTTCATGGATTTGAGTTCTGCTTTTGATTTTGTTAATCGTTCACGCTTATGATCTGTTTTGTTGAATTATGGTTTAGACGAAACTTTAGTTTATTTTCTTGCACATCTTCACAGCAATTTGAAAGCACGAGTCCGCATTAACAATGATGGTGAAGTTTCTAACGATATTTTAATTGGCAGGGGGGTCAGACAGGGTTGTGTCTTGGCCCCCCTGCTTTTTATATTGTAAATAAATGACTTGAGTGTTTCCCTGGCCAAAATAACTAATGATGTCCCGCAAGTCCAAGGTAAACCTGTCCCTGCACTTCTTTATGCGGACGATGCGGTCCTTATGGGCCGCACACCCAATGCCTTGCGAATTTTAATTTTGGGTTTTGTCAATTACATGGCAGATCTGGGACTATGCACCAATTTAAAAAAATCTTTTATAATGTCCTGTGGGCCTAAAAGCTACAAAATAATCCATATCCAATCAGGGGGCAACACCCTAAAAAGCACTTGCACTTTCCCCTACCTGGGGTTGCTATTTTCGAATACTGGTTCCTGGCAACCACATGTAGCGTTAGGAAGGAACAAGATGAGCAAGGCCATAAATTCTTTAGTTTCCCTTCGCCAACCCCATCAGGCAGACGTGATTATGTCACTGTTACAAATTTACAAAACACAATGCCTTCCAGTCGGCTCATATGGGGCCGAGATATGGGGTTATTCCAACTGTACCCAACAACAGTCTGAAGAGAATAGATTTTGTCGGAAGATTCTGGGGGGGGGGGGTAATTAGCGCACCAACCCACATTTGCCATAGAGAACTTAACCTCCATTACATTGAGGACTTTATAAGATCTCGACCTCCACTATTTTGGATAAACATTTGGTGTAACCCTGCTGCCTCCTTGTCACGCGATATTATCAATGATTGCTTAAATTGTGAAAGGGCTAAGCTTATACCCTGGCTCAAGGCTGTGGATAGTAGCTTATCCAATGTGGGGCTTGGCCATCTTTTTACAACACCACATTTGATTAACCATACACATAAGAACATACTAAAAAGGCCCTTTACGATTATTATCGCAATGAGAGGTTAACATGTGATTGGGCCAAGCCATCCACAGTTAGATATATTTCCTTCATGGAGCAATTTGACAAACCATCTACCTTGCCCCAGGGCTATCTTCGTTTAAAGCTTGGCAGGTGGAATAGGAGCTTATTATTCCGGTTTAGGGATTGAAGCATCATAAACTTACTTAGCTTCCCCCTAGGTTTTAACAAAAATGTTGAAAAATTAAATTGCCCTTGTAACACAGGTGGCAAACAAAGTCTGTTACATTTTGTCTTTTTCTGTGGTTTTTACAGAATGCTCACTTTGCACTTTATAATACCGTACTGCCGAAAATATGCTTTGCTGGATTTTAAATTAGCTTTTAAAGAACTGTCATTGTTGAAAACGGACGAGGCCATCTTTAGAATGAGCTGCTTTTTTAAAGTTGCCGTTCGGTCCCGTGCTTCCATGCTAACTGATTGAGTAATTGATATCATGCACATTTTTTTTTGCACTTTACTTGCTTATTGCATATTTTGCATAAATGATTGTATTTTTGCACAAGAAAATTTGCATATTTGCACAAATTATTGTATTTTTGCACAAGGAAATTGATGTATTGCCATGAATTTGTAACCAAATGTTATACATGCACTTATTCTGTTGGTTTTTATGTGTACTTTTATGGATGCTTTTACAATCCGAATAAAGATCATTTGACTTGACTTGACTTGACAAAATTGGGAAAAAGCTTCAAAACTGTTCAAAACAGTCCTCAAGCTAGAAACAAGAATTATCTTCCTAAATGCAGATATTTGCTGGAGGTAGGTGGTACTTTTTAAATGATATCACATTGAATATTCCAAATTTTGGGATCAGGCATTCATTGGCAATTGTGGTCAATATTTTCTTACCCTAAATTGACCTTTTCATTATGACTTTTTTTTACATGAAGCAAGCATATGTATTTAGGCCATACCAGCCATTGTCCAAAATCTTAAGGGGTAGTGTAAACAAGATGATTTAATCCCAAATGTTAGGCCTGGGCATGAAATTCTGCTCCGCTCGCAAAGATTTTCCCACTCCGCGCTACACGTACCATGTGGAGTTCCGAAAAACTCTGCGTAGGGTAGCAGAGTAATCCCCGTTCGCCCTCGCTAGTGTTAAGTTGGCGAGCGGGATTGAGGAAAATCTTACTCCAGACTACCTCTTGCTGAGATTTCTCAATGCGCGCGGTCGCAGATGGATGCTACCGCTCGCATTGAAAAACCTTCCATTTACGATGAGGAATCTTCTGCTTGAGTAGGACATCTACTACAGCAGCAGAAAGAAGCAGCACCTTCTTGCATTGCGCATGGTGCCATTTGCTCTGATTTTCCAGCGTGGGACAAACACCCAATGCTAAAAATCAGCGCAGCAGAGATTTTTGGCACTTCACAGAACTCCCCAAACTCCCCCCAGGCCTATCAAATATCACATTCTAATAGTCTGGTGAAATAAATGATTGAGACCCCTGAATTGAACGCTCTATTTTTTACTATAAGCTAGATCAATGATATGCTTTTTTTCATGGGTAAAAGTAGATACGGTGTAAAGGTAACCTGTGCCAGATAAAAGCAATACTGTGAGCCAGAAAGGTTATTTAGGAAAGATGTGGGATACCTTCAAAAAAGAGTCAATTTTATCAACACAGAAGATACCATAATTCCAGGAGGATACATTCTCATCAGCTGGAGAAAACCACTTGGCTGAATGCCACCAGTGGTATTCACACCCACATTATTTGTTAAAAAGCACAATATGATGTGTTCCATTAGTGTTAATATTACAGCCATGAATTTACCCATGTCTAGGTATGGGTCCCAGGCTCCCTGGGAAACCTAGCTCTACCCAGCTGAAGAACCCTAATAAGGGTGAAACCAGTCCTGGGTTGCTTGTGTTCCGGTACAGGGAGGACTTGGCCTGGCAGTTTAGGCTGGACAGTTCCCATGAGGAGCAAGGTCAGGACTGATTTACATATGGCTAGGTCCAAACTTAGGTGTCATGTAGGCAAAAAATGATAAATTGGGATACAGCCCGAGCATTTGCCTGTGGCTGAGATTAATTCAATAATTTCACCCATCACCTTATTTTTGCATTTGATGCCCTAAACATGCTGGTTATGCCCAGGTGAGAGTCCCTGGCTGTCTGTGCTACGGGAACCAAGCTATTCCTGGCCGAAGAGCCCTAATAAGGGCAAAGTCTGTAGATTACTTGTGTTCCAGTCGGGGAGGTCGTGGCCTGGCAGTTCGGTCTGTTCCCATGAGGAGCAGGGTGAAGATTTTCGTATGGCTGGGCCAAGCTGAGGTGGCATGGTGGGTGAAAAACAATGGATTGCCAGAGATTATTTCAAGCATTCCTTCCATCACCTTGTTCTTTTTGCTCATAATTTAATTTAAACATGCAAATATTAGGTCAACATAGAAACATGATTGGCATGGCTTTCCCTGTATTTAAAATGTTCACAAACACAAAAACAATATTATTTTGACCATATTTGCACACCTTAATTCCTTTTCAATGTTTCCTAAACCAGCTGTATTGAATATCAATGTTTGAGCTGTGCTGCTGGTAGGCATTCATACAATAGACCCATTAAGTGAGAATTGGCTTCTCATGGTAGAGGACATGGGTGGGGAGAAATCTGCAAAATGTGATTTGCTGACACTAATTTACAAGCCTGGGCATGAACAAAATACAGTGCATGGGATTAGGCCAGCCTATTAGTTGCTCCTAAGTGTCTGTCATAGGTGATTTGGCACATGTGGATTGGGTAAAGACTTCCACCTTCTAGAAGTCTCCACCTCCACTTTTGAGGCCCTGCACAAAAAAAGAGGTTAGAAGATATGATGGACATCCAAAAGTTAAGGACAGACCTGGAGTGGATTACTGCCTGTCTGGAAAAGACTCGAGATGTTTACTTTTTGGGACTCTGACACACCCTGTCTAAAGGGCAAATGCATTGGCCTCCACACTCCTGGGGACAGTAGAGGATGGACTTGCCTGGACCCCTGAAGGTGTGGGTTCCCTCTGGCCAGTTCTGACTGAAGGTGCCCAGGGAAGAGGTACCCCAGACTCGTGCAAGACTCACAGTTGCTCTGCAAGTTGGCAGGAGGCTGTGGTACCTGCGGTGTTCAGACAGGAAGTGTAGTAATCCTTGATTGCCAGTGGGTGTTCCTGGTGGAAAACGTGAGACCAAGGAACTTCTAGAAATTAGGGGCCAGGAGCCCAAGTCCCTGAATTTCTCCTCCCTCAAACGAAAGACAGTCTAAAATAATTTCCAGGAAAATCTGCAAAATCTTTGAAGCTAGGAAGACCTGGAAGAATACTTGTGGTGACTGCAGCACAGTCATTGGAGCCAGATACTAAAACCCCCAGTGCAAAGAAATAGCATTTGGGTTGCCTGCCTGTGCATAGCTTGCCCTGTGACTCCTCGGGGCCAAAGGACCCTGACAAATCCTTACTCCACCTATTAGTTTACTAATTCGACCCAGGTTTGGCCAGTGCCCCACAGGACTGGAACATTTTGAGTGTGTCACCCTCCTAAATCAAGTACTTCATGAGACTATTCTTCTAATCATCATCATTGTGCTTTCCTATTTCCCATAGAGCCAAGGGACAGAGGAGGATGGTTTTCTCAGTCATGGAGTTGACCCCCCAGACTGTGCCTTGAGGCCACGTCATGCCACCGGATGCTGACTGCATCCTTCTCCCTGTTGCCTGCACCTGAGAAAGCCAGCTGGCAGGCAGGACCGACATTGACCTACCCAGTCTCACCTACACAGCAGTGGAACCAATGCTGAGGACAGTTCAATCACAAGCCAGACTGTGCTACTGCCAGGCTTGGAATTGTGTACTACCTATGAGAGAAGAGCAAAGAGGGACAGAGACCAAAAGAGCTTGGGTAGAAAAATCAGAATTGATTTTTTCCCCATTTTCTCTTGAAGGACCAAGCACAGTGGTGGAGTAATTTGTATTTAAACACCATCTCACCTTTCATGAGGACACTCCCCATAAAGCCATAGGAAAAGGTTGATGCCTCTCTTTTTTAATGACATTCCATTTAAGTATTTGAAGGGAGTATAAAATTAGGATAAAGTGGTGAGGATTTTCTTAGTTTCTAAAATCTGATGTTTCAAGAGAAAATATTAATTAAGAATATTTGCATCTGAGTGTAAAATGGTGCTGTCACCTCTACAATCACTCTGGCTTCCTTCTTATATGGTACATCCTTTACACTATGACTGCATGTTTTAGAATGCATACGAGCACTATAGACTAAGTATTTCGATTTGTGCTGATTCTATGGAAACTTGTCTTAATCAAAAATGGTAATTTGTAAGTAGCGTTTGTTCATTTAAATTCAGACTTTGATCTAATTCCCCATGAGAAACTATAGGTTGTATTAAAGGAGAAGGGTATGCCATTAGATCTGCTACATCTAATAATCCACTTACAGAATTGAAACTATGCTCAAGTGAGGTAGGGCAGGAGGGAAAAGTGACTGAGTGCATAGGCATTTCTGAGTGTCCAACAGGGATGTGTCTTAACCCCAACATTGTTTACACTCTATATGAATGGGCTAATAGACACTCTATATGATTGAAAAGGCGATTTCCCCACCCCTCCCAATTAGCGGGCTAACAAATCCCTGCCCTCCTCTTCGCCGATTATACATTGCAAATTCCTAAAACACCAATGGGGAGAAAAGGTATCCTGAACCAGTTTTCAGAAATCTGTGACAAATTTGGATTGTAAATTTATGTCCTAAACCCAAATTTATGACTTTCCAGCCACACAAGACATTTAGAAGGAAATTAGGCTTGGATATAGGAATCTGGAACAGGTTAAAGACTCTGAATACCTGGATGTAAGGCAGGCCAGCAATCTAACATGGTCTTCCCAGATATTGAAAAGTCAGATGACTCTGCAACATGTTGAGGTGGCAGTTGTTAAAAAATGGAATAGCTCTAACTTCCACCCTACATCTCTTGCTCTGGGCATTTATCGTGCTGGGGTCTTGGTATATGGGGCAGAATTATTGGGATTCAACCAGACCAAAGGGTTGGAGAAAGCAGAAAATTGATTTATTATATTGTTACTGATCATGCCACAAAGTACCCCACTGACCCCATTACGCCTAGATCTAAGATTGAAAAAAGTAATACGTGAGACCAAGGAACTTCTAGAAATTAGGGGCCAGGAGCCCAAGTCCCTGAATTTCTCCTCCCTCAAACTTGCTGCACCTTATCTTTTAGTTTATTGGGTTAAACTTTGGTTGGGTAAGTCCCAGATTCCCATTAAACAGGCAGTAACCAGGGTTAAGGAGTTTGATTAAAAAAATGGGGCAAATTGTTCAAGCATGTTAAGATGCGGCTATACAAAATAGGTCATGTGTGAAATACGGGCAACCTGGAAAATTTGACCAAAGGAATGGTACCCAAACGGAAGTCCAGATACTGGGATCATATTCTGGGAACTTGGCTGCACTTTTACAGGTCATTTTATTGATATTAAATCCACACTGGCCTTTAAACAATTCATGGATCAGATAGCACCCCTCTATAGCAAGATCTGTTTAAAAAATAATTAGATATGGGATTCTACCAGCAAATGGAGTTAGAAGAAAATTGCGGGTGAGTACTACAAAATCAGCTTATCTGGCTTGCAATCTGGCACTGAAGCTGTGGAGCACTTTATGGTTTTCTGTCCTGCCTTTGCGAAAACTAGGAGGAGAAGACTTACATATGCTATTCGTATATTAAGTTCTGAAAACACTGAGTGGGTTCTGTTTTCATTGTAAAGGACTGAGTGGGTTCTGTTTTCATTGTAAAGGTATTTATTGTATGCTTGGCATATTAGATGTAAGATATCAAGCATTAATGAACATCTTCAGGATAGTTGTGGACATGATGGGCCAGATTTATCAATTTCTCACGCAGCGGAGTGCAGCAACCGCAAATGCTGTGAGAGCAGGAGAACACCAAATTTACTGAAATATGGCACTCTTCTCTCTGCTACCTAGCACCAGCACTGAAATTAGCTGCGGTGTGCCATGAAGACACCTTTATACCATAGTGCAAGGGTGTCTCCATGAGTCAAGCATAGGTTTTGTAGTGGAAGGATACCCTTCCAGTTCAAAATACTACGCTTAATCTAATTTATTTTTAAATCCCACTTTATATGTGTGCTGTACAGGGCACATGCAAAGTCAGAAAATAAAGTAGAAAAAAAAAGAATTCTCCTTCATAGCGCCTGGTTGAAGGGTGCACTATTTTCTGAAGCTACATCCTGTCTACGTTATTTAGTAAATTGGGTTTAGCATCAGAAACCTTGGTTGGCACTAAGCAAGGCAACGTTACTTTCATGTTATTTCCATTGCTAAACCAGTGTAGCAGTGGAAAGAAAATCGGACAAAAAGATTTTGCGACCATTTTGTGTCACTTTTGTGACGCAAACACGGCGTAAAATCTTAGTAGATCGGCCCCTAAGTATATGTCCTTTCAATCTTAGATGGTTTATAAGTTGACGAAGGTTCCTATATACTGTTGTTTGCTGATAAACCTAAGTACTTGCACTTTAAGGATGGATAATTCTCTTAAATTGTTCACATATATAATCTATGCCTCAATCCCTATGGAAGTTATCATTTTTTAAGGGAATATTGTTTATGAATGTATATGATAGATGAACGCAAATTACTAAGATAGTTGTTGTTACACTACCACTTATTAGCAAACAATTTTGCAGTCTAACCAATGTTGTATTTAAAAATGTTATGATGTATTTTTATATTTTATATTATTTATGTTTTATGTGATATTGCGTTTAGGTCATACATTGATCGAATAAATCTTAACTAAGTAACACTGTAGTGAAGGTAATTTTTCTGGCACATTTTTACTGATGGAATATCATCCAACAGAGAATGTAGAAATTCTTATAAAAGCCGAAGGAGGACAAACTTTTGCACCTGACTCCAAATCAATCTCTAAGACATTTGAAAAGATCTTGGGTGACATGATGTGTTTTTAAACTACACATCTAAGAGAGGCAATGCCATGGCGACTGCACAGCTGCCTGGCTCTTGGGAGCTGATTAACCATCCTGAAATAAACAGCAGTTGGGCAAAGAGGATCTAACTAAAAAATAAAGAGGCATATTATCAACAACTAGCGATATTTATCGCTAAACAGGCTTAGCGAAAAGAATTATTATCGCCGACCATCGCCGATTTTATCGCTATTAGCAACGTTTATCTCTGAAGCGATAAAATTTCCGGCGATAGCTGCGAAATGCGTGAATATCACTGTAAATCCAGCGATATTCATGCAATATCGCTAACAGGGTCTTAGCCTGAATATCCACCTCCCATTGGATATACAGGCTAAGAACTGGTCTGAGCAGGCGTTAGGTTTTGGAGATATTCGCGCTTAGCGCGAATATTTCCATCGCTACGCCTGCGTTGATAATAGGCGATAGCGATGTCAGCGACTGCTTTCAGTCGTTAACAGGTTGGGTACGCCCATTTTGCATGTCATTAGCGATAAATATCGCTGACATATAAAGCGGGCCCCAAACCGCTCGCTATCGCCTACAAGCTGTCGCTAACTGCTGTTAGCAACAGCTTGCTAATACGGTGGCCACTAAAGCGCCGATAATCCCGTATCGCCCCCCTTGACATTATGACCCAAAGTCCTTTTTGTTACTAGATTGGGGTCTGTGAGAATCTGGAAATGTGCAGTCTGTGAGAACTTGTGCCAGGGAACATGGACAACTTTGGGCAAGACAATATATAGTGGTGTTGTGGTGTATGTTTGAGTCGAGAACTACCCACTTTGTGCTGCGACTATAGGTTTTAAAATCACCCTAAAACTAAAGCCTGGAAATGTTTCAATTAGTTGCTGGTAGTCCTATTACTGAGACTCCATTATTCCTCATTCCAGTCAAATACCATGAGGTCGGCCCACCTTCTCAGAAAGGCACTCTATTGCCTCTAATCCTCCTATAAAAAGTTTTCAGCCCCTCCAATGTCTCCTATTCGGCATATAACACACACACCTACCCATAAGGCATCCTCTACATTTCCAAGTCCCTCATCAAAACGACCCCATTCTGAGCCACAATGGGAGGGAGGGACTTAATAGTTGAATGAAGAAGATGCACTCAGATCCATACCTCTAAGCCACCTCGAGACAGTCTTGTTTAGACTAGAGTTAACAGAACACAGTGTAACAAACTGATGCAACGCCCATGAAATCATTTAATTGCTGAACAAAACATAACTACAGTGCTCACATCTCAATTCTCATTGTACGGAAGAGACCACGTATTTACCAAAATCGGCTGATGCCCCCTCCCTTTACAACATAAACAGTAGTATCCATCAACTGTAGAAATAACTGGCCATGTGGCAGCTCCATTGATGAGGTATCCTGACCGTTTGCCCAGGAAGCAGACATTCCTCTCATAGATTGTTCCTCAACACAACTAGAGAGTAAACATTCCAGATCTGGTAGGCCCCGGAAATAATGGATTGAATCCGATAACTCATGGAGCAGAAGGTTGCAAGTCCAAAGCTTGTGATCAATGAATCTGCACTCATTCAAAGTTTGGAGACAAATCTCAACTGGAAAATAAGTATCCACATAAAATTATCCGTTGAGAACAAAAGCTTCCAACACAAGGGAAAATCCCAAATAGTGGCTGAACCTCCTCCCGCAGGAAAAAAAACTGAAAACGTTTTTAGACATCAAAGGTTAAAAACTTCACAGTCCCCTGTCGTGTCCTTTTGCACTTCAGACGACATGGACACAGTGATAGTAAGTAGTATGGAGCCCTTTATTTTTTTCTCCCTCCTCATACCGCTGTTCCACCCTTTTTTCGCTCCAGCTCTCCTGCTTCCTGGTTCCTCCTCCATTTTTCTCTGGCTGCAGTCTTAGTGCCCCTTCCATGTTCTGGTTCAACTTTACATTCCCACCTTCGTACACAAATTGGTCTAGATTATAGGTAGACAAAGAAACAAAATAAAGAAAACATACTTACAGTTCTTCAATGAGAAGGGTAGGCCTTTGATGCGTGCACTGTGGCTTGACACCTTAATTAGATCTCTCCCATTCAGCAGCAGGGCAAGGGGACATGGATTCACTGCGCAGCACTTGAGTCTCTTCCTTACTTACACCTTCTGGTGCAGCCAATGCTTCTCTTGTGTTTGGCGTGCATTTATGAAAATATGCAACGTTTCTTGTTATTCTCTTGTCACCTGAGGTGTCCGTAATCATAGTCCCCTTTTGTTTTGTTACTAGCAGTGGGTAAGTATGATATTGACTGTCAGTTTTTCTTTGTTGTTCTTGTCGGATGAGCACCCAGTCGCCTTCTTTGATGGATGATGTTTTGGTCTCCCGACGACTGTCCGTATATTCTCTAAACTTGGCTTTTCTCGATCGGTCTCTTGCTGCTAATTCCTCCTGTTCTGAATCTTGATTAAATCAGCCAGCTGTGTCTTCCCAAGCCGGTATTCTTGTGTAGACAGTGCGGCCCAGCATCAGGGTAGCTGGACATCTGTCCGTGGTATTATGTGGTGTGGTTCGATATGCTCATAGGACCTAATTTAGTGCTGTTTGAACATCTCTCCTTGACAGTTCAGCTTGCTGTATTGCCTCCTTCAGAGCTTCCATAAATCTTTCTACCATGTCATTGGCTTGCGGCCACATAGGAGTAATTTTCGGATGTTGAAAGCTGAGATGATTTGCAAATGTGTCAAACTCATGTCCGTTGAATGGAGGGCCATTATCTGTCTTCCTTACTTTAGGTATCCCCAACGCTGGTATAGTGGTGGCCACTTTGGTTGATAATATCAGGTGAGCAATTGGAAATTTGGAGTATTCATCCATTATGACAAGAATTTGTTTGCCTGATTGTAGCGAACCAAAGAAGTCTACTGCAACATGTTGCCAGACGCCCTCCGGCAGTTCTGAGATTTGTAGAGGTGAAGGCAGCTCTTATCGGCCAACTAATCGACACTGAGGAGGACAGTCTTTCAGTGCGACTTCAACCATATAATCAAGAGAAGGGAACCACACTTGTTTGCGCAACACTCTCTTCGTAGCTGCAATGCCTCTGTTGCCTTCATGAGCCAAATTGATGACTCCTTAACGCAGCTGCTTTGGAATGATAATTAGGGGTAGGCGGACATTTCTGTTCCGCCCACGGAATGTGCGGAAATTTGCACCTTCCACATTCGCGGGCAGAACGGAAGTTGGCCGCCCGGCTCCCGCCCGCCTCCTGCCGCCTTATTAAATTATATTTAAACTGGCTAAAATACAACTTAAATAAAACTTACCTTATTGTGCCACAAACCTCCCCATCGCGGCTTCATCTTGGAAACTGTGCATGCGCGGGAACCTGCGCATGCGCAGTCCTGGCGAGGAACGCGCCCTGTAGCGTGTTCTAAGTTGGGGGATTAAGTCCCGTTGCATACTGGGGGTTCCTGGGGGCCAGCTAGCCCACCAGGAACTTCCAGTATGCGTCAGGGGGCTGCGTTGCAGAGAGGTGTAAAAAGGGGCGTGGCCTCATTACACCTCTCTGCAACGCAGCCTCCTGGCGCATTTGCAGAGGGGAACTAATTCCCCTTAAATACTGGGGATCCTAGGTGGCCAACTAACCCACCAGGAACCTCCAGAATGCGCCAGGGGGCTGCGTTGCAGAGAGGTGTAATGAGGCCACGCCCTTTTTTACACCTCTCTGCAACGCAGCACCATGGCGCTTTTTTGGAGGGGGAACTAATTCCCCTTGCATACTGGGGGTCCCTGGTGGTCAACTAGCCCACAAGGAACCTCCAGTATGTGCCAGGGGGCTGCGTTGCAGAGAGGTGTAATGAGGCCACACCCCTTTTTAAACCACTCTGCAGCGCAGCCCCCTGGTGCTTTTTCAGAGGGGGAACTAATTCCCCTTGCATACTGGGGGTCCCTGGGGGCCAACTAGCCCACCAGCAACCTCCAGTATGCGCCAGTGGGCTGCGCTGCAGAGAGGTGTAAAAAGGGGCATGGCCTCATTACACCTCTCTGCAAGGGAGCCCCCTGGCCCATACTGAAGGCTCCTGGTGGGCTAGTTGGCCCCCAGGGACCCCCAGTATGCAAGTGGAAGTAGTTCCACCTCTGCAAACGCGCCAGGGGGCGCATTTGCAGAGAGGCGCAGGGTTGGGGCGTGGCCTCCTCCCGATCCTGTTTTTAAAAAAAATTACTTTTAAGAAGGGGGGCTGTGTAGCCCTCCTTCTTTTTCTTTTTTTTTGGCCCTGGGGACCCCATCCCCCAGGGCCTGCCCCCAATTCTTTTAAAAAAAAATGATTTTATGGGAAGGGGGCCGCGTGGCCCCCCTCCCATGGCCAATTCCGGCCCCGGGGACCCCATCTCCCGGGGCATGGCCAACTTTTCTTTCTTTTTTTTCGTGGAGGGGGGCCCTCCTCCTATGCCCCCTTAAGGCCCCGGGGACCCCTTCCCCCGGGGCTTGACTTTTTTTTTTGGGAGGGGGGCCACGTGGCCCCCCTCCCGGGCCACTTCTGGCCCCAGGGACCCCATCCCCCGGGGGCTGGCCCTCCTCGTTCGGGGCCGAAGGGGGGTCCCCAAGCCCCCCACGGTCCCTGCGGCTCCCCGCATCCTGCGGGAGCCGGCATTGCTTTTCTGCATGGGGAGCAGCTAACATGCTGCTCCCCATGCAGAAAAGCAATCCGCTTTGATTTTTGAAAGAAAGAGCAGGTTTCCTGCTCTCTCTTCAAAAAATCAAAGCAGTTTGTTGTGGTAGGGTGAGAGCCGCGAGGCTCCCGCCCTACCATAGCAAACAGCAGTGTCCCGGGGGTGGGCAACCTGGGACACTGCAGGAGCTGGCCCTGGGGTGTGGCGGTCCCCAGGGCCATCGTGATTTTTGATTTTTTAGCAAAAATGTTTTTATAAATAATGTGAGCATGTGTTTTTAACCACATTAACTGAATCTAGAAATGTATCAACAATTCAACAGTTAATAATAAATAATATATTTTGAATTATGACATTGGGTTGTGTGTAACTTAACCTTTGTATATAAGATTTCATCCAAGTAGTTTTGTAAATTTGGTAACCTGCGCAAATACTCATTTCACACTAGTTCACCTGTCCCTACACAATATAGTGACTCCTTAGGATTCCGGCCTAAAAAGTTTGGAAAAGGAAATTTGTTGTTTTGAATGCTTGTTACCCATTCCTTTTCCAAGTAAAAGGGAATCTCCCTCTACATTTTGCCAATTAGGTGTAAGCCAATTTTACCATGTTTAAAGAAGACATCACAAGCACTTTAGCACTGGCTAGCAGTGATAAAGTACAAAGAATCTCAAGGCTAACAAAAAACAGATTAACAAAAATGGAGGAGGAAGTCAAAAGGTTTGGGGGAAGGTCACTTTAAGGCTGAAAGGACTAACAGATGACCTTTTGGCCTACCCAGAGTAGGAAAGAACATTAACCGATCCCCTCCATCTATATCCTTGCTCAAAAATAGGAGAACTAGGGCATTTTCCTGACTTGTAAAGAGATTGGCTAGCATTCCCCATCCATGGGAAATGCTCTTGAACATCTGTGGGTCTAGACAATAATGCTGTGAGGAAGGGAAAACCCTGCTGAGTCCGTCAGCTTTCCTGTTGTCCATGCTCCTGATGTGTACTGCTCTGACAAGCAGAAGTATTCTCTCTGCCCAGTTGAAAATAAAAGAGAGCACTACCATCAATGTCTTGCAATGAGCTCCCAGTATTGGTTGATGTAGGCATTTCTTGTCATATTGTCTGTCTTGGTCAGTATTTCTGCTCCTTTCACAAGTGCCAGTCTCAATGCTTCCACTCCTTCCGAAATAGGTGATTTTTCCTATCCTAGAGCTACCAACCCTCCTGTAATACCTGTACATCCTGTATACCACCCCAACTACGACCACTGGCATGCAGCCAGACCTACTGATGTATACAACCTAACAGGGCAGCTACAGGCCTATTTCTTTTCCCTGGCTTCCATGACTGAATACATTTCTTCTGCAAGCACTTGAGGATCGATATGCCTGCTTCCGAGTCTCTGTAGATTCATTGCGTGAATATGAAGATCCTTTACTCTTATAGGGATGGGCATGCTTTCTGTCTTTAGGCATCTTTGTAACATTTGATCGATAGGACCCCAGAAACCTAACCCCAGTAACCTGAATATTTACAAGAATAGCCTTTTGTGTTCCATCCGCCTTCCAGTCCCTCATCTACATGTATAGACTGAAGTGCATGAAGCCAAAGTCAATGCTTTCAGCCCATTCCATAAGATATCCAAAAGGAACTTCACATGACATTTTATCTGTTTCAATAATGCCAAGTAATCCTCTTCTTCTTGGATTGCTCCAAATAGTCTCTTGAAATCCTGCATATACCTTCTTAAAGACATGCGCTACATGTTTTTCTACTTCATATGTAGCTCTTCTGCATTGTGCTAGGTGCAGCCTATCAGTGAAGCAAATAAACAGTGAATTTTCTGTGAGTGGTTTAGTATTAATTCTGAATATTGGAGACAGTGTGTATTCTTCTGTGACCTTTAAATGGACCAATAATCGAGATCATTCTATTCCTGCAAATTCAAGACTAAATGTGAGGGCAGGGTCAATGGTGAACACCAACCATTTGTCTGCTGACACAGGATCAGCATTAAACCATTGGCCCAAATAGATAAGTGATCTCCATTCGTTTACCTTCAGATGTCGTTCTGTGAAGAATGAAGAAAAACATTTAAGGACATCTGTTGCCCATAAATTATTCCATTATGTAGATAAGTTTACTGCGATCATTTGTGTCAATAAAAACAGAGGACAAGTCATTGAAGACCATGCAGCATCACCATTGCTCAAGCATGTGATGAACTTTGTTAAGGATCTTTATTGGAGCTGTTTCAATACATTAAGCAGCTTTAAAGACTGAATGATGTTTGGTTGTTATTTGAATCTAGTTGATGAATGAATTGACTTGGTCTGCCGCAGTCATTTAAAATGCTCATCCAAGCCATGGAAGGTTTTATTGTGGATGGATATTTGCTGAGTGAAATGGGTCTCTGCCATGTGTTGTAAGTAGTGAATTTATCTTTGTGTATGTTCTTCACTGAGGAAGGAAATGCTCATTGGCTTAGTGAGGAATTGATGATGTAGCATCAAAAATTTACAAAAATAGAGAGAAATTGTCATGGTAATTTTGAACAGTATGGTGTCTTGAAAGTATTTAGAAGTTCTGAGTTTACTAATGATATTAATCAGGCCATTTGGGGAAGTAAGAGAAAAAGATTCATTTTTACAGAGGTAAGGTTGGAGAAGGGTGCGTTCGTAAGTTCAAGTCAAAATTGCTTCTTTTGGTGGATTTTTTAAAGTTAAATGATTGAGAAATTCTCTGGAAGAGAATTGAGACTCAACTTTGTGAATGAGTAGTTGTTTTTAATTGTAGAACAATGCTCTTGTTTAGTTTGATTAGAAGTTTATTTGATTTTAAATATGTGGATTTTGCTTTTTGGAATAAAGACTTGCATTCTTTTCTGCTTTTCTTAACTTTTGTAATCTCAAGTGTGATAGAGGAGACTTGTGTTTTCAGTGTTTTCATCATCCACCTTGCATTTTCATTAAGTATGTTTTCTTCTAATATGTATTCATACAACCATGGTTCACTGGGCTGGGAGAGCACTTTCTTGAGATTAAGAGTGAGAAGCCTATTAACTTTTGCTTACATGCTGTCTAAGGTATCCTTGGTTGCTTCTACGATTCTTTTGGTTTGGTTGATCTGGTTAATAGTTGGTATGGTGTAGTCCTAAAAAAGGAAGTAGTGATCTTTCTTGTATCTCTCTTGCTAGCCTATTCCAAGTGGGGAAAGACTGTTCTTGTTTTCTGAGAGAGGATGGTGCTGTGCTGTTTAAGATTGTGAATGTGTGTTAGACATTCAACTGGTGATGTGTGTCTGCAGAGTGGGTGTTAGAAATGGGATTTCTGGTTGGCTAAGGCTTGCGCAAATACCAGCCAGAAACCACCACTCTAGTCAGGGCAAGGGAGTAACACGTTGAAGATAACCCCTAATCACCCCCTTGGTAGCTTGGCACAAGCAGTCAGGCTTATCCTGGAGGCAATGTGTAAAGCATTTGCGCAACACAAACACACAGCAGCAACACACTAGGCACACCACAAAAGAAAGTCTTTAGGAATCAGGGGGCAATGCTGGGCCCAGAGAGACTGCCCTCCTGGCAGGTCCTCCTGGGCCCCAGCAGCAGCACACCCCCTTAACATCAGGAACAGCACCAAAGACTGAACATTTTCATGGGGTCACAGCCCCTATATTTATATCAAATTTCCCATTATGTTGCAGCACAGGGCTAGAGGATACCAGTCAGAACTGGTTTAGGGGGGCTTTGGAGCACTTTGTTTTGCCAAGCTCCTCTTCCCCTTTATCAGGTGGGGGCTCAGTGATCAGACACACCACAGGGGGTGGAGCCAGCATTGTACAGCCTGGGCACAGTCCTTTTCAGAGTCAGGGGATTTCTCCTCCCACTACTCCTAGCCCAGGTGTCCCATTCAGCCTAGCTGATTCACCTTGTCCCTCCTGGAGCCATCCACACCTCTCAGCTCCTGTCACTCACAAGCCAGACATGCAATTCACATCGGGCTGGCAAACACATAGCACACAGAAATGCCAACTTCTAAAAGTGGCATTTCTCCACCAATCACATAAATCTGCGTACACCATTGCGCAGCATTTATCCTCGCGAGTTCATACATATCAAACTCGACTCTGCACTCCTCTCATACCAGGAATTACCATGGACACACTTATCCCCCTTGCATTCCTATGGGAGGGCAGGCCCATCTCACCACATGTACACAGAGAGCACAGGCACTTTACACTGGGCCACAGTGCTAAAGTGCCCAGAGGCCTAAATTCACCAACACCAGGTTACAGAAAAGGGCTAGGAGAATGCAAAAAGTTTTGGGGTGAACTTGCCAAAAGGGCCAAGTCCAACAGTGGGTTATTCCAGTCTAGGCTGATATCCCCTCAGAATATGTTAAGTTTTGGGAGCATACTGTGATATATTCGGTTAGTTGTTCTTAGATAGATGACATATATTATATAAATTCAGGAAATCAGAGGTAAACATTCATTGCTAGTCTGAGGGGATGTATGTCATTACATTGCATACCAATACCACGCGTGCCATTACAACGCGTGTATTATTACGCAATATTAATGACAATGACATGCCATTACATCGTAAACTTTTACCACGACTATGCCTTTACCACGCATGCCATTACAACGCAAAGGCATGTGCGGTAAAGCTATACTCATGGCTAAAGTTTGCAAGGTAGGTGACTCTACCCTACCCCTGCACAACTACTCCCTACAATAACACTACACTACCCTGCACGACCCCCCCGACATGACCCTAAAACACTATACTACACAAACACTACAACACTGCCCTAAACCCAAAAACACTACACTACACAAACACTACAACACTACCCTAAACCCTAAAACACTACACTACACAAACACTACAACACTACCCTAAACCCGAAAACACTACACTACACAAACACTACAATACTACCCTGAACCCTAAAATACTACACTACACAAACACTAAAACACTACCCTAAACCCTAATGCACTTCACTACACAAACACTACTAGACTACCCTAAAACACTACACTACACAAACACTACAACACTACCCTAAACCCTAAAACACTACACTACACAAACACTACAACACTAGCTTAAACCCTAAATCACTACACAAACACCACAACACTACCCTAAACCCTAAAATACTACACTACACAAAAACACTACAACACTACCCTAAACCTTAAAACACTACACTACACAAACACTACAACACTATCCTAAACCCTAAACCACTACTCCCAGCACGACCCTGCCGCTATCCCCAGCCAGACCCTACACTGAAACACTACCCTGCACGACCCCCCCGACACTACCCTAAAGCCTAAAACACTACACTACACAACACTACACAAACATTACAACACTAGAACAAAAGTAATCCCCACCCTAAGCGCAATCCCACTTGCCTCACTCTCCTCGTGGTTCCTCTCTCCCCAGCGGTGTCATCCCTGTGCAACGTCCTCCATTTCCTGCCTGCTTATGTCATTGTGAGTAAACAGCCTCAGTTTCCTCACAACGACGTGGATAGCAGTTACATCGCATGCATTGTCAAAGCACATGCGATGTAACGTTATGCTTAGTAATGGCTACGCTTTGTTACATCGCATGCGTTGTAACGCATGCGATGTAACTGTACTGCGTGATAAAATCTGCATAGTGATTGCTGTTTCCCAGTCTGTGACATTCAAAAGAATCATGTTGACTGATCTGTAAGGACTTATATGGTAAACTGTACACATAAAGTGCAGCTTATCACCCATTAGGGTATCCTGGCAGTGGGCTGATGGTCGCAGAACCAGGTTTTGAGTCCCTTCCTGAAGTCTTCCAATGAAGGTGCTGTTCAAAGGTGGAGGGGAATGGCGTTCCAGGATTTGGCAGAGAGGTGGGAGAAGGATCGACCTCCAGTGTGGCAGTGGCAGATGCACGGTGTCTGTGCAAAGGCGAGGAGAGTAGAGCAGAGCTTTCTGAATGGTTGGTGGAAGTTCAGGTGGTAGTTCATTTATGCCAGTCCTTGGTCATGGACGGATTTATAGGCGTGGTTCAGGAGCTTCTCTTCTGGCATCTCTTCTGGATGAGGAGCCAGTGGGTGTGTCTCAGGTTCTGGTAGATGTGGGTCCTTTTAAGCAGGTTGAGGATCAATCTGGCTGCTGCGTTCTGGATCATCTGGAGTCTTCTCATGAGTTCTCCGGTGGTGTCTGCATGGAGTGCGTTACCGTAGTCCAGACGGCTGGTGATGAGGGCCTGCCTCACTGTTTTTTTTGCGCTGGTGTGTAGCCACAGGAAGGTGCTGCAGAGCCTGTGAAGCCTGTGGAAGCAGGCTAAGGCAACTGTGTTGACCTGTTGTTTCATTGAGAGTTTGCAGTCATGAATGATGCTGATGTTGCAGGTGTGATCTTTCAGACTGGGGATGGGTGCGAGTTCCAATGGCCACCATGAGTCATTCCAGAGGGAGGTGTGGCTACCAAAAATCATCACTTCGGTATTGTCCGTGTTGAGCTTCAGGCTGTTGTCTCTCATCCAGGCTGAAACGTTCTTCATGCATTTGTGAAAGTTGTTTTTGTCATAGTGGGTTCTGCTGAAAGTGAGAGGACAAGCTGGGTATCATTGGCATAGGAGATAACGTTGATGTTGTGGGTTCTGATGATGTCTGCTAGCGTTGTCATGTAGGTGTTGACGAGGGTTGGACTGATGGATGGGCCTTAAGTGACCCCACAGATGGTGTGCGGGAAACATCACTTACAACGCAACTTTTACCACAAAGTGCCTTTACATCGCAACTGTTACAACGCATACCATTACAACGCATTGCGCTGGGGGGCGCTCTAGGATAGGGAATAGGTTAATTTACTATCCAATAACCTTCCCTACTATCCACGGGGACTGGAGTTGGAATAGTAAATTAAACTATTTACTATCCAACACCCAAAAGCACTATGCGTTGTAATGGTATGCGATGTAAAAACCGCATTGTAAAAGCATGCGATGTAAAAGCATGCGTTGTAATGTCGTACATCCATGGTGTGCTTTCAATGAGGAAAGCTGCCATCCATCTAAGAGTGTTGTCCTTGATGCTGATCTGGTACAGACAGCTGATGAGTGTGTGGTGGGAGAGCTGAAGGCAGCTGAGAGGTCAGGAAGGATTGGGCTGCTCTTCTCCTCTGTGGGGTAGGGTACAGATGTCTTCTGATGCGGGGATCAAGGCCATCTCTGTGCTGTGGTTGGCTGTGAATCCAGACTTTGAGGGGTCTAGAAGGTTGATTCTCTCTAGGTGTTTGGTGTGTTGGAGGTTTGATTTTTGATTTGATTTGAAAGGAATTTGTTAAGCGCGGCTAACACCATTAGGTTTCTTGGCGCTGTGCTGGGAAGTGATAGAAGAATAAATGGAAAGAAAACAGAATCTAAGGATACGAGATAGTAAAGAGAAAAGTTTTAAGAAGTGATCTAAAGCCAGAGTATGAAGGTGCTAATCTGAGGGAAAGAGGAAGGGAATTCCAGAAGGATGGGGCCAAAAGAGAGAACCTAAGGCCCCCGTGTTTTTTCCTCTTGAACCTAGGGATGGATAGCAGGGCCATTTGGGATGAGCGCAAGGTACGGGACGGAGTATAAGAGTGAAGAAGAGAAGAAATAAAGGAAGGACCTGAACCAGAGAGGTTGATGGCCTTCTCCGGGACTTTGTCATGGAACAGGAGCAGCTGGATGGGCAGATAGTTCTGGAGGTAGCGGGGGTCAGAGAAGGGCTTCTTGAGGAGGGATCAGACCTCTGGGTGTTTTCAAGAATCAGGAAAGGTGGCTGTGGAGATGGAGGCGTTAAGGATGGTGGTGACCTGGTGGCTGATCTAGTTGCTTCCCAGGTTGAAGAGATGGAGCGGGCACATGTTGGTGGGTGCACCTGAGTGGATGGAGTTTGTTAAGGCCTTGATGTTCGCAGTGCTGAGTTTTTCCCATATGGTGAACGGGTGGTAGGCAACTGTCTTTGCGGGAGTAGGGATGCTGAGGATGTCAGTGGCTTGGGGTTTGAAGTTTCTTTACAGGGTGGATGTCTTCTTGTGGAAGTGGTCTGCAAGGGCGTCGCAAAGTTCCTTTGAGGGCGGTGTCCAGTTTTCTGTGGCTGATGAGCAGGTGAACTCTCTGACGAGAGCAAAGAGTTCCTATGGTCTGGTTGGCACTGGCCTCGATGTGGCGTGTCGGGGCCCTCTTTTTCGTGGTTTTAAGTAGTTGGTCGTAATTATTGAGGGCAGACATGAAAATGGCTCAATCACTGTTGTGACAGTGATCGAGCCATCTTAAATAATGACACCTGCTATTTAATGTTGTCTATCATCTCTGAAGATGGTGTCATTTCCTGCTGCTAACAGGTCTAGAATGTGCAACGAGTGCTCTTTGAGCCTGATGTCTATAACAACTAAGGTACCCAAGCTATTATCAGTAACTGGGATGTGAGCAGTAGTTCTGCGGGAGTGTAAGCAAAGCACATTTTTTCAGGCTTAGTACACCAAGCTTGGAAGTTCTAGCGACTATTGCATTTCCTATAGTTCTGAGCTTTAAATAGTTGGTACAGAAAGCAAGCCTTAACCGCATCGCCGCTAGCGGTTTTCCCACTGTGTGCGGCGTTTTAAAAAAAGCTGCGTTACATGACGAGCTGAGCTCGTCATGAGCATGCGAGCGGCGCAACTCAGGACGAGCTCAGCTCGTCATGAGCGCGGAAGGGGTTAAGAGAAGTAGATGTTCAATAAACGGCCTAAATTTGTGCGAATTAAAATTTACAATCAGGGTTCTAAAAGTGACAATTATTTAATCATTTTTTGATCACTTGTTGTCCATGTATAACAAATTCACTCATTTCATTCATTGCTTAAGACTGCTGGCAAACTTCCATTTGCTTGCCTTTGGAGTAGCCTAATTTTGGCTCCACGTCTTGACTATGCCATATATACGTGCATGTGGTACCATATATTTGTGTGCTTGAATATCATTAATGTAAAGTGGTGCACTTGACCGAAATATTGAAGGTGCATTTGCTGTATAATTCAGACATTTACATGGGGGTACATACTAATGTTTTCTTACAGTGATACCAAATTGCAGTTTTCATATATATTTACATTTGTGTAGTTTGAGTAAATGTTGTTAACTCTTATATACTCATGTAGTCATTTGGATAGTATCCTGCATGTATTATATAACTTTATATGTAATCATAACCATGCATTTAACCTTCAACATAAAAGTTAGCTTGGTTGCAATGTTTTCTTCTACTTTGCAGGTGCGTTAATATGATCTCATACTTAGTGAAAGGCACATTGTGTATGTCAGAAGGTGGAAAAGTACTGGGACACATCTTGTGGGATTCTCAAATGTTCTGTGGAGTTTTAATTGGTGTTCACACTTTAGCTTTAGAGAGATTCCTTTTAGACTCAGAGGGGTATAGACCTATTTGCTCTATTTCTGTTGTGTGGCTTTGTGCTATGCAATTCTCCTGATTTTGGAGAACTTCTACAGAAGTCTCTACAATGCTGACACCTTCCTGCTTTGCTGGATTTAATTAGGGTTTACCCAATCAATGCTCCTTAGCGTAGGTTTAGTTTAGGTAATTTAGATTTACTCTTGTATAGGCAAGAGGGTCGGAAACCATAGATTGATCACCATATTTAGTACCTTATTTTCTGCATTGCTATTACTGAATTCCTTCTGTGCTTTATGCTGTTGAAAATAAACCTTACCAGATGATTGGGACTGCCAGTAGTGATTCTGTATTTTTACAACATATTCTTGAGACTTGTATACAACAGTTTGACTTTAAATTTGTAATAAAGCTACATTTAATCCCATTTATTGACTTGCAGGTCCTCACTGAGTAGCCAAATGGGCCACACTGTAAATTGAACTCTTGGATGATGTTAACTCCTATTTATTTCTCATGCATCTAAAAAGGTCAATCGCAGGGAAATTTGGATTTTGGGCTCAGTGCTGTGGCACCTTTACTTTCCTTGGTTCCTAGAATGTGGGTGAGGGATATATAAATCTTAACTTTACAACAATATGTTCAGTTTGTCCTTCCTTTGCTTTTATGATCTACTTTATTCAGGTATAATACCTTTAAATGTAGAAAAGAGCATTTCCTATAGTTGTACTTTTCTGTAGATTGGTTAGGTTAGTTACTTCCGACTTTTGAAAGGGGAAGGGCTGCTTTGCTTTTCACAGGCCTCCAGGGCCGACTCACTGCTCCTGCCTCATCTCTCATAGGGCTTAAGACTTTTTCAAACACAAGGAGGCTCTCTGCCCACACTATGGATATTGTGGGTATGGCACTACCATCACCATTCCCTGTAAATACTACTAAAGCATGCATTATTTTGTAATATGTTTTCCAATTTCTAGAAGTCTTCAGTCTCCTTGCATACTCAATAGTACTATTCAGCAGAGCGCCAAGATACCCTCCCGGGTGAATTTGTGCGCTATACATATACACATAACAGATAGGCTGCACAAACCTCTCTGTGGCCGCTCAGGCCGGTTAGTGAATAGCCTGGCTTTCGAGGACACTGCATCTATGTTGATCAGTGTTTATAGCAGCCTGTGACGGGTAAACTCACCAATTACGCATTGGTAATGGCTTAAAAGTCACAGAGAAAAATGCCGCTCATTATGCCGAGAGGAAAGCATCCTGTAAGAGCTGATATATGCACTGGTGGCGCTCCCAAGGTTATGGAGAGGGCCCCGCGTGCCCTCCTGAAGGGCCTGCTTGCGAAGATGAGTCACGCGCAGACGGGGTTCAGAAGTTGTGTTTTTTTCCAGAGTTGATGCTTCACAGCGGAGCCGCCATTTTGCGCCAATTAAATGCTCTGATGGTACTGTCGGCAGTGGGCAGCGGTGCCCCGTTGTTTATGTAAGCCCCACTGAAAGCACAAGTGTCGCAGCCTACCGAAGGGTGGCCCGATAGCCTTTCGGTTCATGCTGTGGCCATATCTCAGCACTTAAGGGCTCGGAGATTTTCGGCTCTTGCTTACCTGTTGGCAGAATAATCTTCGTGCGTCGGAGTGCGTTATATTCAGGCCAATTTGTGTTTGATAACAGCAGCTAAAATGTGGTAGGAAGAGGCCTTTTGATCCGTGGTAAACAGCTTCCTTCCCAGATAAATGTGCACGTGTGATTTGTGTTCATTTGCTATCAGCCCACGGGGGCAAGTGGAGGAAAATGGTTTCATATCAGCCCTTAAATACATACTTTAAAATCGGCCTCGATAATGGTGTGTGGGCCATTGTTGTGTAATGCGCTATGTCGCCTTCCTTCTGTGCATGTGTCGAACTGCAGCCGATACGGCGGCTGCTCTGGAGTCAGTCTGGCGAGTTGGTAAGACTAAGATAAGGGCTATGAATGGCAAGATTCAGTGCATTGTGCTGGCATGGCCGTGGCAGGCCACGAGGTATCCCTAAAGTAAACTGTGGGTGGCTTCAACCTGGTTCTCTTTCAAGCAACTTGTATGCACTGCAAATGTTTACACATTGTATGTGAAATTTGTGTGGCGCCGACATTACAACCCCTATGCCTGCATTTGCCAGCTCTGCTTTGATGTTGAACCTCTATAGTCCACGGGTCTGTGCTCGGCACTCGTATTTGATACTAGTTTTCTGTCTGTATTACTTTACCACAGCTTGCGAATGTCCATCTTTAGAGTGGAGACAGTGGGAAGCTATTCTGCCCCTTCTCCGTGTCCAGGAAGGAAAATCTGTCCCACCCAGACGCCTTTGCATTGCAGCAAGAGAAATCCTCTTAAAGGTTTGGGACAAAATGTACGATTTCACAGGCAGATTTACGGTAAGAGGCCATACCCAACAGTGGAAATCCCAGCTATGGCCGATGTTGTGATGTTGGTAGTAGAAATTCCACCACTGTGCAGAGAGGCTGTAAATCTGAGTTGTGTGTAAGTACAGAGTTCTTTTTTTTTTATTTCTTTTTTTAAAATATTTTTATTAAGATTTTTTTCCCCATTTTTATGGTACATATACAGGACACAACATGTATAAAGAAGATGTTATACAAACATACGCGTTTCGCACAAGTTGGTTACAATAATCACATTCTGCATTATTCTCTTGTATAATAGACATAGTAACAAAAAGAAGAAAGAGAAACAAAACCAAGTATCAGGTGCGGCTTTCCCAAAACAACCTGCAAAAGAAGAGAGCAAAACCATACACAGCATGACGAGTCCCAATCTACAGACTACCTTCTTCTTTCCCAAATTTGCTCCCCTAGCTTTCTCCCTTTTTTCCCCTTTCTAGCGTAAATTGCAGTTTCTAGATTATATATCAACAGTAATCTAGCTAACCATTGATGGTATTTCGGAGGTGTAGTATCTAACCAAGCCAAAGCTATACATAGCCTCAGGCCTGCCATTTCAACAAATATAAAGTATCTCCCCTTCATCTGCCTATCATTGTTGTTAAGGCCAAGCAATATCATCGAAGGAGTCAAAATAATCTCCCCCCCACCACTCTACTAAGGAAAACCTCAATATCTTTTTTTGTTAATTGCAGGTGTGTACATGTCGCAAAGATGTGTGCTAGATCAGCCTCTATGCTTCCACATCTAGGGCAGTTAATTCCCGAAGTCCCTACCCATTGTGCAATTCTCGCAGGGGTATAGTATAAGTGGTAGACAGTTTTATAATGTTGCGCCTGGAGAGATGCAGAACACAGAATACTCTGCCCCAGCTCTAATGATAAATGAAAGCACTCTTCTCCTATTTCTAGCTTGGTCGCCCATTTCTCAGCCATCCTATCCATATCATCCTGCTTTGCTTTTATCAGTTCAGAATAAAGCCTCCTGATTGTGCAATCCAGGCCTGCTTGTATAATATCCATAATTGGGATTCTGCCAAACCCTACCGGTCCCCCCCTCTTTATATCAAAATAACTTCTCACTTGTAGAAATTTAAAGAAATGTCTTGACTCTAGCCCGCACTTCATCTGTAACTCTGAGAATTGAAGCATTCCTTGTGTACCCATAACGTCGCTAATCATCCTTATCCCCTTCCTCCCCCATTCTCCAAAGACCGCCCCGAAAAAATATCTAAAGGGAGAGTAGGGTTAGCACTCAGCCTAGTATAAGCATTGTACTTCCCAAGTCCAAAGCTCTTTGCAAACGCTTTCCAAATACTATGCGCAGCCAAAACTGTCTTAAACCGTGTCCTTTTAAAATAACTAAAGTCAGTGTGCTTCAAAAACAAATTCTCCGCTTCTGCCCCCATAACTAAACCATATATTGCAAGCGACCTAAACTCATCTTACCCCTCTGCTTCTGTTTTGCTCCCCCTAAGAGGGCTGCCATATATTGCAATGCCGCAGCCCAATAGTAAAGCTTTAGGTCTGGTAACGACCAGCCTCCCCTATCTCGAGGCAATGCCATATACCTAAGAGCTCTCCTCGTCTTTCCCTTGGCCCATATAAATCTGTTAATCATGTGCTCACATCCCTTAAGCCATTTGGATTCAAACAGCAGTGGAATTGCTCTGAAGATGTATAAAAACTTAGGCAAAACCATCATCTTTACAATGTTGGTGCGTCCCACAATTGAGAGGTGCAGATTCTCTAGCCTGTCCAGGTCCTTTCTGACTTTAGCCATTATTGGTGATATATTTTTTTTCACTAAAGTGCCTAAGTCAGAAGTAATAGTTACCCCCAAGTATACTCCAGCCTGCACCACTCGATGATCGAAACAGACCGCATATTGTTTTTTTATTATCTGCGTCTTAGTGGTGTTCAATGCATATCCTGAGACCTGGCCAAATCTGAAGGCCTCGATCTCCACCTGAATTATCGCCTCTCTGGGGTTGGGTGTTATTACTGCCACATCATCGGCATATGCGAGCACCTTGCATTGCCCCATACGTGTATGCAGCGGGGGAATCCTCTCAGACCTCTCTATTCTTCGGATCAACGGATCCATATACATCACAAATAGCAGCGGGGTACATGGGCAACCCTGTCTAGTGCCTCTCCTTATTTGAAGAGGGCGGGTTGATCCTGCGTTGATCCGAATTGCAGCCCTCGGGTCCGTATATAGTACTTGGATTGCCTTAATGAATCCATTTCTAAAGCCTGATCTTTATAAAATATGCCACAGATAATCCAGGAGACCCGATCAAAGGCTTTCTCTGCATCTAATACCATTACTGCCATCAGGTCTCCTGCGACCTCTGTGGCATCAAATAACGTAATAACCTTGCGTCTATGGTGAGTCGTACCCCTACCTGGAATAAAACCATGTTGATTAGTACTCACAAGGGTACCTATTATTTGAGCGAATCTTGTTGCTAATAATTTAGAAAATATTTTTGTGTCAAAATTCATAAGTGTGTTCGGTCTGTATGATCCAGGTTCAGTAGCTGGTTTCCCCTTCTTTAAAATTATAACAATGTCGGCACCTCCCCATGACCCTGGTATAGAATCCCCTGCCTGTGCCTTCTGCATCGTTGTAACCATATCCTCACAGAGTACATCCCAAAATACCTTATAAAATTCGATTCGGATTTGGTCTGGACCTGACGCTTTTCCAGAAGGGAGATTTGATATGGCGACTTTAATCTCTTCTAAATCTACCAATTCTTCCAGTCCTTCCGCTTCTATATCCGTCAGCCGTACCACCGGAATGTCCTCCAAATATACCCCTATTTCCTCAGGCTCTCGGCCTTGCTGATCGTCGTACAGTGTGGCGTAAAACTGTCTAAACACCTCCCATATTTCGTCCGCGTCTGTATGAAGTCTACCTGCTGTATCCTTAATTTCCCTTACCTCCCCTGAAGCACTCTTTTGCCTTGTGCGTATGGCTAATGTTCGCCCAACTGTTTCACTATACTCGTGACATCTCTCCATTTTAATCATAAAGATCTTAGCTGCCTTATTTGCGATGTCCTCTTCCACCTCCATTTTTGCCTTCGCTATCTTTATAAGAACAGAGTCTAACGGGACCCCTGTTAAAACACAATGATTAAGCTCCTCCTCCACATCCATTACTGTCCTAGCCAAATCTTTATTCCTAGTCTGCTCCTGTTTACGTTTAAAAGTGTTGAAACTTAGGGTCTCCCCGCGCACTCCCACTTTAAAGGCGTCCAAGACTACTCCTGCAGCCACACTACCCCTATTAATTTCAAAATAATCTTTAATCCATTGTGACATGTGCTGTATATACTTTTGATCCTGCAGGAGCCCTCTTTCAAATGTCCAAGCTCTCTCTTTCCTACTCCTTATTGATGCATCTATACTTAATATCAAGGGATTATGATCACTAAATATTCGAGGGAGTCTCTCCATCTTCGCACAAGATATCAGTAAATTGGAGACGAAGAAATAGTCCAGTCTTACACATATCTGATGAGGGGCAGAGTAGTACGTAAACCCTTTATCATCAGGGTTTTTTTCCCCCACACATCAGGGAGCATGTTATTTCTTACCATTTCCCCTATTGCTCGATGGACTCTTTTTTTCCTCCCCTGATACATCCCAAAGGATCCTGCCCCTAACCCATCCGCTCCATTGATATTAAAATCCCCCCCCCCAAATAACGCGAGGAGCCCAAGCCGCCAGCTCAACGTCTAGAAACTCAAAGACCTCTGGATCATCCACCGTTGAGCCATAAATTACCCCTAGTGTAGTCCACTTCCCCTCCAAGAAACACTCGACTAGCGCCCACCTACCCCATTGGTCCTCAAGTTTCCTTCTAGTTATCACATTCCTGCTCTTTGCTAATATAGCAACACCTCTATTCTTTGAGCCTTGTTTTGAGTATGCTAAGACCTGAAAACCTAGTTGGTCCAAGAGGTAACCCTGTGAAGCCATAACATGAGTTTCTTGTAACAATATAAAGTCCACATTCATCTGTCTTAGTGATACTGCAATCCTTTGCCTTTTTTGACGTTCATTCAGGCCGCTAACATTCCAAGTTACCAATTTAACAGCCATTTACTGCTTCTAAATAAATTACCGCTCACAAAACCATAGATCCAAGGAAGAGTTTCATCCCCAACAACGATTTGAACTGCTTTCGCTTCAATTACTGTTTTCCTAGTTACCAATGTGCAAAATGTACCAACTCCTTCCCACACCCACTCTAATCCACCCGTGTATTTTTTACTCTGTCGTGCCCTGTACCCCTTCTCCCCTCCCTTCCCCTGCCCAGATACCCCACCCTTGCATGCCCCCCCTTACTGGCAAAGAGGTCAATCCTGACCTATATATGACAGCCTGGACCCCAGGGTTGTCTCCCCCCCTCTCCTCTTTATTTGCCATACATGCTACCTACTTCTAGTTTGTTGACCCTATTATTACATCATTTTATCACCTAATATCCCTAGTTTGTGCTAGAATGTATCTGCTAAATCATCTCACTCTAATGTTGTACCTTTCGGTTAACTTGTTTCAAAGCTACCATCTGGCAATTCTGCCCTCTACTCTCCTTCAGAGAAGCGAGGTACTCCTGAGCCAAAACTTCAGAATAAAACACCCTGAACTGCCCGTTAACCCCTACTTTGAGGCGGGATGGGAACATCAAATAGGCTTCACACCCAGCGTTTTGGAATGGAGTTATTAATTGTCTCATCCGCCACCGTCTTTCAACGGTGGTGTGACAAAAGTCAGGTCGGGTAAAAAAAGTTACATCTTTGTAAGTTCGTTTAGCCTCTGGCTTTGCCTTACTCATTAATTCTTCTCTTAACAAGAAGTTGCCTACATATAACAAAATCGCCCTCGGTTTGCCAACTGTGGTCCCCCTCTTCTGCACCAGAGGGAACCAATGGGCTCGTTGGACCTCGTTTTCCCAATCCCATTTAATTAACTCAGGGAATGCTCCTCTGAGCAGCTCCACCACGAATGCCCGGATGTCCTGACCCTCCTTCCCTTCTTCAATTCCTAGCAGTCTTATGTTGTTACGCCGTTGCCTGTTTTCGAACTCTTCAAGCTTCCAAAGGACATCTGATGCTATTTTATCATGCTCCTGTTTATCCTCCTGGAGCTTTGCGACTACATCTTCCAACTTCCCAGTCCTTTCCTCAACCTCCGTGACTCTACCAGCCATATCAGCATACAGTTTATTAACTTTTCGCAAAGACCCCTGTATTTTTTTATTGGCATGCCTAGCTCTACGACTTTCAGCTCTCGCTTCACTCTGCATCTGCTTTAAGGTTGTGAATAGCAGATCAAAATTAGAATTTTGATGTTGCGCCTGATTAGGCTGATGAGAACCGGCGCCTATCCCTTCCCGGTAGATCTGCGATGTGGCCGAGTAGTCCCAATCTAGCTTCTTTGCCACTTCCTGTTGCGCTGGGCTAAGCAAGTTTCGTGCTCTCATGTGTGACCTCCTTTTGGCGCTGTTTGACTTTCGACGTGCGAGAGCTCTATCTACCGTTACCCGTTCAACTTCTGATGTTTCTAACTCAGAATTCCCTGTTTTCTGTTCCAGTGATAACAAAGCCAGATCTGGGTCTGATTCTGTACTTTCACTTAAACCTGAGCCTGTATCTGTACCAGAGCCATCTTCATCATCCTCGTCATTAACAGAGAAGAAACGCTCATCACTGGGTGACCCCGGCACATTTGATCCTTGAGTGGTGCAATCATCACTGCACTGTCCTCCTCCATTATTTACCCTGCTTTCCTTTAGGCCAGGCAATCTTCTCAAAGCAGATTCGCCCCCATCATTTTGAGTTATCCGCCCAGTGCCCGTGCCCGTGTTGCTCGTGAATGCTCCAGCTAGATTGGTGTCAAAATCCGGCGCGACTAATGCTATTGTACTGGGGTCACTTAATGTACTCTCCCCAGGAGGTTCAAGTTCGTTGGGTAACAAGTCCCGCTCCCCAGTCTCTCCCTTCTTCGCCAGCTGTGTGCTAGTAGCAAGTAACATCGCATCCTCGCTGCCCCCCCATGCCAGAGCCTGCTCCTGTACCTGCATAGAAGTGTACCGCTCTGCTTGTGGAGCCAGGCATTCAACCTGCTGCATTTACTGTAGTAGACCCCCGCAGCTCTCCCCTCTCTCACCGGTGCCCGTGCTCTGCAATTCTGGACCCAGCCCCGTAACCTGCGTCTCCGTCGCTGACGATTGCTCGTTGCTCGCCTTGCACGCCTAACCCTGGGTGCGTGAGCTGCCGCCTGCCTCTGCTTCCACATCCTGAACAGGGGAAGGCGGTAGGCAAGATGAAAGGTCCTGTACTGCCCTCGGAGGTAGTGGTGCAGATAAAGCTTCAAACAAAGTAGGTTGACGGAGGATCAACTCTCTTACCCCTTCCACTGCAGTTCCTGGCTCTACATCGGGCAAACGATCCTTAGCGCTTTTTTTACTCAAAAGCGCTTTTATCTTCCGTTCTTTTTCCTTTTCTTTCTTGGCCGTATTGTCAGTCATTTTCTCGCCCTTCTCAGTGCCAGTTGTTCTCTCCAAGTCCTTCCGAGCCTGAACCTGAGTTTTTTCCCTAATCTTAGCTCTCAGGTTATCTGCAGGGGCACCGGGGTCACTAAGTGCTGCGCTGTCACCTTCATGATCCTTCTCCACTTCCGTTAAGTCTTTCAACTCCTTCACCGCCCTCTAGTATTTCGGGGCCATAATTCGTGCAGAATCACGCCAGTGATAGCTACAGCAGATAACAGTTACTTTCATTTTAATGTCAACCCTCCGGGTACTGATTCTATGCGCCTTCAAACTTAGCTTCTCCCGCTGAAGCCGTCGCATCACCGTCTATTGTCTGATATATTCCCAAGGTAGTGTTCCATTTTAGCTATTTTTTGCCGCACAGCAGAATTTACGGCGTCAAAAAAAAAGGTTCAGCACACATAGATCACAGGAGAGGAGGAAAAGTATGACTGTCCCTTACGGCCTGTCGGCGGCCATCTTGCCTACCTGGTTGGCAGAGTTCTAATGGTTTTTTTTGCTACATTGCAGAAATACATTATCCTCCAATTTCTTTGCCAGATTTACCTCTTCAGCCCTGGTCATAAATTTTCACTCTGGTTCCTGTCTTCAGCCTACATCCTGTTTCAGATTGGTTGTCATTGCCCTTGCCTTTGTTTGCTTGTTTTGGCCTTTAGTATAGCCTTTAGCCGAGCCGCTTTTAGTCTGCACAACTTCAGATGTCTACGCAGTTGTTCCCCTATTTCTTCTTCATTCTATTTTATTTCTGCCTTGTGTCTTATTATTGTTTCGACGTCTCCTGATGCTTCTTGTACACAATCTTTTCTAAGGCATTTATTTGTCTTGTTTGTAACCTTCATGTGACATGCACTTCTGTGTAAAAAGCAGCAGAACTGTCATCAGTGTGAAACTCTAACAGAGCAAACTACTCTATCAGCAGCAAATGTAAAGACTATTGAAGATGGCGGCTAGGGAGTCATGGTCTGCCTCCATAGAGCGTTAAGGGTAGGCAAGCATCATTTGTGCCACTGAACCTTGCATTGGACGTGGCTCTCAACTGGAGCACAAGTTGGACCATACCATTGACTGTGAAGGCTGCTCCCCTCCATGGTTACTCCCCTGAAATGGAAATGTCACAGGAGTGCAAGTCCTGAAGGTAAAGAATGATATTCTTCTTGGACAAGGAGTTTGCTGTGCTGACCCGGGAGGTGATGAAGGGTGAGCTTCTGTTCCTGGGAGAAAGAACTGTTCAATATCAGTTATCTCTAGTAATCAAACTGAGGGGCATATTCACAAGGAGTTACCTCCGAATTATCCCACCTTAACGCATCAAAAGTGGAGCTAGAACTAACACCCCATTGACAAGCTAGTGCAAACAGCAGACATCATCAGATTTTCCGCAATAACAGCCCCAAAACTTAACACCACGGCGGACAAACTCTCTGGAGGCTCTAGACCATCACGTAATGCGGAAAATCTTCTGCTTGATCCTCCCACTTTCAAGAAGGAAAGAACAATGGCACAATCCTTTTCAGGCAACGCGGTGAGAATCTGGAACTCCCTTCCGCCGCAGCTCCGGACCACCACCTCCTCCCAGGCCTTCAAAACTAACCTCAAAGTTCTCCTCCTTCAAAGGCACTTCCAAATGTAATCCATGCCCTCTCTATTATCTGAAGGAAGCCCTTCCATTATAAAAAAATCTACTTTACATGACTATGGAAGTGTCTTCCCAGTGTGTTCTTGTGGTTTGAGAATCTGCCATTTATTGCAGTATTATCTTTCTTCCTGTGTTTGGTACTCGTGTGTAACATGCACCCGTCACTTTCTCTTGTAACACACTGTTTTCTACCTCTTACATTTGTTTATTTTCGATACCTTCACAAGTGCCACCATGGCCTACGTAACGTTTGTTCTTGTGCTTGAGTGCCCTCCATATATTGCAGTATTATACCTCTATGTTTACTTTGTACGCTTTTGTAACCTGCACACGTCACTTTTTCCTCCTGTAATGCACCGTTTGCTACCTCTTGTATTTTGTTGGTTCACGATTGTCACTTTTGTAATGCACCTTTTGCTACCTCTTGTATTTTGTTGGCTCACGATTGTCTTTTTTGCTTTATTTAATGTAACGTTTGCTTTTGTATTTTGTTCACTTGTAATGTTCTCATGTATCAGTTCTGTTCCTATTGTGAAGCGCTCTGACACCTTCGGGTAAAGTCAGCGCTATATAAAAACGCACAAATAAATAAATAAATAAATAAATAAACACCACCAACTAACGCTAATGAGATGCAGAGAAACACACGAAAAAACAGCAACACTATTTTCACAACGAACTGACAGATCCGCGAAGCGAACCAAAAACACGCGATAAGCAGCGTTAGCTGCAGGTATTTAACACCTGTCTCAAGCAGGTGTAAAGACGGACGACTACCTGCAGTAGGCAACGGTGCCCTGCTCACAGAAACATCCAAAGAACAAACAACGCCATGGAGGTACTCATCATGCAGCTCGGAGCCCCAACAGAGCCACAACACCGCCGCCACCACCCCCGGGACCGCCACCACCCCCTGGACCCGGACCCGCCCCCCCGGACCACCACAAAGGCAGCACAGAGTAAGACAGCGGACCTACTGAAAACACACCACTCTCACAGACCTAACGCCCGAGGAAGTCATTGCCCATTACAGGATCAAAAGAACAACCATTCTCCGCATCATGACCCACATCGCCCACAGGCTTACGGTCCCAACACAGCGGAGAACCAACATTCCTCCGCAAACAAAGCTGCTGGCTGTGCTGCACCTGTTGGCCTCTGGTACCTTCCAACCAACAACTGCCAGAGTCGGAGGGGTGTCACAGCCAGCCCTATCAAAGTTCATCACACCTGTCCTAGATGCCATCCTCAGCTTCATACCTCAGTCCCTTTACTTCCCCAACACTACGCAGGAACAGCTGGAGACAAAGCAAGGCTTCTGTACCATAGCCGGATTCCCGGCTGTGTTGGGGGCAATAGACTGCGCACATGTGCCACTTGTACCCCTGCGGAAACTGCACACCACTACCTGGCAATAGTGGACCACCAATGTCCTCGCCAACTAAACAGGCAGTGTGCATGCTTCCTTCATCTTCCGACAGTCCATCATCAACCAGCACTTCCAGGATGGTACATATGGGACGGGACTGCTCATTGGTAAATACCAAGTCAACACACCACACATCACAATGCCTCCAAAGCACAATGCACAACTGTGGGGATGCACACGTGACCAAACCACATTCAACATGTCAAACTACACGAACACCTACCAGACATGACCACAACACTCCATGGTCATCCTGGCCTACCCCTGCACACTATACAGACTGGTGGTGTAGTTGCCTGCATCAGCTACGCCCTGCGGGCTGGTGAACAATCACCCCACACACAACCAGCACAAACATCACTGGATTGGTGGACCTGCCATCACATTCTGCCGAACCAAGTATTGACTCTTTTCTCCCTGCACTGTCACAGGTGATCAAGGATATGCACTCTGCCCTTAGATGATGACACCCCTCCGAGATTCGAACACACCTGCCCAGAGGCAGTACAATGTGGACAACATATGTACCAGGGGTATCGTTGAACACACATTTGGCATGTTGAAGTCACGTTTCAGGTGCCTGGATGGCACAGATGGGAACCTCCTGTACAGCCCGGACATCGTGTGCAAGCTGATCACTGCATTTTGTGTGTTGCACAGCATCTGTGTTCGCACTAGGGCCTATGGATCCCAGTTCCAGAGGTACCGGCCGATGATGGTGATGATGGGGCAGGTGGCCCACATCACACTGCAGCAGCGGCAGGAATGGCTCGTAGGAATATCATCATTGACACTTACTTCTCATGAGCCCGTCACATTGTGACCTTGGCAATCAAGCGACAGGGGAAAATGTCCGAATGCACTGCAAGTGTGGATAAAACATTTTTGCAGGTCTCAGCTTGTACTTGTACTTTTTGATGTTATGTTTCCCTGCATTCCAGATGTAATTTGGCAGGTTGTGCACATTTTCTGAACCAGTTGTGTCCTGTGTGCAAATGTGGTGGGGGTGCTGTTTGACCTGGGATGTTGTCACTGCCGGGTGCACTCCTGATTGTGTGTGCATGCTGCACGGTGAGTGTGTGGCTCCTGAGGCTCTGATCTGTCTGCCACTGGTCTCTTTCGTGCAGTGTGCCTGTCAAAGGGAGATGTCCACGCTGACAATGAAGTCTCCCTGTGGTATAGGGTAATGTGAAAAAGTTAATTTAACTAAAAAAATAGTGAAAATATGTTTGTGTTAATTATTAATGTAAATCAATCTCATTTATTTATTTAAAACGTAGAACTAATTGTTAAAAGTGCTGCAGCACTTTTATCTTCATTGTGAATTAAATATGTATTTAATTTAAATTTATCCCAAAACAGTTTCAGAAATTTATGCTAAAAACAAACTCCCATCAAAATTTAAACAATATTCGTTTTTTTTAAGAATAAATAATTAGTAAAAACAATTTTTTGAATTAATTGAAAATAACAAACTAATATTGTAATAAACATTATAACTAAATAATAAATTTGCTTTATTTTTTAGAGTACGACATCGTCAGGAAAGGCTCCCAAAGGGATTCGGATTTTGCGAATCCGATTCGGGACCTATGTTCCCGACCAATTTGGTCACCTTTCCAGATGACCAAGTACGATGCAAGGAAGTCGTCCGGGCTGTCCGAATCCATTCCGAATGGGATTCAGGCAGCCCGAGTAGTTTGGAGCCGAATCGCACAGCCCAATGGAGATGGCTTCCGAACAAGTGAGTACGATGACCGATTCAGACAGCTGTTCTGAATCGGTTTGGCCGAGATGAAACAGCTGTGGGAATCGGATTTCAGTGGCCTGTAGCAGGCCCCCGTCACCCGTGGGCCTCCGAATGGGGCCCATGGTGGTACCCAAGGGACCCCCGTTCCCAACAGTGCACAGTGTGACAGGTACCATGGGGTGCCTTCCACAGGGTGCAAGGTTTTCCCCACCCACCCATTTTTTCAATGAGAACCTGTGTTCTTGTACGGGACACAGGGTCCCATTGAAGTCAATGGGAGTCTGATCAAACCGAGTCCGTAAGCATCCGGGCACATCATAATCGGTCAGTAGGACTCCCCAAATATGAATCGTTTGAAGATTATTTGTGACCTGATTCTGTGAGAATGCTTTCCTGACTACATCGTAATCGGCCCCTTAACAGTAAACATACATGTGTAAAGATCTCCCCATAGAAATGATTGAAAACATGGTGGTGGCTATTTACACTTGAATCTTTGTGAATAACATTTTGGAGTACATTTAGTATTACTATTGCAGTGTAACTAAATGTACTACAAAATGTACTTTGTGTCTAGGCCCCTTGGAAGTACCCCCCAAATCAAATATACTGAAACCCGAAACCTTTGACTTTAACGTTTGAAGCACACCTTGTATTGTTTTTGGATTGTGGCAGAGTTTCACAAAACTCTCTTCATTTTTGCTCAAGAAGTACTATGTGGTCCTCAATAAATATGAGTTCTTGTCGATAAAATAATGTTGGACAATGAACCCAATGTTAACTTGATTTCTAGCACTAATTACTTGGCAGCTAGAATAATAATTGGTTAGTCCTCTGGCGCAGAAGATTCTAGGCATTTCTGAATGTCACTGTGTGGTATTATATTATTATACTTGATTAATGTTTTTCTTCTGTTTTTAAAGTGAAGAGCTGACTCGACATTGAACTTATTGTTTCTTTTATATAAACTTTACCCTGAATGACCAACCTCACACCACCACCTTGGGCAAGCCTTAGACTGCTCGGCTCTGCTACTATGAGAGTCAAGTGCTTAAAGAAAGAGATTTCTAATTCAACTGTAAAGCAATCGTATTGTGAAACCACAACGGGATTGATTAAATATGACATCCAGTAACCTTTGACTACCATGGTATACCAAGAAAAAGCCTCAGTGGGGGCCTGGGGTAGAGGAAGAAGGGGTGTAAAGTTGTTTATTCACTATAAAGTAGAACGTTTTTTCAAAATCCTTTTTAGAATATTGTCAATCTTAAACTGAAGAAATTGATACCACAAAACATGTTTTGTAATATCTTAGCAGAATCTCACTTACATAAGCACAATTTCGCATGAAAACATTTCCTGAGAACATTAATCTGTAACCAAAAATGTCCAAAGTTTGCAAACCTTAGCAACCTTTCTGAAGTGCAAAGTTTGTGAACTTTGCAAGAATTCATTGCTGCCCCTATTTTAACATTGTATGGAATAAAATACCCTCTGGGGTGTATTTTGAGGCTATTGCAAGTCACCTCAGAGTTCAATTACCTTATAAAGGAACTTTGCCTCTGGCCTTGTTCCTCTATGTGTTCATTGAACTCCTTTGAATCTTGCAAAATACTGATAATGTACGTTAGGGTGTGCTTTATCTCATATGTAATTTCTGTTTCAGTTTAAATATTGGGAATTGCCTTTTCATTCACAGCCTGAGCCACAGCATTTTTTTTAACTCATTTACATTAAACTGGCCCTAATTTCTAATTGCAAAAATTAATCACTGCTGTTTGGTGAGTTTACTTTCGCAGTATAGATTCTGCTTGTATTCTTCTGTCTGCAGTGAGCATGAAACAGCAAAACGCCAGAGATTTAAGCTGTTTGTGGGAAGCGTGATAGTATGACTACGTATTATAAGGAATAAAATAAAATTCTCCCTGCCTTACAGTTAAAGGATATTGCAAGTCAATGGCATTATAAAGGAACTCAGCCTTCTGCCTCTTTCCTCTATATGGACTCCCCGCTAGCTTGCGATATTCTTACAATGTACGGCAGGGGATAGTTCATCCCACATATAAATACAGTTTTCCAGAGGTCATCAGTAAGTACACCACACGTGCTATGCTCATTACTGCCTACCTGTTGTGTAACTAATGCAGGTGTGCACCTATTAGCATAATTTCCTAAATCTTTACTGATGTCCTGGTTGCAAGCTCAAATGTCCTGTGTAGTTTAGTTGTTGTCAGTGCATAATGTCTCCTAATGGCCGAGTTACTTTCTGGAAATCTTTATTACTCCAATTCTCCCTTCCTCGTCCCAGTACATTTGCAATAAGAAAGCCAGAGCTTCATCATTCTATTAGGAATGCTCAAAACGCAACAGTGTTTTATTTTGAATTACCTTGGATTTTTGCATACACTCTTTGAGTCAGAAAGCAAAGCTTGTACTAGGAGCTCTAGCCAGTTCTCAGGAGGAGTGAAAGCTTTGGTGAAGTAACACTGCTCATGACCTGTGCAGATTTCCTTCCCTCTCTGACTTGGAATATAAAGTTTTGCATTAATCTCAGGGATGCAGCATTTCCAGATGAAAAGCATGAAAGCCGCCACCCTGAACAATGAGCGCGATGGAAATCAGGGCAAGACGCGTGCGCCTCAGGCCTGGAATTTAAACCTCTAGGATAAAAGAGAGTGTTCCAGCCTTAGATTTATGCCCCCAGCAGAAAAGGTAGTCAGAGCAGAAAGTCAAATACAGAACGCGAGAACCCTTCAGTCTGACGAGCTCTCGCGGCCCCTCCAGAGAGATGGCATTAATTCAGGTAGCCAATTACTGTAATGTGGTTCAGAGCACCGCAATAGGTGTTTCAATCTCTAGCCAGGACCAACATTTGTAATCCTTTAAATGCACTTAAGAAATTGATGTTACAGCCCCACAATCTGTTAGGGGCCTTGCTTCCTGGCTGATTGCACAGTATCCCGCCATTAATTGGATCATCAGAATGTGATCCGCGTCCCAGTGCCCGGATTATGTAAGACTGACTTTGCTCTGACGCGTTGAACCAGAGGCTTCCTTAGCTGGATGTGTTGACCCTTAATGTAGATAAGTGGTATTTTTCATCAATCTTAACTTGCATTAAAAAAGGGAAATGTCAATTCAATGTGGGACATTTTACTTAATTCAACATCCTTTCCTTTAATACCTTTAGAAAAGTTAGTCTGTCTCCGACCTGTACTACACTTCTGCTGATGGAATATTTTGCCACTATTACCGGGCGTGCCTTGCTCCATGTCTTTCTGAGTTTAAGGGAAGGCCAGCTCACTATGTCTCACAAATCCAAAACGCACCAGCCCCTTATTGTTAGGTGTCTCTAAGGTAATTGCGTTCAGATCTTAATGGAAAACAGATATCCTTGCTGCTTAGGTGGAAGAAAAAGATATCAATGGAAAAGTCAATTTTACAACATACAGACCCACATTTTGCATTAATTTGTGCTTGTTTGGTATAGTTTACATCAAAAAATTAGGAGAGGATATCATATTGTTATATGGATAGACTTGGTACTACAACTTTATTAACTTCCATTGCTTATATCCGGTGGTTTAAGCGCTATATAAATGTAATTACATTTACAATTAAGTGTAAATGAATCACTTTCAGTGTGTGGTAGCAGCCCCATTAAGCTCTCGGACAGCCTTGAAACTTGATAAACATGTACCATACCTCGCGGTGTACAACTACAATTTATTAAGCGCGGTGTACTTGAAATGAATGATATGGCGATGATTTGATAGCTACATTTAGTTCATTTATTTAGGTCCAGCTAAATCCTTTATATTTATTTTGAATGAGTAAACCTCATGTAGTGGAGATGCCTTTCTCTCTACCTCTAGAAGTGTAAGTGTAGCTGATGTGACATCTTTAAGGAACCTCTTGGATATTTTCAGGCACTCTGTCTGGCGAGAGCTCAGAGAACTGGAGCAGAGAAACACCTACGGTTGTGTGCTTCTAAATGCTGGTAAGAAATTCCTTTGCGAGTCCATGCCGATTTAACATTACAGCTTAAATTGATGCTTAATGTGTTTGCAGCGTTTAATGGAGAGATTTAAAATAATTTTCCTCGTTTTCTGCAATTAGTTTTGCATTTTGGCACTGTAGTTGTCTGAGAGTAAATGCTGTGCAAATCTTCGCATAGGAACCAAGTTTGCACGTCAGAATATCGTGTACAAAAAATATCAAACTAGAAAACTATTGTGAACTACCAAAATATTGTGAACAGTATGTATGGATCTGTAAGTAGGGATTCACTCTTCCGAACTCCACATCTATATGCCTTCAAGAAGTCTAGTAGATCTGTGCTTGGGTATAAATGCTTTGGTAGTAAGTATTCGGGTCCAATATTTTTGTTGTGCAATATTTCAAACTCAATATTCTGATGGATTAGCGGTTCATAATTCCAAGCCCCGGTGACACTGTACAATACTGTAGCCAATAAGTGATGCCTGTGTTACTGATCTACTGGATGCACGGTCCCAGGAAGTTGGAGTCATTATGTTGTGTAACACAGGGTACACAAAAAGGCATGAGAAGGTGAGAATGAGAAACAGGGGGTCAAGTGACAGACAGGAGTAGTACAAAAGACTGCTGTTGCCTCCAGCGATTCAATACCACGTTTCCTAAAAACCTCAAAATAACTGTGTCATGTCAGATGATGATGAACTTTCTTATAAAACACATCTGCAGTCATATATTCTTGTAATTAGAAAATAAAAACTAAAGTTTTGTCATTGTACGATTCTGCCCTAAACTGTTCATTTCAGGTAAGACTCTTCTCTACTCCGTGACACTCATAGGCTTTTTTGCTCCCTTCTGAATTTTGTAAATTAGTCACTTCTCGTTTTCAGGTTAAAATAAAGCCTCCATGCTACCCTGCTTTGGATATCCTAATATGGCAACTCCCCCCAACATATTCCTTCTTGGTGCAAATATTTTTCATCTTTCAGCCATATCACCTCCATTTTTTTTCAAAGAGGAAAGTATTCTTCATTAACGTATCTCTAAAAAAATATCTGGACTACAAAGGTGTCTCCGAGTGGCTATTGTACCAGTTTCTTGATTTCTTCAACTACTCTAAAGCATGTACCGTTATGGACACCTTGAAAGAGGGTTTTTTTCAAACCTCAAACACTTTCTATCTGCTTTTCGTTACTTCAGTGTTCAAATCCTAATAATTAAAAATATTTTTCTATTTTCCATATCACTAGAAAGATCTTGGAGACAATTGTAACAAACGGCTATATTGTGACAATCAAGGTATTTTTTATATTAATCATTCAGGGCTTTGATGCAGACCTAGAACCAACACTGACTAGAATTATGTGGCAAATGTAGGAGTCTCCTGTTAGTTTTGCTTGATCTCTAATTGCTTTTACCACCGCGGATCATGAGCATCAGATGTAGGTGAGCCACTGATAAGGCGAGTCAGTTGAGTGGCTTTCATTTAGCATGAGGCCCTCCTTGCCCTGTGAGCCAAAGATGAGCCGGGTCAACCTGTGAGTGGTTGACTGACTTCTTCAGAACAGGGTGTCAATAGGAGAGGGGTGAAAGAGAGGTTGGAGATGAGCAAACAGAGAAAGGGAGATGAAGAAAGACAAGGCAGAGGAAAAGGGTCAGTGGTTAACTAGAGGCAGGAAAGAAAGGGATAACCTTGACAGCCTGGTGAGGGACACAAGAATGAGAAAGGAGAGAAAATATGGCACAAGGAGAAGTGAGAAATGCAAAAGAAAAAAAAGAGCAGGAAACTGAAAGACACACCTGAAAGAGGGTTGAAACTGCAACAGGCTGGTGTGAAAAGCAGATTCGTCTAGGACAAAGTCAGACGTCCGGCATGTAACTGACTGTGACCACCTGCATTACAGCCTATTAAGGGCACTAGCCTGTCACAGCATGCTCCAATCCACCAGATGGCCTGTCCGATACTGCCTGCCTCCCTCACCTGTCCTGTTTCCATTCCCACCAATCCCAGCCTGTCATTGCATAGCAGTGATTCTGCTGGTTTCACTCATGCTTTGGATCTTAGATACAAGTGGGAATCCTGGCATGTCTCTTCCCACAAACTCTCTTCCCATTTACCTTTAATAAGCATTTATGGTTTAATGTGGGCATTTAGATTGTGGTAATCCAACACTAATCCATGTGAACTGCCTGGATTAGAAACCCTAGACATAGGAGTAAATTACCCAATATTTTTAAATTCCTCTTTAAACTGTGGTTTGGGATAATGATGCTGATCCTTTGATTAATCTTACACAGAATTTTATGCAGCATAGGATCCTTATCCTCCCCTGCCTGATTATGTAAGGGGTAAACTGGAAGCCTAACTCTAGACAATAGTCCTGAAGGATAGTGAACACCGTAGGGGAGAACGCTTCTCACTTTATCTCCTTTCTGTCAGATTCTTACTACCTGTGAAGTAGGGGAACAGATTTCTTCATCTAATAATACATCGTTTGTCTTAAATAAATTCCCCATAAGACCATTTGTATGGTCCTGCCTAAGTCACTCTTAATTTCAATTAATGACATGTGTATTACAATTGGACTTTTCACATTTTCATACTTTCTCTACTTATATGCAATCTACTCATCATACTTGTGTTCAGGTAGGTTTTGTGATCCATATTGGCTAGAGTGATTTTATCTGCACTGCTTCTAGTCACTACTGCCCAAGTCCTGTTCATGAAGAGAATTCTCCTTTTACAATGTATTCTGTTTCTTTTTTGCCACTATTTTCTACTTTCAAACTGAGGCCTTCATACTGACTTCTTCTCTTCTCTGCTTTTCCTGTTTGGCTGCTTGTCTCTTCTCTGGAGTCTTGTTTCATGATGAGAATTCAGTTGTATCTGCATTTGGTAGTTCGCCTCTCCTTTCCCCAGACTATGTGTCAAAGAGTCTTCCACGCTCTTGATTCTGTAGATATTAAGAATAGAACTCATCAAACTACTGAATCCTATCTGGACCTCTTATGATCTCTAAACTGTTCTACCTTTGATTTTGGATGTAGACCATGAGGTATTTTGTTCATTTTCCATTGAATTCCCCTCAGTTATATTTTTGGTTTTAATTGTAATTTGGCAGGATTTGTCTCTAAGCTGTCCTTTGACATCATTGTGTGTAGCTGATCTTGTTCTACTTTTTTTCTGTCAAAGTAAAGAAAATATTTTCCCTGTGGGAGATCCAAAAGACTCTGGTTCAGACTGAATTCAGAGATCTGTCACACTTCTGTCTGCATCACACACTCAACTCTCAATTATTCATGTGGGGAACACTCACCAGAAGGAAAAACAATATTTGTATAAAAAATGTACATTTTATTTCAATAAAAAACATATAAAATTGTTGTTACAATTACTGGTTAAAAACACAATGTTAGACAAATACAAAAATAGAATAAAAGCCACCTAATGTGGAAATGGAGAAAAAATGGGACAAGACAATAATATTTTTCTTAATCTTATCAATTCGGACCCCCTGTTTGACAACACTGGGAAGGATTTTATTTTCCTTTTAACCAATATCTTTGTTGGCAACTCCGAATTTGACTCTTTGTGAATGCGTCGACGCGTTTCGGAAGCCTTGAATGGTTATAGCCCCCTTCCTCAGGACAGTATGTATAATTTTCTCCACAGACTGTATATCACCAGTGCATTAGCATCTAGATGAGTAGTGTAGAATATTATTCTTTCCGGGGTCGTTGTTTGAAATTTACGATTTCCCGAGCTCAATATTTAAAAAAACGCTACAAAATTGCAGTTCGGTCTTGTACACAGTATTTATTCCTCATTATTCAATCTCCAATTGGAATCCTGTTAAACACTTTAGTTGCTCGTTTGTATTTGGTTATTCTTTTATGACAATTATTTAATCTTTGAATTTTAGACGAATTTCCTTCCTGCCTAGTATTCTGTTTTCGAGGGGGAGCCTGTGATTATTAGTCGTCTTGTTGCACCCGGGTACTTTCTGCTCGTGGCTTATATAAGCGAACGGCCTGTATCCTCTCTTGATTGTAAATGGTGATCTTACAGATGCCCAGGCAGCACTCCGGGAATACAGGCCGGTCGCTTATATAAGCCACGAGCAGAAAGTACCCGGGTGCATCAAGACGACTAATAATCACAGGCTCCCCCTCGAAAACAGAATACGAGGCAGGAAGGAAATTCGTCTAAAATTCAAAGATTAAATCATTGTCATAAAAGAATAACCAAATACAAACGAGCAACTAAAGTGTTTAACAGGATTCCAATTGGAGATTGAATAATGAGGAATAAATACTGTGTACAAGACCGAACTGCAATTTTGTAGCGTTTTTTTAAATATTGAGCTCGGGAAATCGTAAATTTCAAACAACGACCCTGGAAAGAATAATATTCTACACTACTCATCTAGATGCTAATGCACTGGTGATATACAGTCTGTGGAGAAAATTATACATACTGTCCTGAGGAAGGGGGCTATAACCATTCAAGGCTTCCGAAACGCGTCGACGCATTCACAAAGAGTCAAATTCGGAGTTGCCAACAAAGCTATTGGTTAAAAGGAAAATAAAATCCTTCCCAGAGTTGTCAAACAGGGGGTCCGAATTGATAAGATTAAGACAAATATTATTGTCTTGTCCCATTTTTTCTCCATTTCCACATTAGGTGGCTTTTATTCTATTTTTGTATTTGTCTAACATTGTGTTTTTAACCAGTAATTGTAACAACAATTTTATATGTTTTTTATTGAAATAAAATGTACATTTTTTATACAAATATTGTTTTTCCTTCTGGTGAGTGTTCCCCACATGGATAATTGAGAGTTGAGTGTGTGATGCAGACAGAAGTGTGACAGATCTCTGAATTCAGTCTGAACCAGAGTCTTTTGGATCTCCCACAGGGAAAATATTTTCTTTACTTTGACAGTATTTTGGTGCTCGATTTCCCTGCGGGTAATAACGAGCCCCTCTCTTTGGATTATAACTACTTTTTTTCTGACCTGTGGGGTCACAGCCAGTCTCTTGTGTATTTCCAAGCGATCTATTTAGCTGGTAAAGATATCTGAAATTATTTTGCAACTAGTTTTATATTTGCCATTAATTTTATATAATGAATAACTGCATTATTTACCTGTATTTGTTCGAGCACCTTCCGTAAGTGCTGTTTGTAGTGGTCTAAAAGGTAGTGAAAACACTACCCCATGTAGCACATGGCGGTGGTGTTGCCACCATTCCAATTTGAGGGTACATAGAGCAAGATGTACAAAGCCATTTGACAGCCTCAAACCGTGGGATTCGCTAGAAAAATGGAGTTGGTAATTGCTACATTTCTTTCTCAAATGTTCTAAACCCATTTTGAGATTCTGTAACAGGTTACATATTGAAAAATGGGTTTAGAGGGGCGTAATAAGTCGCTGTTTAGAATGGATGTACTTATGAAATTCCTTCCAAACAGCGATGCATAATGATATCAATGTCTTGTAATTAAACTACAGTTGCAAAGCATTGACATTTTACTGACTCCCAACATTGAGTGGTAAGCCATTCGCAAAAAGGGTGGGGTCCTCTTCGGGCCTGACCCTTTCCCCTTTGTAAATATAAAAAAAAAGGTTTTTAGATAATTAAGCATTGGTCAAGGGGACCACTCAGCACTCTCAAATCAACTTTTAAAAAGTGCTATTTTTGGTTCTTAAACTCTGTTTCATTTCCTTTTTAGAAAATGGGCTGAATGTAGTTAAAACATTGTCACAGAAATGGCGCTCTGCTGTCTCCAGCAAGCCACCAACCGTGTGGTGCCCATTAATTGTAATTAGTTTCAATTTGTGACCTATCGCATGAATATTAATGAAGTAAGTCGGATTGCAACTGACTACCATTTGGAACTTTATGAACTGACGTAAGTATATTGGTCGTTTTGCAAAATTCCACACTGGTTGCAAATATATTGGTAGGTATTTGTGACCAGTATTTTCTGACCAGTGTTTCTTGCATCTGGCCCACAGTGAAGGGTAGTGTACACTACATCAAACTGGCATGTTTTCTATGTCGCCCTAACAGGGAACTTGATTTTTCTGCAGAAGTGTGTAATGTATGCCCTGCCAAGGTATGAGTCATTAGAGGAATGAATCCTCTAATTAGATCCTGCCGCGTTGCAGTGTGGATGTGACCTCTGTGATTAGGCTTCAGTCTTGCACAGGGGCAGTTAGGTGTGCCTAGTATTTAGCCATTCAGTCTACCCAATGCATGTCCCCAAGTCCTCAGGTTTGGGAGCAGGGCCTATCATATGACCAAACTATGCACTTAGCCACCCCAATAACATACCCAAATTCTCGTGATCTTCATCCATGTGCAGCTTTGCAGATTTCCTGTTTTTTCTCAACCTCCTAAAGTGCAAGCCCGCAGAACTGACACTGCATCTTCTTGAATGCAGGCAGTTGGGATAGGATGCAGGGTATAGCGTTTGGCCTCAAATTGTACCTAATCCCATGTGTGTGTGAGCTCCTCAGTGATGTGATCATTATGCTATTTGAGGCATCATTAATTATACCATGTGTGAGGTCATGAGCACAGGAAAGTAAGGATTTTGGGGGGCATAGGTCAAGCATCATTTTGGGCCCACTGCTCGAACAACTCTGAATTTATAATCCATTTTCATCCAATTCCCGCCCTCAGCATCTATGTTCTGATCTGTGACGGCACTCTTTGTTGGCCAGTCTACAACTAAACCCAACCCTGGAATAAAGAGTCTCACTCTGGCTGGCTGGCTGACTGGCAAAAGAGAAGCAGAAAAATAAGCGGCCTGAACAAGCCTGCTGCATGGGGCGTAGTTGACTGGTGCCTGACCTTTTTTAATCTGTGCATATGGAGGGTGTTTTTGTGTCTATTGCACTCCTGCACTCCTGTTCCTGCTCTCTGAGGAACAGGGATTCGGAGTCATGTGGCACTAGGTTGTGATTGTATAGGCCTACCAGTGGCTCCACATGGACAGAGTAATCTTGGAGGGAGCATACAATGCTGCTCTGCACTGCACATTGAAAGGTGGACTACCATTGGACCATACTTCTGCACAAGGGGCCTCCAGCTAGACTGTGCCAGAAAAGAAAACAAGTGTGGCGGTCAGAGTGAAACTTTCTATCCACAATATGTGGTGTAGCTAGTCTGTCAGCACCATTCGGACACCTGGTCCTGATTGGTCCATGTGTTTATTGCACTGCCTGGGCTGCATAGTACAGGTATCCAGAGCCAGGTGATAGCAGGCTATGATCACAGCGGTCGCACCGCAACTCCACAAAGGCAATGCAGTTTTCGAGGGAGTACAAAATACCGATCTTTACTGCACAGTGGGAGGCACATGCTGCACAAAGGCACAGGCCTGTGCAGTTGAGCAGGGCTATGCACTTTAAAAGATTAAAACACTTGCTGAATTCTAACCAGAATCTAATACGTATTTTTCTTCATCTCTCACTAGCTCTCAAGTGGGGGCATGCTGGCCAGACAGCCTGTGCTGACTCAAAAAAAATAGAAAGTAAGTAAACTGACTGAATATTTTAAAACTTTAGATTGATAGATAGGTAGGTAGGTAGGTAGGTGGATGGATGGATGGATAAATTGGATGGATGGATGATAGATAGATAGATAGATAGATAGATAGATAGATAGATAGATAGATAGATAGATAGATAGATAGATAGATAGATAGATAGATAGATAGATAGATAGATAGATGGATAGATGGATAGATGGATGGATGGATGGATGGATGGATGGATGGATGGATGGATGGATGGATGGATGGATGGATGGATGGATGGATGGATGGATAGATAGGTAGATAGATAGATAGATAGATAGATAGATAGATAGATAGATAGATAGATAGATAGATAGATAGATAGATAGATAGATAGATAGATAGATAGATAGATAGATAGATAGATAGATAGATAGATAGATAGATAGATAGATAGATAGATAGATAGATAGATAGATAGGTAGGTAGGTAGGTAGGTAGGTAGGTAGGTAGGTAGACAGGTGGGCGGACGGACTGATGGTTGGATAGACAGACAGACAGACACGAATGTCTGACTTCTTTGTGTTCTGGTGAGTTTGACCTTCATGCTGTCTTTCAGGGTTGTCTGCACTGTCATGTTGTTGCAGTGATGTGGTTGTCTCAGCCTCCCTAATTGCGGCCTTGAGTAGCCTGTTGTCCCTCTGCACTCGAGGGCACTGCAGAAGGCTGCGGCCCCTCTGGTCATCAGCCACGTGAAGGAACCGAAAGTAAACTTGAGTTAAGATGAAGGAGATTTATTGGCCCCTCAAAAAGCTGAAGACAAATGGAGTCTCATCCATCGCGGCTGCGCCGGCACACAGGGGCCCAGTGTCAGCCTGCACTAGGCCAGGAATCCAGCGTGCCCTTGCTTCCTAATGGGGTCCCTTGGTAGGGGATGCCAGGTTGCCGTACGATGAATGAGACGCCCCACGGACCTGCAGCAGACGTGTCACACAGACAGCGCCTCCATGATCTGCCCACTGGGGCTCCTCCGACTGCAGCGCACGGGGACCTCAACTCGGCTGTGTGTAAACCAGGACCACAGGCAGCCGCGAGCACGGCAGCCCTGTGGAGCAAAACGGACTGCGAATAAAGCGCTGCTCGGGTGGCGGAGACCCGTCTACCTGGGGTGTCTCCTATGATTTATAAGCCTGTTTTCTTTGTACTAACTCCATCGTGAACAGACGGAGAAAAATGGCTGCGTCGCGCGCTTTGTCCGATGTCAGAAAGGCGGCCTCAGTGCAGAATTCATCCCTTGCTCCGTAATGACTGTCCGTCAGATCATCAGTAGAAAGTGACTCATTCCAGCTCCGCGGAGGCCAGAGGGGAAAAAACACGTCCTAGAAGCTACAAACACTGACGTGACGTCTATATGTTATCTATTCACGTGATCCCTGGTACCTTAAGATTTCATGACAGGCGTGCCCGTTCATATGTTCTGTATGATAGATTCTAGTGTATTCGGTTTTATTGACCACGCATTGGCCTCGTGCTGCTTATTCCGGAGTCAATGCGGTTCCTCCTGGCACCAGATGACCGGTTTCAGCCACGTCTGGACTTGACTCTTGAAAAGTGGCGGCGTACTACCCATGCCCTCAGTAGGATATACCTGACTGCTTTTCTGTTCCTTGGGTGGTGAACGTGCCACCTGGAAAGATTTCTCTATTTATTGTGATTTGTTCTACCAAGGTGTAGAGATAACTGCCAAAAACTGAGGCCGTTCAACTACTCGACTTAGAGCCCTAATGATGAGTTTAGAAGGTATTTATCGCACATGATACGTTAATATTGAGTGTGATAAATACCACCGATTACGAGTTGTTGGGGAATAACAAGTGGATGTTGGTGTTCACCACACCAAAATCTGCACAATACAGTAAATACATGGTTCGTCCTGTTAAATTTCGGCAGATTTGACCTGGTGAAATTTAAGTTACTTAACGCATCCGATAAATAACAACTCACAATTCTAACCTGTGCGTTAACATGGGTTTACGCACTAGACGGAATTTAATGAGCAACTCATAATCAGGCCCTTTTGAGTGACTGATCCACCATCTTGGCTAGTGAGGGGTGCCTTTTCCAAAAACAAGCATTGGCAAAGCCAAAAGGTCTCCCCCGTGAGAGCTATTGGCTTTGGCATGTTTTGTAGCCAGGCTGTACATCAGCACATATGCTTTGCAGTGTGGCTAAAACTAATTTTAAGAAGCGCTATATGATGAAGCCAGGATTAACACACTTTTTTTAATGTGCATTAGCGTTGGTTGCATCAAAGTTCCTTTTTCATTATTATTTGTAGGTATGCTGCATAGCAGCCATGCGGCTTTATATACAGAATGGCTACAAATCATAGTCAAAGTTGTCAGTGCCCATGCTGTACATCAGAAACAAAAGGCAATCGCAGATCCAACAGACGCAGATCCAACAGACTCAAATGATATATATATATTGGCTTTGCCCATGCTTGTTAAGTCTTGGAACACCACCCCTTTGGTTCTGAGAAAATCAGTTAATCTCCCCAAGACATGAAAAAGAAACAAAATTACATGCAGCAAAAAAACCCTATCACATAAAGAAAGCAATTGCGCTCCTGTCCGTGTCTAGTAAAAATACATTTGGAAGAAGATAACAGCTGTTCTCTCAATAAAAGCAGATAACATACAGACTCGGGGATCAACGTGTGAGTCCGCAGCATCCCCCGACTGATGCTCTTGGTATCTGTGTGTCACTGACTCCGAGGTGGGGAGAGGTAGGAACCACCACGCTGATGCACGGGAATGTTGTAACAAGCCTCAGAAAGTGGCACGTTATGTCCTTATGCCTCTTAAATTGAAGTTGTTTTACCTATAGTTCGACACAGGATGTATTTGAACCGTTTTCATTGAAGTTTAATCTATGCTGGAACCAAATTTCTCTTCGTTTTTGGAAAGCAAAGAAACGGATCCTTTTTGTCGATCTGTTACAGCGCTGGGCACAGTGTTCCATTTCAAGGTGACCTCCCTGCCGAAGCAGGAGGTGGCCTCTTTCTTCGAATGAGATGAGATCCATTAAACACAGGTGTAGAAAATGGATGACGAGGGAGGGACCTAGTGAAAGTGCAGAAAATGCTCCCCCGGTCCCTTTGTGTCCCGTTTGGTAGTAAAAGAAAGTCCCAACGCTGGTGCGATGAGCCCTTCACACACCTGGTGCACCTGCTGCACGAATGGCGGCTACGAAATGTTTAGTGCGAGGGTCACCGCGCGCGCTCACTTAAATGACAGGAAAATACAAAAGTTTCCTTCCTTCACATGGCTCCCGTTTGAGCAGGAGGATGAAGAATTAAAACCCTCGGGCACGAATTAGGAAAAAATAAATAACCTCGAGATCGGGAGATCTCTAGCTTCGGGGGTCTGTACTCTGTTTGTTGCCTGGTGCTGAATTTCCCTGCAACAGCAGGCAGGCGGCCATGATGTTATCCGTGCTGTTGTATTAATGCACGTTCTGCAACTTAACTGCTTGTGTGTCAAAGCTGCTCCCTTTCCAGAAAGGCGCGATAGGCTTTGAGTGTTGCGCGGATTCTGGTTTCAAAGAAGCCTCGCGCTCGCTTTAGTGACTCAGTCAGTGAGCACCATCCGCGCGCGCCCTGTGGTGCGCAGAGACCCTTTTCAAAGGCCTCAGATATATGCCGCGAGATACAGTCGAGTGTGGAAGTTTTCAGGTGTGACTCGTGACCTGCACTTGATCGCTTTAAAGACAGGTCGCTTCTCTGCAGGAAGTATCACTGGAATGCATCCCTGTGCAAGGCAGGCGTCGCATCTGCCTAGCTGCCATGTCTTTGTCATTGTTTGCATGGTAGTTTGACACCTTTATCTACCACAGCAGGACATTAAGTAGGATGAAAAAAACTGTGGGGTCTCTTTAAGGGATGTGGCCAATGTAATTAAAGGCGTGACTTAAAAACACCTAAACTGAAAATCTGTGCTTAGCACAGTGTGCCACCTGACTGGTATTTTGCTGCTTCTGTCACTGCATCCAGATATATAATACAACAAGTGACATTACACCTACAACAAGCCAGGACTATTGGCTTTGTCAATGGTTGTTAGTTGCATAAGATAAATAAGCAGCAACTTTGGCTTTGTTGTATATATTGAAAATGTTTCAGTTCTGAAATGATGAGACTGAAAGAACTAAAACGAGTCTCTTTGAAGTTGCATCAAAGGCAGTGAAAGGTGTCACTGCTGCAGAGTAAAGATTTATTTTTTTCACCCTGGTTGTGAGGGCAAAAAGGGAGAGCCCAATAGGGAACCTTCTCGTCACCTGCTTTTTAGGTCTGCGCATTGCTCCGGCGAGATTATAGTAAGGGGAAAAGAAAAGTCTACCAAAACGGCTGCGGATCGCATACAGTTCATGTGATCTATGCGCGTGCACAGAGCCAGCCACATAACACACCACCATTTGTCTGTGCCTTGGCATCAGACTTCAAAGGCTGCCGCTCCCCCGCCCTCCCCGCGTGCACATCGTGCACCACCATTTGTCTGTGCCTCGGCATCAGACTTCAGAGGCTGCCGCTCCCCAACGTGCACATAGCGCACCACCATTTGTCTGTGCCTCGGCATCAGACTTCAAAGTAAGCCTCTCCCGCCCAACCCCCCATCAGACTTCAAAGGAATGCGCTCCCGAACTTGCTGGCCTCGCTCTCGTGAGCCTTTATTTACTTGTTTTCATGGTCTGTTCTTCATCCAGATCTCTCTCTCCTTACCTCTGTTTCTTCCCCTCTCTCTCGCTTTCAACCTTGTTGTTTCATATTGTTTGCCCTGGCTTTTCTCTTCCATGCAGGCTCACTTCTGTTGCTCGCTGCTTTTGATCCTATGAATTTTGGCCTATCTCCAACCTCCTCCCTCGCTGATCTTGAATCTCGGCCCCCTCCTCCTCTTTCCTCTCTCTCTCGCCTCTCCCGCGCTTACTGTTCCTGTCTCCTATTCATTCATTTTCCTCATCCAATTTACCACCCTCTCTTCATCTCGCAGACATACTTCCATTCTTGGCTAAGAAAATCATTGCAGTATTGATCTGTGCCTACTTGTCTCTCTTCATAACACATCCCATGCTTTGTTAATCAATGTTATATACATAACAAGGGTTTTGTTTACAGGTCATTTAAGTAGATACTTCACTCGAGGACAATACCACATCACTCGGGGACACCACCACATCACTCAGGGACACCACCACATCACTCGGGGACACCACCAGATCACTCGGGGACACCACTACATCACTCGGGAACACCACCACATCATTCAGGGACACCACCACATCACTCGGGGACACCACCACATCACTCGGGAACACCACCACATCACTCAAGGGCACCACCACATCACTCAGGGACACCACCACATCACTCAGGGACACCACCACATCACTCAGGAACACCACCACATCACTCAGGGGCACCACCACATCACTCAGGGACACTACCACATCACTCAGGAACACCACAACATCACTCAGGGACACCACCACATAACTCAGGGACACCACCACATCACTCGGGGGCACCCCCACATCACTCAGGGGCACCACTCAGGGGCATCACCACATCACTCAGGGACACCACCACATCACTCAGGAACACCACCACTTCACTCAGGGACACCACCACATCACTCAGGGACACCAACACATCACTCAGGGGCACCTCCACATCACTCATGGGCACCACCACATCACTCAGGGACACCACCACATCACGCAGGGACACTACCACATAACGCAAGGACACCACCACATCACTCAGGGACACCACCATATCACTCACGGACACCACCACATCACTCAGGGGCACCACCACATCACTCAGGGACACTACTACATCACTCAGGAACACCACCACATCACTCAGGGACACCACCACATCACTCAGGGACACCAACACATCACTCAGGGGCACCAGCACATCACTCAGGGGCACCACTCAGGGGCACAACCACATCACTCAGGGGCACCACTCAGGGGCACCACCACGTCACTCAGGGACACCACCACATCACTCAGGGACACCACCACATCACTCAGGAACTCCACCACATCAACAGGGACACCACCACACCACTCAGGGACACCACCACATAACTCAGGAACAACACCACATCACTTGGGGACACCACCACGTCACTCTGAGACACCACCACATCACTCAGGAACACCACCACATCACTCGGGGACACCACCACATCACTCAGGAACACCATCACATCACTCAGGGACACCATCACATCACTCAGGGACACCACCAGATCACTCGGGGACACCACTACATCACTCGGGAACACCACCACATCATTCAGGGACACCACCACATCACTAGGGGACATCACCACATCACTCGGGAACACCACCACATCACTCAGGGGCACCACCACATCATTCAGGGACACCACCACATCACTCATGGACACCACCACATCACTCAGGGACACCACCACATCACTCAGGGGCACCACCACATCACTCAGGGACACCACCACATCACTCAGGAACACCACAACATCACTCAGGGACACCACCACATCACTCAGGGACACCACCACATCACTCAGGGGCACCACCACATCACTCAGGGGCACCACTCAGGGGCATCACCACATCACTCAGGGACACCACCACATCACTCAGGAACACCATCACATCACTCAGGGACACCACCACATCACTCAGGGACACCACCACATCACTCAGGGTCACCACCACATCACTCGGGGACACCACCACATCACTCGGGGACACCACCACATCACTCAGGGACACCACCACATCACTCGGGGACAGCACCACATCACTCAGGAACACCACCACATCACTCACGGGCACCACCACATCACTCAGGGGCACCACCACATCACTCAGGGACACTACCACATCACTCAGGAACACCACCACATCACTCAGGAACACCACCACTTCACTCAGGGACACCACCACATCACTCAGGGACACCAACACATCACTCAGGAGCACCTCCACATCACTCATGGGCGCCACTCAGGGGCACCACCACATCACTCAGGGACATCACCACATCACGCAGGGACACTACCACATCACGCAGGGACACCACCACATCACTCAGGGACACCACCACATCACTCAGGGACACCACCACATCACTCAGGGGCACCACCACATCACTCAGGGACACTACTACATCACTCAGGAACACCACCACATCACTCAGGGACACCAACACATCACTCAGGGGCACCACCACATCACTCAGGGGCACCACTACATCACTCAGGGGCACCACTCAGGGGCACCACCACGTCACTCAGGGACACCACCACATCCCTCAGGGACACCACCACATCACTCAGGAACTCCACCACATCAACAGGGACACCACCACACCACTCAGGGACACCACCACATAACTCAGGAACAACACCACATCACTTGGGGATACCACCACGTCACTCTGGGACACCATCACATCACTCAGGAACACCACCACATCACTCGGGGACACCACCACATCTCTCAGGAACACCATCACATCACTCAGGGACACCATCACATCACTCAGGAACACCACCACATCACTCAGGGGCACCACCACATCACTCGGGAACACCACCACATCACTCAGGGGTACCACCACATCACTAAGGGGCACCACCACATTACTCAGGGACACTACCACATCACTCAGGAACACCACCACATAACTCATGAACACCACCACATCACTCAGGGACACCATCCACATCACTCAGGGACACCACCACATCACTCAGGGGCACCACCACATCACTCAGGGACACCACCACATCACTCAGGAACACCACAACATCACTCAGGGATACCACCACATCACTCAGGGACACCACCCCATCACTCGGGGACACCACCACATCACCCAGGGGCACCACCACATCACTCAGGGGCACTACCACATCACTCAGGGACACTACCACATCACTCAGGGACACCACCACATACGTCGGGGACACCACCACATCACTCAGGGATACCACCACATCACTCAGGGACACCGCCACATCACTCGGGGACACCACCCTATCACTCGGGGACACCACTACATCACCCAGGGGCACCACCACATCACTCAGGGGGCACCACCCCATCACTCAGCGACACTACCACATCACTCAGGGACACCACCACATAACTCGGGGACACCACCACATCACTCAGGGACACCACCACATCACTCGGGGGCACCACCACATCACTCAGGGGCACCACTCAGGGGCACCACCACATCACTCAGGGACACCACCACATCACTCAAGGACACTACCACATCACTCAGGGACACCACCACATCACTCGGGGACACCCCCACATCACTCAGGGACACCACTACATCACTCAGGGGCACCACCACATCACTCAGGGACAATACCACATCACTCAGGAACACCACCACATCACTCAGGAACACCACCACATCACTCAGGAACACCGCCACATCACTCAGGGACACCACCACATCACTCAGGGACACCAACGCATAACTAAGGAACACCACCACATCACTCAGGGGCACCACTCAGGGGCACCACCACATCACTCAGGGGCACCGCCACATCACTCAGGGACACCACCACATCACTCAGGGACACCACCACATCACTCAGGAACACCATCACATCACTCAGGGACACCACCACATCACTCAGGGACACCACCACATCACTCGGGGACACCCCCGCATCACTCAGGAACACCATCACATCACTCAGGGACACCACCACATCACTCAGGGACACCACCACATCACTCGTGGACACCACCACATCACTCGGGGACACCACCACATCACTCAGGGACACCACCACATCACTCGGGGACAGCACAATATCACTCAGGAACACCACCACATCACACACGGGCACCACCACATCACTCAGGGGCACCACCACATCACTCAGGGACACTACCACATCACTGAGGAACACCACCACATCACTCAGGAACACCACCACTTCACTCAGGGACACCACCACATCACTCAGGGACACCAACACATCACTCAGGGGCACCTCCACATCACTCATGGGCACCACTTAGGGGCACCACCACATCACTCAGGGACACCACCACATCACGCAGGGACACTACCACATAACGCAGGGACACCACCACATCACTCAGGGACACCACCATATCACTCACGGACACCACCACATCACTCAGGGTCACCACCACATCACTCAGGGACACTACTACATCACTCAGGAACACCACCACATCACTCAGGGACACCACCACATCACTCAGGGACACCAACACATCACTCAGGGGCACCAGCACATCACTCAGGGGCACCACTCAGGGGCACCACCACATCACTCAGGGGCACCACTCAGGGGCACCACCACGTCACTCAGGGACACCACCACATCACTCAGGGACACCACCACATCACTCAGGAACTCCACCACATCAACAGGGACACCACCACACCACTCAGGGACACCACCACATAACTCAGGAACAACACCACATCACTTGGGGACACCACCACGTCACTCTGGGACACCACCACATCACTCAGGAACACCACCACATCACTCGGGGACACCACCACATCACTCAGGAACACCACCACTTCACTCAGGGACACCACCACATCATTCAGGGACACCAACACATCACTCAGGAGCACCTCCACATCACTCATGGGCACCACTCAGGGGCACCACCACATCACTCAGGGACATCACCACATCACGCAGGGACACTACCACATCACGCAGGGACACCACCACATCACTCAGGGACACCACCACATCACTCAGGGACACCACCACATCACTCAGGAACACCACCACATCACTCAGGGACACCAACACATCACTCAGGGGCACCACCACATCACTCAGGGGCACCACTACATCACTCAGGGGCACCACTCAGGGGCACCACCACGTCACTCAGGGACACCACCACATCCCTCAGGGACACCACCACATCACTCAGGAACTCCACCACATCAACAGGGACACCACCACACCACTCAGGGACACCACCACATAACTCAGGAACAACACCACATCACTTGGGGATACCACCACGTCACTCTGGGACACCATCACATCACTCAGGAACACCACCACATCACTCGGGGACACCACCACATCTCTCAGGAACACCATCACATCACTCAGGGACACCATCACATCACTCAGGAACACCACCACATCACTCAGGGGCACCACCACATCACTCGGGAACACCACCACATCACTCAGGGGCACCACCACATCACTCAGGGGCACCACCACATTACTCAGGGATACCACCACATCACTCAGGGACACCACCCCATCACTCGGGGACACCACCACATCACCCAGGGGCACCACCACATCACTCAGGGGCACTACCACATCACTCAGGGACACTACCACATCACTCAGGGACACCACCACATAAGTCAGGGACACCACCACATCACTCAGGGATACCACCACATCACTCAGGGACACCGCCACATCACTCGGGGACACCACCCTATCACTCGGGGACACCACTACATCACCCAGGGGCACCACCCCATCACTCAGGGGGCACCACCCCATCACTCAGGGACACTACCACATCACTCAGGGACACCACCACATAACTCGGGGACACCACCACATCACTCAGGGACACCACCACATCACTCGGGGACCCCACCACATCACTCAGGGGCACCACTCAGGGGCACCACCACATCACTCAGGGACACCACCACATCACTCAAGGACACTACCACATCACTCAGGGACACCACCACATCACTCGGGGACACCCCCACATCACTCAGGGACACCACCACATCACTCAGGGGCACCACCACATCACTCAGGGGCACCACCACATCACTCAGGGACAATACCACATCACTCAGGAACACCACCACATCACTCAGGAACACCGCCACATCACTCAGGGACACCACCACATCACTCAGGGACACCAACGCATAACTAAGGAACACCACCACATCACTCAGGGGCACCACTCAGGGGCACCACCACATCACTCAGGGGCACCGCCACATCACTCAGGGACACCACCACATCACTCAGGGACACCACCACATCACTCAGGAACACCGTCACATCACTCAGGGACACCACCACATCACTCAGGGACACCACCACATCACTCGGGGACACCACCGCATCACTCAGGGACACCACCGCATCACTTGGGGACACCACCACATCACTCGGGGACACCACCACACCACTCACGGACACCACCACATCACTCAGGGACACCACCACACCACTCAGGGACACCACCACATCACTCAGGGACACCACCACATCACTCAGGAACACAATCACATCACTCAGGGTAACCACCACATCACTCCGGGACACCAACACATCACTCGGGGACACCACCACATCACTCGGGGACACCACCACATCACTCTGGGACACCACCACATCACTCTAATACACCACCACATCACTCAGCCCAACCACATCATCACTCAGCACCACAACAGCACTGTCCTTGCTTGCTACCAACAAGCATTGCCATAGCCAATATGACTCGCATTAGGAAAGTGTAAGCTATTGGCTTTGTGAATAACAATGCTATTAATTTAGATATTTTCAAAGCCAACACATATTAAAAATGTTTGTCATTTACAATGCCAATAGCTCACACTTTCCTAATGCGAGACCTATTGCATTGCAAATCCTTGTTAGAACTGCCAGTGCTCAGTACTGGCAGAACCTGGGCCACTTAAAGCCCTGTCTACCAGCCTCTCTTAGCAGGGCTACTCATATTATCGCCACCTTCCCCATCTTGAATTCCGTTGTGCAGCATTTAATGGTTATCGTCGCATGTGTATTGTTGTATGTCTCACAAGTTATGTTAATATTCGTGCACATGCATTCGTGTGGGAGTCGGTGTGGGAGCACCTCCCCCCTCAACACCCTCCCGTAGATCTGTGTTTTTGAGCTCCAGCTTATGAATGAACATTTCCATCAGTCTTGGACGTGAGGATGTAAGTGAGAGTGTAAGTATTTCTATGAATTTGTTTACAAGGGGCTGTGAATATGTATTTGTACTGGTGTTGTACACGAATATATTGTCAGAATATCATCTGAATAGTGTCTCCTAAATATTGTCTACCAAATTATCCCACACTGGAGTTAAGAATAGAAAATCTACACAAAATTGAGCGTGTCTTTTTGCAAATAATATTTAAGAAACAGTACTTATGTCAGACAATATATTTACACACAATAATCTTACATACAACCATTTGTATGTTTGTGGCTGGGTTAACATGCAAGAGGGGTCATGCGCATATTTTTCAGTAGGTGATAATCTGGGTGTTTTTGTTTAGGTTGTGCGTTACTATAATTGTGTCTTTACGTGTGTGTATGTTTTAATATTCAATTTTGCAAGAGGCTACCAACCTGTCCCGTGTTGGCATTTGTTCAATCCTTTGCAGCTGTAATTGAGTTTACAAACCATTGACACATTCTACAATGAATCTCTAGGAAGAGGGGTGGCCATTACATACTGTTTTCTTAACCATTCATAATGAGTTGCAAACTGTACATTGACTTGCAATCCATCTTTGATAATTTGGGTTTCGAGATTTCAAGGCGGGCCATTTTGTGAACTGCAAATTCTTTTCATGCATTAGGTTGTATTCTCTTCCAGTTCTTGGCAATGAAGCAACATCACCTTACCACTTGGGAAGATGTGTTTTAACCATGCTTAAGTGCAGGGCCAATGCTCACAATATGCAAGGCTAGGCATCGGTCTCAAAGGCTACCTAGTGGTGATGACAAAAGCCTGAAAGTCCTATTTGGTTCAGAGTGTAGGTAGTGTTCTATAGGAAAACAATATGTCTTTGTTGTCATTTGGTAATAAAGTGAACTGTTCCTTGATAAAGGAGGACATATCTAGACCCATCACTCTCCTAGAAGTGCGAATAGTACATGGGAGGTATCTGCAAAATGTGTGTATGTGTGTGGTATCCCACATATGTGGTTTAAGTGCATTCTCCTGCCTCACCCAGTACACCGTGTGCAGTGGTCACAAGAATGTGTAGTGAGCATTCTATAAACCTTTAAATGTTTGACTTTTGAGAATTAGAACACAGCCCTTTACAGAGTATTATGGTACTTGATCACCTTGGATTGAGGTGGGAGAGGAGCTCAGGTGACTGAGGAGATGGAACCCCACAATATGGAACGTTTTTTTCATTTCACATCAGTTCTTTTGTATTTTTATTTTATTTATTTTATTTTTATTTCACAGTCAGCCATGTGAAGTTTAGGAAAGCATTAAAAACGTGGCTTTTTAACATCTGATATTGACTGGCAAAATACGCATTTCTGAATTACTAGCGCCGGGAAACCCCTTGGTGGGTAGCTGTAGCGCTATACAAATTAAATAAATAAATAAATAAATAAAACTTGCAAATCGAGTGCATGAGGGGTTCAAGCACGTGATTTTATTGTATACTGTTGCAGCTGCGGTAGGTCTGGCTCTCAATGTCCACCGTAGGTGAGAGTCACCACCATGTAGATGCAAGTGACCATTGTCTTCCTTCTGATCACCTCTCTTTGTCCGTGTTCCAGCTGAAGGGGGTCCAGTAAAAAAAATTCCATCAGGCTACGCTGTTGCACAAGTAGAACTCCTGGAAAGTAAGTGGGGTGGATATCTGAATGTTTATGAATTGCATATCTTTCTGTGTGTGCAGGTGTACAGTTATGCATCTCTTCTTGAATTTGAACCAAAAATGTGTGCCGGTATGAATCAAACTTTCTGTGTGTGTGTGTACATGTGGGTGGGCGATATTTTGTGTGTGTCTGCATTTGTACAAGACTGGACACCTGTCTGACTGTGGATGCATGTGCATTTTAATATGAGTGAGTTTGGGAGTTTGTGGAGTTGTGTATGCTTGTTCCACCTACATATGTGTGCCAATGTGTGTGTGTGCACTTGAGTGTGTGTTTGTGTATTTAAGCGAGGCCTGTAAATGCTGCTACTTGTTTAGATGTGTCTGGGCATATCTGTGTGTGTTAGGTTCTTTGTGAGGGTGTGTGCCAACGACATTGTTGATACACATGTGCTGTTCTGTAGTACAAATATTAAACATTTAACAGTAAAATGTGCTAGTTTGCACTTCATTATATAACCTTGAGACCCCCGTGTGCTCTACATCCATTTGGCAAAAAGTGTTTTCTGTATTTGAGGAGGTTTCCTTAAAAGGTTATTTGCCACTGGGTTGGTGCACTAAATTGCGGCATGTTCTAAGATGTGATATATGTTATTGCACCAACACAAGCCATGCAGATCAAGGTTTGAACATTAGCCTTCAACACCTGCCATATGCTTACTCTTTTCAAAGTAGACCACTGTCCTTTACCACTGGTCATAAGAGAACAGAGCAGGTGGGTGCCAGTGCCCCCTATTAAACCTTCTCCACAAATTACTAATCCCGATCTTCCCTTAAATCATTGGATCCTGACTCAGGACATGAACGGGGGCAGAGGGGAAATAGACCCATGTTGAAATCTTTCTCCTGGCTTCCCTTCACTCTACCATTGAGTGTGCAAATAAAATGACCACGCCTGTTACAATGCAGCATTCTTCATGATAAAGTTTGTACTTTGTTGATGGCGCATTTTCCTAAAATTGCATTTCTCACTGTTGAGAGCTGTTTCACTCAAGCAGCACAAGATCAAGAAATAATTCCAGCTCCCCCTCCCTTCCCCCCTCCACTATCTCTCCCCACCACCCCTTCCGGTCCCCTCTCTGCTTGTTTGCTGCATCCCGTCTGCGAGGATTATACATTCTCTATTGAACTTGCTCCCACCACCTCCTTTGTCTTGCCACTCAAACCAATTTCAGCCATCCGCCGGCTCTCATTTGGGATAATAGCCTCTCTTTTTGCCGTTGTCTTGTCATGTTTGATTCGGCGGCACAAGGCCTCTAAATTAGTCCGAGCGGTTTGCATGCTGCGCCCGCCGCCGCCGCGGCTGCCAGTTGCGGATGCACTGAACCACTTGATGCCGGAATTGATGATTGCTCTGGAAGAATAAGAAATTGCTGGTGGCCACTGGGAAGATTCACTCACGCCGAGCCCCTTTTAAGCAACATCGAGGGAGGCCGAGAGATTTCCTTCATTTTCCCGCCGCTTGGTTGGGGGCTGTGTTGTGCCGGTGCCAGCTCCCCGCTGGGTGATTACAGTCTTGCCAGAATGGGTAGTTCCTGTGATTTCAGAAATAAAAACAACAAGGAGAGAAAAAAAAATACATGAGATGTGCATTTAAATTCAGCGACTTGCCGCTGGTATGGCTTAACTCGCTTGTAAAGGAGCCCTTCGGGTTCCCCGCTCGCCTGTTTATTCAAGTTTACGTGTCTTCGGCTGAAACACAAATCTGTCTTCCCAGGTCTGACAGAGATACCAGCAATAAACCACAGAGACATGGCAGCCACGCTGTGCAGGCCTCAAATTGAACGCCTCCCCACTGATCCCAATAAATTCCCCCGAACCTAAAGTATGTGGTCAAGGAAATTCCTTGGAGTAGGGTTCCTGCCTTCTGGGGAGTGGTGCTAAACAATAAATAAACCCTTTGTGTACAAGTTGGACTATTGCAACAGATTAATGACAGGTGTTCCCCAATATGTATATTCTGCCTTTTACAAAATCATTAATTATGCCGTGCAAACACTATGTAACTTCCCCAGTTAATCACCAGCTTCACATCAATTGTAGCAGGCAGGATGGCTATAAGTTCAACACAGGGCACAGTAACTCATCCTAGTACTCAGTCCTTCGCACCCACAGTAGTGGCAGCTCCTCTGCTAAGGCGGAGGAGCGTTGCCCCACTCACTGCTTTGCAGCAGACAAATAAAGGAAAAATTATATGATAATAGCTTAATGTTATTATCATTTTATTCTCAACAGCTGCGGCAGCTGTGCAGATGGGGCGGGGCTGCTCTGTTCACAGAGCAGGGGAGGAGGAATGGTAGGCACACTAATGCATATGTTTGGCTGGCGGTCTCGGACCGGCCAAACAGTCATGCGCACTCTGCATGTTCTCCACCCAGGCTGCATTACAGCCCGGGTGGAGAACATGCCCAGGCTCCCATTCCTCTTCTATGCGCAGCTCCAAAGAGCTCAGACCAGTCAGAACACTGCATTGCCGTGTTGTGATTGGGTTTGGGGAGCCTGAGTGCTTCCTGCTTCCTGTTCCTGGTCCGAGTCCGACGCCAAGAGACAGAGGAGAAACACGACAATAAGGTCAGTGTTTTTTTGTTATCACCCCCTTTCCCCTCCTGTCTGCCCGACCACCCGCAATTCGTGCCAGCGACCACTGAACCACAACTCCTCACTACCTCACCCACCTGGTCACAACACACCCTACCCTGCTCCCTGTGCTCAACAAACCCATATCTCCTAACAACCCCAAGGACACAGTGGGACCTTGGGGTTAAGATGCTTTGAAGTGCTCTGACATTATCTCTGGAGCAGCCTCATATATATTCTTATAGACACCCATCTCCTTTTGGAGTTCCTATGGGACCTTAAATCCCACCTCCTGTTATTGAAAGTCCAGACCCTAGAAATATTTACCCCCACTACCTGTGTTTCCTAGAAGCCATCGCCCCTCCACCCCACCATCCGACCTCCCACTGCAAAACCTGCCCATCTACCACTGCAATGGTTTAACCCCTTCAGTGCGGCATGAATTTTTGCGCTGTGCTGAAGGTCCTATTGAGCGGGCGGGGCCATGACGGAGCGGTTCCGTCATAAGCACAGGCCAACCGGCGCTCATGACGGAACCGCTCCGTCATGAGCACCGAAGGTGTTAGGTGAAATCTTTGTGATAAATGTATGTTATGTACTCCCTCTGTGTGCACCATGCCACCAATAACAGTGCCTTATCTCACAACCTCATCTGCAAACGTTCCTATATAGCTTAGTAAACTATATGCAATCCAAAAGGGAGTACGGCTACCAATTCTCAATAAAAAATACAATGAAAACGTACATATTCTGAACTTTATCTTTTCTAAAGAGTTTCTGTTTTCTGTATTGCTTGTTCCTTTTCCCATTTTTCCTTTGTTGAGCCTTGTGTGTTTATAAGGATGTGTGACGTCAGCCCCAAAATTAATCGATGCCTTGCATCTTCCATTTATCTTTTTTAGGTTCATTTTTGAAACTTTAGACTCATCTACTTTGTAGAAGTGTCTTTTTCACATATGATAAGAAGTCCTGCTCAGCATGACCATATGAAAAGGCATATATTTATCATGCCAGCAATTAAGGGACAGCAGTTAGACCTTATGTGAGCATGTGGAAAACATATCTGTAGGATTTGTAGCTTCCTTCAACTGGACTCTTTCAATGTTTACTCTACACTTCTAGTGAAACATCATGCTTTGCTCTGCCTTATGTTTAACAATGTCTTCTTTTGGAACTTGTAAGCTTCACAGTGATGAGGAGGCTTCACAATACAATATAAGCCCCTTTAATCCACACAAGTGCCTGGAAGCATTTCCACAACAGATTTTTCTCACTCGACCCCTCCATATATCTGCTTTTTAAATGTCCTTATGTTTGTACTCGCAAAAGGAGCTTTATATAGCCAGGACTCGTAGATATTAACCCTTCCCTGGTGGCATTATGTACCTTACTTCCATACATTGGGTGCCAGTGGGAAGTGTGGCTCTACGTTTGCCCTGCATTCTTCACTTTGATTAGCAATAAACGCTATGAGGGGTAAGCAGCGGGCCAAGATCCAGGTGGCAGATGGATCGACTCCTTCTAAAGACCAGCAATGGGTGGTTGACACCAAAGAATATATTGTGGAATTTTTTCAGATAAATGAGAATATGGCAGACATTTTCTCAGGCTGGGGAGGTTTTAAGGCCGCCCTTCGCGGGCGAATGCCTGCATTATCCGCATCTCAAGTTAAACTGAGGAAAGAGAAAATTCTGAAACTCCAGCAGTCTGTGGTAGAAGCATCAACATTCAGATATGTACAGTCTGCTGGGATGGGAGATGCCAAAGCAAAGTTAGATAGGGCCAAATACGAGTTAAAGGCGTTTTTTATTTTGGAAGAGATTGCTAGCTCCAGAACTTATCTACAGCGAGTTTATGAGGAAAGTCATATGGTTGGCATGATGCTTGCCGGTAGCACCAAAACCAAACAGGAGGCAGCCACCATTACGGAAATTATTGACCCCAAAACAAGATTGACTTTAACAGGAAAATACAAGATAGCTCAAGTCTTTCTTGACCATTATTCTGAGCTATACCCCACCAGATATGAAGTTGGAGCGACTCAAATCGACAACTATTTTGATGGGGGTCGAGCTCCCTACGCTTTCATGGCCTATGGCCAAACAGCTTCTGCTACACATATCTGAGGAGGAAATAGTGAATGTAATAAAATCTATTTTAGGAGCAAAAGCTTGCGGAGCAGACGGTCTTCCAATCAAATTTTACAAGACCTTTTGGAAAGAGCTGACTGCTGACCCCTTTTTTTCTAAAACATTTAAATAAGATTACTCAGGGAGTCTGCATCCCCCCTAGTTTTAAGGAATCTATTTTGGTAAGTTTTGTCAAAAAGGGGAATAATCATAAAGACATTAATGCATACAGGCCTATCAGTCTTCTCAATTCGGATTTTAAACTATTAATGAAAATTTGGGCACAACGTTTTACTCCTATCGCCCAGGAGTTAATTCACTGCAATCAAACTGGGTTTGTAGCAAGAAGGTCCAAGTCCTCTAACACCAGGTTTTTAATTCAAGCCCTTGATTATGTGACAAATAATAAAATACCTACCTTTATTACCATGGTCAATGCTGAAAAAGCATTCGACCTGGTAAACTGGGATGCACTGTTTTGCGGTTTAGGTAAATTCGGCATCCCGGCCCAAGTCTTAACCATGTTGAAAAATATTTATCAAGGTGCTCAAGCTCGAGTGATAGTTAATGGAGATCCAATAGGGACCGTGGATATAAAACGTGGTACTAGACAAGGGCGTCCGATGTCTCCCCTACTCTTTACTTTTTTCATCGAACCCTTAGCTGTGAGAATGCGCGGAAATCCCCCGATTAAAGCTCCATGCAAAGGGATGTCCAAGGTAAAACTATGTGTGGATGATATAATTCTGTATCTTGACCCGGTTAAACAGATCGAAGAAGAAGCTTTTTTAGAATTTGGTAAATTTGAACAAATAGGGGGTTATAAAATAAACCTAAACAAAATGGAGATTTTAGTGCTTAATACAGACTGCAACTTTTTACCCACGATTTTAAGAACTCAGGCCCTGAAAGAAGAGCCCATTAGATATTTGGGTATGTACGTCTCGAGTCATATAGATCAATTATTTGACTTAAATTACCTAGCGGTGCGAACTAAAATTAAAACCCTATTGGACATGTGGTCCCTTTTACCACTGAATGATCGGGCGGGTAGCATTTTAAAAATGTAAATTCTCCCACTTTTAATATTCTTGTTTGTTAATGTACCCTTAAAAATCAATGCTAAATATTTTAAGGAAATTGATTCTATGTTTAGGGAATTTGTTTGGAACAAAAAGGTGTCAAGGGTTAAATTGTCCACACTAGAGACAAATCAAGGGGGTTCAGCCTTACCAAACATCTGTACCTACAATGAGGCAGCGTTATTAGATTTCACATCACGCTTACTGGAACCCAATGACCAGATTGACAAATATTTTGGGCCATTTTTTTATGGTAAATACTGTGATTTCCTGGGAAGGAGTACTAGCCAGAGCAGCGAATCGAATTAAGCTAGGGTTTTTGGAATACATGCAAATTGTTAACTTTATTGAAAAACATAATCCCCTGCTAAGTGGGGTTCCAATTGCCCATGTGAATTCTTTATATAAAGTAAAATTAAAGGGAGTAGGAAATTGGTACTCCTTAATTATGAAACAAAATGTACTACCCCTGGTTGACAATTTTTTGGGAAAAATAACTCGGGAGACGACTTGTTCCTTCACTCATCAGGAATGGCAGGCTATAGCCTGGGTAGGAAATTAGGCTCTGAGAGCAGCTAACTTCAAAAGGATGGCCTTCTTATCACAGTGGCTGGCCTATTATACTCCGAAAAAGTTAAACAAATGTCATGCGGAAGTGGAGAATAAATGCTTCTGTTGTCTTGTACATGGTGGGGGAGACTGGCTCCATATTCTTTTTACTTGCCCGAAGCTTAAATTCTTTTGGAGAAATATTTTTTTGGCAATGAGCCAGTCTTTTAAAAAAAAGGATTGACCCCGTGATTGAAGTGGCTGTCTTCGGGCTTTCCAAAGTTGGGCCAGATTTGACAAAAGCTGAAGAGATGTTTATTTCAATTTGTTCTATAGTAGCATGCTCATTAATTCTCCAAAATTGGAGAACGGAAGAGATTCCATCTTACCTGAAATGGATAAATAAAATGTCAAGAATAAGGAGATTTGAGGAAACTTATGCTAAACGGGTTGGTGTGATAAAAACGTTTTTGGTGGTTTGGAAGTTCTTTGATAAGTTGGCTGTACCTTTGGAATCTTAGCACTTTAGCACATTGCACTTAAGGAAACTTAGCACTTCAGCACATTGCACTTTAAGCCCCCTATCGGGGGGAAGAAAAGGAAAGAGAGGAAGGAGGAAATAAAAAAGTACTGTATTAATGCCAGATTTTGCACATGAAAAAAAAGACGTGGTAGATAATTCTACCATTTTTTTGTCATTCTCGTAACGATTATTTGGCACAAGACACTTTATGGTTCTTTAGTAGGGGGAAGGTGCAATTGCTCTTTTTATGACGATGTTAATTTGATATTGTGGACTCTTGTCTCGTTTTAATTGAGGATGTGTCCATCTCTGCTATAAGGGTTTTAGATATCACATTTATGTATTGTGTATTTGCGTCAAGTTGGATCGATGTTGGATGTTGTTTTTTCTTCTGTTAATCTCATCAATGATTTGCTATTTGTTCTTTCTGCTCTGCTCAGCAAAATAAAAAAAATGAAAAATAATCGCAAGGACCACATTACAAGGGAAAGATAACACCTCTAACTACCACTCTGTTCTTTCCCCTCAGCATTTACGGGCAAGTCAATTAAATGTGTATGGGGAGCCAAATAAGTGTGTGAAGTTTGTAATGAGGTGAAAACTGGTACCCAAACATGAGCAAACATTTATGCAGGAGGAGCATTATTCTTGTGAACTCTCTTACAGACTAATGGAACATTTGGCTTCCAGCTTACATTTTCTGCTGTATTGTGTTAGCAACATATGGACCAATTTCACAGTGGCTTGTTTGCATTTAATGTAAAGCTAATAAAAATGTATACATTCATGCAGAAAACATATTTTCTTATCCATGAGATCTCACTATTTGTGCTCTGAAGTCCTCTAAATTCTGCAAAACAGTGAGCCATAGGCCCTCATTACAAGTTCAGGGCTAAATTGCGGTCCCTGTGAAAACATGTGTGCTGTCTGGTCTCCCCCTTTTGTCCTACCAGACTTCTGTCCCTGGGTTTGTTGTGGTTACAGTACCTGCTTCAAACTGCAATTTGGTATTAGATATGTGTGGATAGTAGTGATTACCAAAGTCCACTCCCCTAACCCCTCCCCAGCCTTCTGAGTCAACGTTTAGAGTGTCTGTAGAGCTTCACCATCTTAAACATTTCCTTTTGGGCCTGTTTGTATTAAAGCAAACAGGAACTACTGAACAGTAGGTATGCCAGGGCCTGAGGACAATTGCTCCAATAGTCACAGAGAAACTAGAAGTGTGTTTGGGTATCTTCACCCACAGGCTGGTGAACCCTACAAAGCTGGACCCTCAACCAGTGTTTTTTTTTTGCAGAGTTTTATATAGCGCGAACTAGACACGAACCGAATCGGGTATCAGAGCGCTTTACATAGCACCAGTTACGTTACATGAGGACACACATTCATTTTTTGTTAGGCACGGGGAGATTAAGTGATTTGCCCAGAATCACAAGATGTTTGGCGTCGTTACCGAGATTCGAACCCACTTCCTCCAGGTCCGAGGTCGAGCACCCTAGCCGTTAGGCCAACTCCTCTCCAGTTCCTCAGAATACTGCTGGACTTGTGAAAAGATACCCGGTGGACTGAACCAGCTGCCCTTGGTATCTGTAAAAAGAACTATTGATGGACAGAATGCAGAACAATTTCATACCTTCACCCCAGTACACAGATCTGGGCCTAAATCCATCCTTTTCTGCTCACCATGCCATTCCAGTTTAGACCCAGCCATATGCAAATCCGTCTTGACTCTGCGCCCAATGGGAACAGTCCAGCCTGAACTGCCAGGCCAGGTCCTCACTGGACTGGAAACAAGCATCCTTGGAGCGGTTTCGGGGATTCCAGTGGCATGGAGAGCATGGGACTCACGTCTGAGCATACCCGTCCCACTCGGGGTGACAAATGCAAAAATAACTATTGATGGAGAGAATGCAGAACAATGTCATACATTCACCACAGTACACAGATCTGGGCCTAAATCCATCGTTTAGGCTCACCATGCCATTCCAGTTTAGACCCAGCCATATGCAAATCAGTCTTGACCCTGCACCCAATGGGAACAGTCCAGCCCGAACTGCCAGGCCAGGACCTCCCTGGACTGGAAACAAGCATCCTAGGACCGGTTTCGGAGTTTCACCCCTCTTCAGCCAGGATAGCTTGATTCCTGTGGCATGGAGAGCACGGGACTCACGTCTGAGCATACCCGTCCCACTAGAGGTGACAAATGCAAAAAGAACTATTGATGGGCAGAATGCAGAACAATGTCATACATTCACCCCAGTACACAGATCTGGCCCTAAATCCATCGCACTTGGTATCTATGACCTGTGAGAAGGACCTGAGGAGTTTGGACTCCCTTCCACTTGGAATCCAAGGACTGAAAGATCTCCAAGGATCACAAGACTGATCCAGTGGGTGGGTCTGGGAACATAACACAACTGAAGAGGAGTATTCTTGAGAAAAATCCCAGCTGACCAGTAACAAGTGGACCTGTACGGGACTTTGCTGTTGCCCTCTACCTGACAGGCTGAGAATCTCCTCCTGATGTCCTGGGACACACAAAATGTTTTCCTGTATTTTTGTGCCACCTAAAGAAATTTGAAAACATTTTACAAACTTTTTCTCCCAAGCTTCATACAGACTGACCGTGAAAAGTATCCGATCTGCAGCTCTACAGCATCAGATTAAATTTCAGGTTTGTCCTGAGAAGAGAAGAGGTTTTCCTCAGGAAAATAACTAAAGACCTTTAGATGAAGACTTATAAACATTTTAAAATGTCCCTAATTCCTCGTCCTTGTGGGACCAATCTCCTAGGTGTATCCGGACCATGCTATATAACACACTAACCGTGGAACCCACCACCTTTAGTAACCCCCCTCTCCTATCTTCACTCAAAAATAGCACCAAATTGCACAATGGATATACCCTACATGACCTAATGAAGCACACAGTGGGTGCATCTTGGGTCACTGACCCTGGTGACAGGACTATAAATATCCCTTTAGTTTCCTCCCTATAATATCATCATATACCAGCCCTGGTAAAATCTGCTATTAGGATTTCACCAATAGCCAAAACACGTGTTAGCAGGAAAAGGCAGAAAATATTTTGGATGGTCCAACAAAGAACAGTTGATACCCTGACCTCGACATCTGAACTACATTTTTTTGAGTGCTCGGAGAATATTTTCTAATCTAATTTGGAAAAGCTTTTTTTCAATAGAGGAAGATCAGGTGGCTCTCCTTCCTCCAGAACACCGAATGATAGTTGGACATTACCGTAATGGTCTTACAAATATATCTACTTTTGTAAAGTTTGTTGTGTGCGCCGACTACTCCAGCTACCAACTTGCTTGTGTTATTCATGCAAGGGTACAGCCACCACCGCAGAATAAATATTGGTCCAATTAACAAATACATTTTCATAAATTGGAATGTTAGAAAAATGGCTTGGCAGCCAAGAGATACAAAACTCACTCATATTTAAAGAGGACATTGGTTTGGGTTGCTTTCCTCCAAGAGAAGCACCCAATCAAGACAGAAGCTGGAAAAATACATCACAGTTGTAACGAGAATATGTATGCACCTTGAGTCTCTATATAGTAGAGGGTGATCCTCACCTGAATTAGATCTGGGATGCCATTTGTAAACTCTAAAACTGACATATCTAAAGGTCAATTTGTACTAATAAAGGGCAAATTGCATAGCTGTGATATAGCACTGTGAAGTGTGTATTCCCCAAGTATGGATCAGTTTAATTTCTTCTTTACTCTTTCCCCAGATTCAGTGGGTTTGAAGACGGCTGCTTGGAGTACAACCCTAAGAAATGGGAACATTGGGGACTAAATATAAGCAAGGATTGGTTATATAATTATGTTCTTATGTAATAGTGTTGTGTAGCATTTTAGAATCCAAGTGCAATTTACCGATTCATGCCCTTATATAGCTATAATTCACATTGCCCTTATATAGGTATAGAAATCATGCCCAAATACAGGTCCAAATACATGCATGGCTACTTCCACTAGTTCCAAAAAGCCACAACGATTTCTTGGAAAACTCAGCTTCAGCAGTCAGCATTATCCCCTTACTTGAATATTGATTTGTCCTAGAAATCATGGAGTTTTCAAAGAACTACAATACCCTTGGGGTTCTTTGATGACGTTATGTCCGACTTTACATCAAACTAGTCACCTTCAAGGTATAAATATGCCTACACTTGCCCTAGCACACAAGGTGGTTCGGAGCAGCTCGACTATCTACTTGCCCGACGCAGATCGCTACAGCAAGTGCAGAAGGAAGCCGACCCTCCAGCTGACGCACTGAAAGAGAAGCTGTCCTTTCTCTCACTGAGAATCCAGCTCCAGTGTTTCTAAGCTCCCCTCATGAGGTTGTTGGGAAATCGAGTCCAAGACAGAGATACCAGAACTCCTTCATTCTAAAACCAAGGTACAGAGCTGATCAGACCCTAACAGAAATCTTGGTTAGATTCTTGGCAAAGAAAAACGAAACCTATGCTACATCTCACTTACTTCTTCCCTAGAACTAGACTTAGGTTAGGTACATTGGGGAAGGCGTATTTTAGAAGCACCAGTTGAGTACTTTTTAGCTTTGTTATTATTGTATGTATTTATCCATGGTCTAGGAACCATACAATGCTTTTACAGTATTATTTTATAATACTCTTCTTACTGTACGCATTATACTTTGCAACCAGTATTACAATTGTAGCAGTTCACTTTACTTGCTTGAGAAAGAAGACTGTTCAATAAACCCTTTTATTGAAAACGCCCGTCTCTCTATTTCTCTGCACCTCTGATGAAACGAAGCATGCACGATTGACTGAGTAAAATATCTATCTAATGTTTCCATGACTCTGAAGATCAGTTTTTTTTGGGGGGAAACAAAGTTGTCATGTTTATGCGGTTGTCAGAAACGAATCCCTTCTTGTTTATTCAAGAAAGTTTCTAGTGACCTCTGAGCTAGCTGGCACTCACAATTAAGTCTAATATATTCGATAGAGACCTAGTAGACATAAGTCCTACGTAAAATCTAAAGGATATGTTATTCCAATGCGCAGAGCCTATTGGGAATATAGGAACTACACTACATGGTGCCCAACGTTTGCTAAGGCACTAATTTAACGCTAGATACTAGAGTAACTAAGTTGTGCTTTTCTCAGAGACCCCTTTTTCCCATAAAACACTCCAATAGACGTCTGGAGTGGGTAAAAGGATAAAATATCCGCCTTTACTGAGTAGGACAAAATCCTATGTATTCGTTTTTGGTTTGATTCAACGTTGAAGGATACAGTGTTCCAAAATATTGTGCAACTTATCTTTATTTCCTTGAAACTTGCTCTGCAAACTTTCAGTCAACAAAATGAGTGGCCCCGAGAACGGTGGAGTTACAGCAGCTGCAGCCGATAATCATCCCGGAAAACCTAAGGAAAACCATCACTATAAAGCTTATAACAAATGGCCTATCACCTAGAGGTGGTAGGGTAATTTTTGTCGTAGAGGCACACGAATATCGGCAGACAGAGGTATTCTATTCATGGATAATCTTCCCTGAAGCAAATGCAGTATCGCATGTGTTTCACTTCCACAAAGTAGAGGATAATCCAACGGAATACGTACCTTTCGAGGACATTGAAATTCCACTAACTTACCAAGAGCATCAGCTCTGGTTTAAAGGCACCCTACAAAATCAAAATCACATTACCAGGCTTGGTCCACTAGGTAGACCAGGAGCAACATGGCCGGTACTAGCCAGCTATACACCACACCCTGACATTGAAGAAATGTCAGATGCGGAACTGTTAGTTCAACTAAAACAACTAATAAAAAGACATAGACAATTGGTTCAATATGTCATGTGACTCGAACAGTCAAACCTCCTATAAGGATTCCACAACAAACCCCTCACCAGGGGAACACAAATAAAATCACACCACAGACTATACAATCGGTCATCTGTAAATTGCCCGCAAAAAGGGAACAAATTCCATTCTGGATAGCTCAAAAAATTACTCAAATCGAGGCAGAATTTCCTGACAGTACACCTCATGAAAAACCCAGAATTTTAACAATCTGTTTACCAATGGGGATTGCACCACACCTGGTGGACTGCGACACTTGGGGTACAGTCTTTGCTGCAATCTACACAAAAACACATGGTGTTCCGTCTATGCCGGTTATACCAGACATCCTGAAACAGATTCAAAATGAATACGGGGCAGAGCCTGCTTTAAATCTGGGTATGAAATTACTGAAAGATTTCAAACAGGTCTCAGCTATAATATTAGCTAATATTAAAGGTGAAGCAGAATCAGTGGCGATCCGCCAAAAAAAGGGAAATTGATATCACTGAGCAACCATATGAACTGGCCAGAATAATTGAAAAATGCTACGAAGAACTAGAAAGAGATAGTTTGGGTGGGAAACCAGTAAGACCCCAACTAACAGAAAGTCCTGAAAAGGTCTTTTTTAAAAACACTCTCACTACTAAGAAGTGGGAAAATACTAAACAAACTTCAAATGATAAGCTCTCTCAGTCTGGAGGAAGGTAGGTCTCCTCAAAAGGAGCCCTCTGAAAAGAGGTATACCCTCAGGAACAGGGATAATTTGAGAAAACCTGATAGATATCAAGATACTGATACACATTCCTCTCGTACCTTTCAGACTTCCTCACAGAAATCGGAAAGAAGAGGACGGTCGGAAAATAAGAAAACCGAATTCAGAAAAAAGAAGGTAACATGTCTAAAAATCAGAAATGCCGAGGATCTTGAGGACACAACTCAAGAACGGGGAGTGGGCCCAGACAATGATGGACAGCGCAGCAGAAGTCACCACAGCTCACAAGATCTTGAAGGATCATCTGGAGCCAGTGGACTTGAATGAGTACATTCAAGTTGACACAGCTGACATCAGGGTTAGTGTGCCCCATAAGTTATATGAAGTAACGCTCCGGATGGAGGGGGACATAACTAGAAAAATAAGAGCACTCTTTTGGGAAAAGCTCTCTAAGGGATATGACATTCTTTTAGCTGAAAAAGACTGGTCACCAAAGTTTGTCAGGGAGTGCCCACATGGGGAAGACATCATTATGCCAGCCTTCTCTAATCATATTCCAATTCACTTAAAATACACCGATGCCAAAAAAATGGACTGTAGCCCAGGCTCCAGCATTTTATAAAAATCATGTAGGATGGGCTGAGGATTTCCCTCAACACAAAATCCAGTTAAAAACTCAAACTACTGCACAGATGCAGTATCCAGTTAAGCAAGAAGCTAAAAAACAGGTCAAGGAGATCTTAGATCATACTTGAATACCAAGGGGAGATTGAAACATGCACCTCATCCACGAACAATCCTATGTTTCCTGTCTCCAAACCAGACAATACATATCGTCTAGTTTTGGACAACAGACATTTAAACTCTTGTTGCAAAATCTTTGCAGTACAAAATGCACACAGTGCAGCTCTGATGAATAACATTGTGTGAAAAAAATATAAAACTACATTAGATATTTCTAACGGTTTCTTCTGTCAAAACATTGCACCTGAAAGCAGGAACTTGACTACTTTCTCAATCATGGGGACACAGCGTCACTTCTGTCGTCTCCCCCAAGGATTCAAGAATAGTCTGGGGTAATTTTCAGCCAGAGTAACAGAGTTACTACAAACGTATGATGATGAGGCATTATCTCATGTCGATGACATCTATCTAACAGACGATGATTTGAACACGCACTTGAACAGAGTGAATACCATTATACTTGGATTCGCTTCTGAAGGGTACAAATTCAACTTTAAGAAATCAAGAATTGCCCATCTCAACGTCCTTTTTCTGGGATACGAGTATCAAGTGAAGGCAAAAGCCTGGCAGCCAACTTTTCAGAAAAGTGTGCGCTGCTCCAACCTCCAAAAACGCTGTAAAACTTACAGTCAATTCTAGGTTTCCTGAATTTCGGAAGAACATATATTCTACATTACACAGAAAGGATTAAACCTCTCTACAAATTAATCAAACCTGATTTTAAAACAACTAATTGGAATCAAAAACACACAGAAATTTTGCATTCAGTGCAAACAGATATGTTAGCAACAACACATTTACATACATGCGTAAACGTTCGCAACCTTGTAATCAGAATAATCCCAGGAAGATGCGGATTCATGTACCTAACCTTTAATGAAGGTGAAAAAGTACCAATTGCTCACAAATCACACTTGTACACACAAGCTGAAATGAAATTCACTTCAACAGAAAAAATTCGGACAGCGGTTCAAACTGCAGTAGCAAAAGAGAGAGCTCTCGCACAGGGTAAACGCATAATGGTCGTTACTTCTGTACCTGCCTTAGAAGCAGTGATAAAAGCAAGCATTCCGAATGCAAAGGCTTTACATCCAAGATGGATACAATGGGTTAACTCTCTTGCTGCAACAGACGTTGAATATGTTTTCGACCCCTACTTGATAACACAAGAATTTCTACAATACGAACAAGAATGTCCTCTGCCCGCTGAGATTCTGTCTCTAGTACGAATGCATAATTTATACAGATGGATCAGCACAACCCGCAATTGGGGGAAAACAAGCTTACAGTGCTGCCTGCGCGATTGTTAAAGGTCAGTGGTGCAATGGTAAATTCCAACCTATGGTCACGAAAACACAATTTCTCGGAGACTGTACAGCTCAGCTAGCTAAACTACAGGCTTTCAAGATGGCGCTTCAAAATACCGACCGCGAATCCCCACACTCATAGTGTGAGATTCGTATTACTGCGTTCAATCTTACAATGAATAATTGCAGAACTGGGTTCAAAACAGTTCCAAAGATGCAAAAGGTGGCACAATCAAGCATAAGTTGCTTTGGGAACAAGTAGTTCGATTACAGAAAGAACTACAAAAGACTTATGTGATCCATACACTGAGTCATCAGTGGGAATTCATTGGCTGATGAAGCCTTGAAGGCAGCTGTGCAAACGGCTTCCGTAGCTGCAATCACTCTTTCGAAAACAAAAATAGACAGTGAAATAATGCAGGCTGTCGCCGCTTCCAGTAAAGACAGCGGTAAAACGTTACCAAAAGGCTTTCCACTCAAGTACTCATATATAACTGATAAAATAATGTTCCTTTTGCTCAAATCCCTGGAGTGGGGGATAGAGTAATTCCAATGATGGAACATAGATTAGGACTAATCTTAGCAGCACATGAATGGCTCGCCTCTGCACATGCAGGTGTTTCCGCCACAGTGTCATTATTAAAACAAAGATACTGGTGGCCGCGCATGAGGAAACAGACCAGAAACCATGTTTTGGAATGTGAAGTCTGCCATAAAATGAAGGTTTCGACAGTGAAACACCCGGCACAGACGCCCCTTCTAATTTCAGATAAATCATTATCATGCATTTACCTGTACCACTGTGGTCCCTTACAAAGTGATGGTAACTACAAATATATCATGGTCGCAGTGGATTTCTGCTCAAGATTCATTTGGATGTGGCCTCAGCGCTCGGCTGACGCCCGAACTGTTATAAAAGATTTGCGAGTCTTTATCGGCACATACGCAGTTGGCACGCTACATTCTGACCAGGGTCCTGCCTTTAGCTCCAAAGCTTACAAAGAGGCCTTGGCCAATATTGGCGTTGCATTGCAGTATTAGAGTCCATCCCACCCTGAGGGAAATTCTGTAGTGGAAAGAAAAAACCGGGACATAAAGCAATCTATAACAGCTAGGACATTAGGCTCAGGTGACGGGTGGGTCAAACATCTAATAAGTGTCCAACGTAGTTTAAATAATCTGCCAAGAAATTCTCTGGGTGGAATCACACCATATGAAATCCTCTTTGGTACTAGAATGCTTGTCCAGGATCTCGATCGTTACACTTCAGTGGTGGAACAAAAACCCTTTGATATCAAAGACCGTTTGGCTGTTTTGCAGGACTTAAACGAGCAAAGGAGACGTCAAAGCAACACAATACAGAAGCCAACGACCACTGAAGGAGAACCACACGTCCCAGCAAGGCCTGTCTGGATTCCAAAGATCGGGGTTCTAGTCAGAGAAAAGATCATGGATAAGAAGGAATTTGGGTCTTCTTACAGAAAACCAGTAGCTGTGCTAGCAATCCACGGATCAAGAACAGTGTTACTGCCGCCCCTTGCTGGAAGAAAAGAGAATAGGTTTGTATCCATCGACATGGTCAAACCACATCATGTGGCAGATAATTAATAAGTAGTAGGCCCAGTGGACTACAAAGATGTAGCAGAAGACCACATCTTGCTACTATCCAAGAGGTTCAGACTGAGAGACTAATAACATTTGAAGACTCTGCAGCACAAAACAAAGGACTAAGCATAAAGCAATGGAACTTGTGCCTCTTGAAACCCAAATAACAGTTTGTCAAGAAACTCCTGTCTACAATGATGTAGCATCTGACTACACTAATATGATAAAGAATCCGGTAACCCCAGCGATTTCAAAAAATCCTGATGCAATTCCAACAATTGACAGAACTGCCTCTGGCTATTTCATCAACTTTGATATGTTTTCTGAGGATCCCAGTGAGCCTGAAACGACACCAGCAAATACAAATTTTAAAGATCAAGTAACAGAACTCTTTCAGCAACTTGAAAAAATGTATCTGGTTTCACCATGGGTTGAACTTTGGATTTTGCTTGGCGTACTTTTTCTCCTACTTTGGCTAATCATGGTATTAACTTTGGGAATGCTGCTAAATGGTACAGTAACATGGACACAGCAAGTAAGAACATCAACTTGCTCCTAAAGCCTCACAAATCATCTCAACATGAACAAAGAGACTTGACATCAGTGAACATCACAGCCGTTCCTATACCTGGTGGTATAGCATGGGATAGAACTGGTTATGACATCTATGGTCCGGCAGAGCTGTTGAAGATTCCACATCAATTTAAGGTTTTCTTGAGTGACTTTGTTTCACCCAGCACATTTTCTGATGATTGGGACTTTGAGACTGTTAAGAATATGATGTCAGACTTAGAGATGCCTGCAACATTTACAAAACATGAATACTTGGAAGGTTCATCAGATTATGCACAAATGTATTGTTATAATTATTATGGCCATCATTATTTGCACAAATCTGCAAACCCGAGAAATGTTTATACTTTCAATCAATGGGAACATTGTCCAAATCCACCAAAGGGTAGCTCAAAACATTCTATGATAAATTTCCATACTTCTCAGGTTTTAATACCACAAATCCGGAAATGTTTTACTTGAAAAATGTTAATAAGACAGGAATGAAAAGTATGTTGACCAATACAAAGCAAATTTATTCTGCAGCCTTTTATGCCCAGCTGTCCTCGTTAGGTTTCGACTTTTGGATTGACAATATAGAAACAAAAACTGTCTGGGGATCAAAAGACTGGCAAGTGCAGGGAATAGAAGCTTTATTTCGAGCCTCCATTATCCCTGAACAAATAATGTTTATAAACGACACTGTTCAACAGACATCCTGCCTTGGCCTGGCCAAGATAAAAAATTTGAACAAACTGTCCATACCTACACCTACACCTGATAGTAAAAACACTTCAGAGGGAGGGGCCGATGTAAAAACTATTTTACTTAAAAGCAGAACTGATCCTGATTGGAAAAATGGTTAGTCTGGCCCACAGACACGAATAACTGTCAAGATACATTCCTGAACAAGATACAAGGGTTTTCAGTAACTAGGCCAGATCCAAGATATGTCAAGAGACAACATCCAGGGATAGTAACAACATACAGTGTAGGAAAACTGTGCCTTGAGTGGCTACAAAAATCTACACTTACAGAGGTTAAAGAACACTTATCTTTACTTAAAGATGGCGTTGATTTAAGGGACTTCTTACTAGGTCCTGCGAAACGACATCATAAACGTTTCATATACGCAGGTATATATGCCATTTATAACGAAGCTTGGAAAGCGACACAGGCAGAGACTGCAGAAAGAATGCGAGAAATTGATCGTATTAATTTAGAGAAAGCACTCTCTGTAGTTGACAATCGGTTAACGACCCTGTCATCCGGAATTTATTCTTTGGACAGCATAGTATCATCTGCCATAGACATAATGGAACAGGACTTGCTCATGCTACAGCATAGACAGTCTCAATTACGTTCTATAATGCTTTCAGGCTGGCTGTTGCAAAATCTTCTTTCTGGATATGTGCCATGGCGTCTAATCAACACCACGTCATTGTTTTCTGTATTTAACCTTACAGATAAACAAATCACTCTGGCACAAAGAGGAGCAGACTATACGGTGCTCACCATTGAAAAACTGGAAAGATTACCATTAACTGTTTCGGAAAAACCTGCAACAGAATGGATAATACACGGGATAATCACTCTGCCTGTCACAATTTTTAATTTTCAATACTGTTTGAAACATATACCAGTCGCCGTGTATGAAAGGTTGGGTAAGGAATACATAAAGTCAACCTGGGAATTACCATACAAACACAAATGTTGGAGTGGGGAAAAGAAGTATTTCTTAGTGGTACACAATGTTAGAGCGCACTAAGCGGTACACTTTTATGCCAGGGTATTAATTTACATGGAGCCTGTGAAGGTTCTTCAAACAACTTATCCTGCCACCTGCAAGGTTCTCCAGCAGCAGTGATAGATCCAATTATTAGGCAGCTTTCTAACTTTCTAGCTGTATAATGTTGAATGATCACAGCTGTTGTGGAATGATGCCAGGAATAGCCTATCTCATAACTGTGTCAGTCAGGGTCGCTTGTTGTATGCAAGTATTGTTTCCTAAAGCTAAGACAGACGGGGAGTCGCCGTTATGGCCTTCACTGAACATCTCTTCTATTCGAATTGATACTTCAAGCCAGAGTTCTTCAAACTTTTGAAGGTTGAGCCCCCCAGCTGATTTTTTTTAGATGTTGGGCCCCCCCAGCACCTGACAGAAATTTTCGGAATCGACCGCCATGCGCACATTCCGGGCATATCCAGCAAATAATGTTCAATACAATAAGAGTGTTTAGTAAACTGCAGGTATGTGAGTGAGTGTGGTGAAATGACAGAGGCTTATAACGCAGCCTAAAACACCACTTTCCAGGATAAAATGTTCATAAATTGTTCATAGATGTTTCCTTTTGTAATTTAGGACGAAAACCTTAATGGGGCACAACATGCCCATACTTGTGTACAGGGGTGAGTGAGGTGACCATATGAATTTGGGTGCGCATGTTAGTGCAGAGTGGGACGAATTAATGTATGGTTAGTGGTGGGCTTATTGGAGTGAGATTGCAGATTGAGCAGTGAGGAGGACAGGTGAGTAAAGTGTCATGACTGGAGGTTGAGTAGTGTGCTCGTGCGACTGCGGGGTGAGGTACAGAGTGAACAGCGCTAGTGCATTGTGAGTGCAGAGTGATCACTGTGAGTGGAGGGTAAGTGGGTAAATGGTGTGAGTGCAGGATGTATGACGTTACAACGCATGCTTTTACAGCGCATGCCATTACGACGCAGGTTTTACAACGCAAGTCGTTACAACGACTTGCGTTGGGGGGCGCTGGATAGTGAATAGTTTAATTTACTATTCCAACTCCAGTCCCTGTGGGTAGTAGGGAAGGTGTTGGATAGTAATTAAACTATTCCCTATCCTAGAGCGCCCTCCAGCGCAATTCGTTGTAATGATTTGCGTTGTAAAAGTTGCATCATAATGGTAGTGCGTTGTAAAAGTTGCATTGCAAAGGATGTTTCCCGTGAGTGCATGGTGATCAGTGTGAGTGCAGGATGAGCGGGTGAATGGTGTGAGTGCATGGTGATCAGTGTGATTGCAGGGTGAGCGGGTGAATGGTGTGCGTGCATGGTGATCAGTGTGAGAGCATTGTGATTGCTTTGAGTGCAGAGTGATCACTGTGAGTGCAGAGTGATCACTGTGAGTGGAGGGTAAGTGGGTGAATGTTGTGAGCGCATGGTGATCAGTGTGATTGCAGGGTGAGCGAGTGAATGGTGTGCGTGCATGGTGTTCAGTGTGAGAGCATTGTGATTGCTGTGAGTGCAGAGTGATCACTGTGAGTGCAGAGTGATCACTGTGAGTGGAGGGTAAGTGGGTGAATGTTGTGAGTGCACGGTGATCAGTGTGAGCGCATTGTGATCGCTGTGAGTGCAGAGTGATCACTGTGAGTGCAGAGTGATCACCGTGAGTTGAGGGTAAGTGGGTGAATGGTGTGAGTGCATGGTGATCGCTGGGAGTGCAGGGTGAACGTGAAAGTGAAGGACGAGAATGAGGAGTGAGTGGTCTGAATGCAGGGTGCATTACCAGACACTTGAAGTAACTCAGCATGTTATTGACAGCAACGAAGGGTTTCAAATGTGTTAAACTATTGCTATTATGGCAGTAACCAGGGATCAGGGTGGAGGAATTAAATAATGTGCTGATCCCTCAACAAACTTCCAGTCTCATGATTAGGGTTGCCAGCTCATTATTTTAATGTCACAGATGGTATAAAAATAAGCAGTCACCTAAAGTTGTATTTTCAGCACTTGTCTGTGCAGACTTTGAACAGCAAATATAAATTAAAAGAATTTTTAATTGTTTTCTAGAGCTGCCTCAATAATCCATGACTGATAATAAAAGGGAATAAAGACAGAAAAGTAACATTAAAAATGAATACATACTTCTTATTTATAACCATATTTAGCAATGTACAGGCTGTTTAAACAACACATGGTTGGCTGGCATTTTGCGCGCCTGCCAGTTTAATTTTAAAAGAAACTTTCAGGGACGTTTTAGGGATTTTGGGGGCTCTGGGCGAAATGTATTTTGGGGGCCCCTGTTCGGACCAGCTTTGATTTTATGATCCAGTCTCAGCTCTTTCATGCCTTCTTTGGTCAAATACTAAATGTGTGTACATCTAATATTCAGGGATAGTGATGTGTGTTTTCAGTATGTAACACAACAGCAGTTCACTAATTTTACTGCAAATAATCTCGGTCACACCCTCTCATTTCTCATATGTGAGGTCCTGTATTGAGCTATAATAAACTTTTTTAATGGATGTTGCATGACACAAACACATTTTGTCTGCAAAATGTCTGTAATAGACTCTTACACATTAAAAATGAATGATAGTAAAACGCTATTTACAACATTGTGTTAAAAAATTATTCAAGGTAATGAGGGCAAGACTCTGCAAGAGCTGGCTCTTTCAAACCCCCCCCACCTCCCACCCCCTTTGAAAGGCTGGGGCCCTGGCCCAGAGCCCGCTTTGCCCATGCTTAAAACTTCTATGGAAACTATCTCCTTTCTGGGAAGAGCTAACTCTCTCAGGAGGGGGTTAATTCCTACAGCTGAAATGCTTCAGCTGCAGTGGGAGGCAAGGGGTCTCCTCTGCTAAAACTGAAAGCGTGTCTGTTTGTTTTCTTTCGGGTTTTAGCATAGGAGACCCATAGCCTCCCACTGCAGCTCGAGCATGTCAGCGACTAATTAACCCCCTCCTGGGAGAGTTATCAAGACACAAGAATAGGTTGATTTCCCCTCCAACCATCCCGGAGTAAACGCTAAGAAGGCTTGGGACGGACGCAGGAAACAAAGAGACGACTGGAGTGGAGTTCGCGCCCCCCATGGGATGGTGTCACGCCCCCCCAGGGGGGCGCGCCCCACAGATTGAGGAACTCTGCTTTAAGCAGAATGAAAGCCATTCTTTTACAAAAAACTGTGCCACTGACCTCGTCCACAGAGACGTATGAACTATAACTTGCAAGGTCCTCTACAGAGATCAATGCACTTTTATCCACAAACTGTACAATACATTTCGTAGAAATGTTAGGTCGTATCTTAAACATGTCTGATACCAGAGGTATTGTACATGTATTTAAGACAGTTTTTTTCGAACTGTTAGCACCATTTGAGGCAGTCCTCTGCATTTTTCCAAACTCCGTGCACTCTGTGTTCGGCGGCCTGCCTCTCATTTTGGGACTCATAGCAGGAATACTATTCTTGTTCCTTCCGCTCCGATATGGCAAGTCCGGTCAGCAGCGATACCCAGATTACCATAGAGAACACTCTCCTGGCAATTAAGTGTCGTGAGCGCATGATACAGATCCTGGGCCTGGCTCGGCTAAGAGACCTGAATACCACGTGGTTCCTATCATTCCGACCAATCTGGCAAGATTGGATCTTACCTGGTCTACGATGCCTGCTATGTGGAGAAGAATGCATGTTGGACGTCTGTCTAACACTTCCATCAGCACTGCCAACGGATGTTGATACGTTGCTTGGTTCGGTAACGGCCCATGTATCGTGTTGTCCTCAGTGGCTACCAATCCTGAGGACGGCATTCATTGAGATCTCACAGAGGCAATCTGCTGAGGTGAGATACGTGGATCGACAGGCACACAGGTACCATCTCAATCTCCGACGAACATTGCTAATGCAGCTAACGCTGACGGCAATGCTTCACATTTTTGTGCTATCGGTTTACTTAATGAAGTGGTCCAACTTTTACCTACTGTGGTAGACAATTTCTTTGCCAGCTTAGAAGATTTAATGTTTTCTCCAAAAAACGAGAATGACTTTTGAAGTTAGCACACAACGTTATATGGGACTCTGTATTCGACCTTCACTTTTCAAAACAAAACTTCCAACTTTAAGAACTCTATTTTTCTGCGATTTGACTTTTTCCACAATTGAATTTTTTTTGGCACAAAGTAATCTGCTTAAAGTAGAACTATTCTTAGAGAACAAGAATTCTTTGAAACACTTCCAAATGACAATATTTGACCCTGACCACAACCTAAACAGTATATATGTTCTGTCATGGAATGGTCTCGACCTTTCTTCTGTATTTAAGAGCCCTTTCATGAATGTTATTTCATGACTCATTCTGATAAGCATTTTTCAATGTCACACTACATGCTTTGAATGAAAATATTGCTTTTTAAAATGCATACAGGACAAATGCTCATCTTTCATGTACAGCCATTTCGAATGCATTCTATGTATTTTTGGAAGGATTTTTACACATCATGCTGTAGATATGTTTAAAAAATGCTTAGAATTTAGTAATATTGAACATAATAAAGTGGAGTGGGTGTTGTGTAGCATTTTAGTATCCAATAGTAATTTACCGATTCATGCCCTTATATAGCTATAATTCACATTGCCCTTATATAGGCATAGAAATCACGCCCATGTTTAGACATAACCCAGCCAGTCCAAATACAGGCATGGCTACTTCCACTAGTTCCAAAACCCCCCAACGATTTCTTGGAAAATTCGGCTTCAGCAGTCAGGGACATCCACTTACTTGAATATTGATTTGCCCTAGAAAACATGGAGTTTTCAAAGAACTACCATTCCTTTGGGGTTCTTTGATGAGGTTATTATGTCCGACTTTACATCAAACTAGGCACCTTCAAGGTATAAATATGCCTACACTTGCCCTAGCAAACACACAGTGATTCGGAGAAGCTCGACTATCTACTTGCCCGACGCAGCTCGATACAGTAAGTGCCGAAGGAAGCCGACCCTCCAGCTGATGCACTGAAAGAGAAGCTGTCCTTTCTCTCACTGAGAATCCAGCTCCAGTGTTTCTAAGCTCCCCTCGTGGGGTGTTGGGAAATCGAGTCCGAGACAAATATACCATCACCTCCTTCCTTCTAAAACCAAGGAATGGAGCTGATTAGACCCTAAGATAAATCTTGGTTAGATTCTTGGCAAAGAAAAACGAAACCTATGCTACATCTCACTTACTTCTTCCCTAGTACTAGACTTAGGTTAGGTACATCGGGGTAGGCGTATTTTAGAAGCACCAGTTGAGTACTTTTTAGCTTTGTTATTTACGTATTTATTTATCCATGGTCTAGGAACCATACAATGCTTTTACAGTTTTATTTTATAATACTCTTCTTTCTGTACGCATTATACTTTGCAACCAGTATTACGATTGTAGCAGTTCACTTTACTTGCTTGAGAAAGAAGACTGTTCAATAAACCCTTTTATTGAAAACGCCCGTCTCTCTATTTCTCTGCACCTCTGATGAAACGAAGCATGCACGATTGACTGAGTAAAATATCTATCTAATGTTTCCATGACTCTGAAGATCAGTTTTTTTTGGGGGGAAACAAAGTTGTCATGTTTATGCGGTTGTCAGAAACGAATCCCTTCTTGTTTATTCAAGAAAGTTTCTAGTGACCTCTGAGCTAGCTGGCACTCACAATTAAGTCTAATATATTCGATAGAGACCTAGTAGACATAAGTCCTACGTAAAATCTAAAGGATATGTTATTCCAATGCGCAGAGCCTATTGGGAATATAGGAACTACACTACATGGTGCCCAACGTTTGCTAAGGCACTAATTTAACGCTAGATACTAGAGTAACTAAGTCGTGCTTTTCTCAGAGACCCCTTTTTCCCATAAAACACTCCAATAGACGTCTGGAGTGGGTAAAAGGATAAAATATCCGCCTTTACTGAGTAGGACAAAATCCTATGTATTCGTTTTTGGTTTGATTCAACGTTGAAGGATACAGTGTTCCAAAATATTGTGCAACTTATCTTTATTTCCTTGAAACTTGCTCTGCAAACTTTCAGTCAACAAAATGAGTGGCCCCGAGAACGGTGGAGTTACAGCAGCTGCAGCCGATAATCATCCCGGAAAACCTAAGGAAAACCATCACTATAAAGCTTATAACAAATGGCCTATCACCTAGAGGTGGTAGGGTAATTTTTGTCGTAGAGGCACACGAATATCGGCAGACAGAGGTATTCTATTCATGGATAATCTTCCCTGAAGCAAATGCAGTATCGCATGTGTTTCACTTCCACAAAGTAGAGGATAATCCAACGGAATACGTACCTTTCGAGGACATTGAAATTCCACTAACTTACCAAGAGCATCAGCTCTGGTTTAAAGGCACCCTACAAAATCAAAATCACATTACCAGGCTTGGTCCACTAGGTAGACCAGGAGCAACATGGCCGGTACTAGCCAGCTATACACCACACCCTGACATTGAAGAAATGTCAGATGCGGAACTGTTAGTTCAACTAAAACAACTAATAAAAAGACATAGACAATTGGTTCAATATGTCATGTGACTCGAACAGTCAAACCTCCTATAAGGATTCCACAACAAACCCCTCACCAGGGGAACACAAATAAAATCACACCACAGACTATACAATCGGTCATCTGTAAATTGCCCGCAAAAAGGGAACAAATTCCATTCTGGATAGCTCAAAAAATTACTCAAATCGAGGCAGAATTTCCTGACAGTACACCTCATGAAAAACCCAGAATTTTAACAATCTGTTTACCAATGGGGATTGCACCACACCTGGTGGACTGCGACACTTGGGGTACAGTCTTTGCTGCAATCTACACAAAAACACATGGTGTTCCGTCTATGCCGGTTATACCAGACATCCTGAAACAGATTCAAAATGAATACGGGGCAGAGCCTGCTTTAAATCTGGGTATGAAATTACTGAAAGATTTCAAACAGGTCTCAGCTATAATATTAGCTAATATTAAAGGTGAAGCAGAATCAGTGGCGATCCGCCAAAAAAAGGGAAATTGATATCACTGAGCAACCATATGAACTGGCCAGAATAATTGAAAAATGCTACGAAGAACTAGAAAGAGATAGTTTGGGTGGGAAACCAGTAAGACCCCAACTAACAGAAAGTCCTGAAAAGGTCTTTTTTAAAAACACTCTCACTACTAAGAAGTGGGAAAATACTAAACAAACTTCAAATGATAAGCTCTCTCAGTCTGGAGGAAGGTAGGTCTCCTCAAAAGGAGCCCTCTGAAAAGAGGTATACCCTCAGGAACAGGGATAATTTGAGAAAACCTGATAGATATCAAGATACTGATACACATTCCTCTCGTACCTTTCAGACTTCCTCACAGAAATCGGAAAGAAGAGGACGGTCGGAAAATAAGAAAACCGAATTCAGAAAAAAGAAGGTAACATGTCTAAAAATCAGAAATGCCGAGGATCTTGAGGACACAACTCAAGAACGGGGAGTGGGCCCAGACAATGATGGACAGCGCAGCAGAAGTCACCACAGCTCACAAGATCTTGAAGGATCATCTGGAGCCAGTGGACTTGAATGAGTACATTCAAGTTGACACAGCTGACATCAGGGTTAGTGTGCCCCATAAGTTATATGAAGTAACGCTCCGGATGGAGGGGGACATAACTAGAAAAATAAGAGCACTCTTTTGGGAAAAGCTCTCTAAGGGATATGACATTCTTTTAGCTGAAAAAGACTGGTCACCAAAGTTTGTCAGGGAGTGCCCACATGGGGAAGACATCATTATGCCAGCCTTCTCTAATCATATTCCAATTCACTTAAAATACACCGATGCCAAAAAAATGGACTGTAGCCCAGGCTCCAGCATTTTATAAAAATCATGTAGGATGGGCTGAGGATTTCCCTCAACACAAAATCCAGTTAAAAACTCAAACTACTGCACAGATGCAGTATCCAGTTAAGCAAGAAGCTAAAAAACAGGTCAAGGAGATCTTAGATCATACTTGAATACCAAGGGGAGATTGAAACATGCACCTCATCCACGAACAATCCTATGTTTCCTGTCTCCAAACCAGACAATACATATCGTCTAGTTTTGGACAACAGACATTTAAACTCTTGTTGCAAAATCTTTGCAGTACAAAATGCACACAGTGCAGCTCTGATGAATAACATTGTGTGAAAAAAATATAAAACTACATTAGATATTTCTAACGGTTTCTTCTGTCAAAACATTGCACCTGAAAGCAGGAACTTGACTACTTTCTCAATCATGGGGACACAGCGTCACTTCTGTCGTCTCCCCCAAGGATTCAAGAATAGTCTGGGGTAATTTTCAGCCAGAGTAACAGAGTTACTACAAACGTATGATGATGAGGCATTATCTCATGTCGATGACATCTATCTAACAGACGATGATTTGAACACGCACTTGAACAGAGTGAATACCATTATACTTGGATTCGCTTCTGAAGGGTACAAATTCAACTTTAAGAAATCAAGAATTGCCCATCTCAACGTCCTTTTTCTGGGATACGAGTATCAAGTGAAGGCAAAAGCCTGGCAGCCAACTTTTCAGAAAAGTGTGCGCTGCTCCAACCTCCAAAAACGCTGTAAAACTTACAGTCAATTCTAGGTTTCCTGAATTTCGGAAGAACATATATTCTACATTACACAGAAAGGATTAAACCTCTCTACAAATTAATCAAACCTGATTTTAAAACAACTAATTGGAATCAAAAACACACAGAAATTTTGCATTCAGTGCAAACAGATATGTTAGCAACAACACATTTACATACATGCGTAAACGTTCGCAACCTTGTAATCAGAATAATCCCAGGAAGATGCGGATTCATGTACCTAACCTTTAATGAAGGTGAAAAAGTACCAATTGCTCACAAATCACACTTGTACACACAAGCTGAAATGAAATTCACTTCAACAGAAAAAATTCGGACAGCGGTTCAAACTGCAGTAGCAAAAGAGAGAGCTCTCGCACAGGGTAAACGCATAATGGTCGTTACTTCTGTACCTGCCTTAGAAGCAGTGATAAAAGCAAGCATTCCGAATGCAAAGGCTTTACATCCAAGATGGATACAATGGGTTAACTCTCTTGCTGCAACAGACGTTGAATATGTTTTCGACCCCTACTTGATAACACAAGAATTTCTACAATACGAACAAGAATGTCCTCTGCCCGCTGAGATTCTGTCTCTAGTACGAATGCATAATTTATACAGATGGATCAGCACAACCCGCAATTGGGGGAAAACAAGCTTACAGTGCTGCCTGCGCGATTGTTAAAGGTCAGTGGTGCAATGGTAAATTCCAACCTATGGTCACGAAAACACAATTTCTCGGAGACTGTACAGCTCAGCTAGCTAAACTACAGGCTTTCAAGATGGCGCTTCAAAATACCGACCGCGAATCCCCACACTCATAGTGTGAGATTCGTATTACTGCGTTCAATCTTACAATGAATAATTGCAGAACTGGGTTCAAAACAGTTCCAAAGATGCAAAAGGTGGCACAATCAAGCATAAGTTGCTTTGGGAACAAGTAGTTCGATTACAGAAAGAACTACAAAAGACTTATGTGATCCATACACTGAGTCATCAGTGGGAATTCATTGGCTGATGAAGCCTTGAAGGCAGCTGTGCAAACGGCTTCCGTAGCTGCAATCACTCTTTCGAAAACAAAAATAGACAGTGAAATAATGCAGGCTGTCGCCGCTTCCAGTAAAGACAGCGGTAAAACGTTACCAAAAGGCTTTCCACTCAAGTACTCATATATAACTGATAAAATAATGTTCCTTTTGCTCAAATCCCTGGAGTGGGGGATAGAGTAATTCCAATGATGGAACATAGATTAGGACTAATCTTAGCAGCACATGAATGGCTCGCCTCTGCACATGCAGGTGTTTCCGCCACAGTGTCATTATTAAAACAAAGATACTGGTGGCCGCGCATGAGGAAACAGACCAGAAACCATGTTTTGGAATGTGAAGTCTGCCATAAAATGAAGGTTTCGACAGTGAAACACCCGGCACAGACGCCCCTTCTAATTTCAGATAAATCATTATCATGCATTTACCTGTACCACTGTGGTCCCTTACAAAGTGATGGTAACTACAAATATATCATGGTCGCAGTGGATTTCTGCTCAAGATTCATTTGGATGTGGCCTCAGCGCTCGGCTGACGCCCGAACTGTTATAAAAGATTTGCGAGTCTTTATCGGCACATACGCAGTTGGCACGCTACATTCTGACCAGGGTCCTGCCTTTAGCTCCAAAGCTTACAAAGAGGCCTTGGCCAATATTGGCGTTGCATTGCAGTATTAGAGTCCATCCCACCCTGAGGGAAATTCTGTAGTGGAAAGAAAAAACCGGGACATAAAGCAATCTATAACAGCTAGGACATTAGGCTCAGGTGACGGGTGGGTCAAACATCTAATAAGTGTCCAACGTAGTTTAAATAATCTGCCAAGAAATTCTCTGGGTGGAATCACACCATATGAAATCCTCTTTGGTACTAGAATGCTTGTCCAGGATCTCGATCGTTACACTTCAGTGGTGGAACAAAAACCCTTTGATATCAAAGACCGTTTGGCTGTTTTGCAGGACTTAAACGAGCAAAGGAGACGTCAAAGCAACACAATACAGAAGCCAACGACCACTGAAGGAGAACCACACGTCCCAGCAAGGCCTGTCTGGATTCCAAAGATCGGGGTTCTAGTCAGAGAAAAGATCATGGATAAGAAGGAATTTGGGTCTTCTTACAGAAAACCAGTAGCTGTGCTAGCAATCCACGGATCAAGAACAGTGTTACTGCCGCCCCTTGCTGGAAGAAAAGAGAATAGGTTTGTATCCATCGACATGGTCAAACCACATCATGTGGCAGATAATTAATAAGTAGTAGGCCCAGTGGACTACAAAGATGTAGCAGAAGACCACATCTTGCTACTATCCAAGAGGTTCAGACTGAGAGACTAATAACATTTGAAGACTCTGCAGCACAAAACAAAGGACTAAGCATAAAGCAATGGAACTTGTGCCTCTTGAAACCCAAATAACAGTTTGTCAAGAAACTCCTGTCTACAATGATGTAGCATCTGACTACACTAATATGATAAAGAATCCGGTAACCCCAGCGATTTCAAAAAATCCTGATGCAATTCCAACAATTGACAGAACTGCCTCTGGCTATTTCATCAACTTTGATATGTTTTCTGAGGATCCCAGTGAGCCTGAAACGACACCAGCAAATACAAATTTTAAAGATCAAGTAACAGAACTCTTTCAGCAACTTGAAAAAATGTATCTGGTTTCACCATGGGTTGAACTTTGGATTTTGCTTGGCGTACTTTTTCTCCTACTTTGGCTAATCATGGTATTAACTTTGGGAATGCTGCTAAATGGTACAGTAACATGGACACAGCAAGTAAGAACATCAACTTGCTCCTAAAGCCTCACAAATCATCTCAACATGAACAAAGAGACTTGACATCAGTGAACATCACAGCCGTTCCTATACCTGGTGGTATAGCATGGGATAGAACTGGTTATGACATCTATGGTCCGGCAGAGCTGTTGAAGATTCCACATCAATTTAAGGTTTTCTTGAGTGACTTTGTTTCACCCAGCACATTTTCTGATGATTGGGACTTTGAGACTGTTAAGAATATGATGTCAGACTTAGAGATGCCTGCAACATTTACAAAACATGAATACTTGGAAGGTTCATCAGATTATGCACAAATGTATTGTTATAATTATTATGGCCATCATTATTTGCACAAATCTGCAAACCCGAGAAATGTTTATACTTTCAATCAATGGGAACATTGTCCAAATCCACCAAAGGGTAGCTCAAAACATTCTATGATAAATTTCCATACTTCTCAGGTTTTAATACCACAAATCCGGAAATGTTTTACTTGAAAAATGTTAATAAGACAGGAATGAAAAGTATGTTGACCAATACAAAGCAAATTTATTCTGCAGCCTTTTATGCCCAGCTGTCCTCGTTAGGTTTCGACTTTTGGATTGACAATATAGAAACAAAAACTGTCTGGGGATCAAAAGACTGGCAAGTGCAGGGAATAGAAGCTTTATTTCGAGCCTCCATTATCCCTGAACAAATAATGTTTATAAACGACACTGTTCAACAGACATCCTGCCTTGGCCTGGCCAAGATAAAAAATTTGAACAAACTGTCCATACCTACACCTACACCTGATAGTAAAAACACTTCAGAGGGAGGGGCCGATGTAAAAACTATTTTACTTAAAAGCAGAACTGATCCTGATTGGAAAAATGGTTAGTCTGGCCCACAGACACGAATAACTGTCAAGATACATTCCTGAACAAGATACAAGGGTTTTCAGTAACTAGGCCAGATCCAAGATATGTCAAGAGACAACATCCAGGGATAGTAACAACATACAGTGTAGGAAAACTGTGCCTTGAGTGGCTACAAAAATCTACACTTACAGAGGTTAAAGAACACTTATCTTTACTTAAAGATGGCGTTGATTTAAGGGACTTCTTACTAGGTCCTGCGAAACGACATCATAAACGTTTCATATACGCAGGTATATATGCCATTTATAACGAAGCTTGGAAAGCGACACAGGCAGAGACTGCAGAAAGAATGCGAGAAATTGATCGTATTAATTTAGAGAAAGCACTCTCTGTAGTTGACAATCGGTTAACGACCCTGTCATCCGGAATTTATTCTTTGGACAGCATAGTATCATCTGCCATAGACATAATGGAACAGGACTTGCTCATGCTACAGCATAGACAGTCTCAATTACGTTCTATAATGCTTTCAGGCTGGCTGTTGCAAAATCTTCTTTCTGGATATGTGCCATGGCGTCTAATCAACACCACGTCATTGTTTTCTGTATTTAACCTTACAGATAAACAAATCACTCTGGCACAAAGAGGAGCAGACTATACGGTGCTCACCATTGAAAAACTGGAAAGATTACCATTAACTGTTTCGGAAAAACCTGCAACAGAATGGATAATACACGGGATAATCACTCTGCCTGTCACAATTTTTAATTTTCAATACTGTTTGAAACATATACCAGTCGCCGTGTATGAAAGGTTGGGTAAGGAATACATAAAGTCAACCTGGGAATTACCATACAAACACAAATGTTGGAGTGGGGAAAAGAAGTATTTCTTAGTGGTACACAATGTTAGAGCGCACTAAGCGGTACACTTTTATGCCAGGGTATTAATTTACATGGAGCCTGTGAAGGTTCTTCAAACAACTTATCCTGCCACCTGCAAGGTTCTCCAGCAGCAGTGATAGATCCAATTATTAGGCAGCTTTCTAACTTTCTAGCTGTATAATGTTGAATGATCACAGCTGTTGTGGAATGATGCCAGGAATAGCCTATCTCATAACTGTGTCAGTCAGGGTCGCTTGTTGTATGCAAGTATTGTTTCCTAAAGCTAAGACAGACGGGGAGTCGCCGTTATGGCCTTCACTGAACATCTCTTCTATTGGAATTGATACTTCAAGCCAGAGTTCTTCAAACTTTTGAAGGTTGAGCCCCCCAGCTGATTTTTTTTAGATGTTGGGCCCCCCCAGCACCTGACAGAAATTTTCGGAATCGACCGCCATGCGCACATTCCGGGCATATCCAGCAAATAATGTTCAATACAATAAGAGTGTTTAGTAAACTGCAGGTATGTGAGTGAGTGTGGTGAAATGACAGAGGCTTATAACGCAGCCTAAAACACCACTTTCCAGGATAAAATGTTCATAAATTGTTCATAGATGTTTCCTTTTGTAATTTAGGACGAAAACCTTAATGGGGCACAACATGCCCATACTTGTGTACAGGGGTGAGTGAGGTGACCATATGAATTTGGGTGCGCATGTTAGTGCAGAGTGGGACGAATTAATGTATGGTTAGTGGTGGGCTTATTGGAGTGAGATTGCAGATTGAGCAGTGAGGAGGACAGGTGAGTAAAGTGTCATGACTGGAGGTTGAGTAGTGTGCTCGTGCGACTGCGGGGTGAGGTACAGAGTGAACAGCGCTAGTGCATTGTGAGTGCAGAGTGATCACTGTGAGTGGAGGGTAAGTGGGTAAATGGTGTGAGTGCAGGATGTATGACGTTACAACGCATGCTTTTACAGCGCATGCCATTACGACGCAGGTTTTACAACGCAAGTCGTTACAACGACTTGCGTTGGGGGGCGCTGGATAGTGAATAGTTTAATTTACTATTCCAACTCCAGTCCCTGTGGGTAGTAGGGAAGGTGTTGGATAGTAATTAAACTATTCCCTATCCTAGAGCGCCCTCCAGCGCAATTCGTTGTAATGATTTGCGTTGTAAAAGTTGCATCATAATGGTAGTGCGTTGTAAAAGTTGCATTGCAAAGGATGTTTCCCGTGAGTGCATGGTGATCAGTGTGAGTGCAGGATGAGCGGGTGAATGGTGTGAGTGCATGGTGATCAGTGTGATTGCAGGGTGAGCGGGTGAATGGTGTGCGTGCATGGTGATCAGTGTGAGAGCATTGTGATTGCTTTGAGTGCAGAGTGATCACTGTGAGTGCAGAGTGATCACTGTGAGTGGAGGGTAAGTGGGTGAATGTTGTGAGCGCATGGTGATCAGTGTGATTGCAGGGTGAGCGAGTGAATGGTGTGCGTGCATGGTGTTCAGTGTGAGAGCATTGTGATTGCTGTGAGTGCAGAGTGATCACTGTGAGTGCAGAGTGATCACTGTGAGTGGAGGGTAAGTGGGTGAATGTTGTGAGTGCACGGTGATCAGTGTGAGCGCATTGTGATCGCTGTGAGTGCAGAGTGATCACTGTGAGTGCAGAGTGATCACCGTGAGTTGAGGGTAAGTGGGTGAATGGTGTGAGTGCATGGTGATCGCTGGGAGTGCAGGGTGAACGTGAAAGTGAAGGACGAGAATGAGGAGTGAGTGGTCTGAATGCAGGGTGCATTACCAGACACTTGAAGTAACTCAGCATGTTATTGACAGCAACGAAGGGTTTCAAATGTGTTAAACTATTGCTATTATGGCAGTAACCAGGGATCAGGGTGGAGGAATTAAATAATGTGCTGATCCCTCAACAAACTTCCAGTCTCATGATTAGGGTTGCCAGCTCATTATTTTAATGTCACAGATGGTATAAAAATAAGCAGTCACCTAAAGTTGTATTTTCAGCACTTGTCTGTGCAGACTTTGAACAGCAAATATAAATTAAAAGAATTTTTAATTGTTTTCTAGAGCTGCCTCAATAATCCATGACTGATAATAAAAGGGAATAAAGACAGAAAAGTAACATTAAAAATGAATACATACTTCTTATTTATAACCATATTTAGCAATGTACAGGCTGTTTAAACAACACATGGTTGGCTGGCATTTTGCGCGCCTGCCAGTTTAATTTTAAAAGAAACTTTCAGGGACGTTTTAGGGATTTTGGGGGCTCTGGGCGAAATGTATTTTGGGGGCCCCTGTTCGGACCAGCTTTGATTTTATGATCCAGTCTCAGCTCTTTCATGCCTTCTTTGGTCAAATACTAAATGTGTGTACATCTAATATTCAGGGATAGTGATGTGTGTTTTCAGTATGTAACACAACAGCAGTTCACTAATTTTACTGCAAATAATCTCGGTCACACCCTCTCATTTCTCATATGTGAGGTCCTGTATTGAGCTATAATAAACTTTTTTAATGGATGTTGCATGACACAAACACATTTTGTCTGCAAAATGTCTGTAATAGACTCTTACACATTAAAAATGAATGATAGTAAAACGCTATTTACAACATTGTGTTAAAAAATTATTCAAGGTAATGAGGGCAAGACTCTGCAAGAGCTGGCTCTTTCAAACCCCCCCCCACCTCCCACCCCCTTTGAAAGGCTGGGGCCCTGGCCCAGAGCCCGCTTTGCCCATGCTTAAAACTTCTATGGAAACTATCTCCTTTCTGGGAAGAGCTAACTCTCTCAGGAGGGGGTTAATTCCTACAGCTGAAATGCTTCAGCTGCAGTGGGAGGCAAGGGGTCTCCTCTGCTAAAACTGAAAGCGTGTCTGTTTGTTTTCTTTCGGGTTTTAGCATAGGAGACCCATAGCCTCCCACTGCAGCTCGAGCATGTCAGCGACTAATTAACCCCCTCCTGGGAGAGTTATCAAGACACAAGAATAGGTTGATTTCCCCTCCAACCATCCCGGAGTAAACGCTAAGAAGGCTTGGGACGGACGCAGGAAACAAAGAGACGACTGGAGTGGAGTTCGCGCCCCCCATGGGATGGTGTCACGCCCCCCCAGGGGGGCGCGCCCCACAGATTGAGGAACTCTGCTTTAAGCAGAATGAAAGCCATTCTTTTACAAAAAACTGTGCCACTGACCTCGTCCACAGAGACGTATGAACTATAACTTGCAAGGTCCTCTACAGAGATCAATGCACTTTTATCCACAAACTGTACAATACATTTCGTAGAAATGTTAGGTCGTATCTTAAACATGTCTGATACCAGAGGTATTGTACATGTATTTAAGACAGTTTTTTTCGAACTGTTAGCACCATTTGAGGCAGTCCTCTGCATTTTTCCAAACTCCGTGCACTCTGTGTTCGGCGGCCTGCCTCTCATTTTGGGACTCATAGCAGGAATACTATTCTTGTTCCTTCCGCTCCGATATGGCAAGTCCGGTCAGCAGCGATACCCAGATTACCATAGAGAACACTCTCCTGGCAATTAAGTGTCGTGAGCGCATGATACAGATCCTGGGCCTGGCTCGGCTAAGAGACCTGAATACCACGTGGTTCCTATCATTCCGACCAATCTGGCAAGATTGGATCTTACCTGGTCTACGATGCCTGCTATGTGGAGAAGAATGCATGTTGGACGTCTGTCTAACACTTCCTTCAGCACTGCCAACGGATGTTGATACGTTGCTTGGTTCGGTAACGGCCCATGTATCGTGTTGTCCTCAGTGGCTACCAATCCTGAGGACGGCATTCATTGAGATCTCACAGAGGCAATCTGCTGAGGTGAGATACGTGGATCGACAGGCACACAGGTACCATCTCAATCTCCGACGAACATTGCTAATGCAGCTAACGCTGACGGCAATGCTTCACATTTTTGTGCTATCGGTTTACTTAATGAAGTGGTCCAACTTTTACCTACTGTGGTAGACAATTTCTTTGCCAGCTTAGAAGATTTAATGTTTTCTCCAAAAAACGAGAATGACTTTTGAAGTTAGCACACAACGTTATATGGGACTCTGTATTCGACCTTCACTTTTCAAAACAAAACTTCCAACTTTAAGAACTCTATTTTTCTGCGATTTGACTTTTTCCACAATTGAATTTTTTTTGGCACAAAGTAATCTGCTTAAAGTAGAACTATTCTTAGAGAACAAGAATTCTTTGAAACACTTCCAAATGACAATATTTGACCCTGACCACAACCTAAACAGTATATATGTTCTGTCATGGAATGGTCTCGACCTTTCTTCTGTATTTAAGAGCCCTTTCATGAATGTTATTTCATGACTCATTCTGATAAGCATTTTTCAATGTCACACTACATGCTTTGAATGAAAATATTGCTTTTTAAAATGCATACAGGACAAATGCTCATCTTTCATGTACAGCCATTTCGAATGCATTCTATGTATTTTTGGAAGGATTTTTACACATCATGCTGTAGATATGTTTAAAAAATGCTTAGAATTTAGTAATATTGAACATAATAAAGTGGAGTGGGTGTTGTGTAGCATTTTAGTATCCAATAGTAATTTACCGATTCATGCCCTTATATAGCTATAATTCACATTGCCCTTATATAGGCATAGAAATCACGCCCATGTTTAGACATAACCCAGCCAGTCCAAATACAGGCATGGCTACTTCCACTAGTTCCAAAACCCCCCAACGATTTCTTGGAAAATTCGGCTTCAGCAGTCAGGGACATCCACTTACTTGAATATTGATTTGCCCTAGAAAACATGGAGTTTTCAAAGAACTACCATTCCTTTGGGGTTCTTTGATGAGGTTATTATGTCCGACTTTACATCAAACTAGGCACCTTCAAGGTATAAATATGCCTACACTTGCCCTAGCAAACACACAGTGATTCGGAGAAGCTCGACTATCTACTTGCCCGACGCAGCTCGATACAGTAAGTGCCAAAGGAAGCCGACCCTCCAGCTGATGCACTGAAAGAGAAGCTGTCCTTTCTCTCACTGAGAATCCAGCTCCAGTGTTTCTAAGCTCCCCTCGTGGGGTGTTGGGAAATCGAGTCCGAGACAAATATACCATCACCTCCTTCCTTCTAAAACCAAGGAATGGAGCTGATTAGACCCTAAGATAAATCTTGGTTAGATTCTTGGCAAAGAAAAACGAAACCTATGCTACATCTCACTTACTTCTTCCCTAGTACTAGACTTAGGTTAGGTACATCGGGGTAGGCGTATTTTAGAAGCACCAGTTGAGTACTTTTTAGCTTTGTTATTTACGTATTTATTTATCCATGGTCTAGGAACCATACAATGCTTTTACAGTTTTATTTTATAATACTCTTCTTTCTGTACGCATTATACTTTGCAACCAGTATTACGATTGTAGCAGTTCACTTTACTTGCTTGAGAAAGAAGACTGTTCAATAAACCCTTTCATGGAAAACGCCAGTCTCTCTATTTCTCTGCACCTCTGATGAAACGAAGCATGCACGATTGACTGAGTAAAATATCTATCTATTGTTTCCACGACTCTGAAGATCAGTTTTATTCTTGGAGAAACAAAATTGTCATGTTTATGCGGTTGTCAGAAACTAATCCCTTCTTGTTTATTCGAGAAAGTTTCTAGTGACCTCTGAGCTAGCTGGCACTCACAATTAAGTCTAATATATTCGGCCTAGTAGACATAAGTCCTATGTCAAATCTATAGGATATGTTATTCCAATGCGTAGAGCATATTGAGATTATAGGAACTACACTACAATAGTGGGAGAGTTTATCAACCTATATGAGTGAGAATAGCTCTGAGATACTGGATACACTTGGTGGAAAATATATCACACAGTTCTCTAAATGCCCCTACCACATCTCATAAGACAGGGTTTTTGAGGACACTGGAATTGCCAATGGCTTGCCACCTGGTGGCATGGATAGAGGCTGGCTTACTATGGGTGGGCGGATGTTATCAAACTGGGAAGCTGATCTCCCTGAAGAACCAGATAGAGGAACATGGGATAGAAGCAACACAATCCCTAACAATTGAGACTGCAATGAGGAACCTGAGGTTAAGATGGGGAGTTGGCTCAGGGGAACAACAGACACATGAAGTGTTATAGCTCCTGTATACGATAGGGAACGGCCATAGGTTAGTAACATGGTTATAAAGATCGCTATTGTTCATTAATAAGCATAGCCCAAAGAATACCAGTACAAAATGGGAGAATAATGTTGGCCAAGAACTCACAAATAGAGAATGGGGAGGTCTTTGGAACATATTTAGACGGTGTAAAAAAAGCAAGGCTGAAATATACCCAGTTCAGATGTTGATGTAATCCATATATGACCCGTACAAGGATACATTTGATCCTGGGCTCTGACTCTATAATGCGACCTAGATATTATTATTCCAGTGCAAGATTCTATCATATGGTTTGGAGCTATAGCTCCATAACAATCTGGAGGGATATAATGGAACATTTGGAGAAGACACTTGAAAGGGAAGATTTAGACGCACCAGGGCCTGATCGCCAGATCAAAAACTAAGAAGGCAGGCAATAGATTTGTGGACCTAGCTTTGGTTTTGATAAAAGGGATTGAAGCACAGCATTTGGAGACGGCAAAGGTACCTCCTCTAGTCGAAAAATGAAATAAAGACATATGCAAATTGGGAAGGAGTGAGAGCTTTTAATTCAATGGGGGAGAAAAGAGAGGGATTCGCAGGAAACTAGTAGCACACTTATGAGACCAGATACTCCCAACCTTTGTGGATTACAAATTGCAAACTAATAGTACATGTTGCAAAGTCATCCTGTGTGCCATGTGCATCCCCACTTTTTTGCTGACTGGTACCAGTGGCAACTGACTCTAACTTTCCCTGGGCTCTGCCTAACCAGGCCCAGGCCAGTGCTATGTAGAAAACAAAAGTGAAAACAGACTATATATTAGGGTACACTTACAATTGTCATGACCTACCCCATAAATCCAAAATATATAATAGATCAGGGGGATTCAAACTACCTCTAAGGCCCTAGTATATAATTTGGCATGACAGTTTAGAGGCCAGCAGCCCTTTCTGCACTTGCACGTGTGCACTGCTGAGCATCTGAGGTCATTGTAAAAGCAGCCATGTGTTGTAGCATTGCTTTTTATAAGTAAATTCACTGCAAACTAGACTTTGGTGGTAGGAGCAATTACAAAGTGATAATCTACAACATTTTGGCAATATTCTGAACTCCCAAGGTTTCTCCTAGGTGTACCAAGGGCAGGGGGTTATGTAATTATAAGGAGGGCCCTTATAAAACATGTTTTATATGTCCTGGAAATAGAGAAATTGCACATTTCACTTCCCACATTGTGGTAACATGCCTCCCAAAATCAACTTTAATGCTATGAGAACTGTGGAGTGTGGCTCTACATTAGAATTGTATTGTATATTCGGAACCTCCAAGGTCTCCCCAAGGTGTTCCGGGAAGGGGGGAGGGGGTGGATTATGCAACTACAAGCAGGACCCTAATAAAATATTTTTGTATGCCCTGGTATCGAAGAAATTGCACATTTCATTTCCCCATTGTAGATACCCAGCCACATAGGATGAAATTGCAATAGTTTATGAACGCATAAATATTGCTTGCAATTACATAAAATATCACTCAAGGACTTAGGAGAATGGTATTGATAAATACCACAATATGCCATTGTTGAATTTATCCTAAAATGTACAGAGAAGTTATAAGACTTTCTTGTCTGTAAGCCAAAATTCAGCCTTCCTTCAGTCATCCCTGATTGGTCAGAGTGAACAGGATTAGCCAGACTGCTTTGATGAAGTGATAAGTGACTCACCCAGGGAGAGAGTTACTGTTGGAGAGAGAGCTCTGCTACACAGGAATGCCAAAGCAGGGGGGAGGGGTCGTAAAGCATGAAGCTTCAAAGGAGGAATAGGACAGGCATGGAATGCCAGGTCCATCTACCCCCTGATAGCAGGCTTAAGGAAGGAATCTGCAGATGTTAGAGGGAGGAGAGCTATGAGCCATCCTGCAGGTTAGCTTAACTAGTTCTTACTCCTCTGCTTAGATATCAACCATGTTGAACTTTGGAGGAATAGTGCTCTCTGGGAGAAGATTATGCCACACTTTGGATGAAGTGGTCATGTTCTGGGCTGTTGACTTGCACCTCATTGGACAGGAGTGCCTGCGTGCTTGACCCCATAGAACACAGAATAAATATATCAGAGATGCAGAGCCTCTCAGATCTGTTGCTTGAAACTCAGAGAAGAAGAAGGATTGCCTTGCTGGAACCTTGATTTGCAACACCAGGCACTGCATTCTGACTGACTGCACCTGCTGCATTAACTGGAACTGCAGACCTTTGAATGTACCTCGCTTCTGCGGAAATAAAAAGTGGAGTCCCTGCAAGCTGCTGGTTAACAGAGCATCCCTGCATCATCACCACCAAGAGCCCATTGCCAGGAGTGTGCCCAGTGGACTTGTAAGGGTTTTACCCAGGTGCATTGTGGGAATTGTGGTCCCACACTTTCAAAGACAATCTTGGAGCTTCCGGACCCCTGATTGTGTGTTGAACACTTTGGACCCTCCAGGGGAACTTCAATGAGAAATTCCAGAAGTTTGGAGCAACTTCGGAAAAAAGCTCCATAAGCTGACTCAACCGCGAGAGCCAAGCTGTCCCCCTTCAACCCCGACCCGGCCCAGATTCCAGGTTTGTCTGACTGTAAAGCTCTGGAGGTACGATTTCCAGAGTTTGATCGGGAGCTCCCTGTCAGTCATGCCAGCGAGATCCAGAAAAATGTCTAAGTCCAAAGGTAAAATTTTGACTGGGGTCTCCCGCTCAGCGTATAGGCCAAGGGCTCCATGGATGTCGGCCTGAAAGTTTGACCTTGTCTCCGTCAAGCGTGACCAGATGTCCCAGATTGATGCTATAGTTTTCTAGGTGCTAGAAAGTGTATAATCTTAAAAATTCATATCTCCGGTTCCCTACATTGGATGTTTGTCGGTATGGTGTCATTTTAAAGATACAAATATTTCCTATTTTCATAAATTGGTGTTGTATTTTTATTGTGTTGTGTCTTAAATGCTTTACACACCACGTCTCCTAAGTTAAGCCTGCCTGCTCGTAGCCAAGCTACCCGGGGTTGAGCATGGGAATAATTTACTGAGACCTGTTCTGAGCCCTGGACTGTGTTAGTGGCCCTATTGCCAGTGGTAGATACATATTTACCACTACTAATAACCCACTTTCCTATAGTACACTATAGTAAGGAAACCTAGTTTGGGAAGCAGGGAAGCCATCCTGATCACTCACAGGCAGAGGCGGAGGGATTAGGACTCCCTTAAGTAATAGCTTGAAGGAGATAGTCATAGACTGAGTGTTCTATTATTTTATTTGGTGCTGTGAAAATAAATCTAACATAACCTCTGCTATCCACATAATCTGAGAACATGTGAAGTGAGTGACTGAAACCTGAACTTAATGCTGATTATGAGAACAGTATTGGATTATATTGTTTTTAGGTCCACATTATTTTAAAGCAATGTGCCATTGAGAACAGCATGTTCGCAACTGTATAAAAACTAACAAACAGATTTAAAAGAAAAATGAAAGACAGTGAAGAGTAATCTTTGGGAACTGCTGCCCAGACTGTTATCAGCACAATGAACTGGCAGTCCATCACAAGACAGCGCTTTACAAACCAAATAAATAAGTTGAGGCCGGAGAGATGGATCTTGGGGTATCCGTATATTTTAAAGCAGGGAGCAGCTGAGCTCTGAAAAGTGGTATACACTGAACATTTTAAAATATTTGTTCTCCACAACTCATGGGCTGCATATTAGTTTGTTTTATTCCTATCAAACCTTCAAAATATCTCTACACACTTTTGCCCAGATCTCTGGAACCAGCGGGAGCATGACTGCAAATACTGGGGTTTGTGTGGGAGACAGGGGGCAATGTCCACACCTATTGTATGCAAGAATATATTAGAAGTTAATTTCGCATTCCATTGCCTTTAAAAGTATATAACCTTCTAATGTGTCGAGAGAATAGCTCTTTGAGTTGAATTCTCGTCGTTGACCAATGTGTTGATCCGAATTCGCATCGCAGCGAGGCAGACTCAGCCTTTATGCTTCTGAGGCTGCTAAAGTTGGTTCCATAAACTCTTCTTAAGATCCGATATGTACAGCACTTAGAAAGGCAGGATTATGGTATAAAGCGCAATATGAGAAACACATTATTATTGTAATGTACAACAGGGCCACTTTATGCCATAAATAATATTACGCTTCTCTACCCAGCAGTCTAAATCGGTCGAACACCACTAGAATCTGTCGGCACAGCTTAGAGTAAGATATTCAGTTGTGCTTTGCACAGTAAAACCTTTACTTCTTAGAAATACAGGATGCTCTTAATAAAACCAGGGAGATGTTTAAGAAACATATTTCAGAGAGAAAATGCAATTTATTATTCATGGTAAGGCAAAAAATGCATCTTTGTTGCAAATGAAATGTTTTATGATTGGATCAAATATTAAAGATGGAATTGGAGCAGGCATTAGGAAGCAGTAGCACAGGTTTTACAATCAATGTTTCAACATCACTTCAGACCAGCAATGAAAATAATGTTTGCTGATGAATTATACCACATAACCACTGACTTTAAAAAGCTGTCATCTTGGCTAAAGTTAAAAACTTGGTATGCTGCGGCTCTCTTGCTGATATGGGTCCGACACTAATATAATTGTAAAAGTTGAATCCTACTCTTTATAGGTGTAGTTCTGCAATGTTAGTAGATTTCCAACTTTTTGGGGATTGAATAAATCCTCCTTGAATATTTAAGGAAATCTACAGAGGTTGTACATTTCTTAAATATTCCTGCAGCCTTACTTTTTCCTCTGCAGACAATCCTCAGGAATAGGAGTCATTTTGATTTTGTTTCTCCACCGTGGAAAATATTTTTCAGGTTGGGAACTACTCCTCGCACAATCCCCATAAAATGTGGTGTTTTGACACACATTTTACACAGGTATCTCAGTTCATTTTGACATTTAGGCCCTTAAAACAACTAGCCCGTTAGTTCCAATGAGTTAAATGACATTTCTGGGATCATTGAGTCTTCTGAGAAACAGAGATTCTGATTTTATCCCTTGGAGCTTTCAGCTGGTCAAATCAGCTGAAAACTCTTGGGGAGACTGTGGGGAGCAATGGGGAATTACAGCCTATGTTGGATTCCCCCATCTGATTCACTCGTTGAATGCCCATTTCTCAATGGAACCTCAGAGTTCCACTCAGAATACTTATTTAACTCTTGCACCCCTTGGCTGGCCGTGCACCATCTCGGTAGCTTTTGGCACACCCTCCACTAGGACACCACATAAATGGAGGTAAAGGCGTACCAAAAGGAAACAACAGAAGGCAGCAAGCCTTCTCTATCTATGCTGGCAGGATCTAGAACAACACTCATGTATCCATCAGATCCACCCCAACTGTATTCCAGTTTAGGAAAGAGTTGAAGAACACTACATCATGAAGCAGTAACATCACACTTCTCCTCCATTAACCCAGTTACTTTGCCAATCAATCCCTGATGTTACCTTTGCTTTTACCTGTGCAGAGCTCTGCTACTTCTTGGCCAAGTTTGTGCATTATACATTCTATGGGGCTTATTCACAATGCCCCTTGCACCGCCTGTGCATCACTTTTAATATGGGAAAAAATGACATGCATGCGGCAAGGGGCTTGTAAATCAGCTCTTATGTACATACATAGACATGCATGTATATCCCCAGAGTTAACAGGCCCACTGGTAACGTTAACTCTGTGGTGCAAATCTATTGGGTGCAGGTCCGGGGCACACATGCAGAGACCTATTGTGTAGGTGCAACGGGTGTGAAAAAACACTAGAGGCATTTGTGAATACCCCTACACCCAACTGTGGACATTTACATCTTTACTATTGGCCAGTCCCTGCCTGGAAGATTCCATTTTCCCAACCTAGGGGCCGATTAGGATGGCGGTGAATCCGCATCCTCCGGGCCGACGGAAGCCACCGCCGGCCTGGAGGATGCGGATTCACCGCCTTGGTTTGTAAAAACACCACCTGCCACATTATGATGGCGGTGGGATCAGCGGCGGACGGCAAGTCCGTCCGCCGCTGATCTGCGGTGGTTGCACGCAGATATGGTGGCGGTGTCTGCAAGACATCGCCAGCCATATCACGATGCAGGCGGAAACATGCTTTTCCACGGCGGCTTTCCTGCCGTGGAAATGCATGTGGTCTTTTGGTTTTGGGGGCCCCTTGTGGGCCCCCAGGGTGTTGGGGGGTGGGGGGTGCACATGGGGGATACCTATGGTACCCCCCTGCATGTGCATGGACAAAGCGGCATGGACCGCGCGGTGCCTGCCGCTTTGTGCCTGCACATGCAAAGCATGCATTTTTTACTTTGCGGCGGGTGCTGCTTTAAGCAGCAACCGCCGCAATGTTAAATATACAGGATGTGACCGCCAGGGTGGCGGTCACATCCTAATTCCTATGGAGGGAACGTCGCTGCCCCTGCGGACGGTCCCTCCACCTACGCAGGTCCGTCCACCATCCCAATCGACACCTAAGTCCTAAGCGAGCTACTTCAAAAGATCTGCCATACTATTGGTTTTCCATGATAGAACGTCCATTCTGCTAAAGGAAATGTTCACTAACACACTGATTTTATGTTAAAGCCTCTGTAACAGTCATCTAAACAATGATAGTGGACAGTTAAGGCCAGCTGTAACAGAGAATCAAACACGCTCATTGTACAGCGGCCCTGACGGTACACGTTGTGGTAGGAATAGGCCGCAAGGTTGCCAAAGTTAAAACCTGGAAAGTTGGGCTTTAATGGTAGATAAAGCTTAATCAAAAATGTATGTGATTCAAAGCTACACACTTTATCACCATGTGCCTCAAACTGTAAATATGTGCAACACTGCTATGTGATATGGTGTAATGTAAAATAACTGTACTATAAATATGTAGAACATGTAAAAAAATAAAAGACGTTTTGTGTAGTATTCTTATAAACCTCTCCTCATCATACCCTGCTCTCTGTAGTATATAATCTCATCCAGATCCCAGACTCCCTAGTCCTGTATGTGCTGTTTCTCATGTTAGTGGTGTTCCTACTACAAACAATGACTCTTTAATTATGCACTGCTCCTAAAAGTTCAATCCATCCGATATCAAGACTCTACATTAATCAACATTCAGACTGCTACTCGTATTGACTTACCGAAATGTATTTGTGCGGCTTAAGACGTGCGAAGTTATTGGCGTAGCCACCACTATTTTGTATATTACTCTACATTGCATAGAGGCACAAAGCAGAAACTGCATCTGTACCCGTTGACCCCCATTGACGAGCCTAATAGGAGCAGTAAGGATGACAGAAGATTACACTAGAAGTAAGCAGCTAGCTAAAGAAATAGAGTGTATGACAGCAGATGAAAAGAATTCACCACTGTGATCCCAGGCTATAATATCCCTGATCACCTTCTAGTCCCACCTCCCGAACACTACAGGGACAAGAGCCAGAGCTAAAATGTCTGATTTTACTCAAACATATGAAAAAAAAGAGGTACAATGAGACGTGATGGCTGTGTACCACAACTGATTAAACATGTGGTTTGCAGAATACCAAGAATTGTTGCATGTGGGCCAATTTCCTTGCAGGTAATCAAATATCTCGAACTTAGCTTTTTAAGTCATTGCCCATTTATTGATACTCAGTCACATATATTTCTTTAAGAAACAGTCTAAGAAGGAACCTTTATGGAACCACATTTCCAACGAACTAGTAACATTTCCGGGAGCACGTTGCTAAAACCATGAGAACATTAGTCATAATTGAGGATTGGGGTGCTTTTCATTGGGTATGAGTTAAATGAACAGAACAATGAAGCATGTGCTTTGAAGTGACTGTCGTTCAGAACTGTACACACTTTTAATATTTATAAAAATTCTAAATCACTAGTGAGTAAGGAGTTATGGCAGATTCCCCAAAAATAGATTTTGGAAAATGCAGTTGTTCACATGTGTCTGATGTTTGGACAGTCGCAATATAGGTATGCAGAGAACTTCCCCTACAGCACCAGTCAGCAGCGGCTGCTGCCAAAATAAATAGGAGGGGCAGCATGGGGGAAAATATTAAAAAAAAACTTCTTCTTCTTCTTCCGCTGCCACTGTGTCTGCCAGACGTCTCAGTGCTCCTCTTCCGGAAGTCCTGGGCCAGCACAGGCTCCCAGACTCCCCACCCAATCCAGATGCTGCTCTCATGCTGTAAGAGAAGCATCTGGATTGGTCTGAGCAGCCTGATTAGGCCCTTACAAAGGGACTGGAACTTTGTGCCATTTCTCCACCCAGCTTTACAGTACAGTTGGCTGGAGAAATGTTAGGTGCGCTTGTCTGTTTGGCAGGCCTAAGACAGCAGGACAAACAGACATGCACTCTTACAAGTGCCCTCCACTCCTCCTCCCAGTATCTCACTAAAGTCGAGAGAATTGCCTGGCCCGCCCTACACTCAGCAGCATCAGCTGCCAGTGAAAAACAAAATGACAATACAATTGTTTTATTTATCATTGTCAGTGGGGTGGCATACTTCAGCCATTGCAGAGGAGCCGCCGCTGGCATCAGTAATTAGTTTCATCCAATTCTGTCAAAAGGTTTGTAGTTATTTACATAGCCCCCATCATAGTTTTCTTGGAAAGTGATGAGAAGGGAAGGTGCTCAAAAGTACTTGCATGGACTTTAAAATTGTCATGTTTACCCTAAATCGAATTCAGGTGTAAGCTCACCTAGACCAAGGACTGCCCCATAGACATAATGTTCCCAGACCCTCCAAGAGGTGACCTAGACTAAGAAACAGTTTGTGTTGGTTGGTTGCTAAGAAGGAAAGAGGGATTCTCATTTACATAGACCATTCCATGGAAGGTTTATGGGGAGCACAGAACAGGTCTATGGGGTGCTCAGCGCAGTACCCCTGACATCAACTTATCTTGGATGACCTCCATAATAGAGAGTTCTGGGAATGTTTACAATAAACAACAAGAACTGCTGCAAAAGAGGCATGAATTTAAAAATGGAACCCTTAGAATATTTTGATGTCATATCAACAATCACTGGTCAGTGGCACTACAAGAAAAGTTCTCACCACAGAGATGTAAGAATACAACTGAACCTATTGAAAACCATAAGGCTAGAACCTAATGTCTTCATCTGCCTGAAGAGAACTGTAGCCTGGCCTGCATTTCCATTGTTGTAACATTTCAAAGAAGATACCACACTGAATTAAGATGTGGTAAGTGGTCTGTATTAGAGCACCTCATCAACCAACTCCTCACATCAACTGACACTTGCTCACATAAATCTTTCCCCACATTTCATGGTCCAAATTCCATGGAAATAATTACATAAGCACCTCCTTTGCCCAGATACCACACCTCTCCCCCTTTACATTGAACACAAATATTTGAATACATTAACAATTGATGAAACTTTTCATAACAAAAACCAAACAGAGCTATTACAGAAATTCCACAGATTTAATATTACAAAGAGAAATACATATTCACAAAAAAGCCAGACTTATTTGACATAGTCCTTGAGATAAGATGGAGTAATACTTTTATGCATACTTCTTCTACTGTATTTATCTAAGGGATCCTCAAAAGGACTCTGATCTTTCTTTCCATAACACTGACTCTTATCCTTCTTTTCCTTATATCACCTGAGTACAACAACACAACTCTTATTTCAAATCCTACCATCCCTCACCTTAATGGCATTCTTAAAACATTTTGGGCCAGATGTACGACCACCCAATTTGTGCCTCATATTAATGAGCCACTCACAATTTGCGACCCCATTGGGAATGGCTGGCACTCCCAGGGATGTTGGCCTGCTGGGCTCAGCATACCTCCATGTCTGGGACTGCTTTTAAATAATGCATTTTTTTAAAGCATGCATTAAAAAAAAAGAAATGTTTTCACTTAATTTTTTAACCCCTTCCATGCGTCGGACAGCCCCCGGTCGTCTGACGTCACTGTGGGTGTGTGCGTCAGACAGCCGGGGCTTTCCAAACCGCGCACTCATAATTTTTTTCTGCACCAGGGCGGAATGTCCGCCATGGCGAAGGCGTTAAGGGCAGGAAGTGGTCCCTGGGACCACTGCTTGCCCTTAAAAAATATTTTCAGAGCCAGTCACAGAGGGGAAGGGGTCCCCTGTGGACCCCTTCCCCATTTGCGACTTCATTACCACCCTCTTGAAGAGGGTGGTAATTTGCGAGTGTTCTGTGACCGTAGTTGCCAAACATTGGTACATGGCTTTGCAGTCGCTATTAGAAAGGAAACGCCCCTTCCTATTAGCAAGTCGCAAAACCTATTTAGCGAGTCGCAAATAAGTTGTGACTCGCTAAATAGGCTTTGTACATGGCCCATGAGATTTTTGCATGCGCAAACAGGTCGTAAACCCGTGGGTCGTACATCTGGCCCTTTATCACTTCTGTAGGTTTCGAATACTTTCACCAGGACATGGCATTCACCGGAGCTTTGATTCGTACCCAATCTCCCATACCCACTACCACCTGTTAGCTCTTTTCCTTTCATCAATATGCTCTTTGTTCTTTTTCTGCCACCTATCCTCTCTTCTCCTCCAAACTCAAATCCCATTGTATTCTATGCCTTTTTCCCAACTCATCCATCCTGGACATAACATTGTATGTGGCGCTCTACCTTTAAACAATTCAAAAGGCGATATTTCAGTTGAGGAATGAGGTGTCATGCGATGAGCCATGATACATTTCTGAAACGCCTCTTTCCAATTTAAGACATTTACTTTAGACAGCTGGATATTTTCTTTCATGACCCTATTGAACCGTTGTACAGTTCTATTTGTCTCAGGATGATAAATGGAACTCCTTTTGGGCTCAAAGCCACATGATGTTAAATAATCAGTCATTTTTTTAAAACAAAACTGTGGACCATTATCAGATAAAAGAGATTTTGGAAAACTTTCTCTTTTAATTACCACTTTTAAAAATTGAATCACATAATCTGAGGTAACATCTCTCACACAAGAAACCTCCACCCATCTTGAGCAAAACTCCAACAACACAATTAAATATGGATTGTTGCGCTCGCTCAACTCTTAGCAGTTCAACAGTATCAATGGCCACCTCTTGCCATGGACTATATAGTAGCTGTCAACACACCATGGTCATGGTATATGGTGTTAAAGTTTTGTCACTGTTCTTGCATTGCATACATTCTCTAACCACTCGTTCAATACCTAAATCCATGCCTGCCCACCAAAAACTGGCTCTCAGTCTCTCCTTAGTCTTTACAATTCCCAAATGTCGTTGATGAGCTTCATTCATCAACTTACTTCTCAATGTGATGGGTGGAATACATTTTGTTCCTCTCAACAAAATGCCCCTATCACCGGCTAATTCATCAGATATGCCTTGCCAAACTTCAGACAATGTCTTAACATGAGCTAATCCTGATTGTAAATTGTTTATAATTTCCATTAAGTCACTATCCTAAAAACCTCTTGCTTCCATTCCTCTTCTGTTATAGCCCCCAACGTTACTTCATATACAACAATATCTTCCTCCTGTATGTCTTCAATGGTCTTTTCTCCTTCTTCACTTGAAACCAAACAAGATAAACAATCTGCTGACATATTAGTTACTCCTGGCAAATGTTCAACTGTAAAATGAAAATCTTGTAAAGCAACCACCCAACATCTTATCCTAGCGGATGTGAATTCAAGCCCTTTCTTCGGAAAAATTTCCATCAGGGCACAACATAAAATAGGTCCCCATATAAAATTCAGAAGTTTATTTAGTGCTAAATAGATTGCCAACACCTCACGTTCCACTACTGAGTAGTTAAATACTGCCCCTCTTAAACTCCTTGATGTACATGCAATGAGTTGCTCTTTCCCATTCCAATTTTGTTTCTAAATTATCCCCAAACCTTTTGAACTGCATCAGTTACTACAGTCGTTTCAGTACCAGGGACAAATGGTTGTAAATCAGGTGCATATTTCAACTCATTTTTCAATTCTTCAAATTCTTCTTGACACTCTTGAGTCCAATAGAATTCTTTGTTTTTGCCAAGTAAAGATCACATGTTGTTCGACTTACTTGCCAAATTCTTAATGTATTTATCACAACATTCTACCATCCCCAAAAATGAAACAATTTACTCTTTTGCACCTGGGGTGGCAAACTTCATAATAGTATCAACTAATTATTTCTTTGGAGCAACACCTCTACCAGTAATTAAATGACCTAGATAATTAACTTCCTTAGCAGAAAATTTGCATTTTTCTTTCTTTAATGTCAATCCTGCCTTCAGTAACCTCTCCAATACCATTCTTACTCTTGCATCATGCTCATTTTGTGGCCCACCAAATATTAGCAAATCATCCTGATAACACTTAACCCCTTTCACTCCATTCAGAATTGAGTCCATTATTCTCTGAAAACCGGAGGCTGCCAACACCAAACCAAATGGCATTCTCCTCAACTTGAATGCACCCATCAGGGTTATAAATGCTGTTAATTCTTGTGAGGTCACAGTAGTGAAAAATGTTGCTGCTGCTAAGGACAACACTATTTAATCTACGTTCGAAAGTGGAAACCTGTCTACTACAACTTCTTTATTTAATGCTCTGTGATACACCATTAATCTGATGTCACCATTAGCCTTGTTAGCTACTACAATAGGAGCCAACCATTCTTTGCTTCTACTGGTGTTATGATTTGTTGGCTCACAAGCTTATCTAATTCTTGTTCTACTTCGCTTTGTAAAGCAACTGGAATTCTTCTTACTTTAGCTATTGACAGCACTGCTCCTATTTTCAGCTTTATGTATGTTAGTAACCTTTCAAACATCCTAAGCACTCTTTAAAAAACAAAGGGAATTCAGACACAAAATCATTAGGTTCTGTCTCCACTCCCTGTATCTGCCCCTGTGGTTCCGCATTAGGATTCAATGTAACTCCCAATAATCGATGATGTGGCCATCCAAGTAAATCATCTCCTCATTTGGAAACAAATTTTCCCTATCTCAATACATGCATTAAAATACCGCAGCATACTTATGCGTTGTCATCCATACCCACCAGGACGCACATCCATGTTTTGTAATGTATTATTTGTTTGGAAGCATTTAGTGTATGTCTCTTTATAAACAATAGTTAGATATGAGCATGAGTCACATTTCATTTCCCACTCAACCCCATAAATCTTCACAGCACCAGTTGGATGATTTTGTCTATCAGTCCCTTCAACCTGAAAACAATGTTGTGTGAAACTCTTTCACCTCCTTGTTCTGTTCGCTTCTTTGCTTGATTTTACATTTAAAAAAAAACCTTTCTTCCCACACCCATGACAAATAACCCCCAAATCTGGACATGTTCTTGAATTTGCTATGTGACCACTTCTCCCACAAAGAAAACATTCAAACATTAATTTCCCCTGATCATCCTTCACCACTTCTTCTTGTGTTTCTTTTCTGCATCAGGATTACGTTTACTTTTCTCACTTTTTAATTCTGTCACATATTTTAGCATGTGCTCCACCCTTTGTGCAATTGAAATAACCTCTTCTAATGGTGGTTCATCTTTCAACAACAATTCCTCTCTTATTTGATCATGTCTGCACCTTTAAACAAATTGGTCCCTTATGCGTTCCTCACTGGACCCCTGAAACTTACATGTAGAAGTAAGCTTCCTAAGGCTGGTTATGTATTCTTTTACCATCTCATCTTTAACTTGCTTTTTTAACCCCAAATGATGTAGTTCCATGATGGTACATACTCTTGGTAAATAATGACGGTCAAGCTGCATTATACAGAGTTCAAATTCATTTAACCCTCTTAGTTCTTTTGCATGTAAATCCAGAAGATTTTATAACACTTTCTGTCCCTAATACTTAGACAGTGCATCTCATATGAATACTTCCTTTCAGCACTCAAGTTTGTTCCACAAACCTGTGCATAGTGTCCAAGGGCCACATGTATCAAGCTTTTTTCCGGTCGCAATGGACCAATATGCTGAATCGACCCATTTGTGACTGGAAAAAGGTATCTTTCGATGCATCAAAGGTGATGAATTCGCAAATTAGGTAATCTCAATTTTTTGCGATTAACTAAATTGTGAACGCATTTAGGGAATTGCAATAATGCAATGCAAGTAGCATTTAAAAAATGCGACTTTGCATTTAAGAATCGCAAATTACCATCAACTTCAATTTGATGGTAATTTGCAAATCCTTTGAAAAATGCACAAAAGTGCATTTTTCAAAGTGACATGTGGTGCACACACATAGGGCATGTACGTGCACCACATGTGCACACTTACCTTTTTTGGGGGTGCATCAGGGGGGCCTTAGGCCCCCAAGCACCCTTAGAATTGCATTCGCTATTTGTAATTACCGTTATGGTAATCGCAAATTGCAAATGCATTCCCATTCATTCTTATGGGCCTGTAGGCCTATAGGAATGAATGGGAATGCATTCCCTAATAGCGAATTCGCTATTTGGGAATGTTTAGGAATCTCGATTTATTTTGCGATTCCTACATGCATAAGGAATTGTGATTCCTAACTAGCGATTCCTTAAAAATCGCTATATAGGAATCACAATTCCTCATGTTGATGCATGTGGCTCTAAATATCTTCTTCCATTTGCTCCACCTTATCGTCGGTTCCCCGGAATTGCTCAAGAAAAATGTTGGTGCTGGCACATTTTGCATTTATACCTACACCCAGTAGTCAAACCTTATCACAAATCCAAACCCTAGTCATTATCTAAATTACTCCACAATATCTGTATATGTATATTAAATCTGTAACTGTACAAGAAAAACTCTATTTCCTTTTTCTTTTTTTTTTAGTTCACAACATATACATGCCACACCACCTAAATTCTCACAAAATGTATGAAAATATCCACAAGGGGTCTTTCTGGTTTGCTAATTACCGGTGTAGACACAGGTGTGCCTATCACTGCTGAAGAACAATACTCTAAGTGTGTTCAAAATTCTCCAAACTCATTTGCTTGGTTCACTATCTAGAGGTTGTTGCCCTTATTTACTTTTCCTCAGTGTGCGTATCACCCTATGATGCCCAAGCCAAAATGGTACCTAATGATACGTGTACTTGCACACTTCCAGCTTGACTCAGGAGGTGATGTCCATGCCCCGTCTCCTTTAATTGGCTCTTCAACAGCCTCTGCGTGACACACGCTGAACTTGTGTCATGCGCTCACCCTCGCGCTCCACCTCGATACAGCAGTCTTGAGCACTGCACTTGTGCACTGTACACACTGCTCATTCCTGTCTTGTGTTCCACCAAAACGTATTATTTTCATTTAAAATCGCTTGAAACAGAAGCTTTCAGGAGGTTAATCAGCTCAGAGTCAATCACTGTTATCGCTGATGGCCTTTGATCTATCAGACGCCGTCACTGCGTCCAAGATCTACACAAGCTGATCGCATCGCAGTGTTGAGGTGCCCTCTTCTTCAGACTTCCTCGCTTGTCATCAGTGTAACATTTCAAAGAAGATACCACATGGAATCAAGATGTGGCAAGTGGCCTTTATGAGAGCACCTCAACCACCAACTGCTCACATCAACTGGCACTCGCTCCCGTGAATCTTCCCCTACATTCCATGTTCGAGGTTCCATGGAAATAATTATATAAGCACCTCCTTTGGCCAGATACCACAATTGTAACCAATCGTAAAAATGGTGTCACGAAGGTCAGAACGTATGGCCTGCTGTGATCTGTAATAATTGAGAAAAAGGGCATCTTTAGAGAAGAACTAGTGAACCAGTGGAAACTGGATCTTATACTGTATTTCAGGCTGATGCAGTTCAGCTTTTCTCCCACTGCTCTATCTGCTCTGGTATCCGTGAAGATGTCCTTGGCTGTTTGGAACTTTTAGGAGTGGCTAGCAAAATATCCAGCAACCCGGGAAGTTTTGAATGTGCCAACCTGCAAAGTAACCAACCCTGATCTTGCCTGCCACCTGGAGAGGCAGAGCAGTTTGCTGGACATTGCTTTTTGTTTATGGTTCTAAAGAAGCCTCTGGTGGTCGCTTTTGGTAATGCACCAGACTAATCTTAACCTTTACACCCACTTTGTTTCTTATATGTTTATATAAAACATTCAGATTTCCAGATCCGTTGATCCAATTTTTGTTAATTTCCTCTTAGTATGTTCTTTAAAAGTTCATTTTTATATTACATTGGTTCATGAATATTACTAATTGCTTTTCTGACTTTCCTGTGGTTTTGTTAAAATACATCACACATATTTCTCTGAAATAAACCCCGCTGCTTTGCACAATAACTACCAGAAGTAACTGCAGGACCTCTTCTTGAAACTGTATTTACCTAACAAATCCCTATTAGGTACCGTTTCGTGAGTTTATACCTTGTGCTTCAGCAAAGGAATAATACATGACCTCACAACTACTAACAGAAACGGAATGCTTTCATCATGTTTCATCACCCTATAGAAGGTCACAGCATTCTGAATTAATCAATAGTTCAGATTTCGAGGTCGAGATAATTAAATGAATACACCCTGGAGCAGGCAATCTTGGTCCAAGAATATTCAAAGAAAGTGCAAGCTCTCAGAATGAAGGAAGTGAGTCATTATATAAGGTTGTAGTATGTTGGTGAGTTCAAACCTTTTCTAACTGTAAAACAGTGTTGCCAGATGCATGCTCTGATTCGGAGATTTGCAGTAATCCATTTTTAACAAGATGAATGTAGTTACCATGCAGGCACATGTGAATATCAAGGACCCCCTGTGAATTAATGTAATTCTTGGGACAGGGTAAAGGCACAATGGAAAATAAAATTCCCAGGCAACAATTAACAAATACAAAACAAGAAATGAGTTCAACCGAAGAATTAAAGAATAAAAATCTTTTAATTAAATAAGCAAATATTCTATTAAAAAGACATCATTTGATGGCATTGATAGATGCATATCACGAAGAACATGATTAAAAAACAACAATCAGTGGCAGAGATAATTTCTTTGACGCGCGTATCGGCACTGGGAGTGCTATCGTCAGGAGTTGCCACCAAGCAATTTGTCCATAGGTCCATAGACGCATATAATTTTGTGGTTGGAAGTCTCCAGATGCAATAAAAAGAGACGTACTTTTAAGTTTTTGATACTCGATATTGATAGAGAGACCGAAGGAAGGAACTTCTCATTTGTGTTCTCATATAAATAAAATCTGTGACTTCAGATTGGATGTTAGCGCAAATATGCTAATGCGTTCACTTTATAACGCTGTGTCAGCAATTTTCGTGTCCTAGTTAAAATCTTCGCTATGAGGGTGAGCGTAAGTGAACCAATGTGTTCACTTTGCGGTGCCAGGACGACGATCTTCAAACGGAGGATTAAAAGTATGATCTGTAGTTTTTCAATACTTCCAGTTTCGTGGATCTGGGATCTGTGCTGGCGTGGATATCGAGCTCTCAGAATGAAGGAAGTGAGTCATTGTATAAGGTTGTAGTATGTTGGCGAGTTCAAACCATTTTTAGCTGTAAAACAGTGTATGGGTCATGCAAATGCATTTGAATTGCACCGTCTTATCAACCCGTGGAGAACACCGCTTTCTCAGATTGTTAGACATATGGTGAAACTTGCAAAGGTTTTTAGCATACCTGACAGCAACTGTTTGTAGTTATTGAGGAGTTGCCAGGTGAATGTTCTGATACGGAGTTTTGCAGTAATCCATTTTTAACAAGATGAATGTAGTTACTATGCAGGTAAGAAGGGGAGGATTTTTATCAAAAGGCAGAGTAATTAAGCAAGAGCAAGTCACAGCAACCACTTTCATTTTTAGAGACCTGTTACCATTAAGTAGGACTCCCAGGTACTTTCAGAACATGTGATGAATATTCCCACATAGAGAAGACTGCAGAGTGGATCCTATCATACTGTGTAGTTCCCCATACAAGCAACTCGGTCTTAATAGCATTTGGTTTCAACGTGTAATGACTCATACGCTGATATATGTCTGTGAAACAGTCTCAAAGCCTTAGAACTGAGAATGGATCAGATTGTTCATTTTAGTAATCATCTGGGTATCACTGGCATAAGGTAAGGGCCTGCATCTAAACAAAATGGGCATCAGTGATAAGTCTTGTGTTGTACTGTTTGTCACAGCAGATGTTACTGATTTGACAGAGATTGTTGTCTCTGCCAGTCATGAGTGATGAAAGTATACCCAACACCACACCCCTGATTCCAACTTTCTAAATTTGTTGAATCAACAGTTCATGCTCCGCTGTGTTAATTGTGGCAATGAGCTCTAACAAGATCACTCTTGCTGTGTCCCGCTCTTACACAATCAACTGGATCTCATCTATGGCAAACCTATCATGTTTTTCTTTTTTTCTGGGCATGGCAGAATCCGGTCAAATAATTGATTCATTTATTGTTGTCATGTTCAGGCTTTTTATGAAGGGAGACTTTACCTGACTGACTGACTGACTGACTGACTGTTCTTATAAAGAGCACTAATGCCAAGGCGTCTTGGCGCTGTGTTAGAGTTAAGCACTATTCTTAAGGCATCTTACTATTGCTTGGGAAAGAGCCATGTTTTAATTTCCTTCCTGAACGCCAGTCTGTTTGATAGACCTCAGAGATGTAATGGAAGTGTGTTCCAGAGTTTTGACGCCAGGAATGAAAAGCGTTTTCCTCCGCAACGTGCTCTTTTTATTTTTGGAATTTGTGCAAGTCCAAGGGCCGAAGATCTCAAAGTCCTTGTGGGGACCTAGTGCACAAAAAGAAATTGTACCTCATTCGCACCCTCTCCGAACAAAGCTTTATGAACAAGACAGAGTGACTTAAATTCTATTCGTCTGCAGACAGGGAGCCAGTGAAGGTTTCTGATGGCTTTAGATGTAGGGTGATGTCTGGGGAGCCCAAGCAGTACTCTGGCTGCTGCGTTTTGGATGGCCTGAAGCTTATCCAACTGCGCAACACCCATTTCCAAGTAAAGTGCGTTACAGTAGTCGAATCTGGACAGAATGGTAGAGACAACTACCGTTTTCCTTAGGGCAAAAGGAATATAGGGGAGAATCTTTCGCACTCCTCTTAGGGTGAAGAAACATGCGGACGTGACCTGATTGATTTGTGGGGCCCAGGTCGAATTTTTATCGACCATTACTCCTAGATTACTAGCTTTTGAAACTGGTATCAGAGGTGATCCAGCAGCATTAGGCCACCATAGCTGGCTCCAGATTTGTTCTTTTGTGCCAAATTCAAGGACTTCTGTTTTTGCCGCGTTTAATTTTAGAAAATTCACATTCATCGAACTCATCAAAATGAAATGCCGTTACAGAAATCTGTTGCCCTGGTGTCTCCTGACTCCGCCACAGATACTATAAGCTGCGTATCGTCAGCATAAGACACCAATTTGAAGCCATGGCTCTTTATCATTCTGGCCAATGGGGCCACATATATGTTAAATAATGTTGGTGATAAGGCTGATCCCTGCGGGACTCAACCCGGCAAGGTAAACTCTTCTGATCTCAGGCCATTCCAGCAGATCATTTGTCATCTGTCTGACAGCAAGGATGATAAAAGAGAGAGTGCTGTGCCCATTACTCCCACCTCCTGCAGTCTTTGATTCAACACGGTATGATTCACCGCGTCAAAGGCTGCAGTTAGGTCCAACAAAACTAATATAGCTCTTCCCCCTTTGTCTGTTACCTTGCGTATTTCTTCTGTTGACATTATTAAAGCAGTCTCCGTGGAATGTTTAGCACGGAAACCATGCTGAGTGGTATCAAGCAGATTATTTGCCTCAAAAAAATCCATCAGTTCACCGTTTATGGCCTTTTCCAATACTTTTGCTGCAAATGGCAAGCAGGAGATGGGTCTGTAGTTCATCTCAACCTGTGGGTCCAGTTTAGGTTTTTTCAAAAGTGGGCGTGTACAGGCTTTTTTCCATGCCTTGGGGAACAGTCCGTCAGCCAGACTTTTGTTAATTAGTGGAGATAAGGCAGAGCTGATATCTTTTGATGCCATGTGTACTATATAAGGGGGGCAAGGATCCAGAGGTGAGCCAGACTTAATGCTCAGAACTAATTCCTCCACCCTATCTTCTGAGATTGGGGAGAATGATAGCAAACCATCATGTTCCTTCATAAAATCTAATTGCACTATGTTTGTTTGTTCTGTGTTATGTCTTGATTTTTCTAAACCATCGTACACTGTTTGTACTTTGTTTTGAAAAAAAGTGGCTATTTTATTTACAAATTCTTGTTCTGGCGTGAACACTATGTCACGTGGACATCTCATCACTGCATTGACCGTTTGGAATAATTCTTTGGATGAGTTTGTAGCTTCTTGGATTCTTATCGTAAAATAGGCAGTCTTTGCTTGTATAATTGCGGCCTTGTATTCTTCAAGGACTGCGCAATATTCCTTTTTATGATCAGTGCTATATTGAGATCTCCAGAGTCGCTCCTTTTGTCTGCATTTGATCTTTATCTGCTTTAAGTCAGGTGAATACCATGGTGATGAAACCTTTTTCTTTATAGATTTCTTAGTTACCTCAGGTGCCACCTTATCTGCTGCTGTGTTTAGCCAATTATAGAAATCCTCAATGGATTGGTTTAAATCATTGGATATACCCGGCTCTTTTGTAAGAGCTGAGATAAGTTGAGATTCATCTATTGATTTCCATATCCTGTATTTATTATCTAGGGGGCGAGCAATGCGCCTTCTAGTAGATGTTGTTGGTGCTATATAAAAAAAAACAATGATCAGTCCACGGTAATATGCAGATTTTACTAATTTATAAACCAGAATTATTGGCACATATCCCGTCCAGCGTGTGTCCTGCTATATGTGTAGGCTCGTTAATAATCTGAGTAAAATCATGGCTGGCTAGCTTGTCTAGCAGGGAATTTGTGTCGGGGTTACTTTTATCTTCCAAATGGAAGCTAAAATCCCACAAAATTGTAAAATGCTCCGTGTCTAAACTGGCTTCCAGGTGATTAGAAATAGCTTTTAAGAAGCCTGTTTTGGGTCCAGGGGATCTGTATATTAGCAAACCTGGGAATATTTCTACTTTATTCCGTTTTATAGAGAACGAAATAGCCTCCGTCTCGGCTATGAGCTCAGAGCCTGTTTTGACCAAGTATCCCGAGCGGTATATTATAGCAATTCCTCCGCCCTTAGCTCCTACTCGATCTTGGTTAGTAACAAGATAACCTGCTGGAATTGTTATATGCCAGTCTGGATCGCTATTCTCATTTGCCCAGGTTTCTGTAAGAAAAACCAAATCCGTTTTTCCAGTTGAATCATACATTCAAGCTGGAATTTGTGCTTTACCATGGATCTGGTGTTTAATAAAATACATTTAATAGGGATTTTAGTGGACTGGACATCCATCTCTACACGGGGGTGTAATAACAGTGCGTTCCCTTCACATATATTGCAATTAGCATGCAGTATTTCAATTAAACCTGGGGCTATAGTGTGTGGGTCACATACTTGATTATTCAGGCGGTTTAATTGCTCTCTAGTGTAGACATGCCTAGTGGATTGCACAGGGCTTCTGGCCCTGGGCACATCTCTGGCGTGGACGGGCGCAGACGGGCTTGCCTTTGGCGCGACGCCGGCGTGCCTGCTGCGCTGACGATACATCCCTCCTTCTTATAGGAGATGACGTGTGGAGGGAGGGAACCACGGTAGCACCAGCAACAACTAGAGCGCTACTCGTCTAGCGGGTCCGCTTCCTGGACTCCGCGTTAGTGCAAAAGTTGTGTGTAGTATGCTGAGCCTCCAAAGTCCTTGCAATAAGTGACAAGTAAGTTTAAAAATATTTACATCAGTTTAAAATCCCAGCCGTTTTGCCAGTATTCAATAGGCGTCCCTCCCACTCCTCTGGCATCACCCTAGAAAAGTGGTCAGAGTTCATAAACTGTGCAATAAAGATGGCAGTACTGAGCGCTGGTTTCTAGAGCAGCGACAACGCGCAGCGGTTTTCTAGGGAGACAGATTTGGATTTGAAAGTAAATGTCATTGCCTGTTTCTCAGAGGTATAGTGAAATAATCCTAAAATCCACCCGAATCTATAGAAGAGGAGTAAAGGGGAAATTCCTCAAGTGACTTCATGCATTTAATGCTCTCATAAATCCATGAAAGTTTTGAGGTAAGAAAGTAGCTAACTAAATGCAAAGCATTGTTGGGTGAGTCATTAAACTCGAGGGGCTGTGGAATTAATGAGAGTTTTGAAAGTGGAAAAAAGTTGTCCAACAAAGTTTTCTCCCTCCGTAATAATGTGACACATGTAGCTGGTTGTCCCCAAAAAACTTACGCTTGTCTTATTTTTACATATTGCAGCATTCAAATCGATAACCATGAACTTTTTTCACATGTAACATATACATTTTTTCTATTATTGAATGCCAAGGAAAAATACATGGTGGAACATATAGTATAGAGAAAATTTAAATGTCCAACATCCTCTTATCTCTACACACCCAATCCAGACAAAAGTTCCAGATATCTCTGAATTTTTATACTTCCCACTGCTTTAGACAATAGTTTCTTTCTAAGTCTATTATTTTCGTATTTCTTCACCTTCAGTCCATTGTTGATTCATGGTAGCATTTCACCTCTCCACATGTGGGCCAAAAGTGGCTATAAGTGGCCGAGCTGTTAAAGAACTGGAAAAGAGCAGTGCTCCCTCCTAAACCAACTGCCCCATTACTCCTACTTCCAATATGGACCCAACAACTGCTTTCACCAACAGATGCTTCGCCCAAACAATACAGCATTCTTTTACAAAAGTCTTTAAGGTTTCGCAATTCCATACATTGTGAAACCAAATTCTGTGCTTTGACTGTCAAGATACATTAACCTTCCAATCGAGATCCAGCAAGAGGCATGTGAGCTTCCACACTTCTTCGAGCCCAGTGACAATCCTGCACGAGAAAAATGGACATTGGTATTAGACTAGGGGAGCAGGGAATGGGACAAGAAACATGACATTGAATTCACTACTTGACTGCACAGCTGGGCTTGATATGGGTTACTGGAGCGTTGACATCTAAAGAGAATAAAAGACCTTTAATATGGCTGTAGGGTGGATATTGGCAACTACTTTTGATAATATATCTAATGTACCTATTGAGACTATCTCTGTTTAACACTCTCTATTCTGGAATGAAACTTGACCTTTGTCTTGAAATGCAATATAATTAAAGTGGTAACTAACTAACACTCTGAGCTATTATATATTGTTTGCTAAAAAAAAGCTACCATCTATATTTTACAGTAGCCCTGCAAAGATCTGATTACATTCAATGTGATGATTTATGGCTTCAAAATACAAGAAGTAGTTTACACTTATATGATTCCACTGGCTTCTATTCTTGAAGTGAACAATGAGTTCACAAACCCGATGAGTGTCTCGTAATAGATTAAACAAGTGAAAAATGGAGTTCCTAATCCTGATGGATGACTCCTTCTGACGCTAGCAAAGTGCAAAATACGAGTTGATATTCCAATGTTAGATTAGTTATGAAAACTATCAAGGTACAAAACATGAGCTCCAATTCTAACAGTAGACTTCTTGTAAAAATGAGCAGAGCGCAAACACAAGTTCATAGCCCAGATAGTGACTCCTCATGAACTGGTAAGTGCAATACAAATTTGTAATCCTAAATTCAAAATTCTTAGAAAGATAAGCAAGTGCAATTCTATATCCTTATATGAATGGGGTGCAAAGTATGCTTTTCTGCTTAGAAGATGTTTGTTGACTGAAACAATGGTTTGGAGGACTCCAACTTCTACATAGCAATACCGGGCTGCAGAATATATGTACCACAATTGGCAGGCGAGGGCGACATGGTCCAGGAATAATCTTTACTCAAAGGGCCTGATTACGAGTATGGCAGTCCATAGGACCTCAATGCAGAATAAATGCTAGGGCGAGATTTAGCAAACAACATTTTAGTTATAAGTCTGCCCACTGACTCAATAAATAAAGCAAACAATAATGACGGAAGAAGGAACCCCTGCCAGTTTCAACAGTGCAGCATAGTCCTGATACAGATTCCTGTGAATCCAGGTGATATGGACAGAATGGATCATGCAAACAATAAAGGAGTGAGGAAGCCCGCCCCCCCCCTCCCACAGTTTCCACCCTGCAGCAGAGCCCTGATATAGATTTCTGAGAATTCCGGTGATCTGGGTTGAAGGGCTCATGCTCAGTCACATCTCAACAAAACCAATTCAGTGTGCCATATCTTCTAGACATTCCCTCACCGTGAAGCTTTTGATGTTCCTGTCACTTCAGCATAGTCTACTGCCCTCCAGGAATAATGTATGCTTAAAAAGCCTCACGGGGAAGGAGGCTGTTTAGTTCTGACATTCTGTTTATTAACTCCTTTTGACAGCTTCATTGCTAAAACCTTCATAAAGAGCTAATAATCGGCGTTTAGCAGTTTTATGTGCTGATAAGACCCACAACGTTCTGGATCCTTTCCTGGTTTCAGGAATGTGATCCATTTCCCTTTCTAAAGGACTGTGGAGGCTCCCACTTTCTAAAGGCCTGTGGTGACTCCCACTTTCTAAAGGACTGTGGTGGCTCCCACTTTCTAAAGGACTGTAGTGGCTCCCAACTGAAATGATAGCGCAGTGAGTGAAATTGTGGAATCACAATGCCTTCTTATTGTACACTTCCCTGTGGATCCTGCCTTTACCCGGGGATTTACCAGTAGAGAGAGACATAATTTTTCTATTCGTCTTGCCATGAAGTCCTGTATGGTTTTATCGAGGTCCAAATTCCTCCTTAAATGGATATCAGGTATGAGAACTTTAGAACATCTGAAGTAGGGTCAATGACCCCAAAATGAATAAAATATTAAACTGTCAAACATAAGGGCTAAATGCATACCAAAGAGAAAAGTTTGTCTCCATCCAGAAATAAGTCAAATCTTTGTACATGTTGTAGCTTGTTTTGGATGTATCAACATTATTCTCTTGTATGTAGAGATGGTCTTGGGAAACAAGACTGTCAAAGCTCGCATGTATTGATGCATCCAAAATACATTTCTACTCGAAATTATGCACAAGTAAGATATGATATGTTGATTCTGGCTCTGAACTAGGGTGTGCCAAATTCAGATAATTTCATTTTGCCTTATTACATACATAAAAAAAAGAAATAACGCAAAATGCAAATGCGGCATTTTGCTCAAGTATTTTTGTGTGAAAAGAGTTGTCAATTGTGGATTGTGTATGGCACATTTAGTGAAAAATATGTAGCCCAAGCGCCACGAACAAAAGCCATTCATGTTCGGTCAGTTCATGCTGACACGAGTAACCCTCAATTTTAGTGTATAAGTGTATAATTTGTGCAATTTCACATCGAAAACGTTGTGTGAAATGCCAGAAATTATGTGAATTTCTCCAGCATAACTGAAATTTCACCCGGGCCTAGTCTGCACATGTATAATCACCCATTGGTGCCAACCTGATTTAACAGCTCTGAGGTTTACTCCATTACTGCTTTCAAAGATGTTCTAGACAGTGGTTAATTTCACCCCATCATGCAACTGACTTAAAGACATACTTTGGGCCATGTATATGACCCAGTTTGCATCGGTCTTGCATCATGATGTGGTAAATAATTTAATATTACCTTGTCTTAGAATTTCTATATCAATAAAATACTTTAAATTAAGTTAAGAGAGGAGCCCATGGTATTCGAGTAAAGAAGGGTTTATTCAATAACTCGAGTTAAGGAAGAGCTCCAGCACCAAGCGGGTACAGGAGTGGTCTGATGTTTTATTCACACAGCGGAATATTTATACAGTTCAGGCAGTAAGCAAAAAGAAGAAGAAGAAGAAGAATACGGAAGTGACAAACAGCAATTTCTAATCAAGGTATGGGCGTCTCTTGTGTTTCGTGAGAGTGCATGCAGTGTGTCGAAATGTGTTCCCTTCAGTTGAGGGTCCTTCCTCAGTGTTGAAATGCTCTTTCAGTTGAAGGCCCTTTCTCAACCGGGGTTATTTCTGGCTTAGAGTCAAGAACAGGAACTGTCTCTTAAAACAGGAACTATCTTGTTGGTTCTCGGAATTGGCAGAGCCACAAGAATGTGTGGTCAATGAACAGAGGAGCCAGGTGCAGGGTGTCTTGCTCGTGGGTTTGGAGACAAAATGGATGACACACGAAAAACGAAAAGGGCGCTGTCTGAATCAAAATGGCGGACAGGCGGAGAAGGGAAACGATGGGGCACAATTTCCAATTTTATTTCCTCATTCCCTCCTTGCCCCAGAGTGTACCTGTATCTATATCTCAATTTGCATGAGATTGTCTATGCATTCCTGAAGCATAATTGTCTCGTTTTATTTCTGCTGGATATGTGGTTTAGGAATGCAGCTCGCAGCGCATAGCCCGCACAGGGCAGGGCCACATTGGATGCAAAGGCAGCATCCAGTTATTACCAGGAATATTATACTTGCTGCTGACAGCAGTCTCCATCCCCAGGATGATATTATTGTCCAAAACCAGTCAGACAATGTCCAAGTGCCAGGTTCTTGATGTAGGCTGGCGGCTATCTTGTGTAATTTTGGTATAGCTGTGTATACAGATGGAGAATTATCAGGGATGAAAATACAGCAGCTAGAGCCGATAATTCTACAGGCTCCACCTCTGTCAGCCAGGATGACGTCAAGGACAAGACGGTTTTGGAGGGCAACCAATCTTATCCCCATGGTGGATTTATAGAGCCCTCGCCGCTATTCCGCGCATCTATAAATCCACCATGGGGGGAAGATCCTTCTCCTACCTAGTGGCCAAAACCTAGAACTCTCTCCCTACCCACCTCCGCCTCACACAAAACCACCTCGCCTTCAGAAAGCAACTAAAAACTTGGTTATTCGACAAGTAAAGCACCCTCCCTCCCTCAAGCGCCTTGAGACCCTCAGGGTGAGTAGTGCGCTATACAAATCTCTAAACTTGAACTTGAACATGGCAGACTGTTCCTGGGTCAAGTTCCCCAGGGCAGACGCCGTCTGATTTACAACAGCCTCCAAGGTCCTTGTCAACTTGCGTATGAGCTTGCTGTTCAGTACAGGGCCAATAAAGAAAAAGAATCCTTTGTTGAAGTCTGTATACTGGTCTATGGTAGTTTCCGTGTGATCAATCCCAGAGATATCGACCATTCTCTTATGTCTAACATGGGGCACTAGGAGGTCTCGGTGGTAAGTGGATGTGGTCACAAAGACAGGAGGTAGCAGAAATGCTATATAGCATGTTCCCCCCCAGTTCAAGGGCAGCTGCACATAGGCAGTTTGCCCACAGATGAAATAAGTATGGCCGGATGCTAGAAATGATGATTTTCCCCTGTCTTCAAAACTCACAGTGGTATGGCAGTTACTGTGTCCTAATGGGACAGAGCCATTTTTCCAGACGCACAGGTGCCCTTTTACTGTTGAGACCGAGATAGAAGGGGGGGCCAGCATTCTTTTTAGGTTTGGTAAGTAATATCCTGTAGGACATGCTCATGTTCCCCTGCTTGTATTCTTCACTTTCTAGGACCGTGCCTGTCGCCTGAGGATCTCCATCCTCATTCGGGTAGCAGACAGCATTAAGGACCTTATTTAAGTCCCCCCAAGGCCACCCATTCTTGCATGACCTATTTCCATCAGGGCAGGAGGTACGGGTAGTCCTGTCGGCTGTTATTAGGGTGAACCAGGCCTCGCAAGTTCCATTATAAGAAAATGGAAAGGGGAAGAGAGGCATTCCTCCCTCCTTTTGATGAGGTGGGAGGCGGCCACATATCCAACAGTCTGTGATATTGCTGACCTGATGCATATAGTGTAGCATCTGTATAAAGGTATTGTTTCGGAGAGCTAGCCTATGAGCTTGTTCATGAGGGGCAAGTCGAGATACGTGTGCTCTTGGGTGTTATTAGGTGCAGGAGAGGAATGTTGTGCTGGTGGGAAAGCAATGTGGAGGGCCCAACCAAGACACGTCACGATTGTCATCAAGAAAAACAGTATGATCAAACATATGATAGGTCCGCTATGCAACTTCTTAACATTCTTCTTTAGGCGCCTCATTTTCTCTTTTTTCCACATAGTCAGAGTGTCTGAGTCTGCCCCCATGCTCCAACCGCTTCACCACGAGACCCGTGTCCGTTGGCTTAATCAGCCAGAACCCGGGTGGCGGACCTCAGTTTTGATTTATATTCTTGTTGTGGGGTCTGTTCCAAGGGCAATGAGGATTGTTCAGTCACAGTGTCACTGGATGTGGCGACCTCGTTGGCAAAAGAGTCTATTTCTCCAAAGTATCTTTTGCAATGGCTGGCATGTAGCCAGCCTTTTCGGCCCTCGATCTTGACAGCAGTCCGCGTAGTCAAAAGGACCAACTTCGGCTCCTTCCACCTGGGCTGGAGGGGATCCGTCCTGTCGAAGTTCCTGACTGAGACCCAGTCTCCGGGTCGGATGGTATGTTCTTCCGGGTTAGTTTTGTCTGGGAAGGCTGCAGCCACCTGTGAACGACAAGAATGGAGTGTAGACATCAAGGAAGCCAGGTAATCAGTCAATATTCTGCTATCTACATCAGTAATAGATTTTGGTGTAGGAACTCCCCACATGTTTGGTGGCCTGCCGAAAACCATCTCGAATGGTGCTAATCCTATTCGGGAGTGTGGTACCATTCGCATATAGAACAGGGCTACTGGTAAGGCAGTCATCCAATCTACGCCCTTTTCTGCTGTAATTTTGGCTAACTTAGTTTTAAGGGTTTGATTGTGTCTTTCTACTAATCCTGCTGCCTGAGGGTGTCTCACGCAATGAAATTTCCAAGTGTATCCTAATAGAAAGGAGACATGTTTCATTAGCTCGGAAGAGAAAGGTTGGCCATTGTCTGAATATATGACTCTTGGCAACCCATATCGTGGGAAGTACTCTCTTACTAGAACCTTAGCAGTCGTTGTGGCGGTATAGTCAGGGACGGGATAGGCTTCAGTCCACCTTGTTAATGCACACACCACCACCAGTATATACTTGTAACCTCTACATCTCTCCCTCTGAATATAGTCCATCTGGAGAGCTTCAAATGGATGGTCAGGGGGTTGGAATCCACCCTGCTCCACCTTTGTGCCTTTACCTGGGTTAAACTGGTTACAAATCATGCATGTTTTTACTTTTTGTTTGGCTGCAGCTCTCAAATGTTTGTTATGCCATATGTTCTGTATGCTATCTAACATTGCCTTTTCTCCCAGATGCGCTGGTCCATGTATAGTGTTTATTATAACTAGAACCATAGCATCCGGTAGTAGCCATACTGCTCTCTCAGGTGTCATCCAACCCTGGTCTGTAAGGACCCCTCCTTTTTCCTTCCATTCTAGCAGTTCCTGTGGTGTGGTGTGACTTTGGACATCCTGGACGTCAGAAAAGGGGTCTCGTATTGTGTATTGGCGGTGCAGTGTATTCAATTCTGTGTTTGGCTGCATTGTCTGCGAAATCATTTCCTTTCGATATTTCATCTGTTCCTTTTGTGTGTGCCTTACATTTCGGCACCGCTATTTTTGTTGGTAACTGACTAGCCTCCAAGAGGGCAGTTATGAGGACAGCATGTTGTATTTTGGACCCATGTGATGTGAGAAATCCCCTCTCCCTCCATAATGTGCCAAAATTGTGTACAACTCCGAAAGCGTATTGTGAGTCAGTGTAGATGTTGACTGATTTTCCTTTTGCCAAGTGACATGCTCGTGTTAGTGCTACTAATTCGGCTGCTTGTGCTAACAGTATCTCTATTTTATGTGCTTCCAAAGTGCTTATACCATTTGTGACGGCATAAGCTGCTGCCAATTCTCCAGTGGGGAGTCTCATGCAAGACCCATCAACAAAGAGTGTCATCTCTGCCTCAGAAAGGGGTGTATCTTGTAAATCTGGTCTGGGTTTGGTCACTAAATCAATTATATCAATACAATCGTGAAGTTGTTCAGCAGAAGAGGTAAGTGGCAACAGTGTTGCTGGGTTTAAAATGTTGCATCGTCGGATCTCAATGTGTGGCTGAAAAAGTGTCATCTCGTATCCTGTGAGTCTGGCTATTGTCAGATGTTGTGTTTGCGTTCTGTTTAGGAGAAGTTTAACCGCATGTGGAACCTGGACTACCAGATGGTGTCCTAGTACGATAGTGTCACTCTGTCTAATGACTTGTGCTGTGGCAGCTACTGATTTGAGGCATGCAGGGAGTGCTTGGGCCACCGGATCTAATGTACTGGAAAAATAACCACATGGTCTATGCTTGTCTGCCTGAAGTTGGGTCAGGACCGACAGGGCTGTACCTGAGCTTTCTGTTACAAATAAGGTAAAGTCCTTGGCATAATCAGGTGTTGCCAACACTGGGGTTTGACACATAGCCTTTTTAAGAGACTGAAAAGCTTGTGTGTGTTCATCCGTCCAGGGTAATTTTGGGGTAGCACCAGCTTCAAGTGTTGTCAGCTGTACTAGTGGTTTAGCAATGAGGGCAAATTGCGGGATCCACTGTCTACAATATGAGGTAAGACCAACAAAAGCTCGGACTTGTTTCTGTGTTGTTGGTTGTGGCACTTGTTGTATAAGTTGGATGCGTTCCTGTGTAAGCTGCCTACCCTCCTTTGACAGCAAGTGCCCTAAGTATGCCACTTGCTGCAAACCAAATTGGAGCTTACCAGGGGAAACTTTATGGCCATTCTCAGCTAGGAATTGTAGTACCAGCAATGATGCTTCAGCGCAGGCTGGGTCAGATCTGGCCGTAATGAGGATGTCATCAACATACTGCAACAATGCAGTGTCAGGGGGCATTTCAATAGTATCCAATTGTCTTTTTAATGCTTGGCTATACACACTTGAGCTTTCGGTGAAACCTTGGGGAGCTCTTGTAAATTGGAAGCTTTGTCCTTGTAGGGAGAAGCCGAAAAGGTATTGGCTGTCTGGGTGAATGGGTATACTGAAGAATGCATTTTTTAAGTCAATTACAGTAAAGTGTGTCGCTTCTGCATCTATGGCTGTGAGTAACGTGGAGATGTCTGGGACCACGGGGTATTGGGGAATGACACATTTATTAAGTTCTCTCAAATCCACCACTAGTCTATAGACAGGGGATGTTCCCAGTTCCACTTTTTTATTAACTGCTAAAACTGGGGAATTACAAATATTAGAAACTGTTTCTTTAACCACACCTGACCGTATGAGATCCTGAATAATTAACATTAACGCTTGTTCAGCTTGAGGTGGAATTTTGTATTGTCTAATGCGTGGCAGTTGGGCTCCCTCTTTCAGTGTAACTTTGTGAGGTGTTATTTCCATACACCCTACTGTGGTGGAGTCAGTGGCCCAAAGGGTGTGTGGCAAATCTTTCAAACGTTCGTCTAATTCTCTACTGGTGTAGTGGCCTTTAAAATCTGGTAGGAATAATCTAACATCCTTAGGTGAGCAAACAATAACAGCTCCTAATTCTTTCAATGTCTTGATACCAATTATATTTTCTGGACATGATTTTGTCAATATAAGATCTGTGGTTGTCGTGAGGGGACCAACCTGTAAGGGCAGTGGTTTTGACGTGACGTTTGTCACAGGCTGTCCGGAGAAAGCCAGAGAAATACTTTTTGAACCCGAGAGAGGAGCCTCTGGGACCTCTTGATGGCTTATTGTTGTTTTACTGGCCCCAGTGTCTAGTAGAAACTTTCTATCCTCCCCAAGAAGTCAGACCTCTACAAATGGACCTTTCTGATCTACTGGGATGGGGATTAGGGGCAGTTTGTCATCTTCTCTCCCTGGGCAACATCATACAAAATCTGGGTAGTATTCAGTATAGCCATCATCTCCAATGTACATTTGGGTCATTTGTGCTGTCGGTGGAGCTGGAGGTGCTGTAGTGCCTTGTGGGGCATTCTGTTTTGCCTGATATGGACGGGGCTGTGTCTTACCAGTGTCCAAATTGTGTTTTAAGACAGGACAGTCTTTAACGAAGTGTCCCGACTTTTTGCAATAATTGCAAGTACTCTTCGCGTTTGTCTGACTACCTGGTGTCTGTTGGCACTGGGGTGCAGTCTGGGCTACTAATGCTTTCATCTTTGTGTCTTTCATGCGCTTCTTATCATTTTCTTCTTCATCCCTAATGCGGTTTTGATGGTATTGTAGCATTTGTAACACCTGTGGCGGTGTGTGGGCTTGCCAGGTACTCTCTACCTTCAGTACTCTTTCCCTTATAGCTGGCAAGGCATTGTCTACTAATTTGGAAACAAACAGATGCGGGTAAGCTTCGCTTGTCGGCGTAAGACCGCTATTTACCGCAAAACACTTTTCAAGTCTTGTGTAATAATCTCCTATGTCTTCACCATGTTTCTGTTTGCAGGAGGAAATGGCATCCCAGTCCTCCTTTTTCACTGTCAATAACTGTGGTAACACTTTCAAAATAGTGCCAGGGAGTGCTTTGAGTTTGTCTCCTATACCTTGACCTGCTACCCTAGTATTTTCGTCATTCTGAAGTTCGGTCCATCTAATGTGTTCGCCCGCCACCTCCCAATCTTTTTCTCGTAGTTTGTCATATATACCCGAGGGCAACAATAATTTCAGAATTGCTGTGATATCGGAAAGGGTATATGTTCCCATCATTAATACGCCTCCTAATTCCTTGAAAAATCCAGCAGGGTCTTTTGAGTGGGGGGAACCATCTCTTTCATTCTTAATAATTCGAGTTTTGTCAAGGGTACATAAATAAAAACGTGTTGTAACGCGCCATTTGCGTCATCTCTGGGGTGAACCTCCCTCATGGGGAAGTGGCGTGTTTGAGGAAGTTTATTAACCGGTCCACAAGTATCAGTGAAAGATCTATTTTCAACCGCTTTCTGGTATTCCTGTCTAAAATCTATGAATTTGTTGAGAAAAACTGAGCCATTGTAGAGGAATATGTTATCAGCACAATCAGACAGAAAGTCTTCTAGTCTTGGATCATGTTTTAAGAAAGTGTCATTGAGGGTGATGAGATGCTGTACCATGTAGAGACTCGCTAATCTTTGATGTGGGCGTGGTAATGCTAAAAAGAGTTGGGCTATGAGATCACTGTCATATATTTTATATTGAGAGGCCCATAGGGTCGCAGTTCTGGCTATTTCCTTCTCCTCCGATGTAAGCGGGGGTTCCTGGTCTAGCCAGTCGTCTAATGCTACTACCGTGGCTTGAAACAGGTCATCTGGAGACGGCCGCTCTGGATGGCCCTGGAGGAATGGGCGGGGTGTGGGTCGTGATGTGGAAATGGAGCGTCTTACTGGTAGAGCTTTTACAACCGGTAGTGTTATGTTTTCCTCACCTCTGTTTTCTTCCTCCTCGATCTGTACATTTTGTCAAGTACGTGTCACCTTACGGGTGAATCTATCAAGTGCGTCATTTACCAAACCTACATCGGTATGGTCAGAGGTTGAGTCCAATAACTCATAAAATGACGTGGGTACATCTTTTCGTGTTTAATAAAACAACAAATAAGGAACTTATACATGTGTACCTTGATAGCGTACAGTCTGCTTTTGGTTAATCTGTTAACAGCCTTAGAGTCTTCCCCGGTACGGAGAAACTCGGATGCTGCCTCAAGGAGTGGGCTTATAGCAGGTAAACCCTTAATCTCTATCCATGAATCGCGAAGTATTTTTGTTATTCGGCCCGCCTCCCCAGTGGTACTTGGGGCTGGTTCATAGGGACACTCGGGAATCGTGTCCCCTTTGGCTAGTCCCTCTGCACCTTCGTTATTTCCAGGCCGTGGTTGGACTTGTTTGGCATTCAAGGGCTGTTGTGGGGGTGCCTGGACTATTGGGGTATCATATGGAGGCGGGGTGTCTAAGAGGAAAGTGGTGAAAGTATCCTCTGGAAATGGGGCAGTGGGGTGTGTCTTAGGATTTGACGGTCTCCATCTGCGAGGAAGTATTGGGTAATGCAGGATAGAGGCCGGTGGAAACGGCTAGTTGTTCTCTATTATTCCTTTCATTTTCCAGTTCTCGTCCTATCTCTTGTAATCGTTCATTCCGGACCTGTTCTGACATTCTCTTGCTCTTTTCGACTTTGTTCAATGCTTTCTCCCGCCTCCTATGGGCTTCTTTTCTCCATAGTTCGACCGCGTCACTTTGTGACTGTCGGACCTTTCTTTTCCACAACTGTTCTTTTAGTTTCAGTACACATTCCATGTCAAAAGTCCCTGTCTCGGGCCACCTATATTCATATTCGAAATCTTTAGTGTAATCTACCCATAAATCACAATAAACAATGTGGTGCAAGAGTGATGCAAACCGTAAGTCATATTTTTGAAGCCACGCAAATCCACTTTGAGTGGCCACAAGCATATGAAGTAATGCAACGTAGATCGCTGGGTTGCATTACTCTGCCCTGTGTAGATGTTCCATGAGCGTTGTATGGTGATCCCATGCAAATTCCATGGGTTTTCAGATGAGGCATACCAAGGAGCAATGTGTTTATTTCTCCTTGTTTTTTCCTGTTTCTATGTGTGCTGCATTCGGCAGCAGACATAGAAAGAGGAAAAAGCCTCTCAAGATTGTTATTGTGCAGGAAGGTGCCCCTTCCTGCACAAAAGCTATCCTGCCTACAACAAAGTCACCCTTGCACCATGATGCAAGGGCACCTGCATTGGCATTTGGCTGCCAAAACGACACCAACGCAAGTGGAAAGGACTGTAAAGCGCCATATTGGATAGATAGGTGCATACCTGATCTTTCTCTGTGAGGCAGGTCTGCACAGCAAGGTCACTTGATACACTGCGCTGCACCACTTAACTCGTAAATATGGCCTTTTGTTTTAAAATAGTGAGATTGTTTAACTCCTGGGGTTGTAGTAATTCTTGAATGCGAGTTGCATCATTGGGTTGCAATTACTGACATTAAAGACTACTAAATTATGTCCACACCCATATGTTATTGAAAATGATTTGTCTAGTCTCTTTCCAATGTACAGTATGTGATGGATCTTCGGACTGATCATATCAGCACTGAAATGAGAAGATGATATTCTGACTGCAAAAAGTTCAAAGCAATATACAAAATATGAATTCTTGTCAACTGAGTCCAATGTTTCACTTCTCTCTCTGGAGCAACTGTTTTACTAAAGCTCCAAACTTTCAAATCATATTATAAGTCTTGTGGCACACTCACAAGTAATTTCTAATCTTTAGTGTGTTAAAAAAATAAACCACGGGGACACAGGCATTCCTGATTATGTTCCTTATTGTATCCCATAACAAATGTAAGCCTAACATTCCATCATGCTCTCAAAATGTAACATTCCTTTTAACCCCTTGCTCATGTGCATCGGACGATCACATGGCACTGGAAATCCCTCTGGTGTGGGCACCAGAGGTATTTCCTTTCCCCCAACAGCCCCGGGAGCTGGGGAAGGGCTTCCCTAGCTCCAGAGGCTGTGTGTTTGATTCCTTTAAAATGAAGATCTATGCGCATATCGCGCTGACCTAATTTCAGAGGAACCGAAACGGCTCATTTCAGTTTCACTTTCTACGTGCTCAGGGAGCTATCTCAGACCCCAGAGCACATATACAGTCAGGAGAGGTATCATTGGAAAGGGGAGAATCTCCCCTTTCCAATGGTACCCCTCCCTAGTGATTCCCTGCTTGGTAGGGGGGAGTATCCCCTTGGGTATGGGCCTTTGCTCCCCCTAAAATAATTTGATCAAAAACAGTCTTTGTGCACCCCCACCCCCTCCCCACCTGGGTGCAGATGGGGCGGTATTCCCCAATCTGCCCCTGAGGATGTAAAAAAACCACTAGAAGTCAGGGATTTTTTAAAATTTGATTTAGAGGTGGGGCTGTCCAAGATGGGCATGCCAATGCCCCCAACCCCCGCACAATTCCAGTCTTTCTTCCCCCGGGGGGGCATTTGAGAGCAGGAGCCCCGAATCTACAGCCGGTGGGGGGGCTGAAAGCCCACTAGAAGCCAGGGATTTTTTAAATTTGATTTAGGGGTGGGGGCTGTCTAAGAGGGGCATGCCAATGCCCCTACCCCCCAGCAAAATTCCAGTCTTTCTGTCCCCCCTGGGGGGCAGATGGAGGCTGTAGCCCCCAATCGGCCACCCCCAGGGGGGCAGAAAGCTCACTAGATGCCAGGAATAAAAAAAATGGATTTAATAGTGGAGGCTGCCCGAGATGGGCATGCCAATGCCCACACCCCTGCAAACCTCCACAGTCTTTCTGCCCCCCCTGGGAGGCAGAGTGGGCAACAGCCCCCGATCTGCCTCCCTGGGGGGCAGAAAGCCCAGTAGATGCTAGGAATTATTTGTCTTATTTTATTTAGGGGTGGAGGCTGCCTGAGATGAGCATGCCAATGCCCCACCCACCCCTACAAAATGCCACTGTCTTTCTGCCCCCCACCCCCTGGGAGGCAGATGGGGCAGTAGCCCCTGATTTGCCCTCTGTGGGGTTAGAAGTCCCACTAGATGCCAGTGTTAATTTGTCTTATTTTAATTAGGGGTGGGGGCTGCCCGAGATGGACATGCCAATGCCCTCACCCCCTCCAAAATTCCACAGTCTTTCTGCCCCCGAAGGCAAAGAGCCCCCGGGGGGCAGAAAGCATGCTAGGCACCAGGTATTTTTTTAAAATGTATATAGGGATGGGGGCTGCCTAAAACTGCCATACTAATGTCCCCACCTCCCTCAAAAAATTCCACAGTCTTTCTGCCACCCCCCGGGGGCTGAAAGCCCACTAGGCACCAGGGATTGTTTTGTTTTATACATAGGGATCGGAGTGCCCAAAATGGTCATGCCAATGCCCCCACCCCCCCAAAAATAATCCACAGGCTTTCTGCCTTCCCCGGGACGCAGATGGAGGCAATAGTCCCTAATCTGTTCCCTGCCGGGAGTGAGGCGCAAAGCCCACTAGGCACCAGAGATTTTTTTATATGTAGGGGTGGAGGCTGCCGAGAATGTGCATGCTAATACCCCCACTGCCAAAAAATGGCTTTCTGCCCCCCTTGGAAAGCAGATCAGGGCAATAGCCCTTTATCTGCCCTTCTTGGTGGGGGGGCAGAAAGCCCACTAGGCACCAGGGATATGTTTATTGGCATGCCAGTGAGAAGCCCCATAGGCAAGGGTTGCTCACATCTTTTAAGGCACACATTTTGGCTGTTTCAGTGATATTTTTATTCTCATCTACACCCTAGTGGGGGGAGAAAAACTCTAGAAACCGGGGAGAGTTTGTGTGTGTGTAAACTGGAATGTAGAGTCCACAAGCCATGTAGTGTTCTGATGAGTGGCTCAGGCAGTTCAATATTTATACCTGCTACCAGCCTTTGAAGTGGGGACTACCTATACTACTTTCATCACATCTGGTTCTGGTAAGATCTTCCCTTACCCTGACAAGGCTTCAAGTAGTCCGAGGTGACGGATGACAAAATACTGGGGCCAGGTTCCTTTGTGTATGTGCTGGAGACAGCCTTGTAAGTGTATGTGGGACAGTTAACAGCTTGCCCCATCCATGGGTAGGATAGCCAATCCTCCTAACACCTAGTCCTTCTGTTCCTCAATGTCTGCACGGAATACAAAAAGGACAACTGCCAAACTTATTCACACTTGCTTCACCCACAACACAAGCAGCAGGCATCAAATGTTTAAGATATGAAAATGCCAACTTTCTAAAAGTGACATTATCAGAATTATGATTTTATATCCCACTTTACTAATAAAGAGGATTTTAAATTACAATTCCTTTGAGTGCAAACATGATTTTCCTATCTGCTGCCAAATATTATATTATCACTTATTAAGTGTAATAAAGTAACCCAATATTATCCTATGGAGGAGATAGGCCTTGCACAGTGAATCGGCAATCCTTGCAATCTTCATCATCTGCAGCATTTTGCAAGATCTTCAGGTGACTCGCACAAAACTCCAGATGCACCATTACCTAGGCCCTGGCCATCAGCCCTTTGGACTATGGAAACACTCTCTATGCAGGAATTGTAACCTACCTCTTCCAAAGACTCCAAGCCGCTCAGAACGCCACAGTTACACTCATCCTTGATATCTCACGACGAACGAACATTGCCCCACACCTCAGAGATCTCCACTGACTCCCAGTTCAGAAGAGATGCCCATTCAAGCTACTCAATAAATGCTGCCTGGTTTGACAGGTTGCCCAGTCACACTCTTCTGGGGGAATCACTTCCTTTAATTCCAGTTCAATTTTATCAAAAGGTATTCACAAAGTATGCCAAAGTAATCCAATTGTTGCACTGGTTTTATTCATCTGTTATTCAATTTTTTACAAAGTAAAGCTGTTACGTCACAGCCTTGTGAAAATTCATCAACTTTCCATTTGATAATGCAAATCACTACAAGTTCATCCAAATGCCCAATGCATTTCGTGCTAGACGCACTTCATCAGGGGAAATACATTTCTGTAGGGTAAAATCAGAACGTAGGGTAATTAATGATACGGAAGCAGGTCACAGTCTGTGTCAAGCGTTAAGTGTTATTCTCAGGGAGTGACTATAAAACGTCTAGGGGTGGGTTTAAACGTGGATAAAGAAAAACGGACTAAAAAAGTGAAAACGGAAACCAAACAAGTCAACAAAAGTGGCCAGAGTAAAGATATCAAGTAAATAAAGGGTTGAAGCCCCGAGCATTGATTTCATTAAGTAAAATAACATGCAGGTATTATCTGGTGCCGTAAGTTTAAACCGGGTGCCGTGTGCATTATCCGTGTGACCGGGGCAGTGAACTACATCGTGTGAATACTTGGTGTGAACGTCTGCGTACGATGTGCTTGCTGCTTAAGTAACAAGTCGCCATGTGGCACTCACCGATCACCGGATGGTGGGGACGCGTAGTTAGTACCCGCCGCTCTCAACCTCAGTCGGGTTAGTGTGTGTTCGCGCATGCGCATGACTCGCGTAATATGAAATTACCTACGTAACCCGAGTAACTTCAATCGTGGATTTTACCTAATCTAAACACGTTTAAAGGATGTTTAACAACGTGTTAGGATAAATATAAACGGCATCATCAGGGGACTGTCCGAACAAAAAATAAAAAATAGTGCGTGTCTTAGTGGTATAGAAGTGCTCGGTATGCAATGACGCTCGCGGCCATGTTGGTACAGTCAATAGTAAGTCAGTGATTCATTAAACAATGCTAGCAACCAACATAAAACAGGTTTAAATGTTACATAATTGATACTACCAAAGGTAACAGCCACGTATTCTGTGTGGTGACCAATTGTAAAATTGGGTCAAGGAAAATACGGAAAATCTTAACAGAAAATGCAATCTAAAAAAGTGATGGTGTAAACAAATACAGTGAAATTAGTAATCACAGTGTCTCTCCAGGATTATAGGAAACAACTATATTCAAGACGTTCATTAAGTCCCGTAGGGTAGCAGGAATTAAATTTTTTGATCCAGAATATCTCCCGTTGGAGCAGTCTTTTTTTGTTGTCACAGCCTTGTCTCACAGGAACACACTCCAAAACCATGAAACGTTTCTGACTGATATTGTGACTGTTAGTAATGTAGTGAGTAGCTAGGGGAGCTTTTGTAGATCTATTTCTTATGGTGCTCTTGTGCTCTGTCATTCGAATTTTAATTTTCCTCTCCGTCTTGCCCACATAGGGAAGTCCACATGGGCATTTTAGTAAGTATACCACGTTTTTTGAGTCGCATGTGGCATTCGTAAACAAGTTTATACTCTTTCCTGTGGTTGGATGGTTAATGCTGTTGCCACGAATAATGTTATTGCAATGCCCACAGTTTGCACATGGGATTGTTCCAGAAAATTTCTCATTTTTGTTGCGTGCATCCTTTTCAATTAAATCCTTTAGATTTTTAGATCTTTGGTAGGCGAATAGTGGTTTGCTGAAGATTCCTTTGAAATCTGGTTCCTTCTCAATCATCTCCCAATTTTTCAAGATGGTTTTCTTTATCTGGTGGCTTGAGTTAGAAAATTTGGATACAAACACTGGTCTATTTTGGTTTGTTTCCTTTGTATTGATTTAAAGAAGGTCCTCTCTTGGGATGGCTTGCGTTCTTGCTTTGGCTTCTTCTAGAATGGTATCTGGGTATTTTCTTTCTCAGAATTTTGCGATCATTGAGTCTGCATTCTTTTCAAAAGTTAGGTTGTTTGACGATATTCTTTTCATTCTCAGGAGCTGAGAGTATGGTAAATGGCGTTTAAGTGACATAGGGTGGCAACTGTCAAAAATCAACATGTTGTTCCTGTCGGTTTTTTTGGAATAAACATCGGTGTGGAAGCAATTGTCTTGTACAGAAACAAGTACACCCAGGTATGGGATGGAGCCTGTGTTGATAGAGTGGGTAAATTGTATGTGATCATCGATGTCGTTGATCTCTTTTATGAATTCTGCCATGTCAGTTGAAGGACCTTTCCATATGAGGAAAATATCGTCTATATATCTCCAGTACTTATGAATTTTGTGTAGCCATCTAGGATTTTCAAGGATGTTATCCAGTTCCAATCTGTGCATAAAGAGATTTGCGTAGCTGGGAGCTGCACAATTCCCCATAGAAGTTCCGGCCAGCTGTTGGAAATGTTGATCATTCCAGGAGAAATAACTGTGATACAGCGTGAAATGGAGTAATTACAACAGGAATATTTTAAGTTCTTGTTTGATGTCATGGTTGAGTAAGAATGACTCTATGGCTTCAATGCCTCTGTTGTGGGGGATGGAGGTATAAAGTGAACATACATCAATGGTGCATAGTGTTACTGTCTCAAACGAAGAGTCCTCATGAATTTGAAGAAACTCACTTCCATGTCCAGTTCATTGGGTTTGTAAGTTGGTACAAATGTAAGGCCACGTTGTAAGACTAGAAGTTGATTCTTTGATAGCCTTTCTTTCGAAATGTTAATCACTAAGTTGTTTTGCTGCGTGTCGATTGGGCAATTGAAGAGCTTGGATCTCTTTGTGTTCTTGCTCCTCCTGGTTCGACGTGTTGGCTTTGGCCTCTCCCTAAAAAAGGCCTCTCTGATGTTGTGGGTGCGGAAGTGTTGGTGGTGTCAGCCCTGTTGTCTGTTTGTTTTCCTCGTCTATCCGTTCTCTGTGTATCTCTTTGCATGGAGTCAAATGATGTTGAACTGCCTTCATCCGAGGACGGATTTTGAGATGGTCTTTGTTGTCGTCTCTGGGCGTAAACCTCGGCCCAATTATACACTTCCCAAAGCTTATAATCGATAGTATCTCACTTGTATTTGCGAATCTTTCTATCGTTTATTTCTCTTGTGTATTTGTCTAACTGTATGTTGATGTCTGCTAAAGCTTTATCTAGGTCATCTTTTGAAAGATTACTTTCCAAGTTGGTTTGGATTCTTTTGATGTCTTTGTCAAGATCTTCTATGACTTTAGATAATTCTTCCACAATAAGGAGAATCAAGTCCAATGAACATTTGTTCAGTATATCATACCACCGTTCTGTGAATTTTGGGTTGTTCCTGCAAAGTGTTGGCTTTAGGGCAATTCGTAACCGTCTTGGTATTCTCTGATCCTTGTGGTATCTAATTAAAGTTCCTGCATGAAGTTTCTGGTTTATAATCCTCTTAGAGGTGTACAGCAGTTGTTTCAACAAGCTCTGTGATGAAAAAGTACCCGCAGATGTGGGGTCTGCTTCCTGTATCAGTGCGTAGATCCTATTTGTCTCCTCAGTGGAAAACGCGAATGTATTGGCTCTATTTTCAGTAATATTTGAGATGTCCTCGTACTCCATATTTGCTACTTCGGTAGCGGTAGGTGCTCACGCTGGTTGGGTCAGAATATAAATGATTTGTGGAGGGTGGCGTGGCACTCTGTTAGGTGGTCTAAAGTATAATGCGTTCAACTTTTAGGTGCTGACCGGTCTGCTCCCTCTGCTCTTTGGGGAGTTATAAATGTACAAAATGAATGCTGCCTGGTTTGACAGGTTGCCCAGTCGCACTCTTCTGGGGGAATCACTTCCTTTAATTCCAGTTCAATTTTATCAAAAGGTATTCACAAAGTATGCCAAAGTAATCCAATTGTTGCACTGATTTTATTCATCTGTTATTCAATTTTTTACAAAGTAAAGCTGTTACGTCACAGCCTTGTGAAAATTCATCAACTTTCCATTTGATAATGCAAATCACTACAAGTTCATCCAAATGCCCAATGCATTTCGTGCTAGACGCACTTCATCAGGGGAAATACATTTCTGTAGGGTAAAATCAGAACGGAGGGTAATTAATGATACGGAAGCAGGTCACAGTCTGTGTCAAGCGTTAAGTGTTATTCTCAGGGAGTGACTATAAAACGTCTAGGGGTGGGTTTAAACGTGGATAAAGAAAAACGGACTAAAAAAGTGAAAACGGAAACCAAACAAGTCAACCAAAGTGGCCCGAGTAAAGATATCAAGTAAATAAAGGGTTGAAGCCCCGAGCATTGATTTCATTAAGTAAAATAACATGCAGGTATTATCTGGTGCCGTAAGTTTAAACCGGGTGCCGTGTGCATTATCCGTGTGACCGGGGCAGTGAACTACATCGTGTGAATACTTGGTGTGAACGTCTGCGTACGATGTGCTTGCTGCTTAAGTAACAAGTCGCCATGTGGCACTCACCGATCACCGGATGGTGGGGACGGGGGAGCAGACCGGAGGGAGCAGACCGGTCAGCACCTAAAAGTTGAACGCATTATACTTTAGACCACCTAACAGAGTGCCACGCCACCCTCCACAAATCATTCAAGCTACTCACCCATGCATTCAAGACCCTTCACAACTCTGGACCAGCCTACATCAGCCACCACCTAAGATTCCACCAACCAACCAGACACCTCCGCTCCACCTCCCTTGCGTTAGCTCACACCGCACATCCATGAGAGCAGGGCTGGAGGATGCACCTGCTCTCACCTCACATCCAAGGCATTGAATGAACTCTACCTACACCTTTGGGCCTTGGCTACTCTATCAGAATTCTACAAGACGCTCAAAATCTGGCTGTTCAGGTGAATCTAGGGACCCTGCCAGCACCTGGATAGCCTCACGGGTGACAAGCAGTGCTCTACAAATTGACTGATTGATTGGTTGATTGATTACTTGAAAACGTGTCGACTTGTTTGATATCTAATGCGGGGTGAGTGCTTGGTGCAGATGTGCTCGGAGATATATTACTTACCAGATTGCTGTGCTCCAGCTATTGTTTTGAATTGTGACACTGAGGGAGCTTCATGCACCATTAGTGGCATGGAGCTCCAGGTTCACTTCTCTGAAACTGCACCGAAAATACTACCCTGTGTATGTCTCAACTGCTTGCGGTCTATCCATTTACTTAAGATAGTTTTCGGTCACCCAGCATCTACTACTGGTCTCCATCTAATACAGCAGTTAGTCTAGCGATCTGAGAGGGACGCGAGAGTGAGCATATTCCTATTGAGGCAAAATTAGGGACTTGCAAGTCTCAAGCAATAATATTTTTAGAATCCTCTGCCGGGAAGCCGTCCTCATCTCATTCAGGATGTTCAATGCATAGGAGAGGTACTGTGTGCATCTCATTGCAGTACGGTGGTACCGGTATTTCCATAAAGCAAATCACTACACCATGCAACATGATGCATTGCAATAAAGGACAGGGCTGCACTTTTTGCAGGAGGGTCTGAAGTGGAGAATAGGGAGATTGACACTTTCATTGCCTTCTCGGTCTTCAAAAACCCAGAGCAGCACATCCACCCTTTAGTGATGACACCACTAGATTTCAAAAGATAAAACATAAAATTCATCTTGTGCCTATTCCCACTAGTTTCTTCAGAGAATCTTATGAGCACAGAACTGCACTACCCTCTTCCTTCTGCATCAAATTACCTCATGTTATTACATTTCACAAACAGAAAATTCACACACAAAACAACCCTGTACTCAAGCCTCCAGAGCAGATTTTCTAGTCCGTACAAGCGCAGACTCTGCAACAATCTGTTTAGAGTTTTTCATCTTGAAAGCCTCAATTTCAAAGCCAAATTCACTTTAGGTTACATTTGATTTGAATGCCAAGAAAACACTGAAAATGGGTACCATTTCTCTCAAAAAGTATCCGAAGACGTCCATCATCGGCTGATGTGTTTTTTACAAAGCCTCCAATGCACTCGGGGAGGAGGGGGGGGGGTGAAAGACGAGGCGTGCACTTTATATAGCATTCTCTGGGGCCATGCTTGGAATCTCCTGTTCCTTCTCTGGACAGATTATGGTTGCAGAAAGCGCGAACCTGGATCCTTGTATAGATAAAGCAGCCATTGCCTTATAACTCCTCATAAGCTTGCAACTGACAAGCCCCTCAGATCTGAAGGGCTGTGTTTTCCCTAATAAATTCCTGTTTGAGCGCACTTGCTAGTCAAGCCTTGTGCACACTAACTAGAGAAAGAGCCCTGTGTCTTGGGCATAAATTACTCTTCTGTGCCACTGTCTCCGAGCAGCCCCCAGTTATGGATTACTTTGTTCTCGACTTGACAGGAACATAATTAGAACTGTTGATGAAATCTACCAAATTGTTCCTCCGTGGCCTCAATGGTCAGGAAATGTGGCTGAGTCGTATTTGTCACCGGTGTAAAGGCGCTAAACACTTCATATTAACGATGTTATTAATGTGTCCTCTAATCTACCCATGAATTGGTAACACTTGAGGCAAGATGGGCTCTAATGGCATCTTGTGATGAATACACGAGGGCTCAGGAAAAAAGTTTCCGGAAGGTAAAAAATGTTAATAGGTTTCTCTTAAAAAAATGCAGTTTCTTGTTCCTGGTATTTGCTGTTCGAGTGAATCTACTGACGTGGGTTTCTTGCAACTAGAGTGCTATATGCCTCATGCAGCTGTCACTCTAGTTAGCAGCAGTTCTCTGAAAAATAGGTGTTTTTAGAAAAAGTTTATGGACTGTTGGATTGCGGTATTGCCTCTTGTTTTTTATCCATGTCAACAGTGAGGGTCCGTTGTGAAAAAAATCCCAGCAGAAAATACATTTGCACCATTAGCTTGCTTATATTGATGCACAATGTACAGATAGGGGGAAAATAACGCGCTACAACAGTTAAAAGCGGATATCTTGGCCTTTTTTGGGCAGTTTTAGTCCTCTTTACCAATTTTGCATTCACAGTGACCACCAAAATATGATTGTCTACCTCAAGTAAGCACAATTTAGTTTCAGGTAATAGTACTGTTGCTAAAATGAACACAAATATGGACACAAAATGGACACAAATATCATTGACATCAGTTTTTACTAATTTCTGTAGCTCCCTAAGGGCCCAATTCACAAGGGAAAATCTCTGTGCAGAGTTTTCCGCATATGTAGATTTCCACCTATACTAATGCGGAGAACTTCACCTAGTGGGTGTTTGTGGTGTTCTAGTCGGTGGAGTAACCGGCTGAACACGTCACGCTCACGTGACCTCAGTTAAATAAATAGCGTCTACGCACGCACGTACGCCAGTTGGGCGACGGCGTGGAAGACGAGAAGCAAACAACAAGTGTGTCCGTGTCCTTATTGAATAGGGCCTAAGTGGTAGCCCCAGTGCCCCTATCCGTCACCTACCTAACATTGTGTGCACCCCGCACGACATTACAGCTGGCGACGAGCGTGGGCGTGCCCTCGCTGTACTGTCGCCGCGTCTGCCGTGGGTTGGCCGTGAGCTCTGCCTTTGGCTCGCGGCGCTCGTGCCCGGCGTGACCCCCGAGGTGCGGCTGACTCCGTGCACCGGAGCGGAAGACTCGTTACCGCGGCTGCGTCGGCAGCGCGCGAGGCCCCCAGGTGAGGTGTGTTGTCCCTCGCACACGAGGTACTGCAAGGCCGGAATCAGGCCCGGTGCCATGTGGCTGAAAGCAAGTGGGGGAGGGGCGACCCTATCCACTAGGTGCCGCGCGTGCCCCCGCCGCATTGCTCTCCTCATCCATAGTTGGGAAAGGACTACAACAGGGTGCCAGGCCCAACAGTGCCTCGATTTACCAGGGGAACATTATTAAGCTCCACCCCAGCACCAGGCCATCCAGCCCCACGAGGGCAGCAACCAGGGGTGAGCAGCAGGAAATGAGCCCCCATATGAACTCAGACACTGGGGTTTGATAAGCACAGTACCCACAAGAGTCACGGACAGAGACATCTTCCCTTTCACCCACACGTCTACATTCAGCCCATCAGCTTCCCAACAAGCATTGGCCACACCAAACTACCACAGTCACCACCAGATGGGTGTCTTACCTACGGAGCAGCGTATTGGGTCAGGGCCAAGGAACAGCGCTACTTCCTATCCATCCAGTAATGCGCCCAGGTCCACGTCATGGCCACGATACCCCCCATTGAGCCACTCGTGGTCGAGGGCTCCCCGTCTTCGCTAGCCCCCAAGTGGAAGGACTGGGTGGACCGATTGCTAATCTTCTTCGAAGACACCAAAGTTCATAAGGATCAAAAAAGGGCCATGGTCCTTCATTTAGGAGGCAAGGATGTCCACCATATAGCAAAAACCCTAGTGGAAGCTACCCCAAAGAACCACCACACGTTAATCAATGCCCTGAACGCGCACTTCGAGCCCATGGCTAACCAGGACTACGAGAGGTTCATATTCAGGCAGGTGAGACAGTTGCCAGAAGAGTCGCTAGACACCTATCATGCGCGCCTAAAGAACCTTGCGTCCACGTGTGGGTTCGCTGACATCACGGAAGAGGTTCGCGGCCAGATCATTCAAGGCTGTTCCTCTGCCAAACTGCGGGAACGGATCCTAGAAGAACCCGGCAAGTCGTTGGCGGACATCCTAACTTTGGGGCGCACCAAGGAACTATCGAAGGCCCGGGCTGCGCATATGGAGGCCGCCCTCCTGGCGCCTGTGAAGGCTGAACCAGTCAACAAAGTGACCGTCAAATCCCCGACGAAATGGGCCAAGAAGGGATCTGGAACAGCTCCGACAGGACAACCTAAGTCGTGTGGTTACTGTGGGGGAATACCACATCCAGCGGCAGAATGTCCCGCAAAAGTAAAACGGTGTTCGGGCTGCGGACGTTTCAATCACTTCGAAAAAGTCTGTCGAGCGAAGAAGTACCGGAAACCACGCCAGGTTGTAAACGCTGTACCAGAAGGGGACCCGAGCCAAAGCGACATGGATGATGATGAGGAGGAAGAGCGGACGGTGCACAAGGTGCACATGATTGGCACCGCCACTCGCAAGGCCAGAAGTCTACCTGAGTGTGGCATTCGGGTAGGCACCCAAGACGTCATGGCAGTTGTAGACACAGGAGCGACCATCAACCTGATGGCCTCCGCCCTGCATCAAACTCTAGATCCACCGCCAGTGCTACTTCCGTCAGCCATCACAGTGTTCGCATATGGACAAGATACCCCTTTAAAGATTAGAGGGAAATTCAAGACCTCAATATCACACGGAGACCGGTCCATCACCGCCAATGTGTTTGTGTCAGAAGATGGACAGGGCATGCTGTTAGGATGCAGGGCGGCTGAAGACCTAGGAGTGGTGTCGCTCGCATTCGGAGTCCATCGGGAATCTATCCAACAGCTGTTGATGGAATTCGCCAAGGTATTCAAGGGCATTGGAAAGTAACGAGGAAAAGAGGTGCACCTTCAAATCGACAACACAGTGCAACCTGTAGCCCTGAGACACCGCAGGATAGCATTCCACCTGCGACCGTTGGTCGAAGAGGAACTTAAGAAGCTCGAAAATGCAGGAATAATAGAGAAGGTAACTGGCCCAACCCCATGGGTTTCGCCAATCGTGGTCACGCGGAAACCCAAGCAACCTGGTGCGGTGCGGATCTGTGTGGACATGCGGCTCCCCAATGCCGCCATCAAGCGAGAACGCCATATAACTCCTACCATCGATGACCTCATAGGTGAAATGGCGGGCGCTTGTTGGTTCTTCAAACTGGATCTGCGATCAGGCTACCACCAGTTAGTGTTAGATGAGTCCTCCCGCAACATCACCACGTTCTCAACGCATCTAGGGCTCAGGAGATACACCCGCCTGAGTTTTGGGATTTCTAGTGAGGCGGAGGTCTTCCAAAATGTAATACAGGAGCTCATTGCCGATATCCCTGGGGTGATCAATGTCAGTGATGACATCATGATACATGCGTGGACCATACCGGAGCACAACAACCGTCTGACACAAGTACTACGGAGACTACGAGACGCTGGACTCACCCTACATCGGGAAAAGTGTGAATTTCTGAAGCGGAAAATACAATTCTTTGGCTACACGTTTTCCATTGAGGGGGTGAACCCTGACCCTGAAAAGGTGAAGGACATCAAAGAGGCTGCACCCCCCACCACCGTCACAGAGGTCCAAATCTTCCTTGGGATGGTGAATTATTGTGGAAGATTCATGCGAGACCTGGCCAACTTGACGCTACCCCTGAGGGAACTAACCAAAGAGGCCACGCCTTGGAGATGGGGCCCGGAACAAGATAAAGCATTTCGGGCATCAAAGAGGCTCTCTCAGAAGCCACCACACTCGCATTCTTCGACCCAAGGAAATTGACATTGGTGGCTGTAGATGTTGGTCCCGTCGGACTAGGAGCGGTGCTTATGCAGCGACAGCGAGCAGAAAAGGATTGGGCCCCAGTGGCTTTCGCCAGCCGGTCCCTTACGGAAACGGAGCAGAGGTACTCCCAGATTGAGAAGGAGGACGATTGCAATACACTGGGGGTGCCGGCATTTCCACCTATATGTATATGGAAAACCCTTTGTTGTTGCCACTGACCACAAGTCGCTGGTTGCCTTATTCTCAGGAACCTCCACTAAGCCTCCGCCATGCATCGAGAAGTGGATGCTACAGCTCCAAATTTATAACTGCCGGGTGGAGTACCAACCCGGGTCTCGCAACCCTGCAGATTATCTATCACGACACCCGCGAGCAGCCACACCGGAAGAGATGGAAGATGCGGCCGACACAGAAGAATACGTAAGGTGCGTCACTGCCCGGTCCTGTCCATTGCCCATATCCATAGAACACCTCGCAGAAGCCACTAGGAAGGATGACTGCCTCCAAAGAGCCATAGTGGCCGTACAAAGAGGAAACTGGCACAAGGCAAAAGAGGAGTGGAAGATCCTGACTCCAGGGGCGCAACGCATAATGGACAGCTTGTACCACGTGCGAGGGGAGCTGAACGAGGATCACACTGGATGCCTACTACGAGGACACCGGCTGGTGATACCCTCTTCCTTAACGGATCAGGTCGTTCAACTGGCTCATGTAGGCCATCAAGGTATAGTGAAGACGAAATCTCGCCTTCGGACCAAGGTGTGGTTTCCTTTAATGGATGACCTGGTCGAGGCCACCGTTTGGTCCTGCACAGCATGTCAAGTGACCGGAGAACGTCCCAGACCAGCCCCGATCATGGTGGAACCCCGTCCCAAGTCTCCCTGGGCGTGTGTCAGCCTTGACTTCGGCAGCCTTCCCGATGGCCGTCACACAATGGTGGTAATCGACGATCACTCCAAATATCCGGAGGTGGAGATCATATCCACAACCAGTGCTGCTGAAGTAATTCCGAAGTTGGAGAAAATCATGGCAGCGCATGGGCTAATACAAGAACTCAAGACTGATAACGGCCCTCCGTTTCAAGGCCAGGAACTAGCCAACTACCTGAATGCACTAGGTTTCCGGCATCGTCGAATCACTCCAAGATGGCCGCAAGCAAATGGCAAAGCCGAAAGATTCATGCGGACTCTTAATAAGGTAAATAGGATTGCACACGACAAGGGTCACTCTATTGAACTGGCTATTTTTACATTCCTAAGGAACTAGCGGCAGACACCCCACACCACCAAGGGTGTCGCTCCAGGACACCTGCTCATGGGTCGTGTGGTCATGGATTCTATACCTCACCATCCGCGGTGGCGGCCCGCATCTCCCGATGAATGTCAGGTCGAATCCCGACGCCAGAGATCACATGCGCAAGTCAGTCAACGGAGACGGGCCCAAGTGCCCCAGATCGCCCAAGGGGACATAGTATTACTGAAGAACCGGGTCACCAGTGGTCAATTCCGGCTTCCCTATGAGCCTGACCCCTGGACAGTAGTCCAGGGCAAAGGCACCAGAGTCATTGCTACCAGAGGCAGGGAAACTGTGACTCGCAATGTATCGCATTTCAAAAAGTACCAACTTAGTGGAGCCAGCGCGACGCCCTCTGTGGCAATGGAAGGTTCGCAGTCCCCGGTCAGAGACACTGCCAGCCCTCGGACCAATATGGACATGTCTTTTCCCACTGAGTATCCAGAAGCCCCTGATGAGACGCCCAGCAGGGGTGGCAAAGTGGAGAGTGAAAGCATCGACGACAGTGAAACGGGTCCGGACCAAGCGACTGAAGAGGTCCCAGTCGAGGCTGAGTCCGGGGTTGGTGAGACCCAGAGCCGAGGGATGTCCCAATACCGGCTGCGACGGAATCCGGTGCCCTCCAGTCGTTTGAAAGATTACCTAATGTAAGACTGTTCTTATTTACTTATATTGGATGTAGCCCTGCTGTGTAGTAATAATTGCAGATAACAGACTATGGCAGATATGCTGAGAGACTGTGTCATTGTTCAATGATTGTTTTCATGTTTGTTGGGGAGGAATGTGGTGTTCTAGTCGGTGGAGTAACCGGCTGAACACGTCACGCTCACGTGACCTCAGTTAAATAAATAGCGTCTACGCACGCATGTACGCCAGTTGGGCGACGGCGTGGAAGACGAGAAGCAACCAACAAGTGTGTCTGTGTCCTTATTGAATAGGGCCTAAGTGGTAGCCCCAGTACCCCTACCCGTCACCTCCCTAACATTGTGTGCACCCCACACGACATTACAGGTGTTCACAGGTGTTCACAAATTCTGGGCAGCACTATCCACCCACCAGTCAGTTTTATGAGCTTCATCCACGCACAGGTATGGAGACTCTTATGACTGAAATTATGCCCATAAAGTTGCTACAAGTAACTTTACGGCCACAGTTCATATCACTTCCTGTTGATGAAGACATTTGCTTCGGAGGCTATGCTCTCCACATCTTCTATGTAAACCTCATTAATGGATAAGGTATGCGAAAACAGTATTCACATGATTTCAGTTACCCTGCCTCAACCATCATTGCCCTGCAGACTCATAATTTCAGCCGACACCATAGGTTCTGCCCTCTTACCCATTGATTACATGACTTTGCTTCCTGAGTGAGACACACACGCCTACTACAGCTACCAGGATGCAGCCTCAAGAAGAAACGAAATTTAATTGAGAAGGAGACAGACCTTTTAGTTTCCTTTCTTGTAGAACACCATTGGATACTTCATGGTCTGCTTCCTTACACCTTGAGTGGAGTAGTGAAGGTGGCCGTGTGGCTGGAGGTGATAGTCATTCAATGCACTGAGGTTGGATGTATGCACAGTGGAGATTTAAAGAAGAATTGTCAGGACACGAGTAAGTGGGTGAAGGAAAAGTTTTCCTGGAGATAGATGGTAAAGAGCCTTATTAAGTCAGACCGCAATCCAATCTCCATTTCACTCCCCTTAAAGAAAGTGTCCTCACCGTCATACACTTTGATCTGATATAAGTCTGTTGTATTGTGCTTAGAATAGAATGTACTGACTAAGAAATTTGTGGGTAGACCGTGCACTCCTTATTTTTTATCTAAAAGTACTCTGTATGTTAAGCTAACAATTTTTTGATCCGTGTGTTACACCTTTCCTTGTGTTGACCTTACACAGTGACAACATATGAATAGGGCCAGAAACCAAAAGGGTTCTAGAACAAAGGTGTACTCAACTTATATTTGGTTTACAAACATTTCAAAACATATCAGCAATAGTTCTTTTTATTTCTCTTGATTTTTGTACATTCTTTATTAAACATAATAAATGATAGCAATACTTTTCAATGATTATCAACAAAAAAAGTTAAACAATTTTTAGTTGAAGAACTGTACAAGCATCTGAACATCAAAATTATTAAAACAACTCAGCTGTCAGTGCCAATCAATCTGATCAACATAGGCCCAATGCATTTCGGTACCAGAGTCCCTTCGTCAGGGGAACATTCATGGCACGACAAAGTCCTACGGTTTCAAATTCTCAAAATTCTTCAGTGCCCATTAAGTGGCTATTACTTGAAGTTAACACTTTACACTCTCCCACGTTATACCGCCAAAATTCAATCTTATGTTCCCGGTGCAATCGTTCAGAAGCTACCCCCCTTCCCCCATCCCCGGGAAGAACTTTTTGTTCAAAAAAAGTGTTTGTTGATAATCATTGAAAAGGTCTGCTATCATTTATTGATTTTTTATGTTTAACAAAGCTGGTACGAAAATCATACGAAATAAACAATAACTATTGCTGATATGTTTTGAAACGTTTGTAAACCAAATATAAGTTGTGCACACCTTTGTACTCTCTAGGCACTGTGCTAGTTCTAGCAAAATCAGCAAATAATAAGCATATTCTTCGACATTTATAGGTGGTGTGCACACCTGATTTGGTACAGCAAAGTCTGTTCTGTCTGGAACAGCATGCCTGTTAATCTGTGCACAAGGTCAAGAACAATCGTGCCTGTTTAAGAACAAATACAGCCCCAGCACCAGCCAGTTAAGGCCAGGGGCCATATTATCAAGAAAGGGCGATACATTATCGCCACTTTTATCGGCAGGAAACTACCGCTAAAGCGGCGATAATGGGATTGATAATATGCCCTTGTGAATTCCCATAGAAGCCCAGGTTCTGGTGTTAACCTGGGCTTCTATGGGAATTCACAAGGGCATATTATCAAGCCCATTATCGCCCCGTAGGGGCAGTTCCCTGCCGATAAGAGTGGTGATAATGTATCGCCCTTTCTTGATAATATGGCCACAAGAGTTTAGCCGTAGCTTCTCAGGAGTCTTGCCACAGCCTTCTTGCTTAAGGTGGAAGCTGGACCGGTGCCCATCCTGAACTCAATCACCCATGTCAAGGCCACTCCTAACTATAGTCCGATTCATGGAGTGTTTATAGGATCTGAGTGTCAATGACATATATATATTTTTTTTATAAGGCTGAGATCATAAACATGACAATGGGCATATGGTGCAGATACTAAAACAGCAATAAAACAAAACAATCACTACTGCAAATGCATCAGCTCAACCATTATATTTATTATACATCTACACGACTATAAACAATTAAAACATGTTAGCCTAGACTGTAAGTGGACAAGATTTTCAAAACTATAAACTATAAGAACATGTCAGTCTAGACAGTAAGGGGACAGGATATCCAGAACTATAAGCAATAAACCATGTCATCTTAGACAGTGAGTGGACATGATGCAAAAACCCATGCATGGCTTATCTATTCACACTTTCTATGCAAGAATAGAAAAGTCTGAAAAAGACAAGCGATGACAATAGAAGAGTCAGAAGAGACAAATGATAGAAATAGTATCATTTGAAAGGTAATAGACATAGGGGCATATTATCAAGGGGTTTATATCCGCTTTTTTGGCTTTGAAAGCCAAGAAAGCGGAGATAAAATGATCTCCCTATTACCTAGCTGTCCCTAACACCAGTTAGCGACAGCTAGTAGGAGATAGCGACCATCTTGGGCCCCACTTCGCATGTCAGTGATATTTATCACTAATGACATGCAAAGTGGGCGTGCCAAGATGTTAGCGACTGGAAACAGTCGCTAACATCGCTATCTCCTATTCCCAACTTTTGGAGATATTCGCGCAAAGCGCGAATATCTCCAAAAGCTAACACCTGTCCTGAGCAGTTCTTAGCCATGTTATCCAATGGGAGGTGGATAACATGGCTAAGAGCATTAGCTCGGTAATGCATGAATATCGCTGACTTTTCAGCAATATTCATGCATTGCGGCCGTTTTTTTATCGCAATTGCGATAAACCTTGGTAATACCAAGGTTTATCTGCGATAAAAATCGCCGCAGCTCAGCGGTAAAAGTTTGTCTCTAACCAAGCAATAGCGATAATTATCGCTATTGCTTGGTAATATGCCCCATAGTTTTTATGACATCCCCGGAATAACACCTAAACTTAAAATATGGCTGAGTGTTCTTGCAGTCACTTGTTCAACAGTTCTTAACTATCACACACATATTTTATACAACTTTAATAATGTGTTTTGCATATGCTTGATTTTTACTTTATGACACACTTATAGAAAAGAAGAATAAATTAGAAACATGCATTTGATGGAATTACAAGTATTCACTTGTTGCATGTTCAATAATGCCCATTTTGATACCAAAAGGAAACTGTCTCTGCATTGAAAAATAAGGTCATCACAACATGAACTCCCTAAACCCGAAAGCTACAAGCAACAAGGTGATGAAAGGAAGGCTTAAATTCATCTCAGTTCGAACCACCTTACAAACCGTTGGTTTCCCCCCACTGTGCAATTTTATATCGGGAGGCGACTTTTGCGAATCAGTCTTGGTCTTGCTTCAATAGGAACAGTCCAACCCGAACTGCCAGGTACCCTACAGATGAGAACACAAGCAACCCAGACCTGTTTCATCCAACTTAGGTATCATCAGTGAGGCACCCATGTCTGGGCATACCCCACACACTTTTGGCATCTACTGAAAAAACAACAAGGTGATGGAAGGAATGCCTGAATTAATCTCAGTCACTGGGGGTCCCTTGGGCCGCATTCAAAACCATAGCTTTTCACCCACTTTGCCATTCTAGATCGAAACCTGACTTATGCAGATCAGTATTGGTCCTCCTCCAAAAGAAACAGTCCAGCCAGATGTGAACACAATCAACCCCAGACTGGTTTTGACCTACTTCGGTCACATCAGTGAGGCATAGCTAGAGTCCTACGGCGCAGGGAGCATGAGACCCATTTCTAAGCGTACCCATTGCACTTGGGGCATCCACTGAAAACACAACAAAATGATGGAAGGAATGCTTGAATTAATCTCAGCCACTGGCGATTGCTCGAGTCTGCATTCCAGACCATAATTTTTTGCCCATTGTGTTAATCTAGACAGAGATCTGCTGTATACAAATCCATTTGGTCCTGCTCCAATAGGAACAGACTAGCACATACTGCGAGGTGTGAAGTGTTCCCTGAAGGAACACAAGCAACTCATACTGATTTCTACTAACTTAGGTTTTGTCAATGAGGTGTAGCTTAAGTCATATTGCACAGTAAGCATTGGACCCTCAAATAGAAATACCCATCCCATTCAGGACATCTCCTGCAAAAACAACAAGGTGATGGAAGAATACTTCAAGTAATCAGTGAATGGTGATTGTTCAAGGCCGCATTCCAGATCACTGTTTGTCTTCCACTGTGCCAGTCAAGACAAAAAATTGTCTGAAGCAAATCAGTCTGGGTCCTGCTGTAATAGGAACAGTCCAGCCAGAACTGCCAGGCCAGGTCCTTTCCAGATGGGAACACAAGCAACACCATGCTAATTTCGAATTATTTAGGGCTCATAAGTGAGGTAAAGCTTGAGACTTATGTCATGTTGAGCATGACACTCATGTCTGGGCTTAACCATCACACTTAGGGCATCTATTGCTAAAACAACAACTAGGGAATGCTTGAATTAATCTGAGCCACTGGCAATCACTCATGTCGTATTCCAGGTCATCATTTCCCCCCGTGCCATTTTAAACAGAGACCTGCCTAATGCTAATCAAGCTTGGTCCTGCTGCAATCAGAAGAGGCCAGCCTGAATTGCTTTCTTACTTGTGTTATTGTTCAGAGAGGACATGTCTTTGTAGTTCAGGCAGGACTGTTCCTATTAGAGCCGAACCAAGGATGGTTTGTATATGGCTGGGTCTAATCTAAGATGACATGTTGGGCAAAAAGACAATGGATTGGAATGTAGCATAAGTGATCACCAATGCATGATATTAATTGAAGCATTCCATCCATCATCTTTCTGTTCATTTTGCTTGACACCCTAAGTGCAACAGGTATATGTGGGTCCTGTGCTCACTGTGCCACTAAAACAAAGCTCCACCTGGTTGAAGATGTCCATATAGGCTGAAACAGTCTTGAATTGCTTATGTTCTGGTTCAGAGGACATCGCTTGGCAGTTCTGGCTGAACTCTTTGTATTGGAGTAGGACCAAGGCTGTTTTGCAGATGGCTAGGTATAATCTGATGTTGCATGGTTACAGGGATGGTTCCTCATAAGGGATGGGGTAGCGTCACCCCGCCTGCTGTGAGTGCAGCAGGTAAAGGCCAAGAAGTAAAATGGCATGTCAATATCACTGTCAAGTCAAATCTTTACTGTTTTAGTTAATTAAAGCCATGGCACTGTTTACAAAAGCACATTATATTTGCTAAGCATCTTCTAACATTGGCCTAAAGGATACATTCTTCTTGTCATGCCGGCTTCTACTTTTTTTTCTTTTCTTTTTTAGGAAGGGGGCTGTGTGGCCCTCCTTCCCTGGACCATTTTGCACCCCCGGGGAGCCCATCCTCCTGGCTTCACCTTTTAAAAACTTTTTTACCAAAAGAATGGGAGGGGGGCCACGCAGCCACCCTCCTGGGTCTGGCTTTTATTGTTTTATGATTCAAAGGAAGGGGGGCCAAGCAGCCCTCCTCCCTAGCCATTTTTCCCGGGCCTGCCCCTTTTTAATAAATATTTATTTTATTTAAAAAGGGATGCAACTTGAACAAAATATTATGGCTGCCATTTTGTCTATCAGGAACATTTCCCAGGGCTGAAAAGTTGTGTGAAAGCCCACATACGGGGTCAGGGTGGAGATACTCTGACCCCATGGTTGAGAAATGTGTTAGTGATACAAGTTCTTTGGCCAAAATTGATTCTTTTAATCACACACGATTTACGTGACAACACTGCGAACTCTAGTGCGGCCCCCCCATATACCATCGTGGGGACATCACGACTATCAACGTTGTTGCAAATATTGGTGGAAATATATGAAAATATAGTATAGAATCATTGATATGCAATCTTATGCAAATATTGAGATCCTGCTAAATGTTTCATTGAGTTATTTAGATTTGAGGTATGTACTTTGACTGTTAGAATTAATTAAATAGTTATACTTTTTAATGTGGTGGTGGCTATTGAAATTCCTGCTTTTGGTTTCTGTTTTCACGACGGGTCAGGGGGGGTCGCGATTAACAATGTCATTGTGATCTGCGGAGTCTCCATGAAAATTTAAAATATGAGTTTAGAGATTACTGCCAGAAACCCCTAGTGTGTAAAATGCTGTAGTATGTATGTATTTTAGAACTTATGGAAAAAGGCGCGATCGTCATGTTTAATGACGTCATTGCGACGTCCCGAATTACTCTGAAAACAGAAAATAGGTCTGAATGATGGTTTTTAAAGAAACTTGGTACAAAAATATGAGCTTAAATATGCTTTGCAAGAAGTATGTATATAGCAATATGTGTAGTGCAATGTTGAGAAAGGATTTTTTTACATATTTTTGGATGTGTTGGTGGCCATTGAATGTCTGTTTTGAGCTTCCATGACGTGACTGGGGGAATCGCGATTACCGACGTCATTGCGGTCACTGGAGTCACATCGAAAATGGAAAATAGGTTTTAGAGATGTTTGTTCTTAGGAATACACTAGAAAAACATGAGTTTAAAGTGTATAGTAATAAACTCCTAGTGGGTAAAATACTGTAATATGTGTGCATATACGTGTTTTCACTTTATGTAAAAGGTGCGGTCGTCGCAGTTAACAACATCATCGCCATGTCCTCAATAAATGCGAAAATAGATCTGAAAGATTGTTTTTAAAGAAATTTTGTAGAAAAATATGAGTTTAAACATGTTTTGAAAGAAGTATGTGTATAGTAATATGTGTAGGGAAATGTTCAGAATGGATTTTTTTTCATAATATTTTTGGATGTGTTGTTGGTCATTGAATGTCTGCTTTTGTTTTCTGTTTTCACGCTGTGTCCACGGGGATCGCGATGTCGTTGCAAATATGAAAAACGTAAAGCAAAAAACAACACTTATAAATCCACTGAAGAAAATACAAACTATAAAAATACCACTTATAGAGCCATTTGATAGAAAATAAAATTTCAAATCCTTAAAAATGCTATAAAAAAATTATAGTTTACATGGACTTTATAGTTGGGTAATAGAATTTGAAAAACTTTAGAAATTCACAGAAAAAAACACAGGTTACAGGGACGTTATAGTGAGAATTTAGCATTTTAAAAACCCTAGAAATTCTCAGAAAAAACAAAGGTTACAGGGGCATTATAGTTAGGAAATAGAATTTAAAAACCATTAAAAATTCAGTGAAAAAAATGAAGGTTACAGTGAGGTTATATTTAGGCTGATATTTCACTCATACAAAACCAAAGAAATTCAGCAGTTATAGTAAAATGACCATGTCATGAGTGATGTAATATGTGAGGTGATAAGCAGTGTATTGCGGGGGTGCCAGTCATAGTTAGCTCAGCTGCTGGAGTATGTGAGTGAGTGTATGTGTGAGTGAGTGATTGTGAGAGTGGCTATATGGGTGAGTGTGTGCTTGTGTCAGTGACTGTATAGGTAAATGAGTATGTGTTAGCGTCTGTATGAATAAGTGAGTGGGTCGGTACATAACTGTATAGGTGAGCAAGTGGCTGTGAGATTCACCCTATGGGTGAGTGAGTAGGTGTTTGAGTAGCTCTTTGGGTTACTGACAGTGTGTGAGTGGCTGTATGAGTAAATATATAAGTGGCTGTATTAGTGAGTGATTGGATGTATAAATGGGTGTATGGATAAGTGAGTGGATGTGTATAGAACTATGAGTCAGTGAGTCAGTGTGTAAGTACTAGTATGAGTGTGTCAAAAGTTTTAAGAATGGTAGTGTGGAAGTTGGAGTGGGTGTATGAAAGGTCATATTGGGGTATGAGTGAGTGTGTTAGAGATTCTGGGGATGATGTCATCAGTGAGGTAATTTGAGATATCATCAGTGATGTCACTGACCATGTCATGAGTGATGTAATATGTGAGATCACAGGCACTGCATTGCGAGGGAGCGAGTTATAGTTAACTCAGCTAACTACAACTGCTGAATTTTTGTGGTTTTGTACGAGTGAAATATCAGCCTAACTATAACATCCCCTTAACATTTGTTTTTTTCACGGTGAATATATATATATATATATATATATATATAAACCTTCTGCCCCGCTAAGAAATTAGAGTACACCCAAACACGCATAGATCTGTACCTGTTTACTCGAAAACTTAAACTGCGGACATTTTTCAAACTAAGGGGGCAACAACAATTACTCGCCACCACAGCACAAAGTGTAACCTCAGACACTTCCCCATTGACCGGCGAGGATCTCAGAACACTCCAATTGCTTTCAAGTCAAGAACCAACAAGTTGCGAAGACGAAACATCAAATTTATCGCAAATAAGGAGCTTTGGCATTAACCAAAAAACAGTAATTACAAACTTCAAACCAAAGTCCACCTATATACCGATGTCCACATATGACACTATCGATGTGTTTGAAGAAGCAGTAAATCAAGATCTACTAAAAATGAGAACTGCCTCAGTGTTTAATTTGAGAGGTAACTTAACAAGATTAGAACAAAAAGCTTTACAAGAACTACAAGACGACCAGGACACAATATACAAGCCATCAGACAAAGGTGGTAATATTGTTTTGATGACACGAGATTTTTATACTCAGAAGCAATTCGCCAATTGTTAGATACAAATTATTATCAGAAGATCACAAAGGGCGAATATGTTATGAGTATCAATCAATACCATGATCTCATTGCGAAATGGGCAGACAGGAACATGATCAACGATAATGAACACAAATTTCTTTCCTGCCCACACCCAGTGACATCTACCTTTTACCACCTACCCAAAATTCATAAAGACGCGAAGAGGCCACCTGGTCGGCCTATTTTCTCCTCTATAGGATGTTTGACTGAGGCAATGTCTCAATTCGTAGATCATTTCCTTTTCATTAAGAGTATCATGGACATAACATGGGAACAGGATATGATCATGATTGTACTAGATATAACTAGTCTATATACGGTGATTGAACATCAGAAGGGACTACAAGCTGTACGATATTTTCTTAAGGGAAGGTCAATTCAATTGTCAGAACATAACGAAATGTTATTAGAATGTGCAGAGTTTGTTCTCAACAACAATATCTTCCTTTTCGATAAGCAACATTACCGCCAGATAAGGGGTACCGCGATGGGCACCTGCTTCGCCCCCAGCTACGCGAATTTATGCGTTGGCTGGTGGGAGAAGCAGGTGGCCTGGGCGGACAAGTACAGCGAATGGGTGAATTGTATCATATCCTGGCATAGGTATATAGATGACCTATTTATCTTATGGAAAGGTCCAAAATCCCAAGCAGAAGAATACATTAACGAACTAAATAGGAACTCACTTAATCTCCACTTCAGTGGACAGATGAGTCAGGAAGAAGTCTCCTTTTTAGACTTAAAAGTTTTCATTAGAGACGGCAAGATCTGCACTACACTGTTTAGAAAGGCAACAGCCGGAAATGCGATTCTGGAGGCTAGTAGTAGTCATCAAAAAAGCTTAACAAATAGCATACCGAATGGCGAACTGCTCCGATTGAAAAGGAACTGTTCAAACAATGATGACTTTGTAAATGCAGCATCTGATGCCATCCATAGGTTTCAGGAGAGAGGATACAGACAGGATTTGTTGACCAAAACATAAGAAAATAGAGAAAAGTCCACGCAGATATCTACTAAGAGAAAAAGAAAAATCTACCAAGTGTGAGGAGGAATCTTGCAGATTTATTACTACTTTCTCAAGTGAGGCAGGGACCCTTAGAGAAATTCTATGTCGTAATTGGCACATCCTGGAAACAGATCGAATAATAGGGAAAGACCTACCTAAATACCCACAGGTAACCTTTAAACGTAGTAGGTCATTAAAAGATTCCCTAGTTAAAAGTCATAACGAACCAGTCCCATTTGTCCGGATATTAAGTACTCTGATGGGGTTTTTCCCTTCCTCGAAATGCAAAGCATGCAAAAATAGCCCCAAAATATTATCTTATCAGGTTCCAGGTATGAAAAGCACTAAGAAAATTAATAAATTCTTATCGTGCAATACACCGTACTGCGTAACCTGCCTAGTATGTTCATGTATGAAAATCTATATAGGCAGTACTATACAACCAACAAAGCGCAGAATCCTGGAGCATGCCCGGGCAATCGAAAACAAGGACCCCTCATACCCAGTAGCAAGGCATTTCTCTCAGCTTCATAACAGTGACCGTAACCTCCTCAAATTGTTCTGTATCAACCACGTCCCTATTAGTGAGCACGGTGGAGACAGAGAATTGAGATTACGTAGTTTAGAATCGAGATACATAATCGATTTACATAAAATATCCCATTTGGCCTAAATACTGAAGAGGAATTGTCCATACATTTGGGTTAAGTAAATGTTCTGTAACGATTGGAGTAACGAGGCAGTAAAATTCCTTTATGACACTGAAGATGTAATAGCAAAAGGGGGTTTCTTTGATCTGCATAGGATCGCTATCTGTGATTTAAATTTATGCTGCGATGAATGAAGACATCATTAATTCTATATTTTGATGAATTAATTGAGAATTTCTTTTGAGTAATGAGTTTGCCCATTCAGGGCTCAATCAGGCTTTTTGACAAAATAATTTGAAGAAAGGTGGAATGAGTTGCTACTCTAAAACCGAATGATTTCAATTTTTGTAAGGAACACTGTTATTTAAATTAACAGCCCATCCAGGGCTCAATTGTGCGCCATAAGAAAAACTAATGAATTTAATTTGATTGATAATATTGTGTATATAACTGTTGCATATATAAATATTGTATATATCTATACTTTAATATGGCGCCCGTAACGAAGGCGAGTAGCAGTCCACTTTCTATGACCACGTGTGGCCTCGAGGAACAACGCCAGAAATTTGTACATTTTCATTTGTAAATAAAATGGTGCTTGTTTATCTTGCATTGACACAGTGGAAAAAGGCACGTATGCCGAAACGCGCCCTGCTTTTCTGATAATAAATAATTGAAAACTTGCAATCTGACCACGCGAGTGTGGCTATTCCTTCCTTCTTTTGCGGGGAAGGAAAACTTGGAGCAGATATATATATATATATATTAATATATATATATATATCTATATATATATCTATATCTATATCTATATATATATATATATATATATATATATATATATATATATATATATATATATATAGATATAGATATAGATATATATATAGATATATATATATATATATATTCACTGAAAAAAACATAGGTTTCACACATGTTATAGTTAGCTGGACATTTCACTCATACTAAACCTTTGAAATTCCCCTGTTATAGTTAGTTCAGCTAACTATAACTCGCGCGCCCGCAATGCACTGCTGATGACGTCACATATTACATCACTCATGACATAGTCAGTGACATCACTCATGACATCACTGATGACATCTCAAATGACATCCCTGATGACATAACTGATGAAATCATCCTTGTGAAAGAATGGCAGACCTCCTCTCAGCTTAATATAACCTTTGATACACACATTCAAAAATAGAACCAGGATTGTGCTTGATATATATATATATATATATATGAACACCCAGTCCTGCTCCCAAAGAAGAAGGCACGCACACGAAGCTGTCAGGATATGGCTTATTTATTGCATGGGTCTCCCTCGACCCTGAACTCAGAGAGACGCGTTTCGCCTTCGCAGAAGGCTTTCTCAATCTAATTGGCGCCAAAAATGCATAGGTATTTAAAGCCCTTCTCACCAAGCGCAGGCATCAACATAGAAAAAATACTCTCGCAAAGAGATCTTTACATTAATAACAGCATAAATGCAGTATTGTAAATGCCTATAATGTAAATGTACATGTACATGTATTTATATAGCGCAAATCACCGACACGGTATCTAAGCGCTTGCTTAGGGAACCCGTCCTGGTATTCCCCTGTGAGAAACCCCGGTAGGGTGTCCACAAGGTGAAAGCCAGGCATCCCGCCGCGAGGGGCCGTAGTGGAGATTAAGCAAGCTATTGCCCAGAGTCGCAGAGTGTGACCCCGTGAGTCGAGTAGGCACCGGAGCGAGAATTGTCGAGTCCGTGGAATTTTATGAGCCCGAGACCCGCCAAGGCGGGGAATCGAACCCTGGTCCACGGTCGATCTCAGCTTTCGGGTCTGCCGCCTCTAACCACTGAGCCACGCTATAACATCACTGGTCAACGAATATGTAAAAAATAAGCACAAATAATGTTACATTTCGCAGCTAAATTCCAAACCAGCATAATATGCACCTTTTATCTTCAATAGGCACATACACATGACATGACAAAGAACAGCCTCCGAGCACAAGGAGCCACCAACCCTTCAGGGCGGCCTCTTTTAAAATGGGCATGGAGCAACCCATCAACTTGCCAGCAGACACGATACAGAGAGTGGCCCAATACTGGAAGTTAGATATTTATTTCTGGCACAGCAGCACACCAGGTCTCATAGTCCTTACGCATTTAGGCGTTGATAGCCTTGATCACAGGTGGAGACAATCTAAAATAAAGTGCATTCGTGCTTGCTCTTTTAACCTTGAGGTCACATGGCAGTGTCTTTTGAAATACAAGTCCCAGAATGCATGTACCATTTAGTTCGAGTATATGGCATGGAGTTTTAATAGCTCTTCATTGTGTTTAGTTGATGAAAAATACATTCATGGTAAATGCAAAAACGTAACTGTTTAAAATCTTTACTCATGCCGTCATGTGAATGATTACTTTCTGCAAGTGCTCACAATGGCCCGCTCCGGTCAGCCACTGTTGGGGTGATTCGTCAAGTGGGGGCCGCGAAATAAGGGGGGGTCCCAAAACACGTTTTCTCCATGTTCATTTCCATAGGAACTTTAGACACAGCTAGAGCCCGAACTGCTGAACAGAATTACACTAAATTTGGCAAAAAGGTAGGTTTTGGTCCGGAAAGCGACCTTTTTCTTAAATAGTGTAAATCCATTCAGTAGTTCCTGAGAAATTAAAAAAAGAAAACTTTCGATATCTGAGCACTGAGGAGGAGTCGTGACTCCTCCCGAGCACGAGCTGACTTCTGATTGGCTGCCATCACTCCAAACCAGGAAGTGTTGGCAATCCCAATTATGAGGTAGGCAATCCCAAATTATATAGCCGGGGCCCGCCACCTCCCCAGGGCTTCATTGATGATTTGCGGGGGCACGCAGCCCCCCTGCACCCCCGGGGATCACCACTTCCCCAGGGCTCTCATTTTTTTAAATTAAAATGTGTGTGGGGGTCTCGAGCCCCCCAAATGCCCCAGGGACCACTACCTCCTTGGGGCTTTGGCAATTAAAAGCCAGGGGACACAGAGCCTCAGAGACTGCCACCTCCCTGGGGCTTTGTCTTTTTTTGCATGTGTGTGTGGGTGCTCGAGCCCCCCACATGCCCCGGGGTCCACCACCTCCCTGGGGCACTAAATGTTCAAATTTGGGGGCCGTTACAAACCCCAGCCCAGGGGAAAACCACCTACCCAGGGCTTTATAAATAAAGGGAGGGGTCCCCCAACCCCCCTCCTGGAGCCCTTGATGGCCCTGGGGACCGCCACCCCTCAGAGCCAGCTCTTGCAATGTTCCGGGGTGCCCACCCCCGGGACATTGCCATAGCAAAGCCTGCTTTGCTTGACTGAAGGGAGAGCAGGTATACCTGCTCTCGCTTCAATCAAGCAAAGCAGGATTGCTTTTGCACAAAGGGAGTAGCATGTCTGCAGCTCCCCTTGTGCAAAAGCAATGCCGGCTCCCGCAGGAGGCGGGGAGCTGGCGGGACCATGGGGGGATTGGGGCTCTCCTCATGGTCCTCAAAAGAGAGGCCAGGCCCCGGGGGATGGGGTCCCTGGGGCCAGAAGTGGCCCGGGGTGGGCAATGCTGTCTCCTTCCCCTCTAATTAAAAAATAATTAGAGAAAAAAACAGAAAGGCCGGCCCTGGAGGATGGGGTCCACAGGGCCCCAATAATGTAAAAGAAGGGGGGCCACACAGCCCACCATGTACATTTTTTTTTCAGCTGGCATCAAGCCAGAGGCCCCGCCCCCTTTCTCCACCACTCTGCAAACATGCTACATGGCGCGTTGTTAGTTGGGGAATTAATTCCCCTTGAATACAGATGGTCCCTGGAGGGCCAACTAGCCCACCAGGTACCTCCAGTATGCGCCACAGACCTACATTGCAGAGAGCTGGCCAAAGTCCACGCCCCTTTTCACACCACTCTGCAAACGCGTCTCTTGGCGCACTGCTGGTGGGGCGATGAGGTCCTCTTGTGTCCTGAGGACCTCTGGACACAAGTGGACTTCATTCCCCAAGCAGCAGTGCGCCAAGAGGTGAGTTTGCAGAGTGGTGTAAAAAGGGGACGTAGCCTCGGACCACCTATCTGCAATCCAGATATGTGGCGCTTACTGGCGGGACTTGGTGGGCTAGTTGGTCCCCAAGGAACCTCAGTATTCAAGGTGACTTAATCCCCCAACTAAGAACATGCAAAGGGGCGCGTTTGCAGAGCGGTGGAGAAAGGGGGCATGGCTTGTGTGGGGCCAATTGGAGGTAAGAGGTAGGCTAGTTGGCCCCTAAAGAACCCCCAGCAGAGATGGGGACTTCAATTCCCATCCAAGTGTGTGCCAGGGTGCGCGTTAGTAGAGGAGTGGTGGGCAAAGGGGGCGTGGCCTGCTACAAGTACTTACCAATGCTGCTGTGTGGGACTTATTAAAGGTAATAGAAGGGGTAGTTGGCCCCCAAGGATGTCCTTGGGGTCCAACTACCCCTCTTGTTACATCCAGTAAGTCCCACGCAGCGGGATTGCTAAGACGTCTTCGGAGGCCATGCACCCCTTTTTGGGGAATTTTAGGGCCAAGAAGCCCTCCTGGTACCTCCTGTAAGTCTTACGCAGCTGAATTCCTGAGCGCTGGTCGGAGGCCCGGCACCCTTTCTCCAGCACTCCGCAAACGAGACTACTACTTAAAGAAGCATCTTTCTGAACCCCTGACTTAGAGGTAGTTTTACTCCCCTTGCCCTATTATATACTAGGGCCTTACAGAGGAGGTCATGCCAATCACAGGGGTACCCCAGTCCATAGTGTACCCTAGTGTATGTAAGAGTTTTCACTGTATTGTAAGTGTCTTTTAGCATAGCACTGGCTCCGGGCCTGGTTAGCCGGAGTCAGTTACCACCAGTACCAGTCAGCAAAAAGTTGGGGGCACAGGATGACTTTGCAACAAGGCCTCTTTCTGCACCTCTGTTGGTACTTCTGCATATCTCTTGCTTCTTTCTGCACCTTTTTATCAGTGAATGTACATATATTTACTCCCAATCCTGGCCACATCCATACACAGGCACTAGCTCCGTGAGAATTAGGCATCGAATGGTTTTATTCCAACAAGACCCCAGACGTGTTTCGGCGTCGAACCACCTTGATCACTGCATCAGGTACTCTGCCATTTTCATCATTATATGTGAGTCACTCTCATTTGGTTGTCACAGCAACCAGTATTCAGCAATAGACATAAACGATAGTCTCAGCCGATGTATAAATGACAGTGCAAAAATAGTCGGAAAGAAGGCACATAGTAGGTTAGACCGACTTATACATAAAATTAAATGATTGTTAATGTTTAGAAATCTCACAATAACAATTTAACAAAAATGTAAGGAAAAATACGTGTATATATAAAAAGAAAAACTGATTTGGTCACCAATAATTTACCAACACGTTTGGGAGACATGGCAGCACATAATAAACATAGAAGTTTATGTAACTGAGCACGGACTAAATGTTGAATCATTTGCCCTAAGGTATGTTCTGTAATGTTTATAAATATCACAAAAGGGTTCAATTAAAACCACGAGTATAATTGCTCTTGAATATATTGGAACCCGATATAAATGTTCGCTCCAAATTGACTGAGCATCTCCTCATGTCTTCCTATCCAGGAGACCCGTAGATATGTCACAAATGCAGACAAAGATATACCAATGTTTGGTATGTAGAAGCAAAAAGTGCATGTTACGACGTGTAACAAGAGTTATAGTGTGCCGCAGAGGTATCAAACCCCAGTGGGCATGCTAAATGTATATGCAAAAATCCAAATTGTTTACTAATACTGTACTCGAATAACAATTCCTCGGTCTCCCAATAGTTAAGGATTGTTGCTAGTAAACTAGAGAGTGTACATAATATCATAAAATAAAATATAAAAGAAGAGGGCCTCACGCTGTGAGGAATGGATCAGGTGCATGATAGGCTAAGTAATCATAAATGTACATTCAAAGCTTCATTAGCATTCATCCCATGCAGGATTTTCGGGTTAAACAGGATGATGTATCTCAACTATCGACCTACTTAATGTCAATTGTCAGTTCCCTCCTTTCAGATTTTTCGGGACTGTATCAATGACATAAAATGACAGGTCTTGGGCTTTTCCCGCATGGCAAGAGTTCATGTGCCTTGCTACCGGGGATGATTGGTCATTATTGGAGATGGCCCTCAGATGCTGCAGAATGCAGACATGCACAGGGTGGATAGTACTCCCCAGATATCTTTTAACACACGTGCATTGTAAGACATATACAGAGAAGTCAATTTTACAGTTGTAACTGCCACATATTTCATTTGGTGTGTGTCTGAATGGCATATGGACTGTTTTGGTATTTACACCATGTTTGCAGGTTTTTCATTTAATACATTTGGTAAATCCCTTCTGTGTTTGCAACCAGTCTGGCGTTTTGAAAATTGCCGGTGCATTGCGCACCAATTCTCGGTGCATTGAGTTTGCTCTTCTAAAGCTTATCAACGGGATTTTAGCGCAAGTGGGGCCTATAATGGGTCACTACGTACTAAGCCCCAGTGTTTGTATAGTATTTTACGCAGGGAAGAGTGGTATGCATTAAAGCTTGTTAAGAGTCTCGGGGTGTCAATTTTGCTTCTAAAGCTTTTATTCTTGCTTTTGTTGTTAAATAGCAGATCTTCTCTTGTGAGTTTTGCACTCCTGGCTCTTGCTTTAGCTAGGGTTTCTGTATTGTATCCTCTTCTTTGCAATACGTGGAAAAGGTCATCAGTAGATTGTTGTAGACCCTCTTCCGTGCTACAATTGCGCTTCATGCATAAGCATTCCCAATTGGGGTTTCCCTCTTTGCCACTATTGTGATAAAACTTACTAGCATGCAGAATAGCATTGCCAGCGGTTGACTTTTTGTACGTTCTGGATTGTAATCTGGTATTTTCTGCATATATTTCTAAATACAACATTTTCGGTCATAGCCCTTCTCTCTGTCATCATGAGTACTTGCTCCTCCCACTAGCCCATATGCAAATTAGCCTGGCTGTGGGCGAAGCAAGTGCCCATGGCAGTGGCCTGCAGTTGTTTGTAGTGTAGCTTGTCATAGATTAAAAAAAAATTCCAAGCACCACTCAGCCATTTGCAACAACATCATGGTATGCTGATGTAAGTGTATGGGTCTTTTCCCCAGGTAGTATTTCAATGCACATAGTCTATCCCTGTGTCTAATGCTTGTGTACAATGTGTTAACGTGTAGTGTCATCTATACACAATCATCATTCCAAGTCACATCATAAATTTTGGTCAGAAAGTCGCATGTGTCTTATGTGTGAAGGTAATTCACACACTGCTGGTTGTAGAAAACGATCAATAAATCTTGAAGTGTTTTCAAATAAACTACCTATTGCTGCAATGATAGGTCTTCCCGGTGGCTCAATGGCATTATTGTGTATTTTTGGTATTAAATACATTATTCACAGAAAAAAACATAGGTTTAAGGGACATTGTAGTTAGAAAATAGCATTTAAAAAACCTTTGAAATTCACTGAAACCATAGGTTTCAGGGGCGTTATAGTTAGAAATTAGCATTTTAAAAACCGTAGAAATTCACTGAAAAAAACTCAGGTTTCAGGAACGTTATAGTTAGTTGGACATTTCACTCCTACAAAACCAGAGAAATGTGTCCATTGTCGTTAGTTGAGCTAACTATAACTCGCGCCCCGCAATGCACTTCTGATGATGTCACATATTACATCATTCATGACATGGTCAGTGACATCACTGATGACATCACTGATGATATCTCAAATGACATCACTGATGATATCATCCACGTGAAAATCTGATGCACCTCCTCATACCCTAATATAAACTTTGATACACCCACTCTAAAATACAGACTACCATTTTCGAAACCAGAGACACACCAATACCAGTTACTACATACCCACTCACTGATTCCTAGTTCTACACACACATCCACCCATATAGCCACTCATACGTGCAGTCACTCATCAACACAGCACTATCATATGTTATGTTATGTTATGTGACATTTATAGCGTGCACGGATACTCCCAAGACAGCTGCCAATTTGAAGGAAACAGAAGGGCATGAAACAAGGCTGGATGTTTTTTTTTTTAATATATTTTTATTGCGGATCAGGAAGAAAAACATCCAACAAACCAACCCGTACACCAACAGTCCCCATCACACAGTGCAATAATCATACAGTACACAGCCGATCGGCCCACATCCCGGAGGCTGGGCGGCGCAGCAATAAATCAATACACTGGAGGTACCATGGTGCATGCCCTATTCGGGACACAGGTCAAGTACAACACTTCGTTTCCGCTTTTATCCCACAACAACCAACCCTCATTCTCCATCAGAGCCCAGGCCACTCTAATGTCATGTCACAAAAGCCTCTTGAGTACTATCCTGGGCCAGTCCATTCTAGGAGGACGCCGCTAGTAGGCAAACCACTCCTCTATACAACTCCCTCCCAGTGCCCTCCCCCCCCAACTGCTGCTAATGCGGGGTCCACCATCTCCTTACTGCTCCCGGGTGACAACTATCAGAAAGCTTCGATAAGCAAGCAGCCACACGGAACCCTTGGGTAGAACTAAGCAGTGTCCTCGCTCTCGGTGAGATAGTCTCTCAATGCCTGCACCACCAGCTCCCAGGACCGCGCCAGTTCCAAGCATTTCTCGTTGCCAGCCCTAGTCGCCTGGCGCATTCGTAACACACTCTCACAGCTCGACCACCTCACTAGTTCATTCCTCCACCTCCGTGCAGACGGCCCCTCCTTAGACTTCCAATGCCACGTGATCTCACGCTGTGCCAGTATCAGTCCCAACCCAATGAATTTGCTTGTAACCTTGGTCTTTTTAGTATGCGGGAACCAAAGAAGGAGGCATGTGGCCATGTCAAAATCTACCTCCCGCTCTGTGACTGCATTCAAGAGGTCCCCAATCTCAGACCAGTAGTCCCCCAATTTCGGGCAACCCCACAGCATATGGTCAAAATCCACCTCAGGTTCCAGACATCGCGGGCACATGGCATCAAGCACCCGGAAATGTCGCCGCAACCTCTCCGGGGTCAAATATGCCCTATGGAGCACAAAATAATGCACCTGTTGGAATCTCGCATTCCTCGTCCCCTTCCAGGTCCTGTGGAGCACCTGACCCCATACCGAGTCCGGGATTTGCCTGCCAACGCTGGTCTCCCATCGCGATTTCAGTTCAGCCAACGGGGCTAGGCCTTCATTTAACATCCTATTGTGGAGGCAGGTCACCGCCTTAACGGTGCCCGCAGCCATCACTACATATTGGCACACCGTCGTCACCTCCGGCTCCGTTAATCCGCCCCCCCAGTGCCGCTGCAGGGCCGTAATAACCGCCGCGTGCAACAGGAAGGTACCACTCGGCAGGCCGAATTGCTCCTGCAAGGTCTGGAACGGGGCCAACACCCCGTCCACATAAAGGTCACCTACCATCTGCAATCCCAGGTCCTCCCACTCTAACAATTGGGACCAATCACCCCCATGCGGTAAGGCAGTAAGCATTCCCAGCGGAATCTCAGGCGCGTACGGTCGGCGCTTCCCAACCCTCTTCAGGTACCTGTTCCAACATAACCTGAGCGTCCATTCCTCCATCGTGAGGTCCCTACTGGCCAGTTTCTGTTGCATCACAATAGATGACAAGACGTACCTCCGAATGCCAACCTCCCGGCCATCCTCAGGCCCCCTGAACTCTCTGGCCACGTTCTGCGTCAGGACCTGGAGCTGCGCTGCCAAATAGTATAGCTCATAATCGGGGACTGCCACTCCTCCCTCACACTTGGGTCTCATCAGGGTGGTCAACGCCACTCGTCTGCGGCCGCGGCCCCATAGAAAGCCGGTCACCAATGTCCTCAACTCTCGAAAGACACCCAGCGGGATCCACACCGGCAGTGTTCTAAAATAATAAAGGAGCCTCGGGAGTGCCACCATTTTCAACAGCGCCACACGGCCCAGTACAGAGAGCGGGAGAGAGGCCCAAAAGTCCATACTGCCTCGTAGCGCCCTAATGCAGCGCCCCACGTTCCCCTCAAGGAGGTCCGCCGTGTCATGGTATATACACACTCCTAGATAAACAAAACAAGAGGGCTCCCACACTACCGGCCTCGTGAGCTGGGGGCAGAGCGCGGTCTTCCGTAGCGGAAACACACAAGTCTTAGTCCAGTTCACCCTGAGGCCTGAGAGCCTCCCGAACCCGTCCAGCATGTCCACCGCACCCTCAAGAGCCCTCCCAGAGTCTGCCAGATACAAAAGCAAGTCGTCGGCATACAGCGAAATATAATGCGAGTCGAGTCCCAGCGCAATCCCTTCAAAAACGATTCCCTGCCTCGCCTGCGCCGCCAGCGGTTCCATTGCTAATGCAAAGAGCAACGGAGACAGCGAGCAGCCCTGCCTCGTGCCCCTGCAGACCGGATAAACCGAGGACACCAAGGTCCCTAACCGCACTCTCGCCTTAGCCGAAGAATAGAGCACCTTCGTCCAACTCCGGAACCCCTCCCCAACTCCGAACTTCAACAGCACACCATCCAAAAAATCCCATTCCAAGCTATCAAACGCCTTCTCAATATCAACCGTCAGCACTACCGGGCCTGGATCTGCCAGGGCAGCACTATCAATAACCCCAATCAGCCGGCGGATATTCATCGAAGTGCTCCTCGAGGGAATGAATCCCGCCTGATCCCTATGCACCAGAGAGGTCATCAGTGGGAGGAGCCGGGTGGCCAGGATGCGGCTCAAGATCTTATAGTCTACAGTCAGCATAGACAACGGACGAAAGGAAGAAACATCCAATGCATCCCTGCCCGGCTTCAGCAGGGGTACAACCAGCGCCTCCGTCATAGAGTCAGGCAACCGCCCTAATTGTTCCGCCTCCGCATACACAACCTGCAGTCTGGGGGGCAACACTTCCATAAATTTGGCGTAGAACTCGATCGGCAACCCATCTACCCCAGGGGTTTTGTTCCGCGCCATATGACTAATCGCTCCTCTGATTTCTGCTAGAGTTACTGGGCCCCCCAGATCCCGCGCGTCCTCCTCATCTAGTACCGGTAGAGGGATCCGAGCCAAATAAGCGCCTATATCCGCGGCATTCACTTCGAGGTGGCTGGTGTATAGGTTCGCGTAGTAGGACCGAAAGCGCCCCAGGACCACCGATTGCGAATAGACCACCTCCCCATCCTCCTGGCGCACACTCATAACCGGACATCCTCTAGGGTTCGGATCAGCCAACTTCGCAAGGAGCGTGCCCACTTTATCCCGCTGGGATTCAAACGCCAGCAGTAACACAGACGGTGTAACTCACCTACACGTCGAACTCCACTGCCCTTTGGATGGAGGACGCTTGCCCCACCTTTGGACAGACCGTACCTTGGCATCCACTACATTTGTAAGAGACCATTTGCTCTCCAAAGAACGGGCTAACAAAAGAACCACGCCACAGGCACGATTCCCAACTCAGAAGGGAACATCACCGGAACGCCTGGGCATGTGCTCATTATCACTGTTTTTAACTGTCCTGAGGAAGACCCCAAACTGAGGACCCACCCGCCCTTAACTTGGGGGTCGAAACGTCGACAACATTTTCAACACATACACACCCTACCAAACCTGCTAAACTTAGCTCCTGTGTATAGTGTACTTCTTGGGAACAACTGTGATCTGCAATATGACTAGAAATGTTCTGTGAATAGGACAGAATTGTTTATGGACACAATTCCTTTTCTTTGTCCCCTATTCTTTTCCAAACACACCCCACCCCCTTTATATTTCTTTTCTGATTTGATAATCACCGAGCACCGACTGAATAACGATATAAGACTTACCATGTATTGTATGAATATGAAATATGATATATGTTTATTTGCAGTAAATGATTATGAATAGTTGGATTAAATACAACCCAAAAGACACGTACTTGGTGGTTGTACCTCTTTGTTGAAGTAATGTTGTGTTTAACTGTTTTGTAATCGACCACCCCTCTTTTTATAACTCTGTACTGACCCAGGTCGATGAGGTAAGGGTTCACCCCATTATTACCTACCACACTTTATCCCGCTCGTCATGCACTTTCACCGCATACAACTTATAATCGTAACACCGCAGTCTCTCTGTCTCCGTCGCCACCGCCTCCCTAGCACGCAACAGGCTATCCTGCAGCTCTGGCCGCTCGGGCCGCCGCCGCTCCACCCCTCTCAGCACTGCCTCTGCCTTCGCGAGGTCATTCAGCACTGTACCTCTCACAGTCAGAAACCGACCCACACATACCCCTCTCACCACCACTTTCATCGCGTCCCATTCATTCGCTCTAGTCTCTGTCGACCCAGCATTAACCGTGAAGTATTCGTCTATACCCTGTCGGACCGTGTCACAGAACGCCGGATCCTCCAGCGTCTCCGGGCGAAGTCTCCATGAAGGGACCGCCGATCTCGCCAGCTGCCATTGTACAGAAATCAGCAGAGGGTTATGGTCCGAGATGGTTCTAGCCAAATATTCAGAGTGAGTTACCATCGGCGCCAGAGACTCGCAACATAGCACTGAATCCAGTCGAACATGCAGATCATGCAGGGCAGAGTGATAAGAGTAATCTCGAGTTTCAGGGTGCTGCGCCCGCCAGACATCCACCAAGCCCCACCTCTCCTGCCAGTCCCGCCTATGAGTTGCAAGTCTGCGCACTGGTGAGTCAGCTAAGGGTGGGTGCGACCTGTCCAACAGCACATCCGAAATAGAATTAAAATACCCCGCCAGCAATATCGGGCCCGCCAAATAATATGCCAGTGAGCGCGACAATCCCTCAAAGAAATGGGCTTGATCAGCATTGGGGGCATAGATGTTACACAGCACCACTTCCCTACCACACAGCCTCCCCTCCCCCACCACATAACGACCCTCCGGATCAATCTTCTGATTTGTGACCTGGAACGGCGTGCCCGCCCTGACCCATATTAACACCCCTCTGGCGAACGCCGAGTAAGTCGTGCCGAACACCTGACCTCGCCACCTCCTCTGCAACGCCCCACACTCCAGCTGCGTCAGGTGGGTCTCTTGAAGCATCGCTATCTGAACTCCCCGCCTCACCAAGTAGGCATGCACCTTATGGCGCTTAACCATAGTTCGAATTCCCTGGACATTCCATGTGACACATTTCAAATTAGGTAACGTCCCCATAGAGCATCAATCCCAACAGTGGCGCTCGCCAAGAACTCTGACCCGCATTGCAGCAATTGAACAACCCCTTTAAAACACCCCCCACAACTCCCACTCCTCCCCTCCCCAGGACAGGGCCTAGTAACCCAGCTTCAGCCCCGTTCCAAACCTCAAACACCCAACACATCACACTAATCTGTGGTCGACACCACAGAAGACCTTAAGGGTCTGAAGAGGGCTATGGGGCCCCGAGCCAGGACGACAGAGCAACCACCCCGCGCCCACAGTCCCATGCTGCTAATGCAGCCCCATACCTGGCAGTCCAAAAGAAGGCAGGAGCGTCCAGGCCCGATAAAAGTTCAGCAACCACGAACTTCATCCATTAAAGATACCATCCGATGTCTGCGGGGTAACCTCTGGCCCCTGCGCTCCCCCCCCCTCCAAATCTTCCTCGAAACAAGGCTGGATGTTAATTAAAAAGCAAGGTTTTTAAACAGCTTAATGTCTTGGTGTTTTGCAGATCACATGGTCCTGGGGCTAAAAAATCACCACAAATGTGGTATAAGGGGTCAAGGGTAGAGGTACCCTGATTTCATGTTTTACATATAGGAGTGTTAATGAGACAATCTGTGTGTCAAAAATACACAATATTTGGGACTTCATCACAACCATCAGTGCAGCCTCCTGTGTAACATCATGGGCAAACAAAATATATTCACAAACTCATTCAGACACTAATGAATTCACTCAAAAGACACACTCACAGTCAAAGACTTATGTCCTACTCGCAGACCCTTATGCCCCACTTACAGACCAAGTCAGCCATCATGCAGCCACTCACAGACTCACTCATATTCATATACACCCACTCACAGACCCACTGAGAGACTCCCACTCCCACCCAGAGACCCACTAAGAGACTCATGCACCCAATCGCAGAGCCATTCAGAGGCTCATGCACCCACTCACAGACCCACCGAGAGACTCATGTACCCCCTCACAGACCCACACCAACATGCACACCTACTCACAAGCCCACTCAGAGACACATGCCCCACTCACAGACCCTCATGGCCCACGTATAGACCCACTGTGTCATCTTTTTGTTTTGAGGTCACATGATTTTCGCATACACCGGTGTAATCACGAACACTGATGTCATTGTGAACATCGGCGTCTACATGAAAATGCAAAAACGAAGTAATAAAGTGACATAATAGAAGTATTTAAGGAAATATAAACTTCTATTTTATGCTATTAAAGTACTGACCACAAACACTAATTAAAATACCTTTATGCATGTCTATCATACTGTAAAAAAAAGTAATATTCGCAATTAATTGTATCTCTGTAAGCTACGTGTCACAGCGTTCCAAATGGTCCCTAACACCTGTATCATCGCGAAGGGCATCATCATCGGGGTGTCATCGCTGCGGAAACATAACAAGGAAATATATATTTTTTATTTTAAAAGTAGTTACAGAAATACAAGTTTCTATATGGTAACAATAAAGTCCTGATGACTAAGACTAATTAAAATACCTTTATGTATGTCTACTATACTTATTTTTAAAAGTGCTATGCATGCTTAATTGTATCACCTGAAGCTACTTTTCATAGCATTATGCATCGTCGTGAACACCAGCATCATCGTGAAGGATGGCATTATCACAAACAATAACAAAAGAAAAAAATATATGGGGAAACACAAAAATAACTCTACATTAAAAAACACACCCCTATTTTCATACCGTACAGTTAGGAAATAAAAAAACATAGAAATGGTTGAATTTCAATGGTTCTGTATGAGTGAAATCGGAGCCAAAAGCTCCTGCAACCTTTGTTTTTTTAAGTGAATTTCTGGGTATTTATTTCATGCTTTTTCCTAGCTATAATGACCCTGAAACCTTTGTTTTCTCAGTGACCATATGTATGTATGCATGTATATCTCTAAAAAAGCAAAGGCTATATGGATGTTATAGGTAGGGTTAGATTTTTCACATAAAAAGCTATTCAGCAGTTACAGTTAGAGTTATCTCAAGTAACTATAACTCATGCCCTAAGGTATCTATACATCTTGACCTTGTTATGCACAGTTGTCTCTTCAATAATTTTGCAGCAAATGTTGCAATAATATTATCAATGATGTCATGAGTGATGTAATATGTGGGGTAATTAGGTGTGCATGGTGACGGCAATATTCAGATCAGTTTCCCTGCCCAGGGAAAGAAATCTGCGGTCTACTTCCAGCTGGCGGGAGCATTTTCAAAGGACTCGCCAGCTAGGCACGTACTTTGTGTTTGATTCGCTTGGCGGGAACTTTGAAATTGCTCCCGCCAAGTGAGAGCAAACATAGGTTTCCCTGCCCATGCCAGTTTGGGTAGGAAAACCCCGATGTCCATGGGGTGGGTACCCCGGGACATAGCAGGAGCCAGGCCTGAGATCTCCAGGACTATTAAGGGCTCTGGGATGGGGACTGTGCAGCCCCGCCCCCCTACACTTTTGCTGCGTGGCCCTGGGGATATGTTCCAGGGGCCAAAATTGGCCCAAGGAAGGCACAGCCCCTTCCCAATTATTATTATGGCCAGGCCCAATAATGGAGTCCCCCAGGCTGAATTTGGCCCACAGAGGGGGCTGCATGCTCCCTCCCCCTTTTCAAAGTCAGCCGGGCCCAGGGGATGGGGTCTCTGGGGCTGAAATCAGCCTGGGAGGGGGTGCCACAAGCAGTATAACCCAGAACCCCAGAGCATGGGGTCACTGGGTCCAAAATCGACCTAGGGATCCTTTAAATATCAGATGGTCCTGGTGGATGGGGACCCTGGGGCTGAAATTGGCCCAGAAGGAAGGCCTCATGCCCCCCTCCCTTTTGTAATAAGGCTGGGCCCTGGGAGATGCGTTCACTGAGGGCCAACATTGGCCTGGGGGGGCCTCAAGTACCCCTTCGCCCATATAATATTGTTACTAATTCCCCCTGAGACCTGGCCCATCTATGGAAAAAAAGAAGCACGGGAAACCACAGTTATTTTTATTTTACATTTTGTAGCACATTCTCCGCAATTTTCAGGCAGATAAAAAATATATATTTTGGACCCCCACCATCAGGCCTAGGGAGTTAGGGTAGGCCTACACTGCCCCCTTGTGTTTTTTAAAAATGTTTTTCGTGGGATTCAGGCCTAGTCCTGAGTCCCAAGACAGCTGCCAACACTTCCTGGTTGAAGTGTAGGCAGGCAGTCAATCAGATTTTAGCATGAGATCTGTTGACTCTGGAACCCCTGTCATCTCTAGATTTACATAAAACTTTTTTTAATTACTTAAAAACTACTAAACGGATTTACACAAAATTACAAAAAGAGATCTTTCTGGACCAAGGTCTAGCTTTCTGCCATTTGTGGTATAATTCCGTTTAGCGGTTTGGTCTGTAATCCCTATTGGAAATTGCATGGGGAAACACGTTTTAGGACCTCCTTATTATTCGGTGCCCACTTGACGAATCCACCCACAACTTTCCACAGTACAGCTGAAGTGAGGTGTACACTAGTTTTGAAACTTTCGTGGAGATTTGTCAAACAGCGTCAAAGTTATTGGAAAAATAAAAACGCCTATGTAGATGATAGATAGATAGGTAGATAGATAGATAGATAGATAGATAGATAGATAGATAGATAAATAGATAGATAGATAGATAGATAGATAGATAGATAGATAGATAGATAGATAGATAGATAGATAGATAGATAGATAGATAGATAAACACACACACATATATTAGTTAACATTTATTTTCCAGCCATTGCTACATATGAGTATGTGTGTATGTTTCCATATCTATCTATCTATCTAGCTACCTATTTATCTACCAATCTATCTATTTATGTATCTATATAAAGTTAAAGTTTTGTAATAGCTAGGAATTGTAACAATATCTTACCTGAATTTTAAAAAAAACCTTATAAATTCACTGAATAAAACAAAGGTTCAAGAGAGGTTACAGTATGGTAAATCATTTTAAATGAACAAAACCACTATTATAGTTATCTCAAATACCTATCACTTGCCTTGGGTTGACTAGCTGTGGAGTGTTGGACGCAGGGCCAGGCTGCAGGCCTGGCCCTGTGGCCAACTCCACGCCACGCATAGTCAAAGGCCGCGAACAGCGTGGGGTTGGCGTTACATGTGGTAATAACAAATTACGTTAAAAAATACTAGAAATTTACTGAAAAGAACAGAGGTTAAAGTGACTTTATAGGTGGATATGGTAACAATATCTTACTTTGCATAATATAAACCATTGAAATTACATTGAAAAAAACAAAGGTTAATGGAATGTGATACTTAGGTGAAAATGTCAGTTAAGACATAATTTTAAATGAACAAAATTAATGGGTTTCCATTTTTATGCAGAAAACAATAATAATGAATAATGATTTGTATGTGAGATTCAATATGCAAATGCTGAATTAATATGACTGCATTTGAAAGGAGTTTAATACAATGTATAGAAGTATGCTCATTAACATGATTTAGTTGTGCCACATTTTTACATGAAACTCCATTTTGGATAAAATGGATGTTGTACTGATGGTGTTTCGCTCCTGTATTCGACCCCTCCCATCTGGTCCCCCTACACATCTTCTCTTCCCACAGCTCTGCAAAATGAAGACACGTTAATGATGTTTTTCCATTGTGCTCTGAATGAACTTGCTAGTGTTTCTAACTGTAACATTTTCCCAAGGCCCTTCTGCTGTAATTCTTTTTTTTTCTGGAGTTTTATATAGCTCGAACTTGACCCGAAGGTATCGGGTATCAGAGCGCTTTACACGAGCACCAGTTGCTTTACATAAGGACACATTAATTTTTGTTAGGCCCTGTAAGAAAGTGGCTCTATATATACTGGACCAAAGTAAGGTACAGTGTGTATAGAGTCCCCAATCCCCAGAGGTATAACAGAGGTTAAAGTTAGATCTGACCTTCCTCAATAAAGTGGTAGCCTGGTCGTGCAGTAAGGCAGTACCAGAGGACAGTGTAAAGCATTTGTTGTACACACTCAGTCAGCAAAAGGTTTCACACACTCAAGAACTGAAGTCTAGGCCAATTGTTTTTTATATCAAACAGGTATCAATATACTTTTCTCAATATGAGTGACTAGGTAATTACTTTGCAGAAAGCAATAGATGGATAAGTACAATAGTTACTGGGGTTGCAATAGGCAACACAATTCTAAACACAATTTAACATTGAGCTCAATGGGTTTTTCTACATACATGCAGTTGATTACTTTCAGGATTACTTTTCTAACCACAGGACTGGATCCTGAATCCAGTCCCGGGACCTAAGCTGTAAACAGTTAAGTGAAAGCGTTTTGGTTACATTTGTAATTTTTAAAGGATATAAATGTATTTTCAAAGTTGACACTTAGAAACTCTTCAATGAAAAACTAGCAATGTTATCCTATGAAAGGAAATTCAAGTCACAGGTAAAGTAGGTTGTCGTTACTTTTGTAATCCAGTACTGGACTCCTAAGTTCAGCACTGGGACCTCTACCTAAGACAGGTAAGTATTTACATTTCAGTACTTGGTACGATTTTTAAAGAATATTTGAAATTTGCAAAAATCGACAGAAGAAATTTCAGAGAAAAACAGTCAATGGTTTCCTATGGAAGAAAATTCAAGTTGCTGGTAAGTACAGTTTGGGTTACTTTTGCGGTTCAGTACTGGGCTAAAAGGTACAGTACTGGCTTCTCTCCTGATCACAGGGGAGTATTTCGGAATTCGTTATTTGGCTGATTTTAGATGAATATTTTAAAGTTTAAAAACTCCACACTTAGAAGAAATTTCAGTGAAAACCAGTCAATATTATCCTATGGAAGGAAAGTGAGTTATCGGCTTTCAGGTGAGTACTCGACTGGTGAAGTTAAGGTTCTGGGCATAGACTCAGGGGTCTCCCAGGGTCAGAAAGGTACAGTTGTTACACCCTCAGCAGCAAAGGGGCAGCCGAGTGCAGAGAGGGTAGGCCCAATGCAATCCAATGGAGGATAGGGGGCCTTTGGTTGGTGGCTGCAAGCAGGCAGGCCACGCGGCTGTGGGAGCTGGCCTCCTGGTCAATTACTCAGGGCAAGTAGGGAAGTAGAGTAGGGTGGTAGTTGCACTTCCAGCGCCACTCGGGCGGCTGGGTGCAGGGTGCTATTGAGCCGTCGGGTGCTCAATGTTATCCAATGAGAAAGTTACAAAGTGAACAAAGGGTGCAGGCTCGGGGATGGAGATTCTTCAGGTGCGACCACCACTTCAAGAGGTGAGTTGGGTTCTTGGAGAAGAGGTAAGTACCCCAAAGGAGGGCACAGGGGGCCATGGGGCGCCGGGTGCAGGGGTGTCTTTGGGTGTCGGGAAATCTTACCATTGGCTGGTCGTGGTTGGAGGGGTCCCTGGTTCTGAGGCTGCAGACATCGTCCTGGTCATCGAGGAGGGTCTTTGGGCACTGGACTTCGGGTCCCAGTCACCGGGGGGACGTCCTCATGGCCTTGGATCACTCGGGCACAGGCCGGTTCGGCGGGTGCAGAGTGGGCTGTATTCGCGGTTCCTGGCTAGCACCAGGGGTATGGTTGTTGGAGCAGAGCCTCTGCTCATGGAGTGCCAGTCTTTCAGAGGGTCAAGGCAGGCAGGTCCTCCGGGTTTTCCAAGGTTGCTGTCCGCAGACGTCACCGGGATATAGCAGGGGCAGTTTCCAGTGTCGACAGGTCGGTAGGGCTGGCTCCAAGTCAGTTGGTGTCGTTCTGTTGTTAGCAGTTGCACGGCAGGTCTTCTTCTTCTTGATCTTCTTTCTTGTTTTCTTATCGGGATCTGAGGAGGGAAGGTTCAGGGTGCCCCTAAATACTATGTTTAGGGGGGTTACCGGTAGGGCAAGGGCAGGGACCAATAGGTCCCTGTCCTGGGGTGGGTACACCCCCTAGTCTGCTCCTCTCCTGCAGCAGGTGGGCAGGAGCCTAGCTGTGATTGGGCAGGGCTCCCCATCTTCAAGATGGCCGGAGCCCAGGGTCGTGTTTCACCTCACCTCTCCCACCTGAGGGGTGGGGTTGGCACAGGCTGGCACACCCCCATTCCTGACATAGGGTTTCCCACCAGTCTTCCCGCCAGAGAGGGGGTCAGAACTGGTGGGGGCCAGTTGCTGAGTGCAGCAAGTGGTCTGGAGAAGCTCACAAAGGCAGCAGGCCTTTGAAGCTTCCCCCTGCCCATCCTGGGGGAGGAGACCTAGCACCTCACCCAGGATGTGTATTGTTGCAGGCCCAGGAGAGTGCGGAGCTCTCCACCCAGGGGTCCAGCAACATATCTGCTGTGTGGCAGCCTCTCAGTTCAGACGTGGATTGTAGGTTAGGTTTTCAGGGGGCATCTCTATGATGCCCTCTGGTGCATTTTACATTAAATCCCACACTGGCATCAGTTCAGGTTTAATGTGCTGAGAAGTTTGATATCAAACTTCTCAGTCTTCAGTGTAGCCATTCTGGTGCTGTGGAGTTTGTAATGACAACCTCCCAGCACCATATACTCTTAATGGCATCACTGCACTTACAGTGCCCAGGAATGGCCCTGGGTACTGTAGGGGCACAGGACTCATGCACCTGTGCCCAAACTACTGGCATAGGGCACCCAGCTACAGGGGTGGCTGATGTATGCCAGGGCAGTGAGATTTGTGGGCATGGCACACAGGGATGTGTGCCATGTCGACTCTTTGTTTGGTTCTGCACTTAGACACTCAGCCTGCAAAGGCAGTGTGTGGGTGTCAGGGTACAGGGGCCCTAAGGGTGGCACAATAAGTGCTGCAGCCCTTAGGGGTCTTCTCTGGTCACCATGCCCTGGGTGCCTAGGGTACCATTTACTAGGGGCTGACAGTTGGCCAGATATACCAAATGGGTTTTAGTTTCAACACAGTTTTAGGGAAGGAACACAGGCCCTGGGCACCTGGTTGGCAGAAGCCCAGGGCATACTCATTCAAAGCACATCAGCAGTTCAGCAAAAAGTGGGGGCATACCAATGCAAGAAAGATGGCACTTTCTCACAGGCATGAGAAGATTAAGTCATTTGCCCAGAATCACAGGATGTTGAGCGTCATTGCCAAGACACCAACCAGGATACCCAGATTTGAGGTTGACCGCCGTAGCCATCAGGCCACATTCTCTCCCCAATTCTGTTGATGAGCCTAGCTTATGCATCAGTGTAAAGATGGTAGATGCTTTCTTAATAGGGGACAGTGCTAATGAACTTATGGAGTGATGTAGACTATTCTGATTGGCCAAGAGAGATTTTAGTTGTAATTATGCCATGATGATTTTGCTGTTTTACTAATTTGATATGCAAAGATTGTGTATAAAGCCCCTTGGATTTGCAGATGAGACAGACAACTTTCCCTTGCTACTAGGGATGCTGCCAATTTCTTTTCTGAGTTTTGATGCTCACTTGGGAATTATTTCTGACTTCCATCAGCCTAACCGATGTTGGTCAGAGCAACTTTGAGTGCTTCCCATCCCAGTAGCTACAGGCAAGAAGCTGGGCATATTGTTTGACAATGAACTATCATGCTAGATATAAAAGAAGTGGTATTCCTGTTTTCTTCAGCTGCACTTGCTGCATAAAAGTCTGCCATGTCTCTCCGGCATAAAGGAATGCCATTGTTGTAACCACGCGGTGTTCTTGTTCCAAAGAGAATGCCTTATTACATCCTAGTCTGCAAACTCCTATGTCTGCACTGTTGTCTACATTGTCTGATGGTAAAACAGGTATTCAGATCAATACCTTGTTTTGTACCTACTGATCCTTTCTCAGGACATGCCTTCTGTTTCTCTCTATTCAAGTGGTTCCACACACCCAGGTAAATCCCTCGAGCACTGGTGCCATGAACATTTTTCTATTTCTTACTTTTAACACTCCTGTTGTGGGGATAGATCATCCAATGCACTAGTCCCTCAAAATTGGAATTCCCTCCCACATGTCTTTCATACCAACCTGAGCGCTTAAAGGCCCTGAAGACTTATTTATTTGCTAATTTTTGTGCTTGTTAATCTCTTAGTTTTTGTGCCTTAGTGTCTGTGTGTTTCAAGATGCATTCACATGGTCACTGTGCTCTAGTTCTAATTAAAAAGTAGTAAACACCTGTACATTATTTATTCTATGGGTGACCTCTTCATAATGTTTTGGGATTTCCATGTATTCTCATTGATTGGGTGTTTTTTGTTATCTAGAGTGTTTTGTTTAATGCATAGTTTAGTTTAATATTGGTTGGTACTGTGTATTGTTACAGCTAGCTTTTTGCAATCTTCAATATGTCTGCTGAAATAAATTATTTATTTCCATTCACTTGATGAACAGTTATGCATTGCCTCACTTTTGTAGACAGTTTTCTAGAAAGGCATTTTGAGGTAGTTCTACAGCGTTGATGCCTTGATGTACTCCTGAGGGTGTGGCATTTTAGGCTACTTTTGCTCTGAAGGGTTCAAAGGTGTATGGAATGGTGGAAGGGAAGTACTCTGAAGTTACCAGACCTTAGTCAACTATATGGTTTTGTAGCTTTGTAGTTCACTTGAGGTGGTAGTCTACATATGCTGTCTTCGACAGTGATTTTATGAACTTCAGGCAGAAGGGTATTTTGATGGAAAGCTATTACTCTACTAGGGGAGTGCTTGAGCTTACACTAAGAGTACATTATTAAGGAACATGTTTAACCTGGGGTGTCTTGCATAGATCCCGATTGTTGGCCAACAAGTAGTTTCTGGTGTTTTGTGCTGTTTTTTGGATATGGCCCTATCTGCAAGGTCACCCTAAAACGTTTTGCCTTCCTCCTCCCCTTTTTGCTGCATTCTATTTTGTTGGCTTTAGAACTTTGGGCATTTTGCCACTGTTAACCAATGCTAAAGTGCACGTGCTCTCTCCCTAAAACATGATACCATTGGCTTATCCACAATTGGCATATATAATTTACTTATAAGTCCCTAGTAAGGTGCACTACATGTCAACAGGGTCTGTAAATTAAATTCTACTTGTGGGCCTGTAGCACTGATTGTGCCACCCACTAAAGTAGCCCTTTAAACATGTCTCAGGTCTGCCATTGTAGAGTCTGTGTGTGCAGTTTTAAACTGCCATTTTGACCTGGCAAGATAACCCTGACGGGAAATGTGGGTTTAAATATCGGGCGGTTTTCACCTGGGAGCAAAGTTTTCATGAAAAAAGCGGCTGAGATGGAGGTTTTAAACAACTTTTGGCAGGTATGTGAAGGGTCTGTGTATTAGCGGCCGATGAAGGGAGAGAGTGATTGTATATGAAAGTGTTGAATGAGGGGTGGGTTTTGTCAAGCATTTTCGGATTGTAAGATTGTAAGAGCATGTTTAACAATGCACGTTTGAGGGAGATAGGCAGGGTGTTTGAAGGTAAAAAGGGTGGTAGTTAATGTGCATGAGTGATAGGTATGATCAAGACAGAGCAAAGAACAGGCTGCAATTTCGGAAGAGGAAAGGTGAAGGGAACCCGTGTGAAATCATGCGAGTAAGTTAGAAAAGTAGGAAATGGATACAGTGAGGTATAAAGTGGCATGGTTATGAAATGGAATGAGGGGTGCCAAGGGCCAGCCTAAGTGATAATGAGTTATTATAAATGCATGGACAGATGGGTCATAAATCAGGTTAGATTAGGTTTGGAAGGATGTAACTGGAGAAGGAACAAGGAAATGAAAATGTTTTCCTTTTTTGCATTTTAGCATTGACATACAAATGGATTTCACATAAACAGTTTTATAAACATTGTGATAGCATAAACTTTCATTTTAATATGAACGTGCAATGATGTAATGGCATATGTTTTTGTTACTTATAGTGACCCCTGAAGAAGGGCTTGTCATAGCCCGAAATGCATTGGGTTTTTAATAAACACTGCTTGTGGACGAATTATGTGTTGGTCGTGTTCTAGGATAGAGGTCTGGATGGGCACACCTCGAGCACAAGAAACTCTGAAAATTAGCATGACATCCCCACATGTGGAGCGAATGTGATTACAATTCAAAGGTGGAATACACTTTGGAGTACATGGATTAATATGGATTAAAGTGAACTATAAATATGGAACATTGGGAAATTTTCCCAAACAAGCTGTGCGACTGGGAGAGGGGCAGAAATGCTGTTCCCTTTAGTATGAAGTTAACCCTTTTGCCAGGCCCAAACCTTCTTTTTTAATACATATATGTCACTCCTAAAATAGTCCTCAGGCAGCTCTAAGAGCAGGGTGCAGTGCATTAAAAAAGTTGGACATGTACTTTTAAGTTTCACATGTCCAGGTAGAGAAAAACTCTTAAATGTGTTTTTCACTACTGCAAGACCTATCTCGCCAATAGATTAAATTGGGATTACCATGTTACATTTTATTAGTGTAACTTCCAATTGGAAAAATATAGATATTTTTAATTTGGTGTCTCTGGAGGCTCAATTTAAAATCACAACTCATGGTAACTTTGGATTTTAAGTTGCAAGTCTGAAAATGCCACTTTTAGAATGTTGGTATTTTCATTCTTTAACCATTCTATGCCTTCTTCCTGTCTCTTAATACACATCTGGGTAGGGTGACAGGTGGGGCTTGTGCATTTCCTCTAGACAGCCACACACAAGGGGAGCTTAGGTGTGACTTGATGGGTCCTAATAGGCCATTAACCGGCTTGATGGGAGAGTGGAGCTAAGGAGAGCCCCACTTGCACCTGAATAAGCTGTGCCCTGTCTCCCCACAATAGCCCAAATGACTGTGTTTAGTCACTCCAGCCAGCTTGGATCAATAGCAGGGTACAAAGGGGATTCCTGCACTTCCAAGCCACTGTCTAGAAGCTTCTCCCACCTTCCAGAACCAGGGCACCAACGTATAAATACTGGACCTCAGACACCACCACTTCAGTACACTTCTAGACCTGTGGCTACTCTGACGTGAAGAAGGACTGATGTGCTGTTACAAATTACTGCCACTATGCTGGACTGCTACTCTGGATTCCTGCTTTGCTGTGCTGACCTGCTGCCCTTTTGGCTGGGAGTGAGAAGGACTGGACCTGCATCTCTTCAACCCAGAACCAAAGTGACTCAAAGGGCTTGTCTACTTGCCTCCTGTTATGAGGTCTCACGGATATCAAAGACTCCTAACCTCTTAGCTACAATACCTGGACTCTCCCATATATGAGTCTTGCCCTGCTAAGTGGTGCCAATCCAGTCCGGGGCCCTTGTCAGTGGGTATAAAGTGCTGCTCCTGTAGAACACTGATGCATCACTTGCGTCCACCCCGCATCTCTGTCAACGTAACTAGGATTACAGTTCTTTTGTTCAGCGGGCCTCACTCAGTCCTGGATCTGGCTTACACTCCATCACGGTCGGCCTAAACTCTTGACTTTGTCCCGGTCCAGCACGACCAGCTAACCCACATAAGCGCTTGTTGCACATATACTTCACACATTGCCTCCACACATTGCCTTCACACCAGCCTGATTGCTCTGTACCAGGCTATCAGAGGGGTGAGCACAGGTTAATTTAGGGTGTGTATCTGACTTACCCTGACTAGGATTGTGGTTCCTGCTTAGACATGGTACATACCTCTGCCAACCAGAAACTCAATTTCTAACACGATTCCTATCTTCAGACCCTGGCATGATTTTTCACTGCAAATTAGCAATATTTTCTCACCAATTCAAGTTGCAGCTGAAATGGAAATGCCATTTTCTCGTGAGTTAATTCTAAACCTATTTCACTAAAATATTTTAAACGAACTGGACGAACCTTGGAGAATTTTGTTTTCCTCCATATAACTTCAAAGGTGTGCGAAAGCCTCGCTTTTGAGATGAAACCTCACAATCAATAACCTATCAAACTACATAGAAAATGGGAATTTTAGGAATGTGGTGACCAACTCCTTCGAGGTCATTGCAGGCACTGGTTCCGTCCTGGAAATTTGTGTGATATCCCAATGCATTCTGGTTGTTGTAGTGTTGCTTCCATTGAACTAATGGGTCTAACACCCACTAATCCAATGATTTGTAGGTAAAAAGTTCTGGACCAGCGACAGTGTCAGTAATGACCTAGAGTGAGGTGGTCACTCACCCAATACAGGAATTGATGAGAGATTTGCAAATTTTCACACCATTGATTTGGACTCTAGATCGAGCGCATTCTGTCCTATGCACAAAATAAGGCGCATCTTTATGAAAAAATCATGCAGCGTGACAGGGAAAGGACAGGAATGTGCAGCATTTAAGCCAGTATGGTTAATTCTTGCCTTTTCCCCTGTGCTGCCACCCTTTTGGCAACCTAGCGCCAATGCAGGCACCCTTTTACCCTAGTACAAGGGGGCCTGTGTTGCATGCAGGATTGGTTTTGTGCAGGAAGGGACACCTTCCTGCACAAAATCAATCCTGAGAGGCAAATTCCTCTTTCTATGTATGCTGCAGAATGCAGCACACATAGAAATAGGAAGTAACAAGGAGAAATACAAATATTTCTCCTTGTTATGCCTCTCTGGGCAGGTGTATCTGTTTGGCGCATTCCCAGGTTTACCAGTTTTAGTAAATCTGGGAATGCATCAGAAATTATGGGAGTTACATGGGAACACCCGATCAATGTCCGTGGAATGTCTCCCTTGCATAGAGTAAGGCGACAAAGCAATTTGCGCGGGGTCACTTTACTCCAGATTTATGGAGCCACTCAGTTGCACTCAAAGTGGCCTTATGTGGCTTTATAAATCTTACTCAAGGTTTGCGTCGCACATGCACCACATTGTGTGGTGCAAACGAAAAGCAAACCGGGTCATAAATATGGTCATAAGGGTCAGATGTACGACAATTACATTTTGCAGGTTGCAAATTGCGTATTTTTGCGACTCGCAAAACGAAATGCACTTATGTGTCTCGGACACATTTAGTGATTCTGAATGGGGTCACAAATGACCTGCCTCATCTATATTCATGAGGCTGGTCGCAATTTGCGACCCATTGGGAACGGGCTACAATCACAGGGTGGTCTGCTGGGTACAGCAGACCACCATGTCTGTGTTTACTTTTTAAATAAAGCAAAGGGATGCATTTAAAATAAAAATATGAAAAGTTTCCTTTTCATTTTTTAAGGGCAGGCAGTGGTCCGTGGATATATTCACAATGGGGAAGACCCCTTCCCGTTTGCGAATGGCCTACCACCTACTTGAAGTAGATGGTAAACTGAGATTGTTTTGCGACCTCATTTGCGATCGCAAAACAATTGTACATCCACCTGCGACTTCATATTAGGAAGGGAAGCCCTTTGCGCGCCCCATCCTAATAGCGAGTCACAAACCTTATTTTGCGAGTCGGTAATAGGTTCCAACTCACAAAAATGGGTTTGTATATACTACAACTATTTGTAGCTGTCGCAAACGGCGCAATTTTCTGTTTGTGACCGCTAAAAACGGTCGCACATCTGGCCCTAAGTCTTGTGGCATTAAAACTCAGAGACCCCCTGAAGAATGACATCGTTAGTAGCACTGCTACCTCCTTTCGCCATTGATAAACTGGGCTGGCTCCCAACGAGGCCCAGCCAGCAGAACTGGCCATACTCTGCAGCTCCATTCAGGAAATTACCGCTGGTCACAAGACCTACTTTGGGACATTCTTGCCTTTTGTGACATCTGATGCATGAAGCACATGCTCGCATATGCTCATGTTGTTTTAATTATTCATGGTTAATCATTGTAGGAAATGGACTTACCACACCATAAACCCGGCGTCGGACTGTTTTCTTTTCCAAATGTTTAAATTACTCATCCATTTTATGTGTCGAACCCAATTACAACTTTGCATAGAACATGTGTTACAGCGAATTTGAAGAGGTTTTTTCCTTCAGCGTTTTGAGAAAGGCCAACGGGCTGTTGTTCTTTCGTGCAAACGCACTGGTTGCACTCTCCATTTCAGTTTTTTCAATGGACCTGGTTTTCTAAAAATTAGTAGAATAAAAGTGGTTTTAGCCAATTCAGGGGGTGGCTTTTGAAATTCATCTAACCTACAAAAATGCCTTTTGTTGCATTTGCCAAAATGTAGGCTTGCTTCTATGAAATATATTTTTCATTTTCACATAGTATTTGAAATAGCAGCTTTGTTTCTGTAGCAATGTCAATAAAAGGTGTTACTATATACTATAACATTTGAATGATACTCACATATTCAACATCAAATGGTTGAAGAGTTTATTTGACTTAGATGGGTTTTAAACGTGACTGGGAGATCACAGGGACATTTCAACAGCCACCACTGAACTCATTACAAACACCCCATTTACCCACATCATTACACAGAATCGTCCCCGTCTCCAATTATAATGTTCTTCTTTGACAGTGTATTTCCAGGTGTTGCCTGCCATATTGCACAGGTGTTGGACGGGAAATTGGTAAATACATACCTGCTGACAGGACACATTACTGAATGAACTGCTTAGAAATTACTATAACATTTCTATTGGGAATACCTCAAAAGCAAATAAGAGCTCCTTGTTCTGCATCCTACAGCAACATATAGCATATACAGCAACATTTGAAAGAGTGTAGTAAAGCAGAAAGGGATGTTAAGTGTCAATCTCACTATCTGGTTTTATATATACAGACCCAAAATAATATTACAGTGTTTCACACATTTTCACGTTTATTAAAAGTGTTTTTAAATTGGGGTTTTTGTTTGACTGGCCCATAAATAGAGGTCAACAGCTACAATTTAAGCCCCTTTGAACCTAGTAGAGTTCAGTAATACATTACTGGTAACAGGTTAATAATTGGGATACTACCATTTCTGTTTTAAAACAGTGGTATTGATTTGTGATAAAGCGTCTATAAAATAAAATAACAGTCAACAACAAAGCCTAAATGTATTATTACGGGGTGTGGCCATTGTGGGAGTCAGTCTGAGGAGGCTGCATAAACCAGCCTTTAAACACCCTGTACTTATGAAAGTGTTCCTACGTCAGAAGAGGTTCGTCTGGCCCGCCCTATCCCGTTGCATGAAGTGCCACACTACAGGGCCAGCCTTAGGCATGCTCAAGCTGTGCACCTGCACAGGGCCGCCAAACCCCAGGAGCTGCCACACCAATATATATCCTTAATATAACAATCCTCTGAGGATGGATACATATTTACGTGGAGGCCCCAGTGGCAGGGATTTGGCGGCCTCCGCCTCTGTTCCAGTTCCAAACACCCTGACCCCCTTCCTGAGCTCCGGGGGGCTCCGCCCCGCCCGGACCCCCTCTTCCGGGGCCCCCTGCCTACTCTCCCTGGCCAGGGCCGCCATGAGCCTAGAGCAGCCCCTGCACACTACACCCTGTGAGTGTTGCTGCAGCATGTCTCCCATGAAGAAAACTCAAAACTAACTACAGTGGGACATCATTGATTGATAGCCAATGATGCTTACCTATAGTAGCCCATGCAAACGTGATCTGCTTCCAGCATTCCTACCCCCATCTATCTGTTGTTTGTAGGTTGGCGGCAGTGTGGATACATTAAAATGATTTGGGAACAAGGTGAACCTGCTCATGTTAGAATTCCCGTTTATTGATGTCAGAGAGGACATGTTCTGGTTACATCTTCTTCTGAGGACTCCGGAAATTGTAAAGCTAGTTGCCTGCGGCCTAGGATGCTCGAAAAGTAAGATGGTCACTTGCGATCCAATTGCAACAGTTGCACTTAAATGGAACATAGGTAAGGCTTTTGTAGACTTACATATATCATTAATTTCCTCTCAATAACATCAGTCAAGAAGACTGAGATCTCTTGAACACAGTCTGAATATTAGGAAGCTGAACAGCTGCAGATGCCGTCCTACATACAACAGTCAACATCACCACAGAGAGGCAGACTGCAGCTTCCAGGTCATTGACTTATTCTCATCTTTAGTGAGCCCAATGAACTCACTCAGGCTGAGGAACTCTCGTTAATATTGTTGCTGAGCTGCTGTACTTCAGTGAATGCATTTGTTGGGTTGTACCTTTTGAAAGATTTTTCGCACTTCCTATGGGTATTTCTTCTTACATTGTATACCTTCTACATACCTTACTCTTTTTTCTACTTTTTTTGCAACCTTGGTGTCGACATGTAAAACACCAGAAATGTTCTCTCATGATGGCCTTGCTGCTCAGGTCAAACCAAATTAGATGACCCAAAGTTACTCTTAGGGAACCGGTTTACCTTTGTAACTTATTCTGTTAGGTCAGTGTGGGGCTCTGTTACAGCTATTTTCAAAACCATGAACATTCGCAGCCGTCAATGGCCTACAATGACGTAACTTAACATAACATAACAAGTAGCAATCCTTGTATCAGCAGATGATGAGCTCAGCACTCTAGGTTTGTTTGGCTCTCTGCAGGAGAAAATGGCAAACAAAAACAATAAGGAGCAGATTTGCAATAACTAGCGCATCCCTGCATATCAGCAGGGATGCGCCAGTTATTGTGTGTCACGGCTCCACCACCATGGATGCACCGCATTTACAATGCAGCGCATCATGGGGCAAAAACTGACAGATGTGTGACGCATCTGTGCCGTAAAGGTGGCGCATTGCTGGAGTTGCATCGCAAGCGCCACACAGTTCCAGCAAGGCTCCGGGGTGCCCTATCTTCACAATGCTGCGTCAATACTTACGCCCGCTTTAAGCAGGCGCAGGGTTGTGACGCAGCATGGGCTTAAAAGTGACTGAGTGAAATCTTGTAGATTTCACTCAGCCACTTTTAGGAGGCGTTCCTGGGTCGAAACGCCCCTCCCTGCGCCGGAACACCTACTCTTGGCGCATGGCTTTACAACGTGACGCATCTCCCAGATACGTCACGTTGTAAATACCACGCAGCATGTCGCCTCTTTTGCTCCACCGCTGCATCACAAAAGTGACGCAACGGCGGCGTAAAAGAGGCGCAAGGGGCTTGTAAATCTGCCCCTCTGTGAGCAGTGTGAGCAAGTGTTGGCAACGCCAATAGGTCCTGCCTTTGGGAACTGTTGACTTTGCTGATGGTTTTTTGCCATGCTGTGAAAAATCAAGAAGAACTAGCTATTAAATAGAAGCTCGAGATGTGTGTTTCTGGAGTTAGGAAAAAATATTTGTTTTTTATGAAAGCCCTCACCCACCAACCTAGTTGGTGGCATGCTTCACCATGGGGTCCCGCACGGTGGCACCGAGTGTGCCCTGGGTGTGCTGCAACGCTTGTTTACAGCGGAGCGGGTATTAATTAGTGAGTGTGCATTGATAGTGTGTGAGTACAGTTAAAAACTGTCCTAGGGTCCCACTATCCGCAAGGTTTATTTTATTATTGGGCCCTTGGCAGTATTAAAAGCAAGGCGGCGGATGTGAGTGGAGGTGACTATGGTCTCCCACATCCAGTGTGGTCAACATGTTTCAGCCAGGCCTCATATTAATCTGGCTTTCATCAGGACCTCTATGTGAAAAGAAGTGATTAAAAAGTGGTCTATAGAGTATATGCGACCAGCTATGTGACGCACTCGCTAAGGTGTGAAATAGGTAAGAGGAGAATTTCCTCAAATGGTTTTGTACCTGTGGTGGGTAAAAAACACATAGACAATACAAACACACACACATATATGAAAATTAGCTTCAGTTAACACCCATTCAAATTATGTGGTTCTGTACCATCGTGCTCGTGCTCTAACCGAGTAAATAGCGGTGGTGAGGTACGGTATGTGACAGAACTGTGATGCACAATTGACAGTGAAATTGTATGCACTACTGTGTCCAGAATTCAATAGCGAAGAGATTGCATGCATTCACTGGTGTGACATTTGTGCAGAAAAGGAGGTAAAAACGTATTGATTCTTACTCTGGTATTATCAGAGAAAAACCTCTTGAGTTCCGGGAGGGTGTCTGGCTTTCAGTCACACACTGGCAGCGTAAAGGAGACATACAATACATAACTTATGCAGTAGTATCGTTTTTGGAAGGTGACCCTCCAGCGGTCAGAGAATGTAGGATCCCTGTCAACCCCACTTACTTCGTTGAAGCTTGAGACCGATGTGTTGACCTACTTGGCCTGCATTGGAACTCCGTCAATGTTGGCACCCGGTCGGGGTGAGGTTTAAATGCCTTCTGTGTATCACAGGTGGAAGTGATCTCCTGTCCAGCACGAGTAGCGTCTGTAAGGGATACAGTTAAAACAAAAGACAGACACATCCCGGTGTGCGTGTAGGGGAGGGTTGACGCTCAATGAGGTATAGGCATGTCCCTCTCTTGGTAGATTTGGAGGAAGACATTTACACATGACTAATAGTTCTATGTGTATAATTTGACCTCAACAGTATAAGGGAAAAATAAAAGCATATTTAGGCAGCATGTATCGCCAGGTGAAGTGAAGATTCAGGTCCTCTAATGATGTTATGAGATTTGCTAAAAAGAGTGAAAAGACTCCAGTATTGTAGTTTTTAGTAATATGCAGTTTTTTAACCTGAGATGGAGTGTGGGGAAGCGCTTGGTGTACGATAGTGGTGTGATGCCAGCGGTAATGAGGTGGCACCGAGTGTTTCATTAGAAAGAGGTATTAGGAATCTTTATGATTCTGATGGATACCCTGACAGTGTGACGAAATCCATCAAGGTTCAAATTGGCTCATTCTGGTAAGTGTTCCTTGGCAGTCCCATGACACCAGGATTACGGCACATATTGTCTAGATGAGACCAAAACAAGGGTGATATGCCAATGGTATGTTGTGACCAGTGTACTATGGGTATGATGACCAGAGTACAGTGTATATGTGCTTAGAGTACCTAGAGCATTATTGTTTAGGTGGGGTGTCAGGTGTGCAGGCTGTTCCATGGGATATTATCGTTCAATCCTTGTTGGTGAGTAGAGTATCCAGCATTGTTCCTTGGCGAGAAGGAATTTGTCATTATTGATGTTGTGACACTCAATGTGTTCTATCAATGCCCATGCCATATCATTGGGTATGTGACCTTTTTGTAAGTAGTGATCCGTCAGTTTACTGTTATTCTTTTTGCACCGGATGGTGCTACGGTGTTCCACAATCCTAGTTCTAACCTTGCATGTCGTCATGCCCATGTAGCGGCGTCTACAAAGACATTCAATAACATAGATTACACTGGTCGAGTTGTAATTGGTGTGTTTTAGTTGTCGCCATATTTTGCCTGGTTCCAGGTTTAGTGTCTTGGTAGACTGTGTCAGGTGACAGACACTACAGTCATTGCAAGGGTAATGCCCGACCACATTGGGTAAACCTCAAGCATTAAGGACTGAATTGGTAGTAGTGCTCTGAAGTGTCCTAGGGCAGGGAGATATTAGTCGATTTTTGAGGCTGCTTGCCTTTTTATATGCAAATAGGGGTTGGTTCCAGTTTTTTGTTCCGGAGTTCACAATACGCCAGTTTTTCCCTATTAATGTTGCCACTCTGTTTGAGGCTTCATTGTAGGTCGTGACACATGTGAGCGGAGTGGTGGTGTCCCTCCGTATGTTGTCCTCTAAGAGAGCATCGCTGTTCTGGTTGCGAGCATGTTTCCTAGTGGTTTGGACAATTTGTTTGGGGTATCCTCGTTCTTGTAATCTCAAGGCCAAACCTGCAGATTGTCTCTGGTAGTCCGAGGTCAGGCTACAGTTCCTCCGTATGTGGAGTAATTGGCCAAATGGGAGGTTCTCCCTGAGAGGTCGAGGCTGGAAGCTGTCAAATTGTAACAATGAGCCTAGCCGTCGATTTGTAGTATGTAGTTGTTTTAAGAGTTCCTGCCTCTGCTTCAATGGTGAGGTCCAAGAAGGTTATACTTTGTGCACTGGCAGTGCTGGTGAACAGCAAGTAGGGGTCGCGTTCGTTAAGCCACGTAAGAAAAATGGTCAGTGAATCTTGAGAGCCGGACCTGATCATGAGGATGTCGTCAATGTAATAATGCATAACCTGATGTTGTTGGTGTGCGTATTAGAGGCTGGTATTATGTGCATTTTTTCGAAATGATACACATAAAGTCCAGCCACATTTGGGGCAAAAATACTGCCCATTGATGTGCTATTAGTCTGAAGGTAGAACTCACCTTCGAACTCGAAGTAGTTCTCCTTCAGAGCTAGGGTGGCACATTGTAGGATGAACTCTCTGGGAGTGGTATATTCCCAGGGGTTCTCCATTAGCATATCGTGGAGCACTTTCAATGTCGCATCCTGAGGGAGGCTCGCGTAAAGGCTCTTGATGTCCAACCCCACTAGAAGTTGCAAGGTGGGGTCAAACCTCAGGTCTGTAATGAGATTTAGCAGGTGTTTTGCATCCCTGATACAAGTGGATGCCCTCTGTACCAGGGGGTTAAGAAAAAAGTCACATAACCGAGAGAGAGATTCTAAAAGGGAATTAATCCCTGAAATGATGGGTCGCCCTGGAGGGGGTCTTGCCTCTTTGTGCATCTTTGGCACTGTGTAGAAGTAAGAGACCTTTGCCTTTTTGATACATAAGAAATCAGCCTCCTGCTTGGAGATGTGCTGGTGGGCTTCTGCAGACTGAACTAAAGATGTTATCGTGGCTTGTAACATCTTAGTAGGGTCTTCCTTCAGACGTCTGTAATTGCGTACGTCGCTAAGTAACCTGCGGCATTCAGTGGTGTAGTCCTGTTTATCCTGAATGACAATTCCTCCCCCTTTATCTGCTGGCTTGAAGGTTACGTTGGGGTTCTCCTGTAGTTTACGTACTGCTTCCCCGTTTTCTTTGGAGAAGTTGTTATAGGTTTTAGGTTGGTCCATGCTCTCAACCTCGTTGTATACCGCTTGTCCGAAAATTGTTATTTCCACAGGGATGCCTGATGGAGGTGGTAGGAAAGTTGACTTGGGTCCGAGGCCAGTTTTGTTGATGTTACGGATTACTTCTGTGGGTGGTTGTTTCTCGGAGAAGGCTTTCAACTTGAGTATGCGGAAAACGTTTGCCAATTCCGTTTGAAGTTGAAATGTATCCAGCTGTGTGGTAGGTACAAAGGAAAGTCCTTTATTGAGTGTCTCTTCTTCCTTTGGGGTGAGAGGGGTTGAGGATAGGTTGAAACCAAGGAGGCAGGTTTAGGGTCCTGGACTGCTAGCGGTGTCCGCTCTGTCCTGGTTGGGGTTCTCTCATCTTGTTCCTGATGTTGGCGCTTACTGGTTCTTCTTCCTCTGCCCAGTGTACCTGTTGTTGATTCCTTCTCCATCCTCTTGATCTCCGGCCTTGTCTTAAAAAAAGAGGCCTTTGGTTGTGTTGGTGGTAGAGTTGTGTTTCAAGATGGTACATTGGGGGTCATTCGAGATATGGATTCTGGGGCGGGTGGGCGAATGGTGGTGGTCCAAATCTTTGGCCTTGATGTGGAAACGCGCACCAGGGTTGTTGCCATTGTGGTGGTCGTCCCCTGCCTTTAGATTTGTAGGAGCCTTCGCCATGCTGCACAGCATCTGTGATTTTGTGAACTCCTGTTGCAGACAATAGGTTCACCAAGATATGTGGCAAACTGTTTTTCTCATAAGTGTGGGAATGCCGGGTGTTAGGACTTTTATCAGTCCCCACAGGTTCTAATAGGGGCATGGCATGGCTCAGGGATGATTAATAGTTCAGATTCAGGAGGAGGTGAATTAGACAATGAGTCGTGGCTGCAGCACATGACGCTGACTAAACCTCTAAGACAGCACACAGAGTGAGGGGATTCCCATTGCTGCACATAACCCGTTCATGCGCAGCATACTTGGGGGAAGGCGGGAATTGGACAAAACAAGTTACAGAAGGGGCTGTTGGAATTTCAATAAAAGAGCACAACAATGTACCCTTGTAAATGTAGGCCTGACAGATCAGATGTACAGGCAGGCATCACTTTTTGCAGTGTGTGGACCAAGGTTCAGAGGCTAGGGTTAGGGTTCGAAACAGAGGGGCGGTGCGGAAAAGTAATTATTCTGGTTACGTTGGAAGCCAATCACTATTAGCTGCTACAGTACCCAGATGGGACTGCAGCCCGGCAGCTTTGGGACAGGTTTATGCAGGGCTTTAAGTGGGCAAGGTATCACCGGTGCAGAGCACCAGCAGTTTTTTAAAGGGGGTCCCGAAATGGGTCTCTTTCAGGCTCTGTTTTGTGTCCTGGCACAGGCGGGCCATTTTTTCCCGGACTGCAGTGACAGCAGGCACATCAATGCGCGCTGCTCACACTGCTCACTTCTCACTAGTGGAGAAGTTATCGCATGACGTCATGCCAGGTGAGAGTTGTAGGTAGGGGAAGGGAAATCCTTTACAGTCATTTTCTCTCGGGATTTCTCTTCTCTTTTTGAAACTAAGGAGCAGAAGCATTCTATTGGTGTCATCGGGGCTTTAAGTGGAAGCGTTTTCAATATTATATACAAGTCATAGTTGCTGCTCATTTATCTTATACAACTAACAACCATTGGCAAAGCCAATAGTCCTGACTTGTTGTATGTATGATGTTACTTGTTGTATCATATATCGAGATGCAATGACAGAAACAGCAAAATACAAGTCGGGCGGCACACAATCCTAAGCATAGATTTTTATCTTACATGTTTTTAAACCACGCCAGAAATTACATTGGCCACGCCCCTTTGAGAGACCCCCCAGTTTCTTCACCCCACTTAAAGCCCTGGGTTTATGGACGACTTTAGCATTCCTTACACGAGACCCTGAGAGGGAACATGGGCAAACAACCCTAGCTAATGCAAAGACAACCTCCGAGTGATGAAAGAGAAGATGATAAAGGAGGTCAAAGGTGGCAGAATAATGGGCCTATTCAGGGAACCCGGTTTATAATGGATTTGATATTTTTACTACCGAGGAGAGTGCTGAAGAAAGCTGTAGGCGAATTCTGACTCATCCTGCACCTCTCCTGATTAGAGAGCAATTTCATAAATGACTTCATAGACCACAAGGGCTGTTTGGTGACTTACACCTGTGTTATTCTGGCTATTTAACGTCAGATCTTTGTCAGTCCACCCCAATGACTAAAATTATTAGCTGTTCAATTTCAAGGATGCTGCTATGTTTGTAGGGCATTGCCCATGGGCTGCTACATGGTATGCTCCGTCTTCGAGAAATTCAGTTTATGCATGGACTGGGTAGGAAAAAAGGCAGCAAAGTACTGCACTACCTTGACAACTTCTTGATGGTGGCTAGGGCAGGAGTAGGAGGTGAGTGCGACACTGGAATTGGTGGCAGAGAAGTCTGGCAAACCTTTCCCACAAGTAAATTCTGAATGGCCAACCACAACATATACATATAACTTGATTCCTATGGGGTGGTGCTGTCGTGTATTTCTATAGGTTCTGAATCAGTCCCCCTATTCCTGACCCTATTCTGGTTAAACTAACTATCAAGTTAACTAACAGTCAGCCCATGAGGCAAGAAAACCCCCATGATGCAGATACCGTTATCTGACGCAGTCACACTACGGCACAGGAACGTGTTATCTGATTAGGTCATAACGCTTGAGATCTAATTAGACAAGCGACATTCCTCCAGCCCCTGATAAGGCATACGACGTTCTCATAACAAATCAAACCTATGACAACCTGGATAATCCGTGCGGCCATTGTTTTGATTTCACAGAGAACTTTAGTAAAGAATGTGCTAACGAGCAAGTCGTATGACATCTTTATTGACGTATCTATGTCCATCCTTACGTCAATCTCGGCACCTTTAAGGTATAAATATTGCCGACCTTGCCCTATGCAAACACACGCGTGGTGACAAGACGGAGCAGCCATACTTGCCGAAGCCGAGAGCAGAAGCAGACCCCGCTGGCAGCAGCCCCGCCTTCCTGACGCACTGAGAGACGCGCTGCTATCTCAAGCCGAGAGACCCAGCACCGGCGCTTTCGGGCAGCCCTCGCAGGCAGCCTGGAATATCGAGAGCAGAGAAAGAGATACCATTCCTCATTCATCCTAACTTCCAGGTACAGAACTGAATAACCCCTCACAGAGAATTCTTTAGTTATTCACTTGGCAAAAACAAACTTAACTTAAACTGTAACTTTCTATTCCCGCCCACGCATTAGACTTAGGTCAGGTACACGGGGTAGGCGTATTTAGAAACACCAGTTGAGTACGTTTAGTCAAATGTATATGTGTATGTAAATATATTTTAATCATTTTAAACATCATATGGCTCAGAAACCATATCAATGTTTTTACAGTATTATTTTATACTATTGCTTTTAATGTATGCACTTTACTTAACTATAAGTATTGCAATAATATCGATCCATTTCTCATGTATGAGAAAAGAGACTGATCAATAAATAACACCTTTTTATTGAACACGCCCGTCTCTTCCTTTTCTCTACATTCTGATGAGACTAAGAATGCACGTACTGACTGAGTAAAATAATTGCCTTGTGCTCACACGACTCTCGAGATTGACTCTTGATTAGGGGAGAGCAAAGTTGTCATGTTCTATGGTTGTCAGAAACTAAATCCCTTCTTGTCTAATCAGGGGAGTTAATTCCTTCCTTGAACATTCGAGAAAGTTTCTAGCGAACTCTGAGCTTAGCTGGCAAACCCAAAAATTAAGTCTAGTATCGACAGTAGTAGACCTAGTTAACGTCTGGCCTAGGCCTTTACTGCTGTAGGTACTATTCCAATGCGCAGAGCCTATTGGGAAAATAGGAGCTACACTACATGGCGCCCAATGCGTTTGGAAAGGGCGATAAAACTAACGTAAGACATTTAGAGTAACTCGGTCGTGCTTTCTCACTCAGACCCCTTTTCCCGAATACTCCAAAGACGTCTGGAGTGGGTGAAAGGTTATATCCTCCAAAACCTCGCAGGAGGGAACTCCTATGTATGGTTCTTGGTATAGTCAACGTTGAAGGATAAACAGTTCCAAAATATTGTGCATCTAATCTCTGTTCCATAAAGAAACCTGATCTGCAAATAGACATAATACCATCCTGTCTGTAAAATGGGAGACAGTGATGAAGAAAGAGAGGCAGTTAGATTAGCTACTGAACTCGCAGATGCTGATGCTACCATGCAAGCAGCAGACCCGAATATAACACTCATTCCGGTCATTAAAAGGAGATCTATAACCTTAAAACTTATAGAAAATGGACTGACACCTAGAGGTGGCACAGTCATATTCGTAATTGAGGCACACGAATATCGGCAGACAGAGGTATACTATTCATGGATACATTTTCCGGCAGCAAATGCTGTAACAAAGTACTTCCACTATTACAAAGTAGAGGAACCTCCTGAAACGTACACTCCTTTCGAGGAGGTGGAAGTACCACTCAAATTCCAAGAGCATTTGCTCTTATTTGATGGCGCCCTAAAACACAATAATCACATTACAAGGCTCGGTCCTTTAGGAAGACCAGGAGCAACGTGGCCGGTCTTAGCCGGATACACACCACATCCAGACATCGATAGAATGCCTGCAGCAGAGCTGTTAATACAGCTAAAACAACTACTAAAAATTCATAGACAATTAGTTCAGTATGTAATGCGGACTTCAACAATTCAGCCAGCGATTAAACTTCCACAGCTGACCCCTCACCAGGGGAACACAAATAACACCACAGAACATCCAATCCTGCCTAGGTAAAGTTCCAGCTAAACGGGAACAAATACCATTCTGGTTGGCACAAAAAATTACCCAAATAGAGGCGGTGTTTCCTGACACCACCCCATTAGAAAAACACAGGATTCTGACTATATGTCTCCCAATGGGAATCGCACCACACATTGAGGACTGTGACACTTGGGGTACAGTCTTTGCTTCCATCTACACAAAAACGCACGGTGTTCCATCCATTTCGGTAATACCAGATGTGCTAAAACAAATTCAAGATGAATACGGTCCAGAACCTGCTTTAACTCTTGGTATGAAATTACTAAAAGACTTCAAGCAGGTCTCGGCTATATTATTAGCCAACATAAAAGGTGAAGCAGCAAACGTGGCGATCCGCCAGAGGTTAAAAGAGACAGATATAGCAGACCAACCAGCTGAAATTGCCAGAATCATAGAAAAATCCTATGAAGAACTAGGCAGAGATAGTCTAGGTGGAATACCAGTAAAACCGCAACTGACTACAAGTCCAGAAAAAATAATTTTTAATAATAATTCACCAAAAAAGAACTGGGATGGAAACAAACAATCCAATCCTAAAGAAAAGAAATTCCAGTCCAGAGGAAGGTCTCCCAGGCGAAGAGAGAAATCTCCAAACCAAAGACAGAGGTCACCACAGAGTGACCCCTCTGGGAATAGATATAACCTTAGAAATAGGGATAATATTAAAAAACCTGATAGATATCAAGACATTGATACACGTCCCTCTCAATCTTTTCAGAATTCCTCGCAGAAATCGGAAAGAAGAGGACGATCAGAAGAGCACGCCAAGTCCAAAGACAAGGAACCTGCTCAGCTAAAAAAGAAATTACAATTTCCAAAAAAGAAGGTAGCCAGTATCAAGGTAGTTAACAATGCCGAGAATACTGAGGACACAACTGAAAAACGGAGAGTGGGCTCAGACAATGCTAGACAGCGCAGCAGAGGTGAGCATAGCTCGCAAAGTCCTTATGAATCATCTGGAGACAGTGGACACGAATGAATACCTTCAAGTGGAAACTGCAGACACCAGAGTTAGCAAGCCCCACAAGATATACGAGATAACATTACGTATAGAGGGAGATAAGACTAGGAAAATTAGGGGACTATTTTGGGATAACCTCTCCAAAGGCTATGACATCCTTCTAGCTGAAAAAGACTGGCCACCAGAGTTTGTCAGGGAGTGCCCTCATGGCGAAGAAGTAATTATGCCTGCCTTCTCGAATCAAATACCGATTCATAAAAAATACACACTTGCTAGAAAGTGGGCAGTGGCCTTAGCACCTGCTTTATATAAAAATCATGTAGGATGGGATGAGGATTCTCCTCCTCACAAAATCCAGTTAAAATCACAACCTACTGCACAAAGGCAGTACCCAATTAAGCAAGAAGCTAAAAAACAGGTAAATGAAATACTAGATCAGCTAGAATACCAGGGGGTGATTGAAACTTGCACCTCACAAATGAACAATCCTTTGTTTCCGGTCTCCAAACCAGACAATTCATATCGTCTAGTTTTGGATTACCGACACCTTAACACATGTTGCAAAACCTTTGCAGTGCAAAACTCACACAGTGCTGCACTAATGAATAACATAGTGCGCAAAAAATACAAAACAACCTTGGACATCTCCAATGGATTCTTTTGTCAAAATATAGCACCAGAGAGCAGATATTTAACTGCATTCTCAGTAAATGGCACTCAAAAACAATTCTGTCGGTTAGCCCAGGGGTACAAGAACAGCCCGGGGGTATTCTCAGCGAGAGTAACAGAATTACTACAACTATATGATGATGAAGCATTATCTTATGTCGATGACATTTACTTAACAGATGATGACTTGGAGACTCACTTGAAAAGGGTGAACACCATAATACTTGGGTTCGCTGCAGAGGGTTACAAATTCAACTTCAAAAAGTCCAGAATTGCCCATCTGACAGTCCTATTCTTAGGATATGAGTTATCAAGTGAAGGCAAAAGCCTGGCAGACAATTTCCTAGAGAAATGTGCCGTAATCCAAGCCCCTAAAACACTAAAAAACCTACAGTCAATTCTAGGCTTCCTAAATTTCGGAAGAACATACATTGCAAATTACGCAGAAAGGGTCAAACCCCTTTATGATCTAATTAAACCAGACTTTAAAAGATCCAATTGGACTCAAACACACACAGAAATTTTGAGATCCTTACAAACAGACATGCTAATTAAAACAAAATTAGAAACACGTGATAACACACGCAACCTTGTGATCCGAGTCATCCCAGGGAGATGCGGATTCACATACCTGACCTCTAATGAGGGAGAAAAGGTACCAATTGCATTCAAATCACACTTGTACACTAAGGCTGAAATGAAATTTAGCCCAACGGAAAAAATTCTTACAGCAACACAGACAGCTATAGCAAAAGAACGAGCCCTGGCACAAGGTAAACGAATAGTAATCGTGACACCAATACCAGCCTTAGAGGCGGTAACAAAGGCAAGCATTCCAAATGCTAAAGCACTCCATCCGAGATGGATACAATGGGCTAACTCTCTTGCTGCAACAGACGTGGTGTACGAATTTGATCCTTATTTAAAAACACAAGAATTTCTCCAATATGAATTTGAATGTCCTCCGCCAACCGAAATTCTGCCTCTAGATCACTACGGCTGTATAATATATACAGACGGATCAGCACAACCCGCAGTAGGGGGTAAACAAGCTTACAGTGCTGCGTGCGCGATCGTTAAAGGTCGTTGGCACGAAGGGAAATTTAAATCAACCCTCACTAAAACACAATCCCTAGGAGATTGTACAGCTCAGCGAGCTGAACTACTAGCATTCAAGATGGCGCTTGAAAATACCGATCGAGAATTCCCCACACTCATAGTGTGCGATTCGTATTATTGCGTTCAGTCTTATAATGAATACTTGCAGATCTGGCTTCAGAACGGTTTCAAGGATGCACAAGGTGGCACAATCAAGCATAAAATGCTCTGGGAACAAGTAGCTCTTTTACAAAAAGAACTACCAAAGACTCACGTGATACATACACTGAGTCATCAACGTGATGGCGTTCACGTTGCAGGGAATTCATTGGCTGATGAGGCCGCGAAGGCAGCTGTGCAAACGGCTTCCGTAGCTGCCGTCACCCGGTCAAAAACAAAAATAGACAGCGAAATATTACAAGCTGTCAGCGCTTCAGAAAAGGATTCGATAGAACCACTCCCTAAAGGCTTTCCAGTAAAATACTCATACATAACTGATGCAAACAATGTTCCTTTTGCTCGAATCCCTGGAGTGGGGGATAGGGCAATTCCAAACATGGAACATAGGTTAGGACTAATAATAGCGGCACACGAAGGGCTTGCTTCTATTCATGCTGGCGTCTCAGCCACAGTATCATTATTAAAACAGAGATACTGGTGGCCACAAATGAGAAGACAAACAAGGAACTATGTTCTAGCATGTGAAATATGTCAAAAAATGAAAGTATCAACGGTGAGACGTCCAGCACAGACGCCCCTTCTAATCTCGGATAAACCATTAGCCTGTGTTTATCTAGACCACTGCGGTCCCTTACAAAGGGATGGTAACTATAAATATATCTTGGTCGCAGTGGATTCATGCACAAGATTCATATGGATGTGGCCCCAGCGAACGGCTGACGCCAGAACTGTTATAAAAGATTTGCGAGTCTTTATCGGCACATACGCAATTGGCATGCTGCATTCAGACAATGGTCCTGCTTTTAGCTCTCGGGCTTGTAAGGAGGCCATGGTCAGCATGGGCGTGCAATTGCGGTACTCTTGTCCATTTCACCCTGAGGGGAACGGAATTGTTGAAAGAAAAAACCGTGACATAAAGCAATCTATAACGGCAAAGGTATTAGGTTCGGGAGCTGGGTGGGTCAAACATCTAATAAGTGTCCAACGTAGTCTAAATAACTTGCCAAGAAATTCTCTGAAGGGATTCAGTCCGTACGAATTATTATTCGGAACTAGGATGTTGATCTCTGACCTTGATAGTCAGACTTCAGTGGTAATAGAAAAAACCTTTGATGTCAAAGACCGTTTGGCTATTTTGCAGGACTTAAACAAAACAAGAAAAGACCTGAGCAACATACAGTTGAAACAACAGCCAACAACCACTGAAGAATCACCACCTGTCCCAGCAAGACCTGTCTGGATTCCAAAAGTCGGGGATCTAGTCAGGGAGAAGATCGCGGTAAAGAAGGAATTTGGGCCTTCTTACAGAAAAGCAGTTCCTGTCTTGTCTGTCAACGGGACAAGATCAGTTGTACTACCGCCACTTGCTGGAAAAAAGGAGAACAGAGTTGTATCCATCGACCTGGTAAAACCACAACATGTGGCCGATAACAAACAGTAGGCCAAGTGGACTCCCAATAAGTAGCAGAACACCAAGGTTTGCTACCAGCACAGAGGTCCTAACAAAAAGGCTCATCACATTCGAAACGCCTACAGAAGAACAAGAAGGACTATGCAACAATGCAATAGAACTCAGACCTCTGAAAACCCAAATAAAAACATTTAGCAGAGACACACCAATCTACAATGAAGTACCGAGTGACAATGCAAGAAACAAAAATCCTGAAGCAATTGGAACAATTGACAGAACTGCATCCGGGTACTTCATCAACTTCGATGATTCCTCTGAAGGCTTCAGTGAATCAAAGACACAGCCATCATCAAAATCCTTTAAAGACAAAGCGAAGGAACTTTTGAAACAACTGAAAGAAACATATCTGGTTTCTCCATGGATTGAATTTTGGGTGGGTTTTGGTGCATTTATCCTCATACTTTGGCTCATCATGGTATTTACTTTGGGACGCTTCATTGAGGGAAAATATGCTAAAATGGACACAGCAAGTCAGAACATCAACTTGATCCTCAAACCACACACTTCTTCAAACGTCGAGAAAAGAGAACTTTCTTCAGAACTTTCTTCAGCCAACTTCACAGCCAATCCTATACCTGGTGGGGTAGCCTGGGACAACACTGACTATGAAATTTATGGTCCGGTCGAGATCCTGAAATATCCACACCAAATCAAGATCTCCTTGAGTGACTTTGCAAAACCAAACTCATTTGCTGATGATTGGGACTTCGAAAGTATTAACAGCATGATGTCTGACTTAGTAATGTCTGCTAAATTTACAAAACATGAATATTTGCAAGGTTCTACAAATTATGATAGTATGTATTGCTATAACCATTATGGTAACCATTTTTTGCATAAATCTGCACAACCTAGAAATGTTTTAAATTATAATCAATGGGAACATTGTGCTACACCTCCAAAAGGGAGCTCTAGAACCGTGTATGACAAATATTCATATTTTTCAGGTTTTAACATAAGTAATGCTGAAACATTCTATTTTAAATTGTCAAACAAGACAGGGATGAAAACCATGATAACCAACACAAAATTGATATATTCAGATTCATTCTTTGATAAAATGAATACTTTTGGATTTGATTATTGGGACAAAAATGTTGATCTGAAAAGTGTTTGGGGTACAAAAGAATGGCAAGTACAGGGTTTAGAAGCTTTGTTTAGAGCCTGCATGATCCCAGAACAAATGATATTTTTAAATGACACTGTTCAACAAACCACCTGTCTTGGCTTAGCCAAAATCAAAGATTTAAATAATCCGTCTATTCCAAAGCCAACAATGTTTAGCAATAACTCTGATACAGATGAAGAGATAGACGTAAACCATATATTAAACCAAAACAGAACACATCCTGATTGGAAACAATGGTTGATCTGGCCCACAGATACAAATAACTGTCAAGATAGATTCCTGAATAAAACACAGGGTTTCAAAATGACCAGGCCAGACCCTAGATATCCCCAAAGACATCACCCAGGGATAATTACAACCTACAGTGTGGGCAAATTATGCCTTCAATGGCTACAAACTTCCACACTGCCTGAAATTAAGCAACACCTAACTTTACTTACTGATGGTGCTGACTTGCGTGATTTCATACTGGGACCACGCAAACAGCGTCAAAAGCGTTTCATAGCAGCCTCTGTATATGCAGCATACAATGAGGCCTGGAAGGTTACTCAAATTGAGACAGCAGAAAGAATACGGGAAATTGACCGTATTAATTTGGAAAAATCACTTTCTGTAGTGGACAATGGGTTAATGACTCTGTCCTCCAGAATTTTTTCATTGGACAGCATTGTGTCTTCAGCAATCGATATATTATCGCAAGACTTACTGTTATTACAACATGGTCAGTCACAATTGCGTTCCATTGTACAGCTTGGCTGGACGTTACAAAATCTGCGTTCAGGCTATGTGCCTTGGCGTTTAATCAACACAACGTCACTATTCCAAATCTTTAACCTTACTGATAGACAAATCGGTATGGCGCAAAAGGGTGCTGATTATACAATCTTGAGCATTGAAAAACTAGAAAGATTACCGTTGACAATGTCAGAACGACATGTCAGTGAATGGATAATCCACGGAATCATAAATATTCCAATCTCAACCTTCAGGTTTCAATACTGCCAAAAATATATACAGGCTGGCATGTACGAGAAATTGGGAAAGGGGTACCTTAAAACAACTTGGAACCTGCCCTATTCACATGCATGTGTCAGTAATAAAGGACAGAAAGTGTTTCTTAGTGGCAACAATTGTGCTATGTCACTAAGCGGCACGCTTCTGTGTAACGGAATTAGTTTGCATGGAGCCTGTGAAGGGAATTCATACAACCTTTCATGTCACCAGCAAGGCGCACCTGCAACTGAAATAGAACCATTCTTTCAAAGACTCTATAATGGGAGTTACATTCTTATTGTAGACCGCAGATGTTGTAGTCTTATGCCCGGGACTCCTTATCTAGTAACTACAACGGCGAAGGTCAAGTGCTGTGGACGTTCTTTGTTCCCCAGCTCCTTTCCAGACAGGGAGGCAAGGGCATGGCCCAATTTGAAAATTACTTCTATTCGAATAGACACTTTAAGCAGAATGAAAACAGTGCTTCTTCAGACGCCTACAAGGCTCACGTCATCAAAAGAAACGTATGATCTACAAGTCGCAAGGACGACTGCAGAGATACATACATTATTATCAACTAATTCCCCCGTACATTTCGCGGAAATCCTAAGCGAAATCTTAAATATTTCTGATACCACTGGGGTCTCAAAGGTATTTAAGACAGTATTTTCGATGGCATTAACACCATTCAAAGCCATACTGGGTATTTTTCCAGATTTCGTCCATTCGATTTTTGGCGGACTTCCCCTGATCCTGGGACTAATTGCAGGAATCCTATTCCTAGTCCTTATTTTTCGTTATGGCAACCCATGTCACAGATCAAACTCTCGCGACAATGGAAGATACGATCCTAGCCATTGGATACCGGGACCGGATATCAAAAATCCTGGGACTCTCCCGGCTTAGAGACCTGAACATGACTTGGTTTCTATCATTTCGACCAATGTGGCAAAGGTGTGTTTTACCTGTACTAAGGTGTCTGCTATGCGGAGAAGAATGCGTGTTAGACACCTGTCTGACGCTACAATCGGATGCGCCAGTGGATGCAGATACACTGTTGGTTCCTACCAAGGTTCACGCTTTGTGCTGCCCTCAAAGGCTGCCAATCCTGATGACGGCATTCCTGGAATCTTCACCACTACGATTGAAGAGTAGTGAAGTTCAAGATGAAAGCAGCATCGAACAGGTACGACCTTCTGTCAGCAATACGAATCAGAATGTCAATGGAGACAATCATGCGCACGAATGCATGGTTACACCTATTTCCGACTTAGTGGAACTTTCCCATGAAGCTGTTGACAGTTTTTTCGAAAGCCTGAATGATATGATGTTCTCTCCAGAACAGAAATAGAGACTTTTGAGTAAACTCGCACACGGCGTTCCCTGAATTCGGCCTTCAACTTTAAAAATAAAGTCACATGAACAATTTCACTCCAGTTCACGGACAGCAATTTTTTTCAGCATGCCCCTTAAAATATTTTTCTACATATTTTTTTCCCGGGACACTGATCTTCTGCTTAAAGTAAGAAACTATTCCTAGGGAACTAAAATTTCTATTTTTAGATACTTTATAGACTTTAGCTGCTCGCTGGGATGTTCACAAATATTTTATTATGTGATGAAATGGTCTCGGACTTCCTTTCTGTATAGCTATATTTAGAGCCATTTCATGTGTGTTTCTCATATACCAATAATGCCTAAAAATGCGTGTTTACTTTTGCATTTAATTCATAGCTTAAGTGCATACAATATATATGACTGCAATTTTTCAGTATATTTGAAAATTTCAAAATGCATTTATGTATTTTGGGGTGGTAAGGTATACACTATACTCTATAGTATGTTGTACTATGTTATACTATGCATAGATTAGTAGATATGACCATAGTTAGCGTGGAGTGGGTGTCGTGTATTTCTATAGGTTCTGAATCAGTCCCCCTATTCCTGACCCTATTCTGGTTAAACTAACTATCAAGTTAACTAACAGTCAGCCCATGAGGCAAGAAAACCCCCATGATGCAGATACCGTTATCTGACGCAGTCACACTACGGCACAGGAACGTGTTATCTGATTAGGTCATAACGCTTGAGATCTAATTAGACAAGCGACATTCCTCCAGCCCCTGATAAGGCATACGACGTTCTCATAACAAATCAAACCTATGACAACCTGGATAATCCGTGCGGCCATTGTTTTGATTTCACAGAGAACTTTAGTAAAGAATGTGCTAACGAGCAAGTCGTATGACATCTTTATTGATGTATCTATGTCCATCCTTACGTCAATCTCGGCACCTTTAAGGTATAAATATTGCCGACCTTGCCCTATGCAACACACACGCGTGGTGACAAGACGGAGCAGCCATACTTGCCGAAGCCGAGAGCAGAAGCAGACCCCGCTGGCAGCAGCCCCGCCTTCCTGACGCGCTGAGAGACGCGCTGCTATCTCAAGCCGAGAGACCCAGCACCGGCGCTTTCGGGCAGCCCTCGCAGGCAGCCTGGAATATCGAGAGCAGAGAAAGAGATACCATTCCTCATTCATCCTAACTTCCAGGTACAGAACTGAATAACCCCTCACAGAGAATTCTTTAGTTATTCACTTGGCAAAAACAAACTTAACTTAAACTGTAACTTTCTATTCCCGCCCACGCATTAGACTCAGGTCAGGCGTATTTAGAAACACCAGTTGAGTACGTTTAGTCAAATGTATATGTGTATGTAAATATATTTTAATCATTTTAAACATCATATGGCTCAGAAACCATATCAATGTTTTTACAGTATTATTTTATACTATTGCTTTTAATGTATGCACTTTACTTAACTATAAGTATTGCAATAATATCGATCCATTTCTCATGTATGAGAAAAGAGACTGATCAATAAATAACACCTTTTTATTGAACACGCCCGTCTCTTCCTTTTCTCTACATTCTGATGAGACTAAGAATGCACGTACTGACTGAGTAAAATAATTGCCTTGTGCTCACACGACTCTCGAGATTGACTCTTGATTAGGGGAGAGCAAAGTTGTCATGTTCTATGGTTGTCAGAAACTAAATCCCTTCTTGTCTAATCAGGGGAGTTAATTCCTTCCTTGAACATTCGAGAAAGTTTCTAGCGAACTCTGAGCTTAGCTGGCAAACCCAAAAATTAAGTCTAGTATCGACAGTAGTAGACCTAGTTAACGTCTGGCCTAGGCCTTTACTGCTGTAGGTACTATTCCAATGCGCAGAGCCTATTGGGAAAATAGGAGCTACACTACAGTGCCACGTCTGCCAGCAGATAAACTGATCACATTGGCAAATTTGCTATAAGAAGTGACCATCAAGGGGAAATGTGAATTGAGGTTGATGGAGCAAGTGCTTTGTCACCTATACTTTGCTTGCAGGATAGTAAAACCAGGTAGGGCTTTTTTCAAGCAGTTTTCAATCCCAAGAAGGGGGTGGGGGGGGGGGGGGGGTGGGGGGTAAAAAAGTCACACCATACAGTTTTGGTGCCACAGTGAGAGAGGTGGGATATATGGATGCAAGTGAGTTTCTTATAAAGCTTAAATGGAGTGAACTTATTGTTCCCAAATTACCCAGTATCTTGGATGGTTGAAATTTGTTTCCGACTTGTCAGAGTCCGGAGTCTTTTCTGGAGTGTACTGGAAAGCGCAGAGATATGGCCACACGGGTCATAGCTTTGCCCTCTTACAAGTTCTAGCCATGAGACTATGTTGAAAGGACTGAATAGGAAAGTTACATTTGTAATTGACAATGAGGTGGTCATGCATGTGATCAGTAGAATGGCGATGGAGGATGAATATGTCCTGCTTTTGCTGAGATAGTTGGTGCTGAAGAGTTTGGGGTGGGATGTTTTGCTCAGAACGAGACACTTCAGGAGTGGACAAGGCTTGTGTTGCAGTGATTGATAATCCCAGCATGACATGGACTAAGCGCATCTGTCCTTCTAGGGAATGCATGTGTTTCTCCCAAATCTTCATGAAGATACCATCTTGATTGGAAGAGCAAACAGGAATATTGGGTAAGCTAGTTAGGCAAAGACCAAAACTACTTTAAGTTTGGCATTCCATTTATTGCAGTCTGACCAGAGTCCATCTCCAATGAATATTTCAAACAATACTTCATTGATTCAGAGAGCAGGAACATAGGAAGACTTGGTATTATATACCTTTATTTCTTTGCCTCCATGTCTGTCAATCTTTACTATTTCATTTGGCTTTTTTGGGGTCTGAAAATCCTGCAGCGTGAGCACAAGGAGGCAACTCTTTCACTCATGCAAATGTTAAGGAGATACCATATGCCTCCTCATATGGTACTCAGCTGGTTTCCTTTAGTGAGGATAATAACCCTGTTGACATTATGTATCATGCTTCATGCTTTTTATATTTACTTTTAAAAGGTTGAAATGCTACGCACTTTTCATAGAGTTATTTATTGCTTTGAAGTAATCGGTTGTTTGTAAACGGTTAGAAGAGGAGGCCATGCCTTTTCAGGTGGGGACTCTTGCATTTCGGATTTCTTTGCCCTGATCTTGTACCTGACCAAGGCCCAATGGCAGGGGGAGAATCAATACATTGTTTAATGTCTTCTGACTAAAAGTTGGACTTTGATGTGTTGGCGCGCTTTGTGTTTCAGGGACATCAAGCCTCATTGGTGGTCTGTCTTGTGCCTAATACATAACATTATTAACATTACCATACTATGACATAACTCACAAACATTCCTCGAAATTGAGCGCGAGATCAGGCCAATGTGTTCTTTCGTGACCTGCTGTTGATAAATGGAGGAATGCAGTTGCTCCTTTCCTGGGCCCTTTTTCCCTGGCAGCAAATTGTGAACATACCAACTGGTTCCAGTAGCATGAGAAGTAGGAATGGAATTGGGAGAGCAGGGAATTGTTTATTTTTTTGCCACAATAATATTTATTTTTACATACATGTATTATAATTTTGTTTATAGTGTGTATGTCGTACTCACAGAAACCCTATTATGCAGACGACTTTATTTGTTCCCTGGACACTCTTGGGGTGATGTAGGACTACCACGTGTGGATTTCATCACACATGAAGTGCCTTTGCCCGAAGTTGCATTTTCCACCTTATGATAAGTTAGTACATGCCCTAAAATACAAGCAACACACACCATTTTCTGTCACGTCGCATTTTTATTAGTATTACCAAAAATCCACAACTGTCATAATATCTTGTTGATACACTAAAAGAAAGTGAAAGCTAGCTATGTGCATAACTTAAGCTTAAGTCCCATGCAACCTGGAGATAACCTTAAAACCACTAATAGAGGCGAGATACCTTTCCAAGCACTCACCAGCTATTTATTGCCTATGTCATCAAGTGCTCACACAGTTTTTGTTTTTAAAGTGTGATCATGCGGATAAAGTACAAATTGTTTTGATATGTCCAAATGCACCCTGCCAGAAAAAAACTGTCCTTTAACTATGCGTCTAGTACACAGTGAAACATTTGTCAGGACTAGAGACATCAGCAATACTATACAAATGTTATCAACATCACTGGAAAGTCCAATATACAGATAGCCTTAAAAATATCAAACTTCCTGAAACTCCTCTAAAGCACCTTTGCTAAAGCAACACCGTCTTTATATCCAGTGGTAAATATAAAAGTCTGGTGTGCGGCACAATCCTTTTGGGAGATTACCGCTCAAGTGTTTCAGCCGGCCTCTTACAGGGGCTCAGCGTTTGAGTCCCCAGTTCCTCGCGGCATGGCTTTTTAATTTGGCCTCAGAGAGAAACCATTTGAAGGCGTTATGAGAAGACGCGTCAGAGCGCCGCGTGAAGATGATGGATGGAAGCTGCCTATGTAAAATAGGATGAGGGAAATTATCTCTAGCAATGAGAAACGAGCCTCAGCATAAGTTAGGGCATCCCTTAGTTAGAGAGCAACATGAATGAAACATGCAATGCATTGGGATAGAGATGAATTAAGGGAAGCGGAAAAGCATGTCTAAAATGTCTGCTTACTTCTTTCAGGAGTGGTTTTAGCTGGTGTGAGCATGTACCTTCATGGACGTCAATTCACCAAAATGCCTGGCGTAGCGGAAGTGACATCACACGCCGTTTGACCTTTACTTTGACTCAACCACACATGTTTACACATACTAACACATTCACACACTAGTTTCAAGTTAATTTTATTTATGATTACGGAACTTCGAAGAGGTCCACATAAAAAAACAAAATCACACTATTGCGCGCATAAAAACACACTCTCACCCACAAGCATGCATACAACATACATTTCACAGCATTTTTTACTTACCTTAGCTTCCAGATAAGGTCATATTCCAGCTAATGTACTCCATTTATTATTACTCTAATAGTAGATCATAACATTCAATATGTGTATAATAAATAAATATTTTTACAGAAACCGGGCAAGTAGAGCTCCAACTACAGTCCATTGATAAGAGGTGCCCCTGTGTTCCAGACACCAATTTTGCCACCTTTGAGACCAGGGGTAGCAAGCAGCAGGCCAAGGGTTGAAGCTGCAGCCCCTGGTGACCCCTAAATGATGTTCATGTGTATGTCATGTGTATGTAAGCACTTGCGCACAGGCTTTCTGGGTGGGTCGTTGGGGAGCATAGGAGGCAAATCTGTCTAGGACTGATGAGTGGCGCTGCTCCTGCGCTCTCAGGGATCACCTGTATGTGGCCCCTGTGTGACCTGCACTCTGTTGCACTGTGTCAGGGGTTCTGCCATAGCGGCCAGGAGTGCACTTCAGGGCATACAAACTTTCTCACTATGACCTGGGCTCCAAATGGTGATGCAGCGCGTGCAATGTAATTTATTTTATTTATTTATTTAGTTTTTTAACTCTGTTCGGCCGTATGCCGTAGTTTACTACCCCCTACCCTGCCCCGCCCCGCTCCTCCCCACCGCCCCACAGCACTCTCTCCACAAACCTCTACTGCAGGCTATAGTGCAGCACTTTGACACGAATTAGAACTCAGAGCAGGAAAGCGGAACAGCGAGGGAGGCTTTTAAAGCTGTAATACAAGGAGAGGGCATACTGAAGGGAAATGGCATTACATCGATTAGAGGCACCCTTGATGGTATAGAAGGTAAATTGAAACAACTAGAGATTCAGTATAGTACGGATCCCGATCCTGAGATGCTTAGGCAGATCAAGCTAAAACTATGCAAGTTTTACGATAAGGCGTATACAGGGTTAAAATACCAAGGGATGCATGCCATGGCATGGGAATCCTGGGAGGGCAAGAGACCAGGACATACACTGGGCTAGACTACTTGAAACCAAAAAGGGCCGTGGATCATATAACCCTAATAATGACTGTTGGACATGAACAGAAAACCAGGTCGTTAGATATTCTTGCGTAATCCATGTCCTATTACCGCACAGTATATGCCTCTACACACTATGCAGACATAGAGGGACCTACTGAATACTTAGAACTGATCACACTACTTTAGGAAGGTAGGATCCTTCTGCATGGTTACCCCCACTTTTTGCCTGGTGCTAAGCTGTTTTTGACTAGTCTGACTGGGATCCTGCTAATCAGGACCCCAGTCTCTGTACCTACCAGATTGGACACTGGAGTACCCTTATCAGTCCCTAATATATGGTGCTGCCTATTGTCCTTGTGATACCAACAAGCGCAACAGGTTTGCCGACAATGCATCGCCGGTTGGACAACGCCCACTGCCAGGACCCCTGGAACTCCTGCCCCTCAACGGTACACCACCAAGGAACTCCCCAACCACGGATGCCAAATCAGCTCCATCTCCTCCTCCCCGCTATCCACCAAAAGACCCTTCACCTGTCGACACTGCCACTTTTCCTGCAACACATCCTATGAAAGATACCACTCCACTCCCTTCTAAAAGGTGAGGAACACCCCACAGCTGCTGCATTGTATCCTGCTGAATGCCCACTCACTCTGCAAACACGCCACAGAAATCTAGGACACCATCACCACCCTCTCCACGGATGTTGCCTTCATCACAGAAATGATGCTCACCCCCTCCTTGAACCTCAACATCACCACCGCTACTCCTGAAGGCTACAAGATGATACATTGAGACCACCTCAACAAACAAGGCAGAGGCATTGCCATCATCTTCAAGGAAACCATCTGATGCACCATTCCCAATCACTACCCCACACCTCCCATGGAACTCATCAACTTCATACTGCAAATAAGAGGCACACTCTCCTACAGACCCCTAGGATCCCAAGCAATATTCTGTGACGCCGTCCCCAACCTCATCGCCCCCTAGCATTCAACTCTCACCACTACCTCCTACTCGGTGACCTCAACTACCACATCAATGACCCCAGCGACATCAACTCCATCACCCTCCTGGAGAACCACAACATCGGCCTCACCCAACTGGTCACTGAACCCATGCACAAAAACAGACACACACTCAACTGCATTTTCACCTCCAACGACTGAATAAAATTTAGCCATACTGCAGAACTCACCAGGACAGACCACACCATCATACACTTCCTCATCACCGACACCAAGTACTCCATCACCAGGCATCAGATCTCCTCCCACTGCAGCTGGAGCAAGGTCACTGAAACAAGCCCTCAACACATCAAAACCCAAGGCCTCAACAGACATCAACCAGGCCCTTCATAACTTTGCCGCCTGCATCAACAACAGCGCCAACAGAGTCCAACAAGATCCCCAAACATGCAAGCTGATACACCCCAGAACTCAGGACCACCAAGCGCAACTGCCATTAACTGGAGAAACGATGGCACCCCACCAATAACCCCACTGACAGAGCAACTGTCAAAATAGTCCTTAGCAACGGCACATCAAAGAAGCAAAGAAAGCTGCCATTACCACCTGCATCAACTCTGCAGCCAATCACACAAAGAAACTCTTCAAAATTGTCAAAAAATTCTCCAACCCAACAGCCACATAGAACGCCATCCACCCCTCCCGAGAACTCTGTGACACCCTCTCAGACTAATAATTCCAGAGCAAGATCACCAGCATTTACAACAATTGCAGACTACAACCTGCTACCCTCAAGCACAACGACATCAACAAACCAGTAAACATCAGCCAAACAATCACCACCTGGTCACTGCTCACTCCCGTGACCACCTCAGCCACCATGTCTTCCATTCATGCCAAGGCAACCACCGACCCCTGACCACCTTTACAACCTCGCAACGAACCCAATAAGCAAGCAACTCACCAGCTTCCTCAACACCTCCATCTTCAGAGCTACCTTCCCAATCTCCCTGCTCCCCTACTCAGCCAAAGTTCCTGAGAAAGCCATCAACCATCAGCTTACTGATTTCTTGGAATAAAACCACCTACTGGACACCTCTCAATCAGGATTCTATGCCAACCACAACACTGAGACCACACTGATTGCTGCCACAGACAACATCAGAACACTCCTCAACCATGGGGAAACCATGGCCCTGATCCTCCTCGACCACTCCGTGGTGTTCCAGACATTCTCCCACAACTCCCTCATCAACAGACTCCACAACATAGGCATACAGAAAGACACCCTCACATGGATCACCTCCTACTTTACAGGATGCACTGAGGGCATAAGACTGCCTCCCTTCACCTTTGCACCCAAAGACATTGTATGCAGCGTACCACAAGGATCATCCCTCATCCCACTCTGTTCAACATCTACATGACCTCCCCCACAAATGTCATCAGATCCCATGGGCCCAGCATAATCTCCTATGCAGATGATAGTCAACTGATCCTCTCGCTCACTGAGGACCCTTCGAATGACAAAAGCATCTTCTGTAAAGCCACAAACAATGTAGTCAAATAGATTAGAGACAACTGCCTCCAACTCAACTCCGACAAAATGGAAGTACTGATCTTCGAGATGAACACCTCCACATGGGATACAGCTGGTGGCATGCAGGGCTCAGACCGACACCGACCTAGCATGCACTCACCCTCTGCATCATCCTCGACAGCCAACTGACCATGAAAGGACAAGTTACCGCAGCCACCTAATCCTGCTTCTACACACTTCGCATGATCCTCAAAATCTTCAGATGGATCCTAACCAACATCAGAAAGACCGTCACTCAGGGCCTCATCACTAGCCGCCTTGACCAGGCAAAGCCCTCTATGCCACCACCTCCACCCTGCTCCTCATAAGAACACTACAGCCAGACTCCTCCTGGATCTCCCCAAACAAACCCACATTGCCCCCCACCTGAGAGAGTCCCACTGGCTCCCCATTCGGGAAAAGATGCCAGTTCAAGTTCCTCACGCGCCCACAAAGCCGTCCATGACCTCGGACCTGCCTACCACAACCATCGACTGACCAACCCACTAGACACCTGTGCTCCTCTTCGCTCATCCGCACACACACACACACACCCTGCATCCTTTGCAGCTGCAGCAGTGGCCCTTCCTTCTCCTACTTGGCTGCCTAGACCTGGAATGACTTTCCCTTCCCGCCTTGCACAGCCACCTCACTGGCAGACTTTGGAAAGAGACTCAAGACCTGGCTTTTTGATGGAGACACAGCACCCAGATACCCCTAGGTGTGAGACAGTGTTGCCGTTTGCAAATGCTGTTTGATTGATTGAATTGCATATGTACAAGAACTTAAAGCCGCCGTAGCGTCAATTTTTGACGTTACGGCAGCTATTTTTTATCGCCTTATTTGCAGGTTGCCACTAACTGCAGTTAGCAGTACTTTCCCAGTGTAAACTTGAATTTTCAAGATCGCCACTCCTGTTAGCGGGACTTAACGAAAATTAGATGCAAGGTAGGTGTTCCCTTGCAAAAACTGCCGCTAACCCCACTTTGCAATATTTACGAGGAATTCCTAGTAGAGAGCAAAACCAGAGAAATTACCTCTAACTCCAGTTAGAGGCAGTTTTATAAGACCAGAAAATTGCTGGTCTTAAAAATTATGCAAACACTTGGGGCCTCATTTCAGAAGGTTTTGGTGCTGGAGAGCTCTGCAAGGAATGTTGCTGTGCTGCCCTGCGACAAAACTACAGGTCAGGAGTGCGCACCATCAATAAGATAGGGCGCATCCCTGGGACTCATTTATGATGCTCAAGTGGTGCATCGCTGCGACAAAACAGCGTTGCAACTCTTTTCACTACGCCCTTCTTGCGACACCATGGATGCGCTGTATTCACTGTACGGTGCTCCATGTCCCAATTAATGAAAGATACGTCTGGAATCCTGACGTATCTGTCAACGCTAAAGTCACACATAGCTGCAGTTGTGTCACAACCATGACGCAGGTCTAGCAGTACATGGGGTCAGACTATCCCTGTGGCACTGCATCATCCTTGCGTCTGCCATGAGGCAGGCGTTAGGTACTGATGCAGTGGCATCCTACAATTGTTGCAGTGAAATATGATGGATTTCACTGTGCCACTCCCATGATGCTTTGTTGCGTGGAAACGCCCACCCTGCATAAATCATACCTGATGCAGTTATAATGTGTCACAGGGCTTCACAAGGTCACACATATGGCTAGAATCATCACTTTGCAAATACGGCGCAACGTAGTACAAGAATCACGCTACAATTACGTGGCGTAGTGGTGGTGCTGAGGGAGTTGACGGGAAGTTCTTTAGTGCATCGATCCAGCTGCGATGGTGGGCAATGATGGCGATGGTGTACGGTGGGCATGGTGAAGGCATGATGTAAACAATGATGGTCGGTACAGGAGAGTCCTGTGGTGTGGCTGTAGTTGAAATTCTCACTGGTGGAGAAGACGGTTCGAGCATGTGTTAGGCTATGTGGGTTGGTACAGTGACTAGCTGCTTGAGTCCGATGTTGACGAGGTTCCCCAGGAGAGGGGGTGATGCTCTGGTCACTGGGGATGTCCAGGTGGAAATTGAGGTCTCTGAGTAGTTGTAGTTGGTGGAAGGAAAAGGCTGGGGTGTGATGATGTTTCCAATGGTGAATGGGGGTTCATGGCCTGGGGGGCTTGTAGATGAGGGTGCTGTGGAGGATGGTGTTGGGGTTGGTCCAGATCTGGAAGTGGAGGTGTTCCATGGTCACCATCGGGTCATTAGAGTGCATGGTCAGTCAGAGTGTGCCTTTTTTAGACAATGGTAATGCCGCCTCCTGGCCGCTCGGGGTGGTCCGTGTGGGTGAATTTGTAGCCGCCGTGGATGGTGATGGCGATGTTTGGTCCAGAGCAGAGGATGGTCCAGCTTTCTGTGAAGTAGGCGTTGTCTGAAGAGGTGGCGTCAAGGAGGTGCCACATTTCTGTTGCATGTTTGTGGAGGGACGGCAAATTGAGCAGGTTGCAGTTGAGCCGGTCGGCTGTGCAGTTGGTCGGATGTTTGCTAGATGGTAGGCGGTGTGGCATGCAGGTTTGATGGTGAGGAGGGTGCTTGTGTCATAGCAGTGGAGTGTCCGAGAGGAAGGGTCCTAGGTGTTGGGCGCGGTCCAGGGGCAGACCGACGCAGACAGGCTTGCCTTTGGCACACCAGTGGTATGCCTGTTGCTCTTGGCTGCACAGCGGCCGCCATTTTATAGTCATGTGGAGGGACTGGACAGCTGGGAGGCGGGAAAGGACACTGGAGGGGGCAGGAATGCAGGGGGGAGTAGCGGTTGTAAATATACATTTTTTAAAATCTTACCTTGAGGCCCGGTCCCGCTCTTCTGTGATCCCGCTCTCCTGAGTCTGCTTCCAGGAGCAGGAAGCAGGCAGCCAGGCTCCCTCCCCTAAGCCAATCCCAATGCTGCAATGCGGCGTTGTGATTGTTCTTGAGTGCCGTGACAAGGCGTATAACCAAGGGCAGGAGGGGTGGGCATGTTCTCCATGCAGGCTGTAATGCAGCCGGCAGTTCGAACAGGAATGTGCGCATGACTGCTTTGGGTGGCCTGAGAGGGCCGACCAAACAGTCATAGCGCACTTAAGTGGGCATACCCCTCCGCCCCTGCCCTGCTCCGTGAGGAGTATATTTCTTTACGTTATCTCCTATTTGTACACAATCTTAATCATTCATTGTTAACTGAAAAAATCAGATCAAGATAGTTCATAAAACTTAAACTGAAGATGTGAACCCAAACCATCCATGTTTTTGCGAGATATTTTATAAATTATATTCATTTATAAATTCATTTGTTTGTAAACATACATGAAGCAAAACCTGTATAGTAGTGGGCAGTTTGTGAAATTCGTGACATTTAGTGCTTAGTGCAATTGATGCAAGTGCAATCTACAATATGTGCAATGATGGTTTCCGACAATGGTGATAAGGGGAGGGGAGAGAGAAGAGATTGTGACCAATGTTTATACAGTGACTAATGTATTCTGTATACTGCAAGCGTCAGTGTTCGGTACAGAATCTTTAGGGAATTGGTCCACTGAAATATTGTCGACGTTTCAACCCTTTGGTAGCGCACTTGGGGCGTCTAAGCGGGTCTTCTTCAGGACTGTACGGGGTGGGTGGGGATGGAAACAGCCCGGATGCACTGTCCAGTTGTGTTGGACGCAGCGTTCACTGTTTCTTGAAAGCCTTGCCGGGACAACCTTTTAACCTGTCTTTCCTGAATACTTATTTACACTTCTTTGAATTGTAACCTTTGTGACTGGCCAGCGAGGCAGACTGCTAGTGCCCTTTCTCATTGGGCAATAAATAATAAGTTACATACTTAGTTGTTAAAATTACTTTAAGTGCTGTAGCGAGAGACGTTTAATCCTACTGCAAATATTAATACTGAGCGTAAGAATTAAGAATAAATATGTTTCATCGGTGAATGGTTACAGTTAGAATACTTCAATTAGGATAAATAACTACTACTTAAAAACGGTAACAGCTTTTTATTGAGTTACGGAACGTAACCGGAATAATATTTAGATAGTACGAATGGTTTTAGTGAATCTGTGCGCGCCACGTAATTACAGTTTACCCTGATCCGTATATGGATTACCACGATTGGGACCATTTTAAGATGGCGACTGCTATTTTCGGAGGTACACACTATTCTGCAATTTATGACAATAGCCTCTCTATGGAAGCAGAAAATAATAACATGTCCATGTGGCGCAATCTAATAAAAAGTTCAACTAATTTAGCCCGTTAAAATTCGGCGCAACTGACGATTAAAATATATATTTTTATATATACCCAACACTATTTACTATAATCACAGTAACATTATTCATAAATAATGAGGAATTATATAGCATTTTTTGATACCGTATTTAGATAAAATCTAACTTTATAGATTTCACGTACTTCATCAAGATGGCGCCCCGCGCCTTCATGCATATACAAATAGACTAACTAAGATGGCGCGCGAGTAGGACGCTGACACGGAGATACGCGATCCGATGCTCGAGATACTACACAATAGGTGAGATTCTCTTTCGCATTTGTATGAATTACTTAAGGACATTTAATATTATGTATATTGAGCTAATACTAAGCTCCTTCTAATATGAATCCCCGGCTCTATAGGTGATAGAAAGCGACGCCTAGAATATACAGCGCTACACTTCTGGGTGAACATATTCATTCATAGAGGTAAGAGAACTAATCGGCTCATGACCATGAGTTATATATTACGTGACAGTATATATCGAGTGTAGATTGTAAACACGTCTTGATAATATTATTACAAACTCTATGTGGAACACAGAATTGGATTTATATGAGGTTATTATTGGAAATACAAGAAGTTGAATTTACCAACGTGGAGGAGCATAAGTAGGATGCTTCGCGGTCTAGCCACATCGTGTTACTCTGCTCTATGTTCCATTTAACTACTATAATTTTGATAAAAACTTACCAATAAGGTGGAGGCCATATATCTCTCCAAATGACAGTACTTCACCGGGTGTTTCCAGCTTATGAACTTGGTGGTGAGCATATACTTTTAAGATTGTTTCTACTTTGGGCACAGATATGCTTATGGGACGTGTCCTTTAGACACCTGATTTTAATTCGAACCTTTTCTGCCATATTTAGGCATAATCTGCTTGTACAAAGATGTAATGGCTTGTTATACTTTGTTTGGGTTGCAGCCCTGAGGAAGTCTTGGGTCAGAATAGACCAGACGAAACACGTGTTGGCTGCACGTTTGTTGAAGATTGCATATGAAGATTGTTTCAATGAAGATATGAATTGAAATATGTCAAGATAACAAATAAAATAACTACACTACTTGATAAACACATTTTGGACTTGGAGTGCTCGATGATATATTTGCATTGTTTCAGCTATCTTGATAGCACGTTGATCTCGTCGTGGTAACCAACCTGCTTTCATCTGGAGCACCATTATCGAACATTGTTTTGATACTCTCCTTTACTAGCTGTGCGCTCATATCCAAAAACAGTTTCCAATTCTGCATTGTATCAAGTTGTTTTTTTGAGCTGCCGCAAAGGAAAAATTAATAGAGACAAAGAAGCGGAAGAACTTTTCAGTAACCTAATGGCAGGTGGATCTATAGGAACATCAGTCAGACCATCTGGAAGTACTAAGAAAAAAGGACTTAGCGCCAAGTTTAGAAAACTTGAAACACTCAAAAGGCAAGAGTTAAATAAGTGGTGGGATGCTGCCACCCTTAAGTATTACATGACAATGAATAGGATACCGAGAGGCCTACGCTCTCAAATAATACCAGCCTATGAAGATTTAGAACCTGACTTATATGCTATTTGGGAAAAGGAGCTTAGCGATAGTTCACGTAATCTTATGAAAATATTGATTGAAAATGCAGATAGGAAGATGGCTAAACTCCTTATTGAGATTCAGAAAGTTGAAGACGAAATTAAAGCTTTTAACCTCCCTGAGGCAACAATTAAAAACTATACTATCATGGACGAGATTTTGAATGAGGTACAACTAGATATTAAAAGGAGGAAGGCTCATAAAATTAAAAGAGATGAAAAAGACTACCGTTCAGGGAGAGTCTACACTTATGCAAAGAGATTTGATTACCTTATGAAAGCAACACCAAGTAATAGACAGACAGGCAGCACCACACCACTTAGTGGGACAGAAGCATCTTCTAGTAACATATCCAGTGATGACAGTGATGAAGCACCAGTGACAGTAACAACTAACCCCACATCAGAAACTAATTTTTTAGAGAAGGTTCAAAGTCTACGGAGGGGGAATCGAGACACGGGCAGAAATCAGAATACAATTGCAAGAGGACCAGGAGAGGCAGGAGAGGAAGCGGGAGATCCAGGGTCAGGAATAAAAAGGAGTCTGAGATCCTGGAAGCCACAATCTTAAGAGAAGTGAGTGAAGTAAGTGACATTGAAATAATAAACTTATCAGACCAACATTTATCTACTGACATGACTCATATACTTAAAAAAGGTATAGGCTTTTGTCCAGCTAGGAGACAAGACTGGGTGATGACTAAAATAGACCTATTTAAATTTACTAGGAGGCTTAAACTTAAAAAAATTCACAAACATACCAGAGAAAAGGGGAACATCGGAAACTAGAGGACTGAGTAATCTCACTATACAGGAATTAAAAGAGACGCAGCTCCTACTGTCCCTGACAGAAACTGAAGAGGACCCTGTAACTATATCCAAAATTATGGAAGATCTAGAAGTGAAACGCTTCCTGACCGAAGGAAGTGGTCTTAAGTTGGGATCTAAATGGACTCCCAGACTTACACAAGGCAATACAATAGATGTGTTCTTTAAGGCAGTCAGTCAAGATATAGATAAGGAACTTGATCGTAAACAACAGAGTTACCTTAACCCTAGAGAAGACAACTTGACAGCAGGAGAAAGAAAAGCTCTTAAGGAGCTTTTGAGTAATAAGGATATTACAATTCGGAGAGCTGATAAAGGTGGTAACCTTGTAATACAAAACACCACTGATTATAATAACGAAGTCCTATCACAATTGAATGATAGACGATATTATGTCAGATTAGAGACTAATCCTATTAAGGATCTAAGGGAAACTGTTAATAACAGGGTTAAGGAGTGGTACGACCTATCTCTGATAGATCGTGACGAGTACCTTTACCTCCAAACCACTTATCCTAAATCACCATGTCTTTATACCTTACCGAAGGTCCATAAATGCCGAGACAGACCGCCAGGTAGGCTGATCGTCTCGGGCATAGGTGGACCTACAGAACACCTTTCAGAATACATTGATATTTTTTTAAGAGAATTTGTTCATAATCTACCGTCCTTTGTGGAGGACACTAAGTTCATACTGAATGTACTTAATGACATATCATGGGAGGAAGGGATGATTCTAGCCACACTAGATGTGGTCTCCCTTTACTCTAATATTGACCATGACCAGGGAATTAAAGCACTTGACTTCTTTCTTAGTAAGAGAGCTGCTGAATTTTATGATCATTCACAAATGCTCCTTCAAATGACAGAACTGGTATTGAAAATTAATGTCTTTCTCTTTGATGGAAAATGGTACCGACAACCACTCGGAACTGCGATGGGAGCCAGATTTGCTCCGTCTTTTGCCAACCTTTTTATGGGGTGGTACGAGGCAGAGCGAATCTGGGGCCCGGGTAACAGTGAATGGATCCAGTATATTCATTACTGGGGTCGATTCATCGATGACTGCCTCCTAATCTGGACGGGATCGGTTGAACAATTAAAAGGATTTTTTGATTATCTTAATGAGAATACATACAACCTACAGTTTACAACTCAGTACGACTACAATAGAATTACCTTCCTTGATATTGAGCTATTTGTGGAAGCAGGTCATCTAAGAAGTAGAATGTACAGAAAACCGACAAGCTGTAATGCAGTATTACACGCCAAGAGCTGCCACCCAACCAGTCAAATTAAAGCAATCCCATATGGTGAGATGGTGAGAGCCCGGCGTAACTGTTCCTTAGACCGAGACTTTGAAGAGAACCTGTCAGACATATCTAAGCGATTCAAGAGGAGAGGGTATGAAAATAAAGTTATAGACACAGCTATAACCAGAGTGAGAAAACTTAAGCGTAAGGACACATTGAAAGTGAAGCCAGATAAAGGGATGAAAGACGGAGAAACTAAAGTCAGAATGATAACACATTACAGCACAGAGAGTACTAAACTGTACTCCATTCTCAAAAAACACTGGCACCTACTGAAGTTAGATCAAGACATCATCCCATATATTACCCAACATCCTTCCATAACGTTTAAGAAAGGACTTACACTGTCTAACCTACTCAGCCCCAGTTACCCTAAGAAATCCGTGAATAAAGATTGGCTATCCAAATTTAAAGGCTTCCACAAATGTGGAAGATGCTTGTCATGCAGATGGGCAAAGAAAAAATTAGTTAGTTTTAACTATGATGGAACGGGGGGGAACACCATAGACATGTTTATTAACTGTGACACAACCTTTGTGGTCTATGCCATTGTGTGCAGCTGCGGAATGATTTATGTTGGAAGCACTAAAAGGAAACTCAGAGATAGGATGGCGGAACACTTTAGAGCAATTATACAAGGTGATACTAGGTACCCAACCGCAGCACACATAATAAGAAATTCTCAAGACAGAATGAAACACACTTTTAGCTATCATGGTATAGATCACCTTGAAGCTGATCCCAGAGGGGGTAATAGGACACTTAGACTTAGGAGGAAGGAAGTCACCTGGCTCATTAAACTGAAAGCTGTAGAAATGGGACTAAATGTTGATCATGAGTATGAATTCTTTTTAGGGAAGGAATAACCGTATGCATCTATTAGATGACATGAACTACAAAATATCTCAATAATCATTGGTACATCTTAGCACAGCATGATTGTGATCATTATACATAACATGAAACGAGCTAAGATCTAATGCATGGACCTATGTAAGCCTACTTAATAGAGATACATTATTGGTCGACTTTTGTTAGATGACCCTAGTATTCTCTTTTAACTGTTAACAATTGAAATGGTTATGTGACAGACCGATACATGATGTTCAACTGAATATTACGCGGCATTCAAATCATTCATATCAAATATTTGTTGGTATATGATGTTCACAAATCGCTGTGCTACCTTTAACACATTTAGAATATATTTATAATGTGTTATATTGTGAATGGTATGTAATATTGAACTCGTTACCTCTTAACCTGTCTTTCCTGAATACTTATTTACACTTCTTTGAATTGTAACCTTTGTGACTGGCCAGCGAGGCAGACTGCTAGTGCCCTTTCTCATTGGGCAATCAATAATAAGTTACATACTTATTTGTTAAAATTACTTTAAGTGCTGTAGCGAGAGACGTTTAATCCTACTGCAAATATTAATACTGAGCGTAAGAATTAAGAATAAATATGTTTCATCGGCGAATGGTTACAGTTAGAATACTTCAATTAGGATAAATAACTACTACTTAAAAACGGTGTAGGAGAGTAGGGTCTGCAATCCTATGATCACCCAGATTTTTGCTTTTTGCTGCACTGGTTTACGACTTTCCCTGGCTGTGGGCCTGCTAATCAGACCCACAGCCTAGCTGTTCTCTCTATCCAAATTGTACTCAGGTACTGAATTGGCACTGGGCCCTCTCCAAGTCCCTGTACCCAGGGCTGAGGTGCACCCAGAAGTCTCCCAGGGGCTGAAGCATGTATTGTGCCACCCCTGGATTGACTAACTAAACTGACACAACTGGCTGCACGACAGCTGGGGCAAGGTGGTGTACTCACCCTTTGCTTTAGATATAGTATACCTATATCTAACCCTAAAATGGACACACAGATCTCCTATCAGTCACTCCTATGGCAGGCCTTAACAATCCTGAAGGCAGAGTGCTTGGAATCGTGTGAGATGGTGCTCTGGCATGAGCTGAGCCTGTCTGCGGCTTTCAGGATCTCTCCCTTAGCCGTTTCCATGATATCGCATGCCATATACTCTTAAGTGCATTACAATCCTCGCGGTTATATGCCAACTCTGGTATCGCTTTATCAAAACATGTCGAGTAAGGTGTCATACGAATTGGAATACTAACCCCTCGCCAATTCTGGCGACGGGGTTAGCATTCCACCCTTCTAGAGGGACACGACATGTATGTAACCCCTAACCCCGGTTAAAGTCAAACAGAGCCTCAGCTCCACAAAATGGATGCTGCCACCGAGACACAAGTCTGCCCTCCTGCTGCTGGGAGTCCTCCCAGAGCAGGAGATAAGGACAAAGGGTTTCCTGCCAGGGGCGGTGCCAGCACCGTCCCAGACAGGATTTTGTGTATCCTAGGTAGGCAGGGCTTCAGAGGAAGGTGACTGCAAGTGGCACCCCGGTGCTCACTATGCATAGGCCGGCTTGAACCAGTTCCAGGGACACTCCAGACCCTGAGCTGGGGAAAAGCCCGCCAAGGAAGTGGGTGTAACCACCCCCCTCCTGGTCCCACCCATAGGGCAGGACCTAGTCGCGTGCCAGCCCCCTTTTCTCAGATAAAGGTAGGAGCAGGCCCCCTTCCAAATTAGATCATCTTTGAATCCTGAAACTACTTTCCACAAAAGGAACTCAAGACTTCTTCCTAAGATTTCTCCCTTGTGACTAAGGAGTAGTCACCCTGCATCCGCAGGCACCATCGCAAGAACACTGCGGTCTGCTGTGAGTCCTTCCTCCGGAATCCGACTGCCCAGCTCGACAAGACCCGGCTTCCCTGGCACCTCCAACCTCTACTCACCTCTACAGCCAAGCTGAGAACCGTGAGTGCGACGAGACCTCAAGGGACCGACTATTGCTAAGACTGCACGACTTCTGCACAGCAAGCCCGCCGAGTAATTTCCTGGCGAGTGCTTTGGGGTCCGAGAAGCCCCGACCCTGAGCAGCTCCAGCACCGAAGAGCAGCCCCCCAGCATCTCCACGATCGGCGTGGGGGCCCTTCTGCTTTTTGCTGCTCACCGCGTTGTTTGGCTGCTAGCCCGCTGGCTTGTGGCCTTCTGAACGACGCCCGACGACATCACTGCTGCTGGTCTGGTTGCTCCAGACTGGCCCTTGCTCCCTTCCCGAAGAGGAGCACCCCGGACCCTCCTGGTCCACTCAAGACGCCATTTTGAGTCCACCGCCTGGGCTTGAATTAGCCAAGGCTTTGTCGCCCAATCCGGGTACTTCGACGCCGACAGCTTCATCCATCGTGGGACAGCTCGCCTCTCCATCCTGGTCGCCGACAACGCCTCCTGGTCCGTGAGATCTGCAGAGCCAGCGTCGCCCACTCACCTAGTCGAGGTGACTACCATCCGGTGCCCTCCTGGTGCCCACTGACTACTGGCTAGTAGTCACAAACTTGGTCCCCTCTGCTTTCAGGTGTCATCCATCTTCCAGATCCAGGCTTGGATCAACTCGAACTATCTTCACTGGTCGCCTGCCAGCATCTTTTCTTCCAGGCTCCTGGTCCGGCAACGAGGATTCCCGACGTCTTTTGAGACATATGCAGCTGCAGCCCCTGGGCTAGGTAACTTCGGCATTTCGGTGCCCCAGCATAGCCTCACTATCCAAGGGTCAGGATCCACTGTCGTTTTCTCCCTACCAGGTCGGGTTCGCCCGTGAACACTAACTTTAGCGTTACTAGCTACCATAGACTTTGTCCCGCATCCCGCGTGAGAGTGCACACTCTGCACCCGAGTCCCCTAGGCCCCCTAGAAGTAATCTAACGATTCCCTAGTCAAGTCCTAGCGATTCCAAAGCCTATTAGTACTGTACTTACCTGCTAGTAATTTCGCATTCCACTTTGAGAGTACAGGGTTGTTGTGATTCTAATAAATACACTGTTTATTTTCATAACACTTGTGTGGTGTCCTTTCACTGGGTGTTCAAGGGGTAATGTGATGGTAAAACAGCTGGCTTAACACGCCCTCTAGAGTCTTAGCCTTAGACTGCTCGTATCCATGCTACTAGGATAGCTGGTCTATAAGGTTGACTTACAACCAATCATCAATAAGGGTTGTTTGGACTGATACATAGTGATCACTAGAATAGTGAGCACTGCATATCAGGCCAACTTCTCACATTGGTGAGCAGCGGTTGGGATTTGAGCTTGCTGTTGTTTTACCACACATGCCCTAAGAATATCTTGTGAAAGATCACATAAGTACTAAAGGTACCTATAACTTAGCTTAGAATACTCTGAGTTCTACTGAACCAGCTGTTGTAGCTCCTAGGGCCTAGCACACCCTAAACTACAACTCTAGCAAGGGATCAGTAGGCAAACACATAGTGTAGGTAAGTGCACCACTTACACCTCACTAGAAAAGCATGTCTACCCAGGGAGAATCTACTGAGACTCCCCTGGTCAGTGTTGACCCTCCACAGGTCACTTCAAGATATGCAGCTCTCAGTTTCCAGGAGATGAGACAAGTCTGTACCTCCAGGAAACTGAAGCAGGAGTCTAACCCCACCATTCCCTTTCTGATAGGTCTCTTAGAGACATATGATGCCAGAAAGATTTCTCAGTTACATGAGAACATGCCAGCCTTAGAGGGAACCTCTGGGGATCCAGACCTCCCCAACACTGCTACTGCAGTTGAGGAGGAGGAGGATCAGGAGGAACTCTCTGGGGATGAGGTAGACAAAGGTCTTGAGGTAGTCAGAAGGCTAACCAGGGCCAACTTAGACTTACTTGGGCTAGGATCTGGGGGACCCCCAGTACTAACCCGAAGTGGGCCTAACCTTGGAGTTAGGAGAGATAGATCTCTTTCTAGGGACTCCAACAGATCTCTGCACTCTACTGCCTCTTCCCAGAGGAGGAGAAACTCTCCACAGAGGAGAGTGACTTCCCCTCAGAGAATAGAGCATGAAGCTAGGATGAGACAGGCTACTCTGAGGATTGAAAGGGAAGAACTTGCCCTGGCCAAAGAGAAGCTTGCCTTTGCTAGAGAGCAGCAGATGAGTGGGCTAGCTCCCACTGGTGGCAGCAATCTCCCAAGAGATAGAGAGAAGGGTTTAGATACTAAACACCTGACTAAAATAGTGCCCCCCTTTAAGCAAGGGGATGATATCCAGAAATGGATGGCTGCTTTGGAGAGGGCCTGCACTGTGCAGTGCATTCCCCGAAGTCAGTGGGCAGCTATACTGTAGCTCTCCTTTGATGGTAAAGGTAGAGATAAGCTCCTCACTACAAGAGTGGAGGATGCTAATGATTACCAGGTCCTGAAAAATGCACTGGTTGATGGGTTTGGTTTAACCACTGAGCAGTACAGGTTGCTGTTCAGAGACACCCAGAAAACTCAGTCTCAGGACTGGTCTGACTTTGTGGATTGTGCCACTAAGGCTTTGGAGGGCTGGTTGCTGGGTAGCAAGGTTACAGATTACACAGGATTGTATAATCTAATGATGAGAGAACAAATTTTAAACAATTGTCAGAACCAGTTGCTGCACCAGCACCTTGTTGATTCAGATCTGACCTCTCCCCAAGAATTGGGAAAGAAGGCAGACAAATGGGTCAGGACAAGGATCAAGCAGAACCAGAACCCGAACCAGGGTGGTCAGAAGAAAGCAGACCAGAAGGGTAATGCAAAGAGTGAACAAAATGACCAGAAGTCTTCACCAGGTCCCCAACAAACCAAAGAGGGTGGGGGTCAGGCTTCCCAGAAGAAGAAGACTCAAGAAGGCCAGTCAAAAAGGTGATGCCAGTACTGCAAAAGTAAATCTCACTGGTTTAGTGAGTGCACCAAAAGAGGAGGACAAACTCCTGCCAATACAGCCCCTAAGGCAACTGCACCCCCTAGTACAGTCAGTAGTGGTAGTGTACCTCCCAAGGCATTAGTTGGGTTAACCTTGGGTACTGAGGGGTCTGACAACTTAGTTGGCACACTCACTCAGGCTGTCCTTGTCTGTACAGGGGATATGGATATGTCCCCTGAGATAAGTCCCAATACTTTGGGCAAATACAGGCAGACACCTTTGATAAATGGCAAAATGGCTCAGGCCTATAGGGACACTTGTGCCAGTGTCACCATGGTGACACCTAACTTTGTGGACCCTGGACAGATCATGCCAGGTACTGATTTCCTGGTGACCAATGCCAGCAATGTCACTACTAGTCATAGTGTGGCAATTGTGGCCAACGGCGTAGCTAGGGGGGGGCGAGGGGGGCGGTCCGCCCCAGGCGGCACTATCTTTGGGGCGGCAGCCGCGCCCGCAAGGCACTAGTGTGGCCCATCGCAGCGGCATTTATAATTTATTTTGGGACACTGACACTACTGTAGTGTCAATGTCCCCAAATAAATTATAAAGTCCGCCGCGATGGGCTACCAGTGCCTCACTCGCTGCCATGTTTGCAAGCGCACCGCCACCTGATGCCTGCAGCGTGCAGCGCACGCACGCACGGCACGCACGCCACCAATATCTACCAGTGACGGCGTGACGCTCCTGTAGTGAGGCTCCTTGCGAGCTGTTCGCGCCAAAAAGTGGAATGTACCTGGCCTCGCTGCTCAATAATGGAGCACCCGCAGCACTTTTGATCCGACCCGACTTCCACAGAGGTAAGAAGCCCCGAGCGGCGGTGACGAAGTGAGCAGGCCTGTCTATCTTGGAGGCTGCCTGGCTGCCAGGTGGGTGACTGCGCTGATCACGAGGGGCCTGCTCATGCCTCCGGAGCGGGGCAGGGTTCCCCCAATGAATGACTCAAAAAGCTAGCATTTGGAATAGCCAATAGGTCTCGGGTATCAGTGTGTCTTTCCATACGCTAAGCTTTGTTATTATCTTAGTGCAAATTTCAAAGTATAGCGTAAACTCGAAGTTTATTGGAGCACTTTACATGAGCACCAGTTCCATTACATACACACCCTTTGCAACTCTCAAGCAACGCACTGAAGAAACGCATTTTTAAAGTGCTTCAATGCTTCATAAGGGTTGTATCTAAATACAGTAAAAAAATATCACTTTTCAAGTGGCGCAGGCCATTTATTATGTGGACATGCAAAGGGAAAGAAAGTTTGCTCACGGTGTGAAAGACTGGAGCCCCCTGCTTTTTTGCAATGTTACATGCAGCAAGCTGGACCTATCAAGGTTTTTTTCATCTTCCTTCTGCTCATTTAAAAAGCACATGCAGTCTAATATTCTCCCTAACAAGGGTTAAGAAGTGTGTTTCCAAAGCAGGAAGAATTTTACACTCCTCTTCTGGAAGCTTTTCTTTTCCGGTCTTGCTGATTTTTCCATAAAATATACCCACATAATTAAAAAAGGTGAGGAAATCTGAAAATATTCTGAGAAGCAGACAGCTGAGGGGAGCGAGAGGGTGACAGAGAGAGGAAGGGAGGGAATTAGGCTGCACAATTGCTGGCCACACTTGCGAAAAAGTCACTGTTACTGTAACTATTGGGACTACACAACAGTCCGTTCAGAAGACGCTTGATCGTACTAGAATGCTCATAATAAAATTAGTTCCACCTCTGAAGCAGAGTGCAATTTTAGGTAGCTATCAATTGTTCTAAACAGCTGTACATGTCGGACGTCTGAGCTTACTGAAGCTCTTGTTGTGTCTAGACACAATTGTTTCACAGAAACATGAAACTTATCCGGGCAGCTAGCTAGAGGTATATTTCCTATTTTCGTGCTCGCCATCCTTTTTCCCCCGAATCCCTCGCCCCCCTGGGGACGGCAATCTGAGGGATAGCCCCGGGCGCCACAAGCTCTAGCTACGCCAGTGCTTTCTCCTGGGGTGGAGTGAAGGGACAAAAGAAAGTTGTAGTCAGTTCAGACCTCCCAGTTGATTGTTTGTTGGGCAATGATTTGGAGTCATCACAATGGTCAGAAGTGGAGCAGAGGACTCACATGGAAATGTTAGGCTTGCCAGCACATGTGCTTGCTGTGACTAAGTCACAGGCCAGAAGATGCCCCACTGAACAGGTGCTGGATCCTGAAATTATGGACCAGACACCTTCCAAGAAGAAGAGCAGTAGGGTTAAGGCTTTGCCTTCCCCCTTGCCCCAGGTTGAGGATCAAGTCTCTGAGGAGGCTGATCTGAGAGAACTGAGGGAAACTGAGCCTAAAGAGCTTGAACTTGATCAAGTTGAGTTTCTGGGCTCAGGGGGACCCTCCAGAGCAGACCTGGGGAAGGCACAGTTAGACTGCCCTTCCCTTGAACCCCTCAGACAGCAGGCTGCTGCTGAGGCTGCAGGGAGTGCCACAGGTGCCCACAGGGTATACTGGGAAGATGGACTCCTGTACTCTGAGTCAAGATACCCCAAGCCTGGTGCAACAGGAGGCTGGTCATCCCCTTGTCTCTGAGAGGTTTCCTTCTCACCTTGGCCCATAAGATTCCCCTTGCAGGTCACTTAGGTCAGACAAAGACTTGGGACAGGGTTGTCTCACACTTTCACTGGCCCGATATGAATGAGAATACCAAGGAGTTTTGTCGCTCCTGTGTCACTTGCCAAGCCAGTGGTAAGTCAGGTGGCCCAACAAAGGCCCCCCTCATACCACTACCTGTGGTGGGGGTTCCCTTTGAAAGAGTGGGGATTGACATTGTTGGTCCAATGGAACCCCAGACAGCATCAGGGCACAAGTTTATACTGGTGGTGGTGGATCATGCCACCAGGTATCCTGAAGCTATTCCCCTTAGGACCACTACAGCACCTGTAGTGGCAAGAGCCCTAGTTGGAGTGTTCTCCAGAGTGGGTTTCCCTAAGGAGGTCGTTTCTGACAGAGGTACAAACTTCATGTCAGGATATCTGACTGCAATGTGGAAGGAGTGTGGTGTGAACTACAAGTTCACCACACCCTACCACCCACAATGCAATGGGCTTGTTGAGAGATTCAACAGGACCCTGAAAGGGATGATTCATGGACTACCTGAAACTCTTAGGAGAAGATGGGATGTCCTGATCCCCTGCCTCTTGTTTGCTTACAGAGAGGTCCCACAGAAGGGGGTTGGCTACAGCCCTTTTGAGCTTCTGTATGGGCATCCTGTAAGAGGACCCCTGTGTTTGGTGAAGGAAGGATGGGAGAGACCTCTCAAAAAGCCTGCAACCAACATAGTGGACTATGTACTTGGTCTCCGCTCCAGGATGGCTGAGTATATGGAAAAGGCATCTAAAAACCTTGAGGCCAGCCAAGAACTTCAAAAAGCTTGGCATGACCAAAAGGCTGTTCTGACTGTGTACCAGCCAGGGCAGAAGGTGTGGGTGCTGGAGCCAGTGGCCCCAGCAGCTCTGAAAGACAAATGGTCTGGGCCCCACACCATCATTGAGCAAAAGGGAGAGGTTACCTACTTGCTGGACCTTGGAACTCCCAGGAGCCCTCTCAGAGTGCTCCATGTTAACAGGCTCAAGGCATATGTTGACAGGAAGGACATGAGCTTGCTCATGGCCACAGATGAGGGACAGGAGGAAGAGAGTGAACCTCTCCCAGACCTGCTCACTCAGAATCCTGATGATGGATCAGTTGATGGTGTTGTCTTTTGTGGCAGCCTCACTGAACATCAGCAACAGGATTGCAGGCAAGTTCTGCAATCCTTCAGACATATTTTCTCTCTGACACCCAGCCAAACTGATTGGTGTACCCATGATGTTGACCCTGGGGACAGTCTGCCTGTCAAGAGTAAAATCTACAGAGAGCCTGATCATGTTAGAGACTGCATCAAAACAGAAGTGCAGAAAATGTTGGAGCTGGGAGTCATTGAGCCCTCAGATAGCCCTTGGGCTAGCCCAGTAGTTCTAGTGCCAAAGCCTCACACCCAGGGTGGTAAGAGAGAGATGAGGTTTTGCGTAGACTACAGAGGCCTCAATGCAGTCACTAAGACTGATGCCCACCCAATTCCAAGAGCAGATGAACTTATAGATAAATTGGCTTCTGCCAAATTCTTAAGTACATTTGATTTGACAGCTGGGTATTAGCAAATCAGGTTAGATGAGGAGGCCAAACCCAAGACAGCATTTTCTACCCCTGGTGGGCATTATCAGTTTGTGGTAATGCCCTTTGGTTTGAAAAATGCACCTGCCACCTTCCAAAGGTTGGTGAATCAAGTCCTCACTGGGCTGGATGACTTCTGTGCAGCATATCTTGATGATATTGCTGTCTTTAGCTCCACCTGGGAGGATCACCTGGTCCACCTGAGGAAAGTGTTAGAGGCTCTGCAAAAGGCAGGCCTCACTATCAAGGCCACAAAGTGCCAGATAGGGCAGACACAGGTTGTATACCTGGGCCACCTTGTAGGTGGAGGCCAGGTTCAGCCACTGGAGAGTAAGATACAGGCCATCAAGGACTGGACTCCTCCAATCACCCAGACTCAAGTTCGAGCTTTCTTGGGCCTGACTGGGTACTATAGGAAGTTTGTCAGAAATTATGGGTCCATAGTGACCCCTCTTAATGACCTGACAAGCAAAAAGATGCCAAAGAAAGTTCAGTGGACAGCAAGCTGTCAGAAAGCATTCAATGACCTAAAGCAGGCCATGTGCACAGCACCTATCCTAAAGAGTCCAGATTACTCCCAGCCATTCATTGTCCAAACAGATGCTTCTGAGTTGGGTGTGGGGGCTGTTCTGTCTCAACTGAATTTTGATGGTAATGATCAGCCTATTGCTTTCATTAGTAGGAGGTTGACACCCAGAGAGAAAAATTGGTCAGCTATTGAGAGGGAGGCCTTTGCTGTGGTTTGGGCCCTGAAGAAGCTGAGGGCCTACTTGTTTGGCACTCACTTCACCATTCAGACCGACCATAAGCCCCTCTTGTGGCTAAATCAGATGAAGGGTGAAAACCCCAAACTGCTTAGGTGGTCCATTTCCCTACAGGGGATGGATTTTACAGTGGAGCATAGACCTGGTACTGATCACAGCAATGCTGATGGGCTCTCCAGGTATTTCCACTTAGAGCAAGAAGACTCACATGGTCATGGTTAGTTTATTGTCCCAAAGTTTGGGGGGGGGGGTCATGTAGGAGAGTAGGGTCTGCAATCCTATGATCACCCAGATTTTTGCTTTTTGCTGCACTGGTTTACGACTTTCCCTGGCTGTGGGCCTGCTAATCAGACCCACAGCCTAGCTGTTCTCTCTATCCAAATTGTACTCAGGTACTGAATTGGCACTGGGCCCTCTCCAAGTCCCTGTACCCAGGGCTGAGGTGCACCCAGAAGTCTCCCAGGGGCTGAAGCATGTATTGTGCCACCCCTGGATTGACTAACTAAACTGACACAACTGGCTGCACGACAGCTGGGGCAAGGTGGTGTACTCACCCTTTGCTTTAGATATAGTATACCTATATCTAACCCTAAAATGGACACACAGATCTCCTATTAGTCACTCCTATGGCAGGCCTTAACAATCCTGAAGGCAGAGTGCTTGGAATCGTGTGGGATGGTGCTCTGGCATGAGCTGAGCCTGTCTGCGGCTTTCGGGATCTATCCCTTAGCCGTTTCCATGATATCGCATACCATATACTCTTAAGTGCATTATAATCCTCGCGGTTATATGCCAACTCTGGTATCGCTTTATCAAAACATGTCGAGTAAGGTGTCATACGAATTGGAATACTAACCCCTCGCCAATTCTGGCGACGGGGTTAGCATTCCACCCTTCTAGAGGGACACGACATGTATGCAACCCCTAACCCCGGTTAAAGTCAAACAGAGCCTCAGCTCCACAAAATGGATGCTGCCACCGAGACACAAGTCTGCCCTCCTGCTGCTGGGAGTCCTCCCAGAGCAGGAGATAAGGACAAAGGGTTTCCTGCCAGGGGCGGTGCCAGCACCGTCCCAGACAGGATTTTGTGTATCCTAGGTAGGCAGGGCTTCAGAGGAAGGTGACTGCAAGTGGCACCCCGGTGCTCACTATGCATAGGCCGGCTTGAACCAGTTCCAGGGACACTCCAGACCCTGAGCTGGGGAAAAGCCCGCCAAGGAAGTGGGTGTAACCACCCCCCTCCTGGTCCCACCCATAGGGCAGGACCTAGTCGCGTGCCAGCCCCCTTTTCTCAGATAAAGGTAGGAGCAGGCCCCCTTCCAAATTAGATCATCTTTGAATCCTGAAACTACTTTCCACGAAAGGAACTCAAGACTTCTTCCTAAGATTTCTCCCTTGTGACTAAGGAGTAGTCACCCTGCATCCGCAGGCACCATCGCAAGAACACTGCGGTCTGCTGTGAGTCCTTCCTCCGGAATCCGACTGCCCAGCTCGACAAGCCCGGCTTCCCTGGCACCTCCGACCTCTACTCACCTCTACAGCCAAGCTGAGAACCGTGAGTGCGACGAGACCTCAAGGGACCGACTATTGCCAAGACTGCACGACTTCTGCACAGCAAGCCCGCCGAGTAATGTCCTGGCGAGTGCTTTGGGGTCCGAGAAGCCCCGACCCTGAGCAGCTCCAGCACCGAAGAGCAGCCCCCCAGCATCTCCACGATCGGCGTGGGGCCCTTCTGCTTTTTGCTGCTCACCGCGTTGTTTGGCTACTAGCCCGCTGGCTTGTGGCCTTCTGAACGACGCCCGACGACATCACTGCTGCTGGTCTGGTTGCTCCAGACTGGCCCTTGCTCCCTTCCCGAAGAGGAGCACCCCGGACTGTGGAAAAGTAAATTCTGCCATGTTCTGTGTCCCTACGCCTCCTCCATCATATGTTATGTGTGCATGATTAATATGCATATGTATTCCCCATGTTCGATCAAAGACGCAATTATAGTTGTGTCCACCTCTAGTATGCCAGTTTCCAGTCCTCGTGAATACTACGAATATCAGGCCTATGTAAAGCTACGTTGCCACGTTTCTCAGTGTGCACGTTATTTCATTATAAAGTCCCCGTTTCTAGGCCTCAAAAGGGCCCGGACACCAGATTCAGCTCCTGTCTCCTGAGCTCTCGCTGAGGAGCGATACAGCCCCCACCTGTATCCCTGACCCTTCACTTACTTCCTGCCTCACAGTGCCCGGTTCAGCCTGGCTCTGCCTCTGAGTCTGCCAAGAATATGTTATGGTTCCAGTTATCAGTTCAGTCCTCCTTCTCTGCATTCCTAAGCTACTGAACTGCACCAATAGTTTCCGTCATTGTCTAGCCTTTACGGCTCCATGTAAGAGAAATACTGCATTTAATGGTCATTTAATATTCTTCATCACGCACTACATGTAGAATAATGCATGCTCCAGTCTTAAGAGTCTGTTAGCCTTTCCCCTCCTGACTTCTAGTTTATATCAACGTGTTCTCTAAACATCAGATACTAGATACTGTTTAGGTACATGTCGCCCTGACTCTCCAGACTTCAGTCTCTGCTCCTAGCACAGAGTTCATAGCCCCAGCTTCTCCTAGTAACACGTCATTGCCAAGTTTGCGCGCACCATCAGGTTAGAGGTCCCGGCTCCTTAGGTAGCCCCCTCCATGTTTCCGCCCCATTCATGACATATTCTGTTACGTTTGCATCACATGTCTATGTATACGCCCTGTTACACCTACTTTCACCCTTATCTTTCGCGACTGCTACGCGTCACACCCTATTGCTCCACCCACTGCTACGCCTATTGCAATGTAATGCTATGTGTTTGCGTTATGTATATATGCTCACGTACTGTTATTAAAAGATTATTCCTGCCTTTGTCCCGATCCTGACCCCGACAGCGCTGTCGGGCCCTGCCATCCTATTTCTGTGCAGGTTGTCCTGTTCCTGTCCTTATGCTGTATTAAACCTGAAAAACTCCTACTACCTCGAATCTTGACTCTTATTTATTGAGCTATCTGTTATTGCTATGCCCAGACAAACCTAGATCAGGTATTATTTATTTATATACCACAGGACCCTCCTGGTCCACTCAAGACGCCATTTTGAGTCCACCGCGTGGGCTTGAATTAGCCAAGGCTTTGTCGCCCAATCCGGGTACTTCGACGCCGACAGCTTCATCCATCGTGGGACAGCTCGCCTCTCCATCCTGGTCGCCGACAACGCCTCCTGGTCCGTGAGATCTGCAGAGCCAGCGTCGCCCACTCACCTAGTCGAGGTGACTACCATCCGGGGCCCTCCTGGTGCCCACTGACTACTGGCTAGTAGTCACGAACTTGGTCCCCTCTGCTTTCAGGTGTCATCCATCTTCCAGATCCAGGCTTGGATCAACTCGAACTATCTTCACTGGTCGCCTGCCAGCATCTTTTCTTCCAGGCTCCTGGTCCGGCAACGAGGATTCCCGACGTCTTTTGAGACATATGCAGCTGCAGCCCCTGGGCTAGGTAACTTCAGCATTTCGGTGCCCCAGCATAGCCTCACTATCCAAGGGTCAGGATCCACTGTTGTTTTCTCCCTACCAGGTCGGGTTCGCCCGTGAACACTAACTTTAGCGTTACTAGCTACCATAGACTTTGTCCCGCATCCCGCGTGAGAGTTCACACTCTGCACCCGAGTCCCCTAGGCCCCCTAGAAGTAATCTAACGATTCCCTAGTCAAGTCCTAGCGATTCCAAAGCCTATTAGTACTGTACTTACCTGCTAGTAATTTCGCATTCCACTTTGAGAGTACAGGGTTGTTGTGATTCTAATAAATACACTGTTTATTTTCATAACACTTGTGTGGTGTCCTTTCACTGGGTGTTCAAGGGGTAATGTGATGGTAAAACAGCTGGCTTAACACGCCCTCTAGAGTCTTAGCCTTAGACTGCTCGTATCCATGCTACTAGGATAGCTGGTCTATAAGGTTTACTTACAACCAATCATCAATAAGGGTTGTTTGGACTGATACATAGTGATCACTAGAATAGTGAGCACTGCATATCAGGCCAACTTCTCACAAACGGTAACAGCTTTTTATTGAGTTACGGAACGTAACCGGAATAATATTTAGATAGTACGAATGGTTTTAGTGAATCTGTGCGCGCCACGTAATTACAGTTTACCCTGATCCGTATAGGGATTACTAAGATTGGGACCATCTTAAAATGGCGACTGCTATTTTCGGAGGTACACACTATTCTGCAATTTATGACAATAGCCTCTCTATGGAAGCAAAAAATAATAACATGTCCATGTGGCGCAATCTAATACAAAGTTCCACTAATTTATCCCGTTAAAATTCGGCGCAACTGACGATTAAAATATATATTTTTATATATACCCAACACTATTTACTATAATCACAGTAACATTATTCATAAATAATGAGGAATTATATAGCATTTTTTGATACCGTATTTAGATAAAATCTAACTTTATAGATTTCACGTACTTCATCAAGATGGCGCCCCGCGCCTTCATGCATATACAAATAGACTAACTAAGATGGCGCGCGAGTAGGACGCTGACACGGAGATACGCGATCCGATGCTCGAGATACTACACAATAGGTGAGATTCTCTTTCGCATTTGTATGAATTACTTAAGGACATTTAATATTATGTATATTGAGCTAATACTAAGCTCCTTCTAATATGAATCCCTGGCTCTATAGGTGATAGAAAACGACGCCTAGAATATACCGCGCTACACTTCTGGGTGAACATATTCATTCATAGAGGTAAGAGAACTAATCGGCTCATGACCATGAGTTTTGTATTACGTGACAGTATATATCAAGTGTAGATTGTAAACACGTCTTGATAATATTATTACAGACTCTATGTGGAACACAGAATTGGATTTATATGAGGTTATTATTGGAAATACAAGAAGTTGAATTTACCAACGTGGAGGAGCATAGGTAGGATGCTTCGCGGTCTAGCCACATCGTGTTACTCTGCCCTATATTCCATTTAACTACTATAATTTTGATAAAAACTTACCAATAAGGTGGAGGCCATATATCTCTCCAAATGGCAGTACTTCACCGGGTGTTTCCAGCTTATGAACTTGGTGGTGAGCATATACTTTTAAGATTGTTTCTACTTTGGGCACAGATATGCTTATGGGACGTGTCCTTTAGACACTTGATTTTAATTTGAACCTTTTCTGCCATATTTAGGCATAATCTGCTTGTACAAAAATGTAATGGCTTGTTATACTTTGTTTGGGTTGCAGCCCTGAGGAAGTCTTGGGTCAGTATAGACCAGACGAAACACGTGTTGGCTGCACGTTTGTTGAAGATTGCATATGAAGATTGTTTCAATGAAGATATGAATTGAAATATGTCAAGATAACAAATAAAATAACTACACTACTTGATAAACACATTTTGGACTTGGAGTGCTCGATGATATATTTGCATTGTTTGAGCTATCTTGATAGTACGTTGATCTCGTCGTGGTAACCGACCTGCTTTCATCTGGAGCACCATTATTGAACATTGTTTTGATACTCTCCTTTACTAGCTGTGCGCTCATATCCTAAAACAGTTACCAATTCTGCATTGTATCGAGTTACCCCATTTGTTACTTAACTTGCTCCATGAGGAGAGCAGCCCCACCCATCCTTCTGCAAAGGAGACATAGCATGAGTTCATCAGAAAGGTATCATCATGTTATGTTTCCTCTTCTTGCACTGCTTGAAAGCAGTGGAGCAACGCTCTTCCACCATAGTGAATGAGCCATCACTGGGGGTGCGTCACCCACAGGTGCTAGACCTGGGCCCGACTCGACCCCTGCCTTTCCTCCGGTATGCGTCCCACCTTCTCCTCACCTGGATATTGCCACGTGCTGAAATCCGCTGCACTCTCTCAAAATCTGTGACTCAGCCAGTAGGAGCCACAGCCAGGTGGGATTTCACAAGTCAGGTACAGCAGTCACCTCCAAGTCCACTGGGGAACCTCTGAATGCAGGTGATGCAACAGGGACCCCTTGGCGTGAAGTTGCGTGAAGTTGCAGCGCTCCCGCCACACAAGTTTGACCGCACCCTCCACAGCGTCCGCACAGCGCTTCATCTTTCTCCTTGTGATGCAGTGAGGTGTGGCCGACCATTGGTAATCTGCTCCGTGCACTATGGTGCAAGGGTGCTTGCATCATCGCTAGGCAGCTAAGTTAGTGCCAGCGCAGGGGGAAACGCAGGACTGCCCCATATTCTAGTAAATATGGTGCAGCCCTGCATTTTTAAATGACAAAGCGTGTTGTTAGACTTCTTGGCTTAACAACACGCTTCGAAACTTTATTGTAAATATGCCCCTAAATGTGATAACACCAATATTCATATGGAAGTGAGGAATACGATGCAGAAGTGAACATACATTTAGCTTACACGATTAATTAAAAAAGGCTTCCAAATTAAAGTGTGTAATGTTCTATTTTCGAAATACATTTAATAAAAGACAAAATAGGACATAATGACGAGAAAAAAACAGGCTGAAATGTCATGAACACACGTGTGAGATACAAAAAGGTTCACAAAAAAGTGTCGGAGGCCTGCGAGCACATACATAACACTGGCCCTTATAGCAGTAGAGCAGAAATGACATTATTTTATAAGCATGATAAATATGAAAATGTCTACGGACAGGATGTTCTTTGTTTTCTACTCAGAAATGGAGAGTAAATCAGAGGCTTGTACAACTTATTTAAAAGCTGAATATAGTCCGACCTCATACTGTATGCATTGTTGAAAAAAAGCCCTAAAGAATTGCACATGGATTAGGGGGATGAATATTCTATTATTTCAGTCTGTTCTGCTGATCTTCTTACTGTGACTTTGCGCTTCAGAAATCTGCCAGGAATTTGGCTTTGCCATATGAGGCAGTAATTTTAAATGTGTATCAAGCACTTGATAGTGTATGATTTGCGTGCTGTTGCATTCCCGTTCTCTAAATTTTCTACCAATTTATGACTTTTTTCATACTGTTTTAATATTTCAGGATGATGAATATATACAGCATCATTAAAAGTAAATAAGAAATGCATGAAATTAAAACGCAGGATATCGAATGCTTCTCTCCTATAATCCCCAGGTCCAAAAGGGAAGAAATGCCTCTGTTCTGTCGAGTAATCCCTGAGCATGATTAGAACCTTGTAGTTTTCACATATCCCACATAATGTTTGTACCATATAAGCCTATTTAGGTAAGGTTTTAGTAAAGGTTGTTATCAGAGGACCTCTAAATCTCTTTTACAATCCAGAAAGGTAGGCTTGCCTCTTAATCGCTCTGCTTTTGTTATTTTGTCCTCGTTGGTAGCGGTGCATTGCAAATTCATCTTTCTCTTTGCCATCTCTTCTTAGCTTTGGGAGTGGATTTCTATCGCAGGTTAGGCATCAGATTGAAATGTACCTTTTATACTCAGATCTGGGCTTAGCGGTTCATTGCCCTGATTTCTGTAACATGCTTAAAAGGGCGAGCAGAGTTCATGTTGTTCCTAAAGGTGTATTTTCTCCTGGCTGTCCGTGATTATTTTGTCACCCACAACTTTCTTCTTTTGTTCAGTTAATCATGTTATGCTCCCGGGCCATGATGGTGATTGGGTGAGGCATTGATTGCACATTGTAAATACCGATACTCTTGTATTAGGTATTTAGTTGCTGTAGTAAATACTGGTATCTTGTGTAAATGGGGAATTGCTGCAGAATCAGAGGTTACCGCTCTGAATTCAGCATGTACCAGAGTTTTCACACACATTTCTACCTTCATACATTTTTCACGATTTTCATCTGCAAAAATGTGTTAGGAGAAAATGTTGGCAGTGCAGTACTTGCCACAAATTCTTTTTTTTTTGTTTAAGAGATTTTTATTAAAGTTTTTACAAGGAATAGTACAGTGGAATACAAGTACCTTGCCACAAATTCTAAACACCGAACAAACTGATGTTTGCATAGAGTTTGGAATTTACCGCTACAGGCACTCAGCCCTTTATACTAATAAGTGAGGTAAATTTGGATTTGTCTGAAAGGTGGTGTTTCCATACAAATAGGGATTCTGCGTTTAAGGTTAATTACTGTACATGGCAAGTGTTTCATAGTATAAATATTCAAAGGAAGTTGTTACAGTCCTTTTCCCCAGACACATATCCATAGATAGAATATGTTAAAAGTGTCTAAGAAAAAATTGTGAGAGCATATCCAAACATTGAATAATTGGTGCAAAAACATCCAGCTTGCACTTTATGTCTCATTTCGACCTGCATAACTTGGAGTAGGTGGTATGCACCATATTTGGTAACAGCATAGCCCAGGATGACAATATTTACCTGGTACCATAATTACGACCTATTTATCCCTCAGTTCAGAATAATACTCAGACAAGCACAAGCACGGATATGTTTAGGTGAATTGTGGACATTGGCTAGCTCACCAGTTGCGGTTCCGATAGGCTGCATAAGGCGAGGCAAAGTCCTTGCATGGAGATGTGTCTCACAGTGGCGGTTTTGATGTACTGCGATGGGCAGTTCAAAATCCTTGCATCAGGGAAATCCATGCAGCAGAGGCAATGAGTCGGTTCCAAGAGCGATGTGTTGAGCAGCAGAGGTGATGCGCTGCACCATGGAAGAGATTCTTCGGTTCTGCCGAACCCACTGATGGGTGGCACCACTTGGGAGGGCAGATCTCACAGAAAGCAGACTTCAGGTGCTGGGTTCAAGGTTGTTGGAAGCTTGTTCTATCCCTGAGGCTTCTGATCAAGAGACCAGCAAACAAGCCCTTGGTAGTGACTCGGGGTGCTGTGTTCAAGCTGCAGTCTAGTCCTCCTCACCCAGGCAGGAGGACAGGTTAGCACAGTGGGGCCTCAGTTCTTCTGAGCAGCAGTCCAGCAGAGTGGCAGTCTTTTCAGCAGCACAGTAGTCTTTCTTCCTGGCAGAGTCCACATGTCCAGAAGTGAACTGAAGACTTGTGTCTAAGGGTCCAATATTTATATCTGGTGCCCATTTTGAAGTTGAAGAATCTTCTAGAGGTTTCCACTCCCCTGAGGTGTCAGGCATCCCTTTCCTCCCTGCCCTGGCCCCAGCTTGTCTGGGTTCACAATAGACTAGTGTCTGTAGCAATACACAACGACCAGCTGCACCTAGTCATGTGGCCCAGGAACAATACTTCAGGCACCAAATGGTTAGGAAAAGAAAATACCAACTTTCTAAAAGTGGCATTTTCAGAATTGTGACCAAAAATCTTCCATTAAAGAGGGCTTTTAATTACAATTCTGTAGACACTAACCTCAACCTGTCTACCTGCTACCCATTAGAAGTTACAGCTCATTAAATGCAATAAGGTAACTACAATGTTATCTCATGGGAGAGACAGGTCTTGAAAAACAAATGTAGGAATTTTTGTAAAACGTAAAAGTACATGTTTAACATTTTATATAGCCTTCACTCTGCCCTCCCTGTTCAGGGCCTACCCTAGAAGTTACTTATATGTGTTAAAAAGGAACATTTAGTTGGGAAAAGGTTTATATTGCCAGGCTGACAGGCAATATGGACCCTCGAACTGCGAGTCTGACCAGGGCGCTGTAATCAAGAGTGCTGGCCAAAAGAATGATATATCCCACTTGTAGTAGAGTGATGGTTAGTAGGGATGTATATTTCTTCTGGCCAGCATTCTTGATTACAGCGCCCTAGTAGAACTCACCATCTCAGGGTCCATCTGCCTGCTTCTCATTGACCACAGCTGCTGACAGGAGGAGGCACCAATCATCAACCTAAAAGAACTGCCTCTCCTTGCGCATAGCGGTATGTATCATTTTTCTAGCAAGCATTCTTGATTACAATACCGTGGTGGGACCCACTGTCCTTGGGTCTATCTGTCTGCACCTCATTGCCTGCAGCTGCTGACAGAAGAAGTCATCTGACATCTCGCTAAAAAGCGCTGCCTCTCCCCGTGTGGCATGTAACAGGGCAATGATCCCGACATTGAGATAAAAGTGCTGCCTCGCCCCCCACGATGTGGGTTACACGTGGACGGTATCCTGGCAAAGCGCGGACTAAGGGCAGATCTGCGCATCTCCCATCAGCTCCAGGAAGAGGCATGACTAGGCCACCTGCCTTGGTTTTTTGTTTGGGACATCAACATTTGCTCTGCACTGTGGTCATCACCTCCACCTAATAAAGGTACTTTCCTTTGCTAAAGACTCCATCAGTCCTTTCCCTCCCATATCTATTCGAGCTCTTGCAAGAGGAGTGTCTGGGACGGGCTGTTAGTAGAAGCCCGGATGAAACTGTTCCCTACAGGGCAATCGCTATTTGATACTGGACAGAACCTTGATGCCGGCCCCCATCTAATTTTGTGTACTGGTTTGTAAAGGACAGGGGGAGTGGATCCTCATGAGACCTATTTGTGATGTCTCAGTCTAGGAAACAAGGAAAGTCTAGTTTCTGCTGAGTGTAATCACTGGCTCCTATTATTAATTTGAATCAAACATTTGTTGGCGGATGATAAGTTTGATGTAGTTGTTGTATACTCTTGCCAATATCAGTGTGTGTGTGCTAGTTTTTGCCACCACTCTTCAGTCTTATTATGGGCAAAAGGAAGGCTGTGGAAGGCCTCTGGATGTCCTCAAAAGTGAAAAAGAATGTCTTATCCTCGGCAGCTGGAAACTGAATAATGGACAGGATTGATAACCTCCTCTCTGAAGGTGAGGATATCATTAACCCCAACCCCTCCTCTAGCAGTAACGCTACTAAACCCACTACAGTGGTGCCCACCAAGCGTATACCCCAAATGTTTAGCAAATCCCAAGTGTGTGTTGGAATGCTGTCTTGGGGGGTAAAATATTGTGCCCTGCCTGATGGGTGTCACAGAGAGATTGATGGAGTCTGTAGTGAAGGAAAGTACCTTGATTAGGTGGAGGTGATGACCACAGAGCAGAGCAAAAGTTGATGTCCCAAACAAAAAACCAAGGCAGGTGGTCCAGCCATGCCTTTTCCTGGAGCTGATGGGAGATGAGCGGGCCTGCCCTTGGCCCGCGCTTTGCCAGGATACCGCCTACGTTCAACCCACATTGTGGGGGGAGAGGCAGGACTTTTAGCTCAATGTCGGGCTCATTGCCTCTGTATGCAATGAAGAAGTAATCAAGTGCTGAAACCGCTTCTCGATCCTCTTCCCTGACATTGTTCAAATGAGGGGTCTCAAAATGATGGGACCAGCATCTCCAGTTTGGAGTGTTACTTAGTTCTCTGTAGCTTGATGGGCATAATTAGGGATTTGAGTGACCAGGGTGCGACTTTAAAGAAGTCTGTGGAGAGTTTTGAAGGGAGGGAACATAGGAAGCAAAACTCCAACCTTGCAAAGTGTACTGCGATGGAGGAAGGTGAAAGGGTGGCTAAGCAAAAAAATAACAGCAATGGGATCCCCACTTTCTGTTTCATACTGTCCCTACCCAAAAGCCGACTCCGGTAAACACTCCCCAATCTCCCCAGATCCCCTCTATCCGTTTCCAATGTCAAAGCAACAGCTCTGGACGTGTGGAATACCAGTCTGGTGATTTCAGGATCGGACCCCCAAGGAGGGAGATGAGAGAAGGATAAGATAGAAGATCAATGGATTTGTGTGAACCCCCACGGAGAGTTCCTACATGGTAAAAGCCTAGAGGTAAGGTGCAAAATAGGTTTCATATTTTTAGGCAGGTAGGGTTCCGCCAGGCCACAATATATCTTACCCAGATCCCCAAGTTGACTGCGGGAGCCAGGAGGATCGTACATAACTTACTAATAAAGTTACACACTGGTACTGAGAGGTTTGTCACTGCTATTCTATGTCCAGCAGTGACGTAGTGGGTGTAGAAAGGCTCTCCAACTCAGAGGAACAATACGACAGGGTGAAGGTTGGCTAAACTCACAGGAACATTGTTGATGGTCTAATGGCCATAGATTTACAAACCATATCTCAAGCTAACATCCACATCTTGATCAAATATCATGCCCCAGCAGTTGATGTCAATTTGGTTATAAGAGGTGCTGCTCAACCAGCGGGTGATATAGACAGTGGGATCCCTAGGGTTACTCCTTGACTGAGTTCTGAGGTCCACTAATGTTGAGTAAGGGTAGAGAGACCATTTGAGGATGGCAGGTCTTACTAGGCATTTGACCCCCCAATGTTATCAGATCTTCATACTAATGCCGGGGGATCGCACCAACCCAAATATACATTTTTTGTATGTTTTCTGGGCTGCCCCTTGTGAATAGTGGGTGGGTTGTACCCGGGAACAATAATCCAGGCGCACAATATTCCAGGTGAATTGACCACTGGAGATCCTTTCACTACAACTTCGAAGCAGCAGCCATTGTTCAAAATTTTGTTGTGGAATGTAGCAGGGATCTGGGTTAAAACAGCCCTTGAGTGTAAAATCAGAACAATTACCATTGATTACCTTGACGTTTTGGCAGACGGGCTGGTTCTCACATCACGGCTGGTCTGAAAAAAAAATGTATGTTTGTAATTGAGTAGGAACAGGTTCTGTGGAGAATTTTACATGCATTAGAGCAACTTCTATCTGATCACAAGTGAAATGGTTCCCTGCTGGTGTCTGAAGATTCTGACACCATGTTCAAACCTTTAACAGGTACCACACCAGATCTGACAGTGGATTGGGACAACCAGTGGTGCACTCCACAATTAGACTTGCCGAGTGTGAGATGGACCCCCCTAGCAGTCCATGAGTTAGCTTAACTTTGACCTTAGAGCTACAAATCGTAGGCCTCCCTCAGACCAACAATGTAAAATGACATTCAGCAGGCCGGGCCACCACAGTAGAAATGGTTATTTCCTGGCTGATGTTAATCTTTGGCCAGCCTTTTCAGACAAGATAGTGGTGGATAGATTTCATAGTGATCCTCATGTTCTAAATCAGACAATTTTAGACAATTCAGTTTTAAAACCACCTCTCCTGGGTAACTCGGATTTGGGTGGCCTTTTTAAAACTAACAATAGGAACACCGTCAGGTGGAACTGAGTGGAATCAAATCCTGCAGTCTTAGAGGCAGCTAAAGCCAGAGTGGAGAAAGAAGTTGGATACCTAGCTCAACTTCCTGCGGAGCGTAGAAGGGTTGGCTTGAATTCTAGCCATCACTCTCTGTTTTCCCAAGTAAGGGATTTGCTAGGTAAAGCCACACAAGGGGAGAAGAAGGGGCCAAATACCACTGCCTGGTATAACTGTGAATGTAGGTTAGCCAAAAGCGAGCTCCTGACTGCAGTACATACTAATTTATGTCCAGATATAAAAAGGTGCAGAATCAGATATAGGCAAGATTTGTCTCTAGCTAAAAAGGAGAGAGAGAATTCCTTGTGGGCTTCTCCACATGAAGTCATGACTGTTAAAGATAATACATTTTTCTGGAGGACTGCGGCTGTCTGATTACATTTTTTTAAACATTATTTTTATTTATTGATTATTTTAATAGTCCACAGCAGAGAACATAGTCCAGTATCCGTGACAGTATGACAAGGTGAAATACCATGCAATCAGTGACACATAAATGAAAACATCACTTAGGAAGTAACCCAAAAAATATAAAGTAGGTACAGTAGCGGCTCGTCGAATAACACATCCCAATCATAAGTAATTTGCAACAGACATCACTCCAAATGAAAATAATTATGACCATGTACAACAGTGTTACCCATAGTGATACATTTGGTTTTGAGCGGAACGCTACGGCACAGTAAGTTTAAACATCGTCCATTCCATTCTCATCCCTTCACAGCAAATACTGTTTATACACCCCCCAGAAATGCGTGAGGTGACTTTGTGGAGGCATTAGCTCGCTATATGTTTTGGACTGCATGTTACCGAAAATCATATCTTTCTCCGACTCCAATTTTGAGGGTGGGGGCCCTCGCACCCAGTGAATAGCTATCTGCCTCTTAGCCAGAAGAAGGCCCAGACCCAAAAGTTTCCTAACTCCTTTAGGCTGTGTTTTAGTGTATCCCTATTGGCCCAAGCGGAATCCCCACAATGCTCCCCAGTTCCTGGAAAATCTGGTTCCAGAAAGCTGCAATGTGTGGACATATCCATGACTTATAGAAAAAATCTGCACTTCTTGCCCCGCAGCTCTCACATCTGTCAGAATCTCATAAGCTGTATCTATGGAGACGAGCAGGTGTATAATATGTTCTATTTAAAAATGTAAAATATAATAATCTATGCCTGCCATTTAAAGACACTAATTGGGTAACCTCACAGCAGTACTTCTATTGACTATCATTGATGGGAGCCTCCAAGTCTGTCTGCCACTGCGGAGTAGCAGTATTCCTGGGACATGATGTATATATTGGAGACTAATTTATACAGGGACTTGGCACGTATAAGGTAAGTGAAAAACGAGAGAGCCGGGGGCTCTACATATTCATCTACCAGCAGCGCCCTCAGTCCGACCTCTGCCGTCTAAAAAGATATCACCCATATTATGAATCTGGACATTTCCAAGTGCTTTCGTGACAGCTACTTCAGAACCCAATGAGAATCATTGACACCAATTCAGTAGGAGTAGTGGGGAATAAAACAGAATAAACGCCTGCCTCTTCAATAGTTCACTCCACGCATGGACCATCGAGTTTATAGAGCTAAGAATGCCATAATGCCTGTTGGGGGGCTGAGTGAGTTGCTTGGGGAGCGGGGATGGATCAGACACAATTCTCTCTGAGAAGGTGCGGGAGAGTGTGCGGTCCATGGCACCAGAAATAATCATGCTAGCCCTGAGCAGCCCTGTAGTAAAGCTCAAGGTCTGGGGCGTCCAGTCCACCCATAGAATATGGAAGCGTACGTGTATCCATCTTGACCCCAGGGGATTTCCCCACCCACGCCAGTCCAACCATCAGGACCTTGAGATTTTTTTTAAAGTGTTTAAAGTGTTGGTGAACCAGCATAGGTATGTTAGTGAAGAGAAACAGCAGTCTAGGCAAGACTATCATCTTCATCAGAGGTATGCGGCCCACCGGGGAGATGAGCGCCTCCCTCATTGATTGCGGCATTAAACCAGGGTCTGCTATTTCCTCGAATAATTTACTGAGATAGGGAAGCAGGAGAGCTATGTAAGTTTTATAGAAGGGGACTGTACGCCCATCCATACCCGAAGCGCTACCATCCTACATAGAATTCAAAGCGATGCGGATTTTGGTTGCATCTAGTGGCCTTATCAGGTATTCTCTATGAGAGTTGGTTAGATAGTGACTAAATGCATTTGCTATATCAGCAAGGTCCTTTAGGATGGTGCCATCTCCATTGTCTATTTCAGAAACCCCCCCTCGTATGCCTTTGGCGTCGGGATAGAGCAGCCAGCACTGCCCCTGGCCTGTCACCCTCACCATAAGATTTAGCGATATCAAACTTCCCCATATGCTTAATTTCACTGTCGGCCTCTGCGGAATATTCTTCAAGTGATTCTTTAATAGCCTGAGCAATCTGAGGGTCGCAGCACCCCTGGGATCCGACTCCAATTCAACAAGCTTTTTTTCCAAAGCGGTAAGTCTACCCCTAATTGAACGTAAAACCCCAGCATGTTTACTAATAGTGACCCCCCCTGATATATACTTTAAATACCTCCCAGACTGCAGTGAAGTGCCTCACAGAGTCTATATTGATAGTAAAAAAATCAGAAATGGTGGTAGCCAGCTCAGCTTTGAATGCAGTGTTCAGTAGCTAATATGGGGGAAATCACCATGTAAATGGAGCTACAATCCATGTCAGCGTCTCAACTTCCGGAATAATTGGGGAGTGATCTGGTAAAGTGCAGGACATGAATATACAATTACGAACACGGGAGGAGTGATCTTTCCAGCAAAATATAGTCAATACTAGTGCTGTGTCATGGGGGGCTAAATATTGGGTGACTCCACCTGCCTCATAGGGCTTCGCCCTCCCTACATCTACCAGATCTAACTGCGGTGCTGTATCAGTAATGGTTTTTGCTGCGGTCGAGATAGAGCGTCCTTGCCCAACTGTTTTGTTCAGGAGCCTGTTTAGAATAAGGTTCAGGTCTCCACCCCATAATTGCGGAATAGTAGGGTCATTTGAAATCTGTGCCAGCAGCGACCTGTAAAATAAAGTGTCCTCATAGTTTGGGCCATATATATTAACAACTTGAATATCTAACCCTGTGCTTCGACACCTTGAAACAGCATATCTTCCATTGGGATCAGTTTTTAACTCTGTCAGGGAGATGCCGGACTTGGGATTGATCCAGGGAAGGACCTCCCTAGCGTGGGAGGTGAACCCCGCCTCTTGAAATGTGCCCTGCAGTCTCTTGTTGTTAAGGAGACAGTTAGTAGGGGCTAAGTGAGTTTCTTGCAATGAAGCAATATCAATTTTGTGGCATTTGGGATAAGCTAGTATTTTACGCAATTTCTTAAAATCATTTAGCCCCCGGATATTCCAAGCGATGAACCTAACTTTCCCTGGTAGGCATCAGGGAGTATCATCTAGTGGCTGCCGCAATCTACTCATAGTTACCCCTGGATGTAGTTGTATGGCACTGTCGCATGGAATCCCCACACAACATGAATATGTAAACCAACTATGGATACAGAACAAAATCCTAACCCCCTCCCACCCACGCAATGCCTACCCAAACAAGGCATTTACGACCTTTTCCCACCCTACCTACCAATACAAAATATAACAATAATGTATGATATTAGTAAAAAAACAGAAATAAGCCATGAAACTTCCAGGGGGTAACCCACAGAGGCGGACATGGTCAGATATATCAGTACTTAACAAACAAAAGCATTGCCATCTAAGTCAAAGCGATTTTCCACTGAGGGGAGATGGCCGCCCACAACAATAATAATATAACCTTATTCTTCCAAGTGTAAGTGCTTCACTGAGTAGCCATACCACTGATCAGGCTTGACCCATCAAGTCATTGTAGGAATAAGTGAGGGCATCTTTAGACTTTAATAGTAAAATTATAACTGAAGCTTCCCTATTGAAATTGAATCATGAATAACAACAGGAAACAAAATAGGAAAAGAGCAGACACTGAGTTACTTAAGTCAACAGATAAAGTTAATAGTTATCGTCCAGATTACCACTTGACCCTGCTGCAGCTTCTCCAGAGCGTGAGGGTTCCTTACTACGTTCCACGACTCTCCAGTCCTTGAGAGCTTTTTGAAATGCCCTAGGGTCTGTACAACTCTTCGTCGATCCGTTTACCACAACCCTGAGTGTAGCTGGATGCAACATTGCATATTCTATATTTTGTTCCTTTAGCTTACGTTTCATCTAGACAAATTGCCTCCTGGCCTCCAGAACACTAAGCGTAAAGTCTGGAAACAGGGAAAGTGTGGAGCCTTCAAATTTTAACTCACCCAATTCTCTAGCCTTCTTAAGAGCAGCATCTCTGTCTCGATAGTTTAGTAACTTAGCAATGATGGGGCGCGGGGGCGCCTGGAAGAGGACGGGGACCTAGGGAACAGTGTGCACGTTCCACTACAAACATAGAGGAAAAAGTCTCAGCGTCCAGCAGTCCTTGAGCAGTTTCTCCACAAATACCTCTATGACCCCTGTAGTGGTTAGTCCCGGAAGACCAGTAATGGGCAGATTGCTGCAGCTAGACCTGGCCTCGAGGTCCTCAGCCTTATCCTGAATCATAGTTAACACCTTCTCCATCTGTTTCTGCACATTGTGCACCTCCATCTGCACATCCTCTACTTCAGAGATGCGCCGCTCGGACATATCAAGACGTTCTGCATGTTTGTTGAGCCGTTCAGATATGCGGTCCATTCTATAGGATAAGGAGTCAATCTTACCATCTATTGTGGAAAGGCTTTTTTGGATAGTTAACAATGAATGAGGTGGTGTGCACTCCGTCATTTTCATCAGAATCCATATTTTATCAGAATCCATATTTTACAAGCTATTCAATTGCGTGCAGACTGGGTTACGCATTGCCCTAATGCAACATAAACATATGTGAACAAGTGGGGAGCGTGAAAATCGCGCTCCACACCCAGATGCACTGCGATTTGAGGATACTAGATCCAACTCATTTTGATCCATTTGTCCTGTTTATTTATATCCATCCAATTATTGTCCAAAAGTTTGTCGTCTTTTTCTTCTTTTTCTTTAACTGTAATCCACATATTCGACATATTGCGTTCTAGGGAACTTAACGTATTAACTCGTGCCCATCCAGGCCTCTCTGTACATACGGACCCAACGCAAAAAGTAGTTCAGAGCAGTATTTCTTTATTCATGACCCAATGCATTTCGGGCAATTCTCTTGCCCTTCGTCAGGGGTAACTGTGAATCAACAATCATAAACATTCAATTAGTAATCACTAAACCTAATTCCGTTTTACTCAAATCATATACAATGGGAATTTATTAAACTTATATTACGTGGATTAATTTACACTAGTGCATTTCTATTCTATTATGTCCGCCCCCTCCTTTACGAGTCTCTCTCTTTTTTTAAATGCAATTCAGCTTCGCGAGCACAATTCTATTTCGACCTATCACCCGTGCAACTTTCGTCCCTAATTCATATCAATCCGCTATAGAGAACAGTCATTCTTCTACTAAACTTGCTCGTGCTTTCCAACTCCCCGTTTTTACGGCCTCCCACGTGCAGTCTACTTTCTCGTTAGATGTCAATGACTTGTTTTAAAGCAATATTGCGACTCCAAGTGGTCTACAAATAACAAATTCTATCTGAATAGGCAGTGCTATCAAATAAACGAGCTTCATCTAACCAACATGCGTACCTGCTCACATGTTTCTTCTCATCGTAGCCCCGAATTCATCTGAGACTATTGGCGTCTTCATTAGGATGTTCCCGCGTTCTCTAACTAATTTTAAACTCATTAAACTCCACCCCCTCACGTATGCTAGCTAAAAAAACTTTGATAACCACGTTATATGTCCCCAAAAAACTACTTTTCCCATAATGCCATTCCAAAGAAAATGTGCAAACAATACATAAGCAGATCAGGTTTTTTGTGTAAAATACATTTTTGTGTAAAAAAACATTAACTGCTAGCTTTGACTTAAAATGCGTGTCTCATTTTCACGTTGCCTCCGTAGTCACACATTGTCCTGAACTCGCTGTTAAATGGTATGTGGAATCTTCCATAGTGCGAAACTTTTTTTCGAAACTCTTTTATCATCCGGTGCAACACCAGCAAAGGGCAGTAAATTTTAACAATGAATGAGGTGGTGTGCACTCCGTCATTTTCATCAGAATCCACTTGTTCACATATGTTTATGTTGCATTAGGGCAATGCGTAACCCAGTCTGCACGCAATTGAATAGCTTGTGAAATATGGATTCTGATAAAATATGGATTCTGATGAAAATGACGGAGTGCACACCACCTCATTCATTGTTAAAATTTACTGCCCTTTGCTGGTGTTGCACCGGATGATAAAAGAGTTTCGAAAAAAAGTTTCGCACTATGGAAGATTCCACATACCGCCAATAGTCTCAGATGAATTCGGGGCTACGATGAGAAGAAACATGTGAGCAGGTACGCATGTTGGTTAGATGAAGCTCGTTTATTAGATAGAACTGCTTATTCAGATAGAATTTGTTATTTGTAGACCACTTGGAGTCGCAATATTGCTTTAAAACAAGTCATTGACATCTAACGAGAAAGTAGACTGCACGTGGGAGGCCGTAAAAACGGGGAGTTGGAAAGCACGAGCAAGTTTAGTAGAAGAATTACTGTTCTCTATAGCGGATTGATATGAATTAGGGACGAAAGTTGCACGGGTGATAGGTCGAAATAGAATTGTGCTCGCGAAGCTGAATTGCATTTAAAAATAGAGAGAGACTCGTAAAGGTGGGGGCGGACATAATAGAATAGAAATGCACTAGTGTAAATTAATCCACGTAATATAAGTTTAATAAATTCACAATGTATATGATTTGAGTAAAACGGAATTAGGTTTAGTGATTACTAATTGAATGTTTATGATTGTTGATTCACAGTTACCCCTGACGAAGGGCAAGAGAATTGCCCGAAATGCATTGGGTCATGAATAAAGAAATACTGCTCTGAACTACTTTTTGCGTTGGGTCCTTATGTACAGAGAGGCCTGGATGGGCACGAGCTAATACGTTAAGTTCCCTAGAACGCAATATGTAGAATATGTGGATTACAGTTAAAGAAAAAGAAGAAAAAGACGACAAACTTTTGGACAATAATTGGATGGATATAAATAAACAGGACAAATGGATCAAAATGAGTTGGATCTAGTATCCTCAAATCGCAGTGCATCTGGGTGTGGAGCGCGATTTTCACGCTCCCCACTTGTTCACATATTTTTTGGATAGTTGCCAGGACATGCTTAAATTCGCTGCCTGTGACCTCAGATTCATCGCCAGATCCAGGAGCTGACGTCCCAGAAGCCTCTTCTCTATGTCTAGATTGGGGTAACTCAAAGTTCAGCTTAGATTGACCTTTATCCGGCTTGCCCATGATGGAAATGTTCCAAGCGTAAAATTGATACTGCCCCCACTTAACAATACTCGAGGGCCATATTCAGGGCAGGAAATAGGGGATAGCCACTATTATAGGAGCAAGCCTCCGGAACACAATTTGAGCACAGCGCTCTCCAACTCAGCCAGTGTACGCTATCAGCAAAGCACTGCGGCAGTAGTAGCAGTTCTTTCTGTAAGAATACTTCACTCCATCAGGATAGTTATGGGACCAACCAGCAATGTCCGCAGTGAAATGCTCTTAACTCACAGGCACACTGCATAATGCCTCCCGGACCATGAATTGGGGTTTTATTCTTAAGTAGGAATCTAAATAAGTCTCCCTACTCTGGTCCAAGTAATAAACTTTTTGTTGAGTATTGACTTTAAAATGAGGTATGGTGCCCCGTACTGAAGTTTAAAATTTCAAACCAACTGTTTCAATAAACATTCTTGTACCGGGAAATTGACTGTTTTGGTCTTTATCTTTTTTTTCAGATTTTGTATCACATATTCACATGTACATAGAACATTTTAGTAAACAAATTGAGTAATGTGAGATGACATTTAAGACATTGTCTGGCACTGTGACTTATACGTAAAATATCTTTACACAGGGTGACATATAGTTCTACATTACATATATACAGCATATATTTACAGGTTCTTTACACCTCAAGCCTTTTGAGGATGAATTCAAAATATGACCAGACTTCTATTCATGTGACTTGTGTCCTTCTACTATTTGTTGTTGGAACCTGATTCCCTTGCGTCCTCTCTCATTTTTATATGTTAACACTCTTCTAAGGCCCTTGGGAGGTCAGAGCATTTAATTGATGAGATAGTTAAGCGTCCTATATTACGCTTTCCCTGTGGTGACTCCTGTGCACCATTACTAGATGTCCGTGTTAGCTCTTGGCCTCTGTGTCGGATACGCCGACACGTTTTGACCTTCAGGGGTGCACCTGGGCTGTAGTTGTGTGAAAGGTCTTCTTCTGCGCAGACGTTCTTGTGGGACACGCATTCCTGCTTACGTGGAGTTAGAATCCTTGGTCTTTGTTCTTGTCTTTCAATGGAAGGCTGTCTTCTATGACATAAGTTGTGGGCTTTGCGCCTTTTCATGCAGTTTCTGTCACTTGGAGGTAATCCAGCGTGTGGCCTGTCTTCTTCTGTGCACTGTTTTGCCACGTCCAAAGTAGAGCACCAGGAGGCATTATGCTGTAGATACTATTTACAAAGTGACGCATCTAAGCAGATGCGTCCCTTTGTAAAGCCCTACGCTACATTCTACCTGCGTCAGGTATAATGTATGTAGGGTGGGCGTTCCCCCATAGAAAGCCTCATATTAGATTTCACTTAGCCACTTCTAGGACGCCACTGCGTCAAAATCTTATGCCTGCCTCACAGCAGGCGTAAGACTGATGCAGACACATTTACCACGGGTCTTGCCCATGTGTAATGACACATTGCTGGAGTTGCATCACTTTTGCGACACACTCCATCAATGCGTCATTACTGCGCCTACAGATATGCCAGAAATACTGATGTATCTAACTCCTTGCGACATGGAGCGTGGTATTAAATGCGTTGCGTCCATAGTGTCACAAGGAGGGCGCAGTGAAAACCGGTGCATCACTGTTTTCACACAGCGATGCAACAGTTTTCATAAATAAGTCCCTTAGTTCTGTACATCTCGACGTGCTAGTGTCTCAGAGGAGGGGCCTCCTCAGTTCTCCCCTTTTGCAGTAATAAGCTGCGTACCATAGCAATACCAATATACAGCAAATACTGGATGCTCTTGTTGGCCCTTCAAGTAACATATGAGGAGCCGAGCTAAGCAAGCAAATGTAGTAAATAGAAAAGCACCAATGGGAGAATTGACATCTTTATGATGGCCACTCTTCCAATAATGTATAGAGGGAGGCAATTCCATCTATCCAAAATGTTATAATTTTATGAAAGGTCTCCTTTGTGATTTAAATCAAATAATTTGGACTAGTCATGTGTTGCATAAATGAATAAATACCTGATTGAGTGTTGAGCTGCATATTGAGACTGGAGGTCAAGGAGAAGTTTGTTTGGAGATGTATTAAACAGGGATGTATGACGTTACAACGCATACTTTTACATCGCATGCCTTTACAATGCGGTATTTACAACGAATACCATTACAACGCATAGTGCTTTTAGGCGCTGGATAGTGATTTATTTAATTTACTATTCCAACTCCAGTCCCCGTGGATAGTAGGGAAGGTGTTGGATAGTAAATTAAATATATTCCCTATCCTAGAGCACCCCCAGCGCAATGCGTTGTAATGGTTTGCGTTGTAAAAGTTGCGTCGTAAAGGCACTGCGTGGTAAAAGTTGCGTTGTAAAGGTTGTACACCATTAAACATTAGTATTTCTGTCTTTGGTTAACTTTATAATCTCCAACTCCAATGCATGCTGCAGTTGCATCTAGCATAATCTGAATATTCACTGCATTTGATTGAAGATATAACAGGATATAATCAGTGAAAATCTTGATTTTAAGCCTTCCAATTATTGGAGTAATAATTGTAGTATCGCCATGGGTCTTAATTGCTAAGGGCTCAATAAATAACCCAAACGTGGGGGACCAGAGACTTGACTACGTTTACAAAATGGGCTAATGACATGGACAATGCGATGATTGCGGAGAAGGATGTATTTAAACACAGAGCTTGCCCCGCGAAAAGGGATCACAAATGGGCCAAATGGAATACGTCTTGTGGTGAAATTTCTGTATCTCCTTTAGTTGAAATGCAGAAAACTGAGTTGGACATTGATCTTCTTACCATCTAATGTTGTACAGAGTAGGGATTTAGTCTTTAAACATGCTTACGAGCTTTTGTCACTGTATGTTCTTGCTGAGTAGCCTTGTGGCCCACCATTGTACCAGAGTATTTAAGAAAATAAATAACCCAAACAACACAGGGAGCATCCTTGACGCATACCTCGGTATATTTTAATTTCTCCTGCTGCCTTCACATTTATAAAAAACACAGTTGATGGACAGAATGTAGAACAATGTCATACATTCACCCCAGTACAAGGATCTGGGCCTAAATCCATCGTTTTTTTGCACTCCACACCACCCTGGGTTAGACACTGGATATATGGAGTCCCAGGCTCTCCACACCACTGGAGTCAAGCTATCCAGACTGATGAAGGCTAATAGCCAGAAACCGGTCCTTGGATGCTTGATTCCGGTCTGGGAAAGACATGGCTTGGTAGTTCGGACTGGACTGTTCCCATGAGGCACAGGGTCAGAGTTGATTTGCATATAGCCAGTGTCTAACCCAGGGTGGTGTGGAGTGCAAAAAACCGATGGATTTAGGCCCAGATCCTTGTACTGGGGTGAATGTATGACATTGTTCTACATTCTGTCCATCAACTGTGTTTTTTGCAATTTTCACCCCGAGTGGGCTGGGTATGCTCAGACGTGAGTCCCAGGCTCTCCACACCACTGGAGTCAAGCTATCGAGGCTGATGAAGGCTAATAGCCAGAAACCTGTCCTTGGATGCTTGATTCCGGTCTGGGAAAGACATGGCTTGGTAGTTCGGACTGGGCTGTTCCCATGAGGCACAGGGTCAGAGCTGATTTGCATATAGCCAGTGTCTAACCCAGGGTGGTGTGGAGTGCAAAAAAACGATGGATTTAGGCCCAGATCCTTGTACTGGGGTGAATGTATGACATTGTTCTACATTCTGTCCATCAACTGTGTTTTTTGCAATTTTCACCCTGAGTGGGCTGGGTATGCTCAGACGTGAGTCCCAGGCTCTCCACACCACTGGAGTCAAGCTATCCAGGCTGATGAAGGCTAATAGCCAGAAACCGGTCCTTGGATGCTTGATTCCGGTCTGGGAAAGACATGGCTTGGTAGTTCGGACTGGCCTGTTCCCATGAGGCACAGGGTCAGAGCTGATTTGCATATAGCCAGTGTCTAACCCAGGGTGGTGTGGAGTGCAAAAAAACGATGGATTTAGGCCCAGATCCTTGTACTGGGGTGAATGTATGACATTGTTCTACATTCTGTCCATCAACTGTATTTTTTGCAGCCTTCACATTTATAATCACTTGGCTATTGCAAGCTCTGTTGACAAATGCAAAATACAACATTTCAAAGTGCTAATATACAATAGATCTATATGCAACTCAGATCTTAATATCATAGACGTTTGAAGTATTCAGTGCTACTTGCAGTACTATTAAGTTATAAAAAACTTGGGATTTTCTTCTTCAAACCATTGCACTTAATCACACATCACTAACCGCCTGATTCATCAAGCTAAATTCCACTTGCAAAGGGCAAGATTCTCAGAATCTTGCCTTTTGCGAGTGCAATTTTTGCATTTGGGATTCATCATCCCAAATGCAAAATTCGCTATTTAAGAATTCGCACATTTGCGAAGAATTGAATTTAAGGAATCTCTATTTGAGATTCCTTAAATGCAATTCATGAAGCATTTTAAAATTGCGAAAATGCAATTTTGGGCCGCTATTTACCGAGAGGTCAGACCTCTCGGTAAATAGCAAAAACTTAGAAAAATGCTTTTAAAAGCATTTTTCTAAGTTGCATGTTGCACACACACATGTCCTTTGGACATGTGTGTTCGCAACACCTGTTTCAATTTGCATTTAAGGGGTGCTACAGGGTGTCCTTTGGACACCCCTGGCACCCTTTAAATCGCTATCTTATTTGCGAGTAGCAAATTGCTAATCGCAAATAAGGAATACTCCCCATTCATACCTATGGGCCTTTTGGCCCATAGGAATGAATGGGGAGTTATTCCTTATTTGCGATTAGCAATTTGCTACTCGCAAATAAGGAATGTGTAGGAATCGCTATTTATTTAGCAATTCCTACATGAATACCGTTTTGCGAGTCCTTAATAGCGATTCGCTATGAATCGCTATTAGGGGCTCGCAAAACGGCCCGTTGATGAATAAGGCTGTAAGTCTTAGAGAAATGCAAAAGAATATAAGAAAGGTGACTGATGCAAAAGTGACTGGTGCAGAATATGGATAAATCAATTCACCCATGTAAACATCAAAATACTTCAAACATTCAATATCTAAATTAGCACCTGGCCAATTTCTATTTTTTCACTCCATGGTAATACAGGGATAAAATTGGCCCTTAAACAAGATTTTTTGTTTAGATTGTTGGACTATTGAGGCTTGTTCTCCAGCATTTTTTAATTGACCAATTAGCCCCAAAAAATCCCTTTGTCGGTGAGATGCTCATGTTGACATATCTGAAAATACCCACACTTGCGCCCTATCAGATAACAGGAAGGATTTCTTTCAGATTTCTCTCAACAAAATAGACTCCTTAATGCATTGTTCGAGGGTATTTTGCATTTGATATGCGTTGAGCAGAGACTCAGTGAGCCTTCATTAGAGTAAGTTCCTCAGTGGCATTCTCTTTTTGTTTGTTTATTAATCTTTTCATTGACATAGATCAACAGACCATACATTACAATAAGCATTTCCATCAGTTCACAGGAAGGCAGGTACAGTTCTTCACCAACAGTGTACTTACAGAGTGCTTTCGGGCAGGGGAGGCCTCCTATACCGTTCAGTCCCCCAAGCTCATCCCTCTGTACTTTTACCAGGGCCTCAGTGCATTCTCAAATTTAAAGCACTTTAGTCATTGTCTTAATATACAACAGCAGGTTTCCATGACCCTCAATAAGTTCAGCCGCCTCTGGGATGCTCACATAGAGCAATTTTGACCTTGTTGCATAGTTCTCCATTTAATCTGTCTTGTTTTGTGAGGCCTGCAGTTTTTTTCTAGAGGGTGTCAATACCCTTGTCCCAGCTGAGAGAGGGGTCCTCTAAATTGGATACTCTCTTTTTGATCTCCTCAATTCTCTCTGGGATTTGTGGCATCATTTCCTCGATTTCACCCAGTCTAGAATGGACCAATGTGATTTCCTTCAACTATGAAACCTTACAGTCTTGAATTTCACTAAGGATACTTTCAAGAAGGTGGTGGAACTGGTGCATTGAAGACAGACTTGGATTAGCTGGAGCAGCATCTTGCAATGGGCGTTAAACCAATGGAGCGCTTGACCTGTTTTCAGACTGTGCCATCTCACAACCAGTCATTACCACCTATCTGGATTTATTGGACATTCCCTTCAGTGGAAGTTTAAGCAGGGGGCTCATCTTGCAGTCTATTTAATAGGAGCTGTGTGTTGTTGGGGGTCGATTCAACTGAGACTGAGCCTGGTATTGGTAATGATCTCTCTAATCCAGACCCCTCTGATCCTCAATCATGATTCACACTGACTGTCTACTTCTCCGCCCTCTAATATCCGGTTGAGGGAGACTTGCTATCTCAACATTGTCAGTATTGTCAGCAGGAATACTCATATTTGCAGCCTCATTTATAGAAGGTACATTATTTACTAAGGTAGCCAGGAACACTGGTAATACCAACACTGTAGTGTTAGCTGCTGAGTTGCCTCTGTGTGAGGAAACCTTTTCTCTTCACGCTGCAATAATATGTGCCTATTCAGCGTATTTTTTGGCTTTTTGATTTAGCGGTGTGGTACTAGGCTCCAGATCACCTGATCCCCTTAGGTTCATCTGCTGCATACTTCTCTCACTGAGTTGTTTTTATCCCCTCCGTGGCACAACAACTTGAGCTATTAATCCTTCAAGGGCACCAAGGATAAAAGAGAGGTGAGGAGGGAGGGCGAAATACCTGAACAGGGACCCTCCGCTGGGAATGGAAGGCCTACTCTGTTGACTCCTCAAAGAGAATGTCTCCCTTACCTAGGCAAGGTACCTGGCAGCACCCCGCCTCGTCCCAATCATGCTACATCTGTGCTGGGTCACTGCTACTGGTAACTCCCAACAAGCTGTTAGTCCGAGATAAGATCGATTTCATTCAAAGCTGCATCTACTAAGTAACAATGGGGCCCTCTGACATGCAGCTAACTGCCAGGCTCCAATGAAAAGACTTCTCTGTAGGCTTACTCTCACTTTTGCACCCGTACCGCTCTGGCGTCCTCATCCAGCATTCAAGATTGAAAGCTCTGCCAGCCGCGACATCTCACGGGGACGGGCGGAGAGCGCTCAGCAGTGAATCATGTGGGCTGTTCTCTCACTGCCGCTCTCCACTAGTTTTTGAAATCTATATTAAACCTTTCCCCAAGTACCCCACTCTTGCCAGTATACCTAGACCTAGCACACAGAAAGATCATTCATAGAATCGAATGCAGACTTCTTATTTTCTGGCCCTGGCTGTGGACCACCCCAGCTCTTGAACAGTTTCAGGAAGGCATAAGAGATCTTACGGTTCCACAGTGCGTAGAGAAGATCCCCTGGTTTCTAACCCTAGAGGCAATTCTACAGAAACTGGGGCTGAATAGCTATTGGCCCTCCCCAGAGTCGACAAATTTTATCCTACGAGATAGGATTAAAGTACACTATTGGGAGTTTGTAGATGCTGAAATTGAGACACAGAGCAAAGGAACACTAAGAATAGCTTTTATTGATGTAAAACCAACTGTGCTCTATGAGACGACCACTGATGAAATTGTTCTAGCCCTAGCATGCAAGTTATATTTCCAATTTTAGAAACGGCACCTTACCCATTAAAGCATTTAACTCCAAATTGCACAAAAAAGGTGAGGTTGGTGATCAGTGTCCAGTATACCATGGGGTACACAATCATTGGACCAAATATAATTTTTTTGGCCATGCTATAATATCCTTTGGGTTGAGTGGATTGTGGCCCTCTGCAAGAATATGGGCACCAGGAGGCACCTAGACACTCTTGGAATATTGAGAACTGACGCAAGTAGAGAACTCATGTTCGGTATGGCTAAATATTTAATTGCACTATGTTTAAGGTGCCTCAAGCGTCTAGAGAGCGAGGGTTAAATGCTGGTGGGATGTGGACTATGCAAGGGTTAAAGTTGGTGGGATGTTGAGTACCTGAGCTGTGTGTATGTGCAGTAGGGTTCGGTGGTGGGAGTAGCTGCCGGGCGGTGATGTGGGGAGGGGGAGGGGCAGGGTGGGGGGGTAGTAATCTATGGATTAAACATATAAATAAATAAACATATAAATAAATAAAATGAATTTCGTTGCGTACACTGCATCCCCAAATGGGCCTGCCACCGGGTGCAGGGATCAACGGACCACGCCACCATCAAGCAGCCTCACACCCATGGGGGCCCTGCTGGGGGCCACCAAACACAGCTTCCGACTGCCTTTTCATGCCGGACAGACCGGCACGAAAAGGCAGTGAAAAGCTGCCATCGTACTCCCTCGGTCGCACAGAGGCGACCGGGGGAGTACTGGAGGATTTCCGGACTGTGGACGAGCTCTCCGAGCCTGTCGTCCGCAATCCGGAAATCTGAGTCGGATTCCTTCCCAACCAAGCCCATCGGAATGGCTCAGTCGGGAAGGAATCCGGCTGGCACTGACCGATTCGGGCAGAAGGGCTCCGAACATGGTTCAGAGACCTTCCGGCTGAAATCGGAATCGGCCCCTAAGTAGTTTTGAGTTACTTGAGGTTGTTAGTGCATGGCAGCCTAAACTACGCCAGCACAGGGAGAGAGGAAAACAGCGCGCATCATAGTAGATATGATGCACTTACTCAGCACAGTAGCATTGGTTGCTGTGCTGCATAGCTCGAAAATTTAGTAAATCTGCCCCTAATGTGATAGGAAGGGATAGGTGGGCATGCATACTAAATATTATTGCTTCTAAGTAATTGTGAAAGGCCATGGAGAGCGCACTTTGTGATATTCCAGCTACTATGTGCTTATAAAAAATAGGATTATCCCTGTATAAATGCCAGTCTCTAATTTCTTTATAATCTGCGACTTGTGACGCATACAGCCACCTATTATAAAGAAAAGACCTCAGAACTTAACTATTACAAGTCATCACAGCTGAGTTCTGACCTCGCAATGCATGCTGCCAGAGCCAGCAGCTGAGGTGAAAGTCAGGTCAGATCATGGTGTATAATAGAAGTGAAGCAGCTGTTTAAAGCAACGAAAATGGACCATTGCTTTTATTTCTTCTGTTCTATTATAATAGCTTACAATGACAAACTTAGAGAATATGTTTATTTTTTTTTTGCACTTTATAGATGTTTCTATACATTCTGAGCTACTGCATCTTTTTTTATACTGATCTGTATTCAACTGTTTCTAATATCTGTCTGCAACAAATACCTAACAGTTTTATGATGAGTCTAATTTTGCACTAAAGGTTTTATTTTTATTCTTCATGTTTGCAAATATGCTCGTTCTTTCATATGAAGGAGCTACACACCAAGGTTTTGAGTCATTTGTTGGCAAGGTGTTGGTGTCACCATGTATTATATGGACTAAAGTACCCCCTGGCATACATGATAAGGAAATTACAAGTCAAATCAGAGTTTGGCCTCGTTCCTCTGTGACTTGCAATATCCATATAATGTGCGGCAGGGAGTGCTTTATCTCTTATATTTGTGTAAGAAGCATGTCTTTAACAATGAGTCTAATTTATTCGTGTATTCTAAAATTACTCTACTGCTGATTCTGTATTTGCTGTAGTTCTCCCTCTGTTTGGTCAAACAGTGTAAATCTGACCATAAAAACCTCTCCTGGCACCTTCTTCTCTATTGTCTTGCCAAAAGCCACATTCTTCTCACCAATATACACACCAAATTTCCTATGAATATTCACTAATCACAAATCTATAGAATAAATCAGTTTTGAATCAGTTTCCCATTCACAAAAAGGAAATGTCTCAAAATTCTGAATCACTAGCTTGTCTATTTGCTATGCTATTTTGGCAGAACAACAATGTTACCCCTTTTGTACATGGCAACAGTTTCTTTTTGAAGTCACGTACCATTTTGTTACTGGTTTGTGATTTGCAAAACTTTCATACATTAGGCCTTTAGTCCAGCCCATGATTGCTGTGTTATTTCTAACCGTTTCTAAGGTGGGAAAGAGCCAAAGAGGAATTCTAGAATGCCCACAAAAGGACTCGCCGTTTACAGGGTTTTACTCCCTGTATAGTGCATTACTAATGGATTTAGCCAATTGTTGTAAATCTATCTATTTTCAATCAGAAAGTATGTTTATGAATAAAAACTGCTTTGTGAATTGTGCCCAATGAGTTTGGTAAAGTGGCATTGAGTGCAGATATGTTTAGTTCCAAGCATCCCTTAGAACTCATTCTTTATTTGCTGATGTTCCTGCTGACTTTCTCTTCCAGATCTCTTCCTTCTTCCTGGTGTTCTGAGCCTGGTTCAGCTGGTGGAAGATGTTGCAGAAGAACTGCAGAGATACTATTGAACATCTGGAGACAGTACCCCGAAGGGGAAGCAGACTGTAAGAAGGTAGTGCAAGGTGTTTTGAATCTTCAATAGTAAGAACAATGTCATAACCCCAAGTGTTTTGCAATGATATCCCATCTGTTTCGCTGAGTTGTTTTGCATTGATCTCAGTTAAAATGTGGAATATGTATATTCTAGTTTCAGGCTCAAACCAAAAATGTATGTCCTGATAATATTCCAACTGTGATGCTATGTTCTGATAATATTACAACTGTGATGCTGTGGCACCTAACCTTCCATCTGGATCACACACTACTCCTCAGTAACCGCCTGGGCTGTTCCTACAAAAATCAGAGCTACAATGTGAAATCTGGGACCTAGGTTTTTTTGGCCTCATATATAAGACCAGCCTGGAGATGGCTTTAAAATTTAGCAGTTCTTATCATCACTATCTAGTGTCAATATTTGTCTATTGCCATCCGTTCTAAGACTTCCTCTTGTGTATATAAAGCAGGAGCATGGTACAATGGGAATCATCAACAAGACATTTACAACAGGATCATGTTAATAAATGGCCTTTCCACTGGGGTAGTTGGCATATAAAAAGCGATATTTCAGTTGTCAATAACAATACCATGCTTAATGAAATTGGGTCCCTTGTCTTTCCATGCTTGGCATATTTACTTAAGAAATAATGTTGATACTGCAGTTTTCATCAGTGCTAAAATCTGCAGCTGTCTAAACATGTGGTAAGTCAGTGGAAGAGTAAACATCACAGGACATTTACCCCAAATATTTGGTAATACATTACCTTTCTGTAGCAAGGAGGTATCACATCAATGGCACTAATTCAGGTACAAATGGTGATATCTTCTCCACCGCATATACTCAAGAAACACAAGGACAGAGCCTAGACAATAATAGAGAACGGTTTGTAATATAGTGCAAGGTTGCCATATGGTGCAGTTTCCATTAGTTCTAAGATTTACTATTGTCGTAAAGAAATTGTTCACCCACTGGAAAGCTAAACTCCAACACAGCATTTACCACAGTATATTGCTTGTGAATGGTCTATTCAGTCTGGGTGTGCATAACATGCCAACATTGAAATTGCATTTAAAATGGGTAGGAATTAGCCCACTCATTAGGTTATGAAGAACCCTGACTCCTCAAGTTTAACTTAGGGCCAGATTTAGAGTTTGGTGGTCGAATATTTTATTTCCAAATGCAATAGGATATAATACACTAGTAATAAGGTAGATGGGATACCCAGCACTGTTGTGATCGAGGAACCTGTTTACTAAACTCTAAATTGGGCCCTTAGTTCCTCGAGGTTCAAAGGGACACATGCAGTACAAATAGTGAAATGTTTGTAGGAAAGTGTGGTCACCACATTTTGTTGACTGAGAGTACTGGCCTATTTGACTGACCATTGGGAGGTTGATAAACACCTCTCAGAGCATGGGGCTTGTCCCTTAAAACATGGTAAAAGTGGTCAGTTCTAATTGGCTTTCCTGCCTGTTTTCAAATGTGGTGAAAACAGAACCAGCAACATAAGGGCTTGTCACATGGGCTGCAGTATGCCCTAACTTAAAAAAACAATTTTTGATATGTTAAAACGCCTACTTACCAACTAGCATACATGGTGTACAAACTCTTAAAGTCTGTTAACTTTTACTATATGATAATTATGATGAAGATCTCCAGTTGTGGCACACAGACATCTTACTTCTTGAAACCCCGATTTTAATAAAACCTCTGAATCAGTCTTTCTCAGGCTGTACTCCTAGTTTGGAAGGCGAGCCTGCCTTTAATATAGCTCAAAGAACATCGGTGAAGGGTTGGTTGAGTTCTTAAGCAACCCAACTATCACAGTCATACTTGCTTTTTTTCATATGAAAGAAGATCACTTTACTAATACCACAAAATATATACTTATAGGCGCAGTAAAATAATCCTCCAAGATAAGCCAATCACAAAGAACAGATAAAGCAACTGAATGCCAGAAGGAATAAAGCAACTGAATACCAGAAGGAAAAACGGTTCAGCACTACACAGAAATATGTAATATTTCCGATGGGCTGTCTGGTACATAATACTGCTTGCTCATTAAAAAACACAGAGCATTGCAAGTAGCTGAAACTGTTGACAGCTGGTTGTTAGTAGTTGATAGTAACTGGCTGCAAAGACAAGTGATGGGATTATAAAACATTTTGGGCTGGAATGTCCTTGGTGCTATGTTAAGGCAGGTTATGAAAGTACGTCTGTGGTGGTGGTAATGTGTGACTAGAATTTGTGTGCATGTTTGTTGTGTAGCATTTTGTTGGGATGGTGATGTGTTCTGTTGTTTTATTTATTTGTTCCATGCAGCTGTGTTTGGGCTGCATGATTGCAATGTTATCCTGTTGAGTTGTTGTCAGACCTGTCATCCTTAGGGTGGTCTTACCTTAGACTTTTTTCCCTTTGCCTCAATGTTTGGCTTTTTGTTGGCCTTAGGACTGTGAGCACTTTACCACTGCTAAGCAGTGCCAAAGAGTATGTGCATCTCCCCTAAACATAATGAAAATGTTGTATCCATGATTGGTATATTTGAGATACTGGTAAGTTGCATGTAAAGTGGTATACTATATATCCAGGGGCAGTACTTCAAATGTTACTAGTGGGCCTACAGCACGAATTGTGCCTCCCACAGAAGTAGTCTTTCAAACCTGTCTCAGGCCTGCCATTTCAGTGCATGTGTGGGCAGTTTATTGCCACTTAAAATTGGCATTTAAAACTGCTTGCCAAGCCTTGAACTCCCCTTTTGTTGCATACAAGTCACCCTAAAGTAGGCCCTAAGTAACCCTAAGGACAGGGTGCTATGTAAGCTAACGGTAGGACATTTACTTTTATATTTTGCATGTCTGGTAGTGACAAATATCCTACTTAGTTTTTTACTACTGTGAGGCATACCTCTCCCATAGCCCAGCACTGGGAATTTCTTAATACACTTTTAAGGTGTAATTCCTGTTAAGAGAGGAGTAGCCTTTTCATGTTTCATATCTTTGGAATGGTAATGATAGATACATCCTCCTTACTGGTGTAGTTGGATTTAACATTACTATTCTAGGAATGCCAGTTTTAAAAAGTGGATATGTCTCTGCACTTACTGCTATGTGTCTGAGAGCCTGTCTCCAATACACGTCTGGGGTGGGTGACAGCTACACTTTGTACATTCCCTCTAGATAGCCACAAACACAGGAAGGCGAGGCATTCGGTGTACTCATCTGCATTATGATCAGTCTCCCTGGGCAGGAAGGAATGGCAGGGGCTGACACTTACTCTTCAATAGGTAGTGTCCTGTCTACACACTAAGCACTGATTTACCCCAACAGATAGCCTGGCAGACAGGACTAGGCTGAAAGGGATCGTTGTTCACTTTAGAGAGCTGCTTTGAAGTCACACCCTACATCAAAGGCACTTTTGTGTATAAGTGTTTGGGTCACTGACCCCCCTAAATCACACACTTCTGGATCTTGAAGTGAACCTCTGTCAGAAGCTGTGCTGTGCTACTTAAAGTACTCAACTGGACTACATTTCTGGAAGTACTACTTTTCTGCTTATTGCCCTGCTGCCTGCTGCTCCCTGACTCTGCTAAAGAAGAGCTAAACTCTTCCTTCTCGCCAAGTGATCTCTAAAGGCTTGCTGGCTTGGCTCCTGTTTTCTGAAGTCTCAAGGACATAAAAGACATCCAGAGATTCTGCTGGTGCTGCTGGATTCTGCCTTCTGTGAGTCCTACCCTTGCTTGAGGTGCGCTATCCAAGTTCGAGGCCTCAGATGTGGATTCTGCAGCTATTTTGCTACTACATCGACGCATTGTCACCTGTGCGCCAATCAGAATGGCGCATCACCTTTTGACACTGATTCAGAAGCTGTTCGACATTGGATCTACGATGAGCATGGCTCGACTACGATGCATTACCTTCACTTCAGCAAGGCTCGATATCAGCACAGTGAACCGACAGTGTGGAAAAGATCGATGCATTTTGCCCTCAGGCATCGACGATTTTCTCCATCCAAGGTACTTTCTCAGCAGATCCTGTGTGGGTCCTGTAGCCTGCCTGCCCTCCACCGTGGTCTAACTGAAGTGTGTATTTGCACCAGTCCCTCGCAACCTCAAGTAACGTTTTGACCACTTGTGATTTCTAAGTAATGTTTTTGCAATTATTCTTAAAAAATTCAGATCTTGACTTCTACTGATTGGATTTTTGCCATTTTGTCTTGTTTTACTCACATAAATATTCTTTAATTTTGTCTTAACCTGTGTGGAGTCTCTTTGTGGTGCATTCACTGTTTTACTGTGTGTCTAAGTTGCCCAAATTGCCTCTTTAGATAAGCCTGACTGCTCTTTGCAAAGCTACCAGAGGCTAAGCACAGGTTATCTTTTAGCGTGTCGCTAGCTTACCCTTACCATAATGGTGGTTCCTGCCTGGCCTGGATGCATACCTCAGTCAATTAGGAATCCAAGTTGTAACAGTTATTCAGTCGTTTTTGTGTTGTATTCTGTGTTGCCTGTTTTGCTGTGTTCAACCCTTTTATGTTTTATTTGCATGGGTTTCAGAAATTGGATTATTAACTTGGGAGGGGGTGATGCCTACGTACTTAATAAATAAAATCTGTCTAGGTCAAAATACAGGTCTTTGAGAATCTTTGCTCAACCTTTGATAGCTAAGCCATAAGCAGAAGGCAATTCTGAGTGTAGTGTGTTTAAAGTTTAAGCAGTATCAATTTTGAAGTCCAGAACACAGGATGATATAGCTTCCCATTCAGTTTAGAACAATAGAGAAAAATGTAATGAGCAAACAGCCATCTAAATCATTCAAATTCAATAAGTGGACTAGAATATTTATACATATTTGTTTTGTGCAACTTTGTTGTGGTATTGATATGTTGGGGTTATTTTTTGCAATCATGCTTTTGTGCTGCATGGTTGCAATGGTTTGCTGTTTAGTTATACATTGGTTGCTGTGTTGTAGTCTGTTTTGTATGTTTTGTTATGTTTTAATCTTTTATGTTTTCATTTGTAAGGTTGTCCGAATTTGAATTATTAATTTGGAAGTGGGTAACCACTACTTTCTTAATAAATAAAATCTGGTTAGGCAAGAATGCAGTTCTCGGAGAATCCCTGCTCAACCCTTGACAGCCGAGGCACAAGCAGCAGGCAATCCTTAATGCAGTGTGTGTTAAGTTCTATCAATGCCAACGTTGAAGCAAGAACACAATAAGGCTCACAAACTGATTTAGAAAAATGGAGAAAAATGTAACTAGTGAACAGCCACAAAACTCATACAAATGTGATAAGTGGACCAAAGATATGAATTTTTAAATTTGCAATCAGGGATGCAGGTGGCAGAATTCTGAAGGTACTTCTCCACCCAGAGGTTTTGCAGGCTTATACTTCCAAATAACCCAAGAATATTGGTCAGCACTTATCCTAGGATGATTGGTACGAATAGCATTGGATCTGGTGTTTATGCTCTTGGAGTTGGACTTTGGCCTAGCTCTCCATTGCTTTTGCCAAGTTAAGTATACTACAGACAGGAAGTTTCTTGTAACATTTGGCAGCCAATAGTTGGTCACCATATTGGGCTGTGTGACAATTGATGAAATTACATATGAACACTGTAGGGCCTCTTTTCTCCTGTATCCTTAGTATTGTTGTTTTCAGTGGCCCCTTCATATCAGGGCATGTGGTTGAAATATTTCCTTGCTTTTGGCATTTTATGGGTCTTTGAAAGTGTCAAAACAAGCCGTTCTTATGCTGCTATCTTCTATTTCCTTCTGGGGTGTTAATGATGCATTGAAAGACGTTTCAATGGAGAAAATCTTCATAGTGAGTGATGGACGACACTGGAAGGCAGGTGTCCCTGGCTTCTGTGTCAATTGGTAATTAAGAATGAAATATTGTTTACATATTTCTGGTGAGGGCCTTTACTGTAATCTTCTCCTATTTTTTTTTGTCAAATCTGTTTATCAGCATTTTATATATTTCAGGATGCAGTACAAGATAAACAACCAATGTATCGTGACATTCCGGTCTTACCGGTTCAACTTTCAAGCCTCTCAATTCAGCGTAAAGTGAAACCATAAAGCCGCGCTGGCAATGTCTCGTAAGCAAAGTAGATGTACTCAGGGCTGACTAGTACAGGTGGGGCCCTCTTCGGCGCCCGAAATGTTGTTCACGTCTATCTGTTGACACAGCCTTGCACATTAGCATAACTGTGAGGTGGATCCTTTAACTATGGATGCTCGCCTAGAAATGACATTACTCTAACAGTTATATAAAAAAGAGAACTTGAACAATAGCGGCAAAACACATACATCCAAGCGTACCGATCCACCTACCCCCCTCCCCGCCCCCCCAGGCGCCCACCCCCATGTGCAACTACATCTGTGGGCAGGTGTGTATCCCAGGCTTGCGTGTCTAAAGTCTAGAAGCGTGCATGACAGGACATCCGGACAGGAAAGCACCCCATGTTGTGTTCTAGCCCCAGGCCGTTTGCCTAAGTCATTTCAGCAACCTAATCGCCGACTCCTCCCAGCAACTGCAAGGCCTTAAGCATGCTCTCCCATTGTTCCGCCATGGGTTCTTTTAGAAGCCCCGTCGTTTCCTTCCTCCGTATGGCTATCTATTCTGCCCGGGCCCACGCCTGAAGGGAAGAGACCCATGCCTGCGCAGCTGGCGGTTCGGGCGCTTTCCATTGCCTCTTGAGGAGACTCTTCGCCTCCACCAATCCCAGGTCTAAGAAGCGGGAAGATGCTTTATCTTTGGGCGACCACTTGAAGTGGTGCAAGATGTACTCCGGCCAGGTAAAGGGAATGATACGGCCCGTGCACACCCCAAGCACTTCATGTATCATATTCCAATAGTCCCCCAGTTTAGGGCAGTTCCATAAGAGGTGGATAATTCCTGCGTCCAACACATCACATCTGGGGCAGGACGCGTCTGATCGGTGGAAGTACCTATTGATTAGTTCAGGTGTAAGATAGGCTCTGTGGACGATGAATAGTTGTATATGGCGAAAGCGCATGTTGCGGGGTATGCGCATCAGGCTTTTAAGGACTCTCTCCCATTCCTTATCAGTCAGCGCCCTATCCAAGTCTCGCTCCCACTTGCCTCTAAGCGGAACCAAGCTGATCTCTGTGTGGGCTCTTAGCGAAGCGGCAAACCAACGGACCAGATGCCTGCCCCTCCCCATAACATGCAGATATTGCATGGTTAAATGTTGGTCAGGCTCTGTCGCCATGTCTCCCCATCTAGCCGTCATATGTGCTACGAGCGAGCGGTGCAGCAGGAACCCCCCAGGAGGCAGCCCATACTCAGATAGCAGTGCCTCGTAGGCTACTAGTGCTTCATCTCTGAAGAGATCCCCCAGTGTCTGGATATCAGCCTCTTTCCACTGCTCCAGCATGAGGCGTGTGATAGCCCCTCCACCCCCTGGCGAGCCCTCCAAGGGTATGGCAGGCGCATATGGGAGTACCTTTCAAGTGAGGAACATGGCTCCACGAAAACATTTGTATGCCACCGCCAGCAGTAGCGGAGCGGGTTTCTCAGGTGCCGTCAGCGGGTGAAAGAGCTTGGGGACATGGCACAGAGAGTACGGTGGCTCAATCGTAGCAGTGTCTTCCCTACCCCTATCCGCCAACCAGCGGGCTACCCATTGCAGCTGCGCAGCCGAGTAGTAATGCTCAAAACAAGGGGCGGCTAGTCCTCCCTTGTCCGTTGGCAGAAACAATTTCATCAGCGCTAGTCGGTGTCAAGACGCGCCCCAGATGAAGTCCCGCAGGACCGCTTTGAGAAGAAGGGGGCCGGGACAAATAGTGGTAGATTGACAAAGTAGTAGAGGAGCCTGGGAAGCATGACCATTTTGGCAAGGGCTACTCTGCCTGTAATTGTCAATGGGAGCATGGACCAAAAGTTTATCTGAGATCTGAGTGCTGTCACCGCCCGCCCCAGGTTTCCGTCGAACAGGTCCGCTGGCTGTCGGTAGATCTGGATCCCTAGGTACTTAAAAGTATCAGCCTGCCATTGGACTCTCGTGCCCCCCAAGCAGTACTCCGGGTCCTCCACCCCACTATTAAACGCGTACAAACAGGATTTGGCCACGTTTACCCGGAGACCCGATACTTCTGCGAACCGACCCAGCAGTTGGGCCAGCTGTGCCGGTATGCTGTGCACGTCGCGTTCAAACACCAGCAGGTCGTCAGCGTAAAGGGAAACCTGGTGTATCGCGTCTCCCAGGGGGATACCCGCATCTAAGGTCTGCCTCATCGCCGCCGCCAGGGGTTCTATCTCCAGCGCAAACAGTAGGGGCGACAGGGGACAACCTTGCTTGGTGCCCCTGCCCACCGCCACCGCATCTGATATGTAGGGGCCCAACCTCGCCCGTACTACAGTATTTTTGTAGAGGAGGTCGACCATCTGTAGAAAGTCCACATCAAACGCGAAGCGCTTCAGCGCCTCAGCCAAGTATCACCATTCCAGGAAGTCAAAAGCCTTTTCCAGGTCGAGTACCTGGCATCCCGCCCTGGGCCATGTCTCTGTTGCCTCAGCTGCTATACGAAAGAACCGCCTAAGATTCAAAGATGTAGACCGTTCCGGCACAAATCAGTTTTGATCGGTATGCATAACGTGCGGAACCATCAGCCTTTCAGCGAGCAGTTTTGCTAGTATTTTGTAGTCGACATTGAGCATTGCCAATAGCCTGTATGAGCTCAGTGCCGTTGGATCCCTGTCCGGCTTAGGCAATGAGACCAGAAAGGCCTCCCGCATGGACGGGGGGAGTGAGCCCTCATCAATGGCTTCGTTGTACATGTGAAGGAGTAAGGGCGCCAGCGTGTCCCTGTAGGCCTTATAGTACTCTGCAGGCAGGCCATCAGGCCCTGGTGTCTTCCCGGTTGCCATCACCTGTATCGCATCTCCCACCTCCTCCAGCGTGAGGGGTGCATTAAGGGCGCCCTGATGTTCCTCTGAGACCGCAGGTAAGGTGACCATGTCCAGAAAACTTTCTAGCGCGTGTCTGGGACCGGTTCCGCAAGCCTTGTATAGTTGTGTGTAGTGTCTAACCAGAGTACAGTGTATCTCGCGCTGCGTGTATACCACCTCCCCCTCCGCCGTGTGAAGAGCGCCGATTGAGGCACTCCGGCCTTCCCTTTGAATCAACCAGGCTAGTAGTCGGCCAGCCCTATCTGCCCTGGCGTGTGTTCGAGCTGTGTGTGCCGCGTAGTTATGGCACCGCAGCTGTTCCATAAGGGTTGCATGTTTGGCGCGCAGGTTGCTCAGAGTGCGTGCGTGTTCCCCGGCCCCCTTACCCTCCCTCTCGTACTGTAAGAGCTCATTTTCCAAGCACGTGAGGGGGATGGACAATGTTTTGCGTATGTTCCACGAGACCCCCATGCAGTGCCCCAGGATGGCTACTTTGTGCACGTCCCATTCCATCGCAGCACTACTTGCAGATCCCTCATTAATCTCAAAGTAGTCGAGGACAGCAGTGCCCAGCGAGGATCTGAACTCGGGATCCTCAAGCGCAGCAGTCTGCAACCTCCACGTAGGCACTGGCGAGCGGTCTGCCTCCCAACTGAGACTATGCCGTAGCGGGTTGTGATCGGAGTGTGTGCTCCCTAATATTCTGATTTGGTGAGCAAGGGGAGCAGTGACTGGGTGCCAATTATTCGGTCTAACCGGACATGCAGGTTATGCACTGAGGAGTAGTATGAATACACCCTATCCGCGGGATGTTGCACACGCCACAGATCTTGTACCTCCCAGTGTGTGAGCCAGTCTCTAAACGCTTGCGCATTGGACGCCACCGTCATGGCTCGGAGTGGGGGGAAAGAGCAGTCCAGTCCGACATCTAGTACCATGTTAAAGTCCCCACCTAACAACCAGGGGAGGCCAACATACGTGTGTAGGACTTGGTTCAGCGCCGCTAGGAAGGAGGGCTGGTCCGAGTTCGGGGCATAGAGTGATCCCAGCAGGATTTCCTGACCGTTTAACTTTCCTCTCAGTAGGCAATACCGTCCCTCTGGGTCTACTTTTGTGTCTGTGCAAATGAATGGAACACCTGCCCTTACCCATATCAACGAGCCGCGTGTGTGCGCAGAGAAAGTGGTGCCGTGTATTTGTCCCCGCCAACGGCTGCGGAGTTTATCTAGCTCAACCTGCGTCATGTGTGTCTCCTGGAGAAGGGCGATCTCCACCCCATGCCGCTGCAAGTAGGAGAAGACCGAATAGCGCTGTGACGGTGTGTGCATGCCTCGGATATTCCACGTCAGTATATTAGTGTATGTCATGTGCCTGTTTAAGTCGGTGTCTCTCGTTGCCTGGGGAGCGCCTCCCGGAGGGGTGGTGTACAGCAGTTGGGTGGAGGGAGGTCAGTGTGCCGCATATAAAACAGGAAACAACAAAAAAGAACATTTAAACTAAAAGGGCGAGGCCCCGATGGGGCGTTCATCCAAACTTCAGTACATCCACCCTCAAGAGAGGTGGGAGGTCAGCGCTGCGGCTGTTTGGGTGAGTGTGTTGCCAACAACCCAACCGAAGCCTGTCCCAATCTCGGACCCCGAATTATCAAAAAGCGCAAAGGGGATCTAGCGCGGGCAGGCGCATAAGGCCTGTGCGGGCCAACTTGGATGGAGCCCAGGAACCGAGCAGGTATCGAGTGCTTTCCGGTACTGGTTAACAGACATGCTCACATGCACCTGGCCAATTGTCCACTAGTGACAGCATGCGCATACATGCCAGGAGACCCCTTCCCCCCTTTCCGAGACAGAATCAAGTACATCACTTGTGCATAAAGGATACATTGAACATTGTATTCAGGGGTAGTGGCCCCTACTGGGCCTATGTGGACCAATAGTCCTTCACATAAGTTGGTCAGCTGCTTGAGGCGTCACCACCGGCATGTTCATATCTTCGGAGAGCACCGTTGACGGGGACGAGGAGCCACTGGTGACTAGTTCTCTGCACAGCTAGGAGTCCAAGCGACCTGCATCATTCACTACTCCTAAGGTCGCAACTGGATCAAGTGCTTCCTGTCTTTCCAATCTCCCCTTCTCTGGGCTGGGCCCGGCAGCCCCCTCTCCTCCGACGTCTCCTCGATCGCTGCTCCTGCCATCCGCCTTCCTCAGAGCTCGCGGGCCGCGCCCCTGTCGACTGACCTGCCTCCTCTAACCAGTCCCAGACATCTGATGGAGCATCGAAGAATCGGGCGCCGTCCCTCGAGATTACGCGGAGGCGGGAGGGGAACAGCAGGGAGTAGGGTCACTCGAGCTCCCTCAGCTTCTTTTTCACCGCCATGTACGTGCTCCTTCGTCTCTGCACTGCTGCCGTGTAGTCCGGAAAAAGCATCACTCGACTGTTTCGCACTGTGAGGTCTTCCAATTTCCTAGTCTCCCGCAGAACCACATCTCGGTCACGGTAGTTTAGGAGCTTGAAGAGGAACGGACTAGGCCGGGTTCCAGGCTTGGGCGCCCGCGCAGGTACCCTGTGCGCTCTTTCAACTGTGAAATGTGGAGACAGCAGTCCCGGGGGTAAGATCTCCTGTAACCAGCTCTCAGTGAACCGGCCTGGGTCTCTCCCTTCTTCGCCTTCTGGCAGGCCAACCACCCGCACGTTGTTGTTCCGAGAGCGCCCTTCCGCATCCTCAATGCGGTCTTTCAGTACGTGCATTCTGTCCATAATATCCTGGAGTGCTGCGGTATGTGTTTGCACCACCGGTTGTAGTTCCAGAAGCGATTGTCACTGTGTGGCAACCAACTCCGTCAACTTGCAATGGTCAGTATTTAAGAGGGTAAAGTCTGAGGTGACCATATCTATTCGGGCCTCCAGCGACGCTTTGGTTTGTTCCAGTGTATTTCCAATGCGTTCCACCGCCGCCAGCACTGTATCCATCTTGGCAGCTAGGGCTGCGGTCAGCCCCATGCTTCCACTCTGATGCCCGTGGGGTGAGCCAGGGTCGTCAACTGCGTGTTGCCTCTGTTGGGATTTGTCTCTGAGTCTGCCCATTGCCATTTACACAGCTGCGTCTACGCGATTGGCGTCTCCTGTCCGCAACACGGGCGTCTCTTATGGCAACTCCTCTGTACCCCTTTGTCTTCAGGGGGGACTCCCTGGCTCTCACTGTACTGGTCGCTGTGCGCAGATCTCCACCTGCGCTTGTCTCTTACTTAGAGTCTCTGTGCGGTGCTGTCGTGCAGTCACAAATGCGGTAGGCGCGTTCAGGTCAGAAACATCCAGCGGCTCCCTTGCGCACAACTCGGGCCTCGTTTCTGGAGGGACTAACCCTCTGTGTGGGCAGGAGCGGCAATGCTCGTCCAAAGGTGGCGCCCAACGTTCCCCGGTTTCGGGCGTGCTGTCACAGACCCGGGTCTTCGCTCCAACCTGGTGCCCTCACCGGCGTCTGCTCACTATGCTAGCTTGGTCTATGAAGCCTCTTTGCCAGGGATTTATTAAAAGCGGTGCCCAGTCTGCACCGGGGCAGACGCTAGTGCTCGAGTCCTGCCGCACTCAATGCAGGGCCCCGGTGTTAGAACGGTGCTGCTTGCTGGCTAACTCTGGGCTCGCCGGCGGCTATCAGGCTTCCAGGGTGCCACCCCTCTCAGCAGCGGAATGTCTGTGGGGCTCCACTGACCGCCCCTCAATTCGCCCCTGCGCTCCTCACAGCCCTACCACAGCCGTTTCATGTGTCTCTAGGCGGCCCTCCCTCTTCAAGCGCCAGTGTCTCCTCAGGGCCTCCCGGTCCGCCCACGGTCCCGCTCCTTACCGGCCCGCAGCGGTGCCTCATGCCGCAGCCTATCTCCTCTCCAGGGCCTGCTGTTGTGTGGGCGGGCGTGTCCTCAAAGCCCCCTGGGCCCCATACACTTAGGGACAACACTGTGGTGGTCCGGACCGCCCCGCCTTCGGTCCGCTCGCCTTGGCCCCCTCCGCTCACCTTCGGTCTTGCTCTGGGCCTCACTTCGGGAGTCCGACTGTGGTAGTGGCCGCCTGCACCTTTGGGTCACGGAGCCACCAGCCTCACCCGCAGCGCCCTTCCGTCAGACGTAGCTGGGCGCCAGGGTTGTGAGTGGTGCCCAGTACCCCTCTCCTCAGAGCTCCGTACACTCGGGGGCAGCGATGCAGCATTCCAGGCCGCCCCTCCTCCAGTCCGCCCTCCCTTAGTAGACGGCTCCGTTTCTCAGGCCGTGCGGACCGTCGCTTCTCGCCTCCGGCTTTGCTCCGGGCCGCTCTCCAGAGTCCTCGCTGTGCTGCCCAGCTTTGGGTCACGGAGCCCACCAGCCTCACGAGCAGCGTCCGACCTCCAGATGCAGCTGGGAGCCCGGGTTGTAAGTGGCGCCCAGTACCTCGCTACTCCTCCGCGGAAGCTCCGGGCTTCCCAACAATCGCCTGGCCTCAGCGGGGTTTCGAGCCTTTCCGCGGGAGGGACGCTCCTCTGTTATGTGTCGCTTATCATCACCTTTGCAGCATCCAACATGAGTGCGCCGGTCTTCCCAGGCTCTGTGTCAGCTCCCGCACCAACTCAACAGTGCACAGGTATGGGGTCGCTTCCAGAGATAACTTACAGGATAATATAGGAGTCTGGGCGACGGAGCTCTAGCTAAGCACATCCACCATGTTGGCTAGCTGGCCACGCCCCCCTACTGTAATCTTCTCCTATACTTGACAACAATTTAGAGAGTTCATAGACACAATGTTCGATACATGTGGGACCACAACCTGCTCATTCTCTGTACACTGGGACCACACTTACCATCATTTCATACAGCTTCTTCTACATACATTTAGTGGGATGATGCTTTGGTTAACTGTGGTCTGAAAATTATATGAATACAATTGAACCATGCCCTTTCTGCAGGTTAATTCACAGATTATTGCCTGACTTTTTGCGGTTCCCTCTGACAAGAATTGTGGTTGTTGCCTGAGTGGTGCTTCTACCCCTTTTAACCAGTGATCGAATATTGTACAAATACTTTTCAGTGGATATTTAAATTCGCTAACACAAAAGAGAGAAAGATGTCAGATGATTAGAATAGCACATATAGTACAAAGCCTATACTCTACTATAGCTGATCATGTGTCATGATGCTTACCAAATTGTATATTTATTTAATGTTCTTGCCTTGATGTTTTATTTTTATGTTTGATATATATATTTGTTGCTGTTGATGGTTTCGTTTTGTTGTCGTAGTATTTACCATTTCTGAGAAATCCCCTTTGTATTTTCTTTTTGGCTGTTACACAATGTCTATAGATAGACACTGACTACAGAGAAAGAGTACCAAGTCAATCTAGTTTGCTAATGTAAGACATTGAGGAAGCAACACAGAATGTGCAAGTGGCTTTAGACCTGTCCTACATTTGGTCATGTACTGTGTTCACTTTTAAACTACTCAAATAAGACAAGTACACAATTCAGCCACTCAGCTTATGCTTACTTTGCATTTCCCCAAATAAATCCTATCTTGTCAGTCTTCTCTGTAAAACCCTAATGCTATAGTTTGTTTACCATATGGAGAGGTGGTGACTGAACAATATCACACCATTAACAACATTCTCCATGTGGCTCTCAGTACAATGATCTTGTAAACTATTTCCCAATATACAGTACACTGTGTAGACACAGTCTGCACACAGATAAACTTCTCAAACAGTAGTGTCTAAGATATTCAAGAACTATATATTAGGATTATAGCGATTTTAGTTGATAGATCATTTGGTTTTTATCCTAGGCCTCAAATATAATCGATGATTTGAAATATCCAAAATAGTCTCAGAACTGTACAGTAAACATGTGGTCAACATTAAAGGATGGTTGAGTGGTGAGGGATGTAAATCCTATCTCAGATTTTTCTAGAGTAATTCCACTTTCCATCCTTGTCTCTTGAGTCCAGAGTATGTTTAGGCTGAGCCTTTCATTAAAATGGGAAGGAGACAAGGATTGTCTAGAAAGAAACAAGTCTTTCAGCATATGCAAATAGTAAATAGTCAGGCAGTATGCTTCCGGAGATGATGCCTTGTTAGCAAAATCCAAAGAGTTGGCTTTAAATGTGGCTCCATTACTCACACAGTACTGTTGCTACAATTTTCAAATCTAGAATAACTCATCTCCTCTTCACTGACTGTTATTTTTCTCTTTTCCTCCACATGTGGGTAGCAGGAGTTGATGTTTTACCCACATATTGGTTTCCAAAGTGGCAGCAATTATATTTTATGTTAAAAAAGATCCTAGTATTCCTGTGGTGCCTGTAGTTAATAGGTGGGTATGGTGCGTCTCGAGTATTGTATGAAAATATGTTGAAATTATATATTTTTGTGTAGTTGTCTAAATGGTAACTATACACTGCATTATCAAAAATAAACCCGCTGTTCTAACGAGCAACAAAAGCATCAAAAAATGTATGCTAGAGAAAAGCAACCGATACTTTTTCTGTAACATTAATTCTTCTTATGGTTTTGTCTCCTCTCATGCCTCAATATGCAATTACTTTATAAAAAAGAGGAAGGAACCCACACTTCATAACATTTCACACCATTCAATTTAGGATGAAAGGATAAACAAAACTTAATATGTTTATCTTGGCGATTAGTTGCGCCGTTTTATTCATCAATTTTATCAAAAAGCAACTTTTGATGGATATTATTTAAGTCAAGAGAAATACCACTGTCTTACACGTACTGACCATGACTGTCGTGATGCCTAATCTTTGCAACACAAAACTTAGATCAAAATACGTAACAACACAACAACTTAAATCAAAATACATATAAATTGTGAAGACATGTAACTAATAAATAATGTACAAAAAAGTGATACCATTTCACAAAAAAGGGGAAAATGTCAACGTATTTTTCCGTAACATCATTATGAGCACTTAATCACAAAAGACAATATTTGACCAAAAAGCAGCCTTTCAATGAGTCTGCATGAAAACAAAACAACCTCTCGGTAGAAATGTTAGTAGGCTTTAAATTCCTAAATGTTTTATCTATTTTTCAAGACTTAGGACTTGATCCTGTTCGTCTACGCGTTTCGAGTTTGGGAGATTTCTTCTCAAACTCTCTTCAGGGCCAAATGAATTCTTTTCCCCGTTCCTTAAACCTACTGGTAAAAACACAAACAAATTGTGGACACTCGTTATAAATTGCTCCCCTCAACCTGCTCCATCCTTCTCCTATGTACAACTTTTAAAATGAAACATACCTCTGGGGACTTGAGGTAAGTTCAGTTCATCCAAACCACTTAGATGGATTTGTCGAGTCTGTGCGCTTTTCTAAAAAAACACGGGATTTTACATAAGGTGCTGATTGTATAAACTTATTTTGCAAATTGAATTAAAGGTAGAAAAAAGACCAAATTTCTCATACCTGGATATAAGGTAAGAGGAGAACCAGATTTATGCTGCAAATTTCTGTTTTGAAGTTGTGCCACTCGTTTTTCACATGATTCGCTGCAAGTAAAATAAGCATATTACTCGTATTATTTTAATGATGTTACGGAAAAATACGTTGACATTTTCCCCTTTTTTGTGAAATGGTATCACTTTTTTGTACATTATTTATTAGTTACATGTCTTCACAATTTATATGTATTTTGATTTAAGTTGTTGTGTTGTTACGTATTTTGATCTAAGTTTTGTGTTGCAAAGATTAGGCATCACGACATTCATGGTCAGTACGTGTAAGACAGTGGTATTTCTCTTGACTTAAATAATATCCATCAAAAGTTGCTTTTTGATAAAATAGATGAATAAAACGGCGCAACTAATCGCCAAGATAAACATATTAAGTTTTGTTTATCCTTTCATCCTAAATTGAATGGTGTGAAATGTTATGAAGTGTGGGTTCCTTCCTCTTTTTTATAAAGTATTCGGGCCCTTACCCCACTTCTGTCCACATGGGCCAAACTCTTTTTTGAAAGTCAATATGCAATTAGGCATTAGATTTCACATTTGCATCACGCATGCATACCCAATAGAAAAGTTTAAACTTAAACCTATTTGCAGATCAATGACACAATATTGTGGTTCCTATACTTCTTCTGGAAATGAAAAAAATATCGAAAAACTATATAAAATTGACAGTAATATTGTCCAAAAACATTCAAAAATATTGTTTTTCTAAAATGTATGCAGTTTAAAGGAGAAAAGTTAAATATTGTGATATATAAAACTAATGTAAAGTAAATACATTCCACTACTATATGCAGCTGTCCACGATAACACTTTTAAGCGAGTCCTTGGTGTAAGTATTTTAATTATATCAGTGTTTTGTCGTACACTTCTATTCGTTATCAAGTTCCCAGATCATACAAATATGTACTTTCCGTCTTGATGCAGCCAACGTGTGTTTCACTCTTAAATAGCTTGAAAGCCTAGGGCTGTAATAAGGATATGTGAGAAATAGCTGAAGTTCTTTTGTTAATGTTTAATTCTGCCCTGTTAGTAGGTGCCATAATATAGGTGAGTACACTGCACTTCTAAAACACTGTACTTTAATTTATCTTTAGACTTCGTGAATGTGTTTGTGCGTTGTGAGTGATTATTCTATTGGAAAGTGCAAGACAGTAAATAAAATTTATTCTGCGGTGCTATTCCTAATCGGTACGGACATGCACTGGCAAGGTGTGCTGATATAACATTTTTGACGATACCTTATTTTTTCATGAGTTATAAGTTCAGTTTTTAGGTATCTAGAGTTGATTACACCATCCTGGAATTATATATGTAGCAGCATGTTACCTCGTTATTATAGTATTGTCATGGAAATGAGTCATATGCATACAGATTTGATGATTTTACCTTTGTCTCTTTGAATATGTTACGTGTCATATTGATTGTATTCTAGTAAAGACAGTTGTAACAAATATTATTGCACAAACAAAATTTCACTAATACCATTAAATGAAAACACAAAAAATATATATAAAATGTATTAATAATTAATTGCAAATTCGTCGCGCGGTGAAAACCTTTTTATTCCCTTAGTTTGTAACACTTGTTTGTTTTTAGTTTAGTTGTGTTGTGCAGCTGCCTTGTCGGGCGCCAGGACGCTCCTTGGCTGGAGCATCTGTGCGCCAAATAAAAACGCATAACATAACATAACATAACATAACATGAATACATTATATATAAGCAGGCACGGCCCGTGCCGGGCGTTGTACTGGAGCTGTGACGTCAGGCAGGGGAGGGTCAGGGTGGGGGGTTGTAAAATGCGGGATATGGACCATTGGAGGTAAGTACCGATAAAAATAAATACAACGAATTTCGTTACCCACGCTGCATCGCCAAATGTAATGCAGCGTGGGCAACGAAATTTTTTTTATTTTTTTTTATCACTTACCTGTAATGGTCCATATCCCGCATTTTACAACCCCCCACCCTGACCCTCCCCTGCCTGACGTCACCGGACCAGTATAACGCCCAGCATGGCCGTGCATGTATATAAGTATCAATTAATATGACATATTTTCATATTTTATATTTATTTCCCTCCACATACTCATCTAAAAAAATAACACTGCATTAAAAAATACATCTGCACTAAACATATATAAACTAAGATACATATTAAAATAAATAAAATAGTGCAACAAATACACAATAATTAATAAATTAAGTAGTTTACGTAATTAATAATCAAATAATATTTAATTTTAAAACAATGAGCATTAAATTAAAATGTAATTAATTTTATTTAAATCCACACCCCATTTCTGAACAAACACAGCAAACATCAAACGGCAACTATATTATTAAATAAATACTTTAGTATTAAACTATTTACATTATTATAATCAGTTAAATAATTAATTAACATTTGAAAACAAATTTACGATCATTTCTAATATTTATATGTTAATTGACTCTCCATCTTATACCCCTACAAACCCAACAACCCACTGCTAAAATATAACTCACTGTGACTAATAATAAAACAAAAATTTTAATTTACATTTTAAATTGGAAATATAATATAACACTTAAAACATTGCATAATTAATGAGCAACCCAAAAAATATTTAGCAAAAAAACAAATTAACATTATATAAAAAAAAATTGAATTCAAATCTCATCCCACCCTAGCCCCCTACAAACCCAAACACCTGCTACAACACTATAATTTACTAATAGCATATAAAAAAATACAAAATCATTTAAAATTCCAAACTGTTTTATAAAATCAATAACAGTTAAACAATAATATGAACATATACATTAATATATTAACTAAAACACATTAAAATTGTTTACAAAAACAATATTTTAACAACTATTGCCCTGATTGCAATGTCGAACGGACGCAACACCGTTGCAGTCTAGAACTTACTGACCATAGGTCAGCGGTTCCAACCGCCGGATTTAGATGTGTCCGCCCTATGGGCGGTCGGAAACATCCATTCCCCAATGGCAGCTTATGCGGCGGGTGGAAAAGGCCTTCAGCACAAGCTGCCATTGCCATCAAACATCCTTGAACCATGTGGTGCCACCCAGGCCCAATGCGGAGGGCCAGGGAGCATGAGGGCCCTGCTAGGGGCCCCCAACTGCACATTTTGAGCCCGTCGGAAGCACATCAGAAGCAGGTTTCAGTCCAACCGCCGTCATCCTAATACAGCGGTCGGTCTGAAACCTATTTTGTTAGCCTCAATATTACTGAAAACATAATTAAAAACAAACATATTCTTGAAAATGATATTGTTTGCCAAACAAATGTTATCTTTGACAACAATATCTATACCAAGATATTTTTATCACAATATTTTTTTCCGATATTTATGTTTTGTGATATTTTAAAGTTGATATTTTGTCCAAACACCCCAATTGGCTTTTCCTGTGTTGTTAAGCAAGGTAGTTGTCATGTGTTAGGATATTGTCAAGTCTAATAAGAGTGAAGCATTGCTTTCCTTTGATCAGAAATCAAATACTAGTTGGTCTAACTTCCTACATGTTTTCTATAAAACTGTTAGCAGAGGTAAAAACCTAAGGTTCTAAAAATCTAAATTACTTTTACCAGAGCAGAAAGAGTTCCCACAATTCCTAAACAATATACCAATGGACCAGATTGGACTGGATGCAGGGTTCTGGACAGACTCTACCCCTTCATTACTGGTACATCAATAAGAATTTGGATGGTGGATGATGAGCCTGTTTGGAAAATATTGTTTTATTTGGCGTCAGCTAATGCTTTTGTTGAGAACATTGTGCTATATGAAGCCACCTTTGCACACAGTAGTTCAGGCCCTGATCTTATATCTCCTAGACCTAGAGATGTACTACTGCTGGGAATTCCAAAATCTTTGAGGCAGTGCTGCTACTCACAGCTTATTCTGTGCAGGGGCTGCTCCTCCGCAATGGCGGAGGAGCGTCGCCTCACTGCCAACAAATGTAAATTAAACCGATGTTCTTGCATCATTTTAATTTATATTTGGCTGCTCTTAGCAGGCAGTGTTGTGAGGGGTGGGGCCGAGGCATGGGAAGGGGGAGGAGGAGTGCTATGTGCACTCCACTCCCTAGATGCGCATATGTGTTTTGGCTGACTGTCTCATGCCGACCAAAACACACATGCGCACTTAGGTTTACTCCAACCCAGCTGCATTGAGCAGCTAGGCTGGAGAAACCCCACAGACTCCCTGGTCTGAGCAGGGCATCTTTCCTGCCTGCTCAGACCAATCAGTGTGGGGATTGGACAGGGAGTCTGCTCCAGGGGCTGCTGGGTCCAGCAGGCATCAAGAGGAGAGGTAGCTCAATGAGATGCGACGCTGGAGTGGCCGGCGCCAAAAGGTACGTTTTATGTTATTTTATGTTATATTTCCCCCAACACCTGATTCACACCCCACGCCCCCCCCCCCCCCACCGCCCCACCACCCTTCGCTTATGGCGGCCGCTGCTGAGTCTGTGTCTTGGGGCTGAAGATCGTTGTGGGTGTCTGCTAAGCTTCATGCACATTTGTCAATCAGTGCCAAAGCTATAAGCAAATCAATAAATTACTTTTTAACTGAGAAGATATGCAAAAGTTTTAACCCTTTGGAGCACACCCATCACTTTTCAAAATGATAAGATCTCAAAAACTACTGAATGCATTTACACCATTTCATTTCTACATTTATTCCGATTTTGGTGTAAATCTGTTGTGTGACTTTGGCTGTAGGTGTAAGTAAGTACACTTTCCTATGAGAACTGAAATGGTAAATCACTACTTTTTGATCCCCCTTTTAACTTTATTCCCTGCACAGCACTGCATGAAGTTTGGCATGCCAGACCTTGGTTGACTACTCCCAAATTTGGTGCAGATCCATTAGGGGAGGCCAATGGTAAAGGGAAATCATAATGCTTTTTCACTGGAAGCTGTGGATCAACATTAACTACACAATGTAGCTGGCACTGTGTAAAACACATATATATTAAGATGTGTTAAGTGTAACATTGTTGAGTGTGAGGAGGGGCCAAGACTCACCAGATGCTCCTGCCCTCCCACTACTATGGTAATTAATAGCACATTATACATTGCTCATCTTCATATATGGTTTTTGCAATGGTATGTTTTCATGTGAAGTTGTTTTAACAAATGGTATTTAATTAAAACCAGGACCCAAATGGTTACATTTGTGATGCATGGTAAAATCCTACTGAAGAGACCTGTGACTATTAGAAGAGCGTATTCCCTCTTTGATGTAATTATACAGCCAGTGAGTCAGTAAAACGCGTTTTTCCAATGTTAATTGTGCAGTGCTGTGGTAATAAACTAGAACTGAACTTTGTTTGCTCTATAGTAATTGATGTGAGGATGTGTATTTATTAGTATAATAGCTCTAAATAACACGTGTCATTGGGCCACGTTTATTTTCACCACTGTGGCATAGATATACAGCCAGATTCATGAATCTGCGAATCTGGCCCTTTGCGAGCGCTTTTTTTGCATTTGGGATTCATCATCCCAAATGCAAAATTTGCAAATTCAAAAATCGCTAAATTGCGAAGAATTGCATTTAAGGAATCTCTATTTGAGATTCCTTAAATGCAATTCATGAACCATTTTAGAATTGCGAAATCGCAATTTTTGGCCGCTATTTACCGCGAAGTCTGACTTCGTGGTAAATAGCGAAAACTTAGAAAAATGCACTTTAGTGCATTTTTCTAAGTTGGATGTTACACACACATGCCCTTTGGACATGTGTGTGCGCAACACCAGTGTAAATTACCATTTCAGGGGTGCTACAGGGTGTCCTCTGGACACCCTGGCACCCTTGAAAACGCTTCCTTATTTGCGATTCGCTAATTGCGAATCGCAAATAAGGATTGACTCCCCATTCATTCCTATGGGCCTTTTTTGCGATTATCAATTAGCGAATCGCAAATAAGGAAGATGTAGAAAGCGCTATTAATTTTGCGATTTCTACATGCATCCCGTTTTGCGAGTCTTTAATAGCGATTCCTTAATAATCGCTATTAAGGACTCGCAAAAGAGGAGCATGATGAATCTGGGGGATAGATATCTATTTATACTTTTAAGGGATGAAAGACATATATCCATAGATAAATGTCAGTGTCATATTCATCAGGAAACACTTTATTTGACTGTGGCTTAAATTGTACAATATTTCCATGCTTTATGTTATGTTAACACTTGCATAGCACACAAATTACACAGGTCTCTTTACATGTTCTATGTTAAATAGTTTTACAAAAATCCTCTGCCTTTTTATGCCTGGGATGAGCTAGAGAGAAGGGCAAAGGAACAAGTTAAGTTATAAGCCTGCTTCTAAACAAATGGCAAAATGCCAAACCAAATTGAATTTTTGGAATGAATGTTGGCTCCCAGGAGCACAAGTACTGAGCTGGCTATTCACTTACAGATGTGATCCTGGCTACTGATAGACCCGGCCGCATTAATAACATAGACAAATTCAGCAATTAGATCCAGTCTGAGCTGCAGTGGCATGGCCCTGGTATTTATGTTCAGTGAAAGCATGTTTCCTCATTGCCGAGCCCCAGAGCCAGTCTTCCAGGAACACAGAGATCAATACCTGTTATTGAGACTACATTTATGGGGTGTGTTAAATGACCACAATTCTCAGCGTTTGCCCGCGAATATGGCATGTTTTCAACCACAGTGCATTATTCCAGTGTGAGTCTGATGCGGGGAGGCTGTATGTCTCTTGCTGCCATTACACCCTGTCAATGCCACTGGCCTTACAGGAGATTATGGGGTGCAGGGAGTGTTACTGCAGTTCAGGGAATTAAGAGACAAAGAAATATACCTCACAGCTGTGATTTTTTAATATTGTGTACATTTCAAAGAAGATTTGCTTGCCTGCCTCCCTTGAGAATGTTCATTAGCAATAACTACCTATAAAACTGAAGGGACATTTACTGATGTACGGCGTGTAAGGCTCCATAGACACACAGTTTTCTAATTAACAATACAATTTAGTGCTCTATTTAAACACAATAACGAAATAAACAGCTGTAATTGGCACATAATATATACCACTGTTAAGAGGAAACAATAGATGTTCATAACCAAAAATGCAAATGAAATATACAACTTTAGATGGTTAGCATTTGTCAACGAGGATGTTTTCCACTGAGGGGTTCTGAGTGACATCAAATAGAAAATGAAAGAGAAACTCGGGTGGAATATAATGTTGCTCAGAGCCCCTTGGTGAAAAATGTCCCTGTTATTGACCTTCTTATCATCTATAATTGTATGTTTTGTATGGCCACCAAAATAGTCTGCCCCGCTTTCTATTCATACCCTGGGGCAGAGGAGTGATGGGGGAGCCCTACATGCCCATGGACTCCGATCACTGTCCCAATGTAAAAGAAATGTCTGGCCTTCTTCCGCCCACCCCCAAGACTCTCTGTACCTTCCCTTCCCTCTCCTCCCCTACAAAAGCTGTGCTCCCTGCTCTCCAGCTCGGATATGGCAGTCTCTCAGAGAACCCAGCTAGTGCAGCCTGGAACTCATTTATGATGTGGCAACAGTGGGTAGCAAGCTCTGTTACCTACTGTTGCTACATCACAGCAGCTAATGGCTGGTTTTAGAATTCAGTTATTCATGCTAGAGTACAAATAGAATTATTGACAGGTAACAGTGAATAACAAGGATGTATTTCACCAAGGGGTTCGGAGTGGCATCAAATAGAAAATGAGAGTGATGCTTGAGTTGTCTAGGTTGTCACTCAGATCCACGAGGTGGAAAATATCCCTATTGTTCACCATTTACCCTTCTATAAATTTATATTAATGATCGCTCCCAAAATCTTCTGTCCCTTTCAGCTGCTACTTAAGGCAGAAGAATGAAGGGGGAGCCATACAAAACATTGCCTCTCCTCAGTGTTTGGAATATAAAAAAAAATACCTGGGCTCCTCCACACACCCTCACCACCTTCTGTGCTGTCCCTTCCACCCTTCCTGAAGCTGGGGTCTCTCCTCTCCTTTGGACCAGAGAGCCAGCACTGCACTTACAAGCTTGCTGAGAGTCCCTTCCATTTTTCTCTGTTTGGGCTTTGGGTATGGTCTCAGGTCTGGGTTGGGCATGTGACCTCGGTCTTTACTTTTACCAGGAAGCTGTTGATGAGCCATGTTTTAGTTTCTGCAGACTACCCATTCTTCTTTCAGCTTCTTGTGCCCATCCAGTGAAAGGCTGGGTCTCTGGCCTTAATTCAGTCCTGGTGGCTGAATGGGGCTCTGGTCATTGGAGTCCATTTTGGATTTAAGTCTGTGGCCCTTGCTGTATTTGTGCATTGTGGTCACTTAGCTGTGAGTTGCATAGATGTGATATGCATGATTTAGTTGGTGGATAGTTTAATTTAATGTTTACTCTGAAATTGTGTTGATGTATGACCTTATTTTACACTATGTTTTTTGTATTTTCATCAGAATGGCCTAACCCCCTTTCAAGTGAATTGTTTTTAGGGGAATGCGAGACATGTCCTTGTTCTGCTTTTCTGTGCTACATTGGACCGGAATGACAATTTCCTGGTGCATCACAGTTGCTAAAGTTAGCCATGCCATGATTCATGGATGAGCAATGAGGCATCTTAAAAGGATTCTTATGCCTATTTCACTTGTCAGAACAATATGTTCTAGTTATGCTGAATACATCCCGTATACCATGGGTACTCACAAACTTTCTCTCGGGGGCCAAATTTACAGTGTGGTTTGTGTCCGAGGGCCACACCGGTGGGGGCGGGGTCAGTGGGGAAGGGGGCGGGGCTAGAGCAAAGAAAACCTGTGACCATGAGGTTGATCACAGGTCCCTGCAGTGGACGCCTTCGTCCACTGAGCCACCAGACCCGGCATACACACATCTCTCTCTCTCGCTCTCTCTCTCTCCCTCTCTTTCTCCCCCTCCCTCCCTCTCTCTCTCACCCTCCCTCTGTCTCCCTCTGTCTCACTCACTCTGACTCTCTCACTCCCTCTCTCCATCTCTCCCTCTGTCTCATTCACTCTGACTGTCTCACTCCCTCTCTTCCTCTGTCTCACTCACCCTGACTGTCTCACTCTCTTTCTCTCTGTCTCCCTCTCTCTCTGTTTCCCTCTCCCTCACTCTATTTCCCTCTCCATCACTCTATTTCCCTCTCCCTCACTCTATTTCCCTCTCTCCCCTTTCCCTCTCTCTCCTTCCCTCTCCCTCATTCCCTCTGTCTCCCTCTCTCTCTGTTTCCTTCTCCCTCACTCTATTTCCCTCTCCCTCCTTCCCTCTGTCTCCCTCTCTCTCCCTCGCTCCCTCTCGCTCCCTCACTTGCTCTCCCTCCCTCTCCCTCCCTCCCTCCCTCGCCCTCGCTCCCTCGCTTGCTCTCCTTCCCTCCCTTGCTCTCCCTCCCTCCCTCGCTCTCCCTCCCTCACTCTCCCTCCCTCACTCTCCCTCCCTCACTCTCCCTCCCTCGCGCTCTAGCGTCCCAAACCCCAGGCACTGCCCGACCCTATGTCGCTACCCCCAGACCCCTGGTGCAGACACCAGGACGCTCGGAGATGGCTCGTCCACCACCTGTCTTCACTACCGGGCCGTACCACTGAGCTGACGGACTCTTTGAGAGCCACGGCTGCCCAAAACCGGGCGCTGCGTCCCTAAAGCCAGTGAAACTCACGCAGAGGGTAGGGCGCTGCGAGAGCCTCGGCTCTGTCTCTAGCGCCCCAAACACCAGGGACTGCCGGACCCTATGTACAGATGAAGGGACGTTTATTTTGTGATTAGCATGGGGACCGAAGAAGAAAGGTGAAAGAATGTCTGTCCCAGGTGGAGCGTGAGGATAGTGTCAACCAGTACACAATTTCTGTTTTATGTCTGTTATGTCATTGATGGCTATGACTTCTTTCAGTAGAAGTTGGTGCCTATTATTATTTTGTTTTCATTCGGCTCCAGTTTTATATCATTGATGGCAGTGATTTCTTTCATTGGAATTTGTTGCTGATTTTTTACTGCTTTCTGTTTTAGCTCTTATGTGTGGGAGGTGCCTCTTCGCAAATGTAAGATATCTATGCTACAATATAGGTGTTATTTTTGCAAGCATCCTTATGAAGTAGCTCTGTGCTACATACATTAATCTATGTCTTTTTCATATGCTTTGTGGGGCTAGTTTTTGATTACAAGTGCATATTTATGAATCGAACTAGCACCCCTGGTGCGGACATCAGGACGCTCGGAGAGCATCGGCTCTCTCCCTGAAGCCCTTACAGACAGACAGGGCTCGTCAACCTGTCTCCACTACCCGGACACCTGAGCTGACGGACTGTCTGAGAGCAACGTCTCTATCTCTGGCGCTGCCAAACACCGGGCGCTGGGCCCCTAAAGCCAGTGAAACTCACGCAGAGAGCAGGGCGCTGCAAGAGCCTCGGCTCTGTCCCTGGAGCACGCATGGGTGGGCAGCACAGGACACTCCGCAACGCCCCTGGTGTTCCCAGACATTGTTGGACCCCGTCACCTCTGCCACTGAGCACCGGAGCTGAATGGCTGGAGCTCTAAAGAGCGTCTGCTCTGTCCCTGGTGCTCCCAGAACAGGGTAGAGCCGACGAGGCTCTAGGCAGCGCCGCTGGTGGTCACAGAGTGCGAAACAACAGGAATCTCTGTACCTGTGCCGTCAGCATCAGCCTGTGCCACGGACCGCCGCCCCCTGTGCCCCTCGTGGCGGGAACCTCTGTGAGCCATCACCATTTGCTGCCATGACTGGCGGGCACCACTGCCACCCGCGCGCGGACACGGAACAGGTGCATCAAATCAATAAGGTAGTCGCTAAGGCGTTCCGGCGCTTGCAGAGTAAACACCAACTATCCAAGCGGACGCAAATGAAAAAGCCTCGCATTGTTTAGTCCTAAAAACAGTCTTGGAAACGGTGTGTCTGCTATGCTGTTCAGCTTCAAAGTGTTGCTACCCGCCTGGGAAGAAGCTCAGCGATTTGAGAACATTTCTTTACTGGGCACGCACACACAATCTCCACACACAGCCGCACCCAAGCACTTCACAGGTTTTTAAACGACCATTGGCATGTTAATGAGGTTTTGTTCACCTCTCAGCACCCCTGCAGCTCCACTCTGACTATAGTGAGAATCGCCCGGCCCCCACAGAGTAGCAGAGTCTGAGTCGCGCTCTGTTTGCAGACACTCTTAAAAAAACAAAAAAACTCGGGTACGATGTCTGGAAGGTCCGCGGGCCGCCAGGGAAGGCTTGCCGGGCCGCCACTGGCCCGCGGGCCGTACTATGAGTACCCCTGCCGTATACAGATGAAAGTGAGGTATCCTTTAGCTATCAAGCATTTTCTGTACAGAGGAATGAATCTGTTTTTTGACTATTCCTTGATATGTGGACGCGGATCTGATGTATTTATGAAAAATTATGTTTTCTCCTCAATCAATCAATAAGGGTTTGTAAAGGGCACTACTCACCCGTGAGGATCCCATGGTGCTGAGTGTGGGGGGGGCAGCTCTATTGGGGTCATTCGAACAGTCAGGTCTTGAGGACCTTTCTGAATTGGTGCAGTGTCTGGCTTTGTCTGAGGTGAAGGGGGAGTTCTTTGCAGGTCTTGGCTGTGAGGTAGGAGAAGGATCTTCCACCTGCTCTGGTCCTGTAGAAATGAGGGGCGGTGGCTAGGGCGAGGTTGGATGAGTGCAGGCTTCTCTTTGGGGTGTGGAAAGAGATTCGTTTGATGAGGTATTGGGGTCTGGTGTTGTAGAAGGCTTTGTAGGCGTGTGTGAGCAGCTTGAAGGTTATTCTTCTTTCAACGGGGAGCCAGTGGAGGTTCCCGAGGTGTTGGATGTTGTGGTTGTGTCATGGGATGTTGAGGATGAGTGTGGCTGTGGCGTTCTTGATGGTCTGGAGTTTGCGGAGGAGTTTTTTGTTGATTCCGGCATAGAGGGCATTTCCGTAGTCCAGTCTGCTGGTGTTGAGTATGTGGGTGACGGTTTTCATGGAGTCTGCGGATCCACTTGAACGTCTTGCCAAGTATGCACAGGATGTTGAAACATGCAGAAGATATGACGTTGATCTGGCGATCCATGGTGAGTGAAGAGTCGAGTATGATGCAAAGATTGCGTGCATGGTCTGTTGGGGTGGGTGGGTTTCAGAAGGCAGGGAGCCACCAGTGTAGTGTAGTTCCTATATTCCCAATAGGCTCTGCACATTGGAATAATATACACTATAGATTTGACATAGGACTGAGCTCAGTATGTCTCTATCGAGTATACTAAACTTAATTGTGAGTGCCAGCTTGCTCAGAAGTCACTAGAAACGTTCTCGAATACACAAGAAGACAACCGCATAAACATGACAACTTTGTTTCCCAAGAATAAAATGTATCTTCAGAGTCGTGGAAACAATAGATAACTATTTTACTCAGTCAATCGTGCATGCTTCGTTTCTACAGAGTTGCAGAGAAAAATAGAGAGATGGGCGTTTCAATAAAAGGGGTTTATTGAACAGTCTTATTTCTCATGCAAGAGAGGTGAACTGCTACAATCATTAGACAGAATGCAAAGTATAATGCGTACAGCGAGAACAGTAGTATAAAATAATACTATAATAGCAGTGTCTGTTGCTATGACATGTAAAAATACATACATAAATAACACAGGCCAAAATACTCAACTGGTGCTTCTAAAATACGCCTACCCCAATGTACCTAACCTAGGTCTTGTGTGAGGGAAGAAGTAAGTGTGGCCTTTAGCATAGGTTTAGTTCTGTCAAGAATTGCCAAAGGTTTCTCTAAGTTCTAATCAGCTACATAACTTAGAATGAGACAGGATGGTATCTCTTTCATGGTCTCGATTTCCCAACACCCCACAAGGGGAGTCAGAAACACTGGAACTGGATTTCTCGGCAGAGGAAATCAGCTTCTGGTCAGTGCGTCAGCTGGAGAGATGGCTTTCTTCGGCACTTATTGTAGCGAGCTGCGTCCTGCAAGTAGGTAGTCGAACTGCACCGAACCACACCATGCTTTGCTATAGCAAGTGAAGGTATATTTATACCTTGAAGGTGTTTAGGAATGCCAGCTTTGACATAAAGTCGGGCATATGAACGTCATGGATGAACCCCTAAGGAATAGTTGTTCATGCATAATAATGAGTTTCTTTGAGAAATCAATATCCAGGCTAGGGGAAGTCCCTTCAGTTTAAGAGTCTGGTTTTTCAAGAAATCGTTGTGACGTAGATGAACGGAAGGAAGTAGCCATGCCTGTATTTGGGTAGCATGGGCTATGCCTAAATAAGGGCTTGATTTCTATGCCTATATAAGGTCAATGTGAATTTGTACCTAGATAAGGGCATGAATCGGGAAAATGCATACGGAATCTAAATCGCCACACAACACCCACTCCACATTCTTATGTACGACATTACTAAGTTCTAAACACGTTAAACATATCTAAAATATATCTACACAACAAGTGTTTAAAACCCACCCAAAATACATAAAAATGCATTGGTACTGGCTGCACACAAAAGAGCATTGGTGCTGTACGCATTTAAAGCAATGTTTCATTCTAAGCATATAGTTGACATTTTGAAAATGCTATCTGAATGAATCATGAAAATATACATTTATGAAATGGCTCGTGAATACAGAAGAAAAAGGTGGAAAAACCATTTCATGTCAGATTACATAAAAACTGTATTTATGTGGACAAGGTCAAATATTGTCTCTGGAAGTTTTTTCAAAGAATTCTTGTTCTCTATGAATAGTTCTACTATAAGCAGATTACTTGTGCCAAAAAAAGAAAAATACAAATTTGGAAGAAAAAATCACTCATAGAAAAAAAAGAGTTCGAACTGGACTGGAGTGCAATGTAATATGCGCCCCTTAGTGAACTGATTGACGTGCACTACTTCAGCTTGGAACCAATGGTTGTGATCAACCAAACCGGTTTGAACCTTCAGGCGAACTTCCTTGCTATGGGGCAGATCGCTGCTGATGCACCCCGTGTTTATTTGTTGATGCAGTAATAATAGCCCATCTGACACGGAATTCGCATGATCCCATTGAGCAATATCACAACCTCCGTCTGCAGCATTGCGCGGCACTTTGATTAATTCACTGAAGGCCATATAACCATTTTGAGTGTTCACATGTAACCAGACTAATAAAGTTGAATCAAAGTATAGACATACACGATATAGGAATGTAACGCTCTAGTCGTGAGGCCCTTCCGCCCTTGTGACTAGGCACGTCACTGTCATGCGGACTATACGATTGGGCATTAGATCAGTCACCGCCCACTAGCTTCCCACGGCCGCGCCCATCCAGGAAGCGAGCCGCGATATTTTCAAGGCATTTATACTCTCTCGCCGTCCCCGCTCTTTAGCGTCGGGGTCCGGTCGAGGGTGCAGCAGGTTCCGAGAGGGTGCCTGGCGTCAAGGGCGTGAGTAATTCTTCATCGCTAAGTGGATTATTCACTATCACGCTTGAGATAAGTAACATCCTGGCTATTTTCTTAAATCTTGACTATGTCATTTCTCCATCTCAAAGGGTGTGCCAAATACGCTACCACCCCCCTCCTGTGACCCATGGTGCCGATCATATGTAATTTCCAAGTGAGACAAATTTTAATAATTAACATTCAATGCTGGATCACCGACCACATGGTCCATTGATCCCGACCAGGAACACGCGTTCCCTTTTTTTAATTACGGCTACCTCCTTGAGTTAGTCCACGTGTAATTCACCACACTCCTTTAACCCAGTATTAGTCTTCCCAGGGAAAGAGGTTGGTGATAACTATAGTGTCTATTGGCTTCCCACAGCCCTGTCACAATTGGAGCACTGCAAGCATACTTCTAAACCGACCGGTTATTAACTGTGTGTCCTGTCTTGTATGTTTGTCTACGTCCTCTCTTTCACAGGTGCAGTAACCTTGTGTTGGTAAGCCTCCTAAACCAGGAGTTACCGGAAAGGAGAATTCTCTTTCCTTTTGCACTTTTTTCATTTTTACACCTTTTACTTTCACGTCCCATGGTTAGGGTGAGCCTTAGGGTGCTCATACCTCCAGGGTTTAGTCCATTTTGTTGTCCTGACGAATGCCTGGTAAAATTACACAGTTTCAAAGGCAAAAACATGTTGACTGATGTTAATATTTATTGGAATTAACCTAACAATTAATTTGGGTTCATCTTCCAACACTAAAATTGTATCTATGTCCTAGTGATCATATAATAAATATTTTTTGATATGTCTAAGACATTTTTAATTCACACTACCACTAATTAGCTTCACTTCACGCCTAAACTCACAAAAAAAAATGCTCCGCAGTAGACCTGGCGTCGCAGCACACTGAAGAGGCACTCGACCTCTTCAGTGGGGCCCGATGATGAAGCATGTCATCGACCAGGTCGGTGAGTGAGGGCTTTCCTAATTGACCTGAGTGAGGCTAGTGATTTTTCATTTCTCTCTGCTCCGTGTGGTTCTTTATGTACCATAGAACCCTCTTGGATTGTAGCCAGATTAGTGCGTCTGCTACATTGACGGAGTCCACTTGGCCTACTGCCTATTATCGGCCACATGATGTGGTTTGACCAGGTCGATGGACATGAACCTGTTTTCCTTTTTACCAGCAAGGGGCGGCAGTAATACTGTTTTTGATCCGTGGATTGCTAGGACAGGTACTGGTTGTCTGTAAGAAGGTCCAAATTCCTTCTTGTCCACAATCTTTTCTCTGACTAGATCCCCAAGCTTAGGGATCCAGACAGGCCTTGCTGGGACGGTAATTTTTTCCCCAGTGGTGGTTTGCATCAGGACCACGTTGCTTTGTTTCGTTCTTATTTCTTTTAAGTCCTGTAAAACAGCCAAACGATCTTTGATATCAAAATCTTTCTGGTCCACCACTGATGTCTGACAATCAAGGTCCGCAAACAGCATCCTAGTCCCAAAAAGGACCTCATATGGAGTGATACCCCCTAGGCAGTTCCTACGAGCTGTGATGCAAGGTCCTGCATCAAAGATGAATTGTGCACTGGAATTTCCAAAGGAGGAGAGTCTTGTGTCAGTGTCAAGGATGCCTTCGACGAGGGGCTTGTAATACGAAGACCTGCATCAAGGATGCATAGACAATGCATCGTGCAGCTGCGGTTCCGAGTAGACAGTGGGCTACGATGCATAATCCTACATCAGGAATGCATCTTACAGTGGCGGTTCTGAAGCAGAGTTGCAGGTAGATGTCTCATTCTGCATCAGTCTGCCCACAGGACTACAGCTGGGCTGGCAGAGCACCATCAACTCATCTTCCAAGGGTCCAGTACTGGGGTGGGACAATTTTTGGACAAGACTCACAGCAGACTGCGACCAGGTGCCGGGTGTTTGGAGCCTGTTCTGTTCCTGAGCAAACTGGCCATTGGACTCACTCTGGTGGTCTAGGGTTCAAGATGCAGGACCAGTCCATCACTCAGCCAGCTGTACAGCAGGGCAACAGAGTAGCAGTCCTTCTGACAGAGCAGCACAGCAGTCCTTCTGAGTCTTCCATGGATCAAGAGGTGTAGTGAACAGTTGGGTCTGAGGTTCCAATATTTATACCTAGTGCCAGTTTTGAAGTAGGGGAAGATTCTGGAAGTTTTCACCCCCATAGCTTTCTGGAATTTCCTGTCTCCCTGCTCTGGCCCCATCTTGTCTGAGGTCACCTAAGACTACTGTCAAACAATTTGTGAGAGTGCTCAGGCAGAGCACTTGTAGCTCCTCAGGATCATCAAGTCAGAGATGGCGCATCCTGCTTCCACCTATCCTATCTGGGAGCAATACACAAAGACCTACTGCCAGCCACACCTAGTGATGTGACCTAGGATACAGACTTCAAGCGCCAAATGGTTAAGACAAGAAAATGCAAACTTTATAAAAGTGGCACATTCAGTATTTTGACTTAAAATCTGACTTTCTATTAAAGAGGGTGTTCCTTTACAATACAATAGACACCACACCTGGCAATCCTATCTGCTCCCAATTGAAAATAATCACTAATCAAATGTAATAAGTTAACCCAATGTTATCCTATGGGAGTGGTTGGCCTTACAGTAGTGAAAAACAAATTTAGGAGTTTTTCACTACCAGGACCAGTAAAACTTAAAAGTGCATGTCCAACATTTTTAATACACTGCATCTTGCCCTGTGGCCTGCGGAGGGCCTACCCTATTGGTGACTCATATATATTAAGGAGGTAGATTTAGGGTTGACAACAGGCTTACTTACGAGGTCAAAATGGAAATTTAAACTGCATTGCCAAGCCTGAAACATGTTATAAAAGCCTACTTAAATTGGGGGCACGAATAGTGCTGCAGGCACTATTTGTGGTAATTGTGTGTAAGTCAATTTCAACCTATTTTAGGGAGACAGAACAAGCACTTTGGTACTGGTTAGCAGTCACAGCCTGCATTAATCGCGGGTGGGGGGCAAGGGATCGGGCAGGGAGGGGGTGGGTGTAAAATTACAAATTTATTTTTTAACATACCTGTCCACCGGCCGGTTCCCATGTTTTGTTTACAGCTCCGGCTCCTGCTCTCCTCTCCAGCCTCTGGGAGGAGAGGAGGCATGTAGCCTCCCTCCCCTCCCCTGAGCCAATCACGACATTGCAATGGCAGCTTTGTGATTGGTGGGGATGCCGCCCAGCCAGGCGCCTATGGCGAGGCCATTTTCTCCATGTAGGCTGCATGTAGGGCCGACCTAACCAGTCATGCTCACTCAGGAGTGAGCACACCACTCCTCCCCGGCCAAGCCCTGCTCTTAGAGCAACCCTGCCCACCCGCCTGCAACCAAACACTTCTGCTTTCTCACAGTGCAAGAAGCAGAAACATAAAATGGTAGTTTTACCATTTTATGTTTCTGCTTCTCGCACTGCGAGAAAGTAATGGGGTGCCGCTCCTCCTGCCTAGTGGAGGAGCCGCCCCTGCTGGTCTGCTGTTATAAAGTGTGCAGAGTCCTAAAAGACAAACAATACAGGCTCAGAAAACAGGAGTGTGAAGGCAAAAAGTTTGGGGATGATACTGCAGAAAAAGCCAAGTCCAACACATGCCTAATCCTCCAAGCTCTCAATCTGAGGAGCGCTCTTGCAAGCATGCACCAAACAGGGGCATTGAATGCAGGCTCAGCATCGGATCTCCATGACTTATGTTTGCCAGTATGGTCAAGTCGCGTACAAAGCAGGCACAATGGAGCTTCAAAAGTGGAGTAAAGGACCTCTAGAACAAACCATATGTACACATAGAAACAGTGAGGGTAAATTTTTTGCAACACAAAAGTGGTTACAATTGGTTAAAATGTTTTATTTAGAATTCACTTTCCAGTGCAAAACGGGAAAGTTGCCTGAAAGTGAGACAAAGCAGATCATTTGACTGCTTTTTTGTGTTGTTGGAGTTTTATAAAGAACGAACTTGACCCGAAGGTATCAGAGCACATTACATGAGCACCATGGTTACATTCATTTTTTGTTTGGCATGGGGAGATTGAGTGATTTGCCCAGAATCACAAGATTTTGAGCATTCCTGTGGAGACTCAAACCCGGTTCCCCAGCTTCGAGGTCGACCGCTCTAGCCATAAGGCCACATCATCTCTCTTGCATTATTATGTATCCAAAAGTGGTCTGTGGGCATTCTCCTGCAACCATCCATTGTTTTTTAAGAAAAATACCCTTTTGACTAACAATAGGAGACAGGATTTTGCACCAAAACATAACGCATGTTAGAGGCGGAAATTAAAAAGAGAATTGTTTTTACTGCTCTAAACTTTTCCAACTTTACATGTATGCTGCAATGAACAGCTTTTAAAGTGGTCAAAGTATTAAAGTCATGGTATTTTGTCTTGCAAGAGTACCTTTCCACTACAAACCTAAGCCAGTCATGCAGCATTGTACGGGTATCTGTGTCACTAGTCAGCCTTATTGTGCATCAGCCATAGGGAGAGAGCAAGACAGTGCCATATCTTAATAGACAATGCGCTGCCCTACTCTCTCACTCTCATAAAATGAGACACATCAACTTTGGTGGCTGCACTGGGTTGCGTAACTTTTTAGTAAGCCTGCTCCTCAGTTTATTACCATAAAATGTAACGGCTTTCTCCAGAGTGAGGCAGATAGAAGAATGTCTTGATGTTGTAATTATTGGGAATTCAAAGGTGAATCTAAGTGAGAGCAATGTGACAAAATCAGCTTTCTCTTAGCCAGTGGTGGCCCGCACAGGTAAGAGCGGTGAGGCGGTAGGGCAGGGGCAGGGCAGGGCAGGGGGAGTTAAGTCATCAGAATAGGTTACATTTTAAAGAAAACAAAACACTTACCTGGTGCTCGTTGCATCGCCGACTTGGCGATGTGGCGAGCGCAAAGTGGTTTTATTTAATTTCGTTTTACCTATCCAGTCATCTGTTGACTTCCCCCGCCCACCACTCGTATCTGTGCCAGCCGCCTCACCACTCTTATCTGTGCCAGCCGCCTCACCACTCTTATCTGTGCCAGCCGCCTCACCACTCTTATCTGTGCCAGCTGCCTCACCACTCTTACCTGTGCCAGCTGCCACTGGTTTTAGCCAGGAATTACGGAAATTGTGTTTTTTAAAGAATGAATGGACTGCGCCTCTGGTGGAATAAGCATTGAATAGAAAGGGCTGTGACGGTGTCGAGAGGTAATGTTATTTCTAATTACCTCTTGCTCAGGTCTAGCAAGATGCTTTTCAAGCAATAAACTATGTAACTGAAGTAACTGTGAGCAGGACAAAAATATACTCTGGCTTCCTGTTTGTGTAAGCATCTGTGAGCTACTAATGAACTGATACATCTAAATGTGTCATTTTCTTTCATGATGTGTATAATTAGCAAGAATGTAAATTAAATGGAAATAATGATTCCATGCAATGGAACACGATTTGTTTACAAATATATGAAATGTTTGAACTTCACTTTTGTGAGATTCAAACCTTGCGCCTTAAGGATCTGAGAAATTCCAAAACATAAATCTTTGCAACACTGTGTAGTATTTTGAAAAATAAAAAGCATGAAATGAGTTCTCTATTGCAGTGGAAACTTTTCCGCTGTCACTCAGAGCCAGCAGCAACCATCGCTTACCAACTTTAGCCTACAGTTGTGTAAAATTTGCATAATTTCATTTTGTGTAAATATACAAAATGTCAGAAAAATACCCAAAATTCCACGAAATGCCCGCCAGGCATTTCATGCTAAAAAAAAACCCACCTCGCGCAGAAAACACATTTCAGTTTTCCGACGATGGGATTTTCATTTCTTACTTGAAATTACACAACATGCAATAGTGGCATAACTTTTGTGAAACAGGCGTGACATGAAACAATTGAAATTAAACGGGATTACGCCAGCAAAAACAACATTTTCCTTGGGCCTAGTTTAGACCTGCTGAGCTCCTTCTATGGTCCTCTATTCTAGAAATTTCCAGCAATGGACTAGGAGCATCACAGTATGGTGAGGAACCCGCCTAGCCAATTTCACTGTGTGTCTAGACTGTTAGGGCCACAGGAGAAGCACAGGGAAAGCTGTAAAGCCATATCACCTATTTTCTGTGATCTTGGAAGAACACCCAGGCACTTTCAAAATCGGGGAGCACAGAAGGAGGGGCAGCAGAGATGGAAATCCCTGCAGGCTGATTCCCATCCCAGTTGAACGGAGATTCAGGTTCTGTCATTGGATGATTTTTTTTTTTTTTATGTTTGAAAAGCTTTATTTGGAAAATATTGAGAAATACAAAAGACCAGCAGTGGATGCATTTTTAACTTATCAACCTCAGGCAATTTCTGGTAGCATCAAACTTCAACACAAAGTCCGAAATTCCCCGAATTCACTCAACTATGCATGCATAAAAACAAATTCGCATGGCGCTAGAATTCAAAATATTTTACTTTGTCAGTCACCTCTGCATGAAAATATGGACGACATGCCTTTTGTGTTCCCATTTTCTCTTTTATTGTGATCTGCTTTATTGTACTCTTTTCATATTTATTTGTTATGTGGTTTTATATAGCATGTATCTATACTTCTTAGTTTTTGGTCACTGGTGTTTAAAAATTCCCAGTTTTGTAAGAGCATTGTGATTGCAGTGTTGATTTTGATAATCTGCAGATCATTTTTACCTTGTGCACTCATGGGTAGGGAGATGTTTCCCTGTGTTGTTTTCTGATTTTCTAAGTGTCAACTTGTGTTTAGGTGCTTGTACTCAAATTAAATCTATTTCCTTCTGTAGAATGCATAATGATCATGCTCTGTGATGAATGCTCACAAGCGAATGGATGCCCATTTCTTTCTGTTTCTATTTAATAATTGATTTGACATTCGTCTCGTTTTACATTTTCTCTGGCACAATGCATAAATACATTTTTATATGTTCTTTGTTTTTTCCTTTCTATGTGCTGTTTGTTAACTCGTTGTGAAAGTAAAAGCAATGTTCCGTTGACTTCTACTTTGTTCACTCAGTCATTGGTCCCCAGGTTTTAATATTGCAAAATATTTAATATACCTAGGTGTGCGTCAATAATTTAGACCAGCATTAGTGCAAAGATATATGGTGCTCCAGGCGGATTAGCAATTTGTTGTTGCAGCGCTCCCAATCCACCTAGAAACATATTATTTTAGAATCTTTTTGGTATTTGGTGCCATCTAATGGGACCGTTGGTGGTTGCTTGAACTCAATTTATGAGGGTGCCACCTCTGCCTAATTAATATATATTCATTCACGTGTTGAATGATTTAACTGAATGTTACAGATGATGTCCTTATACTAGAACTGATTTTGTGTTGACATTACATTTTCTGTGTTAATGAGATTGACAAAATAAAATGAGGACCCTGGCGACAATAGGGACACCATAATGGAATGTTATGTGTATGAAATGTGTTCCCCCATCTTATGTAAGTAACTAGCCTTTTTAGGAGGTCCTTGCCTAGCAAGAAACTAAGATATCAACAAATTGGAGACAATGCAGTTTTGAAAAGGAAGAGGACGAACCCTTTTTTCATCCATGCACCCAGGATCTGGAACAGCACCCCCACTGACATCAGTACTGCTTCTACCCTCTTGTAATTCAGAATGAAACTGTACATATCTATTCACAGAACCCTACACCTCATTGTAAAGAAATCAGTCTTCTCACTAAGGGCCTGATTAATAGTTTGGTGGTGCAGGAGCAGACCGCCATGCCGGCGGCCCGCTCCCGGACTGCCAAACCTGTGGTCGGGCCTCCCGCTAAATAGTGTTTCTCATGTCTGGCTGGCTTTCTTTGGCGTTCCAAGGTTGGTGCGTCTGAAAATGGGTACCGCAATGGGAATACCCAAAAAACTTCCTGCATGGCATGGACTGTAAAGTCCATACTGCGCAGGAACTGGGGTGCATGCACACAGAGTGGGTGCATGTTATGCCCCCCTCCATGCACCCCATGGCCTTGAGGCAACAAGAGGCACTGCAGGGGCCCCTTTATTTCCTCTACACCATGGTTTTCATGGAGGAGGAACCACCATGAAAACCGTGGCGGAGAGTAAACTCGTAATATGCTTGGCGCCAATCATATTGCTGCCTCATGACTACCACGCCATCACCAGGGAACGGTGGTTTCCTGGCGGCGTTCCAACTGCCCTACTTTTAATTGGGCAGTCGGAGCACCCGTGCAGCGGTGGCTGGACCGCCACAGAAGCCCCCTTGAGTCTGGCAGACCTCGGACTGCCAGACACGTAATTAGGCTGTAATTATCTGTAACATTCCTCTATCATATCCCTGGGTTGGAGCTTTTTTGTTGCACGCCGTCTTGTACCCCAGTGAGATTTATGTTATTTAAATACTTCTAAATACGTATAGATGCGATACCGATCCGAGGCTCTTTTGAGATAATCTCCATTAATTATATGAGAATAGATTTGCTCTTGAAGATTCTACTCCTGTTTGTCCTTAAGAACAAATGACAATTCTAGCCATGTAGTCTTTACAGACCTCTGGCTCAGAATAGCTTGTAAATGCCGTTCTGTTGATCATTGCTGACCAGTGCCTAATATGTAAATCATTAAGTGCAGTTGCACAATGTTTTTTCTTAGCAGGCTGCCTTTGCTGCTGAATGCTTAGATGGCTGAATACCAAGGGTGTCTAGTCTTGATTCCACCTCACGCCTCTTACTTCCTCCATCCTATGCATCCTGCCTCTTTACATCACTCTTGTAGGTTAGTTTAATCAGGTGCGGCTGGTGCAGGTAAGAGCGGTGGGGTTGTGGGGTGGGGGGAGTCAACAGACAACAGAATAGGGAAAATAAAATTGAAAAAAAGAAAACGTCTTAACTTGAACTCGCCGCATTCCTGACTCGGCGATGCGGTGACCTCAGGGTAAGTGGTTTTATTTATTTATTTATTTTATGTTCACAATTCCGTAATCTGTTGACTCCCCCCCACCCCGCCCCACTGCTCTTGACTGTACCGACTGCGCCTGATTTTAACCAGTGTCTTTCACCCTTTATGACTGTTTTAATCTTTTTCTACTTCCTTCTTTCTCTGTTTTCTGCCTTTCTCCCTATTGTTTAAGGTCAAATGTTGATGGGAAAAAAGGTATCGTCTGCCTAAAGGGATTAGTGCCCAGTACCTGCAACTACCTGTACAAATTCAGCACAGGTGCTCACAAAGAAAGGCTCTTTCCAGAAATCTCATATTCTTTGCTGCCCGGACTCCCCTAATGGAATGGTAAAGTTCTCAGAAACAGTGTAGTTACATGTTTCACGGTTGAAGCTTTTTGGAGAAATTCCCATTAAAAAAATGCAGCCAAATTTGTTTCTCCAGCATTTTAATTGTTCTTTTAGAATAATATCATATGACATTGAGCTATGTTTTGCAGGTGGTTTTCCAGGGTGCTGCAGCTCAAGTATAAGCAGTGTTAAATACAATCTAGGGCACTTGGAAGATTATGTATTTGTGTGTGTGTGTGTGTGTGTGTGTGTGTGTGTGGGTGTGTGTGTGTGTGTGTGTGTGTGTGTGTATGTATTTATTTATTTATGGGTGTGTGTGTGTCTATGTATGTATTTATTTACTTACTTACACTAAAGTTTTCTGTAGCTCAAGACATAAACACTTGTGGTCACTTACGAGTACAATCTACTTTCACATCACTCATGTACAATATATTTCAAGGTTCCTTTTCCTAAAACAAAATGGAAGAGCTGGGGCCATATTTGGATGAGCTGTGGGGCTAAGTGATATTCGGATATGGGATCAGGGTCATCTAAGTGGAACAGTAACTGCTGGCCTCAATCCTTAGGATGCTGTCCTGCCCCGAGCAAGAAGGCTAAGAACCTTGGAGTTCTGATGGATATTGAACTCAGTTGTAATATCCAAATGAACTGCACCATCTCAACATTCTCCTGGCTCATAAGGATGTAAAACAAAATCTTCCTTCTTTGCTCCAAATGCAGCTGGTTGTACCAAGAACCAAGAAGAGGAAGTTGGGGGACAGAGCATTCTCGTTGGCAGCAAGCAAGCTTTGGAACTCCCTACCCCTTGCCCTTAGGTCTATTGCCCTTCTGCTCCCTTTCGAAAAGTATCTTAAGACCTGGCTTATCTCGGTCTAGCATTTATCTGGACTTTCCTTTCCAGTGCCTTCCTGTTTTTGGACGGCTTGTCTCAAGCACCTTGATGCCTTAGGGTAATTGCTGCACTTTATAAATTACAAATCAATCAATCAATCAAGTGTAGAGCCAGGCTCCTGTTTTCATGCACTTGCACTTTCTGAAGTACTTTCATTTAAACCAATATTTCACTGGATTAGTGCGTTACTTTTAGAATGTACAGCTCAGTACTGAAAGAGATAAAGACTGCTCGCTGTTTCAAAGCTGCACTGTCTGAAAAACCATGCTTTATCGTGGAAATATATTCAGTTGAATGATCCACTAAGAAACCTGCCAAAGCTGCTGATCCTGATATGGTTCCTGGGGGCATATCAGGACGGGCTCCACTGGCTCAGCTGGCTCAGCACAGAGCGATTGTTTTTATGCACCTGCAGTGCATAAAGTCAATTCATTGAACCTGATATTTCTCTGAGTCAGTAACTTATTTTAGGTTGCACAGCACTGAAGAAGAAAGAGGCAAGCCTTGCGAACTGTTTGCTCCTTACAAGGGCTGACACTCTCCCATTAAAGATAGTTCATCCACGCTGATATGTGCAGGTACTCTTCCTTTCAAATGAAATAAGGGCAGATGCTCTGTACCTGACTGTACCCCCCTAAACTTATTGCATCCTTGCAGTGATGTTCTGCTATGCTTCCTTTCAAATTATGTAGTCTTAGGTACTGTGTACCACACCACGTAAGGCACTGTTCGTACAGTGGGGATAGATGGACTTGTGGCAAGATTTAGTTCACTATTGACACACGGTGCAGATTATTTTTTCCAAAACACAGGAAGAGTCACTTTGAACCTGTGATTCACGTAAAAGTTTTTAAGGGTTCAGGTCTGGACCCTGGTAATTACATAAGGGGGAATTAATTCTGGCACGATGTTGATTTCTCAAATATTAAACCACAACAGGTTACATGTAGGAAATGGAATTTTAAAAAACTCAGAAATTCGCTGACAAAACCAATGGTTACTTGGATGTTATAGGTAGAAAACTGAATTAAAAAACCTTAGAAATTCACTGAAAATCCAAAGGTTACGGGGCCTTTACAGTTAGGAAATAGAATCTTTAAAATACATAAAAAATCACTGAAAAAATGAAAAGTTACAGGATCATTATAGTTAGGCTCACATTTCACTCATACAAAACCAGAGAAATTCAGCAGTTTTAGTTAGCTGAGCTAACTGTAACTTACGCCCTCGCAATGCACTGCTTAGGACCTCACTCGAGACATGGTCAGTGAAATCACCCATGACATCACTGATGACATCTGAAATGACATCACTGATGGCACCACTTATGACAACTCAAATGACATCATCCACAGAACCATTCACACACCCACTTACACCCCTATACAACATCTCATACACCCAATCCCACACAGCCTCTGACATTCCAATTTGCTGACCCATACAGTCACACACCTGCTCACTGGTCCAAAGAGCCACTCCCACATCAACTCACCCCTACACTCACTAACGCAACCACTAACGCATATATATAGCCACTGACCAATACAGCCACTCACAGGTCAAGTCATACTGATATACAAACACTTATGCACCCACTCATACAGCCATTCTCACACTGAATCAATCACCCATACAACTACTCACAACCTTACTCGCTCACCTATAAGTCAATCACACAGACTCCCACTCACCCATGCAGTTACTCACACAAACTTACTCATACTTATACTAGCACATGTACTCACTCACCTATACTGTCACTGAGACAAATACATATTCTCCCATACAACCTCTCTCACAGTCACTCACTTATACTGCCACTCACACACCTGTTCACTAACCCATACAGCCACTTAAACACCCACTCACTCATCCATCTACCCACTTACACACTCATTCATTCAACCACACAGCCACTCATGTACCCTGTCACTCACCCATACAGACATTTATGTACGTCCTCCGTCTCCCATTCAGCCACCCATGCACCCTCTCATTCACCATTTACAGCCACTGACACACCCACTTTCTCACTGATACAAAAACTCACAAACCCACTCACTCGTGTATGTAGTCTCTAACATATCCACTCACTCTTCTGTACACCACGTACACAACCAATCACTCACCCATACAGTTTAAAATGAATTTCTAAAGTTTTTTAACTTCTATTTCCTTACTAAAACATCCCTGTGTTCTTTGTTTTTTAAGTGAATTTCGATGTTTTTTTTAACTAGCGGTCGCATTTACAGAGTGGTGGAAAAAGGGATTGGGTGTCCGACCAGCTCACAGCAATCCCGCTGTGTGGGACTTACTGGAGGTAACAGGAGGATCCTTGGCCCCCAGGGACCCTCAGCATCCAAGGAGACTTAGGGGCCGATTAGGATCGCGGTTTTCCCGCATCCTCCAGGCCGGCGGAAGCCACCGCCAGCCCGGAGGATGCGGAAAAACTGCTTGGGAGGCACAAAAGACCAACCGCCAAATTAGCATGGCGGTGGGTCTCAAAATCGGTCCGCAGCTTTTCCGCCGCGGTCGCCTTCCGACCGCGGCGGAAAAGCTCTAACATGGCTGGCGTTGTCTATCAGACACCGCCAGCCATATTAGGATGGAGGTCAACAGATGCCTTTCCGCGGCGGATTCTCCGCCGTGGAAAGGCATACGGTGATTTCTTTGGGGGTCCGTTGAGGGCCCCCAGGTTGAGTGGAGGGGTGGGGGGTGCACATGGGGGGTACCTATGGTACCCCCCTGCATTTGTGTGCACGAAGCCGCTTTGTGCATGCAAATGCACTGTTGTCATTTTTTACATTGCGGCGGGTGCTGCTTCAAGCAGCACCCGCCGCAATGTAAAAAATACAGGATGTGACCGCCAGGGTGGCGGTCACATCCTAATTGCCATGGAGGGACCGCCGCTGCCCATGCGGACAGTCCCTCATACTCAGTGGTGCGCCATCATAATCGACCCCATAATCCTCCAACCAGTAGTGCACCAGGAGGCAGGTTTGGAGAGCGTTGGAGAAAGGGGCATGGCCTACGAAGATTTCTCAGCAACCCGATGGTACCGGACATACTGAAGGTAACAAAAGGGGTTGTTGAACCCCAAGGACCTTGAGCATCTATGGTAACTTCATCCTCCAACCAGTAATCCACCAGAAGGTGTGTTTGCACAGTGGTGCAGAAAGGGACTAAGGCCTCCGATGACTTCTCCACAATCCCGCTGCGTGGGACTTACTGAAGGTACAGGAGAGGTTGTTGGACCCCAAGGATCCATTAGGAGCCAAGGGGACTTCCTCCCCCAACTAGCAGTGCACCAGGAGGCATGTTTGCAGAGTGGTGGTGAAAGGGAGCGGGCCTCTAACAACCTCTCAGCAATCCCACTGGAAGTAATAGGATGTATTGTCGTCACCCCAGGACCCTTAGCTGCCAATGGGACTTCATCCCCCAACAAGATGTGCATGATGAAGCCCCTTAGCAGAGTTGGTGAGAAAGGGGGCAGGGCCTCCAGCAGCTTCCCCAGGCCAACGTTTTAAAAATTATTAATTTTTATTAGGGTAGGGGTGCTGCAAGGCCGCCCCTCCCCAGGCCCATTCCAACCCCAGGGACCCATCTCCCGAGGCCAGGTATTTTTACAACGGGGGAGGGGGCCATGCAGACTCTTCCGCAGGCCTAATTTGGCATCAGTCTTACGCCTGCTGTGAGGCAGGCATAAGAAATTGATGCATTTGTGTCCTACAAGTGGCGCAGTGAAATCTTATAGATTTCACTGCGTCACTTCTATGACCCTTTCTTGCATCAGAATGCCCCCCTGCATACATTATACCTCGCCTAGGTATAATGTAGCGCAGGGGTTTACAAAGTGACGCATCTATCTAGATGCGTCACTTTGTAAATATGGTGCAAAAAGGCACATTTTTTACGCTGCTGGTGCGTCACAAAAAGTGACGCACCGGCGACGTAAAAGTGACACACGGCCTCATAAATGAGGCCCCTTGAATGTAAAGAAACAGAAGTGTTTCCTGCTGATCCTTGCAACTTCCACAACTTTGTGGGTCTTACGTCAGTTTGCCATATCACTACGTTTCTAAGGGATAGACAAAATCTGTTACTAATGGGCCAAGCAAAAATAGTAATTGGTACTTATCAGGCAAGACACCGACAAGTAACCTCAGGCCTGGCATATAACACAGAAAACTGTCTGCCTGTCACAGTTTCTTATGTGTACATGGGGAAAGGTTTCAGATGCATTTAGGAACAATGGTTCAAGCAGCACTGACAACTTGTTCCAGTTGTACATGTTTCAGAAATTGACTTTTTACTTAGCCTTGGTTCCTTCTGCTGTCATCAACGAGTAATGTTTCTAACAAATGTTCAGTAAACTGAAACTTTCGCATGAAAGAGGGCCCACCTGAGAGTTGAAAGTACTTCTACAGTCACCTTCATTAGGAATGAAAGTCCTGGGGCCATATTAATTTTTTTTTAAACTGCTGGAGGGCCAATTGGTGCCCACTCCCACTTTTTGCGACACCGGTGTACTTTGGCATACAGAAAGAGCTGCAGATGTTTGTGCGGCCACTTGCCTAACACAGATCTCTCTGCTGCTAAATGATCACCGACACAATGTCAAAAGTTAATCCCTCATTTGGCAAATAACTTGGCCACATGAAAATAAGGTAGTCCTTTGCCTTTGAGTCTGGAAAATATTACAGGCACAGGCACTGAGGCAAAGAGGCTGTCAGGACTCATGAAGACTGTGTGCTACACAAAGATTGTGAACATGCAGTGTGCTCCTCATTATGCTCCTTTGAAGGGAGGAAATGGCTATACGCAGGACCCACCCAGCAGTCTATCTACAGGAGTGTGCAATCATGAAGCCTGCACTCAGCTGCATAGGGAACTTATACCCCCCTATGAAACTCAGGTGTGTTGCACAATGAAAGATGGACTGGGTGCTTCAACCAGCTGGTCTGACTTTAACTAATTCGCTGTTCCCACTGTAGGCAAAGGGTTGTCTCTCTGATGGGAACAGTATTTGCTGTTATTTGGCATGAGGTCCTGGTCTGCACTGGGGAACCATATTTAGAGTGCACTGCAGCACAAGGTGGGACAGTGTACTGTATCCATAATGCAGCCCCTAGTTAAGTAATGTTAATATTGGCACTGTTAGACCTTAAAGACTATTAAACAATCCTCTTCCTGTAAGATGGATAAAAAATGTAGGCACAAATCAAATTTGACTGCCTTTCAGATCACTCCATATACTGTACTCACGAAAAGTGATGTTCACTGCACATGTTGTGCTCCTCAGAGCCAATGGTTCATAATTAATGAACACACGTCCCTTTCACCTCTCAAAATGATGTTCACTTATCAACTTGCAATGCCAACATTTTAAATAAAAAATCGAAGGTAATTCAGACATGGTGTCTGGAAGTAAGCAAACTTGGCATAGACTCTAACCTTACACAGAAAGTTCAAATGTGTCAATTTTGGCTTTGCCTCACACACAGCATTAGTGAATTACAACATTGAAACTCCATTGAACATAAATAGTGCTTAATTTGTTATAGAATGAGTACTGTGAGAAATTGGGTTGATGCTTGGGAGGGTGATCCCTTCTCAAGAAACAGCTACAATCCCTGTCAAGGTGTACCACAATCAATCACTAAATGTACCTGTGCTCAACCCTTTGGTAGCTTGGTACAAAAGAAGTCAGGCTTAACCTAAAGGCAATGAGCACATTTTTGTTATGCAACACACAAACAGCAATAAAGTGAAAACACAACACAAGAAAGATCCCACACCAAGTTAGATAAATAGAGTAAAATGTGATCATTTATATAACAGCAAAACAACAAATATTGTATCAGTAGACACAGATATGCAGTTTCAAAGCTTTACAGTAAGTATTGCACCTAAAAGCACAAAATGCCACCTGCGCTTGTCTGGTTGTGCAATGCGGGGTGAAAGTCACAATTTCAGGCCACCTGCAATGGAGCATGGGCTGGATACTGAGACCAGGTTAGCCCCACTGTTAAAGTTACCTTCTAAAGTCCAGACCCAGTGGCGTAGCTAGAGTTTTGCCGCCTGGGGCAGTCCCTGTGTTTGCTGTCCAGTGACGGCCAGTGCAGGTAAGAACAGGGGGGAAGTCGATAGACAATGAGGAGGGAAAATAAAATTTTAAAACGAAAACCACTACCCTTGTGCTCACCGAAATTGCGCACCTCATGTGAAATGCCACTGCCACCAAAAAAGTGCCACCCGGGCAGACCACCCCCTTTAGCTACACCACTGTCCAGTGCGAAGTGTTCTATTTGTGGTGGAGGTGGCCCCAAGGTGTTGCAGCCAGTCATCACAGTAGCTCAAAGATCCAGTCTTTGCATTGAAAGTTACTTCAGGCTGTCATCACTGGAAGTCACTGTAGTGTGAAGAGTAAGGTTCAACAGAGCTTTGCATTGGTATTCGTCAAGGGTGGAAAGATCTTGGTGTTAACTGACCCATTTAACATTCACACAGAACCCAAAACTTCAGGATTTCTCCTTTTGAGTCAGAGAAGTGCACTCTGCTGCCAGCCAAGGGTTCAGGACCTGGGGAGACACCTCTTGGGGATCAGATACTCACTCTTGCAGAGGCCAGCTAGGCTCAGGCAGTTCCAGTTGAAGGCTCAGTTACAGATCCTGGCATCAAGTCACCTGGACAGATGCAGGGAGGCCTCTGGAGCTTGTTATGTTCCTGTAGCTCAGAACAGGAGGCCAGTCAACTGATCCTTGGAGTCTCGCAGCCTGATATGAAGATAGCAGGTCCAGTCTTACTTCTCAGAAAGCAGGTCAGGCTTCAAACAGCAGGACAGAAGGGTATCTTCTTCAGAGTATCCGAAGGTCCAGGTATGTTCTGAAGAGTGGGTCTGAGGGTCCCCTTTTATACCTGGTCCCCACTTTGAAGAAAGAGAAGCGTCTGGAGTTCTCCCCTACAGAAGTGTCTGGAATTTTCTGCTTCCTGCCCTGCTCCCAGTCTGGCTGGGGGCATAATAGGCTAGTGTGAAGTTTGTTGTGTTTGAGCTGGGCTCGTGCCTTTGAAGTGCAACTGTGGTAGGTGACAACTCCCCCATATTCCCCATCAAGCCAGAATGGCCCGCTCTCCAAACATCCAGACCCTCTAATGTGATGCTGTCTAGGAGGAATACATAAAGACCAACTGCAAACTACACCTAGTCCTGTGACCCAGGAACAGGCTGCAGGCACCAAATGGTTAGGCCAAGATAATGCTAACTTTCTTAGTTGGAAAGGGTATGCCCAGACGTGGGTCTTGTGTTCGCTATGCCACCAGATTGAAGCTAGCTTGGCTGTTGAGGGGTGATACCCCGAAACAGGCCTCAAGAAACTTCCTCTGGTACAGGGAGGACCTAGCCTGGCAGCTCAGGCTGGACAGAATGCTGATAAATGTCAACCATTCACCCCAGTACAGAGATCTGGGCCTAAATCCACTGTTTCTTTGCTCCCTATGACATCCCAGGTTAAACCCAGCCATATGCAAATCAGTTTTGACCCCAATCCCCTTGGGAAAAGTCCAGCCCGAACTCCCAGGCCAGGTCTTCCCTGGACCAGAAACAAGCATCCTGGGACCAGGTTCGGGGCATCACCCCTCATCAGCCAGGCTAGCTTGACTCCAATGGCATGGAATACACGGGACTCACGTCTGGGCATACCCTTCCAACTCGGGGTGACAAATGCAAAAAGAACATTTGATGGACAGAATGCTGATCAATGTCAAACATTCCCCCCAGGACAGAGATCCGGGCCTAAATCCGTCATTTTATTGCTCCCCATGCCATTCCAGTTTAAACCCAGCCATGTGCAAATTAGACTTGATCTCGTTCCCCATGGGAACAGTCCAGCCCAAACTGCCAGGCCAGGTCCTCCCTGGACCAGAAACAAGCAACCTGGGACCGGTTTTGGGGTATCACTTCTCATCAGCCAGGCTAGCTTGACTCTAGTGGCATGGAATGCACAGGACTCACGTCTGGGCATACCCATCCACTCGGGGTGACAAATGCAAAAAGAACATTTGATGGACAGATTGCTGATCAATGTCAAACATTCTCCAAGAACAGAGATCGGGCCTAAATCCATAATTTTTTTGCTCCCCATGCATTCCAATTTAAACCCAGCCATATGCAAATCAGACTTGACCCCATGAAGCCCGAACTGCCAGGCCAGGTCCTCCCTGCACCGGAAACAAGCATCCTGGGACCGGTAGAATAAACGCTAGTCACCAAAAATCACTGATGATGGCACTCACCCGCTACCACCGGTATTAAGCACTGAACACAATAGAAGGGCAGTTAGCTAGCAATGAATGGTGCAGTCCTTCTTCTCCAACATTCTAATACTTAGATTTCTGTTAATTCCTGTTACATTTAAAACATTCCAACCTCAGTGGAATGTCTTAGTAGCATTATAGAGGTAAGCATCCGGGGCACAGTCACTAAAACATAAAACTCTATAATTTTGTGGTCTAGGTCATCTAAAAAAATGGCATTTGTGTTAGAAATATGCTTCCTCTAAACAAGTGAAAAATGGTGAATGCATTAAAAACGGATTCAAAGCCTTTTATAACCCCTGTTAAACAAAGAACAATGAAAGTAGGTGGTGTAGTATGAAAAACCTACAAGCTCCCATCTGAAATGTAATGCCAGTTCCGAAGATCCACTCCTAGGCACAAATTAGAAAATCCATCATAAACGAATATGACCATCATTAATTGTGTGCACTTTTGTTGGATGGTGTACCTTGCTTGGAAGCAGTTGTGTCACATGTTGGCTGTTCAGGATATCTAGACAAGAAAGGAATGGTGTACCATCCATTATAGGTGAAAGTGACTCGTGCGCGCCCGCTTCCCTGATAGCCCTGTCAGGGGTGCCAGTATCAGTGTTCTGCCTTGTAGCACAGTCAGTGTGCTTTCATATGAACTGAACCGGGCTGTCTGTTCCCGCTCCCTCCCTACAGCCCTATTTTCCACACTCAACGATTTGAAGTCTTGGAAACAGAAAAAAAAAGATTTGAGGATAGCCCAATTTGTTCTGACATGAAGAGATGTTTAGCTCTGTAAAAGGTGGTGGAGGCGCAGAGAATGACTGACATCTCAACGGTGTGTGCCTGCTGGGACGACTCACTCCCTGTCCCTTCAGATTCCCGCGGAGTCCTGAGGGGGGGCTCGCGTCTCATCTCCACAGCGAGGCAGCCAGCGTCCATCCCTTGGGGTTCTCTGCTCCACACCTTGTTAGATAAGGCTTTTGGTGCCAGAGCTATTGGTCTGTCTCATGTTAAGGGATTTTAAACCTAAATTAAAGATATTCTCAATGCTTCCAGGTGAAAGGTTTTAACATTTTTGATCACTTGGCCCTACCTATAAGTCGGTTTGTAGAGATAGCAATGTGCTGAGTCCCGAAAAAATATATACTCCATGCAACATCTAAAATAAACTTTCTGAATCTAGTACACACACTCAGGGAAGTTTGCGATTGTGCTCACAAAATGTAACAAAGAACAGGTATTGCAGATTATACACAAAGAAGAGGTGAAAGGTTCTGAAAATGAACAACACTGAAATGAGTATGGCATGGTTTTACTTTGGGTTGGGTTTGACCAAAGCTGAAATTATTATAATAGCAAATGAGTTGAGCTAATTGGGGCAAGAGCTTTTCCTGCGGTCTAGATTGAAGAGGTCCAGTCCATTAGTCAGTTTTTCCTTTGAACATGTTGGAAGTTCATGCTACACAGGAAGCTGAATACAGTGTGCATCAAAATCAAAATGGGTTAATACTATCAATGAGGTGGAAGCAGGGCCAGTTTTAGGGCAGTGCGATGGTGCAGCCGCCCATGGTGCTGATCTTCGGGGGAGGGGGGGGGGGGCGCTGTGTTTAAAATAACTTATGGGTTTCAAAGCATTCACTGCAGTGCTTCTGTTGTGTCTACAGTTTTCGGGCAACAATAAAAATGTCAAGATAACTCTAGTGATTATTGCTCCTCCTGGAGAGAGATCGAGTTTTGTCTCGTGATAGTTTAGACTCATCATAAAGTAGTGCGTCGGGTTAATATGCCCGCTGCAAAGAACTTGGACAATGCAGATCACAGACCTGTGTTTTATGTGAGTAGGTCAGTGGGTTACTGATTTTGGCACAGCTATGCTTTTGCTACTTGCAATTCATAAGCTACACTCATCCTAATATAGCTCTGTGACCTATGAACTGTCGTCAAAGAGCTGCATGCAAACTGCAAGGAATAGAGTTGGAACTTTATGTTTTAAACCACTCTTCATTATCCTAATGTCACTAAAAAAGGTTAGTTTCTGAAGAAATATATTCTTATTAGTAAAGCCAACCCCAACCACTTGGTACTCTTAAATCCAGAGTTTGTGCTTCTGCAGATCAAATACTCCTAAAATATATACTGCTACTAGTATGGATGACATGAAATTGCTATACCTTGGAATCCTCATTGTCTTATGTAACATTTCCTAGTCTGATTTACACATGTATGATTCACTGTCTCTGTATTATTGTGCATGTGATATAAAGTGCTCTGACACCCTACATTGGTATAAGTAGCGCTATAAACAAATGAAATGGATGTCAGAGAGGGGTTACAGAGAGATGATAGGCACTGTTGGTGGGTGGTAGTAAGGGAATCTGTAGTGATGGAGGTCATTGGTGGGGGTGCCAAAAAAGATTGTCGCACCAGTGCTGCCTGTGCTTCAAGTCGGTCATAGATGGATAAATAAAAACGGGATGAGCTCGAGAGCGCTACATACCTGGCTTTAATTTATCCTGCTGCTTTAATAGGAAAGGTTTACAGTCTTACAGCTTAATCCATGTTAGAGGAAGTTTGACAAATGCAAGGCATTTTTGCTCCTTCTTTTGCATTTAGTCATTTTTACATTTGCCAATTTTTACAAAATGATGATGCGGGTGCAAATCTTTAGGCATCTGATCCATTGGGAGGAAGAAAGGGAGGCAAGCACGACCGACTACTGTTTTTGTGTGTGTGAAAGGCCGCTTTATTGAAACAGGTGCACATCACATTATTACCAAACTGGCTAACCACCCTTTTGTTTTTCTCCCAGCACCCCTACGATCCCACATGATAAAATCCCCCACCCCGCAACATAACAATATAACAGCATTATATCCTATGAATAACCAATTTTCTCCCCTACCTCTTAAATCCCAAACCTCCAATACCTACATTCCTATCTGTCCTTCTGCAACTGTAACCAAACTACCCTCTAATGTAACCCCCAAACTGGTTGCCCTTTCCCCGCTCCCGTTCCCCAAGTCCCCAAACTTAACGACAAAATACCGAGCTCCAGCCAAACTTGGCCAACATCCAAAACAAACTCCGCCACCCAGGAAAAGGTGGAGTGTAGGTGACTACACCGCCTCCCCCTTTTCCTGCCCCCCCTCCCATCCCACGCAGCTAAAAGGAACAATGCCCCAGGGTCCTACTCTCGGTGCACCCCCAACAGCCGGGCCAACACTTCCTGAAGCTCTAAAAGGTACAAATCCATACCGATCCGCGAGAGGTGTACCCATCCCCCCTGAACAGTTCTGGCGCATCATAGTGAATGTCCCTGTACCAAATCTTCGCAAATCCTAGGTGCCGACAAAAACGCACCATTTCAACGTTTATCTTTTTCCTCGCCTTGTCCACCGCCTGCAGACGACTTTCCCCACGCCAACCCTACGCGGCACCAGCTCAGTCCATACCACCGAACAAACTGCCCAGCCTCTCCGCAATTCCGCCAAATCCCGCCGCATCGCCCTCATCAACACCAGACCTGTCTCCCTCACCACATCATTCTCCCCTAAGTGGAAAACCAGCACGTCCGGGCAACAGCCGCCCTGAACCATGCATTCAAAGTGGACATTAATTCCTTCCAGCACATGCCCCCCCTCCCCAGCCACACCACTTGAAACAGAGCCGGATTAAAACCCAAGTTTTCCTCGAAATAGCTATCCTGGGCCTGCAACTTCTCTCTCTTCACAAATGAATGGCCTACGATCCAGATCAACATGCCCTGTGCCGTAGGCCCCGCCACTGAACCTGAAACGAAAAACAAATGTAAGTGACATGTCCCCCAACCGCTGTCGCACGCTTCACACCAACTCTGCGCTGCGCACATAACGCCAGTACCATGCCGAGGACCACCTCCCCAAGCGCATGATTGCCCCGCGCCCACAGCCCGAAGATGCGCCTCCGACGCCGCCCCAATGCGGAATGAGTTCGTGCCATATTGTTTGCCGTCAACCCCCAACCTGACCAGCGCCTTGCGCAGCACCCCTAACAGTTGTGGCTCAGTCGCCCCTCTACCATCCGCATGCTGAAACACCAAACCATCCAAACGCCGAAGGCCGTTCCACGTCCACCCCCAGCGCACCGGGCACACCACTCCCCCCGCCGCCAGCAAAGTCACCCAGGCCCCCACACAACGCTGGTCCGTTTTAGATTGACGCAGCCAAATGCGCACCTCCCATTGCCCCAGTCGCACGTCTGACCATCCCAGACCCTGGCACCCTCTCCCACCCACCATTTCAGACACCGGAAAGGCTCCTGCAAACATTCATACCATCAAAGTCGCAAACAAGCAAGCTTCCTGCTCGTCCACACACACCAAACGCAACACCTCTACCACTTTCCCCAAAAGGTCCTCCGACAAAGGCCGCCGCAGCGCCCCTGCCCGCCCGCATTCCTGGGCCCAGCCCTTCAACATCCGCGACCCGAGCTCCCCCGCGGAAGGTGCGTACCCCCAGCACAGCTTACCCATGAAGGCTATCCCTGCCAGTTTGCCCGCTATGGTCACCCTCTTGAGACCCCTGTCGATAAAAGAGAGCATAAACCGCACCATATCATCCTGCCTGTCCGCTCCCGGGGGCCTCCAACGCGCCCCGGATGCCACAAAGTCCCCCCATGCAGCCACATACATTGTCCTGGTCGAGTCCACCAAAGATCCTAGAACCAGTTGTAACATCCGGTGTTGCCCACGCGCCACAGCTGCGTCGGCATGGGCGTCGGGTCCCGTTCCGCGTCCTCGAATAGCCCACAGAATCTCCCCCACTGCGAATGAGACATGGCATCCGCAATGTCATTGTCGATGCCCGGGACGTGCACCGCGCGAAAAGCAATGTCATGCCGCAAGCACCTAAGCACAAACACATGCAGTAGCTTCAGCACCTGCTCATCCCTGGCCGAATGACGATTTACCACCTGAACCACAGCCATGTTGTCCACATGGAAAGTCACCCTCCGGTGTGCCAGCACTTCACCCCACAGCCATACCGCCACCACCAAAGGGAAAAGCTCCAGAAAGACAATGCTCCTAACCCCCGCGCCACTCTGGGGGCCAACTCTACGCACACCATTTCCCGTTCCAGTACAACCCGAAACCGTCGCTGCCCGCCGCATCCGAGAAAATCTGCACTTCCCAAACCATGTCCACGTCCCGCTGTAAGGGCACACCGTTGAACTGGTTCAGGAAAAACCACCACATCCTCAAATCTTCACGCACCCCCGCCGACAAACACACGCGGTGGTGCGGGGGCCTGTTGCCCACCAGCGCCCTACCCAAGCGCCTACAGAACGTCCGTCCCACGCGCACCACCCTGCACGCAAAATTGAGGTGTCCCAACAGCACCTGAATTTCCAGCACTGCCACTTTGTGCGTTGCCACCATCACTTAAAAAAAAACCAGCATCTGCCACTTATTATCCACCGGCAGCCTTGCCTCCATCCGCACTGAGTCGAGCTCAATGTCCAAAAAGGACAGCGCCGTGCCTGGCCCCACTGTCTTTTCCGGTGCCAAAGGCACCCCTAGGACCTCCATGATCTCCTGGAACCTGTCCAGTGCCACCTGGCAGGCGTGGAGTCTGGGGACCCGACCAAGAAAAAGTCATCCAGGTAATGCGTAACCCCCTGGTGACCCGTGCGTGCCGTAAAAAGCCACTGTAGGAACGTGCTGAAACGCTCAAAAAGTGCACATGACATCGAGCAGCCCATCGGCAGTGCCTTGTCCACATACCCGCGGCCGCAAAACTGTATCCCCAGCAGGCACCAGTCGTCTGGGTGAACTGGCAACAGCCGGAAAACCGACTTAATATCGCACTTGGCCATTTTTGCACCTGGACCCGCCCCCACCACCAATTCCATGGCCGCCTCCACGGAGGAGTACGACACCGTGGCCTCCTTCTCATCAATGAAGTCGTTCACCGACCCCCCCCTCTGGCCATGACAAATGCTGTATGAGGCAAAACTGCCCCTCCTCCTTCTTGGGCACGACCCCAATGGGGGAGACCATCAAGTGTTCCAGCGGCCAGTCCGCGAAAGGACCCGCCATGCGGCCCTCCATGACCTCCTTGTCCAATTAGTCATGTACCACCTCCGGGTGATCCCGCGCCGATCGCAGATTGTCCGCCCAACGCTTCTGTCGCGGTCCCGCGTAACCCACCCAGAACCCCCACCGAAACCCGTCTCGCAAGCATTCAGCAGCCCCCGCATCCGGGTAGTTAGTCAGGCCACCGTTAACCGATCCACTCTAACCGGCGTACGAGCCATGGGCCCCAGAGCCCCGACTCCCCCAACCGCTGCCAGACTGCTGGGCGGGTCCGTGATGCATGCCCCTGCCCAGCGCCTGCGACCCCCCTTGCTGTCATGGGGGGCCCCAACAACGGACCACGGGGTGTCCGTATTTTCCGCAACCAGAGCATTCGTGCTTAAAACGACATTGCTCCCTAGCACAGACTCCTTTATTGAAGACCCAGCAGGCGCCCGCCACTCCGGGCTGACTCTTGGCCCCTGCCCCCACCCCCCGCGGGTGGGGCGCCCTTGAAAGGGCTGATACACTATTGGCAAACCACTGGCGGTAAAAATAGCCTTGCCCGAGCCCGCCAGCCCCATCGTGTGCTGCCACAGATCGCAATCCAGCTCCCCCCATTTGGCCTCCGTATCCCACGCCATCCGGGCCCAAAACTCCTCGTCGTACTGTGCCCACGCGTATCCACCCCCGTGATCTGCACCTTCTGCACTATGCCCATGTATTTGAACATGGCCACCGAGCGCTCCGGGAATTTTTCGCAGTATACACTCGCGAAAATTAAGAATGCCGCCGTCCAATTCTCGATCGTCAAGGGCACCCTCGGACGCTTCTGCAGCTCGTATTCCTCCTCCTTAGACCCTTCCTTCGACCGTACCTCGTGGTGAAGTAACTTCAACAGCTCCACATATTCCCCCTTCCAAATCTTTTCCTTGGTGGACGCCATTAAATGTGCCCCTAGCGGCTTCGTGACCCCCATGTAAGGGAGCCGCTTTATCTTCAATTCCTTGCTCTCAACCTTTGCCGCACCATCATCACCCGCCGCCGCACTTGCCGCGCTAACCAGATTCCCGGGCGTCACCCCGCCCGCCGGGGCCGACCCCCCTTGAGCACCCTTGCCTTCTGGTGCCAGCAGCGTCTCCTCCGACCCCACACTCTTATCCGCCACATACTTGCCCTTGCACAACCGATCCTCCCCCCCACACCTATGGACACCATGCATGCCGCTCTGCATTTACCTGGCACCAGCGCCTCCCCGCGCGGCTCCACGCCTCTCAGCTGCGACGCCGACCTGTTGGCTTGAGTCCGGGCCGCCGCAGCACCCAGGCCCTGTGACACCTGCAAGAAACACCATCACCGGCCCCCCGGCCCCCCGGCCGCCTCACCATCCCTCAACTCCCCTTCCTCCAGGCTATCCTCATCACCTTCCCGCAATTCCACACCACCCCACCTATACACCTGATGAGCCGGCGGAGGCGCCGACTGCACTCTAGCAGAGGCCCGCGGCCCCTCTCTACCACCATGCCGCACAAAACAGTCCTCCTCAGTGCTATTCCATATCCGCCCCTGATCCCCAAGCCGTGGGGGCCCTCTGGGGGGATGGGCCAGCGAGCCCGCCAGGGGCCTTCTTGTGCCAGCCAGGTGGTGTTCCCTCGCCGACCCTGGGCCTGCCGCAAGAGGCACAGCCCTCCCAACGCCTTGGCACCGTTCCACCGCACCAAGCCTGGCCAAGTCAGCAACCCCACGCCAATCATCCCCCTGCAATGAAAACGGTACTGCTGATGTGCTGGGTCCCTGCCACTGCGCGATGCCCCGACATTCCCCCACCTATCCTCCGCCCCCACTACCTCCACTACCTCCTCATCCTCACTCCACACGAGTCCCCCAACCCCAGACCCCCCTACCTCCGGGGAACTCCCCACCAACTCCCACCCCCCCACCCCACTCCCGGAGCTGCTGCGTCCCCCCTGGCCCCTGCCGAAGGCTGAGCCGCTCTCACCCCCTCCCCCCAGGAATCAAACACATCCAGGCCCTCCCAGTCCCTATCGCCATCCTCTGACCCTAACAATAATGGGGAGACCCAACCCTCCCGGCCCTGGTCCTCCACCCAGCCCACAGCCCCAGCAATCTCACCCCCAACTGCCCCCTTGCACCCCCCGGCTCCCCGGCTCCCCTGCCCCACTCCCCCTGAACACCCCCTCTGCCCCCCTGCCTGACCTCCTGCCTGCCCCTTCCCCCTTCTAAGCTACCACCCTGTCTAACCGGGGAGGGGCTCTCCCTTCGACCCCCCAGGGATAGGAGCCCTACCTGCCCCCCTGCTCCCCTCCCTGCACTCTTCTGCAGGACCTTGCCTCCCTTACCCATTGCTGGCCCCTCCCTCCCTGGCTTCACCCCTTCCTGACCATTGCCCCCTGAGCCCCGCCCCCCCGCTACCTTCTTGCCCGCTTTGGGGACATTTCTTGCCTTCTTGACAGTTCGCCGGATCTCACCCGCCGTCAGCCGACGTGCTGGGGAGATCCCGCGCTCCGGCCTTCCCTGCAGTACTCCGGATCTCCCCGCCGTCAGCCGACGGGCTGGGGAGATCCCGCGCACCAGAGTGCTGCCCCGGATCTTTCCTAGGGGCACGCGCGTTGCTCTGTGGTGACGTTCGGAGCTCCCGCGGCGGGGCGCCGTTGACAGCGCGCCCCAGCCGCGGGGCCCGCTCCGCCTTTCCCGATACCGCGTGGGCCGCGCTCCTGGTATCAGCGCGGCCCCCGGCACCCACCTGCAATCGGGCGGTCTTCCTAGGCAGCGAGCATGCCAAGATCCCCGCCGCCACAAGCGCCGCGGCATGACGCAGCGGGCGCGTCACAGCAACCGGGCCCACCAGGAGGTCCATCCGCCCCGCCTCGCTCAGCAGGCAGATGGGCTCCAAGACGCGCACATCGCCCTGGGGATCCATTTCCTCGCTCTTCGCTCTGCAAATCCACACACAGGACACTCGAAACACTACTACTGGCCTAAACAAGCTAAACCGGCAAAAACCTATCTCTGCTCCCAGCCACCAGGTTTCAATACCTAAAATGGTGGCTGGGAAAAACGCGGCAGCCCCTTTTATAATTAGGCTATAAAAAACGGACTTGGGCTGCCTTTGGGCTATTCCCAGGCAGCCCAAATGGCAAAATGGCCGCGCCCGTGCCAGCCTCCCTCCCCCTCCCAAAACTGCCCGGGGTGCAGACCTCGAGGCTCGGCTGCCCCCAAGTCCCCCTTTGTATTATGGCGGTGATTGTGTCCGTAGTGAAGAAACCTTCGGATCGGGCTCCGTTTATAACATCCTGTCTTCTGGGACATTTTTTGATTTTTCTATATAAACGCTATGGTTCCTTCTCATTTTTTAATTTGAAGCATTGATATATACCTCTTCTTAGGCAGATGCTGTTTGCAGTGACAGCTCAGAAGAGACTCTAAGGTGAAATATTAATTTACTGCAATGTGTGACTGTTTCCATCTCAGCATGTCTTGGGTGAGTGTGAAAGAATATTATCGAGAAAACCTGTTCTCGGGTTTGCTATTCTTCATTCAGCTGTATTATTATTCCTTTATCATGGATCTGTGTAGCTGAAAAGTATTGAGATCACTTGAGTGTGACATTTCCTTGAGGTCAGTGCTTTTATGTGTGACACTCCAATGCCTTAAGTGGGAGAGATTCAGGAATGGGTTCCTGCAAGTAGAAGATGAGAGAATTGCCCTTTTAGGGCCACATGTAAGACCGTTTTTAGCTGTTGCAAACGGAGATTTGGGCTATTTGCAATCGCTAAAAAGGGTTGTAGCATGCATCAACCCTATTTTGCAAGTCAGTAACCTTTTACTGACTCGAAAAATAAAGTTATACGAGTCGCTGTTAGGAAGTGGCGTGCTAAGGGCGTCACTTCCTAATAGCGAATCGTTAGGTCATGTACGATTTTTTTACGACCGGAATGTGATCTCATAACAATCAAAGTTTAGCACCTACTTTAAGTAGGTGGTAAACCAGTTGCAAATGGTAAGGAGTCCTCAGGGGACCCCTTCCTCCTTGTGACTTGCAGCAAAAACATTTTTTAAGAGCAGGCAGTGGTCCCACAGACCACTGCCTGCTCTTAAATATGAAACAGAAAAGTTTCATTTTTCTTTTAAAAATGTATCCTATTTTCCTTTAAGGAAAAATGGGCTGTATTAAAAAAAGCAGCTTTATAAAAAAAAGCAGCTTTATTTAAAAAGCAGTCATAGACATGAGGGTCTGCAGACCCCAGCAGGCCACCATCCTTGTGAACGCAGGCCGTTCCCAATGGGTCACAAATTGCCACCTGCCTCATGAATATTAATGAGTCTGGTCCCTGGCAACCCATTCGAGAATAGCAAACAGTATCTAAGAACCTCTTGTACATTTAATTTTGCGACTCAGAAATTGCGAGTCACTAAACATCGCATTTTGCAAGACACAAAATGAAATGGTCATACATGGGGCCCTTAGAGATATAAATGCCATAAATTAACCAATGCTATGTTAGGTAATAGTATAAAAAAATGTTTTAAGAAAGCGCTACTCTCCTAGAGTACTTACGCAAGGACAGTGTAACAGTGTAACACATGAGTAACCAATTTAGAAGAGTGGTCTGGCCATACCACTTTTCTCCATTGACAACAGCTCAGCCCCCACCAGAGACAAGTGAGAACACCTGTGCCACTTTTGAAGGAACTAACATCATAGGCTGGCAGCACAAGGAAACTTTGACCCACCACAGAGCAGGAAACCTTGATAAACATGAAATGTCAATGTGTGTGAGAAGTAAGAAGTGTCTTAGAACCACAACTATGATCTGCATATCAGGCATTTAGGACTTCCATAGACAGGGTGGTTATTGTATTCTGGAACCTTCAGACTTCTGGTTTATCTCACTACCTTCCCTGTTGTGTAGCAGCACCAGGAAAAGGAGACTTGACATTTGTATCGATTTGGAAAAGATTTCTCCATCTTAATCTTTCTGACCTGCAGTGCACCTCTCAGTAACATTAGAAGTGTTGGGGCTGTCCCATGCCCCAGCCATGATCTTCCTGATAAAAACCAGGTAAGAGTGCTATGCAGGGCAACCACTCCTCTACTCACCTCTCCTCAATATCAGTCTTTCACTTGATTGACAAGTTGATACTTCGCATTGTAGTGCTAGTATTTATTTTTACACCATCATGGCGAGAGAGCCTTCAGAAATCTGGGAGGAGAAGAAAGGAGCTATAATTGGCGTGACATTGCATTTTAGAGCTGTATCTATTTTCTTTGGTACCTTATACAAGGGTTGGGCTGGGGCCAAAAAGAGGCCTGGATACCCAAAGAAATAGTGGTTTACCTTCACAGATTACAATCGTTCAGAAAACTTTCTTGGATAGTGTCAGGGAGCTAATTTTGAGAGATGTTTGTGGTAGATTTAGTGGTTGCAGCTCAGAGGGACCTAACTCTGATAAAAAATGAAAACACCATTAATCTTTTAGCTCATCTACAGGATGCCTGACAGTCATTATCAGTTCTATAGATCTCCACAGCCTTGATCACTTCATCCGATGATCATTCTTAGGTCCCTAAGATAATGCATACCTTCAAATCCCTGACTCACCTGCATATTCTCAGGCATATTCTCAGGCAATTCTCAGGCAGATGATCATACTCACCCTCAGATCTCTAAGGTTCCTTCTCACACTCAATTCTCTTTGAATTATTCACCACCAGACCCCAAAGTTTCCTGTTTAGGACCCAAGAGTGTGGGGCTGGAATTGAACCACTAAATCCTACTTATAAGAGCACTCCTTCATGTTTATATCCCACCCTAAAGATCCTGTTCACCTGTGGTCCCAATGCCCACTGCTCATCCTCAGGTTATTAAAACTTCTCACTTTCATGTCTCTGAGGCTCCTACTCATCTCCAGATTGCTGATGCTGACTTCACTTTTACGTCTCATAAGACCTTTGCCCACCTTCAAGTGGTCCCTAATCTTCCTGACAACGGTTAGGAGATTGTGGGTTTGAACAGCTAAGCCTCTCACAGATTTTACCTTTGGCTGTCAGGCTAAAACGTCTCTGCACATGATGTCCTGGGTGTTTCGCAGAGTGTGGTGCTTGATGGCTTTTGTATTGCAAGAAGAGAAATTATCTGAATCTACCACAATATGCATGGAACCTCTCTAACTGAAGTCTTTCACTTCAACTCCTATATATTGTCTTCCCTCTTGCTCCATCTCTCTCACACACACTCACACACACATACACACAAACCTGAAGAGCCCTTTTCTAATCCTTTCTCTGTCTTTATATCTCATTTTTAATCGATGTGTCTGCTTTTCTATCTGTCTGTTTGTTGCCCCACCCTTCATTCTGTTTTTTCTCTATCTCATTCCCTCTCAGGAGACACCTATGCAGGTAGGAGCGGTGGGGCGGGATGGAGGGGGGAGAGAGGGACTTGACAGATGGTGATGAGGGAAAATGAAATAAGTAATTAATTTTCCTTCGTCGTCTGTCGAGTCCGCCCCAGCCCACCCTACCTCTCTTACCTGCAGGGGCCGCTCCTGCTCCCTCTGCTTTTCTCTCTCATTCTACATACCCCACTCTGTTCCACAAGGCCATCTTTTTTCCCTCCTTCTCTCTTCAATATCTCACACCCCCCTTTTATTTCTCTTTAAATTTTACCACTTTTCTCTTTCCACTTGATCACAGTTTCCTCTTCTGTGTGCTCAGTCTCTTTAGTTTTTCCTTTCTATTTCCCTTCTCCCTCCTCTCTTTGTTTGCCCTACCTATAGCTTTACATTTACTTTCCCACTCTCATTCCTCTTTCTCCCTAGCCGACTCATCTTAATGCTATTTTTCTATCTCCCTGCTATTCTTTGCTCCTGCATTTTTTACCTTTTGTTTGTGTTTTATTTCAGTTATTTGTGTGTTATCTTGAAAAATCTCACAGTTTCTCAAACCATGCTTTCTTCTCTCAGTCCCACACCCTCCCCTCTACCCTTTGAACTCCTGCGTGTTTAGTACAACACCTAGGCCTCCATAACACATCCACCACTCAAATTATAAATGCAAACCTCTTTCCCTCTTCTATTCTGCTGCTCCCTTCTCTATCCAAATAACTGACTAACATATCCACCACTCAAATTTACTTTCATATTTCACTATACTAATGTTCAACAATAATCCTTTATGGGTTCTGGAGTAGCTGGCTACTCGCCCAAAACAGCGCTTCAACACCCCATCAGGGCTAACAAGCGCTATATAAATGCAAACCTTTTTCCCTCTTCTATCCCTCCGCTATCCTTCTCACTCCAAATAACTGACTAATATCCATCACTTAAACTACTTTCATATTTCACTATACTAATTCAACATTAATCCTTTATGGGTTCCGGAGTAGCGTGCTACTCGCCGACAAAACGCTTTGACGCATCGTCAGGGGTAATAAGCGCTATATAAATGCATTTACATTACAGTTACAATTAAGAGTTGCCAGGGAGGGTATGTCTAGATTCCGTACTGGGCAGGGCAACTCTGAGTGTTCCGGTGCTATGGACAGGACATTTTAGCATCCAGAAACAACTGACCACTTTACTGGGTGTAGATCCACATTTTGAAAAAGTGGGTCAGGGATTATATGACGGAGACTCACCCCTGCTTGCCAACTCAGGCATCACATGGAGAGCAGAAAGTTCTCAGCCCAGAAAACCTGAAGCCTCCTTGCACCAGACACTTTCCCTGTCACCCACCTCACACTTCCTGACCACCTCTGCCCCACCACCCCCCACCTGTTCGGCGTATGCACTAAATATCTGTGTTAAATTCTGTGGAACTGGATAGCATCTGTGCAAAAAGACCCTATAATTTTGGATCTGGTTCGTTATTCCCCATTCTAGGGACTTTAACTTGTAATTCTCGTTTTCGCACGGGGTGATAGTGGCTGGAATCATTAATTTGGGTCCTGGTAACTCACCACAAAGATAACAAGGAATTTGTGATGGAGCACTTTGTGTTATATTTTGCAGTTCCCCATACATTGCCTTGCATCAGCTACGGTGAACCAAGAAAGTCAATGGGATTTATTTTGCCTCTGGAGCAGGAAGTGAGTAGACCTTGAGCTGGAGTTAGGTGAAAAATCCACCTATTTCTAGAGGAAGTACTAAAACCAGAAAAGAATCCACTGGCAGGGTCTACTTTACCATGTTTTCCCTATGGTAAATAAAGTCCACCAAAGGTTGAGCTCTTCCTTCAGAATGTGGAAAATGCTTTCTTATCACCTACCTCTAAATCAGGCTTCTAGACTTCTGGCCTGCAAAAGAACCGAGCAGTGCACGAGGGGCACTCTCTATCCTTCCCTTGTTCTTAAAACCAACAGACTTCAGACACCATTTCCCCTTCCTCTCCAACCTTTGCTTCTCTCTCTCCCTCTGTTGTCTCCTCTCTACTTTCACTGTCCAGCAGTCACTGTCATTCTCTCCCTTTTACCAAACTCCTATTCTGCCCCTCTTTCCACTCCCTTTATCTTACCCAACTTCATATTCTCCATCACATCTGGGCCCTTTTCTCAACACCCTTCCTCTCTCCTTCTGTCCATCAATTTTGCAGCATCTTTGTTATTTATTTCCCCCCTCCTCTATCATACTTCTTTTCTCCCGTGCTGTCACACTCTCTCCTTTAACCCATATTTTTTACTACGCTTCCCTTTCCCACATCTATACTACTTTCGCACCCCTCCATATTCTTCTTTTGCCATAGGAATTGCTAAAGTCTACCATAATATTAGTGGTTAACCTTTGGTAGATATACGATGACTGTGTTTTTTACAGTATTGCCAAAAAATTTTTTACTCTTTCTGGTTTTTATTCCTGCATTGTGTAAACATAAAGTCAATTCAGACTTTTTTGCTTCATCGTGTTGTGTTTCTTTCCATTCAGTGGAGGATAAGGGACGCCAGCATCCATGGCGATGGTCCTAGATCTGTTGTCCTTCCACTGATAGCACAACCTCCAATAAAAAAGTAGGCTGAATTTCATTAACTGGAAATGGATGAAACTCTTGTTTTTGTCCAGTATGATTATTATATTGGCAGTATACACCAGTGGCTGGACAGTCAGAGTCATGCTGCCTGTTGTTGGAGACAGGGTAAAGCCTACCTAACAGAACTCCCAGGATGCCCCCCCTCTTTGGAAATTCCTCTCTACAGACTGCCCCACCATCGTACACCTAATGCAAGTCATAACTGTGCTGTAGATGGTAGCTCACCTCTAACACCCACCCCTACTTCCTGAATTTCACTTCACATAATGCTATGCCCACCAGTTCAGCCTATTGTCATTCTGATCATGACCACTGGCCAGTCCGATTTGTATGTTTCGTCTGTTTCTGCACACGCACCATGAAGCTGCAGGAATCTTTCGGGTTGTGCGCTAACAGAAGAGCTGGCCCAGGCAAGAGGGGCTGGGTAATCCAAATTAAAAAAACAGCCATCAAACTGCCTTCTGCCATGGGCCAGTCGGGAAACAATTGCCTCCCTGCCTTGTCCATTTGATACTGCCTTATACATTCCCCCCTTTTTGCACTTTCCTTGCCAATGATAACAGATGTTGTGTCCTGTGCACATACATATGAGGACTCTAGTGGTCTTCGCCTGACTCCTTACAGGCATTCCATAATCTGATAGGTGTGACTGGGTGTGGGTATTAAAGTTTGTGACACAGTGACTTCAGTTAATGATTGCATGCTGAAGAATAAAGACGTGCAAACCGGAGGTTTGTGTGTGGCATGGTCAGTTGCATGCTCCTGGGCTGGGGAAGATGCTTCAACTGGCAACGTGACAGGTTATACATGCCTGCAACAATACAAGACTGCTCTCCTTGAGAGTTTGTCATGCTCCGGCAAACAGCTTGTGCATGCCACATGCGCCTCAAGAAGTGGTCTACCGTTGGTGCATGGGGAGTCAAAGCGCAACTTCAGTTTTTGAGAGGCCCTTGAAGAAGGTGAAGGCCCTACAGAGTTGCACAATCAGTAAGCCTGCCAGAAATCTAATAGTAAGAGCAAAAGAAGAGATACTGCACCACAGCATACCACAGAGCCAGCATTGATACAAACCAGAAGCGCTAAACCAATCAATCAATCATATCATTTGTAAAGAACACTACTCACCCATGAGGGTCTCAAGGCGCTGGGGTGGGGAATGCTGCTACTGCTCGAAAAGCCAGGTCTTGAGGAGTTTTCTGACGGTCAGCAGGTCTTGGGTCTGCCGTAGGTGGATGGGGAGGGTGTTCCAGGTCTTGGCGGTGAGGTGGGAGAACGATCTGCCGCCTGAGGTCACTCTTCAGAAGCGGGGGACTGTAGCGAGGGCGAGTTCGGCGGAGCGGAGCTGGCGGGTGGGGGTGTAGAAGCTGAGTGGTCTGTTGAGGTACGTTGGTCCAGTGTTGTGGAGTGCCTTGTGTGCGTGGGTGAGGAGCTTGAAGGTTATCCTCTTGTTGACCGGGAGCCAGTGCAGGTCTCTCAGGTGGGGTGTGATGTGGCTGCGGCGAGGGATGTCGAGGATCAGACATGCAGAGGCGTTCTGGATGCGTTAGAGCCGCCTCAGGAGTTTGGCCGAGGCTCCTGCGTAGAGGGTGTTTCCATAGTCCAACCTGCTGCTGACAAGGGCCTGGGTGACTGTTCTCGTTTCAGTGGGGATCCACTTGTAGATCCTACGGAGCATGCGGAGGGTGCTGAAACAGGAGGAGGAGACGGCGTTGACCTGTTTAGTCATGGAGAGGGTGGAGTCGAGGATGACCCCTAGGTTGCGTGCGTGGCAGGAGGATGTAGGAAAGCGCTAGATGCAGCGACAACCAGGTACAAGAAAACATTAAAGGCAGTGACAACCGGGTATAGAAAGTACAAATGTTCTTACCAGCACCTCAAATCGGGTGTGACGACCCAGCCCGGTTGACCCGCTGATGTGTGCAAAGTGGCAAGTAGCATCTAATGTACCAAAAGGCCTTTGGAATAGTGTAATTCTCCTGGGGAGGCGTATCTTTTTGGTGCATTCCCAGGTTTACGTGGTCTTGCAAATCTGGGAATGCATACAAAACCATGGGAGTTGCATTGGAACACCCACGTACTGCCCATGGAATGCCTTCCTAGGACACAGTAATGTAAGCAGTGATTTGCACTGGGTTGCGTTACTCCAGATTTTGGAGCCACTCAAAGCCATGCAAAGTGGTTTTACATGGCTTCAAAAACCTGACCTAAGGTTTGCGGCATTCCTGCAATATGTTGCATGGTGCAAGAGCGACGCAAACCGGGTAATAAATATGGCCCATAGTCTTTTTCTATTTAGTCAACAAAAAAATCCAAGATGCCCCCACCCCATCCTGCTACTGAGATCGACTGTTGTGGCTGAGGATTCTTTTGTTACTTCTTTTTTTCTGTTCCTGCTTTTCTACCGGTCTGCCAGGAAGGAGGGCTGTTATAACCCGCTGCATTGCTGTGTTTTCTGATGGGGCTGCTGTCCTCTGTTAACTGAACCAAAACCTGCGGCTCCGTGTCTGAGGTCACCACACAGTCGTGAGGCAGTAATGACTTCAAATCACTAATAACCTGGGAAGGAATTAAAGCGTGACCTGGAGGTGACATTCTGTCTTAGCCTTCACAGAATGTGTTAGCCGACCAGGCTTCACCAGCTTCTACTCCTTATGCAACAGAGTTAGCTCGCGGCGACCGGTAACCCTTCTATTGAGCCATGCCTCAGGCACATCTGAAGCAATTACAGAACAGATTTCCAACACTTGAAAGCAAAGCATTCTGACTATGGTGCCTTGTCCTAGTGTAAAGGCATAAGGCTGGGAATATCGGATGCTGCTTTCACTGTATTTATGTTAATTTCCATGCCAGGGCACCCTGCGTAGAACCAGGAGGGCCAGATCTGTGGCAGAGTTACAAAATAAGAACTCAGTAAAGATGTTCAATGCAGATTAATTTTATATACATTTATCGAATGCAAATGTCCAGCAACTCTAGTATACATTTACTCCTTCTGGACCAACGCCCCACCCCTCTTTTTTAATTCACAATCAGAGGCACTTTTAGTAAACCACATTTATAAAATGATGGAAACCATCTGTAGCCTTCTAAATGCATATTAATTGTTCTTTGTTTGTTTTCATCTGCCAGTATATCCTTACAGTTCTCTTCTGTGTCCTAGCTCCACATCTTACATTTAGAAACTGAGAAACAATCTGATCGATTTTCAGTATTAACAAACCAAACCAAGGGCTACAATAGAGTGAAAAAGTATTCGAAACAAACATAGCTGATGGGGTCATAATATGGAAAATGCTTACATGTTTTATAGCTCTAGAAAAGTCTACCAAAAGTGCGGATGATTACTAAATATACAAGTGAACCTTCTTCTAGAGATCAGGATAATTAGCTTTTATCCCCCAATCCTGCCTAATAATAAACTGATTAAACCTTCAAAGAATATTTAAACACCAGATGTTTGAAGCCACCAAATCAATTTTATAAGCAATTTATTGTGATTCACCACAGCCCAGATAACTAAGACATAGTATGCTATTTGTCACTAAATGTTTGTGTTTCAGAAGTGAACAGCAGGTATGGTAAGAGATAAGAGGAAGCTGGGTTATGAAGTTGAGCTGGGCAGGGTTGGCCGATAATGAAGCAAGGTACAAACTTCCAAAACCATTAAAAAATAGCCAGAATTAATAGGTGGGGACAGATACTTCAAGATGGGAAGTTATATCTCGGAAACTGTGAAGAGGACAATAAAAAACAAAATATCAAACTATAAATATTATCAGTTAAATAATTGGTTTAAAACAATAGAAGGTACAGGGAAGGTCCTGAGTAGAATAGAACAGCGACTTTAGGAATCCACCTCAAGGAACAAAGAAATAGCATTGTGGTAATGGATGATAATTGATGTAGCTGATGGAGACTCTAAGTTGGTCAGAGAACCATGGGGGAAAGGACTTGTGAATGCTGGAGTCAGACATAAAATGTCAAGTATCCATGAGCATTCTTTACAGTGTGGTTAAATCAGCTCCCCTTCCAAAGAACCATTTTTCTAATTACCTATAGGACACCGCTTACGTTTTTGAGAATGGGGAAAAATATAATACGAGCAGGGAATAAAAACATGGTCTTGAAGTGTCCCGGAATACAACTTTTCTTGAAAAGAGTGGGTAAAGTATCAATGAAGATCATGCATCAGGAAGCTATGGTTGGGCTTTCACTCATTATTTATGGATACCTGAAGATATTTATGTAATTATTCTGTTACCCACAAATTAGAATTGGGTAGTGTTTTATTTGGTCACAAGAAGAGAGACATCCAGAAATTAGATTAAGTTAACACCTCCAAAATATGTAGAATAACTGGGGGGCATAATACCAACAAGTAGCGATAATTATCGCTAAATAGACTTAGCGACGATTCTTTTTATCGCTGGCTATCGCTGGATATGTTAGCGGAGAAAACATGCTATTAGCAACGTTTTTCTCCATTGTGCTAAAATATCCAGCAATAGCGGCGAAATGCGGGAATATTGCTGAGAATACAGTGATATTCACGCATTAGCGACTAAATGCTCTTAGCCATGTTATCCACCTCCCATTGGATAACATGGCTAACAACTGGTCTGAGCAGGCGTTCGTTTTTGGCGATAGCGGGAATATTTCCATCGCTACGCCTGCCTTGCTAATAGGCGATAGCGACGTTAGCGACTGCTTTCAGTCGCTAACAGGTTGGGTACGCCCACTTTGCATGTCATTAGTGATAAATATCGCTGACATGCAAAGCGGGCCCCAAACGGCTCGATATCGCCTAAAAGCTGTCGCTAACATCAGTTAGCGACAGCTTGCTAATAGAGCGATAGAATTAGAATTTAGCGGAAAACGGCCGCTAAACCGGCGATAATTGCCTATCGCCACCCTTGGTAATATGCCCCCCGATTCCCTAATCTATGTGCTAGAACTAGAGTCGAAGGGTTCAAGTAAGTAGAAATCTTAGATGTGACAGACGATCAAAGTTGCTCAATGATTACACCTGATTCTCTCTCGGTATACTTAGGATGCCCGCCTAAGCAAAACATTTCGAGGAAACCAATCACAACTCAGACGAAGGAAGGGCACAGATCTCCCAGAACCCTATAAAAAAACAAAAAATGCTCTAATAATTAGGGGTGGGCGATATATTTTGCTCCACTGATAGAATTTTGATCATTACTCTTGCAAAGTGGAGTTCCGGCTAAATTCCGCAAACCGCTGCGAGGCGGAGTATTTTCTCACACGCTGTTCGAAAACGGTGAAGTTGGCAAATACAAGCAAGATTTGGCATCCGCTAGAGTGCTTTTTGGTCGCTGAGGGGACCCCTGACGAGATTTCTCCAAAGCAGGGGGTTCACAGTTAGAAAGCTGCCGCTGGCATGAAAAATGTTTGTGAGCAGCAGAAAATCAACTTGAGAAGCTGCACTCTTTAGCACACCTCGTAGCACAGTTCATAGTGATTTTTCAGCATGGAATTACCTCCTGCAGCTAAATCGCAATGCGAGCATCTCGGTGTGTCTATTCCTGCCCGTTTGCAGAATTCCGCAAATTTCCGCAAACGTTTTTTTTTTTTTAACTACGTGAGTTCCGCACAGGCCTACTAAAAATAAGATTCAACAAAACTGATCCAGCACACAAAGCAAATGTTATAAAGGTCTGAACAATGATATACGAATTTCAGTTTCAACACAATGATATTTAGTAGCAGAGTCGTTGGATGTTTTTGGATGTTCAATCTTTATTGATTTCTTCAAAACATGTAGCCTCTGCTACTAAATATCATTGTGTTGAAACTGAAATTCGTATATCATTGTTCAGACCTTTATAACATTTGCTTTGTGTGCTGGATCAGTTTTGTTGAATTACAAATTAGAGCATAAAAGTTTTCTTTTCTGTTCATGGAGATTGAGGGGTAAAAGAATCTCCGATCCGTGTCACCAAAAAATTGATAAGGCGAGACAAACGATAGGTGCAATCGTGCATATAACCCCTTTCCCCGTTCTATTGCAAAAAACTACTAAAAATAAGACAACGTTTTTTTAATCTGAGGTGATAGGAGGAAAAAAATATTCGATTCACATAAGCGGCGTAAAATGAGTGTCTGTGAGTGAAGTTAATTAAATGACACAGTTGTATGTGCAAAGTAATTTTTATAAGACACTTGATCTTAAAATATATGTTCTATATGTATTTCATATGTGCAAGAGAAAAGTATGCCTCACTTAAATTCAGATGGAATTCGGATAAATGATATGCAAAAGCGATTGGCTTGTTGGAAACCAAACCCTCCACAATCTGGAGACAGGTGCAGATTTTATTTCTTTTCTTGTTACATCTTAAAAGAATGAGCTGTGTTTTCTATTATCTGGAAGGGCCATCGTTTTACGTCGGAGAAGTTAGAGGAAGATCCCCGAAGGAAAAAAAAAGCTCGCCTGAGCTTCCCCTGAACAGCAGAAGAATTTTTACAACAAATAGCGAGAAGCACACGGCGGGTCTCTGTTGGCTCAGGCAGTAACATTTTATCATTAGAGGTTCTTGCACTTGCAGCCTTGGGCTCTTGCAAGGGACAGGCTGCCAAATCCATCCGGGCCTTAAGTGACTGATGCAAAAAGAGAAAGAGAAGGAAGTGCAATTCACATGAGAATCCGGGGTGGAAAACTGCATCTGAAACAGGAGTGAGGAGACATCTCTGCAAATAGGCTACATTTATAGATTGAGATGCGGGGTTTGAGGAAAAAAAGAGCTAAATGGAAAGGGCAAGAGATATTTAACTGTGAAAGGCTATTGTTTTATTCACCTCTCTAAACATATGTCAAATAGAAAATATATATCACAAACAGGCATTCAATAAATAGGTCTTAAATGCAGAACTGTTAATATCCATCACAAAAATAACCTGGCCCATGTAACTTTCCTTCTGATGCTAGAAATGCATACAGCTTACCCTCTGTGTGTATTAAATGGTGCACAGTCACGCCACCAATGTTGATTCTGCACTTCACCTTCGTTTGCAGAGCGGGCATGTGTAATCATTAAGCATGGGCGGATTTTGCGGATCCACGATTCGCGGATTAAGCGGATCCACGGATCGTGGATCCGCAAAATCCGCGGATTTAGCGGATTTGCGGATTTGGGGGCGGGGCTTCATCGAGTGTGTGGGCGGGGCCAAACGGACGGGGCTTCCACGCGAGCGCACATGCCTCTTGTGTGTCTAAAAGGTCAGAGACCGATCAGAGCAGATTATCGATGGTATATTTGGGAAGAAGGCACATCTGCCCAGCCTCCCAACGCTCACGATTTTTTTTGGGCTGATGAATGAGTCACTGCATTTGCGCTTCAACTAGTTCCAGCGACCAAGTGTGTGTTACTATGCAATCGCGCCGAAGTGCGCAGGGGTCCCTTGAGTGAAATGTCCATCATAGTGGGTAAATGGCGGAAAGACGGTGCACACCTCGAGTGTGTGGGCGGGGCCAAACGGACGGGGCGTCCATGCGAGCATGCCTCTTGTGTGTATAAAAGGGCAGAGACCGATCAGAGCAGCAGATTAATTTTTGGGCTGATGAATGAGTCACTGAATTTAAGCTTCAACTAGGGCACATGCTTTATTGATATCTGCAAGTGTTTCCTGTTGAGGTTTATTTTTTTGTGCCAGGACCGTCGTGCCCGAATGAACCCTGCCCTTCATATTTATTCAAGAAGAGTAAAGACACCACCGTTGAAATAATTTACGATGGCGCCGGCAAGCTGCCAGCGCCATCCTGCAATAGTTACTTAATTAGCTTCAACAGGAAGCTCCAACTGTTAAAATAAAGCAGGCGCTCGAGCCCCTGCTGTATCTTATCTATTAGAGCTTCCTGTTGAAGCTAATTAAGTAACTATTGCAGGATGGCGCTGGCAGCTTGCCGGCGCCATCGTTAATTAGGCTCGCCTGAACTTTTGACCGCAAAATCCGCTCCGATCGCGGATTGCGGATTTTCGGTAAATCCGCGAGAGTTCGCGGATCGCGGATTCACAGAAAATCCGCAAAATCCGCGATCGGAGCGGATTTTGCGCTCATGCTTAGTAATCATAGGCTCAGCAAAGTGTCCTTCCACATTAAACACACAGGGATAGATTTATGAAGCCTGAAATCTAGGATGTGCATGTTTTAAATGTGAGAGATCACACCTGTAATATCAAAAGTGTCGTGGGATGTACAGACTGGGGGTGCAAGAACTGTGCCGTGTGCTGTGCTTCATTTATTAAAAAAAATATGTGCTGGGGCCCTCGTCAGGAGGCTACTGCAGTGTGCACCACCCATTGCCCCTGCTGGCGCTGCCAATGAGAGTACCAACACCACTACTGACCATCACACTCTCCTACAAGTATGACAATCAGACTATATGTTGCTCCGCAAACTATAAGAAGGGCTTGGACAGAATGGTATTAGTCATTTTAATGAATGTCATTAATAAATAACTGTTGTTGTGTTCTTCTGTAAATTAGACAGACAGCGGTATCTTTGTGGCAAACTGTCACAACTGCTGGTGTTGGCAATTAAGAGCTGGTGCCGAGCACCAGAAACAACCAGCTCAAATTGAGCACTGGCCTTGTGCCTCCACCACCTACTCAAAACAACCTATCAGGCATGCACCAGAGGCTTACCTTTAAATTGGTTTTCTTTAGATACCTGGTAGAAGAAGATTTGCTTGTTAGAAAAACAAAAAACAGTGATTGTTGTGTTTCACAATTACTTCTGCCCTCATTTCACTCTATCATGTTTTCTTTGCCCATTATACTACTCCAGACAGAGATTAGCCATATGCAGATTAGATTTGCACATGCTGATGGATTTAAATGTTCTCGTCAAATTGCAAGGAGTGAGTGAGGCAAAGGAGTAAGTCTGACTAACTTATTGAGTGATCTGCAGGGGTTCTCCCTAATCATTCATTCCACATTTCAATTTACCAAATACATTTGCCAAAAATCCACAGGTGTCGAACACAGGTAAAATAATCTTGAGAGCATGCAATATCTGTTGGCTGAAGAGTCATGACTGGCTATGGGATCAATTGGTAGCAAAATGTATCCCTAAATATCAGCATGTCATTTTCAATCAGTATAATAATATTGTCAGCAACAAGTGTTCCTTAATTTTTGGTGAAGTTATTAATACCAATTGTTACTTTAGTTTCTTATATCCTCATTAGAATTTGACTGCCTCAGTGTCCTTAAGTAGCCCATCTTATTGCAGGCTTTACTATTATGTATCCAGATATCACACAAATAGGCCAATTATTTACTAATTGTCTTTATGAATCCCCTCATATTTTTATTTCAATTTTTATTTTTGCAGTTTTTATATAGTCCAACCTTGACCTGAAGGTATTGGAGCTCTTTACATGAACACCAGTGATATTACACAAGGTCACATCAATTTAAAATAAAATTGGGGGGCGATTTGCTCAGAATCACAGTATGTTGAGCCTGTGCCGAGACTTGAACCTGGTTTACCAGATCCAAAGTTGGCAGCATTGGCCATAAGGTGTTCAATATCAGACATAATCGTACCATCAATGTATGTATGAATCACATTGCTAGAAATGAATGTACATAGGTGATTTGGACAGAAGAATTTGGTATATTCCTTAGTATGTAATTATGTATAATTTAATCTAGGTATAACCAAGGTGGTATACTCAAAACCTAAAAGTGGCTTAGGCAGCTTTATGTTAATATGTGTATAAGAGGGATGTGTTATTGATGCATGTCTAAACATTTTTTCACAGAGGCCCCTGAAGAAGGGACGCTGGTCCCGAAATGCATCGGGCCAACTACAGCAACAATCGCCGTAAAATGTTATTAATATTTGTATATGTAATCAACGGGAGAGTAAGGGTTTGAGAGGTCACACTTCAACCCCTGTTAATCAAATTACAACAACAAAAGAGTGACTATTACTGTGAATTCATAAGTGACAGAATGTCCCTACCTAATGGAAAACACAGTGTTGGAAAGAAAAAAAGAGAGAAAAATTCATAAGGACAAAAGACTGAAAAAGAAAAAACTTATTTCTTAAAAGAACCCTCACTCACCCTAGTGGTGACATGCTTCATCATGGGGACCACCTACACCTGGACACGGGGGTTCTAATAAAAACCACCACGTGGCCCCACCGTTTTTAATGTGAACAGCTGGTCCACTAATAAAGTTTTTTTGGGTTCAGCTGTGATCTTTTAATACACACTCACATTACTGAGCACTCACATAATAAAACACTTACAAAGAAACCCGCTCCGCTGCAATCGCAGGCGTCGCAGCACACAGGGGGGACACTCGGTCCCTCTTGTGGCAACCCCATGATGAATCATGTCACCACTAGGGTGAGTGAGGGTTTTTTAAGAAATAAATTAATATTTGTATGACATACAATACAATTATATAGTTTAATGTAATGTTGAGAAATTACAACAGAACATTAAGATTCATGATGTGAATTTGAATAGAGATCTAAAGATTAGATGAAATTGACTGAATAAATATGAACATTTCATGAACTAAAAAATTTGGAAAAGAGTCAAGGAAAGTTTTTTCAAAACTAGAAGAGTAGTGAAGAGAAACAGCTGTGCTATCGGTAGGGACGTGATACTTTATCACTAACCATTTGCTTAAGCACTGGCCATAATGCCATAAACTCTCCTTCATATTTGTCCATACGATGAGGTCTCACAAAGTAATTTTGACAAATGCTAGTCAATGTTGTTATGTTCCTCAAGTTTCCCTCGTGGGCAAGTCAGTGCACTACATGACGTATACCAGTTACCAGCAAGAGATTCTCTTGTTAATCCACGCGCGCCATCAATGACCTTGACGTATCCCTACTCCCCCAACATTTCACTCAATAGAAATTATATCCTCCTATTTTACCCTGAATCTCCACGTGAAAAAAAAGTAAAAGCAGCATCAGGATTGGCCTGAGAGCAACAGCTTTGCACTCCCATGCAGACTAGGATCCTGTGCCTGCTTTTGCCAGCCCCAGGACTGAGGCTAGAGAAAGCTTCACTGCGCATGAGATGTTTGGCTGGCCTGAAACGGCCGGCCAAACACCTCATGTGCAATGAAGGGACTAGAGAGTACACTAGCAATCCCCCACCACGGTGTCCTCCCCCTGGACCCAACCCCAAGATTCGTCAGAGTCCTCGGAGGTATTGAGGGGGATTAAAATAAAACAATAATAAAACGGGTTACAAACCCGTTTCATTATTGTTTTATTTGCGGGTGGTGGCAGGTGGGGCACGCTCCTCTGCCCTAATGGAGGGGGCCGCTGCACGTATTCCTGCTGAGCATGGCTGAATCATTTCTGTGCACGTTTGCCATTTCGACTAATAATACGTACAGCTTTTTGTCAATATTTACTGCTCAAGTGTTCTATAAAAACTATAAACTAAACAATAAAATAAATATGTTCTGTTGGAAGTTTTTAGTCTTTGGCCTAGTGATTATTACACTTATAACCAAATAAATAATGCTGGTCTGTGCTGGATGATTCTGTGGCAAATACGACCTGGAAGCGCTACCTGCCAAGGGCTATCTTAAATTGCTGTTCTTGTGAGCTGTTTGAAGCTTTTTTAAGCAAAAATCGTCTTTTTAAAAAAATTGTTTTTTCCATTCTGTAATGCAGACAGCACACCCCTAGCACTCCTGCACGCATTTTCGCCATCTTTTCACGGCTCTAGCGGCCGTTTTCGGGCTTTATTGGGCTTCATTCGGGGATTGGGAAATCTTTACACGGCGGCCATCTTGAGTGTGGCCCAGAGCGGTGAGAGAGCTCTAGTGGACCACATAAAAGGAAAGGGCCGCTCTACCGCGTTAGCGGTCGCGTTTGCGGGAGCGCCATCCCTAGCGCCGGAGTCTCGCCTGAGTCAGCCCGTCTGCGCCCGTCAGCGTTCCGGAGGCGGCGGAGCTGCGCGGAACTCTGGCCTGGCGAGCAGTATGATTCGCTACTCGTCAATGATTCTACGCTCCCTGCAATCCTATTCTTGCGCGTGCCGATCGGTGTTTCCTGGCCGACATAGGGGTAAGCATTGCTGCCCTGCTTGCGGCTGGTCCCCTACCTTTGGACCTTCCCCCGTCCAGCGGTCTGCCGAGGGGCAGGTGAACCATCTGTGCCTTTTGCTGAACACTCGTTCATTAGGTAGACATGCCCTCGACATTTACGACCTTCTGGTCAGGGAGAAACCTTTATGCCTCCTTCTGACCGAAACCTGGTTGGGGGAGTCGTCCAACCCGGACATCTTGGCGGCTATCCCTCCGGATTACAACATCTTCCGTCAGGATAGAGCCAAGGGAAGAGGTGGTGGAGTGGCGGTGGTGGTCAAGAAAAGCGCCCCGTGTTCTATCCTCCCTACGGAGACGATAGCAGGTTCTGAGTCCCTTGCCTTTGCCATCAGGCTGTCCCCTCACCAAGCCTTGAAGGGCCTGCTGGTTTATAGGCCTCCTGGGTCGGCGGGCTCTTTCTTTGAGGACCTCCAGGAGATTCTACCCAAACTGGCCTTGTCTGCTCAGCATTGCCTGCTGGCGGGTGATTTTAATTTTCATCTGGACACTGTGGGAGACGCGAATTCAAATAAATTGTTTGACATTACCACTCCTTTGGGTCTCGCTCCTTCGTTGTCGGGCTCGACTCATGGTGAATATAGAACTCCTCCCTGTACTTTGGTCAGATCATAGACTGGCCAGATTTTCCATTCAAGGGAGTGATCTGCCATCTGGCAGCGCTCTGATCCATTCTGGACCCGCTTCGAGGGGGTTACATAGAGTCACGCCGGATCTGCTTGAGCAGGTATTTGCTGACCATCCCTGGCCTATCGTGGGTGACTTGGACCGGGACACGGAGACTCTGCAAGCATGGCTGCTAGAGAGGTTGGATGACCTGGCCCCTGTAAGAGCTCTTCGATCAGGGGGTGAGCGACAGTCTGCGCCGTGGTATACCGGGGCGCTGCGTACTGAACGCAGCTTGTGCAAGGTTGCGGAGAGGGCATGGCGCTCTCAGTACGATGCGGAGGCCAGACGCACCTATCGGTTGGCGGTTAAAGCGTACCATCATAACATTCTGTGCGCAAAAAAAGAGTACTTCGCCAGGAGGATCGAGCCGGCCGCCAACTCCTGCAAGGAGATTTTTACCGTGGTTAGGGAGTTCACAGCCCCCAGGTCGAATCTTCAGCAAGCTGTTCCATCTGAGACCTGGGTCAGTGACCTGGCTAGGTTTTTCACTGATAAAATCAGAATGATCCAGGCCTCCTTTTCTGTGGAGTCTGCGGATGGGGCTGGTGGCATCGGGGGGGGACGTATTCCATCGGCTACGCCAGATGTATTTCTGACGGAGTTTCCGTCGGTCTCCCCAGATGCTTCCCTTGCACTGTTGGCCACGCTCAAGTCTGGGTCGCCACTCGATCTCTGCCCGGCCAAATTCTTGGCCAGGATGGCGCCGCTGTTCAACCCCCTGGTGAATCCTCTCCTGAATTCATCTTTGAGAGAGGGGCGGCTCCCTCTTTCCTGGAAAAGGGCGATGGTGATCCCCCTCCTCAAAAAGCCGGGATTGGATCCCGGGGTTCTGGCCAACTATCGGCCAATCTCTCTTCTGCCGGCTCTTGCGAAGCTCACGGAGAAGCACGTGCATGGCGTGCTCTCGGGTTTCCTCGAGTCCAATGATCTCCTGCATCCCTCGCAATCCGGCTTTCGGCCTAATCTGAGTACAGAGACGGCACTCCTCGAGGTGTCAGAGGTCATCCGCGAGACTCTGGATGCAGGGGGGAAGGCTGTGCTTGTCATGTTGGACTTGTCGGCGGCCTTCGACACCGTCCCCCACGAGGCTTTACTCTCCAGACTCTATGACATCGGTCTGAGGGGGACGGTGTTCCAATGGTTCACCTCATTTTTGGAGGACCGTCGACAAACGGTCTGGGCTACTTCGAGCTCCGCTGAGATGCCGCCACTGGGAGTCGGGGTCCCACAGGGCTCTGTGTTAAGCCCGACCCTTTTTAACATCTTTATGACCCCTCTGGCGGAACTCGTGGAGGCCTCGGGGGCCCAGATCGTGTCCTACGCGGACGACACGCAGCTTCTCTTCACCTGCAGGAAAGATCAATCATTCGACGGTGAGAGCATTCAGGGTTGTCTGAAGAGGGTCTTTGGCTGGTTTCAGCAGAATGGTCTTAAGGCCAACTCTAGTAAATCAGAGGTTCTGCTTTTTGGGTGCGCGTCGGAACCGGAATGGCGTGACTGGTGGCCGGCTGACATGTGCCCCCCCGCCCAGCCGTCTGTGGCTGCCAAAAATCTTGGTGTCAAGGTCGATAATGACCTCACGTTCAGATCGCACATTCTTGGTCTGACGGGCACCTGCTTTGGCATCCTTAAGATGCTCCGGAAGTTCCTACCCCTGCTCACAGAGGAGCATAGGAAGATCATTGTCCAAGCTCTTATAGGATCTAGACTGGACTACGCTAATGCTCTCTATTTAGGGCTTCCGGAGTATCTGATCCAAAGGCTGCAGGTGGCGCAGAACTCTGCGGCTCGCGCCATCTACGGCCTTCCTAGGCGGGCAAGAACATCGGGGGTGCTACAGTCACTCCACTGGCTCCCTATCCGAAAGCGGATAATGTTCAAAACGCTGACGTTGGTGCATAAGGCACTTTCTGGCTCCGGTGCTAAGTATCTGCAGCGCAGACTGGCCTTCTACCGTCCGGCCCGCTCCTTGCGGTCGGAATCTTTGTTCCTTGCCGTGGTGCCCCGTGTGAGGAAGGCTCGCATCGGGGGTCGTTCTTTCAGCTTTAAGGCCCCCCAGTTGTGGAACTCTTTGCCCCTTGCTCTACGCAGCATTCCGAGCCTGCTCCTGTTCAGGAAAAACCTGAAGACCTGGCTTTTTAATCTTTAGGCTATTTTTCTTTTCACCTCATTTTATTTTTTTTTTTTTTTGTCTGTTCTCTGTTATGTTTTTTTAACTGCTGAGCCGCCCTCTGAAAGCGCCGGGACACTCTTGTTGAGTAGCCGTGCGCTATATAAATAAAATCATAACATAACATAACATAACATTGTGATAAGTTGTACGTCATGTGCTATGGTTACTGGAGCATGTTGTAGGAAAAATGCAGAATATTATGTGGTTAGCTTGAGATGTCTCGGTCATTAGCTCAGAGTGAGCCAAGAATGGACCGGGTTGCCAGTTTGGTTGGTGAGACTTGAATACCCCCGCCAGCACTCGCCTCTCACCAACCAAACTGGCAACCCGGTCCTGATGAAGATCCTGACTAGCTAGGATCGAAACGCTGTCGACCCTCCATACAGGACGACTCATGGCGCAACATCAAGCTTGGTTCCCAAACAAATATTAATTACTCATTTATTGAGGACGGACCATTGCTTTTGTATATATTGTGGTTTTTTCACCTTGTCACTCTGCGTCCTTCGCTGTGTTCACCCACTTGTCACTCGCATCGTCACTCTTTGCTTCACTAACACCTAGTGCACAAAGCCCCCTTGGGATGCAATCACATTTTATGCCTACACTGCTGCTATAACTGTCCTGTATAAAATGTGTTCTTAAATACATGATGCTATATGCACTTTCTAAAACTGAAATTCAAAGTCTCTCTTCCTGAATAGAACTTTGGCATCTGTTGAAGGGTGTGATTGAAGTTATGTAGTCAGGTCTTGATGTTTGGCATCAGATGTGACTGCAGGGATGTATGGAGTATATGCTTGGAGATGCTCAAAGGATATGGTCAACATTTTTGATGGTTCAGCTGACCAGGGTGGTGTGCTGTGTAGCAAATCAAATCAATTTCCAACATGGTTAGGGCACTAAACATGTTGCAGTGGGTAGTAGATGAGATTGGCGATGAAGATGCTTATGAGAACACTGATGTAAGGATTTTCCTCTTGGGATGGGTTATAAGGCATGATGAACTGAGTGAAACTGAAAGCAGTCAGTAGGTTGAGGAGGGAATCCTTTAGGCCTGGTTAAAACCTTCAAGGACCAGATCTAATAAAAGAGCATTGATGTCTAGGTAGAGACCTGTTGAAATGTGCCTGAGGTGGTGTATTGGTCATTCAGTATATTGGGAGGAGATATTTTTGAAAGAGAAAATAGTTAGTTGTGCAGAAGTGTGCATAGCCACAAAGATTTATAAACCACCACAATGCTCCCACCTGTTCATTTCATATGTTAGATATTATGAATGCTGTAAACGTATGCCGGTTATAATGAAATTATGGCATGTTTCATGCTTAGTCCTGGGTGAAATTTGCATTACGCTTGAATAATTAGCATAATTTGGGTAATTTCACATTACTCTTGTTATGTAAAATTCATGATATTACACATTTACGCCACATAGTGTATTTACACATTTGCAGTAAAAATGTACTGCCAATTCACTGTTCGTGGTAAAGCTTGATTGCAAATACACAGGAAGAACATGGAGATTTTGTTTCATAGCATTATGTTTTTTGTGTGAGATACATCCTCAAGTCCAAAATCAGCACCAAATGCCAGCTTTGCAATTCTTGTAATTACTCATAATTTCTCTTAATTTTGTAGAAATTTCACTTAGCTATGCAAAAACAAATCAGGCAAAATTCTCCCCCCCACCCCCAATCATTCCCTGTTGCTCGATGTTGGAAAACAACTGCGTATGTTCATCGAAAAACGCGTTAAATAGTCATGCAGGTAGAGTTGCCAGATGGCCTTAAGTTATATGTGATACCTAAGGCAGTTCTGGCTTTCAAGCAATAGCACATTGCATTAACACTTACTTAAGCATTGCTCGTGATGTCATGAATGTCATTACATGTGACTCACAAAGTTTGCCTTTCAAGAGGTCACTAAGGTTGTCACTAAAGATGAGCAGATGGTATCCTATAAACCATCACAGTCACCAGAAGAAAGATCAGTGTGTGGACTGATCCTCCATGGGATGTATGACGTTACAACGCACACTTTTACAACGCATACCTTTACAACGCATTTTTTACAACGCAACCTCCATTGCAACGCATTCCATTACAACGCATGCCATTACAACAAAATTTTAAAAACTACATTTACAATGCATTCCATTACAACGCATAATACCTTTACAACGCATACCATTACAACGCATAACATTACATTGCTTGTTTGGTAAGGATTGGATAGTGTAGGGGTAAAAATTACTATTCTAACTCCAGGGGGTGCAACAGTAGGGTAAGTGTTGGATAGTGCAGGGGTAAAAATTACTATTTTAACTCCAGGGTGTGCAACAGTAGGGTAAGTGCTGGATAGTGTAGGGGTAAAAATTACTATTCTAACTCCAGGGGGTGCAACAGTAGGGTAAGTGTTGGATGGTAATGGTATGCGTTGTAATGACTGAGTTGTAATGACATGCGTTATAGTGGTGTGCGTTGTAGTGTCATTGTAATTGCATGCGTTGTAATGGATGTTGCGTTGTAAAAGTTTTGTTGTAATGGTAGTGCGTTGTAAAAGTTGCGTTGTAAAGGTTATTTCCCCCTCCATGTACTTACTGTCTTCTGCAGTGAAGTATGTGATAAGCAATAGCGGTGCTACTTGAGAGCATTGGGGACCGCCCACTCACTTTGTGGGCCTTTAACTTAATGTTTGCTGTCATACAATAAAGGCAGCGATTGTAGATGTACCTTGTGCCTGACTTGTTCACTCTGAGATAGAGAGACAGGCAGCAGGCACTTTAAGCAGCTGCACATTATGTCTAAGTGTGTGCCTGATGCTGTTTGGTAGCATAAGTAGGACTTATGTACATACAGCCCTCATGTTGCCTCAGATGCCAGGGGATGTTGCTTCCCAGTCTCCTCCTCTTTCTGGTGGTGGTATAGAAATTAGCCTCTGACATTTCATTTTTCTGCTCAGGCTGTAGGAGAATGAACATTCGTCAGGAACAATTTCCCCACCCATTCTCACTTCGTCTTAGGGTAGGATGGGATTAGAAATATAGTTAACCACACCACACCCTGTGAGCAAATGGAAAGACCAAGAGTTAAGAAGAGTGAAACCAGGTCGTATCTACTTTCAGTTTTTTCATTCATGTCTGCTGCTTTCCTCCCACTTGCATTGCTTCTTGTTCTGAAACTTATGTTTGGTAAAACTATCTGCTGTTTTCTCCTACTTCATGTGGGTGTTTGGAAAGGCAGCTAGTGGAGATTGCATTAGAAAGATAGACACTGTTTGTGTTCATGATAAGAATGTTTGGCTAGGGATGTTGTCACATGGCTTTGTCCTTCGGGCACCCTTTACATACCTGGGGTTTGATTACAAAAAATCATTGTTATCATGAGTGTAAGAAGACTACAAATCCCGGCATGCACTATTTCATGAAATCAAAGACTACATTGTGTCTTGCTGGCATAAGTGTGCTGATAACTCTGAAATTGTTTCCCAGACTCATGTGTGGGAGCTCATCCAGTTCAAGTGTTTTTTGAGTTTGCATTCTGAAACTTGTAATCCTGTTTTAATAAGGGGGTAGCGTGGGCTGCAAGTCCCAGAATGCAAAGTAGGAAAGACCTGGCTTGCTGGCATACTTGTGCAAAGAAATTGGAAATTCTAAACTGCATCCTGCTGAAATCCTATGTTGTGACACACCTGCTAAGGGTTTTCAATGGTTCAGTTGCAGGCTTTTTTGTTTTGTAGTCTGCTGTGCAAGGTCGTGGAGAGTGTCTGCAATGATGATTTGGGGTTTACATGGTTTAATTCCATGTATAGACTCATGCCCACCCACATCTTGCAATCTCCAGCTGCCACTGGTGATTAGAAAGAGCAGAAATGACACTCTATGACCTCAGCATCATGCAGTAGGCAGATTAGAAAATGAAAAAAGACTAAGGGCCCGATCCACTAGACTTTTGATGTGACTTAGTTTTATAGTACTAATGAGTTACAGAAGTAAGGCAAGAGTTGTCCTGGATTACTTCTAAAATTCAAGAGTCGAGAGTCCACCGTCTCTGGTGTTTCTCAGCATGTCTCCTGCCAGGATGCCATCTAACTGCAGACTAAGAAGAGTAAAGAAGCAAAACTATAACTATACATGCATACTCTGGAATAACATTCCATTATCTACATGGACCACCCCAACCCTGCTCCATTTTAGTAAACAGCTGAGGACTCACCGCTTTCAAAATACTATATCACAATGCATTTAGAGTCCCAAAGCAAGATCTCTCTCCCATTACCTAGTAACATCATGCTTGTCTTTGACCCTGTACATTATTCCATTGCCTTTTAGTTAGGTTTGTATTTTGTTAACACCACATACATACATAACCACTATTGTAAATTCGCTCCATTTGGATGTATTTATTTTATTTATAGTATTTATAAAGTGCTCCTTCATCCACTAAGGGATAGTCCGGTGCAAGACCTACATTACACAAACTCCATACACTGCAAGTCCATTAAAGTGGAAACAGCCAGGTCTTCAGCATCTTCCGAATAGTTAGCAGATCCGAAGAGAAGCAAAGATTAAGAGGCAAGGTATTTCAGGGAGAGGCCGCTAAGTAATTAAAAGAGCTGCCTCCCATACTCGATTCCTTAATTCTCCTGCTATATACCTGAACCTGTTTAGAAGAGTGGAGAGCAAGCGCTTGTTTGCAAAATGGAACTCGGTTGCACACAATTGCCTGACCGGTGTCTTAGAGCACTTTCTGTGTGCAGCAAAGCAGCTTGAAAATGGTTCTCTTGTGCACAGGAAGCCAGTGGAGACAATTCAGACAGGCCACAATTGAGCTCTTCTTGGTACTATTACAAATCAATCTTGCAGCCGCATGTTGAATAGATTGGAAGAGGGTGAACAAGTGGCCAGCCATTCCTAGATGCAGCGCATTGGCATAATCTTGTACAACATTCTTCTGCCACTCTACAGGAATCCACCAAAATAGCCTGTGCAGCATGCGTATGAGTCCTAAACAACTCCTGCATACAGCATTTACCTGATCCTGCATAGAGAGAGTCACTGATTAAAAAGCCCAAATTTCTGACTACCCTCTTTGGTCTAGGAGGGGGTCTAAGAGGGAAGGACGGCAGGAGTTGTTACAAACTCTGCAAGCCCCACCAAAGAGCATGATTTCGATGTTGTCAGCTTTGAGATCCAGACAATGTGCCTGTATCCACTTTGCTACTTCAGAGAGGCCGCCTGTTAGTTTCCCTTGCCTGTCCATATGTCTTTCACTGATGGAAATGATAAGCTGAGTATCATCGGTGTATGTAAAGATCTCAATACCCCAGGCCTTAACAATGCCCGCCAGAGATGAAACATATATGTTAATGTGGGGCTCAGAGAAGACCCTTGAGGAACCCCACAATGTAGCTGGCAAGGTTTAGATTCAAAAGGGGTCAGCTGTACCGAGTTAGATCTATATAGTGCATTTAAATATATCTTTGGTGGATATCCTGAAAAGGCATAGATTTGTTACTCCTAGTGCTAAGTTGAGCAGCAATGAAAATGCTATATTAAACTGAATTTTAAAGAAGAGTCAATGGATAGTGAACCATTCTCTGGTCTGTTGCAGGATGTGGGTGTGATTCCATGTTTCTGTTGTGCGAATAGTCTCTCTTTTCTATACATTTCTGCAAGCAGTGCAAAGTGGTGCCATCGAATTTGCCAGGACTATGGAAGGGAGGCCCATATATTACAGTGACACATTGCAGGCGACCTTGGAGCCCAGTCTTAATTTGCAGCAGTGGAATTAATACAGTCCATTATTCGGCACCGCCATGCGTCAAGTTGATAAGCGCAGGGAAATGTAAATAAAAAAGACCTATTTCACAACACTCTCCACAGCCTTTTTGTTTTATGACAAAAGACAGTTAATTAGCATATTAGCAGTAAGCAGCCTTCCCAAACTGATGCTAATTAAGTATTCTGTTGACCATGACTCCAGTCATAAGGTAATTGGCTTGCAGCAACATGACATTTCAAATCATCTCTTGAAATTACATCAAAAGGCCGGCCTGTTTTGTTTTGATAGGGGAACAATCAATTTGATAAGTGGTAACACAGCTCATTGTTTCACATTAATTAGACTAATTGCTGCATGTTAGCCTCTGAAATAGACAGAGCTCGGAGAAGACAAAGACACTGGCCTTTAGCATGCAGTGCGTGCCAGGGTTCTTCTTGCTTGCACATCCTGGAGGCGCAGAACCGCCTCCTTGTAACATACCCTTATAGGAAGCTGGCTGCTCAAAAGGGTTGGTGTGCCAAGCTTAGTGCATTCCATTCCAAATGTAAATATAAGGAAAAAAAATACATATTCACAGTTTAGGAGGTAGGAAAGCAAAACAGGATTCAAGAAGAACTGAAAGTGGTTATTGCAAAAGCCGTACTTCTTTAGCGAAGATTGCAGAGCACTGTGGCTTTGAGATAATATCATACACTGATGACACCCAGCTGATGTATACTCTAGGCAAAGACCTGATAACAGCAAAAAAACGTTTGCATCGGGTATGCTAGCAATCTCCAAATGAATGACGAGAACTGTCTCCAGCTAAACCCAGAAGACGGAGATCATGCTGCTTGGAAAAGCCCCTTCCTTCTGGTCGGACGACTGATGGCCCCGCCAATTGGGTGCTACCCCCATGCCCAAACTAACTGTAAAGAATCTGGGGATAAAACTGGATCAAGCATTAACAATGAGAGATCAGACCGCGGCAACTACAGGAGCATGCGACTACAATCAGCGCAGAATTTTTCCCTTCCTCCCCACTACAGTCTGTAGAACACTGGTCCAGGCCATAGTGATAAGCAGATTGGACTATGGAAATGCCCTTTTGGCAGAAGCTAGCCAGTCACTGCTCTCCAAGCTCCAGGGTGTCTAGAATATTGCACCCAGGCCTATTCTGAACCACCCTTCTGGAACTCCATCAGCACCTTTACTGAAGGAACTGCATTGGCTACCAGTGAAGAAGCGCTCCCATTTTAAGATCACTTGCCTCATGTACAATGCCTTAAAAGGCAAAGGCACGCTATATCTCCAAAAAAAGATAACAGTTTACGCCCCTGGTCACAATCTTAGATCCAGCGACAAAGCCTTACTGTGTGTCCCCCGCATCCGCCAAACACGCACTGGGGGAAAGGCCTTCTCCTATCTTGCTCCAAGGTATTGGAACAAACTTCCCTTAACCCTGTGATCCACTCCCAAATACCGTAAATTTAGGAAACTACTAAAAGCCTACTTATTCTGAAACATCTGATACGTGTTTCTTGTTATGATCCACAGCTGCGCCGAGATGCCCCCAGGTGAGTCGTGCGCTATAGCAAATAATGTTAACATAATATAATGTAACAATTTGTGCGGGGGAAGAGTGTTGATAGTGGGCCCTCACTCTCTTTCTTGAGGACCACAACATATTTTTCAGGGAGAGAAAGGCAGAATAGGGAGAAAGATAAGGCAGGAGAAAAACAGCATATCATTGCCACAGGGAGAAAGTGGAAAGTAAAAGAAGCTTTAAGAGTGGTATAAACAAACATGAAAAATAGGGTGGTGAAGGAAAGAGACACAAGGTGAAATCAAAACTAAGGTGCCTTGGAATATGACAATCTCAGCATCTGGCACAGCCAGCTGTGGGTTCCTAAGAAAGTCTTAGGCCCCTAAAGTATCCTCTTTTTCTTCTTTTTTTACAAATTAAACTCTCCTAAAAGTCTTTGACTGGGCACATGATCTGTCCTATTATGTGTCTCCTACACTTTAAAATAACATTGTTGTCCACGCAACCACACATGGGGGTCCATTAGGATGACGGGCGGACTTTGCCCGCCCGTCATCCTATCGTAAATCGGGACCGCCCGCCATAAGGGCGGGGGTCCCGGGGGTGCCATTAGGATGTGCCCGCCACAGTGGCGGGCACATCCTGTATTTTCAGCATTGTGGCGGGCGGTGCTCTCTGCACCGCCCGCCACAATGCTGAAAATGCACTTTCACATTGTCATTTGCAAAGCGGCAGGCACCGCGCGGTGCCTGCCGCTTTGCAAATGACAATGAAGAGGGGTACTACAGGTACCTCCCATGTGCGCCCCCCCACCTGTACTTCACTCTGGGGGCCCACAGGGGGCCCCCAGAGTGAAGACCGCATGCCTTTCTGTGGCGGCAGCGCCGCCGCCGGAAAGGCATCTAACAATGCCCATTGTAATATGGCTGGCGGTGTCTAATAGACACCGCCACCATATTAAACATTTTCCGCCCCGGCCGCAATGCGACCGGGGCGGAAAAGTGGCGGGTGGTGTTTTGGTCCACTGCGGTCCCCCCCGCCATTGTAATATGGCGGGGGGGAATTCAGGGAAGGATGTCGGGCGGATTGCCACCGCCAGCCTGGCAGGGGCAATCCGCCCGACATCCTAATGGACCCCTTAGATTGGTGGCATCTGATCTATCCTCTGTTGCTACTATTTAAGTCCCTGCCAAATGAGTAGGAGAGACACAGAATGGATGGATGGAAAGGCAGGGATTGGGTTGGGACACAAAGGAAGTGGGGATGAAGTGACTTTTGTACGCAAGGATACGTACTTTTTTCACGCAGAGGATGAGCCCAAGCATATTTTATGTAATGCGGAAAATCTTAGCAAAAATTGCATATATTTCTTATTAAAAAGTCACAATGTCTCCCTCCTATAGTTGATATGCCATGTAGTCTGTGTAGATCGTACCATATTGCTGCCCATTCCCTGAGTATAAAATAATTTTTTTTCTCTAGGTTTCTTCCTCTCTCCTTGCCTCACTTTAAGACTTTCGGTCACATTCGCCCAGTGTTTCTGACCCTGCACTGGGAAATGTCGTGCATCACAATACCCAAGAGGGTGGCGTGCCTCTGGAGAATCAATGCGGCCGCCTGCTAACACTATATATTTTTCTGTATTTATTTTATTTGGTCTATTGCTTTTCTTTGAAGGAATTAAATTGTGCGTATACATGTGTCCTTTCAGCATTCTGTTAGCTAAACCCAGTAGCGATCAGAGCAGCCTTATGAAGCTGTTTAAAGACACCTACAAAAAAGTCTTCACTTTTTCCATTAATAATATTTGCGTTTGAAGAAATGTGTTATGTTAACTGGTCTCTGTCGTCCTTTTTATAGTTTACACTCTATGCAGTTTTCCCAGCGTTAGTTGCATTCTCAGTGCCTCGATGATTGGACAATATTGTACCATCTAAATACATCAGGGATTTATTGAACAAATAGTTCATTCATTCATGTATTTCAGTATTGGTATTTATAATCAGTTATGAAGGTAATCGACTTTGGTACAGTTGAGATGTGCCAGGTAGTGAAGGTGGAAAAGATGGTTGTTATTGTGGCCAGCATTAATTCCCTGATGGTGTTTTAGCTTTTTTGTGCTATTACTTACAGGGATGAACGATTTTCAAATCATTGTTGGCCCAACTAAAAGATAAAGTCCAGACTGAACTGCTAGACCACACCCGCTCTTGAATGAGGATAGAAGCATACTTATGTGCACATTCAATGCAGTTTTAATTGAGTACTCTATGAATCTGAATGTTATCACAATAATCACCCACAGATTGCACAGCCTTCTCAGGGTGCATTCAGATGAACTCTAAGCCTCCACCCTTCTATTCTTGGTGATTTTCCTAAACAGCTTCCAGAGCTGATGCACTGTCATTCTATTGATACCCAGGGAGAGAGCACAAACCATTGTTTATATGTGTGTGATGGCAAATAGTGCAGTATTTTGTGCAAACACCTTTACAAGTATATCATGATGTGGGTGTGTGAGTAAGCATTCTGTAACAAAAGCAGCTATGTGTGTTCAAGAAGACAAACAACAGTTAAGTACAAGAACATCGAAATAGCATATCCCGTTAGATTAACATAAGATCACGATAATAGAAGCACAAAAGGCCACACCAACACATTAACGTAACAGCAAAATAGCAGTACAACATAATAACGATGCACAACAGCAGAACAATACGAAAATACAAAGCAACAACACAACACAGGAACCCAACTGTATGCTTATGTTTTTTTTAATATGTTAGGTTGTAGTGTTGTTTTGTTGTATGCTCTAGTGCCATGGTTATGATGTGATATGATGTTTTGGTGTTGTATTTTTATGTTATTTGTGTTGCTTTGTTATGTTTTTTGTCTTTTTGTTATGTCCTTTTTCGTGTACTTATTTTGTTTTAGTATTGCAATTGTATTGTTGTTGTGGTGTTGTACTGCTCTGGATTGTTGTTTAGTTTTATATTTCATTTTTGTATTGAGTAGTAGAACTAGGTTGAGTTGTAGACTATGTTTTTGTGGTGTATTTTCTGTATTATGTTGTGGTCTGTTAAGGTTGCTGTGGTAGAGGTGGCTTGGTGTGTGGTATTATTTTTTTATTGTGATTATATTGACATTCGGTTGCTTTATATTGCCTTTTGCTGGTCAGTTTTGTTCTATTATATTTTTATGATTCTGTCATGTTGCTGTATTTTGAGGACTAATTGATTTCTTATACAACTTCTGGTGTTGTGTGTTGTAGTATCATTTTATTAGTTTGCTTCATTGCTGACTTAAAAACAATGATGGGATGTGTCTGGCTAAAAGGGGATAATTCCATTAGATTTAGTGAAAATCAAAATTTATGACCGACAAAGACTGCAACATACCATTGCTCCAGTTTCAACTAGACAGCTTAAAACTATGGCATAGACCATACCCTAAAATAGTATTTGACAATATCACTTTTTGCGGCACGGTCCCTGTTATGTTCACATAGAAGCAGAAGGAAAAAGGACCACATTTATCAAGAGTTCTTGCATTCACAAATGGAGAATGAGAATCAGCCTGTTTGCGAATGCAAAAACTGCTCTTGCCATGTATCAAACCCTAATTTGAGATTCGGTAACATGGTACCGAATTGCAAAATGGGTATGCTATTCGATATTTGGAAGGGGCGTGTTTAAGGCGTCCCTTCCAAATACCGAATCCTAATGGTATGTATGAATGTTTTGTGACAGTGAATGCGGTTGCAAAACATTTATATTACCACCTACTTCAAGTAGATGGTAACCCATTCGCTTTTGTGAATGCTTGGAAAAGCATTTTTTAAGAGCAGGCAGTAGTCTCACAGACACAGCTTTTCGTAAAGCATCTCGTTTTCCTTTAATGAAAATGGGCAGCTTTACAAAAAGAACGATTGCTTTATTTAAAAGCATATCACAGACATGGTGGTCTGCTGATCCCAGCAGGCCACCATCCCTGTGATTTATGCGATTCCTAGGGGGTCGCAAATTGCAATCTACCTCATTATTATAAATGCGGAGAGCGATTTGTGACCCCCCTAGAAATCGATATCCAAAACTCTTTGACTTTCATACATTGTAAATTGCGATTACCTAATTGCAATTCTCAGAAATTCGCAATTAGGTATTCACAATTTACAACTTTGATACATGTAGCCCAAAAAGTCTGTCACAATAGCGATTCTGCGTTAGTCACACATGGTATAGTTTCCATAGTTTTTTGCTGATGACAGTTTGCCCAAAGTGGTCCTTGTGATCCATACAGTTCTAATTCCCATTTGAATGCCCATTAGTGACAAGCAACATTACACCTCCTTTGCATGAGCAATAAAAACGTATTTATATAGCTAAAAGGTGACTATCCAGCACTCCTATATGTCATCCATGGTTTCAAAGCACTGTGAAACACATGATAGATCACTCTTGCAGGTAACTGCACATCATGTATTGACCTTTAGTGTAGATTCTGGAAGGCTTTTTATGCTCTGGACATAGCTTTGCTTATATGTCAATGGTCTGCTATTTAGGGCTTTAGTTTACAGTTGTCTGGATTCATGGTCTGAGAGGACATCTTGCTGAAGGGAGTTCAATCCTATACCGACATAGCACAACGCATTAGGCCACGATACAGCTAGTATAGTGACTGAAGAATATGAGAATGTCTTGAGTTTAAGAAGTTGTCTAATGGCTTCATTCTGCATTCTCTGAAGCTTCTAAATAACTTGGTCCTACGAATAAGCTGTAGGTGTTAGTGTAGGTATGGATTTGTAAAGTGCTTAATCACTGTAGTTTCTTGGAATTAACTGACTGATTTTGTGAAATAAATCAAAGAGCTAAAATGATTAAAAATAATCAATATTAAAAATTAAGAAGAAAAGTTGACAATGATTTCCTAAAAGTCAGTAAAGACGCTTGACTGCATAACTATAAAGGAATGGAGTTTCAGAATAGCCACTCCTAAAAAGTGCTAACCACCAAAACATCCCGTTTTTATTCTTGGGTCTTGAAGTAAACACATAGGGGTCGATTAGGATCGCGGACGGACTTGAGTCCGTCCGCGACCCCTGAGGAGGAGGGAACGTCCGCATGGGCTGCGGCGTTCCCTCCGATCTGATTAGGATGTGACCGCCAGGGTGGCGGTCACATCCTCTATCTCTAACATTGCGGCGGGTGCAGCTTCAAGCTGCACCCGCCCCAATGTAAAAAATGCATGCACAGCATTTCCGTGCACAAAGCGGCAGGCACCGCGCGGTGCCTGCTGCATTGTGCACGCAAATGCAGGGGGGTACCATAGGTACCCCCCATGTGCACTCACCACCACCCCTTCACCCAGGGGGCCCGCAACGGGCCCCCGAAGTGAAGGTCCGTATGCTTTTCCATGGCGGCAATGCCGCCGTGGAAAAGCATATTTACACACACATCATAATATGGCGGACGGTGTCTCATAGACACCGCCTGCCATGTTATGGCTTTTCCGCCGCGGTCGGCTCCGACCGCGGCGGAAAAGCGGCGGATGGAATTCCAGACCCACCAGCCATCCTAATTTGGCGGTGGGTCTTTGGAGTCTCCGCCGCGGTTTTTCCGCATCCTCCAGGCCGGCGGACACTTCCGCCGGCCCGGAGGATGCGGAAAAACCGCCATCCTAATCGGCCCCTTATTCTGTGAGTGTAGTTGTCTGGTTGGTTTGTAGCCGGTGAATTTCTTCACCATTAATTTTCAAGTTAGGACAATAGTCTGTACTTTAAATACCTATGCATTTCTGTACGGAAATCCAATGCAATTTATTAAGGGGCAAAGACATGGAATCATATTTTATGAGTCTACAAAAAAGATGTGCAGCTGCATTGCAAAGACTAGCAATGTGATTCTTGGTAACATCGAAACATATGACATTCTCATAGTCTATTCTTGACTGAATCAAGTCAGTGAATATGTAGAGGTCCTCAAGTGGTGGTCAAGATAAGGCAAGAGTTTTTGTATAATTTTCAAATGGAAAAAAGCAAGCATTTATAACTTTTCATACATGAAAATCCAGAGCTAAATTTGAGTAGGTACAGATTCGATGGGTTCACTGACACAACATCGATGTAAAAAATATTGACTATAAAATATCGATGTAAAAAACTATAGATGTAGAAAATCGCGACTTCTACATAAATATAAAATAAAATAATACATGTTAAATATACTAAATATTAAATATAATATTAACTAAATAAAATTAATGTTATATACATTTTAATAAAATATAAAAAATAAACTTAATAAAAAATAAACACGCAAACGTAATAATTTATACATATATATTTACTTTGAAACAAGTAATAAACTATGATTTTTAATTTATGTTAAAAGTTTAAAATAATATAAAAAATAAAAATATATATTAATGATTTAAAATATTTAAAAAAATTAAACTATTAGAAAAAATGGTTAACTTACATTTCTCATTACAATCAGCGCAACAGTAGGGAAAGTGTTGGATAGTGGAGGAGAAAAAATTACTATTCCCACTCCAAAGAGTGCAACAGTAGGATAAGTGTTGGATAGCGGAGAGGAAAAAATTACTATTCCAACTCCAGTGAGTGCAACAGTAGGGAAAGGGCTGGATAGCGGAGGGGTTAAAATTACTATTCCCACTCCAGGGAGTGCAACAGTAACGCAAGTGTTGGATAGCAGAGGGATAAAAATAGCTATTCCAACTACAGTGAGTGCAACAGTAGGGAAAGTGTTTGATAGCGGAGGGGTAAAATGTACTATTGACACTCCAGTAAGTGCAACTGTAGGGAAAGTCCTGGTTAGCGGAGAGGTACAAATTAGTATTCCAACATTAGGGAAAGTGTTGGATAGCAGAGAAACAAAAATGACTATACATACTCAAACAGTTAAACAAAATAATAAAATATTAAACATATCATAACAATAAATAAACAATATTTTTAATCAAATATATTAAACATATAAAAGAACATACATTATAATATTAATTACATATGACAAAATATTAAATAAAATAAAATAATAAATATATTATTAAAATAATAAAACTAGAAAATATTTACAAACAAAAAACGAATTAAAACATAAATGTGTTTATTTTATTTCCTACCCTATAACACCACACCAATAGCAAAACAGTCAACCTTTTTTATTGCATTGATTTTCACAGTTAACATAATTAATAATCAATTAACAAAATATTAGTAATAAAAATAGGATAATTATTAATTGACTACACACACTATAATATCCACAACAGATACCTAAATTAAACTATAAAATAATAAAACACAATTAAAACATATTTTTAAATCTATATAATACCCACCCTTTACCCCTTTAAAAGTAAAAACACACACAAAAATAAACAATTACCCAAAATAAATATAAAGTAATTAACATTAATCAACAACTATATGCTAATTAATTAAACACAAATTACTTCCCACCCTTTACTCCTATAAACACCACAACACAGACCTAAAATAATTACAAAAGTACCATAATGAATTATCAATTAATTAAAATTAATTAACAACCAATTATTAATTCATAACTAAAAATAAATTACTTCCCACCCTTTACACCTATCAACACCACAACACACACCTAAAATTAATTACACAATTACCATAATTAATTATCAATTAATGAATAAAAAGCATTAACAACCAATTATTACATTAAAAATAAATTACTTCTCACCCAATACACCTCTTAACACCACAACACACACCTAAAATTAATGACATAATTATCATAAGTAATTACCAATTAATCAATTACAATTAACAACCAATTATCAATTACTTAATAATAAATTAATTAACACTTTTAGCACTATTGTTATATTTCATATAGGTACCCTGATATAGGCCCAGGTAATTTCGGAACCCTTCACCTATATTCTTCCCTACATTACCCTTATAACGGTTTACAGGGACTGACCTTTTACCTAGATACGATACTGCATTCAGAAGGCGGGTTTTCCCTAGTTCGAAGTCTCATACATTATGCATGACGGTTCTTGGAAGCGCAGCAGGATTAACATCTCCTGTATAATATCTATGTACAAAGTTCATTCTCGACGTCATCCTAAGTCTGACACAGTAACACAGCGAGGTAGGACCCCTGGGAGACCTATTGGTATATATTAAGCCTGGGCGGTAAATTCCGTTCCGCTCGCGGAATTTGGGTAATTTTGCGTTCTGCGGAGAACGCGAAATTGCCCAAAATGTTTTGCTTGTTCGCGTTCTCAAAATGCGTGTTCGCGAGATATTTCCCCCGAGCACGTAAACAGTGATTGCGAACAGTAAAAAAGCATCGCGAACATGCAATTCCACATGTTTGCGGAATTTCTGCATGTTCGCGGAGATTTTTTAGCGTTTCGCTGAGATTTGCGTAACGCAATTACGCAAATTCCGCCCATCCCTAGATACATCACATCTTGCTGAGATAGACAAAGGAGACCAGGACTTCACGGTCGACACACTGACCAGAGGCACTGAGGTTCCTGCATGCAGATACTCCAGCTCGCTGTGGTCTAACATCCCTTGCGGGGTGTTCAACCAGAAACCAGGAAGGGGCCCCACAGTCTCTCACTTCAGGTAATTGGGTTGAATTTAGCCTAGAGGGATTCTTTGCTTAACACCTACACACATGCTAGGTACATGTAGGTACATCTAGTTAGCGAGGCATTGTAGGTGTACGCATCTTTTTATTATCATGTATTTCATATACTTGTATGTATTCACGATTACTGCAAGATGGTAGAGCTTTACCATCCATTTACTTTCATAGTGCTTCTAATCCTATATCTCTGCTACTGTCTAATGGTTGTTGCAGCTCATCTTTTTTACACCAGAATAACAACTGTTCAATAAATACTTATTGAAAACTCCCAACCTGTTGTTCTGTGTATTTCTCTAAGACAAACTAAGTAAGCACAAGTGACAGAGCAAAAGGTGGTATATTGTTTCCACTATCCTGAGGGATCAGGGTTGACATGCTCGATGGTTGCCAAGAACTATTCTCTTCTTGGTAAGAGAAGATTCTAGTGGCACTGTGAGCTAGCTGGTACAAAAGGCCAACATACCCGGTGGGGGTGTTCAGAACCAGTCTGACACCAATCCTACAGTGAATGCTGTCTGAATGTGCAGATCCTGTATATGTTTTATAGTAACTACACGACATGGCACCGCCAACGTTGGTTGGGTACTTATTTAACGGTAGAATCAAAATAGTTCAGTGTTGCTAGACTCAGAGACCTCTACTCACGATTCCCCAGAGACGTCTGGAGTGGGTGGGCACAAACTCTGCCACAGGTGAGTAGGCAAAACTCCTATTTATTGGCTGTCGGTTAATCAAGCTTGTTCCTAAACTTTGCAAAACACCTTATCTTAGTTACCTTGAAAAGCTCTTCTACTCTAAAACAATGACTGAAGAAACAGAAAACTTGAATAGAGTTGTGCAAAATCTGCACCTCTCAGATGAAGAACAATATGCAGATGCAATTCACATTGCAGAAAATTTTAGGAATGCCCATCACCATAAGATTAGGTGCCCATGGTCTAACATCCAGGGGTGGACCAGTAGCGTTCATGATTGAGGCAAACGAATCATGTAGAACAGAGGTATGCTATTCATGGGTTACATTCCTAGTTGCAAATGCAAGAACACAAACATTTCATTTCTGCACAGAAAGTGGAATACCGGATGAATATCGTCCCTACGAGGACATTCAAGTTCCACTAACTTAATAGGAACATTTATACTGGTTTAAAGGCACCCTCCCCCATACAAGAAATAAAGTAAGACTCAGTGCGCTCGATAGAGAAGGAGCGACATGGCCCTTATTCGCAGCCTACACACCAAATCCTGACATTGAAACAATGCCAGAAGGAGACTTACTTAAACTTCACAAAGAATAAATAAAACTTTACAGAAACATGACACAGTTTGCCATGAGAACACTTACGGTCCAGCCAGCTACGGCTACAACAAACACAAATACAGTTAAAAATACAGCAACTAAAATAACACCACAAACCTTAAACGCAGTAATGGGTAAAATGCCCCCAAAACTTGAACAAATTCCATTCTGGGTAGCTCCAAAAATACCACAGCTAGAAGCAGTATTCCCACATACCAGCCCTTATGAAAAACACAGAATGCTAACAATCTGCTTGCCCATGGGGATCATGCCACAGATAGAGGATTGTACCTCTTGGAGTACAGTTTTCGCTGCCATTTATACCAGGACACATGGTATCCTGTTATTAGCAGTAATGCCAGATGTATTGAGACAAATAGAAAATACGGAGTACGGAGCAGAACCTTCTCTGAACTTAGGGATGAAATTACTAGGTAATTTTGCCCAGGTATCAGCTATAATATTAGCAAATATTAAAGGGGAGGCAGCATCAATGGCAATCCGTCAACGCCTAAGGGAGTTCAGTCGTTTACAATAGGAACACAAATTTTCAAAAATAAATGAGACTGCATATGCAGAGTTAGGCAGTTTGGGTGGAAAAGCATTAAAACCCCAAATGATGAATAGTCCCGAAAAGGACACTTTCAAACTGATAGCTGCTTCATTAAAGAAGAAGTGGGACAATAACAAAAAGCAAAATGTTAAAGAAAATAGATCTCAATCCAGAGGTAGATCTCCTCCACAGGAGCCCTCTGAAAGGAGGTCAATACTTAGGAATAGGGACAATATTTGAAAACCTGCCAGGTATCAGGATACTGATACACATTCCTCTTGTTCCTTTCAGCGTTCAATGAAAACTCGGAGAGGGAAGGACAGTCAGACAGACAAGAATAGCATACAAAGTCCAGAGACTAGCAGCACGCTCAAGACTATACTTTAAAAAAAGAAGATAAAACTAAACCAAAATCTGAGTTCAAAAAGAAGAAGGTTGCAGGTCTAAAGATCAGACATGCCCAGAATTCTGAGGACTCAAATCAAATCAAATCAAATCAACTTTATTCGGTTTCCATTTTTTCAAAGCCATAAAAGTACATAAAAACAGAATAAATATAAAAAAACACAGAACTTTCTTTACCAAACAGTACTTTGAGAGCGTATTATTAGAAGTCCTTCTCATATCAGAAAAAAGTACTCGGTCACAGTTCATAGGTTAGTTCGGTGCCTAATACACAGTTTAAGATACTGTGCCACAGATTTTGGCATCAGGTTATTTTCCAAAAATTGTAATGCCAAGTGGGCAGGACGACACCTGCGAATTTTTAAAACTTTTAATATTGGTGTTATCCATCGCCTGCGTAGTGGCGTATAAAATTTGCAAAAAAAGAGAACATGAATTGTGGACTGTGGAGATGTTAAGTCACAGGGACACGCTGAAACGGTATGGGTCCAATCGTTCTGTTTAGGAAATAAAACCAGGTAGTGGTATAAATTGAACCTGAAACGGGTTAGAAGGAATTTTTCATATTGTGTTACATCATACTGCAAGTACGGTTGAATAGTCGGAACCAACTGAATTAGTAGGCAATGCTGGACTGATGGTTTCCCTATTTCACTCAACATCCGTAGTTGAGATAGATGCGACATACAGATTGTTTTTAGTTCTTTTTTGGATATGTCTATTACTGACATGGGGTCGTCAAAAAATCTCGAAAAACCAATGTCTGTAAAAAAAGATTTCACGTATGCCAGCCATTTTATCTTTATCATATTGTCTAATTTCAAGCAATCCTGAATTATTGTTTTTGTAAGCTGGCATTCGTCCGTTGCCCATATTCTGCGCCATAGCATGATCGGTTGAATTTTGATAATGTCGGATATGTATTCCTCCCCGAGTTCAAGGTGGCATCCATACGTAGTTGTGCTTCTTGGGACGGCCAGTAAAAATCTAAAAAAAGAGTTTTCGACTTTTTGTAATTGTTCTACGTTTGTCGTTCCCCAGACCCCTGCTCCGAATGTGGCTGTACTTATGCATTTAGCTTTATATATCTTAATCATCTCGGTCGGAGGTCTTTTACCGAGGCGAAGAGAAAAGGCCTTTAAAGCACCAACTGCTCTTATAAAGGACAATTTTCGAGAGTTGACTGCTTCCTTCCAGTTGAATGCCTCGTCAATAGTGATACCTAAGTAGGGGTACGTGTTTGTTCTTTCAAGGGGTAGTTTGTCCACGTAAATTTTCTTTACCTTTTTCCCCGTGGTACCGGCATGCATCACATATGATTTCGTTATGTTGATTTTTAGGTTTAAACTGGTCATGAAAGAGCAATAATTATTTAAAGTCCGTTGGAGCAGGACTGGTGTTCGGGCAAGAATTACCGCGTCGTCGGCATACAGGACTCAACTAATGAATGGGGAATGGGCTCTAACTATGTTAGACAGTGCAGCAGAAGTAACAATAGCTCACCAGAACCTGATGGAATTTCTGGTGACAGCGGACTTGAATGATTTTATTGCGGTGGAAACACCTGATACTAGGGTAAGTGTCCCACATTAATTATATGAAATAACACTCCATATGGAGGGGATAAGCCCAGGAAAGTTAGAGGTCTCTTTTGGGAGAACCTGACGTTTAGTTATGACATTCTATTAGCTAAACAAGATTGGCCCCCAACATTTGTCATTGGGTGCCCTAGGGGAGAAACAGTAATCTTACCAGCCTATTCCGACCCTGTTCCCAAATCTCTAAAATACACATATGCACAGGAGTGGGCGGTAGCTCTAGCCCTGGCATTATATAAAAATCATGTTGGATGAGATGAGAATTCAATCCACCATATAATTCTATAAAAAAATAGTCCGACTCCAAAGAGACAGTATCCAATAAAGCAAGAAGCCAAAAAACAGGTCAGGGAGATCTTAGATCAACTTGATAACCAAGGGGTGATTGAAACTTGCACCTCTCAAATGAATAATACTTTGTTTCCCGTGAGGAAACATGACAACTCATATTGTCTAGTTTCAGATAACAGACATTTAAACACTTGCACAAAGACATTTGCAGTACAAAATACACACAGTGCTACACTAATGAATAACATTGAGCATCAAAAATAAAAAATGACACTAGGGGGTCGATTCCGATCCGGTAAAAAGCGATCCGAATTGACGTTCGGAGCGTTTTTCCCGTACGAATCGTACCCTGCAACGTCCCCAGTACGTACGACGAAGTACAATCCGTACCGGGAGCTGGACTCCGTACGAATCGTACAGGGACCGTACGAATGAAATCCCCGTACGAATCTCCCTCGGAACCCACTGTACGCGACTTCTGTACGGTTCGTGGCTGCTTTTTCCGAACCGGCAAGTACGATTCGTGTTGGGTACGCACCGTATGACCCTTTTTGTACGGGAGCTGAAAACAGCCGTAAAAGCCGAGTTCGCCCCGAAACAGGTACGGAACTGCCCCTCCCGGGTACGGTGCGTACCCCCCATGATCGCAGGGGTACCCCTGCGTTCACTGGGTGTACGCACCGTACCCCGCGATCTTGGGGTGTACGCACCGTGCCCCATGTACGCTGGGTGTACGGTGCGTACCCCATGTCCGCTGGGTGTACGGTGCGTACCCCCCATGATCGCAGGGGTACGGTGCATACCCCTGCAATCATGGAGGGGTACGCACCGTTCGGGGTGTATGTGAATGTGCGCTTTTCCGTACGAATCGCCCTTACCTGACGTGGACCGTACGAATCGCGTCCTGATACACCGGTCCGGATCGTACTCGGCGAGTCGTACGGTGTGTGTACGAGTCGTATGGAAACGGCTCCGGATGCAAAGCATAGGGACGGGAATTTTACCGGATCGGAATCGGCCCTCAAATATCTAAAAATAAATTTGCCAAAATATAGTGCCTGAAAGAAGGTATTTAACCGCATTTTCCATGTTAGGCTCCCAGCAGCAATTTTGTAGACTCCCTCAGGAGTATAAGAACAGCCCATGGGTATTATCGGCCAGAGTAAGTGAATTACTTCAAAATCTGGATGAAGAGGCATCGTCCTACGTGGATGATATTTATCTAACAGATGATGACCTGGAGGAACATTTGAACAGAGTAAATACCATAATATTAGGATGTTCCTCTGAGGGCTACAAATGCCATTAAAAAAAAATCAAAGATAGCCCACCTCAATGTTATTTTTCTGGGATATGAGCTTTCAAGTGAAGGGAAAAGCCTAGCAGCTAACTTTGTAGAAAAATGTGCGCTGCTCCAACCTCCGAAATCATTATGAACTTACAATCAATACTGGGATTCTTGAACTTTGGCAGAGCATACATTTTGGATTACGCGGAAAGAGTTAAACATTAAATGTACACAACGTAGTGATCCAGATAGCTGCGGGTCAATCAGAATACACAAACCTAACATATAATGAAGGTGAAACAGTACCAATCGCATACAAATCACATTTGTACACAAATGCTGAGATGCGTTTTGCATCAACAGAAAATATTCTCACAGCAGTACAGACTGCTTTATTGAGAGAAAGAGCACTGGCTCAGGGGAAGCGAATACTTGTCGTAACACTGGCCTTAGAGGCTGTTACAAAGGCTAGCGGTCCTAACACTAAAGCCTTACATCTGAGATGGATACAATGGGGTAATCCTCTTACTGCAACAGATGTAGAATACAGGTATGACCCAAGTCTAAAAACACAAGCATTCATGCAATATGAACAAGAATATTCTCTCTCTAATGAAATATTGCTTCTAGATCAGTATGAATGTAAAATTTACACTGACTGCTCAGCCGGCCATTGGGAGTAAACAGCAATACAGCGCCACATAGGCAATCATTAAAGGAAGCGTGAAGGATGGAAAGTTTCATCCGACTTGTACAAAAACCCAGTCTCTAGGAGACTGCATGGCACAGCTGGCAGAATTAAAAGCCCTGTTACTGGCACTGGTAAATACGGATCAAGAATTCCCCACACTAATCGTGTGTGATTCATTATACTGTGTACAGACATACAATGAATACTTACACCACTGGGGACAAAATGGGTTCAAAGGTGCAAAAGATGGCACAATTAAGCACAAAATGTTATGGGAACAGGTAGTGGAGTTGAAAACCGAACTACCAAGAGCTCACGTGATACACACTGAGTCATCAACTTGATGGCTTTCACGTTGAAGGGAATTCATTGGCTGACAAAGCCGCAAAGGGGGAAATTTGCACGGCTTCCACAGCTGCAATCACTCATTCAAAAACGAGAATAGATTTGAGATTATGGTTGCAGTTATTGCTACATGCAATAAATCGGCACTACCAAAAAGATTTCCACTCAATTACTCCTACAAGTTAGATGCTATAACATTCCATTTGCTCAGATTCCTGAATATGGATCGCAGGTTAGGTTTAATTCTAGCAGCACACAAGGGTATAGGTTCTGCACACGCAGGAGTCATGGTGACTGTTTCCTTACTGGAACAACGCTACTGGTGGCCAGGATTAACAAAGCAGACCTAGGACATTGGGGCTCATTACGATGCAGGGACCGCCCGCCAGACGTGCGGAAGTCTCACCATTGCATTTAGGATGTGCCCGCCATGCTGGCAGACGCATTTAGGGCAGTTAACATTGGGGATGATGATACGCAATGCTACAATGCCATGCGGAGCATTTCCTTGCACTACGTAGCAGGCACCACGCAGTGCCTGCCGCACAGTGCAGGGAAATGTAGTGTGGTACAATGGGTACCCCCCATAGGCCCCCCCAACACAGAGAGGACCCACAACCGGTCCCCGAATCCAGCCTCCGCCTGTGTTTTTGCAGTGGGATGACCTGCCACAAAAAGACAGGCGGAAAGGGATTTCCTAATACCTACGGCGGTGCCTGCAAGGGACCGCCGCAATGCTGGCCTGTGTTTTGGTTCCACAAGGCGGGCGGATAAGGACTGCCTTGCAGAACTGTGGTGGATGGACTTTCTGTCCACCGGGGATTGGGATTGGCTATCCTAATTAGGCGGTGGGATTACCCTGGGTGATGGCAGAAGGACCGCCACCGCTGGGCCGGCGGTGACGGTCCTTCTGCCATCCTAATGAGCCCCTATGTCTTGAAATGTGACATCTATCAGCAGATGAAGGCTCTACCATAACAAGTCCAGTGCAGGCACCATTATTAATATCAGACAAACCACTCACGTGTGTTTAACGGTAGAATCAAAATAGTTCAGTGTTGCTAGACTCAGAGACCTCTACTCACGATTCCCCAGAGACGTCTGGAGTGGGTGGGCACAAACTCTGCCACAGGTGAGTAGGCAAAACTCCTATTTATTGGCTGTCGGTTAATCAAGCTTGTTCCTAAACTTTGCAAAACACCTTATCTTAGTTACCTTGAAAAGCTCTTCTACTCTAAAACAATGACTGAAGAAACAGAAAACTTGAATAGAGTTGTGCAAAATCTGCACCTCTCAGATGAAGAACAATATGCAGATGCAATTCACATTGCAGAAAATTTTAGGAATGCCCATCACCATAAGATTAGGTGCCCATGGTCTAACATCCAGGGGTGGACCAGTAGCGTTCATGATTGAGGCAAACGAATCATGTAGAACAGAGGTATGCTATTCATGGGTTACATTCCTAGTTGCAAATGCAAGAACACAAACATTTCATTTCTGCACAGAAAGTGGAATACCGGATGAATATCGTCCCTACGAGGACATTCAAGTTCCACTAACTTAATAGGAACATTTATACTGGTTTAAAGGCACCCTCCCCCATACAAGAAATAAAGTAAGACTCAGTGCGCTCGATAGAGAAGGAGCGACATGGCCCTTATTCGCAGCCTACACACCAAATCCTGACATTGAAACAATGCCAGAAGGAGACTTACTTAAACTTCACAAAGAATAAATAAAACTTTACAGAAACATGACACAGTTTGCCATGAGAACACTTACGGTCCAGCCAGCTACGGCTACAACAAACACAAATACAGTTAAAAATACAGCAACTAAAATAACACCACAAACCTTAAACGCAGTAATGGGTAAAATGCCCCCAAAACTTGAACAAATTCCATTCTGGGTAGCTCCAAAAATACCACAGCTAGAAGCAGTATTCCCACATACCAGCCCTTATGAAAAACACAGATTGCTAACAATCTGCTTGCCCATGGGGATCATGCCACAGATAGAGGATTGTACCTCTTGGAGTACAGTTTTCGCTGCCATTTATACCAGGACACATGGTATCCTGTTATTAGCAGTAATGCCAGATGTATTGAGACAAATAGAAAATACGGAGTACGGAGCAGAACCTTCTCTGAACTTAGGGATGAAATTACTAGGTAATTTTGCCCAGGTATCAGCTATAATATTAGCAAATATTAAAGGGGAGGCAGCATCAATGGCAATCCGTCAACGCCTAAGGGAGTTCAGTCGTTTACAATAGGAACACAAATTTTCAAAAATAAATGAGACTGCATATGCAGAGTTAGGCAGTTTGGGTGGAAAAGCATTAAAACCCCAAATGATGAATAGTCCCGAAAAGGACACTTTCAAACTGATAGCTGCTTCATTAAAGAAGAAGTGGGACAATAACAAAAAGCAAAATGTTAAAGAAAATAGATCTCAATCCAGAGGTAGATCTCCTCCACAGGAGCCCTCTGAAAGGAGGTCAATACTTAGGAATAGGGACAATATTTGAAAACCTGCCAGGTATCAGGATACTGATACACATTCCTCTTGTTCCTTTCAGCGTTCAATGAAAACTCGGAGAGGGAAGGACAGCCAGACAGACAAGAATAGCATACAAAGTCCAGAGACTAGCAGCACGCTCAAGACTATACTTTAAAAAAAGAAGATAAAACTAAACCAAAATCTGAGTTCAAAAAGAAGAAGGTTGCAGGTCTAAAGATCAGACATGCCCAGAATTCTGAGGACTCAAATCAAATCAAATCAAATCAACTTTATTCGGTTTCCATTTTTTCAAAGCCATAAAAGTACATAAAAACAGAATAAATATTAAAAAACACAGAACTTTCTTTACCAAACAGTACTTTGAGAGCGTATTATTAGAAGTCCTTCTCATATCAGAAAAAAGTACTCGGTCACAGTTCATAGGTTAGTTCGGTGCCTAATACACAGTTTAAGATACTGTGCCACAGATTTTGGCATCAGGTTATTTTCCAAAAATTGTAATGCCAAGTGGGCAGGACGACACCTGCGAATTTTTAAAACTTTTAATATTGGTGTTATCCATCGCCTGCGTAGTGGCGTATAAAATTTGCAAAAAAAGAGAACATGAATTGTGGACTGTGGAGATGTTAAGTCACAGGGACACGCTGAAACGGTATGGGTCCAATCGTTCTGTTTAGGAAATAAAACCAGGTAGTGGTATAAATTGAACCTGAAACGGGTTAGAAGGAATTTTTCATATTGTGTTACATCATACTGCAAGTACGGTTGAATAGTCGGAACCAACTGAATTAGTAGGCAATGCTGGACTGATGGTTTCCCTATTTCACTCAACATCCGTAGTTGAGATAGATGCGACATACAGATTGTTTTTAGTTCTTTTTTGGATATGTCTATTACTGACATGGGGTCGTCAAAAAATCTCGAAAAACCAATGTCTGTAAAAAAAGATTTCACGTATGCCAGCCATTTTATCTTTATCATATTGTCTAATTTCAAGCAATCCTGAATTATTGTTTTTGTAAGCTGGCATTCGTCCGTTGCCCATATTCTGCGCCATAGCATGATCGGTTGAATTTTGATAATGTCGGATATGTATTCCTCCCCGAGTTCAAGGTGGCATCCATACGTAGTTGTGCTTCTTGGGACGGCCAGTAAAAATCAAAAAAAAGAGTTTTCGACTTTTTGTAATTGTTCTACGTTTGTCGTTCCCCAGACCCCTGCTCCGAATGTGGCTGTACTTATGCATTTAGCTTTATATATCTTAATCATCTCGGTCGGAGGTCTTTTACCGAGGCGAAGAGAAAAGGCCTTTAAAGCACCAACTGCTCTTATAAAGGACAATTTTCGAGAGTTGACTGCTTCCTTCCAGTTGAATGCCTCGTCAATAGTGATACCTAAGTAGGGGTACGTGTTTGTTCTTTCAAGGGGTAGTTTGTCCACGTAAATTTTCTTTACCTTTTTCCCCGTGGTACCGGCATGCATCACATATGATTTCGTTATGTTGATTTTTAGGTTTAAACTGGTCATGAAAGAGCAATAATTATTTAAAGTCCGTTGGAGCAGGACTGGTGTTCGGGCAAGAATTACCGCGTCGTCGGCATATAGTAGTACAGGACTCAACTAATGAATGGGGAATGGGCTCTAACTATGTTAGACAGTGCAGCAGAAGTAACAATAGCTCACCAGAACCTGATGGAATTTCTGGTGACAGCGGACTTGAATTATTTTATTGCGGTGGAAACACCTGATACTAGGGTAAGTGTCCCACATTAATTATATGAAATAACACTCCATATGGAGGGGATAAGCCCAGGAAAGTTAGAGGTCTCTTTTGGGAGAACCTGACGTTTAGTTATGACATTCTATTAGCTAAACAAGATTGGCCCCCAACATTTGTCATTGGGTGCCCTAGGGGAGAAACAGTAATCTTACCAGCCTATTCCGACCCTGTTCCCAAATCTCTAAAATACACATATGCACAGGAGTGGGCGGTAGCTCTAGCCCTGGCATTATATAAAAATCATGTTGGATGAGATGAGAATTCAATCCACCATATAATTCTATAAAAAAATAGTCCGACTCCAAAGAGACAGTATCCAATAAAGCAAGAAGCCAAAAAACAGGTCAGGGAGATCTTAGATCAACTTGATAACCAAGGGGTGATTGAAACTTGCACCTCTCAAATGAATAATACTTTGTTTCCCGTGAGGAAACATGACAACTCATATTGTCTAGTTTCAGATAACAGACATTTAAACACTTGCACAAAGACATTTGCAGTACAAAATACACACAGTGCTACACTAATGAATAACATTGAGCATCAAAAATAAAAAATGACACTAGGGGGTCGATTCCGATCCGGTAAAAAGCGCTCCGAATTGACGTTCGGAGCGTTTTTCCCGTACGAATCGTACCCTGCAACGTCCCCAGTACGTACGACGAAGTACAATCCGTACCGGGAGCTGGACTCCGTACGAATCGTACAGGGACCGTACGAATGAAATCCCCGTACGAATCTCCCTCGGAACCCACTGTACGCGACTTCTGTATGGTTCGTGGCTGCTTTTTCCGAACCGGCAAGTACGATTCGTGTTGGGTACGCACCGTATGACCCTTTTTGTACGGGAGCTGAAAACAGCCGTAAAAGCCGAGTTCGCCCCGAAACAGGTACTGAACTGCCCCTCCCGGGTACGGTGCGTACCCCCCATGATCGCAGGGGTACCCCTGCGTTCACTGGGTGTACGCACCGTACCCCGCGATCTTGGGGTGTACGCACCGTGCCCCATGTACGCTGGGTGTACGGTGCGTACCCCATGTCCGCTGGGTGTACGGTGCGTACCCCCCATGATCGCAGGGGTACGGTGCATACCCCTGCAATCATGGAGGGGTACGCACCGTTCGGGGTGTATGTGAATGTGCGCTTTTCCGTACGAATCGCCCTTACCTGACGTGGACCGTACGAATCGCGTCCTGATTCACCGGTCCGGATCGTACTTGGCGAGTCGTACGGTGTGTGTACGAGTCGTATGGAAACGGCTCCGGATGCAAAGCATAGGGACGGGAATTTTACCGGATCGGAATCGGCCCTCAAATATCTAAAAATAAATTTGCCAAAATATAGTGCCTGAAAGAAGGTATTTAACCGCATTTTCCATGTTAGGCTCCCAGCAGCAATTTTGTAGACTCCCTCAGGAGTATAAGAACAGCCCGTGGGTATTATCGGCCAGAGTAAGTGAATTACTTCAAAATCTGAATGAAGAGGCATCGTCCTACGTGGATGATATTTATCTAACAGATGATGACCTGGAGGAACATTTGAACAGAGTAAATACCATAATATTAGGATGTTCCTCTGAGGGCTACAAATGCCATTAAAAAAAATCAAAGATAGCCCACCTCAATGTTCTTTTTCTGGGATATGAGCTTTCAAGTGAAGGGAAAAGCCTAGCAGCTAACTTTGTAGAAAAATGTGCGCTGCTCCAACCTCCGAAATCATTATGAACTTACAATCAATACTGGGATTCTTGAACTTTGGCAGAGCATACATTTTGGATTACGCGGAAAGAGTTAAACATTAAATGTACACAACGTAGTGATCCAGATAGCTGCGGGTCAATCAGAATACACAAACCTAACATATAATGAAGGTGAAACAGTACCAATCGCATACAAATCACATTTGTACACAAATGCTGAGATGCGTTTTGCATCAACAGAAAATATTCTCACAGCAGTACAGACTGCTTTATTGAGAGAAAGAGCACTGGCTCAGGGGAAGCGAATACTTGTCGTAACACTGGCCTTAGAGGCTGTTACAAAGGCTAGCGGTCCTAACACTAAAGCCTTACATCTGAGATGGATACAATGGGGTAATCCTCTTACTGCAACAGATGTAGAATACAGGTACGACCCAAGTCTAAAAACACAAGCATTCATGCAATATGAACAAGAATATTCTCTCTCTAATGAAATATTGCTTCTAGATCAGTATGAATGTAAAATTTACACTGACTGCTCAGCCGGCCATTGGGAGTAAACAGCAATACAGCGCCACATAGGCAATCATTAAAGGAAGCGTGAAGGATGGAAAGTTTCATCCGACTTGTACAAAAACCCAGTCTCTAGGAGACTGCATGGCACAGCTGGCAGAATTAAAAGCCCTGTTACTGGCACTGGTAAATACGGATCAAGAATTCCCCACACTAATCGTGTGTGATTCATTATACTGTGTACAGACATACAATGAATACTTACACCACTGGGGACAAAATGGGTTCAAAGGTGCAAAAGATGGCACAATTAAGCACAAAATGTTATGGGAACAGGTAGTGGAGTTGAAAACCGAACTACCAAGAGCTCACGTGATACACACTGAGTCATCAACTTGATGGCTTTCACGTTGAAGGGAATTCATTGGCTGACAAAGCCGCAAAGGGGGAAATTTGCACGGCTTCCACAGCTGCAATCACTCATTCAAAAACGAGAATAGATTTGAGATTATGGTTGCAGTTATTGCTACATGCAATAAATCGGCACTACCAAAAAGATTTCCACTCAATTACTCCTACAAGTTAGATGCTATAACATTCCATTTGCTCAGATTCCTGAATATGGATCGCAGGTTAGGTTTAATTCTAGCAGCACACAAGGGTATAGGTTCTGCACACGCAGGAGTCATGGTGACTGTTTCCTTACTGGAACAACGCTACTGGTGGCCAGGATTAACAAAGCAGACCTAGGACATTGGGGCTCATTACGATGCAGGGACCGCCCGCCAGACGTGCGGAAGTCTCACCATTGCATTTAGGATGTGCCCGCCATGCTGGCAGACGCATTTAGGGCAGTTAACATTGGGGATGATGATACGCAATGCTACAATGCCATGCGGAGCATTTCCTTGCACTACGTAGCAGGCACCACGCAGTGCCTGCCGCACAGTGCAGGGAAATGTAGTGTGGTACAATGGGTACCCCCCATAGGCCCCCCCAACACAGAGAGGACCCACAACCGGTCCCCGAATCCAGCCTCCGCCTGTGTTTTTGCAGTGGGATGACCTGCCACAAAAAGACAGGCGGAAAGGGATTTCCTAATACCTACGACGGTGCCTGCAAGGGACCGCCGCAATGCTGGCCTGTGTTTTGGTTCCACAAGGCGGGCGGATAAGGACTGCCTTGCAGAACTGTGGTGGATGGACTTTCGGTCCACCGGGGATTGGGATTGGCTATCCTAATTAGGCGGTGGGATTACCCTGGGTGATGGCAGAAGGACCGCCACCGCTGGGCCGGCGGTGACGGTCCTTCTGCCATCCTAATGAGCCCCTATGTCTTGAAATGTGACATCTATCAGCAGATGAAGGCTCTACCATAACAAGTCCAGTGCAGGCACCATTATTAATATCAGACAAACCACTCACGTGTGTTTGTTTGGACCACTGCGGTCCCTTACAAACAGTTGGAGCTAACAGGTATATCATGGTTGCAGTGCATTCCTGCGCTAGATTTCTATGGGTATGGCCCCAGTGCTCGGCTGATGCTCCAACTGTTAAAAAAGATTTGTGAGTCTTTATAGAGACATACACAATTGGCACATTACTTCCTGACTGTGTCCCGCATTTAGCTCTAGTGCTAACAAGGGAGCTATGGGAGGTTTGGGTGTAGTATTGCGGTACTCCTCTCCCTACCATCTCAAGGGAAATTCTGCAGTGGAAAGGAAAAACCGGGAAATAAAGCAATCTTTAACAGCTTGAGTATTATACTCGGGTGAAAGTTGGGTAAAACATTTGTATGGAGTTCAACCAGCATTAAATAATATGCCAAGAAGTTCTCTAAGGTCTGTCCCTCCTTATGAGGTCCTGTTTGGGACCGGAATGTGGGTACCTGATCTTGATTGTGAAGGCACAGTGGCAGATGAAAAACCTATTGACATCCATAAAGGTTTGGCTGTTTTACAGGAGCTAAATGAATCCAGGGCACTACAAAGCAATGTCCAGGTAAAGAGGACGGCCACAGGGGAAGTCAAGTCAGTCACAGCAAGACCTGTCTGGGTCCCTAAAGTTGGGGATCTGGTCAGAGAGAAAATTGCAGACAAAAAAGAGTTTTGGCCAGTATACAGAAAGCCTGTACCTGTCCTTGCTGTTGAAGGACTGTACTTCTGCTGCCTCTTGCCGGGAAAAAAAGGAGAAACAATTTGTCTCAATCGCCCTAATCAAACCACACTATGTAGACGATCAGGGTTTAACACATCAGACCCAGCCTCATTTTATTATAAGGTTGCACCAACGCCAGCACAGAAAAATATGTTGAAAAACACCAAACAGATTTATTCTGCTTCCAGTTGTCTGAACGGTATACACCTTTACCACGCTTTTTTTACCACACAATACCATTACAACGCTGGCATTACAACGCAAACCATTACAACGCATTGCGCTGGGGGGCGCTCTAGGATAGGGAATAAGTTAAATTTTCTATCCAACACCTTCCCTAGTGTCCACGGGGACTGGAGTTGGAATAGAAAATTATACTTACCACTATCCAGCACCTCTAAGCGCTATGCGTTGTAAAGGTATGCGTGGTAAAAACCGCGTTGTAGAGGTATGCGTGGTAAAAGTATGCGTTGTAACGTCATACATCCGTCTGAACAAGGTTTCGACTTATGGAAAGACATTATAGACTTAAAATCTGTCTGGGGTACTAGGGCCTGGCAGGTACATGGAACAGAGGCACTATTTAGAGCATGCCTCATTCCTCAGCAAATCATGTTTTTGAAGACACCGTGCAACAAATGTCCTGTCTTGGAATAGCCAAGAACAAAGACTTGAATACACCTCGGATGCCCACACTATCACACACCGAAGGTAACATAACATCACAAGAAGGGGAAAGGTCAGCAGTCAGGATGTATTACTCCAGATAGCCGAGGAGGAACCACGGGTAGTATCATCCATTGAGAGTTTTCAACCTCTCACTGAAGAGCTTTTCAACAGCCTCGCTCTTAGTGTATCCTCTGAATCCCCCTTAGATCCCCTTCCTCATAAGATCTGGAAGGAGTATGGACCAGAGATATTTCCTTGGATGCGATTGATCTGCTGCCAATCCTTGGAGGAAGGAGTAGTCCCTGAGGTATAGAAGCAGGCAGTGGTAACTCCCCTACTCAAGAAACCCTCGCTGGATCCAACAAATCCAGCTCACTTTAGGCCTATATCTCTCCTGCCCTACCCTATAAAAAATTTGGAAAAGGCTGTCAGCAAGTCTTTATCGAGTTATCTTGAAGATAACTGCTTATTGGACAGGGATCAGTTTGGGTTCCACCCAGGCCATGGGACGGAAACTGCGTTGGCAACCGTGCTGGATACTCTGTGAATGCGAGCCGACAATGGTAACTCATCAGTGTTAGTGCTATTGGATATGTCGGCCGCATTTGACACGGTAAGCCACGCAGTACTGTTAGGCAGACTGGAGAGACTGGGTGTGAAAGGCAAAGCTCTGAAATGGTTACAATTGTATCTGTCAGATAGACAACAGATAGTGACCATGACTCCGTATGCCTCCCCCAAGTCCCTGGTTCATCACCGAGTGCCACAGGGGTCGTCAATTAGCCCTATCCTTTTTAATATATATTTGCGGCCCTTGATCCCCATTATAAAATCCTATGGGGTCGACCTGATTAATTTTGTCGACGACACCCAATTGGTGTTTTCCCTGGAAGGGAAACATGCGGTGTCTATGGACACTTTTCAGGAATGCATGCGTCGGGTCTCCAGCTGGCTCAATGCAAACTCTCTGCAATTTAACTAGGGGAAAACAGAGGTAGTCTACTGCTCGACTGCCAAAATGAATCAGCAATTACCGGGCAAGCTCAGGTTTTCCCCGGGGACCGATCTTCTGGTCCCAGTTAAAACAGTGCGTAACCTGGGAGTACTGCATGATGAAAATCTTCAAATGGTATCGCAAACCAATAAAATAATTAGCGTATGCTTTGCCTTGCTAAAAGCACTTAGACAGATCCTCCCTCTCCTACCCAATGAGGCTAGACCCTTGGTGGTGAGGAGCATAATCTTGTGCAGACTGGATTACTGTAATTCCCTATATTTAGGTGCCCCATTATACATCCTGCAGGGGCTGCAAAGAGTCCAGTCTTTAGCGGCAAAGCTGGCACTTAACAGACGGCGCAGTTCCTCTACCACAATGGCTTTGAGAGATCTCCATTGGCTGCCGATAAGGGACAGAGTCACCTTTAAATCACTGTGCATTGTATACAGAGCACTGCACAGTATGGCCCCCCTATCAATGCAGGAAAGATTTACCTGGTATAAGCCCACTGGCAACAACTACCAGATTCAAGAAATCCAGGATGGGAGGTAGGGCTTTCAGTACAGTAGCATCCCGTTTGTGGAATGAGCTACCTCAGAACATCAGGCAGGCCAACTCTCTGATGTGCTTCAGAAAGAGTCTAAAGACCTGATTATTAGCTAAAATCCGAGACTCCTGTGCCTCCATACTCAGCCCTGCTCTCTGCCATTTCCATCTGATTAGGTTTTCTAAAGCACCAGGATACCTGTAGGGTGACAGTCTGGGCTATATAAGTGTAATATACAATACAAGAAGGGATTACGTTAGAAGAGATCATGCAATACAATAGACCAGACCCCGATTGGAAGGAATGGTTGATTTGGCCCACAGACACCAATAGTTGTCAGGAAAGAATCATGGGTAACACCTAAGGGTTTCGTATCCACAAGCCAGATACACACTATGTACAGATTGGCTAAAAACCTCAACACTGTCACAGGTGAAACAACACTTATCCTTACTTACAAAGGATGTGGATCTACGAGATTTTTTATTGGGTCCTAGAAAGCCACGCCAGAAATGTTTCTATTATGCTGTCTATAATGAAATCAGGAAAATATCACAACAAGAGGCCGAGGAGAGATTACGTGAAATAGATCGTACAAACCTAGAGAACGCCCTAGCCGTGGTTGACAATGGTTTAACTTCACTAACTTCCAGGATATATTAATTGGACAACATTGTATCTTCTGCAATAGATATATTAGAACAGGATTTGTCCATATTACAACATGGGCATGTACAATTGCATTCTATTATATTGTTAAGCTGGACGCTGCAAACTTTGCTTGCGGGATATGTGCCTTGGCGTTTCATCAATAGTACATCTCTGTTTTCTTCATACAACCTAACGGAAAAACAGATAGAAATGGCACAGATTTGCTTTTACACTTGCAGAATTACTGTCCACAGACTAGTTAATCCATGGCCACATAACTCTACCGGTTACTTCTTCTCAATTTCAATATTGCCTTGAACAAAAACAGACAGGCAGATATGAAGAAATTGACAGGGAATTCATCAAGGAATCTTGCCAATTACCACACAGATTTCGATGCCGGATTGGGTATAGAGAAGTGTTTTTAAGCAGTACAAACTGTGAGAACACTTTACTTGGATCACTCATATGTCATAATATAATGCTGCATGGGGCCTGTAGCGGATCAGTAGCAAACTTATCCTGTCACTTGAGGGGTGCCCCAGCGGCCGTGGTCACTCCAGTGTTCAGGCTACTTTTGAATGGAAGGTACTTGATGCTGAACGATCAAGTTTGCTGTGAGATGCTTCCGGGTATCACATATCTGGTGACCGTCAGTTCCAGGGTTACTTGCTGATGCAAGTATTGTTTCCAACACATACAGTCAGGGAGGCGTCATTATGGCCTTTGCTGAATGTTTTATTCATAAGGTTTGATGCTTTGAGCAGAATTAAAGCCATGTTTTACAGAAGTCCGTGCCCTTAACCTCCGCTCGAGAGACTTTTGATCTCCAGATCGCAAGGTCTTGAGCAGAAATACAGGCGCTCATACGTACAAACTGCCACTTCCATTTCGCAGAAATGGTAAATCTTACCTTTAACATGTCTGATTCGACAGGCATCGTACACCTATTTAAGACCAAAGGTTCTGGACTATTAAGCACCTTTCAGACGGTCCTCGGAGTTATACCAAACTTTATACACTCCGTATTTGGAAGCATTTTTGGAGGACTGCCACTGATCCTGTTTCTAACAGCAGATATCCTGATTGTTATTTTTCTGCTATGCAATGGACGTCCCAGTCACCAAGGAGATGGAAACAGTACTCCTGAAGTCAAAATACTGTGATCGCATTGAACAACATCTAGGCTCACCTCGCCTGAGAGAACTAAGTGCGTCTTGGTTCCTGTCATTTAGACCAGTCTGGATGGACTACATCTTACCTGTCCTCTGATGCCTGTTTTGAGGAGAAGAATGCATGTTGGAGCTCTGCCTGACACTCATGTGCCCAACCAGACGTTGATGCTTTACTGGACCCGATAACGGCCCATCTTCTGCAGTGTCCCCAGCGTATTCCAATGTTGATGACGGCATTCTCAGAGCCACCACAGGTAGTATCAGCTCCTGTTGGTATGGACATCGGCTCCTCCTCTGACACCCAGATCTTGGATGGTGTACAGGCTGCCCCAGCATCAGCTGTGGACAGTACGGAAGATCATCTGTGCCCAAGTGACATAATGTGCAAGGTGTTACAGGGACCGTCGCCTGCGGATGCAGGCAACGATAATGTTGCATCTACCAGCCAGGACATATAAACATTTGACTCATTTGGCCAGTCGTGCGTTGGGAGAAATTTGACTTTTTAAAAAACAAACTAAAATTGGAACTCCAAAGCAAAATTGACATTCTTTTTGGGCATGCATGGCTTTCAAATGCTTGTAGTAGTTCGAACTATACCCACAAACACATTAGAGCTATGGCTTCAGTAGTTTTATAGCTATTAGCGTACCAGTATCTAGTCAACCGATTAGTACATTTAGAATTTGGAAGAGCAGTGGGTGTTATATTCCATATAGGTACCCTGATATAGGCGCAAGTAACTTCGGAACCCTTCACCTATAATCTTCCCAACATTACACTTACATCGGTTTACAGGGGCTGACCTTTTACCTAGATACAACACTGCATTCAGAACGTGGGTTTTCCCTAGTTGGAAATCTCATACATTATGCATGAGGATTCCTGGAAGCACAGCAGGACTAACATCTCCTGTATATTTATCTATGCACTAAGTTCATTCCCGATGTCATCCTAAGTCCGACACAGTACTACAGCAAGGTAGGACCCCTGGGGAGACCTATGGGTATATATACATCACATATTGCTAAGATAGACAGAGGAGACCAGGACTTCTCGGCCGACACACTGACCAGAGATGCTGAGGTTCCTGCATGCAGATACTCCAGCTCGCAGTGGTCTAACATCCCTTGCGGGGTGTCCAACCCGAGACCAGGACAGGGTCCCACAGTCTCTCACTTCAGGTAATGGAGTTGCCTTTATCCTAGTGGGATTCTTGGCTTAACAACTACACACATGCTAGGTACACTTAGGTAAATCTAGTTAGGGAGGCAACATAGGAGTAAATATCTATTTATTATCATGTATCCTTTATACTTGTATGTATTCATGAGTACTGCAAGATGGTAGAGATTTACCACCCGTTTACGTCTAACCCTATATCTCTGCTATTGTCTAATGGTTGTTGCAGCTCATCTATTTTACACCAGAATAACAACTGTTCAATAATTACTTGTTGAAAACACCCAGCCTGTTTATTCTGTGTGTCTCTCTAAGACAGATTAAGTGAGAACGAGTAACTGAGCGAAAAGTGGTGAGGGATCAGGGCTTGTCTTGTCCGATACCAAGAACTATTCTCTCCTTGGTAAGAGGAGATTCTAGTGGCACTGTAAGCTAGCTGGTAAAAAGGCCAACATACCCGGTGAACGCGCAGACCCTGCATAGGTTTTACAGGAACTTCATGACACTATAACATCTCAAATAAATAAATATGAATGAATAAAATATAATTAATATATTGAATATAATTAAATTACTTCCCACTCTATCCCCTATAAACCCACAACCCGCTACGGATCTAAAAACAAAAGATTCAAATAAAAATAAAATAATGACTACTAAAAATGTGACACATATATTAAAAATACAAACAATTCTTTTACAAAAAAACATACATCACATCCATATAAAATATATACTAAAACACATAACATTAATAAAAAAAACGAAATTTTTAACAACAATATTTTTGCAAACGATATTAAACACTTCGATATTTTTAAATCGACATTATTTACCTTAAGTCGATATTCTTGACCACAATATTCTTGTTGTCAATATTACTGAACCACGATATGAATGACTCGATATTTGTGCAACTTGATATTTTTTACCCAAGATCCCAAGTTTGCATGCACAAGCAGATGAGGGATCAGGGACACCCAAAGCAACTGACCAGTTCAGGACATTCATGTGGATTTTTGGGAAAGTTAAAGGAATGTCCGTTTTGCTGGGGTTAAGTTTCAAAATGTTGGTGGCCATCCACCAATGATTCATCAACAGCTCCAATAGCAACGGTATTGAGATGGAAACAGATTGCGTGAGCTGTGAAAGACCAAAAATAAGCTGATATCATCAGTGCATACGTTATGTTATGTTATGAGTTTGATTGAGTGCGAACAGCTGCCCCAGCAATGAGGCGTCCCGGCGCTAAAGAACCTTGAAAACCTGCTGAGAGAGGTGGGGAGGTAAAAACAGAGAGCCTAACACAGTGGGAACAAGTGGGTTTTAATTGCCTTCCTGAAGGCGGACAAATTGTTAATAGAACGAATGTTCAGTGGCAGGGAGTTCCAGAGTTTGGCCCCCAGAACTCTAAAGGAACGGCCCCCAACACGACAAAGTTTCGTTCGAGGGACAGTCACAAGATGTTGGCCTAGGGAGCGCAAATTGCGCTGAGGGGTGTAGGGTACTAAGAGAGGGCGTAAAAGTTCAGGGCATTCAGATTTGAGAATTTTAAAAGCAATGGTGAGGGTCTTAAATTTAATTCTGGATTCTATGGGAAGCCAGTGTAGTCTTTGGATAGTAGCTCTGGCGGAGCACCTACGGGGGAGGCCCACCACGGCCCTTGCTGCTGAGTTTTGTACCCGTTGCAGGCGTGCTGTTTCTGCTTTGTTAGCATCCAGGAATAGGACACTGGCGTAATCCAGCCTGGATAAATAGTGGATTGGATTATCAGTTGGCGTGTTTTTGAGTCAAAGAATCCGAGTATTGGATTGAGGCTCCTCAGCAGGCCCACACAAATAGCGGCCACTTTCTTTGTGTGGGCCTGAAAGCTGAGCGATGAGTCCAGCCATACACCCAAGTTTTTCACCAGGGTTTTAGGGGACGGGATGGGGCCCAGCACAGAAGGCCACCAGTGATCACTCCTGAGCTGGAGTTCTTTCCGAGGAGCAGCACCTCCGTCTTTCCTGCGTTCAGGTGTAGGCAGACGTAACATTTGACTTTCATCTGATGGAGTAGATTGATAAGACATGATTGAATTGATCCTTGGGAGAGGTCTCATCCAGTGTATCTGGTTTACTAAAAATATCAATAAACATTTGCTGACTATTACACAAAAAGTGCTTCAAACAAGCAGCACTGTTTCTTGTGTCACGTACCTGGGAGCACTGCAGCTGGAATCGACAACACTTTCCTGATCCGCTCTGTGGAAACAGGAAATCAGGCTGAGGGGAGGGGCCACAGACCTCCGCGGAGTGTCAAAACGGATGAAGGAAGAAAGGGACGAGGGGTAGTTGGAAGGAGGAGCAGAGGACAAAGCTATGCATCTCAGACAGCTGGAGGCAGGGGCGACCTGGGAGATGGACTCTGAATAACCCAAATAGCCAGAGAGGGGAATGCAGGAAGACACACTGTCGGAAGAGACCATGAAGCCACTGGAAGGAGAGTCGACAACCCCTGTCTGCCAACCGGTTTCTGCTCCCTCTCCACGTCCCAGGAGGGACGTGGCTTGACCAGGTGCATGTACAGCTCCAAAGTTGAGCCTCTAAGGGAGCAAGCAAAGCACAAGGGGGTGGTATGTGGGTTGGGGAAAGGTGACAAATAAGGCTTAATCATTGTGAGGGGGCGTTAACCTTGTCAAGAGCGAGACAGGAATGTTTTTTTTTCTTCTTTTAGTTCCAGCATTTTTGTTACCATGACTTATTGCTTCAGGTAGTTGGAGTTCATAGCTGAATCCTTACCCCTTTCTTTTTGGTGTTTCTTTTCAAGCGATAAAAAGAGAGAAAAAGAGAAACACCATTCTAACTCACCTGGCTTATAAAAATCTAAGACAATCAGTACCTTACGTGATATTTTTCTTTATACCGACAGTACCGGCAGACAGGAACTCCCAGGACCCTGCAGAAGAAAATAAAGAAGATATTGTGTTGAAATCATACCTCAAGACCCTTTTCAATATATCGTTTTGATGATTGTATTCTAAAAAAAACACTATAAGTCTTATAATGAAGTTGTGTGGTGAAAAACATTCTGGACTCACTCAAACCTTGATATTACATTCTATAAGTTTGTTGGCAAAAATGTTATGTTCAATGGTATTAAAGGCTGCCGAAAGGTGACGGAACACTAAAGCTCCTGGACCTTCAGCATCCATCAATCTGTGCAAGTTATCCCAAAAAGAGAACACCATCAGTATGACACTGTCCAACAGCACAGGAACTTCAGTGAGGTGGCCTTTGAATTTTAGAATACTTTGAATGTCATCCCCATAGTTGTAGCAAATAGTTTCACAGAAAGATCGGGTCATTAGAGGTCTGAGATGTACATAAATGAGAAAAGAGAAATGGTTGATCCTTTTATGCAAATCTGGTGCTTGATGGTAAAGTATTCTGTTAGTCAGGAAAGAGCCAATCCGATGAAGCACGGTGAATTGAAAACCTATACAATCTTTACAGCATATTGCACTGTTAAACCATATCAAAGGCAGCCTAAGGAGCCAAAGTAGGAATGACGCTACTTCACTGAAATCCAAAGTAGTCTTTTTATCATCCTCTTTGTGATTAGTGCAGATTCTGTACTCCTGTCTGGGCTGGGTCCTATTTGGATGTGAATCAACAGATCATTATTTTGAATGTAGGATGCTACATGAATTCAAACAGCCTTTTCTATCGCTTTCCCTTGTAGAGGGTAGTTGCATATTGGGAGGTAGTTGAAGGTATTTGATCAGATCATGGTTTTAGAATGTGTTTAATGTATGTAGTTGGTCGTATGTCCTAATATAAATAGAAAAAATTATCATCTGACATAATTTCATGGCTTTAACAAAATTATCTCTCCATTGGGTATGGATTTTCTATTATTATCTCCAATTATGCCATGTTTCGGAAAAAAACATTAGGAAAAAATATTTGTGTCAGACAATATTTAGGTTATAATATTCAGATATCACACCAATAAAGTTGTAAGTTCTTCAAGGCATATTGCAAACTCCTGTGAGTGGTGGATGATGGCTCCACTCAGCATGGCCTCTTGAGCAGGACTGCCAAGGGTAGCTCTATCCAACGTCTACATTGTTACCAACTGGGCATCACTCTTATATGTTTTTCAGCCTTTATAGGCAGGCAGCTGGGGCAGAGCAGCATATACCTTATGCCAGTTGTAGAATGAACTATGTAAGATAGTTATATCAAAGTGAGCTACTGGTGATTCATTAAAATCATGTCTCATGTGTTTGATATGAGGGGTCATTCAAAAGTATTTGCTTTTCTATTTCTTCATTTTAATGAGAACTGTACCGAAAAAGAGGAATGAAGTAGTAATACCTTATCAACCATCTTCATAAAATAGTTCTAATCTATCTTTTCTATGAGATAAGGGGAGATATGCAGGGCATTAGTGGGTTCACGCCTGCCCTTAGTCACTAATCAAACCACAAAATTGGCGTGACACCCTGGTGCTTCACTTAGTGTGCTATTTTAGAGAGACGAGAGAAAGAGATGTGTTGACATCTCCGCTATCGCTACCTACTACACTCCTTGTTTGTTTTGGACAATTCCAAGAATTGGACGAGGATGGCTCACTCACGTATTGTGACATGCTTCTCATTTGCCACCTCGTCCCACCCTGGTAAGATGATACTACCAGGGCGTACTGAACCTCGGACTTACCTGAGGGAGTTCTTAGATTTGTCTTGTCTGGATAATATCGGGATCCAGCTGACTGGTTAAAAAATACCTTAGTATAGACCACAAAGTGTCCTTTAATCTGGTGGTTTTCCAGGTATATTAAAAAGTTACTAAAAGTGTAACTACAATAGACATATATAGGTATAATGATTGATCTGCATCTCTGTATATGGGTAAATATTCATGCCAACATGTTTCTGCCTTCTGTTGGCCTTTTCACCTATGGCATTCATCAGGGCTATATCTATGAGCCCCTTTACTGCAAGCAGTGAGTGCAGATTACCCAAAGAGAAAGAATAAGTTTATGGAGAGGACCTACCTCTCACTAATAGAATTTTTGAGTTAGGAACAACCTAGTTTAGTTGCGCTAATTGCTGCATGGTCTGCTTGGGGTGGGTCTCTCCTGTAGGCACACTTTCGTCAAGGTAGAGAACCCACTTTGTGTCCTACCATGCCCCTTTGAACAGCCGTCTGGTGGTTCCACCCCAAGCAGACCATGCAATGATGTCACTGACCATGTCATGAGTGATGTGATGTGTGAGGTCTTAAGCAGTACACTGTGGGGTGTTAGTTATAGTTAGCGCAGGTAACTATAACTGCTAAATTTCAATGGTTTTGTATAAGTAAAATCTAAGCCTAACTTTAACGTCCCTGTAACATTTGTTTTTTTCAGTGGAAAAAAAAATATATAAATATAATTTTGCTAAGGATTGTAAATAGTGTAAGTGGAATATCAAGCCACATAAGGTTAACCACTTGGCTGCTAAGGCACCTGATGAGCTTCCATTGACTTTCCATTGAAATCAATGGAAAGTCCATGACGAGTTACCCTTGTCATTAGCGCTGAAGTGGTTAAGGTGTTGGTTATAGATGAGGGTAGAGAGTTCCTTACTTTAGTTGAGGTAAAAGAAGTCCTTTGCTCTTGGGTAATAATGTGAATGATAGCATTGCCCTAGTGATTTTATGGAATGTATCTAAAGATAGGTTCTGTGGACCTTTCTACCACCTGGCACCCCAAGGTGTGCCAGCAGTTGGTGAAAAATGTCAATGGATTACAAGAATTATTACCCTGGTTTCCAGGTGGGCACCATCTTTTTTTACAGAAGCAACATTTCTCTCCACCAATTCACAAAATCCCTGTACTGGGATGGAGAAAGGCCTGCTGAATAACTATGAAGAGTGTGCACCCCTGCCTCAAATTCACCGTGGCCCTGTGTAACTTTTTGCCACTTCTCCAGCACACACAATAATCGTGTGTGCTCTGCAGGGATCTTCAGTGACCAGGTTGGAGGCCCAGGGCAAGGCTGGGTGATCAGAGGGGTACATTGTGTTTGCCTTCTTTTGGCTAGGCATACATACTCTCAGCTTACCAAGCAGTAGAGGACTGACAGTGTAGACAGTAGTATGATTCCAGTAGCATGACAGGCCATCCAGGAATTTTTTGAGTGGAACAGACTGAGGATTGTTGAAGAAAGGAGACAAGGGCCTCTTTGAAGCCTGGGAGTTTCCCATCCTTTCCTGGTCCTTTGCTCTATTGAAGGGCTACCCCCATCAGTAAAGGTAGTTAAGTGGAGTTGCTTTTCTTACTTTTGTACCTTTGCATTGGGTTGCTCCAGAAAGGAGTCTCCCAGCTCCAACCCACCATCTTGATAACACGCTCTGATAAAGAATTTGGCTATGTCAGTTTGAGTGAAATTAGCTAAAATACAGACCTGGTCAGTCTGACGGCTGACTGTTGGAATCTTTTTACTTTAGCATAAAGAAATCAATAGCAAGTGTGACAAGATGTCTCTACAATAATCCAGGCGCCACACCAGTGGAGACCAAAAAACATTTTTTGTTCTAGGTTTTGGGTATCTAATACTAACTCCCCTTGCCAGGGTTAGGTGAAGCTGCCTGCTACATGAAGAGCATGGTAGAGGATTCCATTGCCAATGGGGAGCACCGTGATGTCTTACATCAACTGTCAGCAGGTGCGCCAGATTCAGATGTGCCGGGAGGGAAGACGACCACTGTCCCAGGACAAGGACATTGATCGACTTACCATGGCTTCTGGGTATGGCTCTGAACTTGGTTACACGGGTGCTGTTTGGGCCTGAGGAAGATCCAGCAAATTAAGACTCACCAGGCCACAAGGAATACAAAATTCAAACAGCTGCTCCTCCGCTAGTACTGGCATTGAATATGCTTCCCGACTAAGTGAACACTGATGTGTCCACTGCAGACTGCAGTCAGCATTGGCTGAGGTTGGGAAGAGGAGGGCTGTGCATGATGCACATCACCTTGAGCAGCGAGCATGGTGATAACAAACTGTAACTTCACCAAAGAACAGAATGGTACTGTGCTATTGTGACCCTGAGCAATGGAGGGAGTAAACTGACATTCTGTGAGAAAATAAAAAACATACTCTTGTGCACAGGGTGATCTGAGCTGCAGGACCCAGCCACAGACAGCTCCTCTAGATCTAGCGTTAGCTCCTATTGAGGATTACCACATAAAGACCTGTCCCTAAGGAACAATTTACATTTTCCCCAGAAATTACAGTGGTTACGAATTGCATACAGTATGTCACTTCCAGTGCCATCTTACGAGTAAGTACTGTATTGCCCTGTGTCTAGTAATGAAGTACCTTTTAGTTTCCTAGCAAAATATTGACTAGACAGTCATCAATTAATTGATGTATGACATTGTATTGAGTTCTGAGTTTCTAACCCCACATCACCAACATGATTAAGACATGGGCTGCTCGACTTTGCTATCCTGAGGATCAAGTGCAAAAAGGGGTGTACTTGCTGCTCAGAAATGGGTGCAAGAGGAAGGTAAAGCCCCAGGACTCCAGCGGTTAAAAGTCTGGTTCACACAATCTGATCACAGTAGCTCCTGAATCTGCCCTGGAACTCCTGGAAAAGTGCTCATACCCTGCAAAGAGCATTACATGTCTTATGGAATCATCAGTGCAGTGTCTGTCCATACAAGAAAAAACAACATTATAGTAGCTCAAATAATTGAAACTATGTCACCTAGAATAGTGATGCAAGGAGTTGGACCAGTAGGCCTAGTGCTACCATGAAATGTGCAAAGGATCACCCTTGTAAGGACCCCAACAATAAGTGAGAAAGCCTGGCATATCTCAAGGTGCTCTAAACTTATTGTTACTTCCTTGAAAAATGTACCCCGGATACCCCAGCATGTCGCTTATAATGATATTGATTTCTATAACTTGAAATGTTGAAATAATCAGGGGCTGTGTTATGTACTGGGTGCACTGTTCATATTTGAGCCGCGGCATACCTTTTAAACAGGTGTGATGGCGATCTGACACGGATTGCAATGCTCACGCATCAGGGCTCCTGACCAGTCATGCAGATAGAGCTCTAAGCACGCTAGCATGATGATCGGGTGATCAGAGGATCAGGGATGATCAAGTGACCAGGATAAGCAATATCAGAAGCACGCTTCCCAAGAAGACGATCGGATGATCGGAGGTTCAGAGGATAGAGGGATCGAGTGTCTGAGCGGTCAGGACAAGCACCGTAGGACAAGCACCTCAGCCTAGTGCAGCCGAATGGATATACACCCCTCCACGTGCCACGCGATCAGTGTATTTTATTCATATATCGGTTGTACTGTGGTCAAATTTATTTTACGAAACTCACTGACACTCTCATTCAAACCGGATTGCAGTACCTGTGGTACTCACCACACAAGGTCCACAGATATCGTCAAGGCAGGAATGCAAGCAACAACAGAGATGGCCCCAAAGATCGCCGCTCCTCCTCCTCTATCGGCCGCTGCTCGTGCGAGGGCCGCGAGGTAGGCTCAGCGAGAGGCAGCAGAACGCCGGGGGGCAGAGAGAGTGAAGGCATCACAAGAGAAGGTGGATAGATCTGCACGAGCCAAGAAGACCGACGCGGCGCCTACCGCACTAGATTCCCCCAAGCCGGTAGTCGTAACCCGGGAGAATGACCCGAGGAAGGACGCCTCTGGTCCGACCGTAGTGGATCTCATGCGGAGAGGCTCCAGTATGCTTCCGGGCAGGAGAGGAAGCGCCAGGCCCCACTCACAGACAGCCTGAACAGTCCGAACAGCCTCACAACCACCCCAGACACGCGAACGACGGCAGCTGGAAACAAAACCACTGAAGGACTTATCGAGGGCGCATGAGACACCGCTAATGTCGCAGGCTCCTCAATCGCACCACTGGGACCAGCTACCCCCGAGGTGAGCACAGTCACAAATCTCAGCACAAATAGCAATATTGTTGCAATTTATGACATTGTGATGCCAAATACAATAGAGGGAGAGTCTGGCTTAAGCGTGATCACTAACGCGGGAGAAAGAGGAGGTTTAATCAATGATCAAACACTTCAGCAGGGTCTTCTGAGAACTGGTGAGCATGACATTTGCAAGCAGCCTGAGCCCACAACCACTAACTTTAGCCAAGGAACAAACAATGACGGGAATTTGATCAATGCTGGGGGTGCTTGGGATGATGATACAGCAACTAATAATCCTGAGAATCCGGATAATCCCGACAGAACCAATCCTGTACATATTGACCCTGAGAAAGAGGCCAGTGACTTTTTTTCCTTTTCCGATGAGGCAGAGTTGGAACCTGAGTGGGGCGACACTTCGGCCTCATACTTAACTGATGAATCTGACAGTTTGACAGACGGTGTAGCTGAACCCCTTACTGTTAAACCAAAACAAAAAAATGGCTAACAAGCGGGGCAAGAAGTCTCATGGAGCAGGCCTGGATTGGGACCATACCCATACTGAACAGTTAACTCGCCCCGACTCTCTTGCAGATCTTTCCTTGCAACCAACCCAGCGCACCTTAGCAACTCCAGCAATTCCAGCTCCTGCATCTATCGACGCAGTCTTACAGGCGATAGCTGCGCACCGCGAAGAGACCTCGCAAGATGGGCGTAGGGCACAAGCAGCACTTCGCAAAGTACAAGGAGTAGTCCGGAAGCTGGTAAAAACGTGTAGCTCTTTCGGGGATCGCCTGACTGAGGTGGAGGCCAGAACTCTTGCTAATGAGGCTGAAATTGTCGCTAACCAAGAACGGGTCGAGACAAACGAAGCGCGGCTAGCAGATATTAGATGGAAATTGGAGGACTTTGAAAACCACCAACGCAGAAACAACTTGCGCATTTTGGGGGTCCCTGACAATACCAAGGGGGAGGACGCCCGTACATTCATGATTAACCTCTTCCGTGACTCCCTGCCCGAACTCTCCTCTTGGAACTGGGACGTTGAAGTCCAACGGGCTCACCGCATGCCATTTACTCTAAAAACCCCTGCAAAACCGGGAGCATACCCAAGGGCTATTCTTGTTTACTTTGGTAATTTTTTGCTTAGACAGGCGGTTTTTGAGAAAGCCAGACCGAAGCTAAACGCACCTCCAAAGTTATCTCATACTTCTCACGCCCTGATTTCTGCCATACAACCGTGGAAAGAAAATGGAGGCTACGCCAACTTATAAAACCTTTTCAGGACAAGAAGGCAATATTGTATCTTAACAACCCAGCACGGCTCAAGGTTATCTACAGGGGTAGACAAAGTTCTTTGTTTCTGATATTGTTGCAAAAGAATACCTGGATGGCCTAAAATAATCCAACTACCTCGGAATGGTGAAATGGTCACTCTAATCACTGACTATAAGGCTCATACCCTAAACAATCCATAAAGAAAATGAAAAGAGGGGGGGGTGTACAAACAATGGCAAAAAAGAGTACCTTTCTAAACTAAAAGACATGCGAAGTGATGTAACTTCAATTTAACTGCTTTGTAATTGTCCGTTAGTACCGTTGTTGTGTTGGGGTTGGGGGGTCGCTAAACTTAGGGCATTACACAAAGTGTTGGTCACTCACACAGAGATGGCCTGATAGGTTCTTAGAACGGTAGTTTTTTATCATTGCTTATGGTACTTAACTCCACGAATGGGCTCTCTTATTTATTTATTTTTCTTCCTATATCCTTTTTTTCTTTCTTTTTTACATATTGGTCAGGACCTGATAGAGTGTTGCACCCCCATCACTTTTAGACTCCGATGGAGTCTTTTTGCCTTTATTTGGGAGCAGGGGGGGAGGGAAATGGTGGGCAGAGCAGGGGGGGTGGGTGGGAAGGTGAACAAAACACTGAAAACCCAAACAACTCCATACCAAAAAATTAGAAATGTGATAATATTTAATCTGAAAAACGACACTACACTTTTAAATGCAAGTACAAGTACAAGTTTAATGGGCACAGGAATTCCATTGAATGAAAATAATATGTACTCGGGCCGACTAACGGGATCAAACTACTTAGTGTCATGGGGAGGATAACTATCTGTAGTTGGAACGTAGCAGGGCTACATGACAGATACAAGCGGGGGTGGTTGATCGAGATAATTAAACGAAATTCTTCTGACATTATATGTCTTCAAGAAACCCACCTACCATGGGAGAAGAGAAATTTACTAAAAATTCAGGGGTACAGTGCTCTAGCAACCAAAACCCAAACAACAAATACCCGGGGGGTAGCCATACTAGGTAAAAACTACCTAGGGAAACCTATACCCCAAGCCACAGATCAACAGGGCAGATGGGTTATAATAGAGCTCACTCTCGGACTAACCCTGTGTTCAGTATATGTCTCAAACCTAGATGATCCCTCGTTATTTGAGACCTTAGAACTGGAGCTGGCCGGATGGTCAGGACCAATTATATTTACCCGAGATTTTAATATTGCACTTGGCTCCACCTGTAATGATCTAACCAAACAGACGTATACCGGTCGAAAACCTAGAGTATTTAAGGCAATTAGCTCACTCACAACCAGTCACAACCTAGTGGATATTTGGTCCCTTAAACATTTGGGGGATCCAGGCTATACATTTTTTTCACACCCCCACAACAAATATACCACAATTGAATACATATTTACATCTCAAGACATTTCGGGTCTAGCAACTATCATCAAACATCCTAAGCTAATCTTGGACCATAACGCCCTGGCTTTCATTATTGACATAAACTGCACTATTAGAAAGCCGTCTACTTGGACATTTGACAGGAAATTGTTGGTCAATAGGGATTACATTAACTTCATTAGGAAGTGGGCTCAGGATTACTTTGATACGAACCGATATAGTTCACCCAGAAATGTTGTATGGGACTGCTTTAAAGCTGCTCTTAGGGGAGAAACTCTCAGTTATGTATCCAGAACTAAGAAACAACATACTTCTGCGTATATCAGAAAAGTAGGGGAACTAGCTAGATTAGAAGTGGCACACACAACACTAATTGCACAAAAGGCAGATGGGACAAATTTACTGCGCCACATATTAATTCTCAAAACTGATCTAACAAGGAACTAACCCAGAAGTCTGCTGAAACTTTTAGAGCACATCAAAGAAACCTGTATGAAAATGGAGAAAGGGTGGGTAAACAATTAGCCCTACACACGAGACAGAAGGCTTCCAGCAATACAATCGCTTCCATAAAGGTTAACGGCCAAGAACACAAACAAATAGAAGATATAGTGGATGTGTTTCAACACTATTATCAAAACCTATATCAGAATGATATCGCTCCCAACTGTGAAGTGATGAAGACATTTTTGAACGACTTTCTATCCTGTACAGATAATAGCCTTGATAATACCACTAAGGACAATCTTGAGAAAGGGATCTCACCAGCAGAGATTGAACTTGCACTTGCAGAATTAGCCTCGGGCAAAGCAGCAGGCCCCAATAAGATCCCGCTGGAACTATACAAAATCCTTAGTAAATCTATACTACCACTTTTACTAGATTTATTTCTAGGGATACATTGGAATGGTATTACATCCGAATCTTGGAAAGACACTAACAACATTATTTTACCGAAAAAGGGCAAACCCACTGATTCCTCATCATCATACCGCCCAATCTCACTCATAAACTCCGATTCCAAATTATACGCAAAAATCATGGCCAATCGGCTTAGGGGGGTCGTTGCACATCTGGTCAGCCCGTGGCAACACGGCTTTATTCCAGGGAAGGGCACCAAGGATCATACCCGCAGAGCAATTTCATTATTCAATATTATGTCCATGACGGGTGGCCAGATGTCAATGATCCTCCTAGAAGCCGAGAAGGCATTCGACCGAGTATCGTGGGAATTCATGTGGGCTATTTTAGAGCACTATAACTTTGGGCATAGCTTCATTAAATCAGTTAAAGCAATGTATATAGACCCAAAGGCTAAATTACAAATTATGGGATTCGAATCGGGTACTATTAATATATCAAGAGGAACCAGGCAGGGCTGCCCGTGCTCCCTAATCTTGTTTGCCCTCTACATCAATCCTTTGATATTAAAACTCCTAGACAACACCAGAATTAAACCAGTGGTGACAGGATTATTTGAAACCAAAGTCTTAGCTTATGCTGATGACGTCGCAATTCTAACACCTGACCCCGATGAAGCTATTACTGAGATCGAGGCGATCACGCATTTATTCGGGTCCCATTCAGGATACTCCCTCAATAAAGGGAGAACTGTTATATTATGCACAGATAACGTACACTGTATGGACATCAGAAGAACCAAAAAAGCCACATATTTAGGGGTTGGCATAACCGCTGAGGTTCAAAATATTACTAAAATAAATTTTGAGCCCCTAATCAACTCAATCAAACAGGACTTAACTAGAGTAAACAGTCTTCATCTGTCTATCATAGGGAGGGGGCATTACGTTAAAATGAATGTTCTTCCTAAGGTACTTTATCTATTGCGGGCCATCCCCCTGTTAGTCGAGGACAACCTTATTAAAGTCCTTGATTCGCAGATCTCCAAATTTGTTTGGCAATACGGCAAGATTAGAAGATCGCTTAAACTCTTATCCCCACCACAGAATAGAGGGGGACTTGCAATCCCGCAGCTACTCCTATATTTCTGGGCAGCCTTTCTGCAACCACTCGCACCACTGATTGACCCCTTATACAATGTAGGCGAACCGGGCATACCGTCAATATATGAATTAGCCCTTGGTAAGAAAGCTAAAGGACTGCTCCTAAGACAATTCAAACCCAGTTATTTAAAAAAAATCTAATTTAAAGTTTTCATCAGTGCATGGAAAGTCTGGTCAAAAACTGCAAAACTTATGCAAATCCCTAAATTCTGCCGCTATACTCCACTCTGGCATTCATCTCTACTTCCGCAAAATGTTAATGATATGATTTCTGCTAACTGGGAAGGACGGGGAATTATCTCCCTTCTCGATTTCTTAGGTACAGACATGAAGGCAAGTTTTACTAGCCTCCAAAATCAGTTTAATATACCTGTGACCGACTATTTTAAATTCTTTCAAATAAAAACTATTGTTAACTCCAAGATGTCCAGTATAAGTTGGGATAGAATACCCCTTATCGAAAGTATCATTAGGCCCTCCACCAGAATTGGTACAATATATACCTCCCTCCTGGAAAAATCACCAGATGACACAGAACACACCGAAATTTTATGGGCAAATAAATTTGATAACCCAGATGTCGACATTGATAAGATCTTAGCATTGACTTCACAACTGCTACTCTCTTCCAATCTTAAAGCACAACTCTACAAAACAATAGACAATCTTTACTATACTCCAGCAAAACTGCACGCATGGGGGAAAAGAGCTAATGATCAATGCCCTAGGTGTAACTCTGGCCCAGCCATGCTACTGCATATGTTCTATGAGCGCGACAAGCTGGCACTATTTAAGAAAATGATATGGGAATTCTGGGTGGAGGTCTTTGGGCGGGAACTGCCTGAGTCCCCCACTATTTACATGCTTGGGTACGATAGCACACTAAAACTAAACCCTAATGAGGAAGCTATTCTTTTTATTGGAACCGCGGTATACAGAATTATACTTGCCGCACGATGGAAAGAATGCGACCCCCCCCAGCTTTCAAATGTGGCTAACCCGCTTCCTGGGCGTATATAATCATGAGACAGCAATTTATGCCACTAGGGGTCTGAAGGCTAAAAGACGAGGCGAAGAGATCTGGTCCCCTGGCACAGCATGGAGTGTCGCAGTAATGCCAAATTGAGTGTCTAAAACTCTACGAACCATTTTATTGTATGTCATGTTTGATAGTACATGATCCCTTTTATTTATTTGTCTCTTTTCTCATAGCCCTAAATTATCTACTCTACTGCTGACTTCTGTGCCTTTTTCTTTTATTTTTTATTTTTTCTCATAGAGTATAAGCAATATTATATTATCTGTTTCTTGCACTGACTTCCTTTTTTTCTTTATTATAGTGTTGTATTTTTTGTTGTATTGGAGTTGTTTAATAAAAAATAAAATAAATAAATAAATAAACAGGTGTGACAGGTGGAAACATGAACAGTGTGCCTAATTACAATGAATGCCCTGCCATCAGGACAGCCACAAACTCGGGACTGCCCTGGGGCAGCCCATTTGGTGAAATCTGAAGCTCTTTCTTTAATCAGCTGCGCCGTGTTTCTCTGCATAGGCAGCACTTGTCCTGCAGTTTAGTGAGGGGACTGAGATCCCCCTACAGGCAGGTGCAGTAAATGACTGCGCCCACCTGCTGGGGGATTTGTTGGTGGTCCATAGTACCCCTTTTGTCACTTTCATAGGCTGCCCACAGGGTCTCACTGACAGTGAGCCAATTTGTTTTAGCAGACTATCAGTGCGCCTCCAGATGGCTTCTCTGCCTTTGCGCCCATTTCCATAATACGCCACAGGAACAGAGGCAAAGGGATTCCCTCATTTACATGGGCCCACGCCCCAATGCAAATCATGGATTGCCATATCGAGATAGCACTGGTGCTATCTGTTTGCCAAGGCTATCAGTATTACAAGGGAAGCCACACAAGCATCTGCAACCATTCTGTAATAACAAAGTGCCCTAGGGTTGCACAATGTGGGAGCAATGCCTGTTACACCTCCAGGGCACTTTATGTAATACCACCTCTGATTTCTCCAGGCTTTGTCCTCCATAATATGCTCCTACGGTTATCTGTAGGGTAGAAGGTATGATAATTCAGCAGAAAAATAGGAAACAATGAGCTACTGTCATGTATTGTTAATTCAGTCATCAAGCAGATAATTAGTTGTAATAAGTAATAAGTAGTAATTGAGGTTCCAGAGTAAAAGCAAGAGTGTGAAAATAAGAATTTTCAGCTTGCAGCCCTCCTGTACATGGTGTAGAAGGTTCCATGTTTTGATGCATTTAGAGTTCTTAATTACTCTTCATTCCAATTCAGTCTGAGAGATACAAAACTGAATTGTTAGGTTGAATTCCATTTTAAAATTTAGAAACCCTTTTCACACCAAATACGATACTTTCCCCCATTTTATGTTTTTATATGGCCTTGAGCGCTTGCTACCTCTCTGTAATTTGAATCCTTTTACTGTACATATAAACGCCCCTTCTTTTTTTCATTCTTTTTTCATGGTATGCTTTTCGGGGAGTAACTCCTTGCCCACCTATTAACTCCCTTACCTATCACACTCCTTTTGTTTTTCCCCAAACTTTTTGACTTGTGCCATTTTCTTCCTGATAACGTCCTTCCCATTTTTCTAATTGTTCCAAATGTCTCCCCACTCCCTCCCAGGTCTTCCTCAATGTACATACTTTTAGCATCTCCAATGCCCTCACACCTCTTACATTGTTGTCACTTCCTCTTTTTTGATCCCTGTTTGCTTTCATCTTTATTGATTTTCATTTTATCCTATATCCTCTATCATTCACATTCAACATTTCGCTTTCTTCTTCCCATGTAGACCACAACAGACTTAAAAAGAGATTACCCTAGCATTTTGATGCCAAAATCCTTTTCCTGAATTTTTTTTATTATTCATACTGAGCCCGATTAACAAAAGTAATCTGAGACAAAATCCTAACTTTACGACTATCGGTATTCACAAAGGGCATTTAGGAGTAGTAAAGTTAGGAATCCTAACTTTACTTCTCCTAAATTCCCTTTGTGAATACCAAAAGCGTGAAGTTAGGATTTTGTCCCAGTTAAACTTAAGTTTTGGTCTTAAGAAGACCAAAACATAAGTTTAACTGAGACAAAATCCTAACTTTACGACTTTGGTATTAAGAAGACCAAAACCTAAGTTTAACTGTGACAAAATCCTAACTCTACAACTTTCTGTATTAAGAAGACCAAAATTTAAGTTTAACTGAGACAAAATCCTAACTTTACGACTTTCGGTATTCACAAAGGGCATTTAGGAGTGGTAAAGTTAGGAATCCTAGCTTTACTACTCATAAATGCCCTTTGTGAATACCAAAAGTCGTAAAGTTAGGATTTTGTCTCAGTAAAACTTTAGTTTTGGTCTTCAGAAGACCAGATTTGATCCACCCAGATCAGTCTGACTTCAAAAGGGCAGGCAGACGCATGAAAATGTGAGGAGGGTACTCCCCTAATAGAAAAAGCAACTAATAAACAAATACTCGCAGCCTTGTGTCAGGGACCGGAAGAAATTACGGCTACTATAAAAGTGTTTTGTGCTCTTTATTGGTCTATAAGGATGTCTGATATCAGCCAATGTTCACATGGGAATAATACTTCTTATTCCTGAACCACTAGCGGGCTTCTAACCGGTCACTGCAGCTTCATTGCTGAGACTAGACGAGATCAGGGGTGACTCCTTTCCTGGTCTTCTCTCTACTACAGGCGACCCGTGACTCCTCAGGGTGGCAGAGAGAAGAGAGACAAAACGGAGGAACTGTGAGTAGGGTTAAACTATCTGATACTTCCGGGGAAAAGGGAGTGAGGGACCACCAGTGCCTTTGTTTGGCGCTACGGATGTGAAGAAGTGTAAGGGGAAGGGTACCATAGGTTTGGAGTAGTGAGATGAAAACCTGCTAGTAGCTGGTTTTACCCCTCCTCCCGAACACCCTGAGAACCTTGCACGCCCCTGACTGACTCACATTCCTCAAGGAGTATGGCTGGGCGTAGCACGGGGTCTTTGGCTTCCTTGCTCTCACTGTTGGTTGTCCTTCGCAACAGCAGGGGCTCGGCATGTCTCAAAGGCAAAGCTCCTCTCTGCGTCTTTTGGTCGGCGTCCTCTTCCTTCTTTCGTCTTCCTGCTTGGGGCCACACCCCCATTGCCTAAGGATCGTCCTTTTCAGCCACTGGTTCAGACGCTGTGATGCTGAGTCCGGGGGCTAGGCTTGCGAATTACGAGTCCCACTTAAAGGAGCTGTGGTGGTAGCCAGCTGATTCCTCCTATGTTGCGTGTTCCTCACCTCAGGTCAAGTCCGGTGGTTCCTCCTGCGGGAAAGAGAGCAGAGGACCAGACCTGTGAGGTACACTCCACCAGTCCTGTAACTCACCTGTCCCCGCCCTGGGTCCAGGGAATTTGTGACACCTTGTTAGTTCTAGACGCCGAGAAGGCCTTTCACTGAGTGGACTGGCCCATTCTTTTTTAAATGCTAAGACACTTTGGCTTCTGTGACCCATTCAAAGCAATGATTTGAGCAAATTATGCAATGCCGCAAGTCTAGAGTGCTGGTTAATGGAGTGAGCTCATATCTGTTTTATCTGGGGAGATGAATGAGGCTGGGAGGCCCATTCTCCCCTTTGCTTTTTGCACTCAGTATTGAGCCCTTGGTGGCTAAGATATGGGCGATACCAGCCATCAGGGGTCTTAGGTTTGGCTCAGTGGAACACAAATTTCTTTATTTGCGTACGATGTGCTATTAACGCTCACCTCCCCTATTCCTCCCTAATGGCTCTCCAGGAGGAATTGCGTAACTATGAAGAAGTGGAGGGCTTCTACTGCAACATGATTAAGTCCTTCCTTCTCAACCTGATGCTGCTCAACTCGGCCATTGAGGCCAAGGTGGCCTCTTCCACCCTCCAGTGGGCCAAACAAAACATCACCATGGCATCAAAATTACCCCCAGATTGTCGGACCTCTACCATGCAAATGATCTGTTGTTGCTACAACAACTAAAAGCAGATCTCAAACTAAGTAAATACGCAATTAAAATGACAGCGTTACCCAGGGTACTATATCATGTTCAAAGTCTCCCAATTGAATAAAATCAGGAATTTCTACAGACTCTATGAACACCAATCACATGCTTTATTTGGTAGAATCATAGAGCCTGTTTACCCTTTAAACTGCTCCACCTCCCTAAAGACGCCAGAGTTCTCTCTGAATGGTTGCTGCCAGAGTCGGATAAACTATGGCTACACATGGACAGGGCCTCAGTGGGGAGAGTCGTGTGGGATGTATTGTGGAAAACAAAACTGGATCTCCCACCCAATGCCTACTTGAGCACTCCTACAAATCTGACTCTTAAAACATGAGACGAGGTGAATAAAACAGCAGAATGGATAACTTTTCCCTTCCCCATAAAAATGGGGTTTCTCGTTGTCAGTCAGTTTGCACCCTGTACAAGCAGGAACCCTCACTGTAGTTAGGATGATAAAGTACACATCTATGTTTGCCTTTGCCTAAGTACTGGTAGCTTGGTGCAGAGCAGTCAGGCTAAACAACAGAGGCAAAGTATAAAGCATGTGTGCAAACATATAGTAACACAATGAAAAACCACAAAACTACACCACAACAGTTTACAAAAATAGCAAACATTGATCTAATCCAAACAGGCCAAAACAATAAAAATCCAATATACACAAGCAAAGTTATGGATTTTAAAAGAATAACTCAAAAAGACAGTTCTTTCAAGTCGATTACACCAAGCGGGCATACCGTGGCATGATAACAAACAAATCCAACAGTTCAGTCTGACCCGATGGAGTCGGGGCAGGTAACGACATCCAGAGGGACCCACAAACAACACCTTGGAAATTGGAGAGGCCTCAGAGACATTTTGGGGATGTGCGGTGGCGAGGAGTCACCGCATCACTGGCATTGTGGGCATCGGTGCCGCAAGTCAGTGCAGTAGTTGGTGAGTCCTGGAAGTTACACACGTTGAAGATCGAACTCCCTGAGATCAAAGTCAGAAGCGCTGATGTTAGCAGTGCTGGTTTTGTGATGTCATCGCTGGTGGTGTGTCGAGCACTTCACGATGCGGTGTCCATGGCTTCCGTGCAGGCAACGGCGTGGCGTTGGAGTTGATGGCACTGGTGTTGGAGTCGATGGCGCTGTCTTTGGCAGTCCGAGGCTGCAGTGTCATTGAGGGCAGTGCGGTAAGGCGGTGACCACAGCTGTTGTACAAGCAGGGGTGTAGGTGGATTCACTTAGGCATCGTCTTCAGTGAGGCCAACGTTGCAGTGCAGTTGAAGATAGTGCAATGAGACGGTACCCAGGGCCATGGTGCAAGCAGCAGCATTGAGTTCAGCGAGATGCGTCATCGTCTGTGAGACCAGGGCTGTGGTGTCATCGAGGCCGGTGCTGCGCTCTCCAGTGAGTGGTGACCATGGCATCAGTGCAGGCAGCGGCATCGGTGACGGCGTCAGAGATGTTTTTCTTGTAGATTGTAGCCCAGCAAACACCTCCAAGGGTCCAGAACTGGAGCCGCCACCAGTTGGCAGGTCAGAACTCCCAGCAGTGGAATTCAGGTGCTGTGGGATGAAGTCTTTGTTGTCCCTCAGACTTCCAACAGGAGGCAAGCATACAAAAGCCCTTGCTGAACTTGGAAAACAGGATCCCAGGAAATCAAAGCCCAGTTATTTCACTGCCCACAGACAGAAGAAGCAACTGCAGGGCAACCCAACAAAGCAACACACAGCAAAGGGGCTGTACTCCTCCTGATAGCTCTTCAGCTCTTCTTCTTGGCAGGGTCTTGATTCCAGAAGTGGTCTAAAAATGTGGGATTACAGGTCCAATAGATATGCCCGTTTGGTCTTGAAGTAGGCATACTTCAAAGAAAAGTCTTTGTAGTTCACAAGTTCGTGCCATGGATCCAGAGACACTCTAGGGCGGGGTGGAGACAGCATTGTGAGGGGACAAGAACAGCCCCATGCAGGTGTCAGCAACAACTCCTCCCACCACTCTAGCTCAGGAAGACCCATCAGCCTGGTGGTAGGCCATGAGAATATGCAGGGGAACATCTAAGCTCCCTTTGTGACTGCCTGTAGTGAATGCACAAACAGCCCCTGTCAGTCTAAACCAGACGTTGATTCCACAAGCAGGAAGAGGCAAAGAATGGTCAAAGGAATAAAATGCCTGCTTTCTAAAAGTGGCCTTTTCAAACACACAATTCAAAAAACAACTTCAATAAAATATGTATTTTTAAATTGTGAGCTCAGTGAGCCCAACTTCCAAATCTCTATCTCTTCCCAATTAAAAGTTACACTTGTAAGATGTTACATGACAGCTCCAATGACAACCTATGGGAGATTTGGTCCTTGCAAGAGTGAAAAACTAAATGGGCAGTATTTCACTATGAGGACATGTAAACACACCAGTACATGTCCTTCCCTTCACATACACTGCAACCTGCTCATGGAGCTAACTTGGGCCTACATTAGGCATGCTGTACATATAGTGAAAGGGAAGGTTTGAGCCTGGCAAAAGGGTGCAATTGCCAGGTTGACATGGCAGCACAAAACTGCACAGACAGGTTCTGCAATAGCAGGACTGAGCCAGGTTTAAGGGGCTACTGACTGGGTGGCACAATCAGTGCTTCAGACCCACATGTAGCATTGAATTTACAGGCCTGGGCACATACAGTACACTTCACTAGGGACTTACAAATAAATTAAATGTGCCAATCATGGAGTAACCAATTGTTAGTACAATTTACACAGGGAGCACTAGCATTTTAGCACTGAGCAGGAGTGGTAAGTGCCCAGAGACTAAAAACCAGCAAAAACTAAATCCAGCACACAGCCAAAGATACAGGTGGTAGAGGCAAAAAGACAGGGGAAACAATGCCACTGGTGGCGTGTCTAACAGGGACCATCTGCTTTCTAACCTCTTTACTACTCACAACACTTCTCACCCTGCAACAGTGACACATAACTTTCTGGGAATTAATCCTAGGGAAGAAAGTCCCTGAAGTAAAGTGGAGGAAACTTTGGAGAGATATCCCAAAATACACCCACTCTATAGGTACGAGAGAGGCACACTATAAACTACTCTATGATTGCATATATAACCCACCCAATTGAAAAAATATTTCACAACTCTTCTGACCAATACTGGAGAGGGTGTGGGCTGCTGTGTAACTTAATACATATATGATGGGAGTGTCCAATGATTCACCCTGTTTGGCCTGGAATACTGGCACAAATGAAAGACATCCCGGGGTATCGAATTCCTGACTCCCTGAGTTTTGCATTGCTGGTTTTGAGGGATGCTGACCTGAAGCATCAAACCAAACGTGACAGGCCGAAAATGTGGCTATGTCTGGGGCCACAAAATTGTCATTAGCTGCAGCTTAGAAGAAGAAAGAGGCACCCTTGTTGACACAATGGCATATATGACTGTGGCAAGCCCTAACGATGGAACAAATGGTGGAAATCTTTCAAAACGATTTTAAAGACTTAGGGGCCCATTATGATGTTGGCTGATTGTCCCCGCCAGGCTGGCGATAGCCACCACCAGCCCGGCGGGGGCAATCCGCCCGACAAATACACTTGTTCCCCCCCCCCGCCATATTAGTGTGGTGGGGGGACCTTGGCGGACGGAAAGACCTTCCGCCGCTTTTGGAATAATATGGTGGCGGTGTCTATCAGATACCGCCAGCCATATTATGATTGGCGTCTGTAGGTGCCTTTCCGCGGCGGCAGAAAGGTATGCGTTCTTCACTCTGGAGGCCCCCTGCGGGCCCCCAGAATGAAGGAGAGGTGGGGGGTGCATACAGGTGTGTACCTGTGGTACCCCCCTTCATTTGCATTAACAAAGTGGCAGCACCGCGCGGTGCCTGCCGCTTTGTTTATGCAAATGCATCAATGCATTTTTAGCATTGTGGCGGGCGGTGTAGAGATTCGGACAGAGTTCGGACAGGATGGCGGGCGGACAAATTCCGCCCGTCATCCTAATGAGCCCCTTAGAATTTACATGGGACCCATGGTGTCATATCTCTCCAAAGGTCTACCATTGGTTGCCTATCCAAGTCTTGTAAGAGCACTTCACCTCTTTTAATTCTGATGAGAAGGGCTGTAATCCTGTAAGGCTTGGCATGGGTCACCCCCACTTCTTTCCATCTCTTCTACACAACCTCTCCCTAATATCCACCATTCCTGTAAGTCAACTAGGTGATCCCCAGGAATCCACTTTTTTATTTTTACATTTATGTTTCCTGTTGCATTTCTTCTTCATTTGTAATGTTTGATGGGGTTCAGGAAGGGTGGGCGGTGGGGAGGGGAGGTTTCTGATGAAAGTATTTTTGATCATTGTAGTTTAATATGCTAGTAATTTCCATTCACACCTGTGAAAATTCAACATGGCTTCCTCAACCGTTGGACACTGTTAAACCCACTGGCTTTTAAGTGGGATATTGAGGGACACTCTACTACGTATATGGTTACTGCTTGTTATGTGTAAAATCCAATAGAGTTTTGACCAAATAAAATGGTTCAACTGATAAAATTGATTCTGAAGCAGGTTTATCTTAAGGTGTGATAGGGTGGATCCTAATGTTGCTGCCTGACTTAAGGAAGGGGGACACAGGTTTCAAAAGTGTTGGGTGGGCAAAATGGTATTTCTCCATCAGGTCCAGTCCTTCTATGGCCCCAGCACACACTTACCTTTAATTTTTGCTGTTGTTATTCATTTAAGACACAGACAGTTGACTGCAGATAAGTTGGGCATTCAGTCATCCCACATGTAGAACTCAGTGATATCAGAATGTAAAAAAAACTCTATTCAATTTAATTTATTTATATGATGATTCAAACAGCTCAAAGATAGATGAGAACTTAAAACAGACACGTGGCCAAGGTGGAACAGTGGCACCTGACCCTTTCTCTTCAAGATGATAGTCTAAGACCATAACTACTAGGTCAAATGTGTCTCTCCTTAGATTCATAGCTTTAAATTGATTGCATTACCCATCCAACAGTTACTTACCATTAATTAGTAGAGCACCTTTATAGTTACCATCTCCAGAAGATGACTCTGAGATTATATGCCAGAGAATGATATTACCAAAATGCATCTTTCTTCTTGGTGCCTTATAGTCCTCTAGGTAGAAAATAACAATTCACTGTAAATGAAGGCATGGTTGTAACACTCTCATCATTGCATGCCACACTAGATAAAATAACTGGCATAATGTTCATTTCATGCTGAAAGCCACCAGAGCTGTGTTACTTCCTGCAAATCACCAGCCAAGAATAAAACCACCAACAAAGCACAGGTTCATATATGCTGCAGAATGTCCTGCTCATATGTCAGGTTAGTCCTACCCTCTTAATAACCCAATCAATCTATGTGGCCACAAGAAAACAATCTTCAAAAATAGTAGGAAATTATCTGAAGACAATCTTTGTTCAAAACGTGATGCCTAGATGGATATCAAATACCTCGATTCTTGTAGAATTAGCTGTCTAAATTTTCATGAAGCAGAAGTAGAAGTGAAGCAGGTGAGTCGCTTTTGAGGAAATAATAGCTAGGAAAAAATATTCTGTGCTTCTATAGGAAACCCCCCGGAATAAGCCAAAGGTCAACCACAACTTGTGACACATTTTACTCACAAAAATAACTTCACCCAGGTAGAAGGTAAAACTCAGGAGATAAATAGGAAAATGTTTCTCTTCTCAATGTCCTTAACTGTGTTTTGCCAACTGGCTCCATTACCTGCCAGTAGGCACAGCACAGTCATATTCACCCGCTGCTGCAGACCAAAGCTCTCAGTGAATTCACTTTTTTCCAGCTGTAGAAAAACAAAAGTAAAGTGGCAATGCCATTTTGCCTTCCAAATTTTCTGAAAAGTGGCCATTGCAATTTCGTTTAGGGTTCGCAACCTTTACCCCTCTGCCATGCCCCCAACTTAATAGCACATAGAGAGGGCCAGAAACACTATTAATCCAGGACTTGCGAATTATACAAAGACACACTCCTCAACTGATGCATTACTTATTTTCAGTGTGAGCCTCTTCATAGCCTTCTGCTGACAATCTTTCCTAGTTGACATTCAACACAGTGTGGAGGCGAGAGCCATGCTTATCCTTCCTGCAATCAACTTGCAACTCACTGAATACCTGGAATGCAACACCCTTATGGACATCTCTCAATCCAGATTCCTAGCCAACCACAGCTCTGAGACAGCCCTGATCACAGCCAGCAATGAGATCAGGGCCATCCTGGACCGCGGTGAAATGGCAACCCTCATCTTCCTGGATCTGTCAGACACCTTTGATGCTATCTCCCATCACATCTTGAGCAACAGATTACACCACCAGAAGACCCCAGAGAATCAGTCTCCCAATATTCACATCAGAACCTTAGAAGGTAATCTGCAGCGTCCTCCAAAGATTGTCCCTTAGCCCCACCCTCTTCAACACATACATGACCCCCCTGGCCAACACTGTCGGATTACACCCACTCAACATCATCTCTTACACCGAAAACACCCAGCTCATCATCTCGCAGTCAGAAGACCCCTCCACCACCAGAGCTAAGTTCCACAGATGTATGATGAACGTCGCCGACTGAATGAAGGACAATTGTCTCAAGCTCAACAAAGATGAAAGTACTCATCTTTGGGAACAACTCCTCTCCTTGGAATGAAGCATGGTGGCCTGCTGAAATGGACCCTTCCCCTGCACCGACAGACCATGCCTGCAACCTTGCATCATCTTGGACAGCAAGCTTTCTAGGAGAAAACAGGTAAAAGCAGTCCTTCTGCCTGCTTCCACACCCTATGCATGCTCCGCAAGATAATTAGGTGGCTCCAGGAAATACCAGAAGGACCTTCATGCAGGTCCTCGACACCAACAGGATGGACTTTGAGAATGCAATGTACATAGTAATCATCATATGCCTCCTGTAGAAACTACAGGCTAAACAAAACACAGGGGCCAGACTTATCCTCGACCTCACATCACACCCCACCTAGAGAGGTTACACTGGCTCCCGATGCAGAAGAAATGACAGTTCAAGATGGTATCACACACATACAAGGCCATGGACAACGAAGGACCAGCTTCCATCAACAAATAATCGACCTTCCACCAACCAACCAGACACCTCCGAACTGCCTCCCTCTTCCTCGCAAACACCCCCGGGAGCTGCTGAAGCAACAGCGTGGGGCGCTTCTTCTCGCTCCTGGCAATCAAAGCATAGAATGACCATCCACTGCACCTCAGGACCACCCCATCGTCCAGCATTTCAGGAACGGACTCAAAGTCAAAGATGCTTTATTCGGTATGTAAAAATACAACCATATAGCAACAGACATAATAAAAATCAATACAAATTACACAATTCTGGAACATGCTTCCGCTGAAATGTAATCACAATGTATCAGGATAAAACACAAAAACACTGTACAATTATTTCTGTATGTAGCATACGATAGCAGCATTTGTAGAACATAAACACTATGCCATTCTAAGAATGCATAGATTATAATAGTAACAATTATACGGCCTTCAGTTATGTGCAAATATGCTGATAATGTGCTAAGTATCAATACCGTATTGGTGTATGTGCAAATTAGCCTGGTCAAAAGCAAGGTTCGATAGCAACCTTCATAAAGTGCAATATGCAATTAGCAGCACTTAGTCTAACTATATACAATTAAAATAAAGTAAAGCAAAGTGCAAGTGCTATACCATTCTAACAGTGCATATTATACAGTAGCAGCAATTTATACGGTATACATGTATGTGCAAATTAGCATGATAAAGTGCATAATATCGACAACATCTTCCTTAAAGTGCACAGTACATTTAGCAGCTAAAGAAATTCATATAATAATTGATTTTCTTACAGAGATACATTTTAAAATATAGGTGGCCACATGGAAACATACGTCTGGGGTCTCTAGATTAAACAATAATTGCATCGCTGATTGTATACCACGCGTATTGTATTTTAAAAAGATGGGTTTCAAATAAAATTTTCTAAAAGAGGTATAAAATTTACAAGATAACATAAAATGACACGTGCTCTGTTTAGATTTACCGTCACAAGGACACAAGCAAGTGCCGGGTTTTTTGGGCACAGGGAAAGCCACAAGGTGATGCACAATTCCTAGGTGGAGACGAGTTAATACAAATCGATGGGGAATAATACTAACTATTGCAAGGTAAGATTGAAAGCCCTCGTTGATGTTGTATTGCCGGTAAAGATTGAATGTACTTTGTTTTCCATATTTTTCCATTCTAATCCCAGCTGTATACTTCAAAAATGAGACTTTCAACTCCCGCTTCGATAATGTGGAACCTATTATTAAGTCTTTAAAAATGTCCAGACCATACAATGTTTTGTACCAATGTTGTATGTGACTCAGCCAGGGGATATTCGATCGGCGGTCAAGTTTAATACAATCGGTTATTACGTCTTGCGTAAACTTTGTCTCCTCCTTTGCCCAAATTGAACGCCATAAGGACAGAGGACGGAGAGCGATTAAATCATTAACATGGTTCATATCTAATTCCCTATGTATTAACTCAGTTGAAGCCGTAGCCGGGGCACTGATTAAACGTTTTAGAAACACATTCTCCTTGCCCTGAACCAATTTGGCACTCTGTGCATCATACCCCCAAACCCCGGCCCCATATATGGCTAAAGAAATACATCTTGCATTAAATATGGTTAGCATTTCGTAAATTCTGCGATCCCCTAATTTAGCAGCAAATCTAAAAATACAGTTTGTATTCCTGACCATTTTAAAAAGAACACTTTTTGTTCATTTACCCATCTCCCATCTCCTGAGAAGGTGATGCCTAAATAACAAAAACTACTAACAGATTCTAGTCTCTCCCCTTCTAGAAAAAAGGGCTTGCATTTTCTTGGTCTCTTACCGCACACCATAGTAACCGTCTTCCCTTTATTAATTTTCAATTTCCTACTTTCGATAAATACGTGGAATTGATTAATTAAATGTTGTAGTCCATTATGAGTCCTAGAAAGAAGAACCGCGTTGTCCGCGTATAAGAGGACTGGGATAGGGTTACCATTAATGATGGGAGCATCTGCGTTATTCTGTCTTAAAGTTATATCAACCTGATTTATAAAAAGAGAAAACAGTAGGGGGGCGAGTACGCATCCTTGGCGAATACCTCTCCTGACTTTAAAAAAAGGGGTGCACTCACCATCTGTTCCGAACCTAACTTTGCTGGATAAATTATTGTACAGACGGGCAAGCAGATGGATAATTTCAATAGGGGCACCCAGTGCCAATAGAGTGGGCCAGAGCAGTGTGTGTTCCACCAGAACGAATGCAGAACTCAAGTCGGCAAAGCACAGGTAGAGATTACCAGATTAAGCTTTGGTATACTTGCCGACTATGAGTTCGAGGTTCACGCACTGCTCCATTGTACCCATTCCCCTACGGAACCCATACTGCACTGGGGACAAGATGTTTTTCTCCTCAGCCCAGGCTTCCAATCTCACTAATAGGGCTCGACTAAGGATTTTAACTGTCGAGTCCAAAAGTGAGATTGGACGATAATCTCGGGCCTCCGACCTAGATCCTTTTTTGTAGAGGGGTATGATGATTGACTGTCCCCATGTCAGTGGTAGGCTATCTTCCACCGCAGCATTAAAATAACGAGTTAAAATTGGGGCCCATAGAGACATTTCATGTTTATAGAAATCCATGGGTACCCCATCAGGCCCAGGTGCTTTACCCCCCTTACTGTTTTTAATTGCCTCTGTGACTTCGCTCAAAGTTAAAAACAGCTGCATTTTCTGCCATTTAAAACATGATACTGTGTCTATATTAAAAGTAGACCCATCTAAATTAAAATCAGAGTTAAAAATCTCTGACAAATGCGCAATCCATGCGAGGCAGCTGACATGGGAACTGACCTCAGGAGTATTATCATTCTTTAGAAAGGGGCCATTGATAGTTTCCCAGAAAAGTTTATGATTTTTAGTTACAGCGGCCATATCAAGTTTGTTCCAGGCATCGTTTTGCAACTCCATTTTCCTGGTTGCCAGGGCCAACTTATAATTAGTTTGTACTTCTCTAACTCTTTCTTTATCTCTTGGTTTATCATCAAGCACTCTTTTTAACTTTTTTAGGGTCTGAGCACAATGCTTGTCAAACCACACAGTTTTATTTCTTTTGGGCTTTCTGTTTCTTATTACCAAAGAATTCTCAACTGTACATGTAATTTTCAAAAAATTAGAGAGTACAGCGGGCGCTATCACATTTGGTGCAAGGCAATAATCAACCTCTCTGGTACATTTACAAATAACATCCTTCGTTAATTTGTTAGGGTTAATTTTAATCCATTTAATTCTCATACCATTTGGTCTCACAGCAGTGATCCCTTGGACAGGCCTGCCATGCACAATAGTCTTTGGGCCCCAGCCCATTAACTCCACTGAAATGCTATTGTGATCACTCACAGGCTGCTCTATTACCCAAACATTGGAGTAAACGGAGCCATTAGATACCAAAATATGGTCAATATTCGATTGGGCATCTCTCCCCCTAAATTTTGGGCACTTTTCATTGTTTTTATTCTTTGTACATTCAAGCAGCTCCAAATTTAATTTGGCTATCAAGTTATTCAGTGCGCTACCATAATTACTGTGCGGAAAATGATTAACAAAGGCACTGTCACCCCCTTCATGCTCTTCATTATGACCACAAATCCCCTTCCGAGCATGACTACAAGCTTGGATGTTAAAATCACCTGTCCAGAGTATTGCAAAATTATTCTTCGAAAGAGCAATTGCAGCTTCAATGGCACATTCGACATCTGGGACAATCTTATCCCGATTAGGACCCACAATATTAATATAAAAGTTCACTATAATTAAATCCCTGCCATGACTGTGTGTTAGACGCAAGACTGACGCATGCTGGCACACTACTGTATGTCCCCCAACATTAAATTCCGTTAGTTTTGTCGAAACCAGAGTCAATAAGCCTCCCTTTGCTCTACCAGCCTTAGATGCTACTGCTGCCACACTATAGGAGGTATAACCTTCAACTTGTATTTGTTCTCTATGCCATGTCTCTTGTAAACATATTATATCATAACCACATGTAATAAAGTTGTCCCAGAACGGGGTACATAGTTTTGCAGCAATTCCCGCTACATTCCAGGTAGTAATTACAAGGGAGTCAGCATGACTGACTCCTGTACCTTCAGGGTGGTTAGACGAGGATGATGTTTCTAGACTTACTGTCATATTAACATTAACATTAACATTTGTCACAGTTACATCATTATCTATAACATTATCTATACATGACACATTGTTAAGCAAAATTAACTTTGGCTCAGTTACAGTTTTTACACGGCTTTGGTCCCCCAACTCTTTTTCCATAATTACTGTATCACCCACTACGGCACTTTCGGGGTGCGGGGCCATCGATGAAACATTCAGTCAATCATTCTCCTCTAGTGAGTTGAACAACTGAAATCTATTGGAAGTTGGAACCAAAAAGTTGTCATATATGTTAGACAGTAAAGGGGGGAGAATGGGGGCAGCATTACGACAGTTGATAAGGGCAACTCTTGGGTGCTGAAGGTATGTATAGTAGTTTGTCTTCCTGACTGATTCCTATAAAAATAATCAAGTGGGAACAGCGTGGTGTTATATTCATGATTCGATGGCATGGGTGCATGTAAAATCGAATCTCTCGCCCATTCAGTAGTCCTAAAACTATACAGTCCCCATTTATCTCCTTTTTATTTGGTCCCACCCAACCTACCCTCTGTGTAGTTATAATCTCATCTGCCCCTCGTATTGGGAAGCCACAGTTTTTCACCAACCAGTGCAGGGTTTTATTTTTTAAGGTTTCCTGATTTTCAAATTGGGTGGGCAGCAATTTGGGGACATTAGCGAGAATCGCTACATATGGTCTACAGTCAGGTGGCAAATTAATTGTGGCTGGGATGATGTTATTAGTGTGGCGCCTTGGTACTGGCAAGTTCTTATTGTTATGGACCAGGTCGCTGATGTTACTCTGACCCCCAATTACTTTCTGCCCATCAACTATGTTAGGGGCGGTGGTTGCTGGCCTCTGCATTCCACTTACAGATGTTACCAAATTCGCCACCGTAGGGGACACACTTGGAATTTGGGTTGCTGTATTTGATGTGTTTTGCTCAGACTCCCAGAATGTACATTAGTTGTATGGGATCTGGCTTGCGTGCCCAGATGTTCTAGGACATCCAAATTGGCTATGCCCAGTTTTTCTAGGTTCTCTACTTTTTTATTTAAGATTTCTAGAGATTCCATCACTGGTGCAATATAGAATTTTACCATTTTGTCCAAATATGCTAGAAGTACCTCAACATTAGTTGGAATTAGTATTTCCTTCGAGTGTGTGTCCTTTAGGTGTGTACCTCCGCTACACTGGTGTATCTCACCCTCTCTTTCATAGGTTACTGAGGTTTGTACAGCTCTCTTCTTTTTCCTTCTATATGTTTTACCCTGCTTATTGATTATCAACCTTTTTCTACTTTGGGTAGATTTCCTTTTAGGTGGGGCAGAATCACAATCCATTTCGCTACTTAACAAACTGATGTCACTAGTTTGTACAATTGAGATGATGGCATTAGTGTCACAACCATCCAGTTCCCCTATGTCTATAGGCACATCAGTCTGCGTTAGGGGCTGCGGTGTTATACTAGCTGACAAGTCAGGTGTTATTGACAGTCTGCTCTACCTAACACAGAAAACCGTGGGTTCTAAAGGTTGTGGTACATCAGATTGGATTGGGTCATACCTTGGCAAACCTGCAAAAGATTGCAACAAAAGAGAGTCATGTGATATCGTTGTTTCATTTGTATCGCTAACATGTGTGTTGATAACTTTTGGCGATTGACTTATTAAACACATACTGGCTGGTAGGGAAAGTCTCCATTCTGTGTTTTCAATAGCGTTAACAACAACCCCAATTGTTTGTTGCAACATTCTGTCAATTGCAGTTAGGGTAGGTAAAGGAGTTGGCACCAATGTTTGTTTTCTTGTTGCGGAACGTGTGTGCATAGGTGTTTTTCTTACCACCGCTCTGCTTTTACTTTTACCCTCCATCAGGAATCTAGCAGGCCGTTAATCTTTTATAGTCAAACACAGTGTGGGATTACCCTAGTTGTGCAAAAGAAAGGAAAGCCAAGGGAGGTAGCCCGGCCCGGTCTCCTGCGGTCTCTGAGGGCCTCAGAGGGCCCGCCCTTTGCCCGGGTTTAGCCCGGCGCGTCCCGCGCGCGTCCCGCGCGCGTCCTCGCGGGACGAGGAAGGAGTTCTTACTTTATTCGCCTCCTGGCACTACGCGCTGACGATGGGGGAGGCGACCTCAATACAGGGCTGCTGGGGTTGTGGTTTCAGAAGCTCCCGACCGGCGGAGCCAAGCCCGGCCAGCCGGAAGTGCTGGATGGAACGCTGCGGCGGAGCAAAGCCCAGCCGCCCCTCGATCCCTGGGGGCAGGCTTCACGCCACAAAGGAGCCTCAATGAGCTGGAGGTAGGCTCTGTCAACGCCACACACACAGGGACTGCCACTCGGTCCTCGGCAGGAGTTCTTACTTTATGCGCCTCCTGGCGCTACGCGCTGACGATGGGGGAGGCGACCTCACCACAGGGCTTCTGGGGGTTGTGGTTTCAGAAGCTCCCGACCGGCGGAGCCAAGCCCGGCCAGCCGGAAGTGCTGGATGGAACGCTGCGGCCGGAGCAAAGCCCGGCCGCCCCTCGATCCCTGGGGGCAGGCTTCACGCCACAAAGGAGCCTCAATGAGATGGAGGTAGGCTCTGTCAACGCCACACACACAGGGACTGCCACTCGGTCCTCGGCAGGAGTTCTTACTTTATGCGCCTCCTGGCGCTACGCGCTGACGATGGGGGAGGCGACCTCACCACAGGGCTGCTGAGGGTTGTGGTTTCAGAAGCTCCCGACCGGCGGAGCCAAGCCCGGCCAGCCGGAAGTGCTGGATAGAACGCTGCGGCGGAGCAAAGCCCGGCTGCCCCTCGATCCCTGGGGGCAGGCTTCACGCCACAAAGGAGCCTCAATGAGCTGGAGGTAGGCTCTGTCAACGCCACACACACAGGGACTGCCACTCGGTCCTCTGCAGGAGTTCTTACTTTATGCGCCTCCTGGCGCTACGCGCTGACGATGGGGGAGGCGACCTCACCACAGGGCTGCTGGGGGTTGTGGTTTCAGAAGCTCCCGACCGGCGGAGCCAAGCCCGGCCAGCCGGAAGTGCTGGATGGAACGCTGCGGCGGAGCAAAGCCCGGCTGCCCCTCGATCCCTGGGGGCAGGCTTCACGCCACAAAGGAGCCTCAATGAGCTGGAGGTAGGCTCTGTCAACGCCACACACACAGGGACTGCCACTCGGTCCTCGGCAGGAGTTCTTACTTTATGCGCCTCCTGGCGCTACGCGCTGACGATGGGGGAGGCGACCTCACCACAGGGCTGCTGGGGGTTGTGGTTTCAGAAGCTCCCGACCGGCGGAGCCAAGCCCGGCCAGCCGGAAGTGCTGGATGGAACGCTGCGGCGGAGCAAAGCCCGGCCGCCCCTCGATCCCTGGGGGCAGGCTTCACGCCACAAAGGAGCCTCAATGAGCTGGAGGTAGGCTCTGTCAACGCCACACACACAGGGACTGCCAACGGAACGGACTCAAAACCTGGCTGTTGGAATAAACAGATCACCTCGAAGCAAGCAGCAACTGCAGTGCCTGGAGATCCTCACGGGTGATTTGACACACTTTACAAATACTTGATTGAATGATCATCACAGCCACATGCATCCCTATTCCACCATTGAGTGTGTGTCTAAGGAAAAAGAAACAAAAGCGCTACTTTCACATTGTAGTAATGACTGGGGCGAGGAAGTAGACAAAGGGGTAATGGCATCTTCTGACGATTGCTCAGAAAACTGTTTTATGTACATTTCAGCTATCTCATTAACATTTTTTTGGACTATCGGGTAATGTTTTAAAACCCAGCAGTCTTTAGCCTTGACTCGCTTCTCCTCTTTAGTATGTCTTTTCAAGCATTAGATCCATTTTGTAATTATTTCATCAGAATTTGCAGCTCTTTGGGGGAAGCAATTACAAATGGTTGCTTCTAATGGAAATCTGATCCTCATAAACACTGACAAAATGACAGACAGTTTTAGGGCAGATATTAACTTCCATGCCCACTCTCTTTTTCTCTCTGTGATTTGCATTTCTGTGGCATGCAAAACAATTCTAAGCCCTCACTTTGCAAAAGCGTATTCTTAAAGTAACACACGCGCTCCTCCCGCCCTCTTTGTAAGTTTTTCACCGCGATTACAATTGTCGGCTGATTGGCGCTGGAATGCTCCGAAGGGGCTGGCGTCGAGAAAACTCTCCAGGCCTGTTTGGCAGGCAAATTATGAAGCGGGTTAGGATTGAAGCCTTTAGCATTCCGCCTAAGTGCCGGTTCCACCTGCCTGAGCAGAGGCTGCAAAGAGCATTGTTAGAATTCAAGCATGCACCCGCGCTGTCACTACTGGTTCGCTTGTAGGCAAGTTCATGCTCGGCGCTGAGCAAATCTTTGCTCTGTTAAGCGAGCGTCAGTCACGGGCGAGCTTGGCTGCCAGCCCGGGGTTGTTAGTCCTCCCCCCCCGCTACACCTGAATGAGATATTGACGAGACATTGCTACCTAAACAGAGTCAAGAAAGACTAGATGAAAAAAAAATATAATTAAATTGTCATAAGACTGACAGGCTCGTTTTGAGGATAAAGCTTGCGTTTTGAATCCATTTTCAAAGTTCTCGCCAGAAGTCCGCCGGCGCTCGAGTGCATCATGGAAAAAAATGTTGTTGTAAATATTGTTCTGTATTTTTTCCGCTCCGAGGGTTTTGTGAAGTGCTGGGTTGTGGGCAGAGGATAAAGGCAGAAAAACCGAATCGCGCTGCTTTCAGAAGGTTTATTTTCCATTAACGTATAACACATGACAGGGGACTTCAGTAAAACAAATTTGAAAAAAATGAAGCCTGGTAATTCATTGTGATCTGTTGAATAAGCAATTTATTTAGCAGTACTTAGTGAAATTCTACATTTAGTTTGGGCAGCATTGAGGGTAGGGGAGGACAATTTATTGCTAGAAGTGTTATACGTAACTGGGTGGTTGAAATTAATAGAATATGCTACCAGTGCTGTGTGTTTATACTGAATGAAATTCTTGGCAGAGGGGGTCCCCATGGCAAAATACTGGCACTGGCACATTAGAGTTCATTCTTGGCATAAGCGAGGACAACTGTGGCATATTGGAGGGCGTAAACCATGACAAAACGTTGGCCCTAACATACTGTAGGTAATTAGTGATATAAGGGTTACAGACAGAATATGGATGGCACAAATGGCATAATTATGCAATTTTTGGCCCAAAGGGGCGCCTAATACGAAAAAATTCTGGCCCTGCCACATTACAGGTAGTTCTTCACATGGGTGCACCTACTGCATATTTTGAAATAAAGTCAGCGCCTGGGAAGCATACAGTTTCATTGGCTTGAGACAACATGCTGTGACTTGTATATTTAAAGGGGCTCTTTCGGAGATTGTGGCATTTTAGCACACATATGTATAAATTGTGGTTTAAAGTACACTATTCGACCCCCTTCTTTTAAAATTCTTCTTGGGTGGAAAACACCTCCCTCAACTCTCACTATAAGAGGTCAGGCTTACCGGCTTTACTTGGTGTCAGTTATAATTCCAGGCAAGTATTACATCACAACACTTGTAAAAGTCACAAGCCACCACTGCAAGAACAGAAGGTAAAAGGTGCCTTGATGAGCACTGTTTACCTTTTGCAGCTTTCTTTCACCACGACTGGGACATTATAATTTAGGGATTATAAGCTATAGGCCAGATCAACCCTTTGTGGTTAGTTTACATCATGCAAGAACAAGAAACAAGAAAAACGCGGATTGTTTTTGTACAGGAAGGGAAACATTCCTGCACAAAAACAATCCTACCTGCAACACAGGCGCCCGTGCACCATAGTGCAAGGGCGCCTGCATTGGCGCTTGGCAGCCACTAGTTGACCAGCACAGAGGGAGACCAGCAATACGCCACATCTTAGTAAATATGGCGCATTCCTGCCCTCTCCATTTGACACAGACACAATTTTAAAGAAGTAGGTGCCATTTTTCATTATGTTTGAATAAAACCTTCATCTCTGTGCTTCGCACGAGAGACACTGCATCGCAAATGATTATATATAAAAATGCACTAATAATAAAGAATGCTTTAAGCCAATAACTTACGGCCATATGTAGGTGGCCAAATACCGGTCGGTAATAAATAAAACTGTTTACCTTGCGCTCGCTGCTTCACAGAGTTGGCGATGGAGCGAGCGCAAGGTAAATAGTTTTATTTATTTATTTACTTACTTTACTCATGGCCGTCGTATGTCTGACTCCACTACCCGCCACCCTGCCCCTCCCCCGACCCACTGCCCCACAGCACTCTCACTACAAGCCGCCACTGGCTGTAGGCCATGCCCTGAAAGTTCTAGGGGCATGGGAAATTGACACAAGACCTTTGAAACACTGCCGGAAAAGAAACCACAGGGAATTGATGTTAGGGTGGCCAAAGTCTGCATCCTGAATTACAAGTTTGCTGGATTGTCTGAGGTCTGTACCCTCTATGCTCCAAAAATAGAGGGTATGCATTTAAAGCATGATCAAAGTTGACTTCTTTGAGGCCCTTTGCATTAGGCATAGAATATAAACTCCCAATATTCAAAGTCTGCTTTCATTTTGATCAGGGGGTCTGAGTCCAATGCATGACCTTAAGCCATGAGTTATACCCAGATCCCTGTCATATATTGAGGTAAGGGAATGCGCACAGGGCACAATTTTTGATCAAGTCATGCCCTACACTGAGAGTCCATTTGGCAAAGTTCACTGTGTGAGCAAAACAACTGTGCACACAGTGTGGGAAATGTTCAATGCTTATTGTTCATTAGGTATGGTCACAGACTATCTGCAGTAGGAATTTTTGAAAAATTAAAATAATAGCAAGATAAAAAAGAGAAATGAATTGAAAAAAACATGGTTAAAGAGAAATCATTGTTGTTTACTCATATCACAAAATTAAGCATGTTATAAAAAACATAAAGACTCCTCAAAAAACTTCAGTTGAAGCCACTTTGCAATTAAGATACAAAAAATGTACGAACCACTAAAATTCAACTTTTATGGTGAGTTATGCAAACTTGAGTCCCCCAGTGTTCTTCTCATGAAATTAAACATAAATTCACAGATCACTTCACAAAGGCCATTATCAGTCGCTTCACTGTTGACATCACATATCACATTTCAGTTTGCATAATCAATGATATCACTGAAGTCATTATCAGGTCCTCTTTTCACTGTCTCCTGACAGTGGAAACACAGACTTCTTATTGTATACTTCCATTAATTGGGCATCTGAATGTTAAAAGTAATTATTTAGCCATTTATCTTCTTTATGGACATGTACTGTTCACAAGTGTAATTGCAGCAGCCTTTGTGGTGTGACTGAGAAATGCATTTCAAAGATCATCTACAGGATTTCGGTTTCACAGAGAGGAAGGGTAGTAGTCCTAGGACAGCATTTCAGTTGAACGTAAGTTGGAGGAGAGGGTATCCGAATGACTAGAATTTCACATATTAGGCAAAGAAAGCTTCTTCTCGTCTAATGTTGACAGTAGCCTAGGCAGGTGTTGATACTGGAGATAGATATCAGTATAATCTGCGTAAAGTCTGAAGAGGATCTTGCACTGGATTGGCAAATCTGTCACTGAACACATTTGAGAGTTAAATATTAGTAAGAAGCGTGCACAGTTTTGGGGTACATGGCACTGTATAGCCAATGAGAGGGTGATCTTGAAGTACCAAGGCTTAGTTGTTGAACTGATCCAGTTTAGAGCACCTTGCAGATTGTGATCTATTCTTTAACTCTGGTTCATAAAATATTGTGGTTGACAGCATAGTATACGGCAGAGGGGTCAAGTAAAATAATTGTAGTTTACTAGCTTTCAGGGATGAGGAGCGCTTCTCTGATGTCTGCCAGAGCTCATTCTGTTCCTCCTTGGGGTTGAAATGCAGACTGGAGGTCATATAGCAGCTGGTGTTGTTCAAAATATTATTGCAATTCATGTGTAACAATTGTTGAATTGAACAAATGTAGATTTTATTGGGATGATTGGAGAAACCTAGGGTATTACCTATGGGTTTCTTTAGAAATGGAGTAATAATTGTATATTGTAGGTGGTTAGACATTTTTATAGAGAGGGAGGTTAATCTTAGGGAATGCACTAAATGCAGTAACCATACTGCCTCTCACTTACTTTGGCCCTCAGTCTGCATGGATCATGAGGCTGAGGGATCCGTGGAGGAGACATGAATCAGGATGCCAAAGCAGAGAAGATTCCAACAGAGTTTTTGTCCAGGCTGGGCGTGAGAACTTGTGGCAGTCACTGGTCGAAGAAAGCTCAGAGGAAGTGGTGGTATCTTCATTGCATGTTGGAACTATCTTCTCAATCTAAGTAGGCAGAGCCACTTTCGGCCAACCAGTTTCCTCTTCCAGGTTCCTCTGCGCATTAAAGGGAGTCAGTGGTTACAGAAAGTTTATAGCATGAGTCGTACCTCCCAGTTCAGATTTTCTCTGAACTGCTGCTTGCAAGCCCTTATTAATTCCTGATCTTTTCCCAATCAATGTGGATATTTATTGTGCCATTGGTGTTTTCCTCCAGAAGAAGGATTTCTTTTTGAGAAACACTTATTGACTGACTACATACGCACATCAGTCATATAGTGGTATCTGAAAGTAATCGTCCTTTCCTTGTGGTCAAGACCTCACAGATAAAGAATGACACTTCATGACTTGCTCTTGACAGTTAATCTCAGTATACATGTCATTTCAGAGAGAGGAAAAGATGCTCCATGCAGAATACATGATATGGGTTTCTCTCACCGAATAGATGATCTGATCTTTGAGGCTATTTCATCTTCTGGAACTAGGTTGAATGATAAAGAATGATTTCAGTGGATGAAGGTAAATTGGTAGATATTACAATGATTGAAGTATGGTTGCAATTGGATTAGGATTATTTGTCATTTTAGCTTTAAGAAATTGCATTAAGTCTTCACATGGTCGAATTGTGGGGTTTTTGCATGTCAGACCACTCCTGGGCACATATTGTAGATCACCCTTGGCCCAGGGTGGCTGTATGATGTAATATTAAGAGCACAAATATCTAAAAAAATATCAGAAATTAAAATGGTATGTGCCAAATCACAAAGGTTAACTGAGACGAAAGTCTAACTTTACAACTTTTGGTATTCACCTAGGGCATTTATGAGTAGTAAGGTTAGACATTTGTCTCAGTTAAACTTAAGTTTTGGTCTGAAGTTTAACTGAGACAAAAGTCTAACTTTACTACTCATAAATGCCCTTTCTGAATACCAAAAGTTGTAAAGTTAGTTCCAGGCGTTTCCTTCCTCAAAACGGTGTCGGTCGGAGATAACTCCGACCAACATCATAATTAGTCCCATAGTATATAAAATGAAAAAAAGACCTAAAAAATATAAAATAAAAAATATTAATTATTTAATTTGATACATAATTGAATATTATTTAAGACCCTATTAATTAAGTAAAATAAGTATTACCATTCCTAACTCCGCTAACTCAGCAATAGTAGAGAAAGTATTAGACTTTGCAGGGGCCAAATTTAGTATTCCCACTACATTGTTAGCTTCACGAGGGAAAGTGTGGGATTCTGAAGGTTCAGATTTACCATTCCCACACCAAAGCAAGAAGAACTAGGGAACGTGTTGAACTTTGGAGGGTTCAGACTTACTATTCTCACTCCAATCTAAGCAACATCAAAGAAACTGTTTGACTTTGTATGGGTCAGATTTACTATTCCCACTCCAATTTAAACAAAATTAGGCAAAGTGTTGGACTTTGGAGATATCACATGTAGTATTCTCTCGCCAACATAAGCAACATTTGGAGAAATGTTAGATGTTGTAAGGAATAGATTTACTATTCTCACTCTGATCTAATACTATTCCCACTCCAACATGAGCAAAAGTAGGAAAAGTGTTGAACTTTGGAGGGGTAAAATTTACTATCGCACTCATAATTTTGTTAAATTAAACAATTAAATATTTTGAAAAAACTAACATTTTAAAATATCTTTAAAATAATAAACTTAGTAATTGATTATAAAACACATACATATGAATATAATAAATACACATACATTTGAATATAATAAATACACATTTTATATTTCAAATACAAGAAGTATTTTGTAAAAATATTTTCAGCGAAAACACTCCTCACCCTACTACCCTAAAAACAAACACCGGTGAATCATTACTTTTTTAACAACATTATAACTAAAGGAAAATTACACAAGTACACATAAGGAGCAGGACTCTGTTATTGCCATCTGCATGTATGTTTGTCTGTTCCCGGCTATTACTCCGTACTTCCTTCCAGGGCCAGAAATATCTTGCTAGTTCTATGTGAACATGTCAGGAACTGCCTTTATGGGCCTAAATGTGTTCAAATACATGACCCATATTGCAGATATGCCGTTGCCAACATGTCTTCACCTGTCAGACAATGGATGCTACCACCCACCTGCAAATAGACAAATTTCTTGGATTACACCACTCAAGTAATGAAAATAACAACTTGTTTTTTAAATAGGTCTTAGTCACCAATTTACCTTTTACAAGTGATGTAAATAATAGGTGTTAATATTACCAAAATCAACTGCAGTCTCCCTCAGTAAGATAAAAGGGTGACTTGGACATTCTGATTATCAAACATGTGAACTGTAGATCATACACAAATGTCAGCCTGGTGGTCGATCTAAATATTAATTCAAAAATATTGTCTGACCATATTATTGTGATAAAAATATCGTAACTGCAAAGATATTATTGACCAAAATATTGTAGGTAAGTGTATCGTTTAAGTGTTTTACTATAATATCGATGTTTAAGCTATAGATCTCTTTAATATTGATTTTTTTATATGGTGTTTATTGTATTTATTATATTTTGTGATATTTGTTGTAGCTAAGTTTATATTTTTAAAATACAAATGTTATTGTAATATATTTTACTTCAGGGTGTTGGGGTTGTTGGGGGATTGGATGGGTAGTTATTGTTAATTACATCTTAATTAATATTAATTGGTTATTTTTTTATTTCATGAAATATTTTGATTGTTATTAACTTGCATGTTTAATATTTTTAATTATGTATTACATTTGAATTCAGGTTTGTTGAGTTCTTTGGAATTGGATGGGTATTTTTGGAATTATATTTTCATAAATTTGTATTGATTAAATTGTTAATTATGTTATATATTGCTATGTTATTGATTTTGCCTAATTGTTTAGTATATTTCTATAATGTACTTTAAATTTAACTTTTGGCTTTGTTGTGTTTTTTGGAAGATTGAATAGTTAGTGTTTTTAAAATATATATTAACTACTGTTATTTAATTTATATATCACTTTTTCAACATTTTATAAATAATAATTTAACCATTTCCTAATTCTGTTTATGAATTATAGGTCAAATTTCTAATTTTGGTTATGGGGTTTATTGGTGAATTTTGAAATGTTCCTTAATTCTATTCCATGTAAAATAGACCCTCATTATGTGATATGTGAGGCTAGTGGGTCATTTTTTCCCCCATTCGTTCAAAATGGACTAGTGACATATATTGAGGGACTGAAGATTAGGGTGGCACATAGGGACCTGTCCTGAAGAATGCCCCTGATCATCCTTGGGCTTGACTAAGGGTATGTTGATTACTATCAGTGGGTTTGCCATATAACATACCACCTTTTCTTTTTTTATCATGCAACAATGAGGTTCCAAACTAACAAAAACTACAGTCAGTAACCATCCCTATTGCATTTTATAGAAGTCAGTCCCAATTTTTAGCATTTTTTGGAAGGTGGAAATTCACTTTAACATTCTTCACAGAGAAGTTGAAGGAGTTCTCCCTCCATAGCTGTTGAAACAGTCATAAGGGAGAATACAAAGCACTGATAAATTGTTCAAGGTGAAGCATAACCCAATCATGAAGCATGTCATTGGAAATGGGTGAGGGATACTGTCCTTTTTAAAAAAAACACCATACAATAGCTTTTTTCATTCTATCTAAAAGTAGGGATTATGGAGACAGTGTTACTCTTTCGTGTCTTCTTATCCAATATTTGTTTGATTTGGCAATCCTTTGCTTTGTCAAGGTGAATGATAGGGTAAGGTTAGGTAAGTTAAACAGCATGCCTTCGGCTTGGTTTAAGTTTGGCTATTGACTGGTTGTGTGTAATTTAGTAGGCTTGGTTGCATGATTAAAGGAAGGTAGAAGATGGAATAGTAATGAAGCTATGAAAATATTTACTTTGGCAGAAACTGGGGGAGAAATGTGGCACATGCTGGGGCTGGGACTGCAGATGATGTAAAGACCAATTGTCCAGTAAGTAATTAGAAGCTGCTGTAAGGTTATAATCTTTTATTATTAGATACCTCCAAGCTCTTCTCAACCCTTCTGTCCTGACACGAACATTCTAAATGAACTTCATAGTTGTTGGCACAAACCAAAAGGACAATAAAAGAAAGAGTGAAAGATGGAGGAAGACAGCAACAATATGGAACTACATATAAAATTATATTTATTTAAAGAACAATCAAATACACATTACAACAGCAGTTTATGGACTGAGTAGAACAGGAAGAATGTGGTAAGTTATAGGTGAGTGGACATTGGTTACTGCACCCTTTCTTGTAATAATTGAATGGAAGGGAGAATGAGACAGAAACGTAGGAGGCAGGATAATGATACAAGGGTTTGCTAAGTGGACTTGGAAGAAAGGGAGGAATACCTTAACAAATACAGCAGTTGTCATCGAGAAAGGAAAGTAACTTTGATGTAAGTGGCAGACAAGGTGAGTAGATTAACAGCTGTATTGAAAGTAATTGATCAGTACACCCGGCGGCTCCAGGTGACTCTCTAGAACACCGGTGAGACCGTTTTCTAAAAGAGAATAAATAATTAAAGAGACAACACTACATTGAGTTTTCCCTTTTTTTTTAAAAAGCACTAGTCTGGGACCACTAATAAAGATACTACATTTCGTCATCATTTTCTTCTTAAAAATCTAACAACAATAGGGAAAAAAATAACTTCAAAAATTAAGATAGGCAAATGGGGTCTATAAGGGGAAAACGGTACCCGCTGGAAACCCAGGGTACTAACGGTACCTGCTAGGAATCCTACGAGCCCCAAAAACATCTCAGTAGAAACTCACCAGGAGTCAACTGATCTTCAGCCTAATCAAACAAAACCCCACGAGGCTCGTTGTGGGACGTGGATGAAAGTGAACGTTCCAAATGAGGATTGACTGCAAGATCACCATTTAGAGACTCCAACCTCAACTCAGCTCGATCAACATTTACAGACTCCAACCTAGACTCAGCTTCTACAGGAGCTTTGATAACTTTAGCAACATTCCACCAATTGCGACCTTGGACTCGAACAGCATTCCCACACAACTTGTCAATAACAAAAGGGTCAGAAAACTTTGGCTCACCCTTCTTGACAAAGCCGGGTGTTTTGATGCGTACAGAATCACCAACCTTAAAAGGACACACTTTCACTTTCTTCCTTGAATTAAAATACATATTCTGTTTGTGTTGAGGGGATTCAACATTTTGTTGGATAAATTAATTACGACACTGTTGTGACAACTCTTTTTGTAGGAATTTACTCATCTTTGCCGGCCTAAACTGGGTCACCGCTTTCTTTCTTTTAGAGCCTCAAAATGGGAAAAGCCTGTGGAGGAGTGCGGGCTGGTTCTGTAGAACCACAACACAGATTGAACAGCATTTTGAACATCACATTTGTTAGCAATAGTCCACCTCACAAACTCACCAAGAACCCTGTTGAAGCGTTCCACCAAGCCATTGGTTTGCGGTTTGTACAGAGAACTCTTCAGATGCCAAATGGAACTCTCACTCAGAAATTTCTCCACCTCACCAGAAATTAATTGCACCCCATTTTTTTAAATGATCTTCTCAGGAAGACCCTCACTGAAGAAAACATCTTTGAGAAAGACAATGACAGCTTTGGAATCAGGTTCACCAATACATTTTACAAAGGACTACTTGGAGTAGTAGTCCATAAGGACTAACACAAAATGAGAATTAAGTGACTAAACATCAAAAGGTCCCACCAGATCAATGCCTACTTTTTTACAAGATCCAGCTGGACAGTCAATAGACTTTAAAGGTGAGGTGGAAGTCTAAAATGATTTATCAGATATGGAACAGACCCCACAACTCTCGACCAAGTAATTAATATCACCATCCATCTGTGGCCACCAGAATGACTGCCAAACCCTGCATTTCATCAATGTGGACCCCAAATACCCCTCGTGAGCTTTGGACAAAAAATGGCACCTCAACTCGATGGGAGGAATGAGTTTGTCCCCTCTCAACAGTAAGCCATCTTCAACGGTTAACTCGTCAGAAATTTTAAAATAGATTTAAAGGTTCATCTCCAGTGCATTTTCCCTGGGCCAACCAATTTTTCTATGGCCCACCAACACGCCAAATGCCATTTCAATTTCAATCACAGAATAGTGAATCTCAGCATTCCTAAGGACTCTGGAAGCAAACCCAATAGTGTTTTCAGTATCTGCATCTCTCTGTGTCAAAACAGCACCTACCTCAAACTTGCTCGCATCGACAGTCAAACAACATCTGAGGTTCTGATCAAAAGATTTGAGTGCACGCACCTTGACCAACTGCTGTCTGATGTCAGAGAAAGCTGTAGAACACTCATCATTCCAAACGAACATGACTTGTCTTTCAACACCAGAGAAATGACCCTCACCCTGGATGCCAAGTCCAGAATGAACCGTGAATAAAACTCACAAAAACCCAAAAAAGACTTCACACTGGCTTTATCATCGGGGGAGGGGCTTTTCACAATGGCATCGACTAACCCAGGCTTGGGGGTGAACCCCTTCCTCAGATACAATGTGTACAAGAGACACCACAGGGGATTTCATGAACTGACATTTCTCCCTCTTGAGAACCACCTCAGCCTTGTCAAAAGCCACAAGTACTTGCTTCAAATGAGGTCATATTTGGAGCGAGAACTGGCATGAATCAATACATCATCCTGAAACACTGAAACATTTGGGATCCCCGTTAGCAATTTGCACATAAGTCTCGGGAAGACAGAAGCTGCAGAGCCAAGCCAAAAGCCATACGGTAGTACTGCAATGTCCCCACAGCGGAAACGAATGCAGTAAGATGTCGCGACTCCTGTGCCATGTCTACCTGATGGTATGCAGACGCTAAATCAAACTTCGTGAAGAGCTTGACCCCAGAAATGGAAGACAGCACTTCACTAATCATGGGCAGGGGATGTGAATCCACCCAGATTTCCTTGTTCAGGACTCTGAGTTCAGCACAAACCCTATCCTCAACTCACCATTTTTTTTCTTGGCAACGACCAAAGGAGAAAGCCACAATGAGGACTCTACGGGCTCAATGATCCTTTTCTCCAGTAAACCTTCCAACTCCTTTTCCAGATCACTACGAACGCTGAAAGGGACACCCTCAATTTATGTTTTATAGGTGTAGCGTTAGCCTTGTGTTGTAAGCCCACAATTTTTCCCAACGCACATGAAAAGACCATGGAAAACTCATTCCACAGATGTTCAATATCCTTGGAATCTCGAATTACAGAGACCTATTCTTTTGTACCAGGATGTAGGATCATCCTGAAAAGCCTTTGGTGGAACCAACCCAAAATATTCAACCCTTTAACCGCAACATACATTTTACCACAACTGCGTCTCCCTTTGAAGATCATTGTTTCTTCAAAGAACCCTTGGAGTTCGATCTTTCTGCCCTCATATGAAATCGGAGCTCTGTCAGGTGGAAACAATGTGAGTCCGGGCCTGTTCTGTTGTCAAAGCTCTTGTGAGATCATGGTGATCCTGGCCCCTGAATCCACCAAAAGATAAAGCTGTCTATCCCCCACCTGAACTTGAACATATGGGTCAACGCACTCTTCTTGCTCAACCCTGACCATGTCATCATCGTCCACTACCAAGATCATATCCTGGACTTCAGTCAATAAATTCCCCACATCACATTCACATTCATCAGCCACAACCAATACTCTGGTACCCTTGCGTCTGGCACTTTGACATACTTTAGCAAAGTGCCCAGACTTCCCACACATAGTACATTTCTAGCAGGACAAACACCTCCCCCTTTCCCCCTTTGGTGAGGAGGATAGCCACACCTAACACACATGATAGATTGTTTAACAAAAACATTCTGCTGCATTATCAGGTTGGGCAGAGAAGAAAATGTGGAAGGAGATGCTTTGGACCCCCTCTCCTTGTCAACTTTAGAGTGTACTGCCTTGACATGCATGGCAGACTTCTCCTCATGTTCTCTAGCAGGTTTGATAGCTGTCTCAATGCTCTTTGCGATCTTTATGGTTTCAGTTAAAGAAGGATCTGCTTGATGGACTTATCTATGCAGTGGCAAATGAACTGATCACGAATAAGCTGCTCAGCAAAATGCTCAAAATTACATTCTGCAGCTAACTTGTGCAGGGCAGAGATGTATGTATCAACATCCTACATTGGCTTCTGTTCTCTTTTGAAAAACGTGTGGCTCACCACCACAAGACTAAGAAGAACGTCACATCTCTGAATAAGCTTCTTCACAGCTTCTTCATCGACCTCCAGCTCGACCTCCCCTTCAACTTCAACATCAGGCAGATGTTTGAATGTAGATCTTCCTTCAAATCTCAAAGAGTGCAGAAGTAAAACAAAAATCCTCTTAGGTCTGAATCTTAAGCCCAAAAAGCCCCCAGGTAGGTTTCAAAAACATCATGCAAATGATTCTATATGTTGGGTAGGTCTCCTAGTGTCTCCAAAAAGGGTGGTGGAGGGTTAACAGACTGCATAATTTATACAGGTGTTCACTACCCTGTGAGAATGAAAGGAAATCAAACACCGCTGCGCAATTTCCTTACTTGAAGGAACAACACATATCATAAGCTAGACTTGCACTGGTGGGGAGAAAAAAGAAGTCACTGAAACACTGATCATTTACTTGAGAACTGTTGCCACACAAACTTGTGAAAATGCCTGAAGCGTAGCAATTGTCCAAAAGCTACACCAAAAGTTTAAGATGGCCGCTGGTATGTTACTTAGTTTCTGTGGCTAATAGGTAGCTTATACTAGTGTTCAGAAGCCATTCCAACAGTAAACGATGGCTGCCGGTTTTCCCCTTTGTATCTAAAGGGATAGGGCACACTGTCAGGGGAACCAATGTCGCAGAATCTTTTTTTCCATCCAGAATGGCTCCCATTTCACCATTCCACAGCCTTTAAGCTATCTGTTTTTTATTACAAGAAATAACGCACCTCCGCCGATGCATGTCATCAGCACATGTGCATACGCCTTAACCTGGGCCACGATGAGCTCTGCACACCCCGCAGATCAAGGAGGAAGTCCAACGGCGAGCCAACGTGCCAACAGTTTAAGCGCTCATTGCCACCGCACTGCGTCGCACACCTCAGCCACTCCACACTGCTGACTGATCAATGTAACAGGGACCTAGCGAGGTGCATGCTGATGCCGCAGGATTCCATAGTGGTACAAAGGGGGTGGTGATGGTTCAGATGCTCCGTCCATCACCACCCCCTTTTGTACCGCTTTGTTCACCATAAGTTGGCAGAGTATGCTCAGACATTAGTCCCTTGCTCACTTTGCCACTGGATTCAAGCAAGCCTGGCTGAAGACGGCTGAAATGCCAGAAACCGGTCCTAGGAAGCTTGTTTCCGGTCCAGGGAAGGCATGGCTTGGCAGTTCAGGCTGGACTGTTCCCATGAGGCACAGGGTCAGACTGATTTGCATATGGCCATGTCTGAACTGGGGTGGCAGAGTGGGCTATAGAACGGCGATGGATTAAACCCAGATCTGTTGACTGGGTGTGAGTGTTTGATTGGTTCAGATGCTTCGTCCATCACCACCCCCTTTTGTACCGCTTTTTTCGCCATAAGTTGGCAGGGTGTGCTCAGACGTGAGTCCCTAGCTCACTTTGCCACTGGATTCAAACAAGCCTGGTTGAAGAAGGCTGAAATGCCAGAAACTGGTCCTAGGAAGCTTGTTTCCGGTTCAGGGAAGGCATGGCTTGGCAGTTCAGGCTGGACTGTTCCCATGAGGCACAGGGTCAGACTGATTTGCATATGGCCATGTCTGAACTGGGGTGGCAGAGTGGGCTATAGAACGGCGATGGATTAAACCCAGATCTGTTGACTGGTTGTGAGTGTTTGATTGGTTTAGATGCTCCATCCATCACTACTCCCTTTTGTACCGCAGGATTCCATAGTGGCAGCAGAATTGCTGCGCTCCGTCACAAACAGGCACCAACAGTGGCCCAAAGCTTCAGGAGGCTCCAGCGGGACAAGCAGAAACTGCGGACCCACTTCGACAATAAGCACTCAGGTGAGTGCACTCCATCCAGAATGTGCTTTGCACAATGTGTTTCCTGCCCGGGGTTACCCTTCACCAGCTTGTCGCCATGAGGAGTAAGTGGCAGACACAGTGAGTAGATCAACAGCTTTATTGAAAGTAATTGTCCAGTACCCAGGCAACTCACGTAGTTCAACCCCCACTCTCTAGAACACGGGTGAGACCGTGTTCTAAAAGAGAATAATTAATGAAAGAGACAATACTACAGACTGCCACTTGTTTCAGCCACCTCTTGTTTCCCCTCCACTGGATTGTGGTCTCAGCCATCCTACAAAGGATCTTGGAGCACTACTGGTCCTAGATGAAAACATAATGCTCATATTTAGCTCCCTGGTGTAAGTAACCATCACATTATTTTGCACATGGTACAAAAGCAATGTTACTAATGTTGGGTTATCCATTTGTATTCACTACCCAAGGTATCACTTCATAGGTTTAATGGGCCAAGTAAACAGTCAACCATTCAAAGCTAATTGTGTTTTTCCTGATGTAGGGACATGGCACTAAAAGAATTGGTAAAACAAACAGTGAAGGTACAGTGAAGGGGTGGAAGGGAATGCAAAGGACTTATGGGTGGCATACTGCCATGCTGTGGTTTCATGACTTCATGGAATTATGTATGACATAACATATTGTTTGGGTCCGTGATAACCATCTCTGTACCTGTACTATGGACAGTTTGTTCAATAAAGCCTTCTGTCAACCTACAAGGTGTGAATACTTAGGCATATGTTTCTCTATACAGTAACAACAATCTTCTATTATCACAAGACTTGAAGAGGTGATTGGGCTTGGAGCCATTGCAGTGAGCTGTGGAGCCGGCAAGCTCCTGGGGCTAAGTCGCCATCCGGCACCATCTTGCAGTGCAACTGCCCCACCGGCCCCCAAGCTGAGTAGGGGATCCCTCTGCAATTGCCTCTAAGCAGATTGAGCCGTACATTCATGGGGGTTGCCCGGCCGGGTTGTTGTCACCTCAATGCGACTGTAATATTGGGGCAGAGACTGACTGGCACTCTATCGCACTTGAAGAGACCTGAGGAGGTTACTCCCCACTGTGCCTGATTGCTGTTCACTGGTGCTGCCTAGAATTGGGACCTCTGCAGCTGGTATGGCATTGCCTGCAGAGGGAGGGGCTGGAATTGATGCTTGGCTGACCAGTGAGGTACGATGAAGGGGCCCTGTGTGATTGGAGCTGTGAGTAGGGAGGAGATGCAAGATGCATCGGCGACCACTTGGATCCCCGAGGAGCACCCTGTTGGGGCAGCCTGTCCAAGGGAGTTCATCATGACTGGGCTAGAACTCAGATGTTTGGGCCTATGGTGAGGGTTCACCTGGGACGTGGGGTCCTACTTGATTCTCGAAGACTGCGGTGGGGTGCCTACAGGCACCAAGGCAGGCATTGTTCCGCACGTGGCAGCTGACTTGCCAACTCCTGGGGTCCATGACAGTACATTGAGCTCTTTGCCTACCCTCAATGGCCTGTGGTGTGGCCCTACACGGAGGTGAGGAGTGCCATTGAACTGACCCCTGGCATTGCGGGGAAAGGCACTATAATCCCAAGGCTAAGTGCTACAGTACTAGTCAAAAAGGAGCAAAAGGCGGCAATCCTCCACCCTCTTGCTCACACATCGACATTGCTTGGTTCTTGGGAATCTCCAACAACGTAATTCATATGGTGGCAGCCAGTGAGGGAGGGTGTTCAAGTAATTTGTAAACTTAAATTTGATGAATTGCAATGTTTAAGGCCTGATGGATGATTTTTCCTGAATGTGAACAGTCCTTTCACACGTAGCTAGATTTACTTGCACGGTTCACATCTTGTTTACTATGCAGTTTAAACCACTGGCAGCATTGATAAGATCTTTTGGGTTTGATCTCACGTCTTATGCTGATGACACAAAATCGTAGTAGCTATGACCTCTTCTGACAATCGTACCGGTGTGAAGTTCCATGACTGTATGGCAACAATTGAAAACTGGAAGAACCTAAACTGCTTGAAAATGAACTCTAGAAAAACAGAGGTCCTCCTTTTTGGGAATAGCCCAAACCATGGACCCCTTTCTGGTGGTCGAAAGAACTGGGCACCTTGCCCTCTCCAGTTGGCAAGGTAAAGAATTTGGGAGTGGTAATGGACAACAGACTGACATTTGGACAGCAGTTGGATGTATGACATTACAACGCATGCTTTTACCACGCATGCTGTTACAAGGCAGTTTTTACAACGCATGCTGTTACAACGCATAGCGCTTTGGGGTGCTGGATAGTGAATAGTTTAATTTACTATTCCAACTCCAGTCCACGTGGATAGTAGGGAAGATGTTGGATAGTAAATTAAATCTATTCCCTATCCTAGAGCGCCCCCCAGTGCAATGTGTTGTAATGGTTTTCGTTGTAAAACCTGTGTTGTAATAGCACTGCGTTGTAAAAGTTTCGTTGTAAAGGATGTTTCCCCAGCAGTTCAATGTAATCACATCCTTCGCTTTTTACACCTTAAAAAGATTCTCCCTATCATTCCTTTGGATGCTCAAAAAATTGTGGTAGGTACCCGGTTTTATCCAAGATAGACTATTGCAATAGCCTGTACCTCAAAATGCAACATCAACATCTCAACAGTTTCAGGTTTTGCAGAATGCTGCCTCCAGATTGTTGGCAAGCTTTCCCAAACACAAGTATGTTTCACAAGCCATTAGTAAGCTACACCGGCTCCCTGTCAAGCAGCGTATCAGATTCAAAGCCCTTTGCCTTGCCTACAAATCTTTATTTGGAATAGGCCCATACAATCTGAAAAAAATCTTTTACATGGTATAATCCACTGGTGCTCTGAAACTTGTGGTCCCTGGGTTCAAACAGATCAATTAGGGAGGAAGACTTTTTTTTACCTCGACCACAAAAGAATGGAGCCAACTCTCTCTTCATATCAGAATTAAACCTAACCTACTAGCTTTTAGAAAGGAATTGAAAACCTGGCTATTTTCTAGTTAGGGATGACTCAGTGCTTATCTCACTCAGAGCTAGCGCCTTGACACCTTTGGGTATGTGTTGCACTTTAAAAATAAATTTAACATTTAACATTTGCTCCCCTTTTTGTCTGATCCTCTGATCCTTCAGAGACCAGACCAGTCAGTTAAGTTAACAAAGACAAATCTAAACAAAATGCTCAAATTCTTTTTCAGGGAGTGCACTGCTGCTGATGAACAAGAAAAAGTCTATCTCTCTCAATCTCATTCAGGTAGGGACAGAGTCAGGCTGATTTATTACTCGGAGTCAAGACTCAGGACAGGACTACCTCAACAGCCAGAAGAAGGAAGTTATCAACTTCAAAGGGAAACCAACATGTCTATGACTCTGTGAGGCCTACTCAGCTCTGTGGAATGAAGAGAGTTGCGTTGATTTGGGAAATGCTGCTGAGTGTGTGTCCTGCCTCAAATGTGAAACTCCTCTATTACATGGTTGTGGCAGGGAGGGCTGTTGAAACTGGAAGCAGAAATGTGATGTCATCTAATCACATGATGTGCGTACGTGGCTAAATGTTATGATGCCAATTGTGAGACTCATCAGCTCATACATGCAGCTTATTTGTCTGGTATTTGATGTAAAATTGCTCTCACTTCTCAGTTAATCACACGAGTCATAATGTATGATTGCAGCCGCCTATGCCCTTGCTCTGCCTCTAGGTAAACTCTTTATGAAGCTTACCTTCTATCCGTCTCCTTGACTCTACAATATTGTTTCTGTTTCCTGCTTACCTTACCGGTTTGATTTAACCAGGCACCCAAGAATACTGACATTATGAGAAGAATGAAGATGCACTGCCCAATTTGACATATACAGTTCAATGTTTCCTTTACCAATTATAATTTTCAGAACTTTGTGGCTTCACGCCTCCATAAATTAGTATTTTTAAAACCTAGATGACAGAACATTTTAATATAAAATAACTTGGGTCTCTAGGGCTAAAGGACTCTTTGCAATGTATTTATTTGAAAAGTCATTCCTTCATTTTCTTCCACAACAGATTTGATGATGATGATGTGCTTATCATTTACCCAATGAGTATTGTTGATGTCTGGTGCTTGTCTTAGTCACACTTTTCCCTAACTACCAGGTCCCATCCATTCATCAACCCCTAGCCCTCTTCTCCCAGGCTGTGTGATATATATTGAGGTGTAACTTGTGAATTTACACTATAAATGGATCACACACTTGGTAAGGCAGATGTGGTGAAAGCAACACCAACTCACCGCTGGATGTTATTACCTGAGCAGTAATCCACACCAGCCCCACATAACCATCCACATATAAAAGGGATCCATCATTTACATACATAGCATCATTCGTCAACATCATCATTCAGGCCTTGTGTTGCATAAATGCATAACCTTGTCCGGAGTCCACCTCTCCTGACTCCATGATTTCATAAGTTTAAAATGTTTTAATAAATCAAATCCTAGCTCCCCGTTGCTCAGAAGAAGTTACAACTGAAATTGGCTACCCATTCGCCAGAGAGCACTCTTTAAAATAGGCTGTCTGGCCTTCATGGCCCGAGCTCGCACTGCCCCGGTCTTCATTAATTCTCTTATCAGCCCCTACACCCCAGCCGCTCCCTCCGCTCTTCCAACCTAGCCCTCCTTAGTGTTCCGCGCTTCCGCAAATCCAAGACTGGAGGTACTCGCTTTTCCGTACTAGCCACCTGCTTCTGGAACAGTCTCCCGTTGACCATCAGATCAATCCCAGTCTATCTCCAGTTCCGTAAGGCCCTTAAGACCTTCCTATTTTCTCAAGCGTACTCCTGCTGACTTCCTCAGTAGAGTTCCTTCCCTTTCATCTGTCTACTTCAGCTCCAGGAAGCCGCTAGGTCGCAGTGCGCTTTACCAAGTTCAATTTCAATTTCAACTGTTAGTTTTTGCTATAATATCAGGTCAATGTGTCATGGTGGTAGTCTGATCTCAGTCTTTAAGAAGTTATAATATAAATAAATAACACACTAACTCTGTTTCCTTTCAATTTAGTTGCCTGTGATGGATAGTCCTTTTCATCGTTCCTCCAGTTGAAGTACACCTAAGTGGGAGTGGGACCTCTCCTGTAATGTTGTTCTTGTTAGCGTGCTAGCCTGCTACTACTACCACCACCTTTAAAAAGGCTCCTTGGGAAACTCTGCAATTAGGTTTTGAAAGATTGAGTGAGGTAGTAGCCATCACTTCCTCTATAGAGGTAGGAGAACTATGGAGTGAAATAAACTAGTTTAGTTAGTAATTAAATTCTGCTGAAGATTAAGATGTTTAGTATATGTAGATGTAGGCAATATAGTCATAGGCATACCCGCCGAGTGCTCAATATAGTTATAAAGGGTAGTAGGACAATTGTATAAACTTTCACAAGTGAATTAAAAAAACAGACTGCGCTAAAAGGCAGCAGAGCAAAGTAAAACACAACAAAAGATTTCAGCCATAAACAACTTCCCTTTATTTTTTTAACAACAAAAAGCAATCCTCTTCACCCACAACAGGCCCAACCCTCTCCCCGTACAAATTACCCTAACCAATGTCCAAAAGAAGAAACTAAAGTCCAACTTCATTTCCCAATTTCCACTCTTTCCACCCAAAACTAAAGTCACTCTCACTAAAGCAAATAATAAAAAAAGGGAATTGGAGGCATCAATCAATCATTTATAGACCATGGCAAATTACCTGTGAGGGTCATGAGGCACAGGAGCAGTTCTCTGCTGCTTGAAGGTTCATTACTCAAACAGCCAGGTCTTTAGATCTCGTCTGCATTGTTGGAGTGATGGTGTGGCCCTGAGGTGCAGGAGGAGGTTGTTCCAAGCCTTGGCTGCTAGGTGTGAGAAGGAGTGTCCTCCACTGTTGGCTCGATGGATTCTTGGGGTGTCTGCGATGTGGAGGGAGACTGATCGGAGATGTCTCGATGGTTGGAGGAAGGTTAGGCATTTTTGATGTACGCTGGTCCTTCATTGTGCATAGCCTTGTAAGCATAGGTCATCAACTTGAACTGGCATGTCTTCTGAATTGGGAGACAGTGCAGGTTCCTGAGGTACGGTGTGTTGTATGTCCTTCTGGGGAGTTCAAGTATGAGTCTTGCTGCTGAGTTTTGTATTATTTGAAGTTTCTTCAGTAGGCGTGCAGTGATTCCTATGTAAATCATGTTTCTGTAGTCTAGTGTACTGGTGATGAAGGCCTGTGTGATGGCCCATCAGGTGTTTACTGGTATCCACCTGAAGTTCATGCAGAGCATGTGAAGGAGCAGGCTGAAGAAACTGTGTTGACTTGTTTCTTCATGGACAGTTTGCTATACAGGATGATGCAGAGTTTGTCGGTGTGGTCTATTTGAACAGGGGTGTACCAAGCTCCACTGGCCACCATGAGTCATACCATGGTGAAGATTTGTTCGCAAAGATGGGGTCTTCCATTTCATTCAAGTTTAATTTGAGACAGTTATCCTTCCTCCGGTCCGCAACATTAATCATGCATCTGTGGAAGTTGGCTTTGGTGTTAGAAGGATCGTCGGACAGAGAGAGGATGAGCTGTGTGTCATTAGCGTAGGAGATGATGTTGAGCCCATGTGATCTGACGGTGCCAACCAGTGGGGTCATGTAGGTGTTGAAGAGGCTCAGGCTGAGGGATTAGCCTTGGGGGACTCCACAGACCATTTTCTTGGGCTGTGAGGTAAATGGTGGTGAGATGGACCCTTTGGGTTCTGCTGGTGGGTCACAAGGCAATTCATTTGAGGGTGTTTCCTTGAATCCCAATGTGGTAGAGTCTGTTGATAAGAATGTGGCCGGAGACAATGTCAAATGTAGCAGACAAGTCCAGGAGGATGAGGGCTGCTGTTTTCCCAGGGTCCAGGAGGGCCCCAAAGTCATCTGTGGCTGCGATCAAGAATGTCTTGGTGCTGTAGTTAGCTCAAAAAGCAGATTGGGCGTTAATTGTGCCACCCCTCGGCAAAGCAGCGCCAGCTCGTGTAGGATGCAGCATTAGAAGTGGTTGGGCTATGTTGAGGAGGGGTAGCACTGGAGGATTGGGAACTCTGCTGCTGGTGGAGCTGGCAGTGGTGTTGCCGGAATGGAGGCACTGGCGACTCGCGGAAGGTACTGGTGCCTGGGGCAGTGGCAGTGGCAGATGCCGCCTCCCCCCTGCTCCTCGAGAGCCACCAGCCTGTGATATTCAGCCTGGATGGTCTCAGTCCATTGCCACCAAAGCCGGGCTACTATCTCATGCCGATATGGTGGACCAGCAGGAGTAGCTATATCAAGAAAGAACAAAGACAAACTGTAAAAAATGCTCAGTTCAAGCACTTGTTTGCATGGTGGCACAGTAGCAGTACATTGTTGGTACTCCCCTAGGGCCATTGAAATTTGTGATGTGATTAGTCTCAGGGCCACATTTTCCCCACACATACATCACATAAAAGCACTGACTTGCTGCAAGGAATTAAGCCAGAATACAATCAGATGAAAAGTAAGTGAATTTTTTTCATTAAAAAAATTTCTAGCATAAAAAAACTAAACAAGCACTTTGTGTGTAAAAAGAAAAAAAATGACCTCTCATTAATGAGTAAGGCATTATGAAGCACAATTAATAGTATTATTGTTGTGCACCATTAATGGAGGCATGCCAGCATCAGGTAATTTGCTACTCTCTGCAGTCTGCAGCTGGGGCAACTGTAATGGACAGTTTATTATCCTACTTTAATTCCAATAGCCCTGCTCTTCTCCGACTGCCTTTCAATTCTACCCTGACTCCAAGGAGGCAGATGAGTAATAATAATACTACCACATATGCCACGTACAAAATGTGGATATTTCGTCTGCCATAAGTAGACAGTTGGAAAAATGATGCACTGCAGTACAGGGAAAGGAATTGGATATAGATTTTATTCGCACATTTGTCACAGAGTATGCCATATGCCAAACTCTAAATCGGGCACTTAGTCCCACATTACTCCCTGGCTTCACCCTCCACCATAAATTATTTTTACCAAATACCTTTGTTTGGCAGTAAGGAAAGTTAGTTTACTGCAGGGTAAGTTAGAGGGTTTAGGCTAAGTAGAGATTGTGCTATAAAATGGTGGGGTGTCACCGTTCATCTTGTGCTAAGTTTTGGCTTAGTCCATCATTGTAATTGACGAATGACGAGAGGGAAAAATTTGAACAGACGTAAATCCATTATGGAACCATGAAATATATATATACATAAATCACTTGGCCAGAAAAATGAGGCACATGCCAAGAATGGATTTTTCAGTTTTTTGGGTAATCTTGAACAGACCTTAGGAAATAATAAAATAGTGAAGTAGTATTAGGAGGTGACTGAGTTGGCATTGAGAAGCACACACTATTTTCATGTTAAAAACTTTGCAATGCCACATTAACTGAAGCAGACGCACATTACACAGCCAACATTGCAGTGCTGAATTCAACCATGCTGCAGTTAGTTCACATATCGCAAATTGTCATGGGTAGGGAGGAGATGAATGATGATGTATGGGATAATTGCCTCACTTAACAAATACAGTATACTTAAGTTGTCAACAAACAATCAATGTGTCTTACCACCAACCATCCCTGCCACCGCTGGGACTCCCCCTCCAACTGCTTACTCGACCGCCTCCTTCGCACTGGCTCTGCTGACACTGCCAGCCCGGCACTGGTGGTCTGTGTGGCTAGAAAAAAATTAAACATTTTAGATGCCAGATTTGCATCCTACGTAATTATTATTATTATTTTAGTACCACCGCACTACTTCACCATAGTTCGGTTAGGAGTATCTTCCATCAAAACTATCACTTTGGGAGGGTTTGTTGGTTGACAATGTTAGAAAAGCCAGGTAGTCAAGCCAACCAAAAACATTTCGTAATGGAGGAGCAGACCTATGATGACTCTGAGTCATTGAAGTGCAATGAAGGGGTGGAATAATCAATGAAGGACAAAAGGTCTTGGTTAGCAAATGTAATGGGATGTTATACTTTCCTGTCATGTTGCACTGTGATGAAATCTGCTGGTATACTGTAATGATATCACAACATTGGTGGGTGTCCATGACCATGGTCACTCTCTTGTTTTGACTGGTTAAGCATGAGCAAGAAAGCCTTCTCAACAAATATGTTTGGTGAATATTGGCTTATTTGTGTCTGCAATCTTCACAGTAGGGTGACAAAAATGAATTTACCTGGCCTTGCAGTAACAGAAGATATATATATAGGGGTGTTACCCTCGAAAAGCATCAGGGCCTTCCAGTGCATTAAAACTTGGTGTCAAATTATCCACGATGTCGATGCCTGTTTCTTGTGAAGGAGCGGGACTGGAAGTCAGCTACAGAAACATGAAATATAGAAAGAATGGATAATGCAGGGATAGCAAGAATTTGAAAACAATAGATAGAGGATTTGAAAAAAGGAGACAGTATAGAAAACTAAACAAGGCAAAATTATTCTAGTAGTTCGGAGAGGTAAAAGTTAAGTAAATAATAAAAAAATAATAGGACTTACTGGGGCCAGCAGTACCATCAGCCGTGGCACTGAAGGTTGTGGTTCCACCCGGTGGTGGAGGCGGCGCCTTCAACCGCCTGTGATGCCCTCTTGACCTTGGGTGCCAATATAAGAAATAAATAAGATTTGTTCTACAGTTAATCTCCCCAAAATTATTTTGACAGGCAGACATACTAGCATTGTACTTTTGTAAATCAGATCGCCTATAGTACTAGTATTGAGTTGGCCTATTCCTAATGTATTAAACCTAAGCTCTATTTTTTTATTTCCTTCACCTAAACTACATTGTGAACTACTAATGTATTCTAACAAAAGATCTTTGCTTCTCATCCCCTTTTAATGGGCCACATCACTGGGAGATTGTGACTGTATGTGCTAAAGAAAGGTACAGAGAACCCTACTCGCTGATATACTACCAATATCTTAGTCACAGGACAGAAGAGCCTGCATGGCTTCTTAAATAATCAACCCAAGTGAGCACCAACGAGTAGGAAGTGCCAAGCAACTAGCTTGCTCAAGCTGTATCAGATAGCATTCGTAACATAAACTTAACTTACCTCTGAGTGTGAGCAGCATGCTATTTGTTAAAAAAAATTAGCATTTTTAGAAAGCAGCTGCACCCATTGGCGGTGCTGGCAACAGCAAGGTGTGCAGCTTTTTGCAGCTTTTTACAGCCTCACAGGCACTTCTGCTGGCTGCCTGTTCAGATGTGGCGCTTGGGTGAAAAAAAAAGAAGTAAGAAAAAGGAAACAGCAAAGCAGAAAGGAAGAACTAAAGGAAGTAAAACAGAAGAAAGAAAGTAAAAACAAAAAAGCACAAAAAGTTAAGTAAAAAGTAAAAAAAGACAAGATGTAAAATACACACAGTAAATGAGAGGTGGATGAGTGGAATGAGGGAGGATTGGAACTGATTAAAAGCAGATTGAAAAAGTAGGCCTAGCACCATGCACAGAGCAGAAAGCAGGTAAAACAAAATGGTCTCACCCATGCTGATGGCGTGGTGCTGTTTGCGCTGATTTTTCAGCACATTATGCGCTGCTGGCCGGAAAAAGCAGCAACTCGGTTGGACTAATGAGCATTCTTCCGCCTGTACGTAGAGTTCTGCGGAATCTAGCTGAGTTTTTTGGGAAGTCCACAGATTCTGCAGAGCAAAACTCCAGGAGTACCGCCTAGACCTAGTTCTCATAGGGGTCAAACTGGGGACTCAGTTCCAAATTTCAGAAGAAAAACTGGATAAAGAGGAACGATATGTGGTGATTAGTGGAAGACTGGGGTTAAAAATACCATGATTGTCAACATCTATGCGCTCAAGATGGACCAACCTAAATTTTTAGATGAGATGTATTTGGACTTGGCTTCATATATGACTGCCCCTGTTCTTATGGGGGGGTTCTTCAATTGTATAGCCAATCCTACTTTGGATAGGTCTCACCTGCCCTTAAGGGACTCCCCAGTTCTGTGGACTGCCAAAAAGGTTGCTGACTGGATACAACATTGTGGGTTAGTGGACACCTGGCAAGCGAGGCATTCCACTGACCAAAACTACTCTTTTCATTCACACTTACATGACTTGAATGTATAACTTGACACATACCTTTGCACCCCAACAGTCCATACACAGATAGTGCATTCTGAGTTTGTGGCTCGAACACTGGCAGATCATAACCCGATCCTTATTTCCATTGATTGGGCACCCATTCGAACCTGTATTCCCAGTTGGAGGCTTAAGCATAAAAACATGGAAGACCAAGCGTTTTGCAATGCTTTGAGGGAAGAAATACAATGGTACTTTACTGTGAACGCGGGATCCACTATGTCTATTCTGATTGACTTGGAAACTTTTAAGACAGTAGCCTGGGGACACTGCCTCACTCAAGCTAGTAGTGTGCAACAGTGTCAGGGTTAGACACAGGTGAAGGAGCATATGCTTCAATTGCTCGAACACTGTACACAGACTGACCCCTCGGTACACCACACTCTGCTAACTGAGAAGGAGAAGCTGGCTGCCCTAGAGAGAAACTTTGTTGTTTTGATTATAAGGGTCCATACAGAATGGAACAAAGCTGGTGCATTGCTGGCTTGACTGGCAAACCCCACTTAGTGAGGTTGCAGATGCTGGAGCTGGCTGATGAGTTTGGCACATGTGTCTATGATCCGGTTGATATTAATGAGCATATAACACTACATTATCTGCTCAATGGCCACTTACAGCACCCCTGTCTTTGCACCTGTTCTCAGAGCCTTTGCCCTTGCCAGCCCTGTTTCCAGGCATTGGATATGTATTATGCGTAAACATAACGTTAGCGGAGGTCACAGAGGCGATCAAGGCCATGGCCAGGGGTAAGGTGCTGGGATCTGACAGGTACCTGGTGGATTTTTATGTTATCTCTGCTAATCAACTGGCGTCCCGTCTTGTGGAGGTCTACTGAAGGGCACATGTGTGGACTAGGTTCAGCCTCCTATTATGAAGGAGGCACTAGTAGTCCCTCTGTTTAAGTCAGGTCGACTCTCCCAGGAATTGGCGTCCTACCGGCCACTGTTGATTTTAAATGTTGACTACAGGGTTCTGAGCAGAGTGTTAGCCATACGGTTACAGACGCACAGCAGGGATGCTTTTTGTCTCTACTGCTGTTTGCTATTGTAGTGGAGCTCCTGGCATTAAATAAAAAGCACAGGAAGGCACATTTTACAGGGGTATTATACTTCGGGGGTTTCTCTATGCTCATGACATGCTGTTTTTCCTTCATTACCATTGGGTTGATGTCCCTGGGGACTCTCTGCTTTTGGGGGAAATCGGGATTCTTTCAGGCCTACACTTAAATTGGCAGTGCTTCCCCTCAGTGTTCAGGACCTGGGGAGCCGTCTCCAAATGTGGGGTGTTAATGGGAGCCTACCACTTTTCGATATCTGGGGATCCAGCTTCACAGGACGGAGGTTAATCTACTTTAGGGCAACATGGACAGATTGCTATTGGTCCTCCGCATTAGGATACATTTCTGGAAAACTCTCCCCATATTTGTGGGCAATTGCCAAAATGATAGCCTTACCCAGGCTGCTATATTATTTCACCACCCTCCCCATTACGATCCCCAGGACTACATTTTTGGGAGATGAACACTTTGCTTACTGGTCTCATTTGGGGCATGGACAGACGCCGAGTGGCTCTTACGAAGCGACACATCCTATTCAGGACAGTGGTTTGGCTGCTCCCGACTTTGAGGTGTACTATTTGGTGGCTCAGTTGCAGTTGGTCAATAGATGGGTTGCCAATAGGATGTAGGGTGAAACGCCAGATAAAAGGGACACCCCCCCCCCTCCATGGCTGATGCAACTTTTACTTGAGCCCAAATGGCTTGAAACTGAACTCAGTAGCCTACAACTGGTGGCTAAATATTGCTGGGTGGGATATTTACAGAAAGAGGGGGTGACCACCCCCCAATTCCCAAGCCTCCTCCACCGTAGAATGTCTTGATTCTTCCAGGAGGATGTTTCAGGCATTTTGGAGGATTAGGTGGCCTTTGGGTTAGGAACCGTTGAGGATCTTCATGTGGCTGGATTGAAGAGGTATTTCGAGAATTTGCAGGCAGCCTATGTCCTGCCAGCTGGTCACTTTCTCTTTTTTGGGACAATTACTATGCTGTTAAGACAGCGGTGTTGGTGTAGGCAATCTGAACTGGCCATGACACAAGGGTTCCATACTCTCTGTACCTTGTCCAGATGACACATGACAATCACAGGATTATATACCGCATTGAGGACAGACATGCACATTCCACTACACGGGCTCAGAGACGTATGGGCAGCTAATGTCAGCACCCCTATATCCGGCACAGAATGTGTAAAAATATTACAACCCCCAAGGACGTCCTTTGGGGCCACCAACCCCTCCTGTTCCCTCCAATAGGTCCCACACAGCAGGATTGCTGAGACGTTGTCAGAGGCCACGCTCCCTTTCTCTTCCAGTCAGCAAATATGCCTGCAAGTGCACTGCAAGTTGGGGGATAAAGTACCCTTAGCTCCAGAGGGATCTTCGGGGCCAAGAAGCCCTCATGGTACCTCCTGTAAATCCTACGCAGTGGAATTCCTGAGAGCTGGTGTGAGCCCCAGCCCCCTTTCTCCACCACTCTGCAAACGTGACTGCTATTTAAAAAACCTTAGAAATTCACTTAAAAAACAAAGGTTACAGAGACATTATAGTTAGCAAATAGAATTTAAAAAAACCTTAGAAATTCACTAAAAAAACAAAGGTTACAGGGACGTTATAGTTACAAACAGAATTTTAAAAAACCTTAGAAATTCACTAGAAAATCCAACGCTTATATGGACATCTTAGTTAGTGTCAGATTTTATTCATACAAAACAAGAGAAATTCAGCCGTTATATTTAGTTGAGTTAACTATAACTCGCGCACCCGGAATGCACTGCTTATGACCCCACATACCATGTCACTGATGACATGATCTGTGACGTCACTGATGACATCTCAAATGGCATCACTAATGATATCAGTGATGACCCTTGCAAACCAATAGAATCTTTTATACACCCACTTCCACTCCCACACAACCATTCACAAACCATTCACAGAGCCATAACAGTACTTACACACCTACTCACTTTTTCAATGATCTACACACACATCCACTCGCTAACCCACACTGTCACTCATAGACCCACTCCCTCACTAATGCAACCATTGACATATCAACTCACACACCAATACAGGCACTCACACACTGAATGAGTCACCCCTATAACTACTCCCACACCTAGACACTCACCCATACAGTCAATCACACAGCCACTTACTCACCCAATTACAAACACACCCACTTCCTTAGCCATGCAAATAGTAACACATACTCACTCAGCTATACAGTCACTGACAGAAGCACGTATTCATCCATATAGCCACTCTCACATTCACTCACTCACACATACAGCCACTCATAAACCCCGTCACTCACCTACACTGCCTTTCCCATACTCAGTTACTCACCCATACTGACACATGCATTCAATCACTGACACAGCTATACAGACACTCACTCACCCATAAAACTTCTCACTCACAACAATACCCCATACAGCCACTGACTCACTCACTCACTCATCCATACAGGCAGTCACACACCTCCTTACCCACAAACACATACATCCAGACAACCATACAGGCAGTCAGACAACCAATCAATCACCCATATAGCCATACAGGTATCCACTAACACACTCATACACCCACTAAGACATCAACTGACAGACAGATACACACATTCACACAACCCGTCACTCATCCATACATTCACTGAGACACCTAATCCCTCACTTATACACTCACACTCACTGGATGATGTCATCACTGATGTCAATTGAGATGTCATCAGTGATGTGACTAACCATGTCATGAGTGATGTAATATGTGAGGTCATTAGCAGTGCATTGCGGGGATGCAAGTTATAGTTAACTCAGCTAACTATAATGGCTGAATTTCTCTGGTATTGTATGAGTAACATCTGACCCTAACTATAACGTCCCTGTAACATATGTTTTTTTAAGTGAATATATATATATATATTTTTTTTTCAGCCGAAAACTCTCCTAGTTTAAAGAAAGAAGTCCGGGCCACTTGTAGGTTTGCACAGCGTTTTTTATTCAAGAAGGCTTTCTCGACGCGTTTCGCAGGTAAACCTGCTTTGTCACGAGAACGAGTATACTAAATTTCAACGCATATATACAAAAGTCACCTGGTATTCACGTCATACCTATGGTCATAAAAAACAGACTAGCGGGTGAAATACTGGGCTGTGTTCATACTTCCGGTGTTTTGTATACAAATCATCGTTGTTATAACGAAATGCAATATAGATTAACCGATATGCATCCAAAAGTTAAATTAAATACAAATTGGTGCAGCACATTATTCTATTAGGTTGCAAAAAGAACATGCAGACCAAGACTCAATGGTGACAGTTTTTGAGCTCGAAACCCTGATGCAAAAATAAAGCCAAAGGTTATTGCTAATGAGAGTTGATTAGCACAAGTTGCAAAAAATTTCAAAGTTTTAGATCCACAAGGCATACAAATGCTCAAGTGAGCAATACTTAAAAACCAAAGAAATACCTTCGGTCCAATCTTTCCCATGTCGCCTCAGTGGGCTAAGAAAACCAAGTGAATTACCCAAAAACATCATTTTGGGTAATTCACTTGGATGCATATTGGTTTATCTATATTGCATTTCGTTATAACAATGATGATTTGTATACAAAACACCGGAAGTATGAACACAGCCCAGAATTTCACCCGCTAGTCTGTTTTTTATGACCATAGGTATGACGTGAATACCAGGTGACTTTTGTATATATGCGTTGAAATTCAGTATACTCGTTCTCGTGACAAAGCAGGTTTACCTGCGAAACGCGTCGAGAAAGCCTTCTTGAATAAAAAACGCTGTGCAAACCTACAAGTGGCCCGGACTTCTTTCTTTAAACTAGGAGAGTTTTCGGCTGAAAATTTCGGGACCTGCTATCCCGTCCGAGGCCCGCCACTGAAAGCGGCAGGAATCGTAAGCGACTTTGGTTTGGCTGGATATATATATATATATATATATATATATATATATATATATATATATATATATATATATATATTCACTGAAAAAACCATAGGTTATAGACCATATATAGTTAGGAATTAGCATTTAAAAAACCTTATTTTACTCACACAAAACCAATGAAATTCCATATATAGTTAGTTGTACTAACTATATATCGCGCACCCGCAATCCACTGCTGATCATGTCACATATTACATCATTCATGACATGGTCAGTGACATCACTGATGACATCACTGATGACATCTCAAATGACATCACCGATGACATCACTGATGACATCTCAAATGACATCACTGATGACATCACTGATGACATCTCAAATGACATCACTGATGACATCTCAAATGACATCACTGATGACATCACTGATGACATCTCATTTGACATTACTGATCACATCACTGATGACATCATTCATGTGATAATACGATGAACCTCTTCAGACTCTAATATAACCTTAGATACAATCAGTGTAAACAGACACTCATAGACTGTCACTCATCCATGGAGTTACTCAGACACTTAGTCAGTCATACAAAGAATCAATCACACCTCCATTTCCTCAACTATACAGTTATACACACCTTACTTATTCAAACATATACTAAAACATATTTACTCACTTATACAATCCTGGATACAAGTTCACAATGATCCATACAGCCACTCACACATTCACTGGCTCTTATGCACAGTTATTTATATATGTCAACTCTCACATGTACTGTATTTTACATATGTACTTACTTTAACATGTAGCACTGAGATATCCATTCACTCACCAATACACTCATGCACACAGTCAACTGCCCATACAGCTGTTCCACATGCACTTTTGAACCCATACATCTAGTCAATCAACTGCTCACACATCTATGCAGAGAGTCATACACCTCCCAGCCACCCACACACACACTCAGTCTCCCATACAAATGCTTGGGCAACCAATCAATAACCCATATAGTTAATCATATAGCTACTGATCAACACATGCAGCAGTTTACAGAACAACAGACATAATGATGCACAAATTAAGACAGTTTAGTCACTAACCCATGCACTCAGTGAGACACATTTAATCAGTCACTCATACAGTCAGTCATGCCCCTACTAAATCCTTCATCCAGACACTTATACATCCACTCAAGACATATTTTAACTTTACAGAAAAATACAGTCACTGGATGTTGTCATCAGTGATGTCATCAGTGATGTCATTTGAGATGTCATCAGTGATGTCATCAGTGATGTCATTTGAGATGTCATCAGTGATGTCATCAGTGATGTCATTTGAGATGTCATCAGTGATGTCATCAGTGATGTCATTTGAGATGTCATCAGTGATGTCATCAGTGATGTCATTTGAGATGTCATCAGTGATGTCATCAGTGATGTCACTGACCATGTCATGAATGATGTAATATGTGACATGATCAGCAGTGGATTGCGGGTGCGCGATATATAGTTAGTACAACTAACTATATATGGAATTTCAATGGTTTTGTGTGAGTAAAATAAGGTTTTTTAAATGCTAATTCCTAACTATATATGGTCTATAACCTATGGTTTTTTCAGTGAATTTTCAAGGTTTTGTAAATGCTAATTCCTAACTATATATGGTCTATAACCTATGGTTTTTTCAGTGAATTTTCAAGGTTTTGTAAATGCTAATTCCTAACTATATATGGTCTATAACCTATGGTTTTTTCAGTGAATTTCATTGTTTTTTTTAAAAGCTAATATCTATAGCTGTAAAATGTATTCTTCTTTAAATCCCAAAATATATTTTATATGTTTATTAATAATTTTTTTTTAAATATTTTTTTTGTTTCGCTCCCGGTTCGCGAACCGGGAAGCTTCCCGTTAGCTCATCTTGATGCCGCGACCCAGTCCACGAACCGGTAAACGTTCCGTTAGCGCAACTGCCGCGTTAGAAATCAACATCGTGACGCGTCGCGGAAGCGCGACGTATCACGTTGTCGCGTAATGCGTCTTATGACGCGCTGCGTTAGCGCACCCGGAAGTGCTCCGGTACGCGAACCGAGGCGCGAAGCGCAGTGACCCGGAAGCGATCCGGGGCGCGTTCCGCAGCGCGTAACATAAGCGTGAGAGGTCATGTGACTTGTTAATAAAACTTTTCATTGGTTCATTTAACTTTTGGTTTCATAATCATGTAAGGCTAGGTCAGGTGACCTAAAAATAACACTTTTCATTGGTTTAGAACTATTGTTTTTCCCAAATGATGAAAACCCCTCCTTCTTTCCTCACTCTGACTTTCATCTTTGTGAGAGGAAGACCTTATTTCATACTAGAGCAATGGCTTCAATGGTAGCTTCAGCTGGTGGACCCCCACCACCACCACCACCTCCTCATGGGAAGAGAGGACCACCTCCCCAGGTCATCACCAACACAGAGGAGGAAGAGGAAGAAATAGAGGAAGAGGAGAGAGAAGGACCACAGTTCTTGGAAGAGGTGCCCCGGGTTTCCCATAGGAAAGCCAGTTTCATTTGGCAGTTTTTTTCAATGCCTCCATGCCAGAAGAAAGTGAATGCGAGGTATGTCACCTGCCTCATTTGCAAAGAAAAATTATCAAGAGGGACTGATAAAAAGTATAGTTATGGGAACTATACTATGCATAGGCACATGAGCAGGTGGCATCCACTCAATTACAGCCGGGCGGAAATACGAGACATGGAACAGAACCCAACAGCAACTCCTGTGGCCAGGTCAACTTCGTTGATTTCTTTGACAGCAGCAGAGGCACGGGAAAACGTGCCAAACATCCAGGATAATTTTGGGCATATGAAGTTTACTTGTCTGCACTGCGGTGCATTGATATCATGTGGCAACATGAGTATCAATTCAATAAACCTAGCTTACAACAATCATAATTGCCCTAACCGCGCCACACAGTAATTTTTTTTTTGCTCCTGTTGAGCCCTTTTCAATGCCTGTTTTTCGTTGTTCCCCCCCCAAAAAAACCCAAAAAAATATAAAATTGTTCAAAAAATACAAAAAAAACAAAAAATGTTCAAAAAATAAAAAAAATATAAAACAACAAAAACATAAAAAAAAGTTCTTTTCAGAACTACCTCCCCTTTCAAAAAAAATTGCTAGAATGTTTAGCACTCTAGCAAGCTCTATTTCTTTTAGTTCGCTCCCAGTTCGCTTCCCGGTTCGCGAACCGGGAGCGAACCAAAAAAATTTAAAAAGAAGAGTAAGTATAAGGAAAGTAAACAGAGAGTGATGTTAAAAGAAAGACAGCTATAGGGAGTAAACCAGAGATACTGTTTAATAGATATATTTACCGAAGAAAAGACGGAAGAGGGTATAATTGTGGAAAACAAAATAGATAAGGAAGTGAAAGAAAAAAAAGAGAGTAGAACAATAACAAAGAAGAGTTTCTTGGAGAATGTGAGTGAATGTTCAAAATAAGATTAAAACATGGGGAATAACAGAGAGGAAAAATAGAAAACAGAAAACAAAAAATAACAGAAAAAGATTAATTGAAACAGCAAAGAAATGTAAATAACATAGAGCCATATCATCAACATAGGCAATAAAAGTTTTGCAGCTTTTATCGGCAGAAATATGTCACCAAAGCCGCTTTTGCGGCAGAAAACTGCCGCTAAAACCACTTTTGCACCAGTTTTCTGCCAATAAAAACAGCAATAATTTTATTGGCTGTGTTCATAATATGCCCCTTAGTGTGCTTCAACTACACAGAGAAAGCATTATGAACAAGTAGTGAAAAAGTGATCAGTCAAAGACACTAAGAGTAATAGAGACGGAGTGAGTGAACAAGAGTGAGGAACTATGAGAAGAGAGGGACTGAGAAAAGGAGTGGAAGGAGTTGAGTAAGTAGGTAAAAGAGAAAAGAATGAGGAAAGTAGCAAAGGCAGGAAACTGAGGGTTAAAGAAATAAAGCTGTGGAACTAATAGTAGGTGAATGTGATAGAAATGTAACGAAAAGAATACAAAACATTTACCTTATAATTGTCGTTAAATTACTCACTTTTTGTTTTTATACTTTCAATCTGTGAAAGAGAGAACAGACATTTGAAAAATATTAAAACATGTATTTAAAAATTACAAAAGACAAGGGGAAAGATTGAAGGACAAACAGTTTTTCAACAACTTTGACACTGACAGAAGCTTCTGCTTCTCCAGGCCCCCTACACAGTCCTAAAGATATACATTTTAAACTAACAGTATCTTGATGCAGATGAAGTGAGGCCTATCTTAAAACATGGTGCATCTTTTGCACTGCTGTTGTCTCAGAAAAGTGTCGCAAGACACTAACATTTTAAATGATTGCTTCAGGATGCCAATAAGATGTGTCCTATCCAGAGGTTTGTTTGAGGTGAGACCAACTCAGGGTTCCAAATGAAATTTCGAGTTGTTTGAAGAGAACAGAGGACATAATACATGTGGAGGCCTACCAACGAAGTGATTAATGTCCACTGCACTCTTGAACAAATGTCAGACCTCCTCTGTCTCCAGGAACAGGCCTAAACCTCATCTACACAATGTGGTGTGTAATGTTAGGAAACACAGGTAATATAATTGAAAAACATGCAAATTTTTTTGCTCATTCCACAATCATATGACCTGTGTTTCCTTTGCTTAGGTATCTCATTGTGGAAATGTAGTCTATCATATGAAAGACTACGTAGAATATGAGCACTGTATGCAAGAACTTTGACACTTACAGAAGCCTCTCCTTCTCCATCCCTCCTACACAGTTCTAAATGTACATCATAAATGGAAACAGTACAGAATTAATTATACATGTTAAATGGTTTATTTTTGCTGTTCTCAGAATGTTTCAAATTTCACTAAAAACAGTGACTTGAAGGTATTCATCATATAACAGCGGGGAAAAAAAACCACAATCAAAATGATTGTGTTTAAAAAACCCATACAACATAACAAATCAGAATTCAGAACTCCTTAAAGTTAACTTACTTTCCATGACGTCAAAGGATGTCCTATGAACAGCTTACACTCTGTTGTGCTGTTATTACTTTCAGCCCGCCACTTTCTGAAAGAAAACCTCCATCGTTTTGAAAAACATGTTACATACAATAAATGACTTCTTGCTCTCTACCACAAGTTTCCACAAGGCCAAATCTTGTCAGAGCCATTTATAACTCTTGGATTTCTTGTAAGCCAATCCCGTCATTTGGCATTTCCGCAACTTTCAGAATTAAAATGTTGAAGATCATTTTCACAATCCTGGACTAGTAATATCTTCCCCTTCTTCCTCAGTCATGTTCTACATTTCCTATGACACTAATACTGCTTACTATGAAGCAGACTTACACTACCTCTATGACTACTACAATTATTTAATTCTCTACATCACTTTTAATCACAAAGCAATGTAAAACAGTAGACAGCATTGCAGACTTACATTCCCTCTACTCTATGTTTTGATTGGCTGCTTCAATTAGCTTATAAAAAGAAATAGTTTTTCTGAACTCATTCAAAGTGCACTTATTTCTCCATGACGTCCAGTCTTATGGTTAGAAGTTATGTCTCTGAACTACACTTATCCTCAAGGCCAAATCGTGTAGGAGCCGTTAGAACTTCTTGAAATTCCTCAGAGCACATCCCGAGATTCTTTCCCTAAAATTTTGGTTTTAAAAACACCAGGTAAGAGTTTTTAAGGTCATACGGCAATTTTTTTTTGAAAATTAAAACAGAATCATTGCAGAATGACCAGCCATTTCTAGACTTTAAATAAGCTGTGTAATGTCCTGATGTTATTGAAGGACCGTCATGATATATAATTGCTGCAGTTACAAAAGTCCTTCCTTATATTGACAACTGCGAAGCCACAACATTTTTAATTAAAGTTGTCAATTTTGTTCCATCAGGCCTACATCGTTGGAACATTAAAATGACATACTGGCCATATGTTTGTATAAATAATGTGGACATCATTTCAGATTTACATTGGCTACACTCCATGTTGTGATCAGCTGCTTTTACTAGCTTATTAAAGGAGACTGATTTACTGTCTGGCAAAGTTAAATATATAAATCTTTCTGAGTCTACACTAGTAGTACTTGATACCATACAGTTCTCGCAGTCATGCTGCCATTGATAAGAAAGCCCAAACAGCTGATCTACATCTACACCTTCAGCATGCAATACATCAAGCATATACATTAAAAACTCCTGACAATCTTGCTGAATATTTTGAGAGAATTGTGTTTGGCCTGAACATCTGTCTAACAGATTTCGAATTTCAGACACACTTTCTATGTTTGTTCTATCAGTGCTACATTTTTCTAAGACAGAATTTAACAAACTGCAAAATCTTTGATCAGAATTGACCACAATCTCTTCTTTTGCATTTTCTAGAGAAAACAAAACATTAACCACTACATTAGCATAGCAGTTGACACCAGAACTGTTTTCAAATTGAAAACCAACAACATCTTCAACAGAATCCTTTTTGTTTCTGCTTATAATTTCAGGTTCATCGACTTTTCGTCTTTTTGCTACAACCTCCCTAGTATTGGTCACATTTCTTCGTTTCCGGCCTACCACACGTTTCTCAAACAAAGGATATTGAGGCAAATGTGGCGCATACTCTCTTCTTAACCTATTGTATTCCTTAACACAATCTAGATCCGCACAAATGTTTGTGACATCACACTCAATCAAGTACAATCCCGATAAAGTTCTAACTCGTGACAATGCCACATATGCCATACCCTCCTTGAACACAGAACTGCCAATATTCACCAATGCACTGTCTACACTTAAACCTTGCGATTTATGGATTGTCACCGCATATGCCAAGCAAACAGGAAACTGCTTACGGCGAACATATAAGTCTTTTACAAGCAAAAATCTAGCAGAACAACGACCAATTAGCTGTACTTCCTCAATGCCATCAAATTTAATTTTTAAAAATTCAATTCCATCTCTATTTCTGTATTTCACAAAATCAACAACATTACCCATTGATCCATTTACCAGACCTCTTTCAACATGTAAATTCCTTCTTAAAATTATACGGCAGTTCAAGCACACATTCAGAGTCTTTTCAAAACCTGCAGTTTTAGATATACTCTTCTCTAATGAATCCAATTTTGTTTTCAGATTCTCAGACAAAATAATTGTTGATCCCATATGCTCTACTCTGTCAATAGCTTCCAGTTTCACAATCTCTTGCTTTTCTAAATGCAACATTTTGTTGTTGAATTTGGCACATTCTGCAAGAGTTGGCATCAAACATATTCCAGATTTCTTCTCAGTAATTTTCTGAAAAATATTCTCAGGCACAACATCTTGTTCTGGATATAAATTTGACAGTAATCGTGCATGTAAAGCTTCTTTCCCATGCTCGGTCACTTTTCCAATTCTAACATCTTGTAGAATAGTCTTGTAAACTTCATCCTTCGCCTGACGCATATTTTCATGCAGTTCAGCATAATTGAAGTTTAACCATATATTGACGTTGCCAATGCTGCCTAGGCACTTCCTGGTATCTTCATGCGTGAGCATTTTGAACACAGGTTGCCCTTTCACTGGTGTCAGCTGCAGAAGATCTCCGAAAACAATGATGTGTTTGCCACCAAATAACACATCATACTCTGTTTTGAGAACTTCTTGCATTCTCAAATGCACAAAGGCAAGCATGACATTGGAAACCATGCTTACTTCGTCAATGATAAGAAGTTTCATTTTCCTCAAGATTCTTGAAACTTCAAAACAAGCATCTCCAGATAGCTTGTGATATTGTAATTTGTTGTCATGCTCCACTGGCAGCATCAGTAAACGATGTAAAGTAATCCCTTTAATGTTATGTGCTGCCAGTCCAGTTGGAGCGGTGACAACACAAGACAGCGATGACTCTGTCCTTTCCTGCAAATAACATGAAATTACTTTAATAAGGAAACTTTTTCCAGTTCCCGCTTCTCCACTCACGTACAGTCGGACAGGCTTCAACGACGTACATGAGCACTCTTTCTTGTCATGACTTAATCCATGATCAATTTGCATGGTAACTTCGTCATATATTTTCCTCTGCTCAACGTTGAGTTGTCTTTCCAACTCTTCTAAGTTAACCGCATCCTCCTGAGCATGTGCCATGGCTCTTTCCACTTCATTCATAGCAGTGGCAGCTTCATTTTCGATAACAGGTCCTCCTGGTGGATCCTGACTCAATGAAGCAGAACTCTGACTGTCCTGAGAACTGTCTCTGGCAATCTCGGCTGCAATTATTGCTTCCTGCTCAATTTCCGCATTCAACATTTCTAGATATTTGGGAAAAGCAGGACATTCTATGGTCTCCTTGGCGGCATTGAAAGAGTCTTCGTAACAGAGAAAATCTCCAAGCAGTTCCTCTTCTGCACGCCAAGGCTTGAAAAGTTGCAAAAGTGCTAAATAGAAAAACTCCTTTTTTTCAGGAGATTCGCCACTCAATTTTCGATGGTTTACCAAGTGGCATTTTCTTTGCTTGACCAGACATCCCTCACTTCCTATTACAGCATACACTCCTTTCTCAGTATCTTCTTTGATGTTCCTCTTGAATATGTAATTTTGAAGAACCTCATATAAACAAACATTCTCGAGGTGAATGCTTCGATTTGGATAATATGTATCCAACATGTTGGTCTTCAAAATGTCGGTACTGTTTGGCTCCTTTTCCGCCAAATACTCAATTTCCCGCACAGGTTTGAGAACTCGATTACGCGTTGCAGCAAGACCAAGACTCGCCCAAATGATACTCCTGGACTTGGCATAGAGACTTGCTGAAGACAACCGGTCAGAACATTCGTACGCTCCAATTTCTCGATGCGACAACATCTTCAGACTGAAACTGTACAACTTCTTGCTGAGGCTCTTTTCATGGGAAATGTCCTCCCACATATCCTTCAATTCTGTCTTCTCTTTTTTGGTGATGTAAGACGTCACATACCGAGCCACAGCCATACAGTTATCAGCCACAAACTGTATATCCATGTTAGCATTCCACATGGACAAAATCACCGGGTTGTAGTCGTTGATGTACTTGGACTCTTCGTTCCTCTTCAAATTGTATGTGTTTTTAGGTGATTTCTTCATCACATTATGTCGCAGCGAAGACATCAAACTGTTTACTCTTCCTTTAGAAATCACCGGTCGTGGAAAGCCGAAACGACATTTGGTGTAGAACTTGTCCTTGTTTCGGAATTTACGACGACAGTACTTTCCACATCGATGGCTTTGGAAACGCAGAACTTTTTCTCTTAGGCTTTTCTTCTCCTTTGCGTTTGGAACAGCACACGTAGAATACTCTTGTATAAAACTCATCACTGAGTCTTCTGGATCCGTTCCAAATTTAGGTGCATCCTTGATCCACAGCAACATATGTATATGAGGAGCACCTCTTGCTTGGTACTCCTTTCTCCAGAAGAAATCCAACACCTCTCCAAGAGGTGGATTCTTCTTATTCATGATGAAAGACATCATAGCTTCAAATCTATGATTGAAGTACCTACATACATTGACTGGATCCAAAGAGCACAGTTCTCCGGGTGTCTTGAATTCGATGTTTTCTACGTTAGCATTTGCCTCTCGTAGAAATTCAAGTAAGTCTTCCCAGCCATACTCGGCACAGCTCAGAGTGAGGAACCATGTGGGAGTTCCTAAGTTCCTCAGCATACATTTTAAATCACCATGACGACGGTACCAGTACTCATTAGTACCACGCTGACACGCCATGAGATTAATCAGGTGAGAATCCAAAATACTGTCTTGGACATTGACTTTATCCATAAAGTCACTTGTCGAGATGTTTTGCATGTGTATACCACTTTTCAAGATGTGGTTCACTGCATATGACAGTCCAGACAGATCGCTTTCAAACAGGAGATGAAACAAATAGGGAATGCATTGTCGAAACCTAGCATCTCCTGCATACAATCGCAAAGTCCGGTATTCAGAAGCAGGAATTTGATGAGGTCGCTCATCATATCTTCCTCCCTGACCTGTTGGAAAAAGCTGTGGGAAACACCGAGCTTCCAAACTTTCCTCCCAAACACTAATGGGACTCCCTTTGGCTTGTTTCATTTGAAACAACTCAATAGCATTCCCCATGACTTCCTTGGAATGCAAAGGATGAACACTATAATGTTCATATATTTCTTCACTGGTAGAGGGTTCTACTTTCTCAATTTGACCAGCACACAAATCGCTATCCTCTTCCTCACTTACTTCCTCTTCTGCAACATATACATTCTTATAGTATTTATTATTATTTTTCAAATACAATGTTGCCTTTTTAACTTTCCTAACATCCACTAAATCTTGCCATATTTTCTTATTCTTTGTCAGAACCCCATTAACTAAGATAACCAGAGGTTCCTCTTCCACTTTTTCTACTCCAATTGTGTTAATGTTTTTCTTCAAATCTAGAGGCAAATAAACAACTCTTCCCTTTAATCCTCTCTGTAAATCTGATGGAGGCAATTTCCTTGTCTTTGGCTCCATTCTTACAATAGCCTGAAAGGGATGGATACTTTGAATCAAAATAGATTCATAAGTATTTAAATCCTTCAATTCAGAAGGAATCTCAACCAATTCCAGATTATTATGAACTGCTCTAGCAGGCATCTGGTTTTGATTTAATTTGCAACAACAATAAGTACACACACGTTGATCCAATCCCAAATCAAAACAATTTTCTACCATCAAGTATGTTGTGAAATCCTTCCATTCACTATTATTTTCCCTTTCACTTTTTGCATATAAATCCACTAACTTAGTCTGATTCTTATAATAAGTGCGTCGACAACACACACAAGTGAAATTTGGCCTCTCACTTGATTTGACCTGAAACGTCGCAATTTCCCTCTGGAAATTATCTGTACTGGAAACCTGTACACTATCTTCCACATTACCCGCTTCTTCTTGGTCAATTTCAACATTCTCCTCTTTACTTCCAAAGTAACAAAACTAAATTTCTTCACATATATTCTTCACATCTATTTCAGAACCATGCAAAAGAGCAGCGCATAATTGTTTAAGCATAATTGCTGGACTCTTAGCATAATACAACATTCTAACTAATTTCCTCACTTTATTATGATGCACTGCTAGCATCCTGAAATGATGAAAAACACTCTGGCATACTCTCCTGGAAAGACAAGCCAGTGAATGACCATGCAAACCTGTCACTTCTCTCACTCTGCAAGGATCTAATTCTTGCAACAACCTCATTTTCTGCTTCAAACTTTTCTTATTAAATGACCGTACAAAATCACAAAGCAAATTGATGGAATCCTGTCGCACACTGCAAATACTACTACACTTCCAGGTGTACACAGGACCCTTAGCACGTCTTCCTAAAACCTCATTACCTAACACCTCTTCTGCCTCTGTTGTCACAAGTTTTTCTTTTTCAACTGGACAACCATCTTTCACTTCATAAGCACGACCACTGGTGTCAACTGCATGCACCAAATCATTATCCTGGAAATAACTCTCCTCATTAAAAAATGCCTCACAGCTTGAACTATGCATCCATTCTCCAGAAAAAACTTCACAAAAATTACTACGATTAACTATTCTCTTCCATCTACTATTTCTTTTGAAATCATAAATTGCCTTGTTTAGCTTCCTAATTCTATTGATTATCAAAATAAATAACTTACGTTTAATTTCAAATGCCTGATCAATAACTTTCTCAACTTTTTTTTTTCTCTTATAAAAAAGCACTTTCTGTTGACCTTTCTTAATATTTTTTAACAAATTGCCAATTATCCTGTTGCGGAACATTCGTTTACGAATGTCCCTAAACTGTTGTTTCCTTCTACTATCATGCACAGAGTTATCTCTTGCTCTAGCAGTAACATTTTTGATTGGCCTTTCCTTTCCGTTTGAATTGCTTCTCTTTTTCTGGACTGAAACATTTTCTGTAGTAATATTTTTTTTACTACAAATATTTCTTATGAATGTTTTTGTACTCTTACCCGGTGCTTTCTTGGTGACTTGACGATTTTTTTTTGTAGAGGACTGCTGCTGTAAATGATGGACCTGCTGTCTTTGACGTTTTGTAGCCTTTCTCATTCTCTCCTTAGTTGGCATTCTCAAAATTTGAAATTATCTGCAGTTGAATCTGTGGTAAAATATAATAAAAAATGTTATTAACCACTATTACCAAACAGTAAATCAATAACAGTCAACAAAAACTTAACACACTACTTAACATTTTTACATATAATATTTTTTAGTGCTTTGGCAAATTTAGAATACAGAAATAGCAGAAAAGAAATGGAATTCTTCTTCATTTACCTGTCCTGTTTTATATGTGAATCTGATCTAATTTTATGAGCATATTTTAATATTTTATTGAAGACACTACACATAACCTGTTTTTGAAGGTGTGTTTAATTTAAAATTAAACAGTTTACATTTTTACTTTTCATTTATTGTAAATTTTAAAAATAAATGTTTATAGTTCTATAGGCTCAAGCAGGTCAGCTTCCCACCCTATGTCATATAATTCGGACAAATCTGCATCCTCATCACGTTCTTCTTCATCCTCAGGATTTAAATCATCCAAGGGATCAACATCCACTGATGTTTCAATTACGAGTTCAATGATGAGGTCGAAATCAACTGATTGCTGATTGTCGCTCATGTTGATGTTGTCTTTATCTTTAAAAAAAAATAACAACAATGAGATGTTGCAGAGTAAGAGACAAATCTCAGAGATTATAATAGTAAAATTGTATAACAAGAGTAACATTTTGCAGCTATTATTTAGCCATGTCCAGCGATGCTGAGCAGGTGAAGCCTATGTCTAATTTTTCAGTGAACAGGACTCATCTCTTCTTAACCTTGGATAAGCCTCACCGACTCTGTGTCCCCTGCACATACTTAAATGTAAAGGGGCAGATTTATGTTAAATGGCACATCCCCAGGCATGCACCAGTTAACGTGCACCACTGCTCTGCCACCCATGGTGTGCCGCATTTACAATCAGATAGGAAAAAGCTGCGTCAAAACCCTGCGCCTGCTTTAAGCAGGCATAGGTCTTGACACAACATTGTGGAGATGGGGCACCCCTGAGCCTTGCTGGAGCTGCATCGCACTTGCGATACAACTCCAGCAATGCGCCACCTTTACGGCACAGATGCGTCACGCATCTGTGCCATTTTTGCCCCATGCTGCGCCGCATTATAAATGCAGCACACCATGGGTGGCGGAACAGTGGCGCAGGATGACTGGCACATCCCTGGTGATGCGCCAGTCATCATAAATCTATCCCTAAGCTTCTTATCTTGTTAGAGATGAACCGCCATATGTATCATCAAACTATTTTGCATTTCCTAAATAGCGAATTTTAAGGGATAAATAGCGATTCTTTACCATTCCTAATTTGCGATGAGCAAATTGCTAATTGCAAATTACCCATTCATTTCCATGGGCCAGGAGGCCCATAGGAATGAAGGTGCAATTTGCGATTAGCAATTAGCTCATCACAAATTAGGAATTTTTCCAAAGGTGCAGGGGTGTCTCAAGAACACCCTGCTGCACCCCTGAAAAAGAAATTTGGGGGCATATGGCGCACATACATGCCCTAAGGGCATGTATGGGCGTCATATGGCACCTTTTGTTTTTTGGAAAAAAAGCTTTTTGAAAAGAATTCGCAAATTACCACCAACTAGAAGTTGGTGGTAGTTTGCAAATCCTTAATGGCATTTTTTGCATATTTTTTGTTTGATACATTGCATTTAAGGAATCGCAAAATTTGCAAATCCTTCAGTGCATTCGCAAAATAAGTAATAGCAAATTTTGCTATTCCTTATTTTGCATCAAACTTGTTTGATACATACCATTTGTCTAATTAGCATTCGCAAAGGCCGAAATTCGCAGAATTTTGACCTTTCCGAATGGTAATTAGCTTGATACATATGGCCCCAAGTGAGGCCTGTCTTGCAACATGGTGCATCTTTTGCATCACTGCTGCATCGGTTTCATGTGGCACTTTTTTTTACACCATGACACATCTGCCTAAATGCATCAATTTGTAATTTTGTCGCCTCATAGCAAATCTTTTGCACCACCGCTGCATCACAAAAGTGACGCACAGTGGCGCAAAAGAGGCATACACCTATCATAAATCTGTCCCTAGCATTTTAAATGATTAATTCAGGATGACGATAAGGTGTGGCCTATCCAGAGGTTTGTTTAAGGTGAGGCCTACTCAGGATTGCAGATTAAAGTTACGCTTGATGAAGAATACAGAGGAGATAATACATGTAAAGGCCTACCAATGAAGTAAGTAATGTCCACTTTATTGCGCCAGTCATCATAAATGTATCCCTAAGCTTCTTATCTTGTTACAGATGAACCGCCATATGTATCATCAAACTATTTTGCATTTCCTAAATAGCGAATTTTAAGGAATAAATAGCGATTCTTTACCATTCCTAATTTGCAATGAGCAAATTGCTAATTGCAAATTACCCATTCATTTGCATGGGCCAGGAGGCCCATAGGAATGAAGGTGCAATTTGCGATTAGCAATTAGCTCATCGCAAATTAGGAATTTTTCCAAGGGTGCAGGGGTGTCTCAAGAACACCCTGCTGCACCCCTGAAAAAGAAATTTGGGGGCATATGGCGCACATACATGCCCTAAGGGCATGTATGGGCGTCATATGTCACCTTTTGTTTTTTGGAAAAAAAGCTTTTTGAAAAGAATTCGCAAATTAACACCAACTAGAAGTTGGTGGTAATTTGCAAATCCTTAATGGCATTTTTTGCATATTTTTTGTTTGATACATTGCATTTAAAGAATCGCAAAATTTGCAAATCCTTCAGTGCAATCGCAAAATAAGGAATAGCAAATTTTGCTATTCCTTATTTTGCATCAAACTTGTTTGATACATACCATTTGTCTAATTAGCATTCGCAAAGGCTGAAATTCGCAGAATTTAGGCCTTTGCGAATGCTAATTAGCTTGATACATATAGCCCCAAGTGAGGCCTGTCTTGCAACATGGTGCATCTTTTGCATCACTGCTGCATCGGTTTCATGTGGCACGGTTTTTTTACACCATGACACATCTGCCTAAATGCATCAATTTGTAATTTTGTCGCCTCATAGGAAATCTTTTGCACCGCCGCTGCATCAGAAAAGTGACGCACAGTGTCGCAAAAGAGGCATACACCTATCATAAATCTGTCCCTAGCATTTTAAATGATTAATTCAGGATGACGATAAGGTGTGGCCTATCCAGAGGTTTGTTTAAGGTGAGGCCTACTCAGAATTTCAGATCAAAGTTACACTTGATGAACAATACAGAGGAGATAATACATGTAAAGGCCTACCAATGAAGTAAGTAATGTCCACTTCATTGTGCCAGTCATCATAAATCTATCCCTATGCTTCTTATCTTGTTAGAGATGAACTGCCATATGTATCATCAAACTATTTTGCATTTCCTAAATAGCGAATTTTAAGGAATAAATAGCGATTCTTTACCATTCCTAATTTGCAATGAGCAAATTGCTAATTGCAAATTACTCATTCATTTCCATGGGCCAGGAGGCCCATAGGAATGAAGGTGCAATTTGCGATTAGCAATTAGCTCATCGCAAATTAGGAATTTTTCCAAGGGTGCATGGGTGTCTCAAGAACACCCTGCTGCACCCCCTGAAAAAGAAATTTGGGGGCATATGGCGCACATACATGCCCTAAGGGCATGTATGGGCGTCATATGGCACCTTTTGTTTTTTGGAAAAAAAGCTTTTTGAAAAGAATTCGCAAAATACCACCAACTAGAAGTTGGTGGTAATTTGCAAATCCTTAATGGCATTTTTTGCATATTTTTTGTTTGATACATTGCATTTAAGAAATCACAAAATTTGCAAATCCTTCAGTGCAATCGCAAAATAAAGAATAGCAAATTTTGCTATTCCTTATTTTGCATCAAACTTGTTTGATACATACCATTTGTCTAATTAGCATTCGCAAAGGCCAAAATTCACAGAACTTCGACCTTTGCAAATGCTAATTAGCTTCATACATATGGCCCCAAGTGAGGCCTGTCTTGCAACATGGTGCATCTTTTGCATCACTGCTGCATCAGTTTCATGTGGCACGGTGTTTTTTACACCATGACACATCTGCCTAAATGCATCAATTTGTAATTTTGTCGCCTCATAGCAAATCTTTTGCACCGCGCTGCATCACAAAAGTGACGCACAGTGGCGCAAAAGAGGCATACACCTATCATAAATCTGTCCCTAGCATTTTAAATGATTAATTCAGGATGACGATAAGGTGTGCCCTATCCAGAGGTTTGTTTAAGGTGAGGCCTACTCAGGATTGCAGATGAAAGTTACGCTTGACGAAGAATACAGAGGAGATAATACATGTAAAGCTCTACCAATGAAGTAAGTGATGTCCACTTCATTGCGCCAGTCATCATAAATGTATCCCTAAGCTTCTTATCTTGTTAGAGATGAACCGCCATATGTTTCATCAAACTATTTTGCATTTCCAAAATAGCGAATTTTAAGGAATAAATAGCGATTCTTTACCATTCCTAATTTGCAATGAGCAAATTGCTAATTGCAAATTACCCATTCATTTCCATGGGCCAGGAGGCCCATAGGAATGAAGGTGCAATTTGCGATTAGCAATTAGCTCATCGCAAATTAGGAATTTTTCCAAAGGTGCAGGGGTGTCTCAAGAACACCCTGCTGCACCCCTGAAAAAGAAATTTGGGGGCATATGGCGCACATAAATTTTAACAACATTCCTTTACGTCAAAAACGATTTTCAAGTCATAATTTGAAAACACTGCACCCGGGGGGAAATGACTTAAAATGTCCTTAAGACACATGAAAGTGTTTTTTTAAAGCCTTTGCAAGTTTTTGGGTCACTTTTAACATGGCTATGTAACTCAAACAGTCAAAATCTAAATTTACCATGCACAGGTGGGACCATATTTACAAGGAATGTGCCCCACGGGGAAAAGTCTTTTAATGTAATATGGGAAAAATGACATCAGAGACACTGAAATGCCTTATAAAGAAGCATACACCATTATATCCTTGTCATAAATTTACAAACCATTCCTTTTCCCCAAAAACGATTTTCAAATCATAATTTTGAAAACACTGCACATGGGGAAATGACCTAAAATGTCCTTAAGACACATGAAAGCGTTTTTTGATTGCCTTTCCAGCATGGTTGGGTCACTTTTAACATAGCTATGTAACACAAACATTCAAAATCTAAATTTGCCATGCACAGGTGGGAGCATATTTACAAGGAATGTGCCACACGGGGAAAGGTCTTTTAATGTAATATGGGAAAAATGACATCAGAGACACTGAAATGCCTTATAAAGAAGCATACACCATTATATCCTTGTCATAAATTTACAAACCATTCCTTTTCCCCAAAAACGATTTTCAAATCATAATTTGAAAACACTGCACATAGGGAAATGACTTAAAATGTCCTTAAGACACATAAAAGCGTTTTTTGATTGCCTTTGCAGCATGGTTGGGTCACTTTTAACATAGCTATGTAACACAAACATTCAAAATCTAAATTTGCCATGCACAGGTGGGAGCATATTTACAAGCAATTTGCTCCACAGAGAAAGGTCTTACATTAAAATGGGAAAAATAACATCAGAGATACTCAATTGCCTTATAATGAAACATACACCATTATGTCCTTGTCATAAATATTATAACCATTCATTTTCCTCAAAAACGATTTTCAAATCATAATTTGAAAAGACTCCACAGCTCCTATGCACAATAACACCCTGTCAGTACTAATACTTCACATTTTCTCCAATTACATTTTCTCAAAGAAACAAAATCTATTTGTAAAACACTTGAGACAAAGCAACATTTGAAGAACACAACTTTCTTCATAATTTTCTCCTTAAAGCACACTATTCTCTATCTAAATTAAAGAAATCTTTTCTCACCTTAGCAAATACTTTGAGTTTCAAAACAGTCTCAGAAACACACCAATTTGTCTTCAGCAGAGCAAAAGGTATGCACTCCAGAGTCTGCAGCTATCAAAAGCACAGAAATGCTGTAATTCTTCACACATATCTCTCATGTCACCCAATCAAAACTCTTCCCTCACTTTTTTTCAAATGAAAACCCTTCCCCCCTCTGCCATTTCATGCCTTTTCTGCATGGCAACCACCTCTTGGAAGTCCTCTGGTGTTTGCAAGTTCACACAACAATGTTGCAATTGAACTCTGAACTCTCATTGCACGTCATATCCAGTGCATTCTTTCATTTAATGATTTTTTCTTGACCACTCAAAATACATCTTTCAAACAACTCATCCATGCACCCTAACTTTCTGTTTTCAGCAATCAAAATCCACCAATCACTGTTACTGCTTCATTAACACAGAAACTCCACAGTTTTTTTCATTTTAAACTCTTATTTTTTCAACTGCCATTTCATTGCCACACTTCATCTGACTGCAGGAGAACCTTCTCTCACCATGTTTTCTGTCTGGATTGTTGGACATAGTTACATCTATTGGGCTCAGAGGTATGCTGAGAACAGGAATTTACCTAACCTCAATTTACAAGATGTGGAAATTAAGTGGTTTGGCCACAGAGGATTAAAATGTCACCAATTGATACCATTGGTGAAAACCTTTATGCATTTGCCAAAACCTGACCTGTTAATTGTGCACTGTGGAGGTAATGATTTGGGCACTTTGACTGGGGTAGGTCTGGAAATGCTTTTAAAGGACACCTTTGAGCAATTGATGGCACTTTTTCCTCAGACTGCCTTGGTATATTCAAATATATGCCAAAGACAGAAATGGAGGTGGTCAAACCAATTTTGTCCACAAATTGAGAAGTCGAGGAAGCATGTAAACAAATCTGTTTCAGTTTACATGAGAGACCATGGAATGGGCTCCCTGTACAACAATAACTTGCGTTACTACATGCAAGATATCTACAGAGGAGATGGAGTTCACTTCTCAGATGAGGGCAACAGAATTTTCATTCTGAATTTAAGACTGTGCATTGGTACCTACTTATAAGTACCTAAATGTACCATAAACCCAAAAGCTCTTCTCAGAGCTACCCTACATCTGATCACTCACAATTATTATTTTACTCTAACATTTTTCACTAATTTTCAACAAAGTACGCTCCCTGGGGCGCTACCCGGTACGCGAACCGGGAGCTAACCTCGCTAAATTTTAAAAAAAATGTGTTTTTTTTCGCACATATGGGCCTTCTCAGCCACCCTCAGAAAACCTAGGGGGTCAAGATAAGTCTACCGTGCCCCCTTCTACCCATTCTGAACATTATTTGCCCTCCATCTTGTATCTTAATTCGACCGAAACACAAAATGGTGGACTCCCGTAACGCTTAAGGTTCGCGAACCGGGGCGCTCACCAGTTCGCGTACCGGGTCGCTCCCTGGGAAGCGCACCATCAAAAAAGGTGGGAAAGTAGTTTACAGAAAAGCGACTGGAGACAATTTCACCAAATATAGATTAGCTCATACTACATACCAATGCCTACCATTTTCACAAATTTGATTGAAATTCCATTTAACCATTTAGCCTGTAGACCTCTCTAAATACCCTGAGGTAAATTACTTCACAAAACACATCTGAAGTGTTGGAATTGACAACCAATTAAAATGTTACTTTCATTTTCTTCTTTTTTTACCTGACATTTGATTGGCTATGTACCTGAATATATATAAAGGAAGAGAGAGAAACACAGCCATTTTGACTACTACTTCCTGAACTACATTGCAAGATCTTTTTCACTCACAACTTAAACTTCTTTTTAGAAGGTGAGATATTATTTTATAAATTTGAAAACATTTTCAGATAGTTATATACTATCCCTCTGTAAGAGTTAGACATTGAGAAAGGCTTCTTTATTATAATTATGGATTGATTTAGGTTTCTGTGGTATAATTATGAATTTACTTAGGCTTCTTCACAGGCACTTTTTAATAGTACTACTTCACGCCTGAAACCATACAGTGCCCATAGATTACTTCTCTGTTATAAACTCACAAGTACCTGTCTGAACTTAAACCCAACAGTGCCCTATCTCTACTGATATATTTATTTTTTATGCAAATTACAGCAATAAAATGGAAGGTGAGCAGAATGTTTCCTTCGAAATTGTTCTGGAGAACAACACAGAAAAAGATATTGAGGACAATGATGACTCAGATTTCATGGATGAATCACGGGACCATGAATTAGTTCAATGTGTAGAATCTGTGGATCATTTACTTCATTATGATGACGGTCAAATGTGGGAACTTATGTTCACTCAACAAGAGGACATATCGGACAGTCAAATGCTAGACGTTCTATTAAATTTTGAAAAACAATCCGAAAAATAAAATTGTATGTAATATTAAAAAATTGTTTGAGTCTTTAATCATTTTTATATGTAATTCATAAACTAGTTAAATGTTAGAAATGTTATTAAATTTTCAAACACAATCACAATAATAAATAATTGCTTAAAAAATAAAAAATATTAAAAAATAATCAACAAAACCAACAATCAATTAACATACAGTATTTGAAAAGTCTATCATTCTTTTTTCCTTATAGTACGCTGCCCAGAACGCTTCCCGGTTCGCGAACCGGGCGCTACCCACGCAAAAAAACAATTTTTTTATTTTATTTTTTTTGCCCCGCGGGGCCCTTTTAAAGCCTCCACATTAAACCTAGGGGGTCAGGGAGGATCTACTATGCCCCCTTATGGTCATTTCCCCCTTTGTTTTGGCCTCCTCTTGTCTCTCGATCCTACCGAGAGACAAGATGGCGGCCGCTCCGGACTGTTTAGAATGTTGACAGACACCGGAGAGCCAATCAGCTTCGCTTCGCGAAGTTCCGTTACACGTAAAGTCCGCGAACCGGAGCGCTGCCCAGAGCGCGCTTACAGATATATATCTTTTTTTAAACGTTAATTTCTCAAAATCCACTGAAGCACATATATTGAGACCTAGCAAAGGCACATCGGGCTACCAGTCCCTACAATTTTGCCAAGTTTCGTGGAAATCCATTCAGCCGTTCGGGCTAAAAGTGAGGCCAACCGCCCTATGGAAAACTCAATGTTAAAAACACGTTTTGGGACCCCCTTTTTTTCTCTGCCCCCCCTTGACGAACCCCCCCCCCCCAAATTTCCAGGGGCTGCTCAGAAACAAAATGTTCAATTTTCCAGAAAATTTCAGCCAATTCCGTCCACAAACGCCAAAGTTATTAGACATAGAATTTTCAAAAATCCCATAGAGAAAAAATCCTAACTATATATACCTACTGGCGACCGCCAGTAGGTAATATATATATATATATATATATATATATATATATTGATTACCAATCCGATTCCCTCTGATGAAAGGAAGGCACTGACTCCGTGACTTTGACTCAAGAAAGGTTTTTAATCCGACATGCTGCACAGACGCGTTTCGGCGGAAGCCTCCGCCTTGCTCACTTAACTCTGCTCTAAATGGCATACATATTTATAACACTTTACATGCTGACACATCACGGACAGACCTTACACCATGATAGGCTATTCGTAGTTATGACAACCAGTGAGTCATGGTCAAACACACTAATGCATAGACACAGAAAATTCTGTAGTTTTTAAAGGATAAAGATGGCCATGATTCATATTATGACGCTGTCGGCACTTGACACATTGCAAATGTAAATATTATCATCTCAATTCTGTTAACACAATGTAAAAACATGAGATCTTATGTAATATATCGCTTAAGTCTGATTGACGTTTCTTCCAAAGTTAACATGACTGCGAGCTAATGCTGAACAATTAACTTTCATTGTGCATTACGTAAAATCTAGCAATTCATGTTGACTCACTCTGGTGCACGTGCAAAATATTTGAATAATAGATTTCAAATTCAAGTGTTTTCTGCACTTTTCATTTTCTCCAAGTGGAGTAAATCGCTACGCTGCATGTACATACAAACGTTTTTGCTCATGTCTGCGCCTGACATATATATGAGTCATCTGCTTCTGCTGTGCCTGACAACAACGTTGCATTGTGTTAGTGTGTGTCATGCATGTTAAACCATAATATTAGCACAAATTGTGACTCAAAATTCAAAGTAAAAGAAGTGTGTTTAAACCGTGCAGAGTTAAAAAATGGACTGGGATCATATTGTCGGGAGGGGTCCCGCTCTGGATTATAAGTGGACAGTCAGGGCTTCGTCTGAATTCAATCCATTCGGGATTTTTAAATTTAACAAGATTATATATCTTGATTCAAGACGTCGTAAGGCTAGTCTGCGGTTTCCACCCCTTGGATTTTTAGGGACACTGTCTATCACATAATAGGATATATGTTTAATATTCCCATCATGTTGGGTATTTATGTGTCTGGCCACAGGATACGTTAGATCGTTGTTTGTAATGGCACGTAAATGTTGAAGAATTCTCACATGTGCTTGGTGAATAGTGCTCCCAACATAGCGTTTGCCACAGCTACAGACCAGAACATATACGGCATACTCCGTTTTGCATGAGTAGCCGCCCCTGATGGTATAGGGTTTTTTCCTAAAAGGTACAATGACCTCCTTCATGTTTAACCCTTGTTTGCAGGCTTTGCACTTCGTACATTTCTTAAAGCCTTTTTGTGGTGGGGGCCAAGTGACTGGTTTTTTTAGTGCAGGGGAATTACACACTAGTTGGTCACGCATGGATTTGGCCTTCCTAAATGTTAAACTTGGTCTGTTCCCATTCAGGTGTCCTATTACTGGGTCATTTCTAACCAGGGGCCAATGTTTTTGCAAAATTCTCCTGACCTGGTTGTGGTACATGTTGTAGCCAGTTATCATCCTTGGGGGGTTGCCAGCCACCTTTGTTGGTGTTGTTTTATTCTCCAAGTCGTTGGCGAATAATAGATCCTTCCTGCTTTTAGTTTTGCATTTACTCTCAGCTTTTCTAAGGGTTTGTGGTTTATACCCTCTCTTACTTAATCTTTCAAATAAGTCTGTTTTGGCTTTGGTGACTCCTTCCTCTGTGCTGCAATTGCGTGTCATACGCAAGCATTCTGCATATGGAATGGACTCTTTTAGTTTAGTGGGGTGGAAACTTTGTGCGTGAAGTACTGCATTGCCTGCTGTTGGTTTCCTGTAGGTTCTCGTCTGAATTCTGTCATTCTCTACATAAATTTCTATATCTAGAAATTGGAGCATTTCCTTGCTGGTAGTACAAGTGAATTTTAAATTTAGGCTGTTCTCATTCAGGTCTCTGGCGAATGTCTCTGCACTCTCAATGGTACCCCTCCAGAGGATAAAGATATCATCGATGTAGCGCTTATATAACACTACATTTTCTGACATGTTCACCTCGTGTTTAACGGCTAATACCTGCTCCTCCCACCAGCCCATATGCAAATTCGCATAGCTGGGGGAGAAGCAAGTACCCATTGCCGAACCTTGTAGTTGTTTGTAATGCAGTTTATCAAATAAAAAAGTGTTATTATTTAGGCACCATTCTACCATCTGTAATAACATCAACGAATGTTGGTATAATGCTATTGGCCGTTTGTTCAGATAGTATTCCAAAGCCTTCAGCCCATCCTTGTGTCTAATGCTCGTGTATAACGCTTGCACGTCTAGTGACATAAACACAAAATCCATTTCCCACTGTAAATCATATATGTGTCGCAAAAAGTCACCACTGTCCTGTATATAAGCTGGAAGGTCTTTAACAAATGGTTGAAGGAAATGATCAACATAGGTGCTGGTGTTTTCAAATAAATATATATATATATATATATATATTATATATATATATATATATATATATATATATATATATATATATATATATATATATATATATATATATATATATAGAGAGAGAGAGAGAGAGAGAAAAAAGAGAGAGAGGGACAGAGAGAAATATATATATATATATATATATATACACATATATATATATATTTATATATATATATATATATAGGTAGATAGATATAGATATAGATATATATATATATATATATATATATATATATATATATATATATATATATATATATATATATATATATATATATATATATATATATATATCAGCAAACATTTCTTCCAAGAAAAAGAAATCGGAGGCCAGAGGGGGTTTCAGGAAATGCAGCACGTTTTATTCACCAAATGTACAGCGCGGCGAATGCATTTCGGCTTTGTCTGCCTTCCTCAGCGCCCTGCGTTGTAGTGAGTTCTGCAAGATTGTGCTCCTCCCTGTAAAATACTGGCTCACACGCAGTATGCCCCTCCCCTTGATGCACTCGGCACACCTGTAGAAGTTCGTGGTGAATGAGGGAACTTCAACTCCCATCAGGCACTGTAGCGGCGAGCTGGGTAGGTGGCGTAGGGGGGTGACAATGGACAGTAGGTCCGTGTGCGCTCTTCAGAGGGCGGGGTAGATTGCCTCAGATTCAAGTGAAGTCCACCGCCGCATCCCTAAGTCCCCTCGGGCCACAGCGACCAGTTCACACAATCACGCCTTTGAGCGTGGGCTGCCAATGTGAGACACTTCGCCCTGTAGAGTTGAAATAACTCGGTCAGCTCTCGTCGTCCTGTGCTTCCTGGTGGTCCATCGGATAATCGATTCCTCAATCCAAAGACAGCTGCAAGCAGCCAGGTGCCATTATTGCATATATATATATGCTGGATAGTTATAGTTAGGATTGTGTTTCCATAGGAGATACATTTTTTGGTCTGCTTAATGTAACAAAACATGTCGGCTGTCATGTCTTTATTTCACCATGCTATTCTGTTTCTATAGCAACAAGAAGTGGACCTTGAAAAAATAACTGTATAAACATGAAATGTTTTTGAAAAAAACGTTTTCTTGTATGAATATATGTACAGTATGTATTGACTGTCACACTGATTATTAAAGTTGAGAGAACCCCAGTACAAATCCAAATATTGTCATATCCTGTGATTTGAGCGATCAATAGAATACATAGATCTTGTATTTCAATTTTATAAATCAAAGTTGTAGTAATATTGCATCTGTCTGTCGAAACCCTGACTCCATATTTCTGGTGGAGCTATTGCAAATCTGTGGTGATTTCTTTTTTTTTTTTAAGTGTTTAAAAAAAGCCTAGGTGGGCCAGTTCCCTGTGGTCGCTGCACAGACATTTAGGAGTAGGTTGGTGCAAGGTATCTCTCCCTAAGCCTCTAAAAGACCCAGGGAGCCCATCACCAGGGCTGCCAGTTTAATAAAGGGGAAGGGGTTGCACTACACCCCTTCCTGAAGAGGCCACGGGGACCCCACAGGGACCCCATCCACCAGGCCTGCAGTACACTAGATGGAGAGCGTGGCCAGGCCTCAGCCCTACTCAAGCTATTTCATGGGCATGGGGACCCCATCCCCATGGCAGACTCAGGGACAGTGTCCCAGGGTCGCTAACCCCAATTCAACAATTTTGATTGTTTTAGAGGTCGGATGCTGTTGCTGACCAACATCTCAACTTAGATAATTTTCTGAATCTTTATCTTTTCCTAGAGTATACACATTTGGAACTGGATACATTAAAAATGCAAGTATGGATTTCAGTGGAGATATTTAGTCAAATGAGTTTTTAAAGGCATTTTAGTTAAGAAATAATAGGTGTATATCATTTTTCATGTTCACATCAAATAATGTTCAAAAAGTTCAATTGAACAAATTATGAGAGAATACTAATTGAAATTTTATTAGCTCTTATTTCAGCTCAGCTATTCCATCTCCTTCTTATTCCTCTAGGGGTTTCCATTAGAAGCATTTTAACAGCATGTGGTCTCAATTAACAGGGTATTTTGTGCTAATCATTTTGTGATTGTGCTCTGCTATGCCTGTTTTGTATGTTTCACTTGTTCCAATTCAGTCAGAATTGAGTCTGATTGTTTTTGATATGCCAACTTCAGAAACTAATATTTCCCTAAAACAACACATCATTTCTTCATTGTTGTAATCATTTCAGTGGCTGCCACAGGCAAAAGGTGCAAAAGATTAGTGAAAATACGTACCAAGTTTATTTCCTCAACTGAATTTCCCTAAATTGAAGTTGAGTCCCCACAGAATATGCATTTATGCCACTGGGCCAATTCTCGCCAGTTAGACCTAGGAAACAACCCCTGCTGGAATAAGACAGAGAATCACATATGTATTTCCAAAGAGAAGCCAGGTTTCACCTAAAGGCCCTGCAGGTCTGATGTTTCGCTGATTTGCCGTTGCGACTTGAGGACAAGGTTTCTGTTGACCCATTTTATAGAATGGCTTAGATTTTCTTTTCCTACACTACAGAACGCACCCTAAGTACCTGGCCCTGACGATTGTTTTCGACCAACTGTTTTTGACAAATTGTTCTCCAAGAATGACTTTCACAAGCAAGAACTAAACAACCTAGTGAAAGTCTTTCTTGTAGAAAAATGCAGGTCTTCTGGCGTGGTTTCTATTCAGTTTTTATGCTCCTAAACACTATGATTGTGTTTTTTTAATGGGGTTCCTGCTTAATCACTCAATTCACGCCACATCACAATTTTTACACCTACCCGATGGCATAAAAACATCTTGAGCTGCTCCATTTCTGTTTTTCCCCATCCATTTTTTCAAAACCTTACAAATAAATCCTCTTGCCCCTCTACACTACCCCATCCTCTCTTCCCACCCTCTGTTCTATTCTTTCCTGGGCGGAGTCTCCTTTTTTTTTCAAGCAATGCTGGGTTATCTTTCCCACAAAAGCATACTGTTTTCATGGGCAAGGTATTCCATCATTGTGGAAGAAAAACAAAATAAAGTTTCATCAGCCTGATTTCGTCAGGCTGGCTTCTTCATTTTGGAAAATCGTCATAATGATGGAATACCTGTTTAAAGACATAGAAGGAGTTTCACAAAACCTTTTTTCCATGTAAATCTGACTTACTCATGCAAACAGCCGGATTTAAAAGAGAAAGATAGTAAGAAAAGGTGAACTTTCACTTGTAAATTCTTTTGCTCATGTACAACATTAATCTACTGTTGAAAAGTTGCCCTTTCTACAGGATCACCACGGAATTGTTTGGACTATTTTTTCTGGCTATAGAATTCTGTGCACTTTACCTTTGCTAAGCAGTGATAAAGTACTTGTTTTCCTCCTTTCAACATAATGAAACTGGTATACCCCTGATTGGCATATTTAGCTTACAAATAAGACCTTACTATATGGTTCCAAAGTGTACCCTGGGCCTTTAAGTTAAATCTCACAAGTGGACTGGAGCAGTCATTGTGCCATCTACTACAGTGACAATGTATGCACAACTGCAGGCTTGCCACCAGTAGCCTGGCTATACAGAGTTTAACTGCATATTAGACTTGTCAAAATAACCTGCTCTGACAGGCTTTAACCTTTCTTATAAATATTAATAAGTCACCTCTAAGTAGGCCTTTTTGCCCATCAGGCAAGGTGCATGATATTTGAAAATGGGACATGCAAAGGTTTGATGTTAAAGATGTCCTTACAGTGTAAAAGTCCTAACGGGTACTTTCACTGTGGCAGGGTGAATGGTATTCCATACAGATTCTATATCTGGACTTTTTTAAATATTTATTACAAGCCCAATTCACTGGTGAAGTTGAATTTGTATATATATTTTGGAAAGATAACTTTTACTTTTTAAAAAGCCAGGTATTCTTTTAACCTCACTTTTCCTATCACTTTTTGACCCTACTTACACTCACAACAATACACCTCACAGAGCACTTACAATATCTGAGTGCTCCAGCGTAGTCGCTAGTCGTAGCATGCCCCGTCCCGCAGTGAGGCGGGAAGACCCCGATGATGAAACATGACACCAAGGGACCTTTTGGTGTGTGAGGGGTATTTTAATAAATACTGTGTATGCCTGTCATATCTTGGCTCAAAGGAAAACCTGTTAGAGGTGGATCTTGTTGTATGAATATACCACTGACTGGAGGAAGGTGCATCCACCCCAGTGCTTTTTAAGCACTAGCTCTTCACTCCCTATTTTGATTTTTTTGCTTAGAATATTAGAACTACCATAGTACATTACTTACACAGCCCGCAGAGACCAAGTTTACTGTGGCAGAACCATCCTGAAAATGACTGCAGGTGGTTGGCTTAGCCCTTGGTACCTTTACCCATTTGTTTAGGGCATCCCCAGAGGTCAATCACATCCACTTGCTCATTCCCAGCATAAATGTGGCATCTCCAGGCACCCACTTCAGAACACTCCTGGATCTTTGGACAATTAGGAGAGGACTTAATCTGCTATTTGAGACCTGTGAAGAGCCTAGAAGCCTGAACCTGCTCTCCCCCTTATACCCAGGACAAATAAGTGGACTTCAAGGGTCATGGCTGACCTCCTGTTAAAGATACAGAGATATAATGTTATGTTATGTTATGTTATATTGAGCTTATAAAGCGCGCAGCTACTCAAAGTGTCCTGGCGCTAGCTCCTGAGAGAACAGATTAAAACAGCAAAGTCTTGAGCTTCTTTTTAAAAAGGGTCTTGGGTGGTCCTCAGGGCTAAAGGCAGCAAGTTCCAGGCCAGACCCGCCTGGCGCACAAAGGAGTTGCCACCAAGTCGCTGGCGCTTGAACTTCTGAATCTGCATCAGCCATTTGGGCGGAAGACCGAAGCACTCGCACTGGCACATAAAAGGCAAATCTCCTTTGTAGGTATATTGGGCCGGTGTCAAACAGGGCCTGGTGAGCAATAGTCAGCATTTTGAATTTCAGGCGTGACTCAACTGGCAGCCAATGCAGGGCACGCAAGTGTGTCCGTACGCTATCTCTGGGAGAAAGCCCCATAAGCAGTCTGATCGCCAAGTTCTGCACAACCTGCAATTTTTTGACCAGGGACCCGGTGCAGCCCACCAAGAGGGCATTGGCGCAGTCCAAACGGGACAGAATCAGCGCACGGACAACAGATTCTCTGGAGGTACTCGGCAAAAGGGGGAGAAACTTCCTCAGACTCTTGAGTATGCCAAAGCAGGTGCGGACAATTTCTTCACATGCGTCACAAAGTGCAGGTTTTGGTCGAACCAGACGCCTAGATTTTTTACTGTGCCAGTTCTATCCGAGGGCCGAGGGAAACCCGGGGGCCAAAGCCTCTCTCTGAAATCTGAAGGAAAGGCACCAAACAACAACACCTCCAACTTCCCTTCATTACATTTCAACTGAGCGTTGGATAGCCAGTGAAAAACAGAAGATAAACAGTTTTTGGCCGCCACTAACAAGCTACAAGAGGCCTTTGCCTGCAACTCTCCCGCTGACCAGTGGCAGGTGGACCAGGACTTGACCCTCTTGTTTGCCTCTGTCTGCTACAATGTAGGTCTCAAAGTACCTTCATCTGTTGTCCTGTTGGGGTTTAGAAGTGTGCTCTTGTGGTGAATTGGGTCTTAAAAGACTAAAGTCAGAAGGTAAAACTTTTTTCAGGACGAACCAGCTTAGTATATTTGACCAACGCTCCACTGTGGTCAGCGTCAAATTGCACCTAAGCCCTGTTCTACTGTGCCCTTTGACTATGATTGGCACTTTGTGCTGCTTGGTGCTATTTTTACTTAAACATTTAAAAAATCATATCTTGGTTTCCCCTCATTGGATTTGTATTTATTTGTTCATTACATTAAATGTAACTCTATTTTTCTCAGCATTCAGAGAAGTCTCAGGTGTGCACAGAGTCTGTTATGTATAGTTTTAATGCTAGGCCGACTTCAGATTCAAAAGATGTTGATAAGCCTTAAACTCCTCTTCTTCTACATATAACTCAACCCTAAGATAGACTGTAGCTGGGCCATAAAGCAGGGACCTATGAGCTATAAAGATAAGACATGCGTTTTGTGGTTTCATTGAGTAACATGCGCATTTACACACCCATATGTCCAGTTATAGATCTAGTTTCTTCCAATACTGAAACTCACACACCCATGTGTTAAAGGATTGAGCCACTAACACCCAGTCAGACAGATACAATAGCACTTAAACATTCACTCTTACTTACTTAGGTATCCAACAGTAATGGAGGGAGTTGCCCACAGTGTAAAAACAAATCCAAAACCCACTAACACAGCCAGTACGCAATCCATGCAGCTCCTAACATACACATTGAGAGACCCATAGAGTAACTAAGAGATCCAGATGCATTTACTTAAATATTCAATGACACAGTAGTTATGCATCCAGAACCACCACGGCCACTTGTACAGAGAGTTTCACATCCCAAGAGTAACTAACAGCGCCCGTAAGCAATCTATACCGGCACTTGCATTCATATTTAGAGCCTGTACAGATTGTAAGATAGCCAGTCATATAGTGAAAATGTAACTTAAATATCCAGTTACACATGCACAGAAACAATTGTATACTCACTAACATATGTACTCAACCAAGGGAGCTATCCAGACAAGTTATCCTTTAAACATGTCTCAGGCCTGTTACTACAGGGCCTGTATGTACTTTCTACTACCAGATAGACTTGGCATTTAAGACTCCTTACCTAGCCTTAAAGTCCATATAAGTCGCCCATAAGGTAGGCTGCAGGTAAGCCATAGAGAGGATCCTCTATCCTTAAAAAGTAAGAGAAGTACTTTTAAATGCCAGTGAGTGTCATGCACACTTACAAACCCATACACCCAGTTATACATCCAGTCTGTCAACCATACTGTCACTCAAATACCTGTTTACAAAACTATAGAGGCCCTCATACACCCAATCAGACAGCAACAGAAGCACTTACACATTCACTCACATACCCATTCAGCACATCTGTGTCCAGCCGGAACTGACCCAGTTGCACACACAGTTACATACCTCAATATTCACTAACACAGACAGTAAGCAATCCATACAGGTATTTATATAGACATTTAGAAAACCATAGAGTCACTTAGACACCCAGTCATATACCAATATAGTTATTTACACATCCAGTCACAAATACACCGAGGCACTAATACATTCACTTACATATATACCCAAGTACTTATACAACCAATTGGGCCATCCATACATATATACAGACTTATAGAGGCATTAAGAAAGTTAGTGACATACCTACGTAGTTATTACACCACTACTAACACACCAGACAAGGTGAGGTACACCTGTTTAGATATATACTGAAGTAGCCTAGGTCATCCTATTCAGACAAGTAAGTCTTCAAAGATAACTTGGGCCTGATATTACACAGTCTCTGTGGCTTTTTTACTGGCAGGTTGAGAAGGTATTTAAAATCCTTTGCCAAGATTTAAACTGCCTCTTTCTATATATAAGTGACCCTAGGGTATGCCGTAGGTAGGTATGCACTCATCCATATACTGGACCACCCAAAGACACTGTGAAGTACACAGCAGCACACCCAGGCACTCATTGATAATACACTAACACACTTAAGCACACATTCATGTGAACACTAACATAGCCAGGCACACACTCATGCATACAATTATACATCCAGGAACACACATATGTATATGCTTACACACTGAGGCACACACTGATGCATATACTGACACTCCCAGGCATACATGCATGCATACACTAACACACCCAGGTACACAGTTAGGCATACACTGGCACACCCAGATACACACAGATCCATACCGTAGGACACCCATGCACATGTTTATAGATAGTCATACATATCCAAGGACACTCATGGATATAGTGACACACTCAGACACACAGTCATCTATACAGTAACACAGCTAATGACATACTTATGCATACAGGAACACACCCAAGCACAGACAGATGCATATTTTGACATATCTAGTCAGAGACTGATGCATACACTGACACACACAGTAGCACCCTCATACATACAGTGACACAGCTGTGTACCTACTCATGCATACACTAACACAGCCAAGGAGACAGTGATGCATAGAGTGACACACCCAGGAACACACAGAAGAATACACAAACATAGTCAGACACACACTGACGCATATGCTAACACAAGCACACATACTGAAATATACTCTGGCACACTCAGTCACACTCTTATGCATACACTAACACATGCATTTATAGATGTATACTGAGAGACTTATACATCTTTTTAGAAACTAAAATACCCACTTCTGTAGTTAGTTCCTTGCTTAAAGGAGATAATGTAATACTGTGTTCAGTAGAGGTAAGTGTATTCCTTATTTGCTTTCTAGGAATCCACATGTATTTAAAAAAGAAGATTTAGAATGCCTAACAAGAGACGGACAAGAAGGAAACAAAGAAAACACTATTACCAACTTCAAATAAGGTAGCAAATGTATAGAGGAAAAAATAGAGGCAGATAATTGTACTAAGCAGTTTCTGAAAAAACATCCAGGAAAATGTAGAATGAGGGTAAAGTGTTATGTAGAAATGAAATTTTCTCTTCAACTGGAAAAAAGAAAGAGTGCATGTTTCTGATAGTAGGAAATGTTATAAGAAGCCATGAAGTTTATTAAGGAGACAGAAACTGTTTAACCGCTTAACCGCAGTGCTAATTCCCCCTGCGGTGCAGTGGTTTTAATGAGTGGGCGGGGCTGCGTCGGCTAACGGATGTGCACAGCACAAGCCAGGTAGAGCTTGCGACGGGAGCACGGAAGGAGTTACGAGCTAAAATGTTTAAGGCTAGAGTAATACAGAATTTGCTAAAAAGGATGAAGGAATATAAGAGGAGTAGTGCTTCATTTAAGAAAAAGCAACATATTGAGAGCATTATTGAGAAAGCAATTGCTTTGAACAGGAAACTAACATAAAATTGAATAGAATGAGGACACTAGACAAAACAGTGCTGTGTATAAAAAAACCTTAGAAAAAGGCTTACTAACAGAAGAAAAAAAATGTGCAAGATTTTTAAAGGTGAATGGAAGCATACCTCTTGTACATAACCTTATTTTAATGAGGAAAGTTATTTTCAAGAGAACCCACTAGTTCATGGAGTTGATTTTACTTGTTGTTATGAGGTGGAAGGTGGTACTCCTGTTGCAAAAGAGGAGGTGGTTCATAGGAATGCAGAAGAAGTGATAGTTGAAGACTTGCAAGGAAGGCATAGACAGGCCCCAGTATACAAATGCAACTTTAGTAGTATTTGCAGTGTTCTTCAGAAATCAATTGATTTACTAAGAACTTTTATACTTGAATTTCCAGGCAGAAGTTTGAATCTGAATATTTCAATTATCCAAGAATTAGGTTCATGCAAGGTGAGGAAGTATGGTAATTTACAAGGACATTCCTTAGCATGTCTATCAAGGAAAGTGTACCAAAGCACCTTTCAACATTTCAGGATGTTAGCTATTCACTTCTCCAAAATATGAAATTTGGTTAGGAGACTATGCTATGTAAAAACTTTTTGTTTAGAAGAGATGACTAGAAGTCTACTGCATAGTACAGTAGCAGCGCTAGAAAACATTTGTGAAGATATTCGGTTTTGTTTCCTTGGTGCTGAGGAGGAGTCTAGGTAAAATGAAGAGTTGATTACTGGAGGTGTAGAGGAACGGGATACAGGAATTAATATTGGAAACCTAGCACAAGAGATTGCAAAGTTTAACACAGTGTGTTCTGAAAAACCAAACCATGTTTGTATTTCTTGTTGGTGCACTCACTACAAAAGCCAAACTTGCAATGTAGTTGTGTACTCAAAAACCGAACAGGAGAACAGAGACAAGTGTCAAGCGTTTGCTGTATATTTATTTGTAGAAAAGCGGTTTGTTTTGAGCACACAACAAATTATATGTAAGTACCTCTTTGATAAGTTAGAGGATAGCAAAATGCCAGCTACAGCAGTACTTTGCAAGTTAGAATTGGTTTTAATTCCACAAGAACTTCAAGCTTTTAATGTTTGCAAATCAATTCTTAAACAATGTATTTATCCCTTCCAAGCTATTGTGGGTATGGAACCTAAAACTGGGAGATTACCTCTGACAGGGCTTCTAAAAAGTCTTAAGGGTAGAGTTATGTACTTGTCACTAGATTTCAGAAAGCATATTGAAACTATGGGGGTACAGAGAGATTTTGATGACCCCAACAAACTCATGAAGCTCCCATGAGTGTGTTGGAAACAACCTTAGAGGCTCGCTGTTTGCCCCAACTGTTTCCCACTGGAGCAGGAGGCTGCCATGATCAGCACCCTGTACAGATACCAGCAGCTGAATAACGATCAACCCAATTATATTCAGAGGATCAAGATTTCACCAGTGCATTCCATACATTTTCCAATTTCAGTTTGAGAGTGACTTGTCTGGCCTTGTATATGCTGTTAACCATATACTAAAGAGAGGAGTTATCTTCAAAATCTATCTGCAAGGGAATTATTTGACAAAGTTAATTGAAAGGATGAAAACTTGTTGTACAACTTGCTTAATTTGATGGTGTGCCAACGTGGCACCAATGAGTATTAGTATCACCGTCATGGAGAACTGACATTTATGTTGAGAAATCAAGGTGCACATACTTGGTTTCTGACACTCAATTTTGCTGAGTATGCCTGAGATGACCTGCTTTAATTTTTCGAGAAGCAAACTGTAACATTAAAGACATAAATGTAAGGTTAGCTGAAGAACTTTGCTCCTTGGGTTCTGCTAATGTTTGCAGATATTTTGAACAAAGGTTCAAAGTCATGATGTATTTCATCTACAACAATACAAACCCTCCCCTTGGTGACGTTATTGATTTCTTTTGGCAAAAAGAGCACCAAGCAAAAGGTGCTCCTCCTACTCGCATGCTGTTATGGACAAAAGATGCACCGAAGTTTGGAACAGACAGTAATGAGTCTGTCTTGTCTTTCATACAACAGTATGTGACATGTGCAATCCCAAAAGACGAAGGTGATAGGGACTTGAGACAGCAAGTTCTATGCTTTCAAAGTCATAGATGTGGGAAGTGCAGTTGTCGCATACACAGATGCAAAGGAAAATTTTACACAAGATGTCGATTTGATTCCTACGACCTGTCATTTCTCAAGAGAGAGTGAACAGCTTCATGAATGCATTCAGACATACGTTGACACGGATACCCCCAAAAAACACATCACCTGAGAAGAACAGAGGCCTCCAAGTATATTAATGAATACAACCAAATGTTTCTGAAGATGTGGAATGCAAATATCGATCTACAATTTGTTGCAGATAACTCCATCACTATTGCTGGGTACATCACTTAATATTTAACAAAATCAGAGAAGACAGAGATGAAGCAACTGTGAATGGAGATTTCTGCAGAAAAGACTCTATCCAAGAAATTGTACTGCTTCATATTGAAAATGTTTCCCCGTAGGGAGATGGGCTCCTATGAGTGTTGTGACTGGTTGAGCATGGCCACTTTTTTCTTAAAGTCAAAGGGAAATTGTTTGGGTAAGTCTAGGCCTTGCAAGCACACAAAATAGGGTGTTAAAGTCTTTCCCAGAAATGTAGTATCTAGCAGAGTTTGATCCAGATATTGTAAAGTCTTTTATGTTGGATATATTCTAGCCCAGAAAAATTCAACACATGGGCAACATGTGCCTAAATGAAGTCCTTTAACACTACAGATTCAAAAGGAATGTAACTGAAGACATAGAGAAAGGGAAATATGCAGTAGTTGGATGTAACAGTTGTTTGAGGAGAGATTGCAAAGGAACATAAATTAACAAGAGAAAACTGAGTTGCCAAACTGCAGACAGAACAGAGTTTTTCAATGTGGCTCTTCTGCAACTGTTCACACCTTGGTGTGCTGAATCCACAACTTGGGGACTACGACTGCTATGAAGACTCTTTCAATACTGTTAAAGACAGCATTCACTGTCCAGTCTTTTCAAATTATTGGCAAATGTTGAAAAATGAGATGGAATAGGAAGAGACCATTGCTGCTGAGGTAGATAAGGAGAGTTCACAATCCAGCCAAATTTCTGTACCACTGACTCAAGATACGCTTGGACAACCAGTTATTCAAAATTAAGCAACTATAGTCATGTGTGAGGTGGAGACTGCAATGCAAAAAGCAGGAGAGGAAATTATTGATTTCTAACATTTAGTAGCGCAACTGAATGATGAAGTAAAAGATTAAATAGAGCATGGATTTCTGCATGAGAAGGAAGAATTTGAATGGTCTTTGTTTTGGCCAATACAGAGGTCAAGCTGGCACTGGGAAATGTTTTCTAATTAAAGATCTCATCGCTTAACTACGGATGACTACAGCATCAAATTTATCATGTGTAGCAACAGCACCAACTGGATTGGCTACACACCGACTACTTATGCTACCTGTTGAACATGAAAATAAACTGGAATACCAGATGTTATGTGGAGAAGCTTGTCAGGAGGTGTCCAGAGTTTTGAAGAAACTAATGCTTTTAATCATCAATGAGGTGTGCATGATTTTCAACCTAATGCTTGCCTTCGTACACTTATGAATGCAGCAGATTTTAAGAACTGAGTATGATGTACTATTCGAGGAAAACATTTAATTGTCTTTGGTGACCTACTGCAACTTACCCCCATCAAAGGACAACCTTTTTTCAAGATACTTCTTCATAATCAAACAAGAAATACTTTCAGAAGTATTGGCAATGTAAATGTAAACTTTGAATACAAGGAACCAGTGAAAAATATGTGTCAGGCATCCAATGTGGAATATGGAGAAATCCTAAAGGACATAAGAGTAGGAGTTCTGACAAAAGAGGGGAAACATGCTTTGGGAAGTCGACTTACCAAGAAACTATTTTCATCTAACAATAAAACAGCAGAACAAATATACATTGTTGTTGAAAAAGACAAATCCATCGTCTGCTTAATGCCTGCACTTGAAGAGTGCTCCAACTTCAACAAACAATTACTGGAACTGGAGAAAGTAGATATTTTGGAAATTACAGCTATCAATACAATGGAGAAACAATACTACTAACCAAGCAAATATAAGCAAAATTGTATTCTTTGGAGAAGTCTGTGTCAAGGACTGCAGGATTAGAAAAATGTTTATCTGTGTGTAAAAAGTGTCCAGCAATTTTGTGGCATAATTTAAATGTGGAGGAAGGGTTAGTAAACGGTGCCATGGGCAAAGTTATTGATTTCATTCATTTTCTAAATAGCGATGAGGTTGACTACATAGCCATAAAATTTGATCCGATTGTGGCCACTGTATTGTATGTTTTTTGCTTGAGAAGGAGTAATATGTGCGGCAGAAACAGTTTCAATTGTCTCTAGCATATGCTGTAACTATCCATAGATCTCAAGGTTTAAGTGTATTAATATTGGAAGTACAGTATTTAAATAAGGTATGCCATTAGTAGCATTATCCTGTGTGAGAACATTCTCCGGTTTGTTCTTAGTTGATTTTGATGATAAAAAAGTTAGTGCTGATGCAAGCTGTGCACGAAAGTACAATCATTTAAGAAGTCTATATGCTCCTCATTTAGACCTGTATCATATTTATGGGACACGCCTAATCTGTCTGAAATGGAAGCTTACAAAACAGTCGAAGGATGTGCAAGAAAAAAAGGAAACAAGGAGAAGCTAGAAGGTGTTAAGAAGAAAAAGTGGGAAATGAGGGAGATATTGTAGGATACCAGTTGGAAAACACTTCAGGTGTTAACTGCTATGCGAATGTTGTTCTCAATGTACTGTTTCATTTACCATATCTTATAAATCAAATTCAGCAATACTCAGAAAAGATGTTGTGTTCTGCACTGTATCATTTGCTCCAATGTTTATTGAATGACAGAACTGTAATATATCCTTCTACAGGCACGAGAAACATTGTAGATATTTGTAGTGAGTCACTAATGTTTCCTCTCAATACTTCACAAGATACAAAATAATGTATAATGGTCATCCTTGAATTTTAGAAGAAGAAGTAGAGATTGATGACTTATTTGGAATGAGTTACGAATGAAACCATGACTGGGAAGACTGCTCTTTCACATCGACCATTGAAATAAATTCTGACCAATTTCTCTACTTAGCATTACCAGATTTTAAAACTGTACCTTTTGATAGACTGATCAAAAAGGCCAGCCAAAATATGACCTGCCCAAGTTGTAGATCAGATTGTATGTCTACATTGCAGATACAGATAACTGGAAAATACATTATAATAATGCTACAATGATGCAGAGGAGATGGATCTAAACTGGAAATGGAAATGGAAATTACTAACTTCAAAGCAGGACAAATTTCAATTTCTGGAAGATTGCACACTAAAGTGGCTATCATCTTTCATGAAGGACTTCGTATAACTTCAAGACACTACACTAAGTATTTAAGAAGTGTAAATGGATGGACAGAATGACACCAGGCTAACATTGAAACAAAAAAACTGTTTTTCAAACTTCCAAATTCATACCTCTTCTTTCTTCAACCAAAGTCCTAAGGAGGTTTGCTGTTTAAAAAGTGTTATGCAGTGTTTGTTCTTCATAGATCATCAGTATTTAATGTATTATTTGGCCTACCAAGGGTGATATCTTCAAAACAGTCTCCAAAATTCAAATTTGATTTATATCTATTTCAAGCAATAGACTTTTTGCAAGCTGATAACATTTTTGTTAGTCTCCTGAGGCAAAATAGCCGGGAGTGCTCGTTTTTAATTATTTTTGTGTCATTTGTGATCTAATACTTGTGCTTTTAACTCACCTGACTCACACTGCTATTCTCAATTTGGAGGGCGCCGTGCAGCGGATCAAACGCTCACGTGACCCCCTCCCCTCGGCCTGTTCCACGCTCGGCCACGCCCACTTTGAGGCCACGCCCCCTTCCCGCCCTTTATAAGCGCTGAGACGCTAGCGCTGGGGTGTTTGTTAGTCTCCTGAGGTAAAATAGCCGGGAGTGCTCGTTTTTAATTATTTTTGTGTCATTTGTGATCTAATACTTGTGCTTTTAACTCACCTGACTCCCACTGCTATTCTCAATTTGGAGGGCGCCGTGCAGCGGATCAAACGCTCACGTGACCCCCTCCCCTCGGCCTGTTCCACGCTCGGCCACGCCCACTTTGAGGCCACGCCCCCTTCCCGCCCTTTATAAGCGCTGAGACGCTAGCGCTGGGGTGTTTGTTAGTCTCCTGAGGCAAAATAGCCGGGAGTGCTCGTTTTTAATTATTTTTGTGTCATTTGTGATCTAATACTTGTGCTTTTAACTCACCTGACTCCCACTGCTATTCTCAATTTGGAGGGCGCCGTGCAGCGGATCAAACGCTCACGTGACCCCCTCCCCTCGGCCTGTTCCACGCTCGGCCACGCCCACTTTGAGGCCACGCCCCCTTCCCGCCCTTTATAAGCGCTGAGACGCTAGCGCTGGGGTGTTTGTTAGTCTCCTGAGGCAAAATAGCCGGGAGTGCTCGTTTTTAATTATTTTTGTGTCATTTGTGATCTAATACTTGTGCTTTTAACTCACCTGACTCCCACTGCTATTCTCAATTTGGAGGGTGCCGTGCAGCGGATCAAACGCTCACGTGACCCCCTCCCCTCGGCCTGTTCCACGCTCGGCCACGCCCACTTTGAGGCTACGCCCCCTTCCCGCCCTCAAATCCCCTTTATCAAATGTGCTATCCTAGGGAGCGCAGCGGACGTGTGCAGCGGGCGCGCCGTTTGCGCGCCGGAGGCGCGCCTAAGGCAAGCCCGTCTGTGCCCGTCCGCGGCCGGACGGGGCCTGGGGCACGACCCCTTGCCCAACATACCCTGTATTCATCCAAGCAGCTTACCACCCTCCAAGGAGACTGGCCTCTTCCAGAAACTATACTAAGGCACATTGCTTCCTTAGGTCTTGCCCATTCCCCCACCTCTAGGCCACTTTCCGTCCGTTCGATCCCTCCACCACGGAACCCGCCCCTGCCTGACCCTCCCTCCTCGCCTCCACCGCTATCTATTCTTTTACTTAATACAAGGTCAGCGGTCAAGCACCATCATGAGTTGTTTACCCTGCTTGACACTGAGAAGCCTGACCTGTTGCTATTAACCGAAACCTGGTTCTGTGACTCCTCCCTTCCTGTTCTCCTGGCTACTCTCTCCCCTTCCTACGTTGCCCTACGCGCCGATCGTCCGGCGGGCAGGGCCGGCGGCGGCGTGGCGCTTATCACCCGTTCAGAATTACATTTTCAATTTCTTTCCTATTCTCCCATTGTCCCTACTGAATTCCTTGTGGCCCGTTCCTTATCCTTTTCTCCCCCCATCACTTGTCTCCTTATGTACCGTCCCCCCCAGTCTTCTCCTTTATTCTTGCCGGCATTCCAAGACCTGTTGGCCAATTTGGTGGTCAACTACGCCTCGGTCTTGGTGCTAGGCGACTTCAATTATTGGCCTTCGGACCCCTTTGAGTGCACCGCTTCCAAAGAGTTCACCGAATCTCTTTCCTCTTTGAACTTTGTCCCGCACATAACTGTCCCCACCCATTCCCACGGCCACTTGCTGGACCAGGTCTGGTCCCTCAACCTTCAATTATCCCCGGTGATGGTATCCCCCTGCTGTTGGTCTGACCACGCTCTTATTTCTTTTTCTATCTCTCACCACTCTGTACCTAAAGTTCCACATGCCAGAAACACCTGGGCGCGGAACTGGAACAGAGTTGACCTTCCTTCTTTGTCTTCCCTGCTCCGTAATTCCACCCCGTCTCTCTCCGGTCTCTCCTCCCATTCTCAAGCCACTGCCATGAACACCTGGCTGACCACAGGCTGTAACTCTGTGGCCCCCTTGCGTCGTATCTCCATCCGACGACAAAAGGACTCCAACAGGTGGTTTAACGACCACCTAAAAGAGTTAAAACTATCGGCCCGACAGGCGGAGAGACAGTGGAGAAGAAACTATTCCCCCGCAGCAAAAACCCTCTATCTCAAATCACTTGCTACTTACAAAATTGCTATTCTCTCTGCTAAAACTACCTATTTTTCCTTAAAAATAGAGGCAGCGCAAAATAAATCCAGAGAAATATTCAGCATAGTTAACAACTTGGCTTACTCTGACAGAGCTTCTTCGCAAATCCTTCCATCTCAATCATTATGCGATCAGCTCAATACCTACTTTGCAGACAAAATCATTACCATCAAGGCTAACATCCCCCCCCCTTCACCTTCTTTTGTGGACCCCTCTTCTCCCACCGTCCTCAATCGCCTCACCTCTATTCCTCCCCTCACTGAGGCCTCATTCCGCGAGATACTCCCCAAAGTCAAGTCGGGCTCTCCGGCAGACACTTGTCCAGCTCGTATCTTGCAACATATTTACGCCTCTTGCCCTGAAGCCCCCATCACCTTTCTCAACAACTCACTCGCTCAGGGAGTTGTGACCCCGGCACTCAAAACAGCCTTCATAGTGCCCATCCTGAAAAAACCCGGCACTGACCCTACCATCTCAGCCAACTACCGCCCTATCTCCCTGCTGCCCTACCTGGGCAAGGTGCTGGAACGCCATGCCACCGCGGTCCTCAGCGCCCACGTAGAGGCCAACGGTGGTTTGGCTTCCCGCCAGGCCGGCTTCCGCCCCAGACACTCGACTGAATCAGTCGTGGTGTCGGTCCTGGACACCCTCAGGACGGGCATGGACAACAATAAACACCAGGCGCTGGTGCTTCTCGATCTCTCCGCCGCCTTTGACACGGTTGACCATACCATCTTATTGTCCCGTGTCGGGGCGGCGGGAATCGAGGGTTCAGCCCTGATCTGGCTGTCCTCATTCCTGAGGGACCGCACCCAGGCGGTTCGGTTGGGTGACTTCACGTCCACTCCTATCCCTGTCACTTGTGGTGTCCCCCAGGGATCTTCTCTTTCCCCCTTGTTGTTTAACCTTTACATCTCCCCCCTTATCTTTGCTCTTCAGCAGCTGGAGGTCACCGTGTACAACTACGCGGATGACCTCCAGCTCATCTTCGATCTGGCTTCTTCCCCTTCTTCTGTCTCTAATTTTCAGTCGACTATGACCTTCATCAGGGACTGGATGAACCACAACCAGCTGAAACTGAACCCGGATAAAACCGAGCTGGTTCTCACCGGTGGTTCGTCCAGTCCCTGGAATTCTCATTTCTGGCCCCTCTCTCTAGGTCCCTCTCCCTCTCCGTCACCTACAGTTAAAACATTGGGGGTTAAAATCAACAACCAGCTCACCCTCCACTCTCAAATCAGCACCGTTGTATCTTCCTGCTTTCTCACCCTTCGCACTATCCGCTCTGTTTCCCGTTTTTTTTCCCCACAGGCACTTAAGTTGATCATGGCTGCACTGGTGATCTCGAGGCTAGATTACGCTAATGCCATCTACAACGGCATCCCATTATATAGCCTGCGGAGACTCCAGTTGGTTCAGAACCAGGCGGCCCGCCTGGTCTATGGTCTCCCACGGTACCACCATTCCTCACCCCTCCTCAAAGAGCTTCACTGGCTCCCGGTTAAAGAACGTTCCCTGTTTAAGACCGGGTGTATGGTCTTTCAGGCCCGACAAGGCACTGCCCCTGCCTTCATTGCCTCATTACTAAAGGAATACGTCCCCTCTAGAGAGCTTCGTTCTTCCTCCAAATCCCTCCTCCTAACCCCACGTTTTAAACGTAAAAAATGGGGCGGAACCAACTTTGCCACTCTTGCCCCCACTTTTTGGAATTCCCTCCCCGATCATCTCTGCTATTCTACCCATTATCTTTCGTTCCGCAAGGATTTAAAAACCTTTCTCTTCAAACAAGCCTTCCCTGTATAATGCCCCTCTCTACCCAAGACTGGTCTTTTTTTCTTCAGGTGTCAAACGAACCACTAGCGCCAAGAAACCGTATGGTATACGCTGCGCTCTACAAATGTTTTAAATTAGAAATTTTATCTTTTTCTGATATCTTTCTTTAGAGTAGCTCAGTAGCAGTAGTTGAAATATTGTATTGCTTAGTTGTAGTGAGTGCAATGCATAGTGTCACTTATTTATAGTGCCATACTGTGCAGTTATGGGCAGACCCCCCAGGATATAGCGGCATGGATTAGCAAATTTAGCGGCACAAATATGTAATTTTAGCCGCACAAATATGGAAATTTAGCGGCATTTTGCAGCACTTTATTTTGCAATTTATGCCTCCGGAGCCCGCCGCACACTGGGCACGCGGGGGGCCCCTCCTGGCATTCCTTTTTTTTTTTTCATTGTTGGTTGGGCCCGCCGTGTGCCCAGTGTGTTGCGGGTTCTGAGGGCATAAATTGCAAAATAAAGTGCAGCAAAATACCACTAAATGTCAGTGTGTACTTCCCTTTTCCCCTCCCTATTGTACTATAGACGTAGTCGCTTATGAGGTTCTTTTGTAGTATGGGTCAGGCAGTCACACATTTTGTAAATGTGCAACTCTATGGAGGTTTTTCATATTCTGCATGGATGTTCTGCCCTATGGAAATGAAGGAATTCATAATGTGAGTGTAGGCAGAAACAGTCTACAGGGAGGCACCGATTGTGTATCACATGTGAAGAAGCAACTAAAGTTGATGCCACACAAGGGTGTTTTGTTTAGAATAGAAGTTTCTAGTAGGCAGATATTATAACAGGCTAGAAAACAGAGAAGTCAGTCATGGGATGAACTACGGACATACCTTTTACTGGTATCTGTAGCATAAAATGGCCCTGTTTTTGGCAGAAGACAGCCAGCTTGGTGCCTTTATTGTGGGAGTGTGTTTAAGGAGATTCTATATGATTATGGTGCCCGAGTTTAAGATCTTGTACAATGAGGTGAAGGAATACTGATGAAAGCCTACAAGTAGGTTATTGCAGTAGTCAAGAATTGAGACAAAGCCTCAAACAATGTCAGAATTGCAATCCACCTGGTTTAAAGGCCACCAGCAAAGCCATACCTGCAATCTTTCACCGGAAATGGAGAAGTACCGATTTTGCGGGTACTTTTTTTTTAAAAAATCGCGCATTTTAAAAAAGTGCCGATTTAGCTGCACTTTTGTCAAATTTGCGGCATTTTAACAAAAGTGCTGATTTCGCGGCAAACCGCAAAATCGTGAAATCCTGGAGGGTCTGTATGGGGCTTTTTTCTACAATCTGAAAGATTATTTTTTCCCGCTGTTCAAGGATTAAGCTTCATGCAGTACATTGTTTACAATGTACAAGTATGAAAGCTGAGAACAGCAAAAAAGGGAAAATTATGTTTTTAAATTAAATGTGTTTTTGTTTTACAATGATGTACCTGTGTGATATTTTATTATTAATATGAGCATTTCTATTGCAAAAACTTAAACTTTGCTATCCAAATTTATAACCTATAATAATAACATATTTAAATGTTCTCTCTTTTACGACAGATCAATGGAACAATTTATTGCAGCAATGTAGGTGACTGATTACATCTTTCCCCTTTATAATATATCTGATAAGACAGGAAGGCAGACATTTACACATACATTGACAAACTCAAGCAGACACTGATACAGATACTGACACATCCATGCACACACTGATGGTATACATCGGTATACCCAACCTCACACTTATGTATATACTGACACACCCACGGAAAGTGAAATATAGACCTGCCCACCCAGTCACCCTAATGCATACACTCACACAGTCAGGTACACATTAAGGGCCTCATTACGATGTATGTTGGATTGTTTGGGCACGGGACTGTCCGACAAGGAGTCCAGGGTCCCAACAGCCCAAATAGGATATGACCGCCATTGAGGCAGTCGGAAACATCCCTGTTTTTATTGCGGCTTGTGCTGTGGCCCGAAATAGGGCCACAGCACAAGCCGCAATAGAAAAAGGGATATTTACAAACATCCCTCCTAGGGGCACCTAAAGTACCTTTCCGTCTGCCTTTACATTGCTTTCTGACCACCATGTACAGGCAGAGGGAAAGGGACATCAATAACCCTAGGGCGGTGCTAGGCATTACGCTCCTTGAGCCTGTCGGAGGCATCTGTCAGTCCTTCTGCCTGCTGTGCTGCGACTGACCTCAATATTATGTGGCAGTCAGACTGTAGCCTCAGATGTCAGGTGGACCTCGTGGCAATCTGCCCAACATCATAATTGGGCCCTAAATCATACATTAAGACACATAGGCACACACTGATGCATAGAGTAATGCAAGCAGGTATACACTGTTGTATACATTGAAACACCCAGGCATACCCTTGTATACCCTGCTGCACACTCATACATATACTAAAGCACCCACACACACTGATACAGTTACCAAGTCACTTATTCACTCACTGATACAAACATGCAGACATCCAGGACACACTCATTCATGTAATGACACAGCGAAGAAATTACACTGATGCATTCACTGAATCACTCACTCATATATACAGTCAGACACCACAAGACACACTCACAGATATATTGATACAACAAATACACATTGATACATTCATTGACATACTCAAACACTCACACATACATAGACTCAGACACCCTAGGATGCACTCACACATATACTGACAGACCGAAGCAAACAGACTGATACATTCACTGAGTCACTTAGACACTCACTCATACATACACTCAGATACCCTGGGACACACTGATACATATATTGGCACACCCAAGCACATACTAATATTCACAATTTCATTGATACACACAATCAAACACCTAAGGACACATAGATATATAGACTGACACACCAAGGCCCACACTGATGCATTCACTGTCTACTCAGACACTTAGTCACTTAGTCACACATACAGTCAGACGCCCAGTGACTCACTTATACGTAAACGGACACACCCATGCACGTACTGATGCATTCACTGACTCATTTACTCACACACTCACTCATACATACATGGAGGTTTTTTCGTTTTAACTTAAACAGCTACCCCGAATGAAGGGCAAGACAAAAGGGCCCGAAATACATTGGGATTATTGTTAACTTGAGCTGCTAAATATGAATTGCATTGCCCACGTGAAGTGGTAAGAGGCCTGCATTGGCAAAACTGCTTTATTCGAATAAATTGGGACTATGAACAGCCTGACTGTGATCTACCATAAAAAACGTAAGAAATTTGGAAAATATGGAATAAACAATGTGAGACATGAGAAGTCTGTTATCATGTCTGTTCGTAGCTGTGCGATTGGAATGCAGCATCGTATTGTTGCAACTATTTTTGAGAAATACACACGTGTTTCGAGGCGAGGCACGGATCCAATCTGCACGCAAGTCAGAAGAAAATACATAAATCTTGAGAAATCTGATAATTGTAGGTGTGCACCTGCTACTTCACTTTTGTATGTAGAGTTATTCATACACCTATCACCATATAGACAAAAATTAGAAGACAAATTAAGAGTCATACAAAGGTCTTTTTTTGATTCAATGATGATTCTAACAAGAACCATTTTTTTCTGAAAGCTTTTTATTTGTTTGCTGTTACTTTCTCTACTTCAAAAAGTATTAAGTGAACTCTAGTGAAAAACTAAATGCAGAAACTTTTCATTTCCAAAGCATAATGGTGCTGTACAACAGTCACTTGTAAATAATATGTGAAAAAAACTAACAACAATGCTCCTTTACCTGTATGAAAAAAATCTGTGACATCCTTCCCTTTCGCTACCACAAGCCTGTGGCAGTTTGCACAGTAGGTAACCCTGCCTCCCAAGTCACTGCAGGTGACTACGTTTGTGAGCTCTGCAGAAGTGGCACGGGCAGTTAATGGTGATCCAGTTGCAGCATCTGACCTCCTTCCTTCCCTCTCTCTGATCACATATACCTGCTCATGGATTGTGCAGATATGTTTCCACATACTTGATGTTCTGTGGCTATATTTTTTAGCTTTGCCACCACATAATTTCATTTTGGTCGAGATTGCATTTTACAAACCTTGCGGACACTTTTTTTTCACCACTAGGTATGGTGAAAAATGTCAACACCTCACTCTCCTTTCGCAATGTTGAACCCAGTTCTTCATGTTCTTCTACGTGTAGAATTACCACAAGTTCTGTGGTTATAGATGCAGCACTCTCTTCAGCCATTGTGAAAACCAATGTTTCTGGAAGATATCCAAAAAGATGCTTCTCCCACAACAGCTAGAGAAAAAATTACTTTTATATGGAGTTGCCCTAATCAACATTAGGTGTGGTTCAATATTAACCTGAGCTCTTTTCTGGGCTAATTCGCCACTCAGGCACTCTCATTCAGCGGAACTAGCGCTGTTTAGGGATACTGTTGTGCTCACGATCGCCATCGCAGCAGAAGCGAGGCCACGCCCACCGGACAGGCCACGCCCACAATCCCCGCCAATAAAACCAGCGCTGACTAAAAGCGCGCCCACTTAGAAACTGCACCTCTGAGGCGGAAGCCGGAGGACACACTCGCTATTTTAAAAATGTTGTTTATGTTGTCTTGCATCTTTTAAAACTTTCTACCCTAACCAGAGCTCTCTTCTGGGCTAATTCGCCACTCAAGCACTCTCATTCAGCGGAACTAGCGCTGTTTAGGGATACTGTTGTGCTCACGATCGCCATCGCAGCAGAAGCGAGGCCACGCCCACCGGACAGGCCACGCCCACAATCCCCGCCAATAAAACCAGCGCTGACTAAAAGCGCGCCCACTTAGAAACTGCACCTCTGAGGCGGAAGCCGGAGGACACACTCGCTATTTTAAAAATTTTGTTTATGTTGTCTTGCATCTTTTAAAACTTTCTACCCTAACCAGAGCTCTCTTCTGGGCTAATTCGCCACTCAGGCACTCTCGTTCAGCGGAACTAGCGCTGTTTAGGGATACTGTTGTGCTCACGATCGCCATCGCAGCAGAAGCGAGGCCACACCCACCGGACAGGCCATGCCCACAATCCCTCTCCCCAAATGTGCCTTCCACGCAAGCGCAGCAGACGAGCGCAGCGGGAGCGCCGTATTGGCGCCGAAGGCGCGCCAAAGGCAAGCCCGTCTGGGCACGTCCGGGCCCAGACGGACCCAGGCCCAGAGACTCTGTCGGATATCCCGTATGACCGCGTGGTGTATACTGGAGACATGCTCCGCGCACTCCAGCCGAAGACTATCTTGGCCTGCTACCACACGCACACCGAAGGTAAACCCTTCTTTAACTGTAGGCGCTGCACTCCGACTCCCATTAGCCCAACAAAACCCGGACTCAAGATTGGACTTCTGAATTGCCGCTCCCTTCCAAAACATGCGCTCGAAACTAATCTGCTAATCCAAGATCATGACTTTGATCTGCTCTTTCTCACGGAAACGTGGCTATCAGACAGCACCGACTCGGACATTGTCACGGCCCTTCCTCCAGGGTACCTCTGTCAAGCTCTACACAGACCCAAAGGGAGGGGAGGGGGGGTAGCCATAATCTTTAAGGATCAACTTATTTGTAGAACTTCCAACGCCCATATCGAGGACTGCGAAAGCTGCCAATTTTCCATTCAATCCTCCCCAGCTCATTCCCTGTCAGGACTATTGATCTACCGCCCACCGGGTACCCCTGGGAAATTCCTTAATGCCGTTACTGAATCAGTCTCACAATTAGCATTTTCCGCCTCCAACTTTCTCATCCTAGGCGACCTGAACTTACACTTCAACGACCCCACGGACCGGATAGCCGCCGACCTCCTTCAAGACCTATCGTCACTCAACATCCGACTAGTTAATAATGAGCCCACCCATGAGAAAGGACACCTACTGGATCCGGTCCTCACTAATGTGACAACCATCACCACCAGGCCACCTGTGACCCTTCCATGGACGGACCACTCTCTTGTCCCTATCTCCTGGGAAATACCCACCATGAACCCTCAAACCACTAAAACTCAGGTCACTGATAGACGGTGGCACAAACTCGCATCTGGCGAATGGGCCGCCGCCCTTGCAGACTCCTCCCCTGAGCTCTCCACCGATCCTGCCACAGCCGATAAGCAGTTTAACGAATGGATCACCTCTTCTCTGGATGCACTCATCCCCAAAACTTCCTCCCTCAAACATCCTAAAAGAGTATCCTCGGCTCCATGGTATACTCCTGAGCTTAAAGCCCTGCGCCAAGAGTGCAAGAGAACGGAACGCTCCTGGAGGAAAGACAAATCGGAAATAAACAAAGATGTTTATTCTACCTCTCTCTCAAATTACAAAACTGCCATTCGAAAAACTAAAAGCGCTTTCTTCCAGGAAAGAATAGAAAAAGCAGTATGCTCCAGCAAGGAATCCTACGCCATCTTAAAAGATCTTCTGAAAACCCCAGTACATGGACCGAGACACCACACAGACCCCAAAGCTGACCAGATAAAATGGCAACAACTGGCGGACTTTTTTCATGAAAAAATTCGAAAAATTCTCGATTCAATTCCCTCCTTGACTCTGTGTGAAGAAAACGACCTCCCGCACCCCCCTACAACCAGTTGTCTCTCCTCCTGGGGTCAAGTTACGACCGAAGAAGTGGGAAACACGCTAAAATCCATAAAAAGCGGCTCTCCCAGGGATTCCGCCCCGCTTCGAATCCTTAAGGAGGTAGCCCCCACGATTATTCCCCCCTTGACTCATCTGATCAACACCTCACTTCAACAGGGAGTTGTACCCCCGAGCTGGAAGGCGGCAGTCGTGAAAGCTCTGCTAAAGAAACCCTCCCTCGATCCCGGAAACTTGGCTAACTATAGGCCCATTTCCCTACTCCCAGGAATCAGCAAGATTGCTGAAAAACTGGTTAATAAAAAACTCTCCCAGTTCCTGGAGGCCAACAACATACTAAAAAATTCCCAGACGGGCTTTCGTCCAGGGCAGGGCACGGACATCGCCCTCCTAGCAGCGGTAGAGGAGGCCAGAGCACTATTGGACGGAGGAGGATCAGTGGCAGTGATCCTCCTCGACCTAAGTGCGGCCTTTGATACCGTCAACCACCAACTCCTCATTAAAAGACTCAAGGGAGCTGGCGTAGAGGGCTCTGCCCTAGCCTGGCTTTCATCTTTCCTGGCTCAACGGACCTACCAGATCTGGGAGAATAACGCCTGCTCCTCCGAAATTCCCCTCCAATGTGGCATGCCCCAGGGCTCCTCCCTGAGCCCCACATTATTTAATATCTATATGTCCACATTGGAGGAGGTCATCATCCCATTCGGAGTGAGCGTCGTCAGTTACGCTGATGATACACAATTAGTTGTATCACTATCTCACCCCAGACAACAACCAGCAGACTTATATAACTGTCTGTCGCAGGTCCAATGCTGGATGAACACCTCAGCCCTAAAATTAAATGGTTCGAAAACGGAGGTTCTGCTCTTCGGCCCGAAAGGACTCACACTCTCCTCGAATATCTGGCCAGCTTGTCTGGGCCCTCCCCCTCAACCTAAAGAAGAAGTAAAAAGTCTGGGTGTGTGGCTCGACACAGACCTCTCGTTCACCGTGCAGGCAAAGAAAGTAGCCGGGACTTGTTTCGGGCTCCTGAAATCATTAAGGAAAGTTCTGCCCCTCTTGCCCACCAACTCCCAAAGGCTGCTAATTCAAGGCCTAATACTTTCGAGGCTTGATTACAGCAATGTGATCTATCTGGGCGCCCCCGAAGCGACGCTGAACAAGCTCCAGAGAATCCAGAACACTGCGGCCCGGATTCTCACAAAGACCCCTGCCAGAGCTTCGGCCAAACCGGCCCTTAAACTCCTCCACTGGCTTCCCATAAGGGAGCGGGTCAAATTCAAGGCCCTGTGTCTAGCTCACAAATTACTACAAAATCAAGGCCCCCCTGTTCTTAGGAAACTCATCACATCCTACAAATCCTTAAGAACCCTCCGATCGGACACGGAACACTTCATCACTATCCCCAGATTCAAGAAAGCCCGGTCAGGAGGAAGACGTTTCTCAGTCCATACTGCACGACTCTGGAACTCACTCCCCCGCGACCTGCGACTCAAACCACAATATCTCCGCTTCAGGAAGCTGCTCAAAACTCACCTTTTTCCTCAGTGAATCTGGCATGTCCTTAACCCTGATCTTCTTTGCCCCCCTCCCCTTCCTCTTCTTCTCCCTTGTTCCTCCCAACTTAGGAGATAGGATCTTTTAGCGCTGGGATACCTCCGGGTGACTACGCGCTCTACAAAATAAATAATAATAATAATAATAATAATGAAATGGCATAATCCTCTTTAGTAATTCAGTGGAACCGCAGATCCAGAGCCGCAGATTCACAGGTCTACTAAAACCGTAAAAACACTTATTTATTAGAAACTGTGGGGCAGATTTACAAGGAAATTATGCATCTGCATAGATGTGTCAGTTTCCTTGCGCCAGTGACAAATGTCCTTTCGCCACCTTGGATGCGCTGTATTTACAATACAGTACTCCATGGCGCAAGGATTAACAGATGCGTCAGAAATACTGACACATCTGTTGGCACAAAAGTGACGCATTGCTGGAGTTGCTCATGAAAGTGACGCAACTCCAGGAATGTGACACACAGACACACAGATAGGTGAGTCCCATACCAAAAGCCATGCGTCATTCCTTACACCTGGCCTGAGCAGGTTTAGGGATTTTGACGCAGTGAATGCATAGAGTGACGCAGTGAAAAGTTGTAAATTTCACTGCGTAAGTTCTACATGGCTTTTGCGTGGACATGCCTAGCCTCCATATATTTTTATACCTGGTACAGGTATAATGTGATATAGGGCTTTACAACGTCACGCATCTCCTAGATGCGTCATGTTATAAATGGGCTGCATTGTTTGCGCTGCCATTGCGTCAAAAAAAGGGACGCGATGACGGTTCAAGGATGCTCAAGTAGCTTGTAAATCTGCTCCTAAATATTCAGGAAGAGTTCCCAGCTTCCAAATATGTCCAGCCTTATGCTATATTTACAAAGAGCGACTACTATATACATTAGAAAAAAATTCATTTGATAAAAACGCAGATCGGAACAGTGGATTTGCTCCAATCACATGATTAGAATAAAAGCCATAGTGTTTCGCCCATCTATGTTTGCAGTGCCTCTCAGTTTATTTGCAAATTTGATTGCACATGGTTGCTACAACCCACTCATATAATTATGGCACTGCTGCAGTCTAGGGCTGCCTTGTATCAAGCCACCATTCAGCCGGATGCTTCAGGTATCATGTTCCCCATCACAGCAGTGCCTCACCACATTAAAAAAACACTACATCGTATCTGAGTAACAGAGGCGGTGGGTGGGAGCTTTGCTTTTCCTGGTTGCGCTGCTCGCCACTAGAGTATCCCTCTGGTCTACATGGCGTAGCGCAACTCGGCCTCAGTGACAGTGCTGGTGATTTAGTTAGGAGGTGACTTGCACCAGGGAGGATGGCTTTTACCAAGTTCTGCCGGACCCTCAAGAAGACATTGCTGTGACCCAAACAGGGTTCGGAATCTGATGAACAACTTTTCATTGTGAGCGATCTCTTTACATGCAAAGCTCAGTCTGACAAACTGTGTCATGGACTAGCTCACTCACCATAACTTCTACAGCCGAGAACATCTGCCTGGTCTGCCCCTGGTCAAGGTGCTGAGGTCTCCGGCCATAATATGAGTGTGTGAGTGCCACCCAGGGGGATAAATATTGCTCTGAGCTGCTTTGCTAGTCTGATGGTGATTAAGTTCACCCATCCAACCACCAGCCTGCCATAGACAGTAGCACCTACTTTGTGTTGACGTGAGAGAGTCTGTCACAACCGGATGGAGTTAGTGACCGAAGTGGGGATTTCTACAGTTCACCATGAAAAGGCCTTCCCCAGCCAGTATGTGCTCATAACCTACAGCGGAATCAGGTAAGTCTCAGAGACACTACGTGGACATCCCTGTTTCTACAATTGTTAGTCACTAGACTCCCAAGCCTCCATTTCATACTCATTCCAATCCATGCAGCGTATTAAATGAAAAGGGACTGCTTCACTGATTATACAGCAAAAGGTACATCCCAGAAAGCAATGCAAAGCAGTTGAATGTTAAAATCAGGTTGCCGCCGACAAAGTTTATGAATTCAAGGAAGCAATTGTCATTGTATGATAAAATGTTAAGCTACATTCCCTAAGCACTAGTTTCCTAGTAAATTTGCCACTCTGTCCATCATGATATTGTACCTGTTAGCCTGTGGTTCTATCCAGTATGATTAAGAATATTTGTGTTATTGTGGCACCAGAAAATTGCAGTTTATCTTGCTGTTCATTTTAGTTTCATATTTCCTAGGGCATACTAATTGTGGGCCAAACTTCTATTAAGTTTCTTAACTCCCAGAACTCTAAACAGGAGTATTGACCGAGCTGTTCTATAAACCTTCGAGCTTAAATGTTAGTGGCAGGATGTAGTGTCCCAGCATAAAACCTGCAGCAATGCTAAAGCACGTACCCTTGCAATTACATCAGAGGTCAATTCTGCTCTGGCACGTGCAAACATGTCTGTACTCGCACCATTGTTCCCACTTGCTCTGGCACTGATCAGTAAACTCACTCGCACCAGCACTCATAAAGCCACTGGTATACTTACACCTGCAACCTCACTGCCACATGCACCAGTAACATTCCTCAAAAATGCAATGAAAGTTGCAATGTAATTTCATTTGAACCTTACTCACACGGCTGGAACCTGCACCAGTAAGCTCACTCTCACAGTGTCACTTGCACCAGCACCTCTACTGGCACTGTAAGTCGCACATGTACTTACAGTTGAGTTGGCAGCACTGACATCTGCTTTGGCACTAGCATTCACCCTCCACTCCTACTTGCACTCACAGCTATTCTGACACTTGCACAAGTTACATTTGGTCACTACTAGATGATTTGAATACATTTAATTGGTGGCTTCATGCAGCATCTCAGTCTCTTGCAGCTGCATACACTGCGGAGTAATGGAGGACAATGATTCCTAATCCTCAAAGAGCAGAAGTATCTCCAGGGAGACCGATAATGGATAGTGAACTTTTATACTTGTGGAGTATAAATTGGTGAGCAAAAGTAGTCATTTTATTCTGATTACGAAGTGGATGCATAAAGGAGAATAGAAAAATTGGGGCAGGTGTGTGTGTGTGTGTCTTAGCATGTGAGAAAGCAGGAGCATGGGGAATTTCTGATTCCACTGACTACCATTGTCTTACAATTTAATTTCAGAATAGCAAGGTTTGAGTAAAACCAGCCATGCCAAGTACCAAGCATCTGTCACTGTCTGAAGTCTTCACAAAGTTGAATTCAGCATCAGTGAGGCTGGCTCAGGCTTCATGCTGGGGCCTCTCTCACATTCCATTGTCCTTCCATTTCTGGTGCTTTGCAGTAGTGTTTTAATTTTCTTAGAGTTTCTCGTTGTTCTAATGGGTGTAATTTCTGATATTTATATGTTTCCCTCATCTTCATTGCTTAATTTTGCTCACAAGAAAGTGCCACTCATAGTCGTTGAATATCACTCATAATTACTTTGAAATTATGAAAATGTCACACATAAGCAATCTGAAACCTTGTCAGCTATGGGAGTCCACAGATTGCTGCAGCAATACCATTAGCCTGAGGCACTCCTAATTTATACCAGCAATGCACCTGAATAACTGAATGGGTAAGTGAAATAAAAGTGCCATTATTAATGTTTCCAATTTAGTCCAGTTGTAGCCACAGTAATGTAGTACAGAGAGTTAATGCACCTGCTGCAAATAATGTATACCTTACATAATATGTCTATAGCTCAATAAGTTACTTTTGTACCCAAAGAGTCAATCACACTTTCCATGTATGCACCTACACAGTTATACACACGCCACCTCACTAATTCATAGAGATACTAGCACATACTCTCTTATACAATCACTGACACAAGCACACACTCATCCATACGGCCACTCTCACAATCACTCTCACCTACAGGCACGTATATACTCAAACACACACATATACTGCCTTTCACATGTGCAGTTACTCACCCATATACCATTTAGACATCCATTCACTCACCGACACAGCCATCCGCACACTTACTCACCCATACAGTCCATAACAGACGTACTCACGAAACCATACACCCATGGATTCATCCACTCATACATCTATGCAGGGAGTCACACACCCCCTTACCCACCGACTCAGACAACTAATCAATAACCCATATAGACACTTATGTACCTACTCATCGACCCATGTAGCTACTTACACACCAACTGACAGACTGATACACACATTCACAGAGATTAGTCACTCACCCATACATTCATTAAGACACGTTTAATCACTCACTTATACAGTCAGTCACGTGCCCACTAAATCATCTATACAGACACTCATACACCCACTCATTCTTCAATACACCATGGCGTGTATATAACAGTCTTAATCTTTGTAGAAATACTTCGTCACTGGATGATTTCATCAATGATGTCATTTGAGATGTCAACAGTAATGTCATCAGTGATGTCACTGAGCATGTCATGAGTGATGTAATATGTGACGTCATCAGCAGTGCATTGCTGGGGCGCGAGTTATAGTTAGCTCAGCTAACTATAACGGCTGAATTTCTTTGGTTTTGTATAAGTGAAATGTCAGCCTAACTATAACGTTCCAGGAACCTGTGTTTTTTCAGTGAATATCTAAGGTTTTTTAAATGCTAATTTCTAACTATAACGTCCCTGAAACCTGTGTTTTTTTCAGTGTGTATATATATATATATATATATATATATATATACATATATATAGAGGAGAAATATTTTTATTTACACACTTAGAAAGAGGAAAACACATCAAAGGATTGGTTTTGTGCAGGAAGGTGTCCATTCGGTCACAAAAACAATTCTGCATTGGCGTTAGGCAGCACAGAGAGCACCAGTAAAGATAGAAAGCAGGAATGTGTCATGTTGGTAAATATGGTGCATTCCTGCTCTCTCCGTTTAACACAGCACAGCAAGTTGTCTTGCTGCATTGCACTGCGTCAAATATTGATATATCTGGCCCTATGTCTTTCATTTTATCTTGCCTGTGTAAAATGTTCAGGGGTTAAGGAAGTGCTAACATGAGCTAAGCTTTAGTTTTGAAAGCGATCCCTTACATGTCCAGTCCTGCTTGCTGCAGGTTTGTAATCTATTGTGTCACATAATTTAACATTCAGGGGCCTATTTATGTGTGGGGTTGCATCACACTTGTACCCCACAATGTGATGCATGTGTTACGCAAGCCCAAAATGCGATTTATGAAGCCACCCAAGGCCACCTTGCATGTCCCTGAGTGGCTTGATAAATCCAGAGTAACGCAAAGCAGTGCAATACAGCGCATCACATGGAAGTCACCTCTTGGGGATCAAGAACTCACTCCAGCAGAAACCAGCATGGATCAGGCAGGTCTAGTTTCAGGTCTAGGCAGGTCCAGTGCAAGATCAGTTGGGCAGTTTCACTGAGAACTCTGGTGCTTGCTGTGTCTCTATAGCTCAGAAAAAGAGGCCGGTCAGCTGAACCTTGGAGTCACTTCAGCTTGGGATGAAGGGTGCAAGTCTAGTCTTCCTTTTCAGACAGCAGGGTAGGTCCCAAGCAGCAGGACGATCCTCTGGCAGCCGGACAGTTCTTCTTCTGTAGTATCCACAGCTCCAGAAGTAAACTGAGAATTGAGTCTGGGAGTCTTATTTTCATACCTGGTACCCTCGATGAACTGAGAGAAGATTCTAGACTTTTTACCCTGTCTGAAGTGTTTGGAATTTTCTGCCTCCCTGCCCTGGACCCAGTCTGTATGGGGGCACAATAGGCTAGTGTGAAGTACTTTGTGTATAAGCTGGGCCAGTTACTTTGCAGTGCAAGTGTGGTAGGTGACAGCTCGGTCCCTATCAAGCCTGGATAGCCCACCCTGCCTACACCCAGACCCTCTATTCTGATACTGCCTTGGAGAAATACACAAAGGCCAACTGCTAACTACATCTAGTAATGTGACCCACGAACAGGCTGCAGACACAAAACGGTTAGGATAAGAAAATGCAAACTTCCAAAAAGTGGTATTTTCAGAATTGTGACTTAACATCCAACTTTACTATTATATGGGGGGAGGGAGCTTAAATTAAAACTCCTCAGACATCCAAAATAATATTCATATCTGCTACCAACCAAAAGTCACCACTTATTAAATGTAATAAGGTAACCCAAATGCTATCCTATGGGAGAGGTATGTCTCACAGTATTGAAATACACATTTGTGAGTTTTTCCTTACCAGAACATGTAAAACTTAAAAGTACATGTTCAACTTTTTAAATACACTGCACCCTGTCCTATGGGCTCAATAGGACCTACCCCAGGGGTCTGATATATATATATTAAAAAGGAAGGTTAAGGCCTAGCAAAAGGTTTATTTTGTCAGATCGAAATGGCAGTTTAAAACTGAACACACAGGCTGTGATGGCAGACTTCAGTCATGTTTCAGAAGGCTACTTAAGTGGTTGGTACATTAAGTGCTGCATACCCACTAGTAGCATTTACTTTACAGGCCCTTGGTACATGTAGTACCACTTTACTAAGGACTTACAAGTGAATTAAATGTGCCAATTGAGCGTAATCAATTTTACCATGTTTATGGTACTAAGCACAAGAACTTTAGCGCTTGTTAGATGTGGATAAGTGTGCAGAGTTCTAGGGCTAACAAAACCACATTCAGCAGAAAAGGAGTAGTGAAGGCAAAATATTTGGGGGGCAACCTGCCAAGGATATCAGGTCTAAGACCATCTCACACCAACTCATTAAACAAACATGGAGTTCAGGCATTGGGCAAACTTTGGTGATAAAGTGATTTTGTATACAAACTGGAATCAGTGTCCGTTTGAACCTAAGATCACAGCCAGCAAGTTTGTGCCCTCTTGATCTCAGAGTTCTGCCTGCACTGTACCAACAGATACAAAGGTTAATGAGATCCGCAGATTGAAATATGCTCTATCGAGCTAGTACTAGTGAGAGAAGTGAGTCTGTAGTGTTCTAGAATCACTCAAATAATCCTACCATAATATGACACAACACAACCTGATTTATTATGGCCTGTTGAGTGTAACGAAAATTAGATCTTAATATCTTGTGGCAGTAGCAATTCTATGACACCACACAGCCTGTTCCCTCCGAGGCAATGAGACAAATTAAAAATAGCCCATAATTCTTAACTTTCTAAAGAAATACACTGTGTATGTGAGGTATGAGAATTAACAAATTTTGTTGGCGAACGAAAGAAAAAAAGAATATTATGAAGAAAGCAATTTTTCCATTGCTGGTGCCTCTTGTTGCAATGAAGTGTGAAACAATATATATTATTGTACATTTGATACCATTTTCTTAGTTCATAAGATGAATTAAGGTGGGGACACTGACAGACGAACATTGTGACTGACATTGACATTGGGGATTGCCATTGGGAGTCTGACACTGTGCCACTGGTACTTTGGATTAGAGGGCCTCAGAGTCACAGAAATGGACAACCGAACTTTAAATGAGGTAATTGACATTGAGGACTGAGGCACATTAGTGTGTGGACCCAAGACTAGACCCGGGAGAAAGACCAGGGAACAATAGATATCCAGATCTCTGCCAAAGGAATAAGCAAGAGCTTGCTCACAACTAAACAACAATGTTATTTAACCCTCTGTACCATCAAGACAAAACTTTGGCAAATGCTCTTCACCAGCAATACTATGCAAGCTTTGTTTGGAAGAAAATAATTCAGCCTATCAGCTACCACCCACAGTGAACCCTCAGCCCTACCCAAAAATAGCTCGAAACCTTGCCTTGGCCAATGTGAGTTTCCAGAATACATCTTTTCTGAATAACTTTTTGCCTTCAACCCTCCTGTTTTCTGAACCCGTTTGTGTTGGCTTTACGTCTCAGAAATATGTGTTATCAAACACAGGCCTGTAACTGAGAAAAAAGCTCTTCTTTCTGTCATCGGGTGAGCCTTATTCATTCTTTAAATTGCACTGCCTGCCACCAGCCTTGTTAATATTGAAGCACTGTACATGCAGCCACATGAAGAGATACAGATGAATACAGTGCAAGTATCTGCCACTCACTGTCAGTGGCTTGGGGTTTAAACAGTGCTTAATATAAAAAAACAAGTGCGGGGGCACACAATTCTTAGAAGACCACTTTCTGCTGTGCTTCGAATAATGAGGTTGTTGAATACTAAGACTGCCTACTTTTGACTCCACCTCACTATCCTTTCTTTCACCCCCCCTACGCTATCTGTCTCTTTTATTCTCTTGCATTGCATGTTCTTTTTCATCCTTCCTTTCCCCCTTTGTCTCTGCTTTCCTGTCTTGCTCTTCCATATTCGTTATCCCTGTTCATCCTTCTTCTCTTTGGCCAGGGTCAAACTCTGATGATGAAAATTAAGTCTGGGTCCCCAAACATGTGTGCAGATGTTCACCACCTACAGCCACTAGCGCAAATTAAAAACTTACGGCTCTGATATAAAAAAAAATGTATCTTGGTATTAGTGGAGGGTGCCCATAGCCACACTACCTGCCTGAGCTGTGCTCATTCTCCCTCAACACTCTATATCAATATTGCCTACCTGTCCTGCTGAATTTTCTATCGCGGTCCCTCTTGCAGGTGTCAGTACAGTGCTGACTGCCTGTGGCATCATGGCTTTATATGTGTATACTCATAGCTGAATGTGAATATGTTCAGAACTGCCTTTAAAAACACATTTAGTTATTATCAGTGGTTGTTGGTAAAACGTGCATAGAAATGCAGGTTATGCATTTCATTTTCCCAAAGGTGCATTGAGGGAGAACACACAAGCCCATGCATAATTCCATTTGGGTTGTTTTATTTTCATCACATAACCTGAAACTTCCAATGTTCTTGGCTCACTGTGCTCCCACCAGCTATCACACATAATTCTAAAGCTAGAATAAAACTAGTATTTTAAAAAAAATGCTTAACATATATATTGTGTTCTTTAAACTCTCAGCATATTGTTCAAAAATGTTAACAGGTTTTGGCGGGAGGTGCACCTCTGGGCCTCTTTACCTTGCAGCTGTTGTTTGGTGCCATGCCCCCAAAACATCTACCTTTGGCTAAAGGCATGTTCGTGTTTAATACACAATTACAATGCGAAATATGTGCCTCTCACACATGTTCATGTAACTTGTATGCTTAGCTTATATTGTGCAAATGTCTGACAATTGTTTACAGCCTTCCCTCAACTTTTTTCATTAGCTTCAGCATCGCTCTATAAAATCTGGGTCTCCTTTCCTGTTGCCACCCTGTCTGACAGGCACTTTGCAAACACATTTGGCGAAGTGGTGCCACAGGAAAAAAAAAATTGCCACATGTCACTTGCATTCTCTAGAACCCGCGTCCCGCGCTTGCCTAATGCAAGGCTGCGCCAGTGGGACGAAACCAGGAGAAAGGAAATGAGAGATTTACCAACTCGTGCGTGATGGCTCCTCAGAGATCCCAAATTATGCTGTCAGCATGCTAATTGTCGTCTCCAGCAAAGCAGCGCGCCACTGGATGGTTGCACCCATCTCTCTGATCGTCCTGGCGACTCCCCTCGCGTTCTATCATCAGAAAACTCAAGAGGGCTTTCCAGAATCCACCCCTTTACAAAAGTCATGGGTGCCACAATATTAAAAGTGTTCCTTTCTGTATGGGCTTATATGCCTATTTCGGGGAAGCGTAAGTTCTCTAATAGCTCGCCCCCGAGACCCATATTTACCAAGCTTCAGCCTTTCCATCTCCGTGATTAGAGCTATTTGATGGACTTCCTGCTTTAGCTGGGACTTTATTAAAACAGCAGCTGAACCCATTTTCAATTACAGTTCATCTCTGACAAAACAGCATTTTTATGTATTTATGCATATACTTGCAAGCACTTTAGTTCAGAAAATGAGTATATTATTGGGTTCTGGACAAGCAGCCTGCCAGGCTGAAGTAAGCCTATATTGGACTAAATTATTTTCGATTGTTTTAGGCAGTAGAAAAAAGCCAAGAACCTGCCATTTATGCATCGAAACGTCGAACACGGAAAGTGGGTGTCTGGTCGGGGCCGCAGCAGCACGCGAAGTTCTCTTTTTACAAAATGTGTCCTCAATTCTTTATTGCCTACATATAACAGAGTACCATAACCGCGTAAAGTGATACATTCGGGATTAACACGTCCTTCGGAAGGATCCAATTCACCACGAAACTATTCCTGAATCAATTTTTGCAACAATAAGACCGCGCCAAGATGGCTGCCTCGTCGTTGTTAAAGATGGAAGCCAAAAGCAACTCCTGCTCTTCTATTACGGGTAGTTAGTTTTATTTGGACGTGAAGCTATGGCTACACAGAGACAGTAGCTGCTGTTTGCTAATAAGCTGTTTGCTAATAAGACCCACCGTCTATTAAGACCCACCGTAGTCAAAACAGTGCCTATGCTTACTACTCGTGCCTCAGTGAGCTGTAGGTGGAAGTTCCTTGCTCCATGGCCTCGATTCCGAATTGCCACAAAATGCCAGCCCATTGCAAACCCCTATTTCTGCAATGGTCTGAGTTATGTCGTGTGCAGGTTCTAGTAGAGCCCTGCCAGATTCCACAACAAAAGGACTCAGGCAAAGGGTAGCTATCACCAGAGCAGGATCTGGGTACTGCTAGCAAGTAGTTGGAGGTCGCACAAGAACAGTGGAAGTATCACTGAAAGACACTCGGTAAAGACTGATCAGTCCCCTCAGATGGATGATGACAGAGCCAGGCTAGAAGAAAATACTGAGGACCCCTTGCTGTCCTGATATAGATACCACCGTCAGGTATACAGAAATGCAGAGGCCCATGATCACATCTCTTGACTCCCTCTCTGTCGGAGCATCAAGTACATGAATGAGAGAGGATGGTAAAAATGCCAACTGGGGAAGAGAGGAATTTGTAAAGAGTCTTAACAGGTACGACCTCCCTAAATATTGAAAATACAACATAAGCGCACCAGTAGGCTATTACATGACAAGTAATTTAGATGCTCTCTGTGGATGGGCAGACGTGTGTAATAATAATCCTACACAGTGATGTAAAATAGTTTTGTAAATCATTTTTGGTGATAGACATGTTCTTAGACATCAGTGCCTTGGTGATGTACTGCTAAATAGTGCTACTCATCTGACCTCCTGGGGACATGCCAAAGTGCATTCAAAAATACGTATTACTTTAGCCACACAAAGCATGGAAGATGTCAATGCTGGCACTTTCAGTTGACCTTATACTGCAGTCATAGGTTGTCAGTTCTTACCCTTATCACAAACGCACTAGATGGCGTAAGGTGACATACTTTGCAGTAGTATTACATGTGGCCCAATTTAGAGTTTGGTGGACCAGATACTCTGTCACAAACGTGGTGGACTACCCTGTCCACTCCACACTTGGTCTACCCGCTATAGTTGATGTCTAGTGTATCATCAGCTTTCTAATGGGGATGTCCCCGCTGGCTCTGCAGGTGTAAAGTATACCCTATGGACCAACAGGGTAGGGCCCATCAGAGTAAGGACATCAGACCACAAACCCCATTTAGACTGGACTGTATGATTTTTTTTCTGCCCATCACCGCCAGGAAAAACCTGGCAGTACTGGAAAGATAAAAAGGAAAAATTACCACACGCCACGGAAAAAGGCTCCATGGTGTGGGTGATCAACAGTTTTTTGTTTTGCAAAATAAACTCCAGTTTTGGGAGTTTGATTTTGAAAACAAAAAATTAGGTGCATGGCTGCCTAAAAGACGGCAAAGTTGCAGTGCCTTCAACAGAAATGTTGACATCACTGCTGAGTCAGGAAAAAATCTCTAAATATGGATGGATGGATGGGTTTTTATATAGCGCAATATCACCGCCAGGTCTCAAAGCGCTTTGCATTGGGAACCCGTCCTGGTTTTTCCCTGTGAGATAGCCCCTACTGGGTATCCCCAAGGTGAAAGCCAAGCATCCCGCCGCGGGGGGCCGTAGTGGAGATTAAGCAAGCTATTGCCCAGAGTTGCAGAGTGTGAACCTGTGATTCAAGTAGGCACCGAAGCGATAATTACCGAGTCCGTGGACATTTTGGGCTCAAGACCCTGCCGCGTCGGGAATTGAACCCTGGTCCAGGGTCTGATCTCAGCGTCCGGGTCTGCCTCCTCTAACCAGTGAGCCACACTTCTCACACTTCTCCGCCGATTGCCAAACTTTAAAGGAGGGCCATTTTTTCTTTAGGACAGTGAATGTTTGCTAAAGGTATGCCCAGTACAAAATTTAGAGTAGATATAACCTCCACTCCTAGCGTTTTTTTCATTGTGCTTTCAATTCCCAAGTTTCTACAGAACACGTGTGTGAAGTACATCTATGCTTACGTTACTAGCTGTGCTACCTTAGTACTGAGTGTGGAAGCAACCTCTTCTCATTCCATCATTTGGATGGGCATTTTAGGGAAGTCCCAACAGCCTCATCCACATCCATAACTTTAGTAGGCCTGGGTGACGTATAATTATTGGCACATTTTACGCTTACTACGGAAACTATGCCTGAGCGTTATCTGTGTGAAAATTATATACAAGGTATGTCCTTATTTATAAACAAAACTCACATGAGATACATGGTCATTGTATTTTCCATGCAGGTGAATGTTGCTAGGGCAGAGCATGATTCACACACCGTTACCATGCGACATTTTCTAACACAAGCAAAAATTATGCAACAAGCATTTGGCGGGAGAAAATACTAAATTATGTGAAATACTTGAGGCCCAATATCTCACTTTATGTGAAATTATGCGTACATAAAAAAATGCAACTACACAAAATAGCCCAGCGGTTGCAAAAGTTTTAATCAAAGAAAAATAAAGGATGAAATCGAAAATAACTAAAACATCGACTCTTCTTTAAAACATTGTTGTACATTTGACTGTATAATTGTTACTTTTTGCTTATAAAGTGTGCTGGGCTATTTTGTGTAGTTGCATTTGGGTAAGCTGGTTGTATTGGACTAGCTTCCTAATCTTTGGAGGCATAGGGAATTGTGCCTTCAGCCCTCTCTTTGCACCTTTTTTTGTTCTAACATTACTAGAAAGGGAAACTAGGACGTGTGCGGGCATCTATGCTTTGATTCCCAAAATCTGTGCACTTTGTACGTAAAAAAATGCCCTGATCTTCTTTGTAGCAGGTGTTTCATTTGTCAGAGTCCAGGCCCTGATTTACTAACATTTAGCATAAGCAGAAAAACCTAGAAAGACTGCCTGATGAATTCAATTGGCGAAGTATCTCACCATACTTCATAAGATGCTTACCAAGTCATCTCGGAGTCATAGTATATATGCATAGATATCCAGCAATTGTGTTCATAACAGCAGATAAAGGATCAAAAATGTCAATATTCTGAATGTTATAAAAAATATATATCGTTTATTTTAAGCGTGTCTATAAAAATGTGCATATATCCATATACATTGCAAGACATTCCAAAGGTCCATACATGTAAAACAAGATGATAACTATTCCCTCAGAGGTGACCTTGGAAATGCCCCCAATAATGCTCAAACTTATCACCCATATCGCTCATACCATATTCATTCAACGGATAACCCTTTCACATACCAAGACACCACAGACCAGCAAGACCAGATCAAAACATAAATGGTAACAAAACACAAATACTGATCACGCAAGAGTTATTTCAATATTCATTTATTTTGCATACAAATATGTAGTAAGTTGGTTTAATAACAATCATCACTTAAAGTATCATCCATTGGATATCCTAATGATCGGGTCTTATTGTGTAATAGTGCGCCGACATGCGTTTTGGTAGAGACCCACAATCTTGGTCACACTTTCTTCAGGACGCTAAACAACTTCAATAATAAGGCGACAAGGGGTGCATCCAGAGGGAAATCTTGCTGCTGGCTGACCACTCAAACTAAAGTGGAGCTCCTCTATAGAGATCTATATATATATATATGTATATATATATAGAGGGATGGAGCTGGCTCCATAGCACTATGTTAACGCCTCCAACAGTTATCTTAATATGAGGAAGAGAGCAACATCCAGAGAAATAACATATGATAAGGTGCAGAAGTGGCTCGAAGATTAAACGTTGATGTTGTAGTGAGGATACATACAACAATTATATCTTTTTTGACAATTCCAGGAGAGCAATTAAGTAAAACGCCAGCTCCTGTGTTTTAGGCAAAAAACGTCATTGTCTCCTGAACTGAGGACTGTGGCATCGTTCGTATTCGGCTCCTCTTTTTTAGTTTGTTAATTCTACTAACACTTAACAAATAATTGTCATTTTTGTGATGCAAACCTGGTGCAAAGTATTAGCTTAGGATTTACTCTCCAATGCAGATGAGTATTCCAAAGTAACGCAAAGTTGCACTATGTGCTACTTAGCATCAAGAGGGTGTTCCATTGGTGTTGCATGGGCATTCCCAAGCAACCACCCATGGCTTTAGATGCAAATCCATATCTGAAAACATAGGTACACAAGGATTTTGTCCTCATGTATCCGAACTTCACATGTGTGTGCTGCATTGTACAGCACACATACCAAGTGGGAAAAGGCTTAAAGTATATCTTATATTCGTGAAGAGGAATCCTTTTAGTACAAAAATGATTCATCAGAGAAGGCACACACACATCCTTGCACTATGGGGCAAGAGTGTGTGTGTTGGTACGTGGCTGCCTAAAGTGCACCAGCTCTGGGGAAAGGATAAGAAAACAAATGCATCATATCTTCGTAGGTATGGCACGTTCTTCTCTCCATCCTTAAATCAAGGCAGCACAGCAACTCTAGTGCAGTTCAACATTTTGCCAATTGTCAACTACCTCATTGTTGTGGTCCATGTTGGTTGTCACTTGGTGATGGCTGCATGCTGAGAAGGTGTCACTGTTAATGTTGTTCATGGCAATCATGGACATTGTTGTATACAATAGGCCTATGTAAATTGGATTTGTGAGGAATTGTGACTAAGTAGAAGTGAGCAACAGCTTAACCTTATGTAATTTAGAGGGTGTTCAGTGGAGCTGTGCTTGAGAGATGTAATCAGTGATGTCATTTGGGATGTCATCAGTGATGTCATGAGTGATGTCACTGACCATGTCATGAGTGATGTAATATGTGACATCATCAGCAGTGCATTGGTGGCGCGCGAGTTATAGTTAACTATAACGGGGGAATTTCAATGGTTTTGTATGAGCGAAATGTCCAGCTAACTATAACATGTGTGAAACCTGTAGTTTTTCAGTGAATTTCTAAGGTTTTTTAAATGCTAATTTTTAACTATAACGTGTGTGAAACCTATGGTTTTTTCAGTGAATTTCTAAGGTTTTTTAAATGCTAATTTTTAACTATAACGTGTGTGAAACCTATGGTTTTTTCAGTGAATTTCAAAGGTTTTTTAAATGCTAATTTTTAACTATAACATGTGTGAAACCTATGGTTTTTTCAGTGAATTTCAAAGGTTTTTTGAATGCTAATTTTTAACTATTACGTGTGTGAAACTTATGTTTTTTTCAGTGAATTTCAAAGGTTTTTTAAATGCTAATTTTGAACTATAACGTGTGTGAAACCTATGGGTTTTTCAGTGAATTTCAAAGGTTTTGTAAATGATAATTTTTAAATGTATTAATTGTTATTTTTTTTATACTGACTTACTACATTATTTTTAATATTTATTTTTAGATATTTTATTTTTTAAATTACATTACATATTTTTTATATAAATTGAAAAATAAATGTTTTTAAAAAAATTGAAGTTGTAATATTTTTATATTTTTTTATATTTTTTTAATTTATATATATTTTCTATAGCAGGCAATGATATCCTATGGAAGGAAATTCAAGTTACAGTAACTACGATTAGAATTACTTTTCAGGATCAATAGTGGGCTGAAAGATGCAGCACTGAGGTCTCTCCTGATAACAGGTTAGTAAATCAGAATTCGTAGTTCGGCTGATTTTTTAGGAATTTTTTTAAGTTCCAAAACTCTACACTTAGAAGAATTTCCAAGTAAAACATTTCAATGTTAGCCTATGGAAGGAAATTCAAGTTACTGTAAGTATGGTCACAATTACTTTTCAGGATCAGTAGTGGGCTGAAAGATGCAGCACTGAGGTCTCTCCTGATAAAAGGTGATTAAATCGGAATTCGTAGTTTGGCTGATTTTTGAGGAATTTTTTTAAGTTCCAAAACTCCACACTTAGAAGAATTTCCAAGTAAAACATTTCAATGTTAGCCTATGAAAGAAAATTGAAGTTACTGTAACTACGATTAGAATTACTTTTCAGGATCAATAGTGGGCTAAAAGATGCAGAAATGAGGTCTCTCCTGATAACAGGTGAGTAAATCGGAATTCGTAGTTCAGCTGATTTTTGAGGAATTTTTTAAAGTTCCAAAACTCCACACTTAGAAACATTTTCAATTGAAACCAGTCAATGTTAACCTATGGAAGGAAATTCAAGTTACTGTAAGTATGGTTACAATTACTTTTCAGGATCAGTAGTGGGCTGAAAGATGCAGCACTGACGTCTCTCATGATAACAGGTGAGTAAATCGGAATTCGTACTTCGGCTGATTTTAGAGGACTATTTCGCTCAATAGTGAAGGAAGGGGTTGGGGCCTGAGGAAACATGTGTGCAAACACGCCATGTTATGTTATGTTATGTTATGTTATTTATTCTTTTGTATAGCGCAACGGTTACTCAAAAAGAGTGTCCCGGCGCTTTAGGTAAGGAGAACTAATACGGAATAACACAACACAGTTAAAAAGAGTACACAACAGAGAAAATAAAAAGGGACTGCTGGGAGGCCTACTGGGTAAACAACCAGGTTTTAAGACCTCTCCTAAAATCAAGAAGAGTAGTAGCCCCCCGAAGTGGGAGCGGAAGCGAATTCCACATCTGTGGAGCCAGCAAGCTGAAGGAGCGGCCGCCCAGGCGAGCTCTCCTAACTCGAGGGACCGTCGCCAGAAGTAAATTTTCTGACCTCAGAGAACGAGCCGGACGATAAAAGGCCAGTCTCTTTTGGAGATGCTTTGCTCCCACAGCATGGAGTGCCTTGTAGGCCAAAGTCATAGCCTTAAAGGCAATCCGTTTGCGGATAGGTAGCCAGTGCAACATCAGCAATAGCCCCGAGACGCTGGCACGTCTGTTAAGACCAAAGATGGCCCTGGCCGCCGCATTCTGCGCGACTTGAAGCCGCTGCAGCAGGTACTCTGGTAGGCCCAGGTAAAGAATGTTGGCATAATCCAACCTGGAGCCTATCAGAGCCTGCACAGTCAGCCTCCTGTGCTCCTCCGACAAAAGAGGCAAAAACCTCCGCATCATTTTTAAGAGACCGAAGCAGGTGCCGGCCACCCCGAGGATCTGGGCTTTCATCGTCAGCCCCTTGTCCATCTTAACCCCCAAGTTCTTAGCCATAGGGGAAGAGCAGGACGGAGGGAACATGTCAATGGGCCACCAGGCCTGCCAGCTAGGCTCCGTATCGCACCCGAAGAAGAGTACCTCGGACTTATCGGAATTGCACTTGAGGCTGTTCAGTTGGAACCATGTGAACACCGCCCCAAGGCAATTCCGGATACTCTCCCCGTCAAAGTCAGCCCCTCTCTCACAAGAGAAGAGGAGCTGGGTGTCTTCGGCATACGACACGATCCGGGCACCAAATGACTCCGCCACCGCCGCCAAAGGGGTCATGAAGATGTTAAAGAGGGTCGGGCTCAATATAGAGCCCTGAGGGACCCCGACTCCCAAAGGCGGCATCACGGCGGTGTCAGGCGATGTCCAGACCGTTTGCCGGCGGCCGGCTAGAAAGGACGAAAACCATCTGAGCACCGTCCCCCGAAGGCCAATCTCATAGAGTCTTGCGAGAAGGCCATCATGGGGGACGGTGTCAAAAGCCGCCGACAAGTCCAACAACACCAACATGACTTTGCCCCCGGTATCCAACACCCCTTTGATGGTTTCAGAAACCTCAAGGAGCGCGGTCTCGGTGCTACGATTTGCACGGAAGCCAGACTGGGAGTCATGTAAGATCTCATGGGTCTCCAGAAAATTGGAGAGCGCCGACTGAACGTGCTTCTCCAAAAATTTTACGAGAGCCGGCAACAGCGAAATCGGCCTATAATTGGCTGGGACCTTCGGGTCAAGCCCAGGTTTTTTAAGCAGCGGGATGACCATTGCCTGCTTCCACACTGGCGGAACCACTCCCTGACTCAGCGAAAGATTGAGAAGAGGGTTCGCCAGTGGATTGATCACCTCCGCCAACTTACCCAAAAGCTTAGCTGGGCAGGGGTCAAGTGGAGACCCAGATTTTAAATTGCCCATAAGCGCTAAGGAAGCAGGGGCTGGCAAAGATGGAAAGTCAGCCAATATGGCGCCCTGCAAAACGGGAGGGAACGTGCCCGCCTCGGATGTAAACGGCCTAACGGGTGCTCCCGATGGAAAAGAGTCCTGTATGAGCTTTATCTTGCTTGTAAAAAAACAAGCAAGGTCCGCCGCCCAGGATTCTAAGGGCACCTCTTCCGATGTAATGGTCCGAGGAGAAATGAATTCTCTGACAATGGTAAAAATCTCCTTGCTGGAGTTAGAGGCCGCTTCAATTCTCCCCGCAAGATAGGCTTTCTTTTCAAGGCGGATATCCCGGTGGTAAGCCTTAACCACAGCCTTGTAGGCAGACCTGTCCATGCTGTCATAGTGTGCCCGCCAGGCCCTTTCGGCTACCTTACACTGCTGCCGCGTAGCCCACAGTGCAGAAGTAAACCAAGGGGCCGAAACCCGCTTTGATGTCAGGCGGGGGGGCAGCATCGGAGCCAGGTCATTAAGCCTATCCGTAAGCCACTCTTGCAGGGACTCCAAATCTCTCTCCAGCTCACCGGAGAGAAGACAGGGATGATCCGAAGCAGCCTGAGCCAACATCTCAGGGGTCACTCTGTTAAATGCTCTGAACGCTCGTCCCCGTTGCTGTGGGACAGGGATGGACGACCTGGCAGTGCCACTGATTACAAATTTGGCCAGCCAATGATCAGACCACAGGACCGGAAGAGTCTCTTTCACCACCAAAGGGGATGTGGAAAAGACCTGGTCGAGAGTATGGCCCTTGACATGAGTCGGCCCCTGCAAATGAGGGATAAGACCCAGCGGAGTCATGGCCTCGGAAAGCTTTATAGCGACGGGGTCAGACGGATCATCCATCCGGATGTTAAAATCCCCCGCTACTATGCAATGTTCTGCACTCAGGGCCAGTCCCAGCATCACAGAGTCGAGGTCTGCAAAGAATGTTCCGGGCGGGCCAGGGGGTCGATAGACCAAAAGTCCCTTCACTGATTGGTGCGGCGCTAGCATGATTGAAAAAGCCAGCGATTCCGAGCCGCGGATGTCCTCCGTAGGCAAGACGGTACACAACGTGCCCTTCTTCACCACCAGTGCGACCCCTCCGCCCCTGCCCTTGGCTCTGTCTTTCCTGAAGATGTTATAATCAGGCGGGATTGCCATCACCACATCGGGGTTTGAGGATTCTCCCCACCAAGTCTCCGTCAACATTAAACAGAGTGGCTTCTCTGTCTCGAGAAGCTCAAAGATGTCTTGCGCATGACTGCACGCCGATCTGGTGTTTAGCAGCATGCAGGCATACTCTGCGCCAGCTATGTTACTGATAGGGGCAGATGACAGTGCTCGGTTAGGGCGCCAACCACAGCCCGGGCAGAGGGACTTACCCCTATGGCGGCCAGGAAAGACAGAACAGCAGCGGCTCTCCCGATGATTCAGAGAGCACAGCTCCTTGAACGTATACCGCACAACATGTGCACCGGTTTTGCACATGCTAGGATAGCAGAGCCCCACCCGCCGACCGAAACGCCGCCGAGACGCGGACGGGCGCAGACGGGCAGGACTCTGGCTTGACTCAGGCGCTAATCAGGCGCCTCCGCTGCGCGTCACCGCTGCGCGGGGGAAGCGAGCTTTAAGTACAGCCTCCTCGTACTCCACACGGAGAACTAGAGCGCTGAGTGAGGTGGCGCGCTGCAAAGCAGCAGCCCCAATATGGCGACCCAACTTCCTGCCCAGAATAATTATGCCAGGTGACAGCGCTCCGCTTCTGCAAGCGGTGGGGGGCACGATTATGGTGCAAGAATGTGGGCGCTACGGCGCAGATTAAAAAACAGGTGAGAAATCACATTTTTGACAAACATACAAAAACGAGTAAAAATGCCAATTTGAAAGCGCTGCGCGCCTACTGCAGCCTGAGGAAGAAGGCGCCAAAGTGAGAGAAGGTGTCTCCTTACCGTGGCCATGTGGTGCGTTTTAGGTTGGGGAATATATTCCTCTTCAATCCTGAGGTCATCTGTAAGCCAACTAGCCCATCAAGTACCTTCAGTTTGCGCCAGGGAGCTGCGTTGCAGAGAGGTGTTCAGAGGGCACGACCCCTTTTTACAACACTCTGCAACGCAGCTCCGTGGCACTTACTAGAGGTACCCGGTGGACTAGTTGGCCCCTAGGGGACCTCTGGATTGAAGAGGAATATATTCCCCAAGTTAAAACGCGCCAAAGGGCGTGTTTGCACACATGTCACCTCAAGCCCCGTCCCCTACTTTCACCACTGTCCAAACATGCCCGTAACGCGTTCTAAGTTGGGGGATTAAGTCCCCTTGCATACTGGGGGTCCCTGGGGGCCAACTAGCACACCAGAAACCTCCAGTATGCGCCAGGGGGCTGTGTTACAGAGAGGTGTAAAAAGGGGCATGGCCTCATAACACCTCTCTGCAACGCAGCCCCCTGGCGCGTTTGCAGAGGGGGAACTAATTCCCCTTGCATACTGAGGGTCCCTGGGAGCCAACTAGCCCACCAGGAATCTCCAGTGTGTGCCAGGGGGCTACGTTGCAGAGAGGTGTAATGAGGCCACGCCCCTTTTTACACCTCTCTGCAACGCAGCCCCCTGGCGCGTTTGCAGAGCGGGAACTAATTCCCCTTGCATACTGGGGGTCCCTGGGGGCCAACTAGCCCACCAGGAACCTCCAGTATGCACCAGGGGGCCACGTTGCAGAGAGGTGTAATGAGGCCATGCCCCTTTTAACACCTCTCTGCAACACAGCCCCCTGGTGCTTTTTCAGAGGGGGAACTAATTCCCGTTGCATACTGGGTGTCCCTGAGGGCCAACTAGCCCACCAGGAACCTCCAGTATGCGCCAGGGGGCTGCGTTGCAGAGAGGTGTAATGAGGCCACGCCCCTTTTTACACCTCTCTGCAACGCAGCCCCCTGGTGCTTTTTCAGAGGGGGAACTAATTCCCCTTGCATACTGAGGGTCCTTGGGGACCAACTAGCCCACCGGGAACCTCCAGTGTGCGCCAGGGGGCTGCGTTGCAGAGAGGTGTAAAGAGGCCACGCCCTTTTTACACCTCTCTGCAACGCAGCCCCCTGGCACTTTTTCAGAGGGGGAAGTAATTCCCCTTGCATACTGGGGGTCCCTGGGGGCCAACTAGCCCACCAGCAACGTCCAGTATGCGCCAGGGGGCTGCGTTGCAGAGAGGTGTAATGAGGCCACGCCCCTTTTTACACCTCTCTGCAACGCAGCCCTCTGGTGCTTTTTCAGAGGGGGAATTAATTCCCCTTGCATACTGAGGGTCCTTGGGGACCAACTAGCCCACCAGGAACCTCCAGTGTGCGCCAGGGGGCTGCGTTGCAGAGAGGTGTAAAGAGGCCAAGCCCTTTTTACACCTCTCTGCAACGCAGCCCCCTGGCACTTTTTCAGAGGAAGAAGTAATTCCCCTTGCATACTGAGGTCCCTGGGGGCCAACTAGCCCACCAGCAACGTCCAGTATGCGCCAGGGGGCTCCATTGCAGAGAGGTATAAAAAGGGGCATGGCCTCTTTACACGTCTCTGCAAGGGAGCCCCCTGGCCCATACTGGAGGCTCCTGGTGGGCAAGTTGGTCCTCAGGGACCCCCTGTATGTGAGGGGATTTACTTCCCCCTCTGCAAACACGCCAGGGGGTGCGTTTGCAGAGAGGTGCAGGGAGGGGGCGTGGCCTCCTCCTGATCCCGTTTAAAAAAAAATATATATTTTGAGAATGGGGGCTGTGTAGCCCCCATTCTTTTTCTTTTTTTTGGGCCCTGGGGACCCCATTCCCCAGGGCCTGCCCCCAAATATTTTTTTTTAAATTTTGACGGGCCAATTCCCCGGGGCATGGCCAACTTCATTTTAATTTTTTTATTTTTTATACTGAGGGGGGCTGCAGCCCCCTCCTATGTCCCCTTTAGGCCCCGGGGACCCCATCCCCTGGGGCCGTACTTTTTTTTTTAGGGAGGGGAGCCACGTGGCCCCCCTCCCGGGCCACTTCTGGCCCCGGGGACCCCATCCCCCTGGGCCTGGCCTTCCTCGTTGGGGGTCGTGAGGGGGTCCCCCAGCCCCCCACGGTCCCTGCCGGCATTGCTTTTCTGTATGGGGAGCAGCTAACATGCTGCTCCCCGTACAGAAAGCAATCAGCTTTGATTTTTGAAAGAGAGAGCAGGTTTCCTGCTCTCTCTTTAAAAAATCAAAGCAGTTTGCTGTGGTAGGGAGGGAGCTGTGAGGCTCCAGCCCTACCACAGCAAACAGCAGTGTCCTGGGGATAGGCACCTCGGGAAACGGCAGGAGCCGGCCCTGGGGGGTGGCTGTCCCCAGGGCCATCGAGTGCTCCAGGAGGGGGGCCGCGCGGCCCCCCTCCCAACATCAACAAAGCCATGGGGGGTGGTGGTCCCCGGGGCTGGGGGGTTCACAACATTCTATTTGGAATAACTTTGGTGCTGGTGGACGAATCTTCGCAAATTTCTCCAAGAAAATGGCCTGCTCTGCTCCGCTCCTTCCCTGACAGTTTGGGGGTGATTCGTCAAGTGGGGGCCGAGAAAAAAGGGGGGTCCCAAAACGTGTTTTCCCCATGCAATTTTCCATAGGGACCTTTAGCCAGGGCTACAGCCCGAACGGCTGAACGGAATTACACCAAATTTGGCAGAGGGGTAGAGTTCGGTTGTGCTTTTTGTTAAATGGTATAATTCCGTTCAGTAGTTCCTGAGAAAATCAAAAGTAAAATCATAGCGATATCTAGAGACGAAGTACTGCACGCGTACAGAAATCCGTACAATTACGGGCACGAGCTGCATGCTGATTGGATGTCAACTGTCTGTCAACACTCCAAACCAGGAAGTGTTGGCAGCCATCTTGTGCCTCGGTAGCACCGAGTGAGAAGAAAACAGTAAAACAAAGTTGAAAAATAAGGAAAGGGGGCAGGGTAGAAACATATTGACCCTCTAGGCCTGCTCAGGGGGGCCCCACATGGATCTTTAAGCGCAAAAAGTATTATTTTTTTAAATGAAAAACATCGCGGGGTAAATGTATGGTACTTGTACGCAAACTAGAAGTCCGTTTTATTCTTAATTAGCTCCCGGGGGGGCCAAATCCCGGGGGTAATTTTTTTCTATAATAGGGGGTTTGGAAGTGTCCAACAGGAACAAAAGAATGAAAAAAAAAAATAATGTCGAAGACAGCGATGCTTCTGCTTCCTGCATTTTATCAGGTCAATAGACTGTTCCCCATAACACAAACGTTTATTGCAATAAATGCATAGAATTTTAATTTAAAAAAAAAATCAGGATCAATTTGTGGGTGTGGACTGCTTGCAGAAAATGCTGGTGCAGCAGTTGACGTGCTTGGTCCAGCAGCAGCAGGTGGGTTGTCCTGCAATCTCTGTGCTGCAGCTCGAGCAAAGTTGTTGGGGTGTAAGTTCTTCACGTGTTGCTCCATATTTGCTGTGCCAAATGACTATTTTTTAGATAGATCACTCCTTGAAAGAGTTGTTTGGCAAATTTCACAGGTTACTTTTGGAGCATTAACCTTTTTTTGCCCTTCTGGAAAAGTAAAAAACTGCTAAATTAGAGCTTCTTTCCTCTTCTTTGGAGATTCTTCAGGAATGAAATATTCCTTTTAAGAATGGCTGGAAGATGAGTCCATTGCTGTTATTATGGTAAACTTTGTTCTATTTGACAAGATTCTCAGAAGAGATGCTTCTTCTTAGAAAGTCAAAGTAGAATGATTATAATGGGATGGAAGTTTCAACAGTTGTAATAGGAAGTGTTATGAACCAATCAAATGTTTTCTTTTAAAGTCACATGACTTTGCGTACGCTTACGCTGTGCTTACCGTGCTCTTACGATGCGAGTACGCATGACGTTCCACCGCGATTTGTGTAATTACTTTTAAAAGTAATATAGGATTATTGAAACTTTAAAAAAATTGATTTCATAATTATCCTAGATAATGTTTTTCTGTTAGTATGTTCATTAAATACATAAATATATGTTTTTAAACAATTTAAAACATTTGCGTCTTTTGAGTACGGGGCGCCGTACATGACGTCACATGGAAGCTTTGATGCGATGCGTAACGTGAAAGCGTATTCGTAGCGTATGCTGAGAATGATTAGCAGTATAAACTATGGTGTGATCACTCTCTCACTGTCAAATCAGAGCACAGGGCGCGCTATGAGAATGGTTAGAAGTGTTCACTCATTGGAGATCCGATTCAGCTGTGTGGATTATCCACGGTATCATAACGTTACTTTTTAGCCTATTTAAGTTTGACGTTTGCATGAAATACTATGCTATAGGCAGATATGGATCTTTAGCCAGCGCTTATCTCCATGAAGCTTGGTTATTACCATTTACATATAGGTGCCTGAGGGAGGGAAAAGAAGTCTATCTGAATGGCGACGATTGCACAATAGCACCGGATCACTCCTTAATTTGTAGACACATACAATTGCATGGCTCTTGTAATGAAGATGCGACTAACTTGGACTGAGTTTTGAAAAGCACTCCGACACCTGCTATCATACCAACATTCAGTTTTCTGGAAACGGGAGTTATTTACTTTGAAATAATGCAGATTGTTGTGCGATGTTAGCAGGCATCGCTTACATAATTACGGTAACTGAGCGTGTGGTTTGCTATAAAAAAAGTTGTGTTTACTCCTCTGCATGGGAAGCTGGATGTTTCCATCTTGCCGTCGATTCTGACCTTGAAAGCAGAGTCAACCAAATGAGTCGTATAAGACCGCTATTGTCTCAAAAAGAGGTCGCTCTTACATCTTCTAGAGAAACATTTGTCCTTCATGTAGGAAACTCCCGCACAGAAGTGCATGCTTTATTTAATACAGATGTGCTCCTGAATTTTGGGGAGTTAATTTAGAGTATCTTTAATGTGTCCTTGACTACGGGGTTACCTTACTTTTTTAAAGTTAGAAGCAGTGGCCTTGTAACTTCTTTTCAAACTATATTTGGTGTCTTTTCGGGATTTTTTCATTCGATTTTTTCCAGCATCTTTGGTGGATTCCGCTTAATACTCGCATTAGTTGCCTGTGTGCTTTTATTAATTTGTTTACTTAAATATGGGTGCACATCCTGCAGCAGAGACAATGTGTCCCGGCTGTTGCTGGTCCGCAACCGAATGCTTTGGTATTACGGAGCGCTGCCTCTGGCTACATTGAGTGCAGCTTATGGATTATCGTTTCGATTCTCCTTTTTCACATGCATTCAACCTGTTTTCCATTGCCTGAGCTGCGATTTCAACTGGGCCCTGAATTTGTGTCTCTGCTGTACGGTGTTTCCCAACGCGGGTTATGACCAGCTGATGAGCCCCTTAGTGGTTCATGACTTGCTCTGTTCTGGCGGCGGGATAATGGCCTTAGCAGCGATACATGGAATATTGGGACATTGGAATGTTTTTGCAGCAGCGCTTGAGTTCTTGGCACGCAGTTACATTGAAGATGACCCGAGTTTTCCTCCGATGGTGACAGAGGCTCCGGTTGTTGAGGAACATGTATGTTCATTCTCACTATTGAATTGGATGGCTGAAATGTTTTCAGATGAGAACAATGACTTCCTGTTGGAGGCTATTGCTACTTACTGTGCTTATACGCTGTTGGATTAAGACTATTTGATTTTTCTACCTATTCTTTATTATTTAGCTACTGTTTTCTATCAATCAGCGAATCATTTTGTTTGCAAATTTTAACTTGACTCTGCTTTTCAGGCTTGGACTCTGCGTTCCTAATTCACCCACGTTTATATCACGTGCTTTGATAGAGGGAGGGTGTCGTGGACTGAGCCTTGCACTCACACCGTGATAAGTTAGCATGGGTTTATTAGAAGCTTAGACGCCATTTTTCCTTTCCTGCTGTGCTTTGCTCACGACATGCACTTGTGATATTGTTTAGAGAAGGCTGAGTATTTTGCTTTACATGAGAATAATTTGGTATGCTACATTTGTAGACTGCCTCGCTAGTTTAGTGTGTATAGTGAGAGCATGGAACATCAAGGTTATCTTGAATACTGTGTCTGTTATTCAGAATGATCCTCGCACATTCGAGCCATAACAAATATGCAGCTGTGGCCACTTCTGATACTGGCGCGTTTAATAATGCATTGTGGAGGCATAATTAAACACAGTTGGAGAACATTCGTATCCTGACAGTTTGTTCAGAACTCTTTGTGATCCACTACTGCTGAGTACCAGAGGTATGGGTCTGCCCATGTAATCCTATGAGACCTTATGTAGTTATAAACTAACCTGCTAGGTAGGGAGGGTGAAATGTAGGTATATTTTAAATTTGCTTACCTTTAGCATTTTATGGAATAGTAACAATGCTGACAACCTTGTTTCTGATAATATGTTTGGTTGTATTATCTAAGGTACTGTGCATGAGATTACGGCGTTAGAAATAAACATTTCAAACTTGCACGTGTCTTTATTTACTCCTTGTTTTGGACTGGTGTAAGACTATAACGAAAGAGTGCTCTTGTTATCCACCTTACTTGAGGTAACCTAAGTCGCATGTTCTGGGTTGACTAGTCATTGGTGTTTTTGCTATAGGTCGAAGAACCAATGAGTCACTGATTGCTAGTCTGGTAGGGGGTTTGTGTAGTAAGGTGGGTTTTGGTACATTGTAATTCACTGAGGTCCTAAGTCTTTATGCACAGTTTTGTGTAGGAGCAGAATTCATGGAACAGTAGTTACAACAAAAAGGCTTGATAAAGGGCGTGCACTTTGAATATGAATATAAAATAGAAGAATAGTTGATAATCACAGCTAAGGAATGCAACAAGTAGATGTGTGTATGTGTGGATGATGTGTTGATTGAGTGGAAGATGAAAAACGTGAAAAATAAGAAAGGCTCGAGAGACGCAAACTACCCACTACATTGTCGGTGAAGTGGATCTTTGGATTTCCAGCTCATTACACAGATAGGGTGTTGGATTCCGCAGTGGGAGCAAGAGAAACGAGTACCACATCTAAGGAAGAAAGCTAGTGCATAAAGTGCAGATTTACAAGCCCATGGGAAAAATTACGCAAAAGTGGCGCAAGGGGCTTCTAAATCTGCCCCAGTGTGTGGTAGAAAAGATGCAAGAAAGGACGGAAGTGTGCAAATTATGCACTGCTATTCACGGGTAGTAGTTACCAAGAAGGCTGAATAAAGGGCTTGCACTTTGAATTTGAATTAAAGAAGAATAATTGATAAGCTCAGCCAAGAAAGGTAGCAAGTAGGTGTGTGTATTTGTGGATGTTGTGTTGATTGAGCGGAAGACGAATAAGATGAAAAATAAGAGAGGCTGCAGAGATGCAAACTTTCCATTTCTTGGTATGTGAAGTGGGTGTTTAGTGAAAAAACCATAGGTTTTAGGCATGTTATAGTTAGGAATTAGCATTTAATAAACCTTGCAAATTCACTAAAAAAAACATAGGTTTCATACATGTTATATTTAGGAATTAGCATTTAAAAAACCTTAGAAATTCACTGAAAAAAACATAGGTTTCACGCACGTTATAGTTAGCTGGACATTTCACTCATACAAAACCATTGAAATTCCCCCGTTATAGTTAGTTCAGCTAACTATAATTCGCGCGTCTGCAATGCACTGCCGATGACATCACATATTACATCACTCATGACATGGTCAGTGACATCACTCATGACGTCACTGATGACATCTCAAATGACATCACTGATGACATCATCCTTGTGAAAGAGTGGCAGACTTCCTCTCACCCTAATATAACCCTTGATACACACATTCAAAAATAGAAACTAACATTTACAAAACAATGGAGATACCAATACCAATTAAAACAACCTATACAGTAATTCCAAAATCTACGTACAGATCCACTCATTCACCAACAGTTCTATATAGCCACTCATACATGTTCTCACTCATCATATGTACTCATACACCTATACATCCTGTTACACACCGACACTCATCCATAGAGTTACTCACACACACTCACACATGCAAATAAACTATCAAACATCCATTTATTTGTATATACAGCTATACACACACACACCACTACACTTACTTTTACAGAAACGTACACATACTTACTCTCTTAAACAATCAGTTATAGAAACACATTATTATTTATACAGGAACTCTTCCAATCTGTCACTGTCATATATCCTTACTTATATACATCACTACTCACATATACTAGTTTAAAACATATGCACTTACTCATAAAGACACTATTGAGGCAGTTATTCACTCACTAACACACCCATACACACACTTATCCACCTGTACAGTCCTGCACACATGCTGTCTTCAAAACACATACAAACAGTGAGTCAGTGATTCATGCATCTGTGCGCCAAGTAATACCGCCACCAAACCATACAGACACTCATTCTGATACTAAAAAAACAAACTAATAACTCATATAGACACTCGTGTAGGTACTCATCAACCCATGCAGCCACTTAGACACAAAGTGAGACACTGATACAGATATTTACATATTTAAACATTACTCGCTAATACGTGTAATCACTAAGATACACTTAATAAGTCAGTTATACAATCACATTTACAAAAAAAAACATCCATTTAGACACTTAGGGGTAGATTAGGATCGCGGACGGACTTGAGTCCGTCCCCGACCCCAGAGTAGGAGGGAACGTCCGCATGGGCTGCGGCGTTCCCTCCGTGCAGATTAGGATGTGACCACCAGGGTGGCGGTCACATCCTCTATCTTTAACATTGCGGCGGGTGCAGCTTCAAGCTGCACCCGCCACAATGTTAAAGATGCATGCATCGCATTTGCGTGCACAAAGCAGCAGGCACCGCGCGGTGCCTGCTGCTATGTTCACGCAAATGCAGGGGGGTACCCTAGGTACCCCCCATGTGCATCCCCCACCCCCCCTTCATCCTCTGGGCCGGCGGTGGCTTCCACCGGCCCGGAGGATGCGGGAAAACCGCGATCCTAATCGACCCCTTATTTACCCATTTATTCTTCCATCAACCTTTAGATATACATTTATAAAAGTATTTATTTTTCAGAAAGTTACACATTCACTGGATGAAGTCATCAGTGATGTCATTGGAGATGTCATCAGTGATGTCATGAGTGATGTCACTCACCATGTCATGAGTATAACATGTGTGAAACCTATGTATTTTTTCCACTGAATATTTATATATATATACATACATATATATATATATTTTTTTTTATACATATATATCAAGGCCGATTTGACCGGTCGAAACGCGTAATGACTTTGTAAGTGACCAAAGAAAAATATTACCGCCAAGTAAGCGTAGTTTGTGCCTTCTTCGTCGCCGTTGGGAGGTTGAGGAAGGAAATCCTTTTTGAATATATATATATATATATATATATATATGTGTATATATATATATATATATATATATATATGCATATATATATATATATATATATATATATATATATATATATATATATATATATATATACACTCCACGAATACCGGTAAGAGATCTTTAGCTGTCTTGGGCGGTCCCAGTAAGGTCACCGGCAGACCCGTATCTTCGTTCCAACAAACCTCCCGTTATAGGAAGAGACTCAGACACCCAAAACTCCTTGCAGGAAATTTTTTTTATGCAGGTGGAAAAACGACGTGTTTTGCCATTACGGCTTGATCACGCTCATCAAACAGTGTAAGCGGCCATCTTAAGTACACATTCAAATCACCCCAAAATTTCATCACAAAGTGCAAAGTAACGTGGCGGACATTTTAACAAAGGCACATTAACATTCTTGGTAGATGTTTAACTTAATAAATGTCATGATTCATAGTAAATTACGTCTATTTTATCGATCTCAACTATGAATCGCATCATATCCGGTATTTACACTGCCCGATAATTATTATAAAGTTTGCGCCCACAATTCTTAATACAAACATATATTTGTGTATTACCAAGATGCACGTGTTGAGGGACAAAGATAATTGTAAAATACTGAGTCTCCAGGTAATATAACTTATTATTTCCGTATTCCCTGTCACCTGATGTTTTCAAATAGTTAACTTGCTGCTTACTGGTTAAACCCTTCAGTGACTTTATATCGTCACTGTTTATTGGTCAAGCCAAACGTATGTTCGTTGCTATGTACAACGTATAATTCATGGCAATTGAAAATTGAGAAACAACATGCCCCAGTGTGCAACATTTATAGACAGAGAAAACATCATACAATCAAATGATCATCCTTAATTCATTAAAAGTCCTTGCCCAAGTGGGCATATCCTGAAGTCAATCCACATCTATTCCATCACCCTCGTGAACCTTTGATCCAATCGTTAAAGTCCGTTAGAAGAACCAAAAAGTGCCATCTAAAAACAATGATAAGATCACATTTTAAAAGACTAAACAGAATGCAGACAATCACATCACTAAAATTCAGTATATCAGTTTTTACTCATGTAGATGAATTGCCAATTCTTCACTAATGTTAAGCCCATTAGGCGCCAGACTCTCAAGATCTATAATATACTTGGATTCCAATTTTCTTAGGGATAGTTCTCGATTACCCCCTCTCACACCCAAATCCACATGGTCTATTACAACCATTTGAACCAAAGTATCATCTTGCATGTGCTTATCATGGAAATGTCGAGCTATGGGATAGGCTTTGTTGTAATTACGAATAGCACGTAGATGTTCTAGTACTCTTTTCTTTGTCTCGTGCTTCGTACTTCCAACATACCACTTGTTACATGGACAAATCAAAATATAAACACTGTAAGGTGTATTGCATGTTAGTCTCTACTGGATGGTGAACTCCCTTGTTGAATTGGGTACTGTAAGTTTTTAGCAATCCTTACTATTCTTGCATGCCTTACATTTACGACAGCATTTGAACCCCAATGTTCTGGTATTCAGACTTCCTGCCTTAGTTGTTACATAAATATGGCTTAGTTCATCCCTCAGAGACCTCCCTTTTCTAAAGGTGATCTGAGGATTGGCATTGAGGTAACCCTTTAAGTGATCATCTGTCATAAGGACATGCCAATGTTTTTTGAAGATTCTGTGAATCTCCTGCGATTGTCCAGAAAAAGTGGTGATGAATCTAATGCTTTCTACTTCCTCAGTTTCTTTTCTTGGATGTAAAAGTTCTTCCCTAGTCTTCAATTCAACCCGTGCCACAGCTGTATCAATCATCTGCCTACTGTAGCCTCTGCTTCGATATCTTTGATGCATACTTGTCTCCTCTTCTTTGTAAGCATCCTGAGCACTACAGTTCCTCTTGGCGCGTAGAAGTTCGCCATATGGTATACTGTATACCAGGTTGCGAGGATGACAACTAGTGGCACTTAAGATGCTATTGCCAGCTGTGATTTATATATATATATATAGGGGAAAATGTCAGTTAAAATGTAACAATGTACACTCGAAAAACACTTAAATATAACAGTTATAGTTTACTGACCTAAATAGAATTTGTGCATCTACCATGCACTGCTAATGACCTCCTGTATTCCATCACGAATGACGTGTTCAGTGACATCATTGGTGACAACACTGAAGACATCTCAAATGACATAATTTATGAAAACTCTGTTTATGGTAGAGGTGCAACTTCTAGTTATGTCAGTAAAGTGTAACTAGTGAATTTCAGTGGTTCTTTGAGTTTAAAATGTTACGTTTTCACTGATCTGTGTCAGTTAACTATAACTTCACTGTCACCTTTGTTTTCTCAGTAGATACTTGGTGGAAAGGAGTCTTTTCATCAAACAAATTAAATTAAGGGTTACATTACATGAGGAATATGTCATGAATGGAGAAAACAGTTAATACAACTTTTTGTCATCAAACGTAACATTTGAGTCAAAAGGATGATGAATATATATGTATGGTTGTCCAGAGACTGGGTGGGGGAGTCAGCAAGAGAATCAGAGTTTCAGGAAATGTTTAAATAAGTGAGTCTTGATGGCAGGAGAGAAGAATTGCTTGCTGGCAAAAGCAGTCTTAAATTTCAAACTTCCAAGAGAAGGAATCATTTCTTCCCAAGCCTCTGGATCCTCTGGAGAAACCATGTTTTCCTTACTGTTTCATGTGTTCTACTCTCTTGCACATTTAATCTTTTTTCCTATGCAAAGAGAAGAGAAGAAGGATAATCATAAGAAAAAGTGAACAGGAATCTGCTCACACTTATAGATGAGGAAACAAGTGTACTTTTGCTCTTTGTGCTCACTATAAGTGTATTGCTCTTAGCAGCAGGGTGCAGTCAGTAGCATAATAAGGATGACTTGGGCCCTGTTGCAAGCAAGGAAAATAGCTCCTTTGACTGTTGTTGGGGTAGTAAAATACATCGATTATCAGGGTTCAATGGGCCCTTAAGGGCTCTGGTGCCGCTGCACCTGCTGAACCAATGGTAGCTTTGTACATTCCATTATTTCTAACCCAAATGCCACATTAGAACCAAGTGCAAAAACTGCCTGTGAAATCACCATTTGTGCAGGGCAATGGAAATGGACACTATCTAACATAGGAAAACTTTTGTTTTTTGTGAAATGCATGGTTAAGTTATGTTCACTGTAGAACTTAATCGAGGAAATGCATGTTTACCTTAGGCACAGAAGAAACGAGTGTGGCAGATTTGTAATCAGATCTGCAATTCATCCACCAGATGCTATATTTGGCATACCATTTCTGCACTATGTAATTCACAATGATGTTATGCAATGCAGTGTGGGTGCCAAATGGCTTTATCCTGGAGCGGAAAATTCAGTGCCAGTAATAAAATAAAACAGCTGCTTCTCAGGTGATGCTAGTGAAAGCCAAGTTTTTAAAGGCAGAGCCTGGTGAAAGATGACGCTGACAGTCACACACAGAACTTTGGCCTCGTGTTCCTCGTGCCAATGCTGGGTTAGCGCCAGCATCAATATCAGCTACACCCCCTCAACTGGGAGTCTAAATGGAGCTCTCTCTGTAGGTGGTCAGATGATGGCCTGTGCTATGCAAGTTCACACTCTTATATTAGAACAAGATCTCTCTTCTAAGTTGTCCTTTCCTTTGATGAAAGATGTATTCTTCAGTTGTTAAATGGCGGCCTCTGAAACAGATAACTAGTGTGTGGTATTGCTGACACCATTTTGTGTTAGAAAATGATGATTTATCCTTACAACAGTTCCTAAAGGTGACTAGAGAGGGTATACATCATACAAGTATTTTTTCAGCATCTCTTTGGTAAACTTTGTGCTCTTTCAACTGTTCAAATCAGTATAGAACACGTTTGACAGTATCTAAACCAAATATGTCATGAATCCTGCAAAGCTTCTGAATAATTTAAAAGTACACTGGCAGTGTGCACCTGTCATTTTATACCTCTCCAAAGAAACAAATGTCATATTAGTTTAAATGCATAAATTCTGTGCAGTCTAGTTATGAGTCCTGGCATCCTTGGCATGGTTCTTCCCTAACTTTTTGCCTTCAACCTTCCTGTTCTGCTGATTTTGTTTTTGCTGGCCTTAGAACATGGCACACTTTACCACTGAAGTGCTTGTGCTTTATCCTTAAAACGTGGTAGACGTAGCTTACATCCAATTGGCCTATTTAATTTATTTGTAAGTGCCTGGCAAAGTGATAAAGCATGTACCCAGTTCTTGTAATTTAAATGCTATTAGTGGGCCTGCAGCACTGATTGTGCCACCCGCTTAAGTAGTCCTTTTAAACATATCTCAGACCTGCCATTGCAGCCTGTGTGTGCAGTTTAAAACTATAATTTAACCTTTTGTCAGTCCAAACCTTTCTTTTTGGTACATATAAATCACCCCTAGATCAGACCCTGAACAGCCCAGGGGTGCAGAAGGCAGTGTATTTAAAAAATAAGATATATATTTTTAAGTTTTACATGTCCTGGTAGTGAAAAGCTCCTAAATTCGTATTTCAGAACCGTAAGACTTACCTCTCCAAAAGGAATGCATTAGGGCTCCCTTATACATTTAATAAGCTGTAACTTCCAATTGGGAGCAGGTACAGAGGTTGAGTTTGGTGTCTAAAAAATTGAAATGAAAAGCCCTCCTTAATTGATAAACAAGTTTTTAATTTCAATTCTGAAAATGCCACTTTTAAAAAGTTACTAACAAAAGAGGGTTTTAACCCTTAATCAGTAAAGCTGAGCCAAATATTTATAAACAACAACAATAGGCCAATACTGATGTTTCTTTAGTCTTTTCTTTCAATAGGACACATGCAAATGATTCAATGCGGCCTAGAAATGTCTATTGCTATTTCAAACTTGTTTATTTCTTTGATTTTTTAAAAAATGTGTTCATCAAAAATCATCAATTCAGACAAATATTACAGAAAAATTATTATCAATGCACACCCACAATTCACAAAAAAATATTATCGACCCAAAATGACCCTAAAACATATTTTGGACACAAAATGACCCAAACTACACATATAACATAGAACAATTAATGACAACATTTGTACAATGATAAGACAATAAAAACACATGAATGAGACAACAAGACAATGAGACACAAAATAGGTTCAGTTTTTAAATTAACCTATTCAACCTTTCATTTGAACAAATAACCAAACAGTACACTATTCACAAAATCCCCTTGTTTCAAACATGGAAAACATTCTTACATGTTTTGTATTCCTATGCATGACAACAACAAAGGGTAGTCTTTTTTTGTTCCACTTGTTTGGACAATACTGAGCGGTTGACACATTTCAAACCCAATTACACATTCATAGGGTTCTCTTCAGGACCAAAAAAGCTATTTGTGAGATCAGCCGATTTCATCTATTCAAAACGAATCTTGCTGTGGAGTTCTAAATGAAGCTATGTTGTGTCTAGCGGTCATTTATCATTCTTTAAACATATATCTCGTGTTTCTTCATAGCTCAGACTGGGTGCCGTAAATAGTCTTCCTGAAAAATCAGTCATATAACTTTTGTAGCTGTATCTGCGTCTTTTTTCTCTTACGGCGGTTTAATAGGTTAATTTAAAAACTGAACCTATTTTGTGTCACATTGTGTTGTTGTCGCATTCATGTGTTTTATTGTCTTGTCATTGTACAAATTTTGTCATTAATTGTTCTATGTTATATGTGTAGTTTGGGTCATTTGTGTACAAAATATGCTTTTGGGTCATTTTGTGTTGATAATATGTTGGTTTTTTTAATTGTGGGAGTGGATTGATAATGATTTATCTGTAATGTTTCTATGAATTGATGATTTTTTAAAACAAATGAAAACAATTTGTTTAAAAAAAAAAAAATTGAAATAGCAATAGACATTTCTGGGCCACGTTGTTAAAATCTAGATTGCGACGTAAACATTATCGGCGCCATCTTGTCCTCTTTTAGCTCAAACATGCGCGTAAATAGCAGCCATTTTGAACACCATGGCCTCTCTGCCCACTACCGATAGCTCGCGCATCTCTCTCTCTCTCTCTCTCTCTCTCTGACCCCGCCAGCATCCCCCGCGCGCTGACAGCCCATGTTCTCACATGCTTGGGCCATAAACCACCCCTTCAGCGCGGCCTTGCCTCGGAGCCACATTCCGCACCCGACTAACACCTCCCACCGTCCCTTTAAAGATCATGCATCCTTTGATGAACCCCCTTCCTCTGTGCCCGATTGTCCCGCCCGATCCCAGGCCATCACCTAGCCCCGCGGATACAGTTTATTGCCCCTTACAGTAGGAAGCTGTCCTTCTTCGAAGAATCTATGAATGATAAAGGCCCCCACTCCATGAGATCCGATCAGCCACGCACATTCCGGGAGCCGGAGGGATATCCAGCTGCGCGATAGTCATCACCTACTGAGATCAGGGTGGGACTTTTACTGTAAACATGTGTGGGAACGGGTTTGGAGCGGAGATTCTGAGGATTCCTTTCCGTACATCAAAGCATTAACAAGAATGTGTTTTATGTAGTAAAGCAATAAACCTGTGTATAAGAGGACAGGCCCCAAGGATGCGTTTAGAGCACCTCGAGAAGATACCCTGTTGTCTGATTTGACGTGTTCTGCTCCGTCGGAATAAACTCCTGTTTCCTGCCTTCTGTCTCCAGCGCCTGCCTCTTTGTTTGGTAATCTCAAATGGTATGAGAGGCGGCTAACGCCGGGCAAATACTGAAGGGTTCTTGGTCGAATACGGCCCTACCTTTCAACAACGTTGAATTGTTTACGTGTGTCCTATTGAAAGAATAGACTAAAGAAACATTAGTATTGGCCTTTTGTTGTTGTTTATACTTTTTAAAAAACAATGGGGTCTATATCCAACTTAAAAGTATAGGGCTGGGACCAGGGGATTGTGGCAATTGTCAGGGTTGGGATATTAGTTTTCAGTTATTTGGAAAAGTAAGATGAGTCAGCTTGGGGCCTCTGTGTGATAGTCTAGGATAAACTGTCCGCTCCAGCTCAGTCCTCCTCTCAACAGTGTAGGGCTGAGAGCCACAGGAGATCAGGCTAGCATAAGCCCGGATCTAAGATCAGCAGACCAGGCGTAAGACATTCAGCCAGATCAGGTTTTTTTGTTCCCCAGGTTCAACAGCAGACTATGCTTGGAAGAAGAGAGGAATCAGGAAGCACAGGCTAGGTGAAAGCTGCAGAATTGCAGAAAATGCAGCAGAATACATAGCAGTGTGCAATGAAAGAAAGCAACTAAAACTCCAGGAAAGGAAAGTTTGAAACTACCTGGACCATGAAACTCTTGTATACCATGGCGATATATACATAAAAAACCACTGATCCATGTTGGAAATGGCTATCTTTGTGTGTTATGTCCCCGGATTGTTGCCTTCTTTTTCTCAACCCATTTTTGTTGGTAGGAGGACTCTGTGCACTTTACCCCTGATAACCAGTGGTAGAGTGCTTGTGCTGTCAGTTTCATACATTTTAATATTGGTATACACCTGAATGGCACATTTTAATTACTTATAAGTCCATAGTATATGGTACTAGATGTACCATGAACCTGTATAATAAATACTACCAGTGTGCGGCAGTACTCTTTGTGGCACTCACTAAAGTAGCACTTTAAAAACCTGTCTCCAGGCCTGCCACTGCAGCCTTGGTGCGCAGTTTTAAAATGTCCTTTCGGCCTGTCAAGATCACTTTTTTTAACAGTTCTAAACTTTTCTTTTTAATATATATATAAGTTGGCCTTAAGGTATAAGGCAGGGAGCATAATATTTATAAGTAGGACATGTAGAAATTAATGTTTTTCATGTCTTGTCAGTAGAAAAACCCAAAGTTGTTCTTTTGTGCCAAGGGTGTCTCTTCCATAGGCTAACATTGGTTTACACTATTAGACTTAATTAGTGCTAAATTCAGTTTAGGGACAGGTAGAAAAATGATTCAAGGACTCATTATAATGGTAATTTAAAATCTAATTTAATTGTGATGCCAGTTTTTACATTAGTATTTTGGAAAAGTCACTTTTAGGAAGTTGACATTTTCCTGCTTAAAACTACAAGGCCTTTCTTAGAGTGTTCAACTTTCACCGGCCTACTGATGGCTCACCTGCCATGAGATGTGTATTGCTCCCTGACAGTAGACAAGGGCTCTGGGTCCATTGGTGTAGTTTCCCTCCTTGACAGGATGGCCTGGGGAGCTGTGCCTAGCTCCTTCCCCTGAGCTTCAAAGGGTGCCTAACTTGTCATTGGTAAATGATGCTTTCTCCGGGACCCACCTCTGTTTTCTCTTGCTAGTCAGGCTTGCTTCAAACCCAGTGGGAGCCTGAAAGCTGCCCAGAACTGGTTTAAAGGGTGGACACCTCCACCCGAATGTTCATGGGGCATAAAAGGGGCATCACCAGAAATCTCCTCAGAACACTCCTGGACTGGTGTCTGAATCCTTTTTTTCATGTTTAAATTTGTATTGGGAGATATGACATATGCAGAAAAAGAAAACATAATCAACTTAAGATACAGCCCTGCCATAGGTCCTATTTTTTCAGATGTATACCCCCCAACCCCCCACTCACCCCAGGTGGATCACTACAGGGCAGATAGAACAATTATAAATAAATAGAGTAAGCCATTCGATGAGAGAAACAAAAATATACATACATGATTCAATTTTATCAGGCTACGTTGGACCTTAATGCTCAAAATTCAACCAATTAGTTAAATAACCCCAAATCTGTTCGCCCTCCTTCCGGGCGCTATCTCCTCTTCTCTTAAATTCAGATATTTTCCATTTATATACATTTTAGAAATTTACTAAACCATTCATGTGAAGTCGGGGTGCTGGATCCAGCCAAACTGTAGCTAGGCATAGTCGCAACACAGCCATAGTGACAAAAAGTAACTTTTGATCAGGATCGGCCATGTTTTGATCGGCCATACCCAACATAATAACCTGAGGTGTCAATAAAACCGTATAACATAAAACTTGTCCCAGACACTATTCTATTTTAGAGAGCAGTGGAACCAAAGAGGGGCAAGTGGCAAACATATGCATACTGTCGGTCGCAAGTTCCCCACATCGGGAACAGTTTACCCCCACTGCCCCACCCCATTGATAAATACGAGAAGGGGTTATATACAAATTTAGCCAAGTCTTAAAGCATTGCACCTGGAGGTTAGCAGAAATAGTAGCTGATTGACTATAGACTAGATAATCCTCGCAGACGCCTTGTTTCGCATGTAACCCCACCTGCCAACAATTAAAATGCTTAGTTAAATCATCGCTTCTCCTGGCATTTACCAATTTATAAATAGTGGATATAGTCGATTGGTTCCCATTGATTGATTCAACTAACGGAATACGACCCCAAGTAACAGTTCTTTTGCAGAAAAAGTCTCTAATCTGTAAGAATAAAAAAAATTGCCTATTGCCTATCCCAAATTTCTGCTTTATGCCTTCAAAGGTCATAAGCCCGGATTCAGAGACAATATCCACTATTACATTAACCCCTTGAGCTGACCACTCTTTAAAATAACCGTCCCGGAAAATTTCAGGGAGGAGAGTATTCCCTGCAAAAGGAGAATATAAATGGATTCTACCAATATTAAACATTTTCCGGACTGTCGTCCAAACTTTGAAGGCACCAAGCAGGACCTTAAACCTAACTCGCTTAAAATAGGCAAAATCAATATGTCTAAACAAAAGTCCCCGAGCCTCTTCCCCGTAAATTAAACGATAAATTGAAGTGTCTGAGCGATCCACATCTCCTGTAGCCAGTAAATCAGCAATCTGTCTCAACGTTATAGACCAATAATATACCTGAAAATTAGGTACTGTCCAGCCCCGTCTCTCTCTGGGAGAGTCATAAATTTCAAAGCCCTTCTTGAATGTTTACCGGCCCATAAAAACCAAGAAGTAATCCGATCTAACTTCTTAAACCAAGTTTGATCAATCAACAAAGGGATAGCTCTGAGGAAATATAAAATCTTGGGTAAGAAGATCATTTTTATAACATTGCATCTGCCCTTCAACATCAACTGTGAGTTGTTAATTCGGCGAGCATCAGCCTCTAATTTGCATATCAAGGGATTCAGGTTGATCTCTACTACGTCCTCAAGTTTAGAGCTAATCTCTATCCCCAAATATTTGGACTTACTAACTACACACGGGTCAGCCAAATTGATTTTGTCGTTACATATTATTTGAGTTTTAGCTTCATTTAAATGATAACCAGATATCGCACCAAACTGTGATGTAATTATTTGGATTTCTTGCAATGCTGCCTGCGAGGAATCAGTCACAATGGCTAAATCATCAGCATAACCAAGAATTTTGGTGTCCCCACCCTTGGCCCGCACCGGACGGATTGATACATCATCAAAACAATTTCATTAAGGGATCGATATATATCGCAAACAATAATGGGGAGCAGGGACACCCCTGCCTTTTTCCTCTAAGTATATTTATTGTTGCCAATTGAATTCCCATAACCGAAACTTGAGCTGTTGGGTGAATATACATGCTCTGAATAGCACGAATAAATCCCTCCCTAAGACCGTAATGCCTCAATGTAGCCCATAAAAAAGGTCGGGAGACCCTATCAAAAGTTTTCTCCGCATCAAGCAGAATTAAAGCCATAGGGTCTCCTGTAACCTTAGTATAATCGAACAACGCGATTGTGCGGCGTATATGTTCGGTAGTTTCACGGCCAGGCACAAAGCTGTGTTGTTGGGGACACACCAGCTTTTTAATTACCCCTGCCAGCCAATTTGCAATAATTTTTAAATACATTTTAATATCGCTGTTAATTAGAGTAATTGGTCTATAAGAGTCGGTGTCCGATGATATCTTGCTTTTCTTTAAAAATGTAATGATCCTAGCCCTCCGCCAAGATTCAGGAGGCCTATCGCCATTTTGAAACCGTCGGAACATCTCAAGCATAACGGGAGTGAGCTGAGCTCGAAAGAACTTATAAAATTCTCCCGGTATATAATTCGGCCCTACAGCCTTACCACTAGGAAGAGAATCTATAGCTAGCCATAGCTCGTCAACTTTGATTTCAGCATCCAGCATATTCAACTCTTCCGATGATAAAACCCCTAGCTCAACTTCCTTAAGATATCCTTGGATTTCTGCCTGAGCCACCTCATTATCACTAATATCTTCATTATATAAATTTTGATAGAATTTCTGGAAAGCTAAAGCTATAGCCCCTTCTTCAGTAACTAACCCAACTTCTGGATCCAGAATACTTTCAATACGCGTGGCAGATTCTTTTTCTCTAGTTCTAAGAGCAAACATATGTCCGGCTCTTTCACTGTTCTCATAAAGTTTAGAGCGCCAAGCTAAAAATTTGCTTGCCACTTTAGCCTGTGAGATTTCTGTCATGGCTGACTTAGCAATTATTATCTGAGTTTGTGCAGAATCACCTTCCCCACCCCCGACAAGACCCTGGCCAGATTAATCTCAGCTTCTTCAAGATCTCTATATAGCTCCTGTAGCTTTACTTTTTCCCTTTTTAGGCTTTCCCATCCAAATCGAGTTGTCTCTCCCCTTATACCGGCTTTAAGTGTATCCCATACATTCTGTATATTAGTACTGCCTTTATTTTCATTTAGAAATCTCGTGATCCATATAGCCATACCTTGAATATAATCACTATCTCTTAACAAGCCCCAATTAAAGGTCCATGAGTCTGTTTTCTTAGCCCTGGGCTGTATATTAACCACAAGTACAAGCGGGTTGTGATCCAACATTACTCTCGGATATCTAGTTATATTAGAGCCTTGTACTAAAATTGGAGATATGAAAAAATAGTCTAACCTAGAATGGGTTTTGTGCCGTGCTGTAAAAAAAGTAAACCCAGGGTCATTCCTCCTGCACAAAGCCCACATATCAATCAGGCCATGTAATTCTTGCATTTGCCTCAGGGACCTATAGACTTTAGGTTTCCGACCAGGATACGCTAGATCTGGGCTATTAGCAAGTTCACAATCTATATTAATATTAAAATCGCCACATAGTATAAACGGGGCTGGCCAGCCAACCAGCTCAAGATTAAGCCAGTTATATAGTTCTGGGTCGTCGAGTACCGGACCATAGACCGAGCAGAGTGTGAAATTGGAAATTGCCATGAAGAATGACCCAACGGCCATACACATCAGCAGAAGAACTAATTATATTCACCATCCCCCGTCGGGCAAAGATAACAACCCCTTTAGTCTTTGCCTCCAATTTAGTCCAAGAAATCAGCAGAAAACCCTCAAGCTCCAGAAATGTATCACGGCTGGCTTCGATGTGCGTCTCTTGAAGGCAAATATTATCTGCCCGCAAGAAACGTACATCTTCTCCAATCCTACGCCGTTTAACTGGGTCTTTTAACCCGCAAACATTAACCACTTGGCTGCTAAGGGGTGTGTGCGAGGTCCATTCACTTTCCATTGAAATCAATGGAAAGTCCATGACGAGTTACCCTTGTCATTAGCGCTGAAGGGGTTAATAGATGCTATCCTGATATTAGCCATCACAGATGAGGAATCATTCCAAAAATATATCCAGCAAAAGATTGTGCCCTCCCTATCTGAGCTACCCTCTTCCCAGAAGCAAGCCCCAAACCAAACCTTCCCTTGCCCTGTAGTTTCTCCCCCACCCTGGACCCCCAACCCACCCTACCCCCCTCACCCAGTAAACAGGCAAAAAAGGTCCGCAGACCCTTGCGATGACTCCCACATTCCTGAGTGTCACCTGGTCACTCCCTGACCATATAGATACCATAAAGAGAGAGAAGAGAAATAGAAAATACAAAAAATACAAAAAAACCATCCTGAGGGAATATAGAGCAAACTAAGCAAGCTCATGCCAGGCTGAGACTAAAGTCCATTAATGATCAGTTAGTTCCTTTAAATAGCTTTCAGTTTGGACTTCCGAAGAAAATACCCAAATCTTGCCTTGATAGATAACCTTCAACCGTGCAGGGTTCATCAAGAAGACCACACAGCCTTTTTTTTGGAAAGGGGTGATCAGTTGGCAAAGCCGCCACCTCCTTTCCACTGTTGTGTGGCAAAAATCGGGCCGCACAAAAAAAGTCTGGCCCTCAGCAGATTTTTTTGCATCCGGTCGTGCCTTTTCAAAAATGGCTTGTCTCAACAAAAAATTACCCCAAAAAATCAATATTGCACGAGGTTTAGCTTCAGGGCCTGTATTTTGTTTCATCATTAGAGGAAATCGATGCACTCTCTGTTTCTCGGTTTCCCAACACCAATGAGAAAGCTCCGGAAATGCAGATTTGAATAGCCTCAATATGAACCCTCTGATGCCGTCCCCCTCCATTTTTTCTTCAATCCCTAAAAGATGCAGGTTGTTCCTACGAAGCCGGTTTTCAGATTCCTCCAACCTCCACATTATATCCGAAAGCCTTTCGTCATTAGCCATGGTTTTTAATTCTGCGTTTTCGAGTCCAGCCTCCAGCCTGACGATTCGTTCCTCCAGGGCGGCTGTCCTGGCTATGATCTCTGAACAAACCTTGGTATTTTTTCGAATAGCCCCTTGTATTTTCATCGTAGCCAACTAGGCTCTCTTATGCTCTTGTCGTGCTTCATTTTGTATGGATTTAAGCATGGCGTAGATCAGGGTATTTGAAGGAGGTAAGTTGGTTTCATCACCAGGGCCCCCCTGGTCCGCTTCCTGCCCTCTAAGCCCTCCCGAGCCTGCAAGGCTAGTTGCGGCTACGGAATAGTCCCACTGTAAGTTATTACTGGTCTCAGAGCCACCACTCTTGCGTCTTTTTAAGCTGGCCGATGGTTTCTTCCTGGTTTTATTGTAACGAGGTGTGGCCCTTTTCAGAGTGTCCGCAGTAGTTGGAGGACTCAGACTTTCTTCACCCGAGATAACCTCTTCATTTTCGGAGTTCGTGGTGCATCCTATATCCGATTCCTCAGCTAAGGAAAAGAAACTGTCTCCATTCTGTGCATCCGGTAAACTACCGGAGGCAGATCCCATATCAAACCTCCCTCCCACGGGAGTTTGCAAAACAGAAGCATTGTCCGAGTCTATCTTCACACCTTGAGTTCGTTTTTCAGTCCCTCCTATGCCAATATCTAGCACCGGCGAAGCCTCGAGGATTAGGGTTGGGTTGATTACAGCTTCATCACCACCGTCCATCTCGGATTTCTTAGTTACCTCAATGTCATTTTTACCCGCATTTCTATTTTTCTCAGTCACCTTGCTGTCACTAAAGGCGCCGTCAACATTCATAACACTGAGAGGGAGTTGAATCAGTGTTTTTGAAACTGAGGGCTTCCCTGCAAACATCCCTGGGACTGTAAGTGTTTTTCCTCGCCCAGAGCCCTCCATCGTCTGTATGGCGCTCCCCGACAACCCCTCGTTTTTGCTCCCTGCCTCCTCATTCATTGTGCATGGGGACTGGGTTTTCTCTACTGTTTTCCCTTTAACCGGGTTCCCTTTCTTTGAACTCACCGCCACAACTTTAGCCCCGGGCTTACGACCACTTTGTCCATTTTTGCCAGTTTCTCCGGCTTCTCCTCCGTGACTGGTATCCTTTTGCTCCAGCCGTCCCTGTAGCGGGCGCGGCTCCCACAGCTTTGATGTTCAACATGGGTAGATTCCCGTTCTTACGAGGCGGCATGGTGCTTTGAGGACTGCCGTCCGGCTCCTGCCGAAGCTTCTCCGCTAACCACGCCCGCCACGTCCACAGGTGTGCGCGGCTGCGGAGCACCGTTATTACAAGCCGGACAGTCCGCAGCCAGGGTTTCTGCTTCTCCCGATCGCCAAACATAAGTTTCTTTTCCGAACCGCAATCCACAATAAATCTGCTGCTATTATGCCATTACTCCCTCAGATCCATAATCTCCTTCTCTCTCATAGAGACCACGAACGCTGCAGCACTGGTCGAGGAGTGACTCCCACTCGGTCCACGAGGCCACCATCTTGCCCCCCAGACTGGTGTCTGAATCCTGAAGAAAGACTGGACCACTTGCCTGTAACCCAAGACCTTAGAGGTGACTCCAATGGTCAGTTGGCTGACCTGTTTGAGCTACTGGTCACCACGAGCTTCCAAAGGACTTTTCCTCAAACCTACCCGCTGACTAGGCCCAACTGGACCTGCCCTGGACCCTGCTTTTGGCCTCTGCTTGAATGCATCCTGACCAATAAGTTGTGCCCCCAGCTCCTGGATCCTTGACTGGTGTTAGAGTGTACTATTCCTGCAAAAACTTCAAGAGATGGGACCTAGAAACATTTTGCCACCTTTTCCTCTGAAGAACCAGCGAGAGACCAGAAGCAGTCAACCTGGAATCACCTGTCAGATCCAACATGTCGCTTTGCCCCTCTGAAGAAGATTTAACTTCCAGAAAAGTTGAGTGTAGAGGGCTTCACTGAGGCTAACGTGAGCTGCATATGACTAACATTGAGGCTTCTCTGTATAAGGACTCCAGACTTTGGCCACTCAGAGCCCTCCCCACTTTCATCAAGCTTTCTAATCAGACAAACTTGGTCCCTGTATCAGATCAGGAGTTAATCACTGTCTGTCTTAACTTTAGACTTCAACCCAGACTAGCCTAACTAGATACCCATGGTTGACACTTAGGGGCATACTTATGAGCTCCTTGCACCACCATAGCATCCCTTTTTGTGATGTTCTGGCTGTGCAATTCACAAAAGTATATTCATGAGGTCATGCAAAGCCACCTCGCATGCCTTTGAATGGCCTCATAGAAATATCAAGGCAGCGCGAATCGCTGTGCTGCCTTACCCTGCGATAGGGAGGTGTTCCATGCGCATTGCAATGGGTGTTCTCACACAACACCCATGAATTTTGACGCTTGCCCGTATTTACAAAACCATGTAAAGCTGGGGATGTGCTAAAATCTTACACTTCCCCAGGGGAGGCGCAATGAGGAGAAATAAATGTATTTCTCCAAGTTAAAAAGCCTCCCATGATTATCTTTGTGTAGGAAGATGCCCTCTTCCTGCAAAAAAAACAATCCTGCCGGCAACACAGGCAATCTTGCACCATGGGGCAAGAGTGCCTACATTGGCGCTAGGCTGCCAAAATGGCGCCAGAGCAGGAGGAAAGGAAGGGACTGCGCCATATTGGATAAATACAGTGCATTCCTTCCCTTTCACTTTGATGTAGGGCAGCGCAGCAAGGTGACTTGCTGTGCTGCCCTATGCCAAAAACCCCCAAACGAGGCTTGTAGGTGCTATTTTTAACTCAAACTTTAAAAGCTCATATCTCAGGATCTATTTATTAGATAGTTGTCATTTTGCTGTGATTTTATTTACTAAAATATTCTCTATTTTTCTTAATTGGTTTGGGATTTTTCTTGTGTGGTGTTTTGACTTTATTACTGTTTAAGTACTGCATACATTGCTTATACATTTTTTAAACTTACTGACTCAGCATGTTTGGCCCTGATCTAAACCAATTCCCTAGAAACGCCATTCTGTCACACTGGCATACGACTAGTTCTCTGGCCATACACCTCCTAGGCACAAACGGTCAGCGCCAAGATGCTCCGTGGAGTGTAAGTTGCGCTTTACAAAAATAAAATTACATTACATACATTACATTACATTGTATATAAATTAAGGATGAGTGCTCTGTGTGAAGCTACCAACTGTTTGACCTTAGGTTTATTTAATGACCCTGACAAGGATTATGAGTATTATTTGAGGTGGGTTCTGACCCCCTCCCCCCCTCAAACAATACTCCACGTTCTTATAATCCCTCTTTCTTTCTTTTAATAGAAAATATAAAAATTGTATCACAAATTTAAAGAAATTAAGATTATTAGTGTGGATTTGTGTTCTGAAGGACATTGCAGTTTGTTTTGTTCTACTGGGGTGTACATTTGTCCCCTTGCTCAGCTAAAAGGGGTTGTTACATTTTGAGCTGCCCTTCCTAATTCTATGCTTTTAATACCATTCTAAGTGTTTGTGGCTGCACAAGGTTTAATGTAACCTTTTCACTATAGCGATGTCAATTGATGATAGGTATTCCATTTGTTACTTATAAGGATGTTCCACTGAAGGAGCAAACATTTAGACAACTGCATGCATGTGAGAGCATTGTGGATATAGTGGTGACAGGATTTGTGTCTAAAGAGTGTGTTGTTGTTAGGTGCTGTTTCACAGTGGCTTGAAGTGGATGCACTACTGATATAGCAAACACCGAACCATCCAGATTGCTTGTGTGTGATTGATTGCACTAGGAGTTGTCTCCTCACCCACTGGCATGATAGGACACTCCGATGTGATCACTTGAAGTTAGATGGATAGAAAGGGTAGATGGAACCCAGCTGAAAAAGGGGGCGGGGAATACCAAGGCCATATCAGCACCCTCAACCACCGTCCACTGATGCCTTGAGGTAGATGCAAAAGGAAGCGAGCAAGTGGGGGCAAAGGGTACTCGAGGATGCCTGTAACAAAAGCATTTACCCACTACACTACCTTAATTAGACTACAAATGTGGGATATAACATTACATGCAACGCTCTGATGCAGGCACGTTAGCCATTCAAGGTATTTTAAGAGGACTAAAACCGTGACGATTGGTTTGGCCTGTAGTTGCATGCCAAGCCAGATAGAAAAAAGTATTGAAATTCACCACAATCCAGCATTATCCTCTTTGAAATGTAAACATAAAGCAGCAACTACAAGATGCAAACACATCTAAAGTATTTTGGAACTGTCTAGACTAGTCCTAAATAGGTTTTATGCACACAGAGGTAGAATTGCTATGTTAATGAAAAAGAATACAGAGTGTGTAAAACAAACTGCTATTTACTTATCAAATACTTACCTTTCCATAACTTCAGAATAAACAGACATGTCCAGTATTTTTCTCTGAAAAAAGGCAGAAATCCTTCCTGCAGGTGGGGACACGGGTTGTATTCTTACAATCATGGTTAGAAGTCACAGACAGTTTCACCACATAGCACCAACAGACAAATAAACAGCAGTGGGTATGGTTAATGCTCCTGAAACATGAATACAAACCTTGCCTTCATCACAAAGTAGGTAGAGCACACCGACAGTTATCCTGGTGTTACTTACAGAACATTCATAGATGGGCATTGGCAGTACGAGTTTCCCTCTCTCACACTCACAGAACAGCTGCACCATTGCATTAGTTGGCATTTTCCATCGTCACAGAAGAAGTACAATACAACATCAATCTAGCAACCAGTACAGCTAGGCATCAGAAGTACAGGATTCCATTCCTCATGGAATGGGTACAACATGGGCAAAAGTGCAAGCTTCCCTCCTTCACAGAACAGGTACAGCTTAGTAACAGGAGTGGAAGGGTCCCTCTATCACTAGAGCAGCAGTACACATTTCATAAGGTCACAGAGCAGGCAAAACTCTGGATTTATCAGTAAAGCCTCCTCTCTCAAATAAAGGTACAGCACAGGCTGCAGTAGCAGTATCCACACCTTCACCCATTTTATGTTTGTGTTTCAGTGTCGTTGTGCAGATTGGGAAGTGCATGGATAGTTGTGTATAAACAATTTTATTTCAGCACAACGATGCCATAAGGGGTGAACACTAGCTTAAAAATGTATGTCATGTTAGGTCGTGCTGGGCTGTTTTGTGTTATGTTATGTCATGTTATATGTTGTGTTATGCTATGCTATGTTATGTTATGTCTTATGTGGGAGGGTGAATGGCTGTATTGATACGTGAGCAAATTGTTGAAAAAGAGGATAGTGGTGTTAATTGGTAGAGAACTGTATAAGTGAAAGACATGTTGGTTCGTGAATTTATGTTTTAATTAATGCTGAATATGTGTGGACAGATGGAAGAGTAAACGAATGGAGGATATATGTGAAAAGAAAATGTCTGCAGATTGAGATTTTGAGACTGTTTTCACTTAGGGTGCTGGCCAATCTACTTTGTACTTAAAGGTCCCTAGAGATTTACAAAATTGTATTTTAACTACCAAGAACCTCGCAGACCATAGGCTAATAGACACTCCTTGACTCATGCAATTAAACAGGACCTTTTATCCCCCAAAAAACATCCTAAGCAGAGCTAGATCTATTTAGGAGTAGCAACTTGTATTTGATAAACCTCATAACTTGCTCAAGCATCTGATCTCCAGGTTTGAATTTAATTTTGAAAACTACATGGAGAAGGTGCTTTGAGAGGAGTTATTTCAAATATGCACAGTTTTGCTTTCTCTACTTTTGCAGTTTACAAAGCCCACATGTATACTAACCGCACCAAATTACAGACATCTCTCAGGCTGTAAATAAAACCTTTAATCTGATTTCAGGATCAAGCAAAGTTCGATCAATTCAAATTTACACTTTATATCTTAACCCGTTTACCGCGGCAAACATTCCGCCGCGGTACGGGCGTTTTACAGAGTGGGCGGGGCTGTGTTGGCCAACGGTCGTGCGCAGCACCCGGAAGGTAGGGCTCGCCTCGGCCAACGACAGACGCGAGCACGGAACGGGTTAACAACCACCCATCTAATTGCCCAGGAGACTTGCTATTGTATAATCAACACTCCTACCAAATGATTAGGGTACCATCTTCTAACCAAAAATGGTGAACAATTGGGTGTACATTTCTACCCTCCAGGTAGCCTCTGTGACACTCATTAAGAAATTCAAGATCTAGCTCTTAACAAATTAAACTGCAAATCCCATCACAGTTAATGTCACAGGCTTCCCTCAGCTAAAAGGAAAACAGGCCACATTTAAAAAAAAGTTTGCTTTATCTAAAAGTCATCACAGACAACATGGTCTGCTGACCCCAACAAATACAATGCCTGGGGCTCTAACCAATCATCGTTGGTTTCAATATGCAACCTACCTCATGCATATTAATAAGGTAAATTAAATTGCGACCCATTACAAATCAGTATTTTTGTGAACCAACCTATTAATGCATAGGTTGCTTCACAAAATAATGCATTCTATAGGAGTTGGGGTGAAAATTTCACCCACTTCTACTGAATCAATTTTAGTAGATTCCTAATAAGAAATCACAAATTGCAAATCGTTATTTGATGCAATTTACGATTTCTTACTAGTAATCTTCGAACCTCAGGCCCCAAGTACCTGTTTCACCCATGAATTCACTCTTACGAATTAACTATAATTAGTTATTTATCTTGCTTTGATGCAAATATCAATAAAAAGGGATGATAACATTATATCTGCAAAAACTGTGTCTTTGCTAACCTTAATAATTAAATAAACTGCAATCATTTTCTTAGAAGTTCTGCGGATGCCAGCTCATGTTCCATTCATATTGTTCCAAGAACTCCCCAGCCTCTGCTGAATGATCCTGTAATGAACAAAAACCATGTCTGCGTCGACAGGAGCCATCCAGTCTAGATCAAAATGTGCCTTTTCTCTTTTCTTCCAGTTTATCTTAAAGCAGTGAATGGCTTTTGGCAATGAATACACTACAGGAAAACACGTTCTACCTCCCTAAACTCTATGCTGTGTTGGTCTCAGCACAAATATTTACTGTGTTATCAGACAACCGCTCTCATGGCGTTGCGGGGTGTTTGTCAAGTTTTGATAACTGATGTATTTCCACAGGAGACGAAGAATTAACAAGGTTCAGCTTCTCTCCAGTATATGAGCGCTTGTTAAGAATAGATTTAAAGATAAGAGGGTGGGAAATCTACAGTAGTTTCTTATCTGTTTGAAACATTTTAACTCCTTGGGTTACTTCGAGGTGATGGCTAATCAAGCCTGTGCAAACCAGGTTTTCTGTGGGCTTGACTTATCAGAGGAAGTTGTCTCTGATCTAAGCCACAAGAGTTGTGTGGCAATTATAAAAAATAAAGGTTTTCGGTTTGGAAAGGAAGGTAAAGGTAACTGTATTACTGTTCTTCCCATGCAGATGAAATAGCATATTACATTTTCATAGTTCCATAAACAGTAACTTGGTTATTCACATACTAGCAACCATCTTAGCAACATTTTGTTAAACCTTTAGAATGTAATCATGTATGCCAACGTAGTCTATCAGCACCCTTTAGGCAGAGGTGTAGTTTTGGTTTGTGTTTCAGGTGTTACACCCCCAAATAAATGCAGGCTTGGCTTGGTAGTTTGGTCTGAAGGCCATGAATCAGGTCTGCTATGTCGGTTTTTCTCGTTGTCCTCATCTTACTAACACATTGTAACTTTTTTATTTTTGCATTTTTGTATTGCTACACTTGCGATTTTGCATTGCGATACTTTTACCAAAAGAAGTATTAAATCTATAGCAATAGAAGTACTCTTTGAAGTGGTGCAAATTTACAACATTTTGGAATTCACAAACATTGGTGGCAGTGGTTTGGAAAGCAGCACCAGTATTATGTTTCCAGGCATACTACTGGTAATCAGACACCCAAAAGGTGGTAAAATGAATGCATGTAAATATTGCAACCCCTGGCTGGGCAGCATTCCAACTCATCATTTTTCTGCCAGTGTTACATTCTAGACAGAGGCCATATAACGCAAATCAGTTCTGACCTTGTCCTCATGGGAGCAGCCCATCCAGAACCATGGGCATTTCTGCCATTCACCCTGATGCCAACCACTTTTTTAGTTGGGCAGTTTGAGATTCACATCCCCTAATCTCACTTACTAAACTACGTCCCTACCTTGAAGAAATTACAATCCAACCAGCGTTAATGACAAAAAGTGATATAGAACCACTTGCTCAACATAACAAATTTGCATTTGCGTGTATTTCTGAAATCTAGTGCAGCACAAAATATTGCATGCAGTACATATTGGAAAATACTGTCCTGATGAGTGGGGGAAACAGTCAGACTCTTTCTGTGTACTCTGGTAATGCTGGAATCAGGTGCAAAAACTGTTTGGAACCATTTTCAAAATTACATTTGTGTGCAAATTACACACAGTCCGGGATTTTTGATTTGCAAATTCTTCCAGGAGCAAAGTGAAATAGTTTTAATGGTCGAAAGACTGGTAAATTATGCTTTTCCCCGTTCCCTGCTCAGAAACTTGAAAAAAGGGCAAAAATGGCAAGAGGAAATACCATTGCAAAGCAGTAATGAAAATAAATCCTAGCTTGTTTTGCACCCTGTTAGATCTGGGGGTCGCTAGCTGGCAGAGGTAGGTACCAATGGCCAAAAAGGGACCGTTGCTTCTAGTCAGGGCAAGGGGATACACTTTTTAGATAACCCCTGCTCACCCCCTTGGTAGCTTGGCACGAGCAGACAGGTTTATCAAAGGCAATGGGTAAAGTATTTGTACCAACACTCACAGTAACACAGTGAAACCACCACAAATGGACTCTACACCAGTTTAGAAAAATAAAGTATCTTAATCTAAACTACACAAGACCAAAACGACAAAAATCCAACATACACAGTTCAAGAATATGATTCTAAAAGAGTTCTAGGGTTTGCGTCAAAATAATCCACAGTTGCGTCACGTTTAGCCCAAAGTACCTGTAGATGCGACAAGAGTTCCAAATGGAAGCTGCAGCGTTGAAAAACAAGCGATGCGTCACTCCTGAGACCCTGGGGAGGCGATGCGACAGCCCCGCTGGACGCAGCGGGTGTGTTGCGACAAATCCGGTCTGTATGGGGAGGGATGCGATACCTTGTATGGATTCCGGTGCACAGATTCGGTAGGAAGCATCTCGTACAGGCACAATGCTACGATCTTCGGGACGGCGACGATCTCAGGTGCAGTGGCGATGCGCAGCACAGCGTCGATCTCCTCCTCTCGTGGCCCCTCGATGCGATGGCTCTGCGACGATGTTCGTAGCGACGTGATGCGGTAGCAAGCAGGCGATGCGGCGATCTCACCCAGCAATGACAGGCTCTGCGACGATACTCGCAGCGACAGTAATCTTCTCACACCGGAGCGATGTGTTCCGCAGGTGAACGGAGCATCAGTTCTTGCAGTGGCAACAGGCGTTGCGATGATCTCGAGCTTCGCGGCGGCGGGAATTTCCCCGCACTGTCAGGAATGCGCTCCGCAAGCGAGTGATGTCTGAAAATTGCAGATTGTCTTTGTTTCTCCTTGTCCAGCTCCCCAAATAGCAGGCATAACTTCCAGAGGCCCAACAAATGGATCAAGCACTCTAGGAAGGGCAGTACTCACTCAGCAAAGTTCAGGGGGGATGCTGGGGGTGAAGTCCTTTTGTTCCTGGGACTTCTTAACAGGAGGCCAGCTCTCCTCAGGCCCTTGGAGATCTCTTCAATCAAGGGGACACAGCACACAACAAAGTCATTCATCTCTCCATGGCAGCAAAGCAACTGCTGGTCAGTCCACAAGCACACAGCAGGACAGTCCTTCCTCTTCAGTCTTCCAGATTTCTCCTTGGCAGAGGTACCTTCTTGATTCCAGGATGATCTAATTTTCTGTAGTGTGGGTAGCCCTTTTTATACCAGTCTTTCCTTTGTTCTCTAGACGCAGAGAGGCCTAGGCTTGGTCAGAACCAGTCCATGTCAGTTCCTGAGCACTTTGTTTTTCTGTCTTCTCCTTTCCTTTCAGAGAGAGAGGAAGGGTCATCAGCTGCCCAGCAGGAGGTGGAGCCAGCATTGTGGAAGTCAGGCACAGCCCTATTCAGGCCCAGGTGCTATCCCCTCCCACCACTCTAGATGCAGATGGAGCTATTCAGCCCAGGGATGGCCCATTCAGCCTCTGGGAGCCACCCAGCCCCTGTCACTCACAAACCAGACAGTCAATTCACAAACAGGCCAAGGCACACAGAAAGGTCAGACAAGAAACAGCCACTTTCTAAAAGTGCCGTTTTCAAACACAGGATTTAAAAAACATCCTTCCTAAAAGATGAGTTTAGGGATACCAGACTTTAATTTTCTATTTTGCTCCTATGGGAAGATATGCAGGTAAACATTATACACAGCATTCCCCATTATAGCCTTTGGGCAAGATAGCCTTTCAATAGTGAAAAACGAAAATGGCTGTAATTCACTACCAGAGCATGTCACACCCACCAGTACATGCTCTACCATTCACATACACTGCACCCTGCCCAGGGGGGGTACCTTGCACCTTCGATAGGGGTGTCCAATGTGTATGGAAAGGGAAGGGTTAGGCCAGGCCAGTGGAGACACTGGTCAGGTCAGCATGGCAGTTAGCAACTGCACACAGGCACTGCGGTGGCAGGCCAGAGACACCATTTTAGGGCTACTCCTGGGTGGCACAATCAGTGCTGCAGGCCCACTAGCAGCATTTGAATCACCAGCCCTGGCACACTCAGTGCACTTTACTAGGGACTGCCTGGTAACACAAGTACGCCAATCATGGATAATCATTCACAATAACAATTTATACAGAGAGCATATGCACTGATCTGCAGTGGTGAAGTGCCCAGAGTCCTATTGCCAACAACCACAGGTCAGGAAAAACGAAGGATGAAGAAGCAAACTGTTTGGGGATAACCCTGCAAAAAGGGCCATATCCAACACACCCGATGGTGGTGTCTACCTCTAAAAGAGGGACTACGCAGTGAGGAATATTGGCTAATTCGTTTTTCTCTCCTGAGAGCAAATTGCTATGATCCTGTGTCTAGAAGAGTGGTGAGTGGCTAATTCAGAAGTCATGATGTAATAGAGATCAATTTCAAACCAGTTAACCATGTGTGACTCAAACAAAATGTTCAATTTAGGCTACATTCACCAGAGAGTCTAGACTTGACAAAGGAAATGCAACTCTCACCGGCACCCTGAAAACTCACCTCGCTTTTATGAAAGCCACGCTAAATGCAGCAGACAGACTGGCCTCAGGAGCATAACGCTGTGAATCCATCATGCCCATAATCACCATGCTCGGGTGGCAATATGTCTAACCACTAGCAATCACTCAGGGTAGCATACTAACCCTTTGTTCTTTTGCTCAGCATGCTACCTCAGTTTGAACCCAGCAGGGTCAAGACTGAGTGGCAAATGGCAGAGTCCAAACTGAGGTGGTAAAGTGGGCAAATTAATGATGTCAAAGCGATTGGCAGTGGTAAGACTTATTGCAAGCATTACTCCCATAAGCTTTTCTGTGTTTTTTGTACTGCCCTAAGTGGCAAAGGCATGCCGAGACTTGGGTCCCATGCTTACTTAGGGACTGGAACATAGCTACTTATGACTGACAAGTCTCATCAAGGATGAACTTGCTCTTGGGTTGCTTGTGTTATGGTTCAGGGAGGACTTGCACTGAATTGTTCAGTCTGGACTGTTTCTACTGGAGCACGGTCAAGACTAATGTGCATATGGCTTGGTCCAAACTGATGTGAATGAGGGGGCAAAAGAACAGAACAATGGGTTGGAATGCCACCCGAGCAATTGTCAGTGGTTAGACATTGCAAACATCCCTCCCATCACCGTTTTGTGTTTGATGTACCACCCTAAGTGGCAAGGGTATGTGCAGATGTGGGTCCGGTGCTCGCTGGGCCACTGGAACCAAGCTATACCCGAATGACAAGCCTCAATCAGGGAAATCCCAATCTTGGGTTGCCTGTGTTCCACTTCAGGGAGGACCTGACCTGGCATTTCGGGCCGGACTGTTCCTCTATAAGCAGGATCAAGACTCATTTGCATATGGCAGGGTCCAAACTGAGGTGGCATGGTAGGCAAAAGAACAATTGGTTGGAATGCTACTCCGAGCAATTGCCACTGGTTAGACATATTGCAAGAATTCCTCCCATCAACTTTTATGTTTTTAATGAGAATGGTGTACTTCAAATGAGCAAAACTTCTTTAATGTGTTGAGCATTTATTGTTTTCTGACAACTGTACGGCCACACCACCCTGCCCTTACCTCTGTCTGAATCATGAATTCTGTACAATTCTAGAAGCATATCATTTATATATATATGTCCATGTGACAGTTGAATCATATCGTTGGATTTGCAAGTATATACATAACTCAAAGAATTTATCTTATACATTATGGTTATTCCATTCAAACATGGAATTTATCCAGAAGAATGTTCAATTGTTATTACATGCTGTAGTATAACCTCTCTTTTATGTGACAGTTTACATGTTCTGCAGTAAATTTGGATTGATACCTGCATCAGTACCATACAGTTATAGATGATTGAAAGTTACCTTCTCTTTATATTAATCAGCCGAATTTTGTAAGGTGTAAATCCACCCTTTCTGGAAAGTAGAAAAGATATATTGAAATGTATGTCAGACAAATATCAAATACTTTGCTCCCCAAGCCGGGTCGGACAGAGGGGGCTGTCACACATGGGTAGCCTGGGAGGGAAAGGGAGAGGGCTGGTGTGGGTTGACCATGTGAAAAAGGGAACTCTCTTTTGTATCCTTTTCTCTGTTCTAATGCATCCATCCACAGTGGTAATCCTTACGAACACTGGTACTAGTACTCCTGTGCTGATTGCTAATAGATGGAAGCCAGCCTTCAAAAAAGGAGTCATGGGCTCTTCACTCATTCTGGTGAGGCGCATGTAATTTGGAGGGTACAGAAGCGGTACTGAAGCTTTCTCAAAAGCAAATGGTTGCCCATGGCTCCTGTTCATATCTACAGCTAAAGATGTTAATTGCCTGTACATCATCTCCACTCTATTCCCAACAGACAGTGTGAATTTCTTTTACAGTGTCTGACCCACCCAATGGTGTTGTGAATCCCCCCACATTAGAAACTACATTGGGAGTTGCCTCAGTGTTCCACTAAAACTTTGAATAATTCTTTCTATCTACAGTCAAAAGCTATAAATGACACTATGACAGCTGTAGGAAGTAGGCAAATGGCTAATAAATGAGCCAACTATAGCAAATATGCCAGAGAAAGATGAATAATGAAAATAGGGTAAAGGAGAGTGTGGCGACTGGAAGGTAAGAAAGAAAAAATAATTAGTGAAGATAAGAAAGAAAGATGTACTGAAAGAAAGAGTTAAGAAAGAAGGAAGGAAGGGCCATTGAAAGAAGAGGTAAACAAACAAAAAAGGAGGCAGGGTGCATGGAAGGTGAAAGGAAAGGTGGAGAAAAGATTAATCGAACGATGGAAAAGTGAAAGCAAAGATGGGTAAAACAATAAAAAGATTAAATGGTGACACCGGATCAATGACTGAAAATAATATAATAGAATAATAATAAATGGAAAAGAAATGAATGAAAGACTTAAAGGATGGCTGGATGGATGTGGTTATGTTGGTGGATAGATTAATGGATGGAAAAAATAATCAGGGCAAAAATTATTTTGGGGGTATTTTTCTTTTCTCGCTTCCCTCTGCACAGTCAAAGGTATGATTTAAGGTGGGGATGTTTTAATTTTCTGGCTACTCCCTGTCTATCCCAGACCACAATATTCAGCAGCATCATTCCCTCTCTTTTAAGAGGAGAATCACTTGAACAGTGGCGTAACGAAACTTGAGGGGGCCCCCCTACAAAGTACAGGGAGGGGGCCTCCACGCTCTGGGCCCACTTAAGAGCTCTCCTGTCAGGGTCCCACTAACTGTGCACAGTGCCGGAAAGGGCCCAATGGCCCAAAGGACCTCAATAGCCCCCCACACCGCGGGGGCTATTGAACTAGATGAGAGGAGAATATAGAAGCTAGTAGTACTGGGTTATAAGGGGATACCATAATTATGTGTCTTTTGATATCTGCCGTGGCTAGCAATATAACTTGAGAAATGGGAAGACCTGAAACAAACTATATTAAGAGAATAGTTGTCTTATGCCAGATAGATAGAGAGTTGATCATGACATAAAAACAAAAAACAGAGTTTTCCCCAGTTGGCTATTTAGCTTCCCTGCAAACCAGTGGCGGCTGCTTAGAACGGGGGTGGTGAGACATGGATAAATAAATAAATAAATAAATATATATATATATATATATATATATATATCACTTACCTGATGATAGCCACAGCTTCTCCTCCGCCCTGTTCTCTTTCTGGCAGCACACAGGCTCCCCTAAGCCAACCACGAGGCTGCTGCCATCAGCACGACCGCCAATCAGAGATTTGCAGCGTACTCGCTTGCTCCATACTTGTGTGTGATTACCACAACTAATTCAGGTTACGAACACCTTTTATTAATAATGGCTGGAGACTTTGGATTTAAGGAGGTCCCCTTTGTGGATTTTTACAGCCGAGATCTGCAGCATACTCGCTTGCCATACTTTTTGTGTATTCACACAGCCATTTCAGGCTATGATGACCAGGGCCAGACTGGGAACCGAAACAGGCCCTGGCAAACTGATCGGCCGGCCCCCAGAGGGTTTGGGACGCAGGTTTGGCCAATTTAGTACCAAGGGCTGATATCACTGGCCCCCGGTAACAAAAACTACGCCCAAGGGGGCCAAAATCAAAATCAGTCCCCACCCTGGCGGCCCTCGGGGAAACGCCGGGTGCCCGCTACGGCCAGTCCGGCCCTGATGAAGAATACCCAATCTTGATGGCCACTGATTTCAAATCATTCGATATACCCAAAAAAACTGTTAAACTGGCATTTTAGTGAGTTGGCAGGGTCTCTCGATACACAAATTAATAACCGGCTGTTAGATTTGGGGGTCTCTAGTTGGCATAGGTAGGTACCTGTGACAAATAGGGACCCTTGCGTCTAGTCAGGGTAAGGGGGTACACTCCTAAAATAACCCCTGTCCAGACCCTTGGTAGCTTGGCACGAGCAGACAGGCTTATTTCAGAGGCAGTGTGTAATGCAATTGTGAACACATACAGTAATCCAGTGACAACACTACAGATGGACCCCACACAAGTTTTACATTAAAATTAAGTATTCTTTATTTAGATTTAACACAAGACAATAAACAACAAAAATCCACAATACTGTACTTAAAATGGTAGCATTAGCTTAGTTCTCTATAGATCTTAAAATGCAGCAATTTGAGTCAATGTACCTTAAGATGCGTAAAGCTTCGACAACGAAAGTGTTGCAGGGATGGTGATGCGGTAGTTCCTAACACGCAAAGACGGTGATGCGTTGAAGATCCGGTGCAAAGAAACAAAAGATGGCGCCTCCTTCTTGATGCGACACGCTCCTCCGTTGTTGCGAGATATCTTGACTCGATGTGACAGCTGCAGCGGCGACACCCTTGTTCAGTGATGCGACGACATTGACTTTGACGCCGACACTTTTCTCCGATGATGCGAGACACTTCGGCTCGATGCTACAGCTGCAGCTGTGACACCCTTGTTCAGTGATGCGATGACAGCTGCGGCAGTATGCTTCTCCGTGAATGCGAGGCGCTTCTGCGATGCAACAGCTACAGCGGTGACACCCTTGTTTAGTGATGCAACAGCAGCGGCTGTGACGGCGACACGCTTCTTCGATGTTGCAAGACGTTTCTTGTGATGCGGTGCAATGTGACAGCAACAGCGGCAACAGTCTTGTTCAGTGATGAGATGGCAGCGGCTGCGACAGCGACACGCTTCTTCTTCGTGAGTCGCGCCTCCAGCTCCTTGCGACACGCAGTCTCTCAGAAGGCCCAAAACAGCTGCCGGCACTTCCAAAGGACTCTTGGGGAGCTGGTGGTTGGAGTCTGTTGTCCCTGAGACTTCAGCAGGAGGCAAGCTCTTCTCTCAAGCCCTTGGAGATCCTTACATGTTGATGAAAGTAATACAAGAAATGAGGGTGCACAGCTCAAAAAGTCCAGTGGGCTGGTGTAGGTAGAAAAATAATGTCTTTATTCCAAACAAATTCTTTTAAAATTCATTGAGTTAAGACAATCCAGCCAACGTGTATCATTCATATACAGGGAACTTCCTCAGGGCAAGCAATAAGTCATGTGTAACATACACTTCAAAAAAGGCTGTCAATGAATAATTGTCGGCAATAGTTGTATTAAAGACTGCCAATCTTCACATGGAGCAAAAACTCCAATGTACTCATGCGGTTGACAGGAAAGAAATCTTTCCCTAGATATCCCGGAAGGAGAGGTCCGATTATGGTAAAACGGCCCCATAGAACAAATTCAGCGAACAAGTGTTGGCTGTGTGAGACATAAAGGTGCTTCCACTGGATGCCGGGAAGCAGGGGTTCCAACCGAGATGTGTTGAACCCACGGGTAGAAGTCGACGACCTGGTATTTAGCTGCTAAAGTCACCCAGGACACTACAAGAATGAATGGTGACAAGAGTCAGAATTACGAGAATCATGAGCCTTAACAGACGCAAGGGCTCAATTGGCAAGTGTATTCGGCATTCCTTTATAATATTCTTGCAGCACCAATGGATATCCCAAAAATAATTATTCATAGGGTACAGTGTATTGCAGTGTGCCATGATGTGGAAAAGTGGAAAGGAGAAATTCCTCCTCGCCGCGAACCAATCTAACCTTCTTTCCAGTAGTTGATGAAAGTACACAAAGTTCCTCTCTCCTTTCTTTGGCAGTCAGGCAACCACTGCAGGCCAATCCTCCAAGCAGCACTTCAGCTTAGGGATAGTCTCTCCTCAGTCTCTCTGGTTCCACTCCTCAGCAAAGCTTTCTTCTTGTTGTCCAAAAGTGATCTAAATATCTGGGGTTTGGGTCCTCTCTTTTATACACAGTTTCTCTTTGTTCTCTGAAGGTAGAGAGGCCTTTGCCTAGTCCAAACCAGTTCTGGTCAGTCCTGGAGCACTCTGTTGACATGACTCCTTCTTTCCTTTCACAGTGCAGGGCAGAGACATCAGACGCACCACAGGAGGTGGAGCCAGCATTGTGGAGGGAAGGCACAGCCCTATTCAAGTCCCAGGTGCAACTCCTCCCACCCATCTATATGCAGATCTCTCTATTCAGCACTGGGCTGACTCACCCTGTCTGCTGGAATCCCCCAGCCCCTGTCACTGAAACTCCAGACAAGGAATACACAACCTAGCAGAGGCAAGCTTGGATAGTTAGACAAGAAAATACCTACTTTCTAAAAGTGGTATTTTCAAACACAGAATGTTAAAACCAACTTCACTAAAAGATGTATTTTATCATTCTGAGTTCATGTATACTAAACTCGAATTTCTACCTAGTTCCCTGAGTCAGTTAGGATTATAAGATGTAATAATCAAACTGCCCATTTTGGCCTATGGGGAATAGGTAGCCTTGCAATTTTGAAAAACGAAAATGGCTGTAATTCACTATTAGGACATGCCACACACATCAGGGCTTGTCCTACCTTATACTTACAATGCACCCTGCACTTGGGCCTACCATAGGGGTGTCTGATATGAAGAAAAGGGAAGGTTTAGGGAGTGGCAAGTGGGTGCACTTGCCCAGTCAACATGGCAGTACCAGACTGCACACAGGCTCTGCAATGGCAGGTCTTAGATGCTCTTTTACAGGCTGCTTCTGTGGGTGGCACAACCAGTGCTACAAGCTCACCAGCAGCATTTGGATTACCAGCCCTGGGCACTCCTGGTGCACTCTACTAGGGTCTGACAGATAAACCAAAACAGCCACTCATTGAGTCACTAATCCATACATCAATTTACAATAGGGGAGCATATGCGCTTTAGCCCTGATCAGCAGTGGTAAAGTGCCCAGAGTCATAAAACCAACAAAAATAGGTCAGACAAAATACAGGAGGAAGGCAAAAAGTTCAGGGATGACCCTGCAAAAAGGGCCAAGTGAAACACCTACCTCAGCAACTATTTTAGGGGAGGCACTTGTAGAGTCTGATATTACCTTTGAGGACATTATTACCTATATTTTGACTCATTTGCCACCAATGAAGTTAAAATAGAAATCAACTCTAAAAAACACGAGGCTTCATGGCCTAATAATGTACCAGTCTGCAGATTAAAATTTCACATTTTGCTCTGTACTTTTCTCATCTACAGATCAGTAAACAGAATTCATATTCGGGGTGTCACTTATGACCCAGTCCTAGTACAATACAGATACCAGATTTATCAACATTAGATCAACTCAACTCTGCACAGAAATCTGCTGCATTGCAATGTGATTACAACAACAAAAAAATCACCACCTTGTTTACTATACGTTTCATGTTGATGTCATTAACTATGCTTGTGTAAAATATGTCATCAGCGTGATGCTAAACACAATTTAACAGTGTGCTACTGTGCAAAAACAAGTAAGTAGTGCCTTAGCACATATGGACTTGAGTCAAATGCTCCATTGCAAATCTTTACATGCAAACAGTTGGCTAAGTATTACTCGTGTCATATGTGTAATTTTACAAAATTGCAAATATTCCTTGGCCTGGGGGTTTGCTCAGAAGCACCATTGGCCTCAAAGGCAGGTTACCCTTCCTACCCGGGCCCCACTCCTCCTTCAGGGCAGCTGTATGTCCAACCGGAGTCATGGGTATAAGGGTTGTACCCCACATGACCAGTCCTCAGAATTACCAGAGGAACCCTACCCTTCGTGGCCTCCCTGCATTCCACCCTCTACTGTCCCTCAAAGTGAGTAGGGAGGCTAGTGCTACTGGCCATGGAGGCACAGCTCTTCAGAGTCAGAATCAGTACAAGTCCAGAGTATCCTGCCACTGCAGACCAGTTCATCTACAAGGGGGTTGTCCACCCTTATCTTCTGCAGATCCCCTTTCTTCTCTTAATGTTTCTCCCTTAAGTGAGGTTGGAAAGATGTAGAATGTGGTGCCTCTGCACTTTTCGAAAATAACACATCACTCCATCTCTCTACAATCCTTCCTGCACAGTGTGCTGGCACTTTCAGAATGGTGCCTTCAAGTGGTCAATGATCACAGCTCCCTCAGTGGTTTACTCCCGCCTCTAACTATCACTGACCGACTGGGTCCTTGCCACCAATCCATCAAAGGGTGTTTCTAGAGAAAGTGGAGAGTGAAGTGTTGTTACGCCTCTATTGTGTCTCTGGGAAGGGCATGCCCTGGCTTGTCAGGCACCATGAACGCAATTAAAATATGCAGATGCTGTACCACCTTCTTCTTCTCCCAGGGACAGGCTTAATCAACTCTGAATGAAAGTATTGTGTATGGAAGACTTTGATCTACCTGCTGACCAGCAGTGTATTTAACTTGCAGGGTGAATCAAAGTCCACATTTAAGAACTGACTCATATATATATATTCAGCCAAAACCCAAAGTGCATGAAGGATTGCAGATATGGCTCAATTAATATTATATTTTCACATGTGACCTTGATCTACGTATAGAAAGAAATGTTTAACTCTTCTATAGGTTGAGCCAATGCAAAATAGTTATTTTGGTGCAACTTTCACCTACGCTAGGAATACACTATGGACTTACAGTGTACCACTACAGACTAGTCATAGAAGAAATGTTAATTATGCTGGTAAAATTTGCATAATTTTTTTATTTAATCTTAGACAAAATTCCTTAAATTACTTGAAATTCTGCATTAGGCAATTTCATATCATTTTTGCACAGGAGAGACTCGATCATACAGAAAATATCTTGACAAGAGACATGTTTTGCTTGAAAGAGTCTCCTCACGGTATCTCGCAAGACTTTTATACCCAAAGTGTGCGCTTGTGTGGCAAAAAAAACCATGCCAGATAACTTCAAACCACATTTCACAATAAAAGCATCATTTTACAAAATTTTGAGATAATGTTGTGAAATATTATGGGCAAAAATGATGCGATTTTGCCAACCTTTACCACAGTCTCCCACAGTAGACTAAAATGAGGATATTTCTTTTTAGATGCCCAACTAAATGATAACGCTTGCACAGGTTATAAAGAAGTCATTGTAAGTCACACCAGTGACAAGCTACTTTTGTACAGATATCAGCAGACTTCACTCCTTATATGACTTTGGCACTGTGGGAGCGGGGACGCCATGCTGCTGCCCCACTCCTCCACCGCCAAAGCCAAAACAGACCGCCCGCCCTCTTACAACTTATTAAGTCACTGGCGGGCAATAAATTGGCGTTCCCATGGCGGTGCCTTTGAAATAGGTGCCGCAATGGGAACGTCAAAGCATGCTCCTGCGTGGACTGAAATGCACAATGTTGTGCATTTCATTCCGTGGAGGAACATTGGAGTGCATCCAGAGAGGCACACCATATTGTCCCCCTGCATGCACCCCACGGTGCAGAGGCACAAGGGAGCCCTGTAGGGCTCCTTTGTTTCCTCACCACCACACTTTTCATGGTGATTGCGGTGGTGAGGAAACTCCTAATATGCTTGGCAGTGCCGCAGTGACTTATTAGGGGCATGTTAGGGGCCTCAGACCGCTATGCCAGCAGCGATTCCATGCGCCACATGGTTCAACCGCCCCAGTCCTAATGCAGCAGATGTACCACCAGTCCAACCCCATTGTCTTCAAGATGTTCGACTGTAGACCCAACAGGTCAGCTTGATTTCAAGTGTCCTCCAAAACCTATCCTAAACGTTTTGTGGTGCATCGCTAATTTAGAGTCCTTTAAAGCATCACAGGTTCCACTGTGCGGTGTGCTGTTGTCTTACTTTTGATGTAATCCTTGGATATTCCGCTCTCATGGTCATGAACATCTTTATTCAGAACCAGCCTTAGCTTACTTTGCACATACAGATGCACCATGGTTGTTTGGAATCACGTGTGAGCGTGCTAGTTCCATTTTATCTGGATTAAGCAAGGGATCATAGCCCCACCTGACCCTCTTTACATCAATACTGTACATAACTATGCACTTTTTAACATTATAGACGGGACACTCTAGTCTGACACTTTACATCCAGAATCAAAATTATTCTGAACTTGACCGTCCATTGGGTCTGTCTTCTTTCACCATCTGTGCCACCACCCAACAAAGGAATGATTTCTCCTCCAGATGGCACGTGGGTCAGGCCATCATCTCAGCTCTTCTTCCTTCCCCATTTTTCTATTGAACTGGGGTAATTGCTGAGTAACTTTACAGCATATTGGGGGCATCGGTATCCTGCCGCCTCTTTGCGACTTCCTTCAATGTGCATGACAATCCAGCAAGTACTCTTGGGGTGCTCTGAGGTTTATCTTTATGTTCCACAGGCAGACTACAAGTCTTTGCAGCCACCGGGTGCACCCCAAAGAGTACCTCCACCTGGACAAGAATGTCCCTGTCACCTGGTCAGATCGGTCTATTTGGTGAACACTGCTCAGCATCAGAATCAGTGTTTCAGGCAACAACCTTTTTACCCATACTCCAGGGGACGAGAGCCCCCTAGTAAAACCCACCCAGCCCCCCATAACTAAAGCCTTTCACTTCCTGTGCATGTATCCAGTGGGATGTATTTCGTGTAACATACTTGTGTGTGTTGGACTCACATACTCTGACTTGTGTCTTCTGCGAGTTCGTACTGCATGCAGCAGTAAATATTGATTATCTTGCACAACCAAAGGGCATCCTTGCTTTCCTGTACCTGGAGCCACCCATGAGGCTGTACTTTAGACGCCATGTATTATTTTGATCTCTTTCTGGTTCTTGCTGCAATAAACATTCAATTCAGAGCCCTTGCATGCCATACTCTCACTTGGTTTTATGTCTCTTGTCTTAATTTATCACCAACCCCTCCTTGTTTCTTAAAATCGTCCCTGTTTCTTCTCCATCTCCCACCAGCCCTCCCGTACTTGTTTCTTCTTCTTTTCTCACCTGCCCTTCTCTTTTTTTAAAAACGGATCCCTCAACCTCTCCCCTTTTCCTCTTTCTTTCCACCCGCCCTTTTGTCCCTGTTTCTCCTCCCCCGCCCTCCCATCCCTGTTTCTTCTCTCCCCCTCTTCCCTGTTTCTCCTTCTCGTCTCTGTTTCTCCCTCCCCGCCCCCATTGGCCACTCCCACCCAATTGCCAAAGCCAAAGAACCCGACCATGGGCGAGACCTATTGGCGTTGCCAGTGCTTGTTTATTTGTACAGCAGATACCTCGTAGGAAATAGGCTCATTCAAGCCGTACCTTTCTTCAACGGGCATATATTGCTGCACCTTTACCACAGCACTCCTTGCAAATAGTCTACCGCTCAGACATTGTTGTCACCCGCCTGGCGAAATAATACAAATCAAAATGGTTCTAGGTACCTGCAGATTTGTAGTTCCTCATGAAAATTTACGGCCTTTCCTAATTGGTAAACATTGTCAGCGATTAGATGACTATAAACATATAAATTTCGCGTTTTTTATTCCTGTCACTGACGCTCTAGTTTGTTCAAATCGAGTCCTTTCTTTGGAACTTCAAGTCTGAGCGCAGCGTGGTTATGCGATTAATTTATTTTTTTACTTTTAGCTGGCGTGTTTCAGCAGTAGTGACGAGGAGGCGGGTGAGACTTTCATAAATCCAGGAGGCAGCAAAGGCGGCGAAAAAAGAAACACATAAAAATATACGAGAAGTGTTGTGTTCAAGAGGGCAAGCTATCACACAGTTCTGCCCTAAGCCACAGGTGTCATGACTCTATTTAAATTTGTCACCAATTAACAGATAGGATTTATTGGTATGTTTTGCCACAGACACAACATTTTGCGGGAAACCTCAGAACGAGGTTTAATAATCGGTCAATGCAAAGTTCACTCGTTGCATTTCCTAACAAATCTATGCCTCCTAAATTCCCGCATCTTAATTTTATTCTCCATTGGCGAGATGTGATTATTGAGTCGCAGAATTCTGAGTTCTGAATATCTCACAGCTCGGTTACATGTGGATTTTAGCCAGCTCTGCACAGATCTTTTTTGCTATGCCGCACACTTCCGACCCTACTGTGTTATGGAGGTTGTGGTTTCCCTCTTTCATTAAAAGCAATGCTGTAAATGGAGAAAAAAGTCAATGTGTATATTTATTTATTTTTTAACTCTACTGCAAAGAAATTGGCAACAAAGACAAATATGACAGTAAATCTTTTCTTACTTAATTGGTCACAAAGAGGCTGCACTTGTTGGTTAAAGCAGGGGCTGCAGAGATCTTACATGTCATACATTTGTATTTTAGGTAGGTTACAGACTTTTGTTAATTAAGTTGCATTCCTTCTAATATAGCACAGTAAGCTTTGAACCATCATCAAGGACCAGCATGCAAACTGGACGGCATGGATCTAGAACCTTATTTTTTTCTCAATATTTTTTTATTGTAAGGTTGCTAAAAAAGAAAAGGGTTTGTTTGTATGATAAGAAAGTGCCTGATTTAGATCTTGGGGGAACTAGTCCAGTCTTTGCTTTTTCGGTGGTCTTCCCACCGGCTGCCTTCATGGTCTCCCCACCCGATTTAGATGTTGGCTGGTCATTGGAGGAAAGACCGCCGCAGTCCAGCTGCCTCCGTCAGATTCTTTCTCCTCTGTTGACGTCGTCAGAGGCACAAGCGACTGTCGAAGGGAGAACCGCCAAGAGTCCCGCCATCCCGCCTTTCCGTCGAGACAACTGTGGCGGGGAATCCTCCAAGCTCGAGTTGGTGGAATGGATGAAAAAGAGTTAAATACCCACCTTTTTTCAGGGTCCGTCTTGATTGCCATTATCCAGGTCCATCCTGTGTTGCTGCTACTTGACCACAACGTTAAGCCAACCTGTTGTCGACGGGATCTGAGTTAGGCTTTTGTGCTGGGTGTGGGTGTACATTCAATAGTGTGTGTATGCTGTTGGTGTGGCATGGTATATGTAAAAATATGTGCAGTGCACATTACCTACATATACATAATGACAGATTCACAACATATATGTATACAGAGCTGATTATAAGTAGTACTTACCTGTCTTGACACAACCATGCACCTCACTACATCAGGACTCCAGCTCCAGCAGAACAGGAATATTTAGATCAGCTTGGAGCAATCCAGCTGGACATACTGCGGCACACTACTGTTAGTCAGCAGAGAAGACTGCTTCTGCAGTGGTCTCCTAGCTATAACCACAACATCGAAATACGGCGGGCTGACTGCTGTCTGTTCGACTGAGTTCTTGGGAACTCTGCTGCGGCAGGACGATGGTAATACTGCCAAGATTGAATAAGGCCGAAAGTCTTATTAGTCCAGGAAACCCCAACTACTGTGTTATATTTTAAATCCTGACTTTGTGTTTTTGCAGACTATGCACTCTTAACATGTAATGCCTACTAGTATGGACGGAATATATGACGTTACAGCGCAAACAATTACAATGCATGATTTTACAATGCATGCCATTACAACGCATTTTTGGAAACTACCATTACAACGCATACCATTATAACGCATACCATTACAATGCATAATACTTTTGGGGCAACAGTGGGGTAAGTGTTGGATAGTGTAGGGGTAAAAATTACTATTTCCACTCCAGTGAGTGCAACAGTATGGTAAGTGTTGGATAGTGTAGGGGTAAAAAGGGGTAAACATAACTATTGCCACTGCAGTGAGTGCAACAGTAGGGTAAGTGTTGGATAGTGTAGAGGTAAAAATACTATTCCCATGTACTCCAAAACCCATACCCAACCTAAAACTTAAAAATACCCATTATTTTCCTTATAAAGCGTTGTAATGGCATGCGTTGTAATGGTATGCGTTGTGATGGTATGCGTTGTAGTGACATGTGTTGTAATGCCATGCTTTGTAATGGCATGCGATGTAAAGGCAGTTGCGTTGTAACAGCTGTGTTGTGAAGGTAGTGCACTGTAACAGCTGTGTTGTAATGGTTGTTACCAGTATGGACAATATGTGACTCTTACACCTTGTAACCCTCATTGACTTGTGTGTGTGTGTGTGTGTAAATGTGATATAAAGCGCTCTGACACCCTCCTTTTGGACGTAATTCTCTTTCCCTAAATGTTTGCCATTTGTTGCTCAACCTGTTTTTGCTGGTTTTAGAGCTCTGTGCATTTAATCCCCACAGCCAGTGCTATGGTTCTTGTGCTTGCTCCCTAAAAATAAGGTACAACTGGCTTACACCTCATTGTTTAGCTTACTTATAAGTCCCTAGTATATGGTAGTACATGCTACCCAGGGCTTGTAAATTAAATTCTACATATAGGCCTGCATCACTCATTGTGCCACTCACTGAAGTAGCATTTTAAAACTTGTCTCAGGCCTGCCACTGTATGGTGTAGTGCAGTTTTAAACTGTCATTTCAACCTGGCAAAATAAGCATTTTGGCAGCCCTAACCTTCCTTCTTAGTACTTATAAGGCACCCCTGAGGTAGGCCCTAAAAGCTCACAGGACAGGACGCATATTATTTAAAAAGTAGGACATGTGGGTTTACGTTTTGAGGAAGGGAAGGGAAGGGAAGAGAATGGAAGGACTTTCCAGAACCAGATGTGGGGATAGTGTAAGGAACCCCTTCCCTTCAAAGGCTAGCACAAGGTATAAATAATGACCTCCAGAGCCACTCTTCAGTACACTCCTAAACCTGTGGACATTATAAAAGGACTGCCTTGCCCCCGAGGACTGCCTTGCTTCTCTGAGGACTGCATTGCTCTATGAGAGGGAAGACTGGGCCTGCTCCCTTCATCCCAGGCTAACCTGAGTGACTCCAAGGTCCAGTTAGCCGACCTCCTGTCTGAGCTACAGGGACATAACAAGCTCCTGAGACCTCCGTGCAACTGCCAGGCTGGCCTGTTGCACTGGCCCCAGTACCTGACCTGCCTGATTTCTGCTGGCTTCTGCTGGAGTGAGTTCCTGGTCCCCAAGAGGTGCCTCCCAAGGTCCTGGGCCATTGCCTTGCATCAGTTGAGCTCCTCCTGTGAATAAAAGTGAAATCCTGACATTTTGGCTTTTCCCAACCACAGACGGCCCATCCTCGCCAAAACTCTGGCCCCCGTAATGACCGCCAAAGCAAAGCTCCAGCAACGTCCTTCTGCGAAACCAGACCAAAATTTTGTGTTACAATGAGCACCAGCAATGACGGCAACCTGAGATCTGCACTTCGCAATACAGCAACAACAGCCCACAGTCACCACCAACTGGAAGATTCATAACAACCGTCTGCAAAGCCCGACCAGAGTTTCACACTACAGCAACAACAGATGGTGATGCTCTCCCTACGGCTCGTGGCCTCCTCCACCATGAACGGAAGTCTTCACGCCGGATTTTGAGAAGGTAACTTTTCTCAGCTTGACTGACCTGGCCACAGTTGCCTGAACTTGGGACTTTCCCCTGGTCTAGCATGACCAGATGATCATGAGTTGAACTTTGTGCACTTAGGCTCTACATCTAATTAAAACTTTAAAATTGAATGTCTCCAGTTCTCCTGATTGGATTTTTATTGTTGTTCTGGTATAATAATTTTATTAATTAAAATATACTCTGTTTTTATAAATCTGTTAGGGATTTTCCTGGTGCTGTGGTTTTCATTTTATTACTGTTTGTTTGCTGCATAAGTACTTTGTGCATTGCCTGGGGGGCGTAGCTACGGCGCCACACGGAATGGCTGCCTCGTAAGGGAGCTCCGTGAGCCGGAATATCATACCGGGCAAATACCATCCTTTCACCCATGATTGTGGCTCGAAATCGCTCCTGTGGGGCCGAGGGGAGCTCTAGAACAACTTGTTGCCTGGAGGAGGAGCTGAGCGCCGCGTTTTCACCCTAAATCTCTCGGAACAACCTGCCGAGTGGAGCGAGACAAGATGGCGGCTTCGCGTCCAGCGCAGTGAGAGCGACCGGAGGCTGCGACGAGACTTGGCTGTGTGGAGTGAGGCGTCGGAGGGCACGGGCGGTGTTGTCTTGCTGCCCAGTGGAGACTGCCGATACACCGACGCGGAGGGGCGACCCTGTGCGAGCTGATCCGGCTGGAGACTGCCCTCTGACGACGCCCGGTCTAGGGCTCCTGTGGAGGCGGCGGCAGCTGGCTGGCGAAGCGGATGACCAGGAGACCTCTGCCCTGACCGTCAATGCTGAGGAGCGGAGGAGCAGCGAAGAGAAGCGATCGCCGGTAAGTGGGGGCTCTGTGAGAGGTCGGGCCTGCTGGGGCTGGCTGGGCAGGACTTGCGGGGCGCACGAGGCAACGGCTGCGACCTGCGGGGGTTGTGCGGCGTTTCCTGGGTGGGCTGGGGCCAAAGTGGAGCCACTCGTGGTGCCCTGCTGGTCTCCGCGCTGTCTGGGGCTTCTGGGGACACTGCTCACGGGCTGACACGCGACGCACCACGGAACCACACGATAGCCCGGAGGTGAGTGGGTGGCTAGAGCGGGTGCCCTGTGGGGGTCGCGGGCGGCTGGGGGACTGGGGGAGGCACGGCGCACACCACTGGCTTGACCGCAAGAAAGGGGCCTAACAACGTCAAGGGGTCTGCGGACTCAGAGGCCGTCCGCTGACTAGAGCGGAGAGGGCAGAGGGGAAGCCCTCCTGGCCCTGCGACTGAGGAGTGGTGCGGACGGCCGCCTGATACACGTAGCTGCTGAGTGAGACACTGTGCTGCTTGGGGCCCCTCGCTGACATAGCCACCAGCAATTACCTCGATCGCACTAGCAGGGACAATGGGCAAAACTGAACTGAGGCAGGCCAAGCTGGCATTTGAAGCTAAGCGACAGACACGGCTTACGGAGGAAACGCAAGGGCAGAGCGATACCGGTGGGGCCTCTTCTGCGCAGGATGGTGCCGATGACGACACTCGCACCATTGATGGTAAAATAGATGCCTTGGCGACAGGACTGGATGTTGTGAAAAAGAAGGTGGACAAGCATGAAAAGCGCCTTGACATCTTGGAAAACAGGGTATCGGACGATCATGACTCGCAGGCTGAGGCACGCACGCAACTTCTACAAATGGAAAAGATCCTAGAGGTAATAAGCGTGAAAAACGAAGATTTAGAAGCGCGATCTAGGCGTAATAACGTGCGTATCCTTGGCCTTTCGGAGACAACACCGATCTCCAAGATGGAGCCTTTCATCGATGGAATGCTTCGTGAACTGTTCGGGCCTGCCCTGTCCAGTGTGATGATTGTGGAAAGAGCTCACAGGTCGTTGGGGCCCAGACCGAAGCCTGGCGCGCCACCGCGACCGATCATTGCCAGGATTCTTAACTACACTGACCGCGACTCGATCCTTCGGGAAGCCAGGGCGAAGGCGCCAGTGCAATATAAAGGCGACACCTTATCCTTTTTTCCTGATTACACCCCGGCAGGCCAGGCCACGAGGCGCAAGTTTGTCCCTGTGAAAAAACTACTCCGGGAGGCGGCGGTGCCCTACGCCATGCTATACCCCGCGAAACTGAAGGTGACTCATGAGGAACAAACTCATTTCTTCACTGATGCAAAATTGGCATTGAAATTCACGAAACACATCTGCAAAGGCAGACCACGTGAGCAACGACCGGCGCCGGAGCGGCAGGAGTCGGGCCTGGAGGATGCGGATTGAGTAACTGCTCCATGCATTGTTGGACCTTTCCCTCACATTTGTAGCACTGGAAGTCTTTCTAAGTAGCTGATTGCTCCGTAAGATGGTGGTTAATGGTTGTCAATGGGAGGTAAGGGACGGGGCGCTGATATACACCTGTAGCTCTCCCTGGTGATTGAGAGGGGGCTCTGTATGTACTCTCACTGTGTGACTGACACTGGAGCCTCAGGGGCACGAACATGGGACCAATTCCGGCAACCGCACTTCGGTGCGGGTATGCGCAGCTGTGCTTCTTCCCCCAATGGGTATTACCCACATAGTTGTAGCTCGGGGCAGGGTGGGGGGGCTGGTCTCGACCTGATTGGGAGGTTGCAGTGGGTGGGGGGTGGGGGGGTTTGCTGAAGTTGCTGTTTGTTTGTCTTTGTTTTTTTCTCCGCGTGATGATCGATCCACAGTGCTCAGAATGGTGTTTGTGGCGCATGCCGCTTCGACTGCTCAGGTCTCGGGGGGAGTACGCTCGGGTTATCTTTCTGTCGCCATCAGGCACTATTGTCCTTTTTCCTACACTGCGCCCTATTAACTTGGAATGTGCGAGGTCTCAACTCCCCTAAGAAGGGACGCCAGGTGGCAGCCTACCTGACCAGGCATAACATACAGGTGGCTCTCTTACAGGAGACGCATTTGGTCTCGAGTACGATCTGTGGGGCACTGGGCAGATGGGCGGGCTTCCAATTTGCTGCATCTTATTCCTCGTACGCGCGAGGGGTGCTGTTTCTGGTGAGAAGGGGGACTGATTTTCAGATGCAACACACGTATGCTGATGATGAGGGCAGATGTGCGATGGTATGTGGGAAGCTCTATGGCACGCTTCTGGTGTTTGTGTACATGTATGGCCCTATAGTGGATGACCCGACGTCTGTGACCGGGATGTGTACACAGCTGGCAAAAATAGTCTAGGGCGGCGACTTAAACACATACCTAAATGCGCAGCTAGACAAATCCAATCCGGAAACACATCGCACCCCCAGAGTTGCCTCGAGCATACTGCGAGTCATGATGGAGTTTGGTCTGCAAGATGTGTGGAGAGTGAGAAATCCGGACAGACAAGAGGGCACACACGCAAATCCCATGCACGGCAGCTGGTCGAGACTGGACTACTGGTTAGTGGGGGAGGAGCTACTAGAGTGGGTGAGTGGGGTGGCGAAACTGGCCCGCACGCTGTCGGATCATAATCCGGTGCGGCTGCTCTTGAGGAACCCGACTGGAGTGCGTCGCCCTTTTACTTGGAGGCTGCGAGCAAGGCACTTCTGGACCCACTCTATGATAAAACAGTGCATGACGCCATAGTACAATATTTCGCGATTAATAAAGGCACGGTGGAGCATGCAGCGACGTTATGGGAGGCCTTTAAGGTCACCATCAGGGGGACTTGTATAGGTACGACGGCGGGTATTCTACGTGATATACGGTCGCGGCTACAGAGCCTGGAGTCTGATCTAGGCGCCCTGGAGCGAGATTACGCTCAGCAGCCAGACCTAGCCACGCTGGCTAAAATCACGGAATTGATTGGGGAATATAATGAGCAGGCGGAGGCGGAGATCAAGTATATATCGCGCAGGCATGTCGCTAGACGTTATGGCGAGGCGGGTCGACCCGCTAGAACGCTTGCGTCCAAGATCAGAGTGCGCTTGGAGCAGCACCGGGTTGATCGGATTGTGGATGACATAGGCGGGGCACATTACACCCGAGAGGCCATAACGGAACAATTCCGTTGCTTTTATTCGGATCTTTATGGCGAACGCACTACGCCGTCTACTGAGGACTTAGATGAGTATCTCGATGGCATAGCGTGTGCCTGGCTGTCAGACGTGCAACGCCAATACTTGTGTCTCCCTATTGACGAGTAGGATGTAAAGCTGGCAATAGCGGCGCTGGCTAATGGGAAGGCGCCGGGCCCGGACGGGCTCCGAGTCGAGTTTTATACGCTGATCTACTTGCGCCGCACCTTCTGGAAGTTTACGCAGAGGCGCATGAAGTAGGGAGGCTCCCTCCATCCCTTCGAGAGGCGCTCATCGTCACACTGCTCAAAAAGGACAAACCTCCGGAGCGGTGTGAATCCTATCGTCCATTGTCCCTAATCAACATTGATGCAAAGATCCTGGCGAAAATTATAGCCACCAAACTGCAGCCCCTAATGCATGGTTTGGTTCTACCGGATCAATCGGACTTTATACCTGAGCGGTCCACATCGCACAATTTGCGTACACTCTTCTCCATGTTCCATGTGCTAGAGCCCTCGTTGGAGGCCGCGGCTGTGCTACTCGACGCTGCTAAGGCGTTCGATTCGGTGGAGTGGCGATACATGTATTATGTTCTGAATCAGATGGGGTTCCCCCCTTTGTTCCTCCAATGGATAACGGTGCTGTACACAGTGCCGTCGGCCAGGGTGAGAGTTGGCGGCTTGACGTCTGAGCCGCTGAATATAGGGCGGGGTACCCGGCAGGGCTGCCCGCTCTCGCCCATGCTGTTTGCGATTGTCCTGGAGCCGCTTGCGTGCGTGATCCGACAGCAACATAGGGAGACGGCGCTGAATTTCAATCATCGTCCGGTCTCGATCTCCCTATATGCAGACGATATGGTGCTGTTTGTGCGCGAACCGTCTCGATTTCTGCTGCAACTGTTGCGAGAGCTTGTGAGGTTTGGATGTCTCCCTGGACTCCAGATAATTTGGGATAAGTCGTTCATATTCCCGCTCACGGCGGGGACCAGTTGCCCGGTTCTTGAATACCCTCTCGTGTGGTCAGACGCTCCAGTCAAATACCTGGGAGTGTGGGTACACCGCGATCCGACGGTTGTCGTGCGGGACAACTACGGCAAGGCTTGCGTAAACCTTGAGAGCATGATTGAGAGTTGGTTATTGTTGCCGCTGTCAATAGCAGATCGTATAGCCCTCATCAAAATGGTGGTTTTGCCCCGATTTTTGTATTTATTTGTGAACGTGCCTATAGTAATAAATCTGTCCTTCTTTAAGACGCTTCGTGGACATCTGCTCCGTCTAGTCTGGGAGGGCAAGAGCGCGAGAGTTAAGTGGTCCACACTCACTTGGGGATATGAAAGCGTCGGATTTGGGGTCCCGGATTTTTATGTATATTATCTGAGCGCGCAGGCTCAGTACCTGTACTACTGGTATAGACCGCATACTTTCACGCCACATATCGCGGTGGAGGAGGGTGATGCGGCTCCGGTCCCGTTGCACAGCAAAGTCATGCACAGCTCGCGAGGCACTCCTAAAACGGAGATTAACTCAATTGATGCAACAATCTCAGCATAGCAATGCATAGGGCGATTGGCGCGGAAGTTACCGCTTTATGCGCCAGACTTGAGATTGGAATGGCATGGGCAATTGTCAGTCACCAGCGAGGGCCCATCAATGAGAGTGCTTAGAGAGGCGGGAATCAGTCACCTTAAAGATATTTACCCGGACGGCACCTTCCTAGATCAAGGGGACCTTGGACACGCGGTGAATCAGACACTCATGTTCCGCTTTGCGGTCCATCGACTGAGAAGTGCGACTAGGGAGCACTACACTACCTTTCCGGATGAGCCCCCAGTTCTGAAGTCGCTGCAGGCGGTTCTCACCGTCCCTAATAACAAACACCTATTGTCAAAATTGTATGCGCTGATTAAAGATGAATCAGAAGTGGGTGCCGAAGAAAGTTGGGCTAAGTGGAATGCATGTCTGGACGCTGATATTTCGGAAGACAACTGGAGACATGTATGTGGGCTGACTGGTACGCTAAGTATGAATGGTAACCTCAGAATTATTCACTTCAAGTATTTGCATCAAGTGTATCACACGCCGGCACGACTGTATAAATATGGCCTGCGACACACGGCAAGATGTGATAGGTGTGGTCAAGATGACGCGGATTTTATGCATCTGGCATGGAACTGCCGAGCGGTGGCTGCCTTTTGGGAGGCAGTAGTAAGTAACATGTGTGAAATGGTTGGAGTTGATATCCCCTGTACGCCACTGGTGTGCCTCCTATGCTGTGTCCCACACATTAAAGGCGCGAATGGCAGGCTGGTGCGGTTGGCGCTGCTTATGGCGGCTAGAAGGGTGGCGATGGCGTGGGGGAAAGGTAGACGTCCGGGTTTGAAGGATTGGCTGGCTGACTTGGTGTACTGTAGGGATAGCCTCAGTGTTTATGCGGAGGAACTGCCCCTTAGGTCCAGACCAAGGGACATCTGGGAACCACTGCGCTTATATCTGCTAGCACATTCTGAAGAGAGCACAGATTGACCTCGCTGGGGGGGAACTGGCGTCTGTGGGGGAGAGATCAGGGATGGGCCCACTTATGAGACACTGGAGCGGTTCTTGTTTATGTTTCGACACTAGGGGAGTACTTGGATCGATATGTCTATTATTATTGCGCTAGGATTGGATCGCGGTTTGCTTTATGCTTTTTTTTCCCATTATTTTTCTTCTCATTGTTCCATGAGAGTTTGTTTCTATTGCCTCAGGCATGGTCCGCATCTGCTGAGCCCACTAGATAGCCGTGATGTACTCTCCTTGCATAGTCTAGACTGTGAACATCTTCCGGGCTCCTGAATTGCAGCTGGGAGTTTCACGTGCGACTTATCACATGTTTTATATTATGTTGCATATGTGGATGTGTACTGTTTCTGCTCCTATGTATGGCAAATAATGCTGAAAACTCAATAACCCTATTGCGCCTTGTCCCACTCAGCCTATCCCTAAACCACGCACCAAGAGAGTCGCCACTACAAATCTCGCACCCCCGCCCTGGGTTAACACCCCAAATGCTTCTACCTTACAAACACACACCCGCACTATCAGGGCTGCTCCCAGGAGGCAGAATCCTAACAGTTCCACCCTCCGCCCTACTCAGGTCTCCCAGAATAAAACTTCCCTCCGTCCTACTGGGGGCCCTCACATCAAGAGCAATTTCCGAGGGGGGTACATTGATCTCCCTCCAGAAGCCAATGACTATGTGGTGGTTCTGACTGGCGTGCCGGAGGCAGCGAATGGCCACCACGAATATCACCGGTCCTTACAGAATAAGGTCATGCACTGGCTTAATACGTACAGACCGATCCCTAATGGCAGGACGAGTAGAGTCGAAATGGTACGTAGAGTACCGTGGGTGGGTTCCACAAGGAAATCCATTCCCGGCGATTGTATAGTTGTGACGTTTAAAGACCCCTACACGGCTAGTCATATTTGTTCCTGGGCTGTTGTGGATGGGGGCTCCTCTATTGCCCCGAGGCCATTGTCTTTCTTTTACCCACCTCGAGTTGCATACTCACACGGGGGCAATTGGTCCATGGTTCCCTATCAGCCCAGTTGGGGGTATTCCTCCAAAGAGCATAATCCAACTAGAGGCTGGCTCGGGTTAACAACCTCAAACAGGTACGACTGTCTCGAGGATGTTCACTGACTACCAATGCTCCCTGACTTGGCACCACCAACTCAGCCTCATGCACCTTCGGTGGAAGTTGGTCTTTGTCCTTTGTCGACTACCCTTGTTGGGACTAGCCCTGTCCCCCTTATTCAAACCAGGACTCAGGCTTTGCCTGTTCAGGGCTCGCTGCATTCTCTCAACACCAATTGTACCACCAGTGTTACTGCAATTGTGAGTGAGATTGTTTTTGCTCCGTTGTCACCTACAATTCTTCTCCAGTCCTCCCGGCCTCTCGGCTGTAACACTGTCTCCCCTGCCCTTGTCCCCTCGATCTGCAATAGATCCATAGATAATTCCCAGCTTAAGATCTTAAGTTGGAATGTGGCAGGGCTTGCTCGAAATTTCGATAAGCCAGATTGGAATTCTTTTGTGGACCCCTTTGGGATCTGCCTCCTTCAAGAAACCTGGTGCTTGGAACCCTTTCACAGGGTAGGTTTCACGACCTACTATGTACCAGCATCCAAACCTCAGAGCAGTAAAGGCCGCCCTTCTGGTGGCCTTCTTATCTGGGTCAGTATCACACTGGGGCTCTCCATAAGACACATAAATATTCAATCACGAGACCTTATGAGACTCACTATACAGTGCCCGGGGGGCAGGAAGTTAGAGGTGTTCAATCTGTATCTCAGGGGGGCCAGGGGGGGGAACTCATTGCTATCTTCAACTGGAGTCGAAGAGGAGCTCAGTGGTTGCAATATTGACTCCCTTATTGTCCTGGCTGGAGATCTCAACTGCTGTTTCGAACCGTTAGCCAGTGAAGACATCTTGGACACCTGGGAAGACGATGCTAAGAGAGGCATCCCTTTGCTTGCTCTTGATCCAATAAAAAATGGACTCAGAATGTCATTGATATTAATTCTCTCTGTTTAGAACACGATCTTAGGGCCACTAATGGCCGATCTAAATCAGATTCTAGGGGTGCGCACACCTTTAATAGGGTGGGCTACACCTCAAGAATAGACTACATACTGCTAAATCATAACTTATGGCAGTATTTCCAAGACATGGAAGTCCAACAAACAACCGATAGCGACCATAATCCCTTGGTCCTAACCCTTGCCCTCCCGTGGGAAGAAGGGAATCCTCCATCGCCTCGATCCAATTGGAAATCATCCCACGAAGTTGTACCATCCAATTGTGGTAGGCGATTAAAATGGGCGAAAGTCGCCGCGGACGAAGTGAGAATGGCCCAAGCTGGGAGCATAATGCTAAAAGCAAAGCTCCATTTAGGTGCGTTGGATTCTGATAATGACGTTCTTACGACATTCACAGAGACCATCGCATCTATTAGTAACCTGTTTATAGTTCCTCAGGGAAGGGCCAGGGACACTCGGAGATCGGCAACTAGGGGTAGAGACCAATGGTACTCCTCTGCCTGTCGTGCAGCCAAAAGCGATCTTATCCGGGCGGTTGGAAAGAAAGACTCTGCTCAGATTACACTCGCTAGGAAAAATTATAAACAAGCCCAAGCAGTGGCAAAGGATACCCATGAAACAAATTTTTGGAGAGATCTTATGGACGCCAGCTCCAAAAAGGATTCAAGGGGTTTCTGGGCCCTGCTCAGAGGCAGGGATAGGCCGGTCGACTCATTGCTGACATGCAATATTACAGGGGAGGTCTGGTTGGCCCATTTTTCCAAGCTCTACTCTAATCCATTAGAGGCTCCTGGACAGAATAGGGGTCCCAGACATAGCGTGCCGGTAGCTAACACAGATTTAGACCACATTTTTGCAGCCAAGGAGGTTGAAGAAGCGATCAGGTGTCTTGTGCCTAATAAGGCGGCAGGCCCAGATGGTGTCCCTGGCGACTTGCTCCGGACAAACACGGAGGTGTGGAGCTCACTCATTGCCCTGCTTTTGAATGAGGCCATGTCTGGTGGATGCCTCCCGGACTCGTGGAGGGGCGCGGAAGTCGTCCCTATTTTTAAAAAAGGTTGTAGGGACGACCCTGCCAACTACCGTCCCATAAGTCTGCTTGATTCTACCCAGAAGGTAGCAGGGAAAGTTGTTTTAGGGAGGATTTTACAGTGGGCCGAAGAAAAGCAGGTCTTGTCTGACTTCCAGGCCGGTTTTAGATCTGGAACTGGCACGATTGAGCAGACATTCCGATTCCTAATGCTTTATTGGAAAGTGGTTAAGCTGGGCAAAGGCAGTCTGTATCTCGCCTTTATAGATCTACGGACTGCCTTTGACCTAGTTCCACGTAACCAATTGTGGGCTGTTCTTGAGGGCTTGGGCATCCCCCCGTACCTGCTGGCATTGATCATCAAATTCCACGAAAGCAACTTTGCTCAAATTAGATGGGGCGCACAGGGTCAAAAAACATCTCGTATCTCTGTAGACAGGGGCGTCCGCCAGGGGTGTGTGCTAGCCCCCACTCTGTTTTTATTATACCTAAACGGAGTGGTGGAGCATCTTCTTAAACTACCAGCAGACGCACCCTCCCTGGCGGGCAGGAAGATACCAACTCTCCTGTTTGCAGATGATACCCTGTTGATTTCGAAAACCCCGATAGGCCTCCAAACGTTGCTCTCAAGGTTTCAGGAGTTTTGCGACTCCAGGGGCTTGGCCATTAACATCAGTAAAACCAAGTTCCTGGTTTTGAATCCCCCTAGGAAGACAGTACATCCTCCAACCCTTGACTCAGTCCCACTCGAAAGGGTAAGGGAATTCGATTATTTAGGCATCCGACTCTGTGACTCTGAGTTGGAAGGCGCACCATCAAAAAATCATTCTGACTCATAGGAGGGTCACAGGTGCATTGTTAAAAGAACATCGTGCCTCACCCCTTAAACCCATCGGGGTGATATTAGATATTTATAGGGCAAAAGCAGTGAGTGCAGCGTTGTATGGGGCAGAGCTTTGGGGTACGCAGAAATTTGACACTCTGACCCATCTTGAGAACAAATTTCATAAAGATCTAATGAGGCTACCTCACAGCTGTCCCACTCTTCCTCTCCTACTTGATACAGGCACACGCTCCATATCCGAGCAGGCAAAGCTACGCCCCCCTCCTACTATGGGCCCGCATATGGAATGTTCCTGAACTTTCAAGCTACGCAGATGCCCTGCGTGAACTCCTCTCAACCCCGGGCTGGTATAGGATCGGTTGGCTCATGGAAGTAAAGCGCCTCCTTTGCGAACTGGGCCTGGGAGACGCTTGGGCCAATAGATCTTCACCACCTAAACAGCTGTTAAAGAAAATATTCTGGTCGTGGGTGGGAAACGAGAGAGCGAGCCACTCCAACCTATGTAGATCTGCTGCTGAGTTTTTGCTTATTAAAGATCTCCCCCTTAGAGAACCCTACCTGGACCTGATCTCCAACCCGAGAGATAGGGCACTGTATTTTAAATTTAGGGTTGGAGTCCTGCCCCTAGGTATATGGACAGCGAGCTGGAAACCACCCTGGCAAACCATTGCGACTTGTCCTTTCTGTGCCAACAGGGATGAGTCCATCGCCCATCTAATGTTCGAGTGCTCAGCGTATGTTGCACCTCGCCGCAGATGGCTGAAACCCCTTTGCTTGAGGCTGGGCACCCGGTCACACTTGGAGGCCTTACAGATTCTAAGATCAGATACTCACCCCTTGTTTGCTTGCTGCCTGGCAAAATTTCTGGGATGGGCTTGGAGGATAAGATCTGTGAGGAAATTGCTCCTCCAGTAAAAGGTCATCCATCCTGACTTTTCTGGTCTTAGCTATTTTGATGTTGTGTTTTTTTTTCTACTCCTCCTAATGATGGTATATGCTGTTTATTGTATAAATGTATTTTAGAGGGTTGAATTTCACAATTGTTGTACATTTTAAACTGTCTTGTACTGTATTGCCTTTCTGTATTAGATGGTCGAACTGCACAACTGTCCTATATTTTAAAATTGTTTTTGTACGGTAATGCTTTTAAGAAATGATAAATATTTCGAAATAAAGCTATTCAACAACAACAATAAAGAAATAAAAAATAAAAAGTACTTTGTGCATTGCCTCTAACTTAATCCTGACACCTTCGTGCTAAGCTACCAGAGAATAAAGCATAGTTTAATTTAGTAACTTTTGTGGCTCACCCTGATAAGGGCTATGGGTGTTGCTAGAGTGGTGCTTCCACACACAACACCCATCACCCAATAGCCCAATTTCCTATATTGGCATTCAGCAGTGGGATCCAGTTGTGCAGTGCCACTCAGTGATTTTGTGTAGCATTAAAATCCCATATGAATAACTGGACACCGGATTCAACTTCTTTTTAAATTCTCCCTGATTGCCTATTTTTCCCTTTTTCTTGCAAATTTTTTTCATTTTGATCTTGGCAACCTTAAAATCTGCAGTATGGCTGAGCAAAAAAAGTTGTGCATGGAGAGGGGATTGATGCCAGCCAAGGAATCTCCAAGTTGGAGTATGAGAAGCCCTCCAAGGCTGGGAGGAGATCCGCAGATTGCAAGTTGCAGCACAGGAGCAGTATGAGGTCTGCAGAATGCAAACTGCAGCAGATGATGATGATGAGAAGGATGAAATAGAGGCAGAGGAGGATAAGTTTGCATCAGCTTTAACGTTAGAAGGAGACGGGAATCTTCTGTCTATGCACACAGAATGAGAGGAGAGTGAGAGACCCAAAGGTGTGAAGCCTCTTACTAGGTCCAGCACATGAAGTAGGGTGCCCTCCCACCCCTGCTTTTCACACTGCACACTAATCCTTGACCATGACCATCGACCTGAACTTGTGACTTTCACCCGGTATCGCATGACCAGTTAACAGCTACTGGCACTTTATGCTTTTAGACACTGCACTTACTTTAAATATTTGAAATTGAATATCTCCAGTTCTGCTGATTGAATTTTTGTTGTTTTTGTGCTTGTTACATTTTACTCTGTTTTTTTCTTGTGATGTGTTTTCACTTTATTACTTTTTGTGTTCTGCATAAATACTTTACACATTGCCTTCAAGTTAAGCCTGACTACTTTTCTGAAAAGCTGCCAGAGGTTTAAGCACTGGTTCCTTGGTGACTTTTTGTGGTTCACCATGACAAAGATTGTGGCTGTTAGTTAAGTAGGGTGTATTGAGAAAAAATACCACTCACCAGCATGTGAGTCAGATTGAGCCTCTCAAGAAGTTAGTGGTAATGTCCTTGGTATTCAATTATCTGTAAATAAGAGTATAAGAGCGAATCAATCTGTGTGAATCTCATACAACAACCTCTATCACCACAAAGTGTCTGGCATACGTCATATTAATGTAAGTGCATCAATAGTGTCTGGTGTATAAACCAACCACAGGTACAAATCTCATAAGGTACAGCAAGTTACTATATCACAATTGTGGGTGTAAGTTACTTTTTTTTAAATGGGACTCTCCAGTGTTTCTCAAACATTTATTGAATGAAATAGAATGTCAATTCTATCAACTATTGGATTCTCTTAAATAAATAAGAGGATTTCATTTTTAAATGAGTTCCACGGCACTGATGTATATGTCTTATTTGTTGACCCTAGTGATCCTAGACCCTGTGGGCATATAGGGTTGTCCTTGTCTTATGTTATATGTTATGCAAGGACAGTTTAAACAAAGCCTGACCTACTTTTGCTAGTATGTAGTATGACAAAGGAGACTTTTGCATATAGTGATGATTATATAGCTAAAATATCAGGAGGAGCATCCTTAATCACCTCAACTACTACTTAACACCTAAGTTATTGTGCAGATGTGGAGGAATTGGAGAAACTTAATAAAAAAGCGGTTAGCACAGAGCTACATGGGAAATTACTTACTGGATATTTGAAAGTAGGTGTAATTCTGTTAGGTATACAAGAAAGGAACATACCAATTATCTTTAGACATATTGAAAAATGCAAATATTATCTCAGCTACATAGGGAACAACTGCTCTCAGTCTTGGATAGTGCTTGGGATCAATGCAACCCTTGAGGAACTGAATATCCTAAAGCAACAGATAAGTGACCTAAAGGATAAGATCAGAACAAGTGGTGGCATAGAGAATTCTAAATCAGTACTTGATTCTCTACAAAAAAACAATAGATTAATTTAATTCAATACAACTAAGCAAAACAATTGATAGGATTCAGAAAGACAGGAGTAAACTTAACATTAAAACAGTTTATCCCTATTTGAGACCCTATATACAGCATGCCCTGAGCTAGGTATCAAGTACCATTAAAAACAAAAGTAGCTTACACGCACAATTGTGATTGATGGCACACGTGATGTAGAAATTTTCTGTACTTGTTGTATGAGATATAAACATATTGATTCAATGTCATACTGTATATGCAGAGTATTGAATACTAAGGACATTACCACAAACTTCTTGAGAGGCTCAAACTGACTCACACGCTGGAGAGTGGTAGTTTTTCTTAATACATTACCTTTACCAGAACGATAGACCATTATTTTGGTAACAGCTGAGACTAAGGATGCTATCTGTTTTTTGAGGAGACCCATATATTTATGCATGGTCGAAATGCCGACAACCCCCACACCCCGTAAATTGTTTGAATTCATAATAGCAAAGTCTGTGATTTATTTTACAGCACCCCACGATTGACTTTGAGAAATATTTTTTTTAAAACAAGGGATTTTATAGTCTATCAATCAGAGGTCTTGTATAGCATGGCTTGTCACCCCGGGGGTTCCCCAGTGGCTGGTGGGCTGTGTGAGCCTTGGTTGAAGAGTCAGGTCATGAGCTGCTTTATGAAGTCCTTCAGAGAAGGCTCTTTGCAAAGGTGAAGGGGAAGTCATTCCAGGACCTGGCAGTGAGGTAGGAGAAGGAAAGTCCTCCACATTACCTGCAGCAAATGCGGGGGATGAGGGTCAAAGTGAATGTGGAGGATTGGAGATTCCTAGTCGGTCGGTGGATTGTTAGGCAGTTGTTGATTTAGGTTGGTCTGGACTTGTAGAGGGATTTTAGGCATGAGTGGGGAGCTTGAAAAGGCATATACCCTGGATGGGCAGCCCGTGGTGAGCTCTGAGGTGGGGTGGTCATGCTGGTCCTTCTGGAAAGGTTGAGGATGAGTCGTGCTGCCGAGTTCTAAATAGCCAGGAGTTTTTTGTTGGTACCAGTGTAGAGTGCATCACTGTAGTTAAGTCGGCTGGTGATGAGGGTCTGGGTGACTGTCTTCCTGGAAGAGACGGGAATGCATCTGAAGATCTTACGGAGCATGCAGAGGGTGAGGAATCAGGAGGAGGAGACAGCTTTAATCTGTTGCTTCAGGGTCAGGTGGGAGTCCAGGATGATTCAGAGGTTGTGCATGGCTGGCGAGGGTGGGTGAGGTGCCGCGTGTCTTAATGTATTCGTATTTTTAAACATTGTTGTATGTTTGAGAAATGCATAGTCTGCACTTGTTTTACCCACTCACATATGACTGCATGTGAGTTGCCCATGTAAATAATTGACAACAAATCTGCAGTAACATATTGTTGTTCCTTCTGGTCTCCAGTGTTTCTCAAACAGTTATTGTATGCGAAAGAGTGTTGCTGCTATTAAATATTGGAATCCTTTAAATAATTAAGAGGTTTTCAATTTTGAATGAGTCCCATAGGGATAGAAAGTTGGCATTTTCTTGTCCCGGCCGCTTTGGTACCAGCAGTCTGTATACTGGGTCATTAGACTATGTGTAGCTGGCAGTTGGTCTTTGTGTATTAGTACCAGACAATAAGCCATAGGGAATAGTTTTGTCAAGATGGGCCATCTCTGTCAGGATGAGGGGAAGGAGCTGTCATCTACTACACTTGCACCACAAAGACTCTGCCTCAGCCCAGTCACAAAGAGTTTCCCACCAGTCTTTTGTGCTCCTGGACATGCGAGTCCAGGGCATTGAGGAAGGAAATTCCAGATACCTCTGTATGGGGAGGACTCTAGAAGCTTCTCCCACTTTAAAGTGGGCACCAGGTATAAATAGTGGACCCTCAGACCGTTCAGTGCACTTCTGGATCTTTGGATGACCCAGAAGAAGGAATACTGTGCTTTTGCAATAAAGACTGCCGTGCTGCCCTGCTGCTCTGCTACCCTCTTGCCTGAGTGAGAAGGACTGCACCTGCATCTTGAACCCAAAACCAACATACTGACTCAAAGGGCTAGTTAGCTGACCTCTTGAACAGAGTCTTAGGCAAATAAAAGACTCCAACCACCATGCCTGTACCTGCTTTGTGTCCTAACCCCCCAAGTGGTGCCCATTTGGCCCTGGGCCCTTGGAGGTGGGAATAAAGGTGCTCCTCCAGCCAAGTTGTAGTCTTTACCAGAACCAGCGTAGTGTGACAGAAACCCAACGGAGCTCTTTGCAGCACCTCATCGGAACAAACACAGTGTGACACAGCCATGATGCAAGCATGCATCATGGTTCTCACAGCTCATCAGAACTGTCACTGCATATTTCATCATGGACGTGGACCATGCAGCTCCTCATTGAAATCAGCATAGTGTGACACAGCCTCAACACAAGTCAGTCCACATTGCAGCCCTTGCAGCTCATCAGAAATGTTGCTGCATGCCACTTCCTTGACGCAGATCTAGCATCAATCCTCAGGACCAGAGCCGTATAGCACCACACTCCACAACCAAAATGTAAGTTACTTTCCTCAGCTTGGCTAACGTGGTCCCTGCATCCAGTTGCTCTCCATCGCAGTCAGCCTGAACTAGTGACTTTATCCTGGTCCAGTGAGACCAAATAACCACAATCGGTGTCCTGTGTTTTTAAGCACAATTTTTAACTAAACCATCTCTGGTTCTACTGATTAGATTTAAGTAATTTCGGTGTCAAATAATTTATTACATTTGACTCTATTTTTCTAAATTGGTGAGGGAATTTTTCTGTGTTGTGTTTTCACTTTAATACTGTCTAAGTGCTACATAAATACTTTACACATTGCCTCTAAGTTAAGCCTGACTAATTGTGTGCCAAGCTACCACAGGATTAATTACAGGTTAGTTTGGGGTTGCTAGTGTTTCACCCTGACAAGGATTGTGGTTGCTGCTTGAGTAAGGTTTCACCCCCCCTCCACCAGTAACCCAATTTCCTACAATTGTACAATATATTTTGATATAATATGTGCTTTAATGTCACATCTGAACCAAGGGGCTCATTACAATGGTGGTCTGATTTTTTCCAGCCGCCACTGTAGCGGAGATTGGGTCTGACCGCTATGCGTGCGGGGGTCCCGCCCATGGTTTTATTATGAGACCGCCGCACGCATGGTGGTGATTAGGTCTATCCGCCATGCTTGCAGCGGTCCCGCCCATTGTATTATGATGGGCTCACCACCGCAGCCATCAGATTATGCAGCTTTAACATTGTGGCGGGCGGTGCTGGCAGCAGCACCGCTGCACCGCGAAAACGAGCATTTTGCGCATTTCACTGCACTACATGGCAGGCACTGCACTGTGCGTGCCACTTGGTGCAGTGAAATGTACCCCCCAGTACACCCACATACCCCCAACATGAGGGGGGCCCGCAACGGGCCCCCAAACACAATCCCTGCCAGCCTTTCCATAGCGGAGAGACCGCAGCGGAAAAGCTGGCTTCCGCATGCATCCTAATCCGGACGGTGGAAAAAGCTAGGCACCAGCATCATTTTAGAAGTACAGCTCCGCCCGCCAGGCCAGCGGGCGGATTGATACCGGCGGAAAAGCGGCAGATGGATTTTCACACCACCGCCATCATAATCTGACCGGCGGGTTTTGAGGTTACGATCCAGCGGTGGCGATCCGCCCGCCATCTTAATAAGCCCCTAAGTCATCTCAGTTTCAGGCCAGACTTGAAGGTGTACCTGTTAAGACAAGTACTCGAATGCTTGCATGATAGAATGGACTCCCTCACCCTTCCTGAATTATTATTATAAATTTTCTTAGCCGTACGTACCCATATCTGCTGCATTTCATAAGGCCCTTTCCATCAGGAAATATGTTCAATCTGAAGCAAATGTTGACAGGTGTTTCTTTAGATATAACACAACATGTAGGTCCTGAAGTAAGACAACCCATCAATAGCACAGATCACCACATATGACTGCCAAAAGACCACATGCAACTAACTAATACGCTATAAGAAGTACTTTACAAAAATCTTAAATATTTCAATAATTTGTGCTGGACATTCAGGTGAATCTCAAGTTGTTCTAGTATGTATGTTATGTTTTATGATGTCTCATGTCCTATGTTCACATCTTTTATATAGTTTGCTTTAGTCATTTATTTATCATGAACTGTCTTCCATGGGTTGTCTGCAGACCAAATGTGCCCAAGTGAGAGAGTGTAGTGTTGTATATACTGTGAGAGTTTCCTCTATGGTAATGATTTGCAGGGGCGGTGGTTTTAGGTCTTATGACTTTTCACCGAAATCTATTTAGCTGTGGCCGTATTGCCTATCATGTTGTAGCCTCGGAGGAGTTCATAATGAAAGGCATGACTATGGTCTTATGCTTCTATCTTAGTGGGTCTGTGCCAGTCAGTGGTGATACATATCTATGGCTGGGCTACTTTACTGTGTGTGCTTTCTAATTGTTCTATCATTGAGCAGCCAATGCTGATGGTGCGTTTGTTCCTTGAGTTTGAGATCTGAACTAGATGGTTCACTTGATATTTCTATTTGGTGCTAATTAACAATCCGCGTGTTCTACTTTCATTGTGGCTTACTATGCCTGGAATAAAAAACACTCAGTATGCTCAATTGATAGAACATGAACAAACCTCAACTTATAAAGAGCATTTCACCACTCATTCTTGCCAAGATTGAAAACTGGATTAGAACAGTAATATGAGTGTAGTCTGATACCACTGATGTAAATTTGAGTTTGCAGCATCTGGCTTACATATCGAACTTCCAGGTAGATTCATCAAGTGAAATAGTGATCGCAATAGCTGCGAAACAGTGGTTGCGATTGCAATTTCCGCTCTCGCAATTCATCAACTACAAAAGAAGAAAATAGCGAATTCGCAAAATAAAGAATCGCAAAACCAAGTGCCAACCCACATTGCGATTCCGTAACAGCGATTTCTCACATTTTCTGCGATTTAGTTTGCGAAATCGCAATATATTTGCAAATTCGCAATATATTTGCGAAATCATAATATATTTGTGAATTCGCTAATTAAATCACAAAAGAAATTCATCATACATCTCAAATTGCGAAAATGCCCAAAATCGCCAATAACGAGTCGCAATTTAAGGAGAAGCAAAACCAGGTGGTAACCATGAAGTCCAATAGGAAAAAAAAATTGCAAACAAGAAACAGGTGTAGGGTAAAACAAACACACTTAAGGAGACTCAGTAGGAGCATTAGGAAAATCACAATGCCAGGTCTCTACATCGTGGCAAGGCGGCTGAGGCTCCAGGCGGCAGCCCAGAACCGACGCAGGATCCTGGAGCGCATTTTCCGGCTGCGCATCACACTCTTGGGCCAGACTGAGGAGCAGATCTACTCAAAATACAGGCTAAATGGGGCAATGATAAGGAAGCTCATCAGAGACCTTGACCCCCTGATGCAGCACCCTACACGGAGGACCAACGCCGTGCCCACCCATGTCCAGGTCCTGTGCTGCCTGCACCTCCTGGCCTCCGGAAGCTTCCAGGGGATAGTTGCATATGCAGGGGGAATATCACAGAGTACCCTGTCACGCTGCCTACAGAGTTTCCTGGACACCATCCTGAGCCTGATCCACCACTACATTACCTTCCCAACAACCCAACAGGACTTAACACAAACAAAACTGGACTTCTATCAAACCGCCCTGTTCCCCCACGTAATTGGCTGCATCGACTGCACCCACATCCACATCTGTCCACCCGCTGAGACCAAATACATGTACCGGAACCGCAAGTCATACCACTCACTCAACATCCAGTTGATCTGCAATGTGAAGACAATCATCACCGACATTGTGGCACAATACCAGGGGAGCACGCATGATTCGTTCATCTTACGGCACAGCGGCATACACACTCACTTGGCCAGGGGTGATTTTGGTGAAGGACATCTCCTAGGTAAGTACAAATGCCCACATACAGTATGTCAAGACCATGTTGCTGCGCATAACAGGCACTGACCCTCTGCTCCTATCCTTCAGGTGACAGCGGCCTCCGTGAATATCTCCTCACCCCATACCTCAACCCTGCTACACCACAGGAATGGCGTTACAATGCTGCGCACATACACACAAGAAATGTTATAGAGCCGACATTTGGCATGCTAAAGAGTCGCTTCCGCATCCTCCACAAGACTGGCGGCGCACTCAAATACCAGCCTGAGGTCTGCTTCCGCATTGTCGCCGTGTGTGCCATACTACACAATATTGCCACCAAGCGGAGGATACCTGTGAATGTGTCTGGTAGTGAGTCTGAGGGGGACAACCGGCCACCTGCACATGTGCATCATGCACGCGGGGAGAATCCTGCTGAAGGACACAGGCGCCGTAACAACATCACAATGAACTACTTGTAGTGCACCCATACCCCTCACACAACACTGCACTCATGCATGCCACATGAATTAATGACATGAGGGAGCTTTGTGTTCAAAATAAAATAATTTTATATGTTCTAAAAGCTGTACATGTGCTTTGATTCATCAAAAAAAAATTACAACTGTATTGCATCATACAGGCACTTGTGTTCAGGGCTGGCGTGCATGGTTTCATCACCATGACACTGCCGTAAATGTTTACTCAGTCACTGGCGCCTCCTGCCGGGCGTACCCTGTCGCCTCTCCGACTCCACGTTAGGAGTATCCGGCCTGGATGCAGCACTGGGCCTGGTACTTCTGCGCCTTTCTGGTAGCACCTGAACAGACAGGCTGCTCAGGCTCGATGTGCCCTCACTGGCACCATCATCCCCCCTTGCATGGCCATGGCCGCACACCCGTTGATTCTCAACTGCGGTGGTAACCTGCTCCAAGGCCCTTGCTACATCTTGGCAGCATTGTACCATTTGAAGCTGCATGGCCAGCGACCTGCGCGAAAGTTGTGATGTTGCGTTCCCTATGAGGTTGTTTGACCGGGTATATGCAGACATCCTGGTCAGCAGCTGGCAGTGGCGTCGGCGGGTGATGTCCTGCTGCGACACCATCAGTTGGTTACTTTCCTTCACTGCAGCCGTTAGCTCCTGCACACTTTCCATCAGCTGATTAATATTGCGTGCAGTTTTGTAAAACTGCAGCTGCATGGCTGCCATGTGCTGTGTCTGCTTGCGGTGCACAGCTAGCATCCGGGACTTAATTCCGAGCCCTGGATTTTGGGCCTGTTGCTCCCTGTCTGGCTGTGTGGTCACGGTGCGCTGCTGCCTCAACCGGCCGCTTGCCTGGGACCGCACAGTGGCTGTGCGGCGTGTCTGCCTCCTGGGTGGTGGTGGGGTCTGTTCCACTGCCATGCGTGATGCCTGGGGTGGTGGAACTGCTCCTGTGTCTGCAGGGGTGGCCCTGCGCATTTGTGAAGGTGCTGGTACTGGTGCAGGTGCAAGTGCATGTGACGGTCCAGGCGCTGGGGCTGTCTGGCTATCTCCCTCCATCTCATCAGGAGTCTCCACAATATGAAGTGCCTCGCTGTCTGTGGTCTCGGCATCTGCGGCACCTGTGATGTGAATGAATGCATGATTAATGATATGATTCTGGCACCTGGGATGTAGCAACATGCATGCAGACTTGCATCCCCTGACTGGCTTTAGGGGTATGTTTCACTTGACTGTTCTGGATATGTGTGGCTATCAGGGCACATTGTCACACTACAGGTCCCACAATGCAATTGGGCGTTTGTGATGGGCAGGGACTGCATTACTGGGTTTACAAAATGTCTGGCTATGGAGGCATGGGCATTGTTAGGGTACGGGCTCGCACTTGCATTGTTCTTACCTTGTGATTGGTGTGTGTCTCGGGAGGTGTCCAGCTGAGTGATCCCCACGCAGGCTGCAGGGTTGCTAGTGTCCTCAACCGAGTCCTCCAGTGGTGTGTTAGCCGGAACTGTGGACTCTCCTCCTCCCATGACCAGTCTCTCCCCCAGCCTCTCCGCAATGCGTTCTTTGGCACGACCTCTGAAGTCATACCACCTCTTCTTGAGGTCATCGATTGACCGCTAAGTCACATCCTACGGCGTTGACATTCGCCCTGATGCGCAGCCAGATGCGCCTTTTGTCAGCCTCGGCCACCTTCCTGGAAAGCTTTCCGAAAAGCTTGTCATGGTCCTTGCTGACCCCCTCAATTAAGTACTCCAACTCTTGTTCAGAGAACTTGATTTTCCTCTTCCTGCCAGTTTTACTGCCTCCTGCTGCATCCTGGGACATTGTGGTTGCAATGTGTGTCCTGTCTTGGGTCTGCAGGGTGTGTCTCCAGGAGCTCAGTGCTGTGCCTCCTCCTCAATCCAGCTCTGTGTTCCAAATGAGTCATGGAGCTGCCTACTTCCTGGTTGTGATGTCATCATTGTGCTCAAAAGGCGACTTCCCATTTTTGCGATCTCGCAATCTTCAAGATCGCTATTTGTGATTTCGGTATTTGCGGAAATCGCAATTTCGGTTTGGAAAACAGGCGATTCTGCGAATTAATAGCGATTTAAGGAAAATCGCATACTCGCGATTGTGGGCGATTGTGAATCACACTTTATTTGCGATTTTGATGATGCATCCCATTCTGCGAATTCTAAATAGCGATTCGGTATTTTTCGCTATTTGGAATTCGCAGATTGAGTGCTTGATGAATCTGGGGGTTATTTCCCAATACATTTGACAGTTTGTGGTTCAGACTTTCCTTTCTAACTAGAAGGTCTGGTCTATTCTTTCTCTCCCACAGAACAGAGAAACCACCCCCTCCCCTGCTGGGATAAAGGAGCAGCTCCCAAGAAAAGTGCATCTAATACTGAAATAATGGCAATCATTTTTCATTGAATATCATATTGATTGAATTGTTCCTACATTGAACATTTGATACCTATAAATTTTTTATAGTATATACATTCTAATATCCACACTGAGATGTATAATTACATTTCCCTATCCACGTAACTATGCGTATGTTATCAAACCCTATTAAATTATTGATATTGCAATAAAGCATTATACAGTATTTATGGCATGTAATATTTCCAACTATTCCTAATATTCCTAAACCAATATCGAAATTGGATACCAAACTGTTTCTATGCAGTAATAACCTGTTATTCTACATTGCTTCTTCTGTGTTAAAGATTATGTAGGCTTGGGGCTATTTCATTGTCTTTGAGTCTACCCCCGTGGTGTTGCAATCTTTATAATTAGATGCAGGAAAAGCCCTCAATGGAATCATTTTCATGGTTGCATATTACATGCTACAACCGTCCAAATATGAAAATAAATGAAAAAAGGAGAAAGGAGGTATACTTCTGGGAAGAAAAATGACAAGACATTTTTCATTATCTTAAGCATTGATGGAATGGCAATACGCCATTTCACTGTCTTTGCATAAGAAGTAGAGCGGGAGAGGGCGAATTCTGATTTTTTTTCTCTTTCTTTTAAGAAATCCTGGCATGAGATTTGCAACAGAGTACTTTTTTCTCTTACAGGAGGTAGATGAAAAGAATCCATCATCGGAATGCAGATTATATATTGCACACAGCAATAAGACACACAAAATATAAACTATGCATGCCGCCACCTTCCTCTGTATCCCCTGCTGCATCAATGATCACCCAAAGGAAGGTAAAGGAGGGAGACTAAAAAGTGATCAGCATAATAATGAGCCTTTTGAAAGAATAAGACATCACTGCTAACTTCACAAGCAGTGACTGAACGGGACAAGATGAGGTGGAGATAGGCCAGTTCGGCCTGACATATAAATATTGATCCTCCTAAAAAATATTCCAGATCAGTGTGTTGCACTTCCACATGTATTTTGCGTTTAGGTGAACAGGTGGCTTAATTTGTGAGTGCAAATTCACTTTTGCAGTTGACAAAATGTGACACACTCCTAAACCCATTTACTCAAGTGTTATATTAAACCAGTATGATGAAACATTATGCTCGAGCAGATCTACTCTTAGGTGCAGAAAGTGGGTGATTCAAATTAGGAATGGGACAGAAGGATTTGGTGAACAGTCACAAAATGTGAGTCTGTAAGTATTCACACACTTTTCCAAGTCCTGATTTCACCATGGGCATCGTCATGGTAGTAGTACATCATTATTCAAGGTGGAAACAGAGAAAGAGCACCTGTAAATTTGGAGGGGGGTTTGCAGAATGGGTTTATCCACGCGGATAGCTATGAACCCTGTAGGAAGCGCACCTACACAGCATTTATATTATTTAACCTGCAGAAAGTGCACCTACACAGCATTTATATTATTTAACGCCTTAACCGCGGCGGTTTTCCGCCGTGGTGCGGGCGTTCTAAAGGGTGGGCCGGGCTGCGTCGGCCGTTGGCCGACGGCAGCACTGGGGAGGGAGTGCTCCCGTCGGCCAACGGCGGGCGGGAGCACGGAAGGGGTTAAATATATAGTAAGTGGAATTATGCATGCATAACTACTTCCGCTTTCGGGTACACCAGGAGAGCTATGACAGACTCTTGCCTTTTCTTTAGAATTCATAAAAATTAAAAAACCTATCAGCAAATCTGGGCATGTAACTACAGATGGAGATATAGAAATGTCATGTTTTTCGAATTGGGATCTTAAATGACATAAAATGCCCAAGGAGAGAAGTTTCTATTTTTTTATTTTATTTTGCATGGCACCCCATTAGTTGTATGATCCCCGTCAACATACCTCAGAGATGGGATTTCATTGGACAGTGTTTTCCTGCCATCTTCCGCCAAGCATCCTACAAATGCCTGGCATGTTTGCTTCACCATGTCAACGCAGATTCATTGGCATGTCTATTTCTGTAGACTGTGTTGTCCTATGATGACTACATGCCATGGCCAGTTATACGCTTCTACTAGAAGGATATTTGGGCTCTACCCAGATAGTTGAAATACAACTCCAGCCATTTGAGATGAGAAGTGCTGTGAATAAATTGAAAAGACTGAACAGATTAGACATTTGCACTTTTCCTCTTTTGGTTCTCATGTGATTTAGACAAAAGAGCTCAAGTCCAGTTAGTAGGATGGCTGGACAGCATCTGAAACCCTGGTTACAATATAATAAAAATCACAATGAGAAAGTGTTTACTTTAAAGATAAATAATGACTAAAGCTGTGCTGCTTGTACGAGGAGGCACAACTGTGGGCAGGGCAGAGTTAACGCAATGAAAGATAAATATTTTGCGCATTTTCCTATTTTTAAAATCAGTCAATCAAAGTTTGATTTATACAGCACCAGTCTGGGAAGACACTCAAGCTGCATAATAAAATGTGAAACATCCCTATGTGTTAAACCAAGACAGGCAGCGAAGCTAAATAGTAACAATAAAATACGCCCTTAGAATCAGACGCATAACTCAAGGTGCAAGCGACAGCATATAAATTACAAAGAATCAGACCAATCCAGTGAGAGGAAAAAACGTAGACTTTTCTGAAAAGCCTGGACTGGGAGGGCTCGGTCCCAGTTTCACAGCCGAATCATCATTGGCACCAGAAAAGCACATGCCCAATTCGCACAAAAAAAGTCAGAAATTCACTCCCATAGATTTCTTCTAACGTTTGGAGGAAATGTTGACTTTTTTTTAAAAATAACAAATCCTTCCAAAAGTTCCTGTGTGAAGCTGCAACAGTCATAGGCTTCCAGGCTTACTGCTGGAAATTTTTAATACATTCCTATTTAATAGTATATAAAGTTGCTTCTGCATGCAGAAAGATATCCAGCATACAATTATGCACTTCAAGATGTATCACATTAGTGCAAGTGCAGATTTTTTTTTTCGGCCACAAGGTACGGGGAAAATGTTGTACACCTTGGTGAAGTTCTTTCTTCTACATCTCCACCATCTATGGTAGTGTTCTCGTCTCATTTGCAACCTAGAAACATATTAGGAGTAGGAGTAGGAGTTGGCAGTGGAAAGGTTTGTGAATATGCATAAACAAGCGTGTTTGTGTTGATCAGTATTTCTAAATGCCAACTCAGTGCCAGTGGGGGTAGATTCTTTCACACAAACAATCCATGAACAAACCTTATTTATAAGTGTTAATTTATTTGTTCTGAATGTCAAACATTGCATTACAAAGTCAGGCCCAAATTTAAAAAGATTTTGCATTAGGGTTGCATCACTCTCTTGACGCAGCCCCGACGAAAAAATTATTTTTGGTATTTCTAAAGTCACGAAAATGTCGATTTTAGTGGCATTGTAAGAAAAAGACAACACTGCTCATTGCCCTGGCTTGCATTACTTTGCGTCAGGTATGCATTCCATGGGTGGTGCCCAGGCGTTCCCGCGAATCCACCCATGGATTATGATGCAACCCCCTATTTACAAACAGATTTAGACAAGGAAAGAGAAAAATGGTGCGCTTGCCTGAGGATGGCGTACAAAGGAGAAGTATATTTTTTTCTCCTCATTACTTCCTCATTACATTCTTAAACACACATTCAAAGATTTAATAGCCTCTTAAGGATCATTTTTGTGCTGGAAAGTTAGTTACCATACCTGCACAAAAACTATCCTGACCACAACACTGATACCTTTGCACTATGGCTCAAAGTTACATACTTTGGCTCTAGGCAGTCCAAAGTGTGCCAGCGCACGAAGAGAGCAGAACTGCTCCATTTCTTTGAAGATATGGCACAATTCTGCTATTTCTAGGTGACTCAATGCAGTGCAGAAACTTTGCTTGCTGCTCTGAGTTGTGCCACTTCTTTGTAAATATGCCCCATAGTGTAAAGGTCAGTTTAGGATCACTGACAGAATATCAGTAACAGAAATATTGTGTGAACAGAATATTATGCCAAAGATTTCAAGGACCAAATCATCGAGAAGCTAAGTGCAAATAGGTAATTATAGGTTTACTATTCTTACCTCCACATCTACTTACCTTGAAGATATATACCGTCAAGGTTCATATCTGTGAAGTTATATAAAGTAAAACTGTGCTTATCCATAAACTCACCTTTATGATATGTTTCTCCCCGATATTCTTGACATAATCTTGTGTCCACACAATATTCTTTTTCAATATATCGTCTTAACACCGTTCAGTTCACATGCACAAATAATTTTGAGGGGTGGGCCATCATGTATTTGTATTTAATTATGGTTATAGAGCGCCTATCACTCAAGGTCTCTAAGCGCTAAGTTTAGGGAAATAATGGGAAACAGCATTTACAATGTATGTACCTTTACAACGTAGTCTTAGCAATGCTTTAGTCTTTACAATGCAGGTTTTAACAACTGCTATGTCTTTAACACTAATGGAGTGGTGTGGCTCACTGGTTAGAGGCGGCAGACCCGGAAGCAGAGGTCAGCCCGGGACCAGGGTACGATTCCCGACGCGGCAGGGTCTTGGGCCAAGGTCAGCGGACTCGATAATTCTCGCCTCGGTGCTTACTCTAACCATGGATCCCACTCAGCAACTCTGGGCAATAGCTTGCTTAATCTACACTTACGGCCCCATCAGCGCCGGGGATGCTTGTCTTCACCTTGGAGATGCCCAGGAGGGACCATCTCACAGGGAAAGCCAGGATGGGTTCCCCAGCGGTATACAGCGCCGGGACGCCCCTTTGCTGGGGCAGCTGTGCGCTTTACAAGTATACAACATTTAACATTACCACGCATTACTTAACAAATATTTTTGGAGTTAGATATTTATCATGCATGTCATTACTGCACTTTTTTTTTTACCACTAGTGTTATTACTACTTATGTGTTTTACATTTAGTATCATTACCACACATTTCTTTACTACTGGTGTTGTTAGTGCATATGTGTTTTATCACTAGTGTCATTACCACTAGTATACGAGTAAGAATATAAGTAAGTACACGTTATAGGTATTTTATAAATATAAATTTTTGGGTCGATTCCGATTTGGGAAAAACCGCTCCGAATAGCCGTACGGAGCATTTTTCCCATACGAATCATACCTTGCAACGTCCCCCGTACGTATGACGAAGTACGATTCGTACCAGGGGCTGGACTCCGTACGAATCGTACAGAGACCGTACAAATCAAACCCCCATACGAATCTCCCTCGGAACCCGCTGTACGCCACATCCGTACGGTTCACGGCTGGTTTCTCTGACCCAGCAAATACGATTCGTGTCAGGTACGCACCGTTCGCCTCGAAACAGGTACAGAACCGTACCCCACGATCATGGGGTGTACGCACCGTACCCCATGTTCGCTGGGTGTACGGTGCATACACCCTGCGATTGTGGGGTACAGTGCGTACACCCCATGATTGCAGGGGTACGCACTGTACCCCTGCGATCATGGGGTGTACGGACCGTACGGTGTGTATGTGATTGTGTGCTTTTCTGTACGAATCAACCTTACCTGACATGGACCGTACGAATCGCGTCCTAATACCCCGGTCCGGATCGTACTCGTCGGGTCGTACGGCATGTTTACGATTCGTACAGAGAGGGCTCCGGATACAAATCGTACGGACGTTTTTTTTCCAGGATCGGAATCGACCCCTTTATAATTATATATATATATATTTAATGATAATAAAATTAAGGGACAGGTTGTATTGGTTAGTTTCATGAAAATGTAAATCTTTAAAATATTTCATAAAAAGGCAAAATAAGTATTTAGGGATGGGATGCTAGGGATATTGGGGTACTGGGTGGGTACGTTTATTAATACTCAGGTGTTTTTTGGTGCTTCGGTATTAATATTCATGAATTTTAATTATTTTAAATTAATGATACTTTTAATTAATAACATATTTAATAATATTTCAACATGTATATTTATGGATGGGATGTAAGAGATATAGGGGTATAGGGTAGGTAATTGTATTATACTTAGATATTAATGTTAATACTGTAGTATTGATATTTGTTAATTGTAATTGTAAAAATACTTTTTATTAACGGGATGCAATGGATATAGGGGTTTTGGGTGTGGTAGTGCATTAATACTCAGGTATTAATGTTATTGCTTTGATATGAATACGTAATATTTGGAATTTAGTAAACAATAATATTAATATTGAAATTTTAAAAATAAAAAAATAAAAAAATGTTATTTAGGGATAGGATGTAAGGCACATAGGAGTATTTGTTGGGGAGATGTATAAATACGTTGGACCTTATTAGAGTTTGGCAGTCTTCCTGTATTACCACCACCGCAGCGCTCCCATGAAGACCGTCAACCCTATGGTGAACCCAACTGCTGGATTACGGGTTGAATCCAGGGCGGGTGGATGGTGTGGCAGCGATGTGTTAGGCTCATAACATACCGCCACTGTGATAGCGCCTTCAGCACATTTGTGCACGGTTGGGCATGCACCACGCTGTGCATTCCACACAGTGCACGCACAAAGGTGCAATTCTAGGGGGCACAATATGTTACCCCACAGGCACCCCTATGTGCAGATTCACACAGGCTCTGTAAGGGCCCATTACCTGCATTCCCGACACCCTTCTCCTGGTGGTGTTCCTGCCATGAAATGGGCAGTGGAAATGCAAGTCATAATCTGCTTGGTGGCGCCGACATTGGCACAGCCACAATTCCCTTCCCCATTTCACACTGCCACTGCAATCGGATCCTGGATTCCGGTGAGGTGAAGGTCTTGTGGCAGTCACACCACCATTATAATATAGAAGTCGGACCACCGGGGTGTTAGCGGTTGGACCGCTACTGTGAGTCCATCAGTTACAGGACCGCTGTACTCGTAATAAGGCCCAAAAAAAGTTAATTATTTATTAATTTACGAACATTTATTTGTTAAAATTACATTTTAGCACATTATTTGAAAACCTTTAAATGTAATACAAAGATTTAATATTTATATTATTTATTTAAACAGTATACACATTTTATATAAAGTAGAAAAATATAAAAAAATATAACATATTTTAGAAAAATATAAAAAGATTTATTGTAATATGTAACATATATTTTAAGCATTTTCTAAGTTATTTTCCCACGGTTTGCCATTAAGTTCAATGGCGAATATTGTCAATTTTCAGGATTTATTTTTCAGCTTGATGCATATTTCTGTCAGTGGAGCATCGCAGTCAAGATCAGAGGCAAGGAGGAGCTGCAGTCAGATGATAGCAATTTACTTTACATTATTAAGTATATAGGTGACTGTGTTCATTGTAAGGTACAGGGGGGAGGTAGTTAGATGTTGGATAGGAATATCTGGTGTTTTGTATGTAATTTTATTCTATTTCCATTTCCATGCAGTTTGTGGTCATATGCTCACGTCGGGACAGTTGTTTTTTTTGTTTTAAAGTCAGATTAGAACAGTTATAAAATAGGTAAGTAAAACTTTTTTAAACTACTTTTTTTGCATACTGTTTGTACTTCTCTTGGAACACAGATCACATGATTTCAGGATGCTGATGGATGTACTGAATACAGTACTACGGCGTTATCTATGGGATATTACAATTTGGAAACAGTGTTTGTTTTTAAGATGATGTTTTTATTAACAGGATTTCCGATATGGATGTTCTTTACTACTGCCTTTTTGGGGAAATCATTTTGTTTTTGGAGAATGGACTTTTTCCAAACTACTGTAACAGAAAATAATTTTTTTTTAAAACTCCTTAATTACAGTGAGCTTTTAAGACTCCCAACTAATATATTGGTAATATTTGAGTTGCAGGTGACTGTTTTCCTTTTAAAACCATAGTTTTGGGGGATTTAACATTTTTTTTTCTGTAGATGCTAATTTGTACATATATGGATTATTGGATTACGGGTGACTTTTGGTGACACTTTGTTCAAAAAGTCACCAAGAGTTGAAAAAAGAAGACCGCTACAGGTAAGAATTCAAATTTTTGATAATTTGGTAAACAAATGCAAAAAATGCCAATTTAATTATATAGATTTAATAAAACAGGCAAGTAATTTAGAGAAATATTAGTTAGCATTAGTAATGTATGATGTATGCAATACTGCAATATTGTCCAGGTAGTCTAAAGCCACCATCAATGAAAGTGGGTGAATTTTAAACAATAGTCTCTCAGATATTCTTTTACTCTTTTTGGATGTATGTGGGCTCAGGCTACCTGATAGTGATTGTGCAAGTCTAATTTCTTGGAAACTTTGTTCCTTCTTCAAAATTTCTAAAACATTATATAGGTTTGGGTAAAGTTTGCCATGCCCTTTGCTGAAGGAGTTGTGCCATCCCTCAATGGAATTCTTAGTCTTTGCACCTCTCTCTAAGCAGGTCGTGAAATACTTCCACTGTTGAACAGTAAATCTTGGCCTCCTCCTGTGACCCAACCTGTTTACATACCCAACCCATGTCTCTTCAAAAAATGTGCTAGTGGTGCCAATGTATCTTCATTTTGGGTAGAATATTGTGATTCAGAAATTGCTGTGTAGTACTCATCTACACTGTCAGACGGTATGAAGCATAATGCAGGTAGGTTTTTTTTAAATTGGAAATTAAGTTTACTGTCTGATAAGTAATCCTCACCAAGGATGATTTTGGGATTTTACACCAATATGCCTGGGAAAAGTAGACACTAAACATCCTTCAATTTGGGTAGTAGAATATATTTTTGTAATTGAGTTAATCATTGATGATTCAAAGTCAATTATTACTTTTCTAGGACTTTTATTTATTGTTTTGGATTTTATAACTGTTAATAATACAGTGTATGTTGAGGATTGGTTTTCAAGGAGAAAACTATATACTAATGGTACAGTTGTCATATTTATGTTAGCGTGTTGATATAAAAGTACCATCCATGATCCAAATTTCACTATTTTCAAGTGTTAAAAGGTTATGGTTTGTGCAAAATCTTATTATTCTTTTATGATGGTTTTTGTTTTTGTGCAGTAGAAAAGGTTCTTTACAGAAAGTGATTGTTAATTCAGGGGGTGTCAATATTAGAATAAGTTAAGGGTGTTAGTCATTGGGGATTACATGCCTGTTTTTGTCTTTGTATGATTCTCCTCTTATTGAGAATTGTAGACATATTGCTGGCTATGTGCTGTACTGTTTTCTGATACCTGTTTTAAAATTGAGCCGCAGGGCTCATTGGAGGTGTATGCAAAGTTTTTTTTTATACATGTTTTCACGTACTTCTAGCTCCATTGCAGAGGCAGAGTGGTTACGTTCAATTGCCCTGACTACGGTGTCTGTCAGAGTAACTGCTCTCCCGGTACAATGAGATGAGAGGTGCTGAAGACACCTCCAATGACACCTGGGCACACTGAATTTGTCCTTACAATAAAGGTAACCAGCATACTTGAGTAGTCAGTTGCCTTTTCAGGATTTGATATAGTAAGCTTCATTAGCTGGAAATGCAATTGTTGTTGTTGGGTCGATTATTAAAGAGAAATAGAAAAAAGTGTATGTTTATGTTTTTGCTATTGTATTATATTTTTGCTTTTGTTTATTTACTGAAAACAGTTTCGCTGATTCTGTGATTTATTTCTGATGAGAGGAAAATAAAGGTTACATATTTTGTTGAAAATAAAATATTTATTGTTAGTAACTAGTTTTCACCTATGGAAAAAAAATTGTTATTGTTCAAAAATTATTATTTATTTACCTTGAACTTGGTGAGTTGTTTGTTTTTGAGGTATGTTATTGGTAGTTGTATCTTTTTTGAAGTATTGTGTAGGTACATTTTTTGTATGTCAATTTTGTTGGTATCTATTGTTAAAAGAAAAATTTAATTTATTATTTGTTCATAAACATTTGTGTTTAGTGTGTTTTTCTTATTATATACTGTTGATATTTACAATACTAAATATTTAGTTTTTTGTTGTTTAGGATAGGTCCTGTAGTTGGATTTATTTTTAGTTGTTTTGTAGATAGGTCTATCTGTTTGAATAAAGAACAAAATACATGTTATACATTTTAGAAAAATATGAATTTATGAATTTTAACAATTTGTTTTAGTTTAATACTTGGTGCTTTTAAACTATTACATTTGCACTTTAGTAACTATCTAGCAGCAGTTCCAGGATAAGAGCTTGATGAAGTTTTATTAGACGTTTTAAGAGCTTGATGAAGTTTTATTAGTAGTTTTGCTCTAAAGTCACCTTCCAGCACCTGTCTTGAGGTAGGTACTTGATGGAGTTAGAATAGTAATTATGGCCCTTAGTTACTGTCCAACACTTGCCCTGAGCAATTACCTGGTGAAGGTGTATAGTAATGTTGGCTTTTAATCAATGTCCAGCAACTGCTCTGAGATAAGTACTTGATGGAGTTAAAATAGTAATTTTTCCCTCGTCAGTGTCCAGCACTTGTCCTGAGTTAATTACCCAGTGGAGTTAGAATAGTAATTTTGGTGTTTATTCACTATCCAGCACATGCCCAGAGACAAGTACTTGGTTGAGTTTGAATAGTAATTTTTGCCATAGTTAGTGTCCAGCACCTGCACTGTAGTAATTACTTGGTGGAGTTGGAATAGTAATTTTGCCCCTTAGTTAGTGTCCGGCACCTGCCATGAACTAATTCCTTGGTGGAGTTGGAATAGTAATTTTGGCCTTTAGTTGCTGTCCAGCACCTCATTTGAGATAAGTACTTGGTGGAGTTAAACTTTTAATTGTGCCCCTTTATTTACTGTCCACCAAGTGCCCTGAGTTTAATATTTAGTTGAGTTAGAAAGACGATATTTTATGAAGCTGAAAATTATTATATGTAAAATCATTTTAAATATACAAACACAGAATGTTTTTGTTGGGTCCACTTTTGAAAAATTGATGGTTGAAATCTGTATATTCAGAATGGTTGAAATCTGTACATTTAGCAAAAAAAATAAGAGATGTGTAGTATAAGTAGGCAGTGTAACTATAAGCGTTTCTTTGTGAAAGTTATACTTACTTTGTTGGGTAGATGGTGTAGTTTGCGGCATTCAAGTCTTGATTCAGTAATATTTTCTGTGTGGTCTCAAATTTAATTATTATAGTAGTGGATGTGAAATGGTGGGTGGCCCATTTTATACATGTTTGGTGTGGTAGATGAATATGTAAACAAAGATATGTGTTGGAAAGTCCGTTTTTCACTGAGTTTTATTATATATGTGTTGTTTATTATTTTGTTTGTAAAATAAAAACATTTATTTCACTTCCTGTTTTAAAACAAGGGTCATTTTTTTGGGAAAGGTGAAAGTAAGGGGTCAAAATAAAGGTAGGACTATGTTGCAAACGTAGCATTTGGGAGGGCATTTTTCCAATATTAGTTGTATTGTCTCGTGTTTAATTTATTATGTTTACTTGTAGAATGTGTTTTGGAAGATATCTGTTTGTATATTGTTTTTGTTATTTTTAGAATGTCTTTCCTTTTTTTAATATTTTGTGAATTAAAGTGCTTTTTTGTATATGTTGTAATGGCATGTAGTAATGGTATATGTGCTGATGTGCCAGATGGTAATGCTATGCGTGGTAATGGCACTTTTAATAATACCCTATGTATATGATCAGGAGTGTGTTTCATGGTGAAAATATGCGTTGTAGTAGTTAGTGCGTTGTAAAAACAGCATGGTTTAGGCATGCTTGGTAATGCCACTCTTTGTTCCGTCATACATTCGGACATCATTTGTACAGCCTTTGAACTTATATAACAAGAAAAGGGAGTGAAAAAGACAGAGCATAGAGAACAGAAATGTTGGGAAGACACAGGACAAATGATTTCATTATGCCTCTCAGTGTTGCTAAGTAGACATCATGCTAAGGGGCTGCTTTTTTAGAAAAATAGGCTGTCATGGCCAAACCATGCCCTCATAGCCCCATTATAGGTAATGGGGCTATGCCTCCTGCAATGTTGGTCTGGTTTCGGTCCAGCCCTGGTTAGAGGGTTTTCACAGATGTCATGTCTTTTAATAGCTTCAAAACTCATGTTTCATTCCATTGGAGATTGAACGATTTGCCATAAACAGGCCTATAAAACACCTCCCATAATGCTTTCAATGGAGATAAGGTTGCAGGGAAAAAATCATTATTACCGTAGGTTGCCAAATGGCAAGTTGAGGCCCAATCTATATGGTGGAAATACTTCTGCTTCATTTCTTGTGGGACTAACAGATGGAGTTATTAAGGTGTATAATGTGAAGAAAGTGGTGTATTATACAGTGTGGTTGTGGGACCTGACAATGTATTACACTCATAGTATCATCTTGTGTTCAGTCAGGCTAATTTGTAAAAGCTTTAGCCCAACCCTAGGTAGCTGTGGCTTCGAGCAGTGTGGCGTAAACAAAGGGACAAATGCAAAGCATTTAGAAGTGCCAAAACAATGAAATAGGAAAGTAAGACAACAATACAGAAATCTCACATCAATTTATAAAAATAGATCTTATTTTATTTAATTTGTAGACACCAGAATTAACACAATCCACTGGACAGTTCCAAGGGTATGGATTTCTAAGTAAAACGTAAGTCACTGCTTTTCATTCAAAATGTAGAGAAGCATTGGTAACAACTGCGCTTAGCGGGAACTTTGGACACTTTGTTAAACTTTTAGAAACTTGTTTATGGGTACTCTGGCCCACTTTGGGTGACCCAATCTGGCAGTCAGTAGGCCAAGGTGGTTAGTAATCATTTGTAGGACAGTTACCTCATCACTTAAGAAGTCTCAAGTCCAGTTCCAGGCTTTATGGATGAACCGCCATAGACATCAATGGAGACATGCTGGTACAAGGGGTACAGGATGCTGAAAATTGTGTAACATGCTGAGGATTCTGTGTAGTCAATCTGGGACTTCCTTGGGCTACTCCTCGATCCATGGTCTTGGTGGGTCGACTTTGGCAACAGGGGTCGGTATCCCTCAAAGATCTTGTAGGCACCAGTAAAAGTCCAGTTACCACTGGACTACTGATCCCCGGTCACAATGAAAAGTAGCTGTTCCCTTTGAAGAAGGCTAGTGTTCTCTTTGGGTGACCAAGCTGCTCTCTGAAAACTCTCCTGGGTCTGCCAGACTTGGGTGCAGCCTTTGAGCATCAGGACTCAGTCTCCCTGGCTGCATTTCAGCCATCAGTGGTCATCAAGTGATTGTGGCTTTTGACTAGCCAAGTCGGGCTTCTTCAGCTTTTGTGGCCCTGGAGCTGTAGCAGGAAGTCAGCCAACTGACTGTTGAAGTTCACCTCTTCTGTCTAAGACTCTGAAGTGACTTTTCCCTGAGCTGGGCACCACAGACACAGGCCTATCTTTGCTAGCCCAAAGATTAGCATGTGCAGTTCAGTTCATGGTGCCGTCTCTCTTGCCAGGTCTAGGGAATAGCAGGGCATTTATTCATCAGTCCTCCCTCCAGTCCAGATGTGATCTAAGGTCTGGGGCCCAGGAGTACCATATTTATGGCCTTAATGTGCTGTTGGGGGATTTGGTGGTTATTAGTCAATGGGCTACCAGGCCCCCTGCTGCCTGATGACAACTTCCCAAAAGAGGCATTTCCTTACAGACAAGATGAATAAGTGAAACACAGTGAAGGGTCTAAAACATGTTAGCTAAGATTGCATATCTGAGGAAAGTCAACCAGGGGTCTCTTCAACTATGTTTGATGTTTTGCTATTGGGATTTTGTAATACGAGAACATATATGTCTATTGAGCTAAAGAATCACCCAACTCTCTATCCAAGTACAGCAACAGGCTGTGTGAGAGGCTGTATTCCTCATGAAAGCTATGGTTAGGTTCTACTCTGCTCAAACGAAAGATCCACTGACACAAGTTTCAATAGGGGGGATCCTTTGCTTGACTTGGAAAGCTTGGGCTATGACGCAAGACTTACAGATAATCAGCGAGATATCATAACTAACAAGCAGCAACACTGTTACAGGAATATAAACATAAGGGTTTACACCAAGTTTAAGTGCAAATAGAAACATATATTAACAAAGATAAATAAAAAATGACATAAAACTGAAATAGGGTTAAAAGTTTATCAAAAATGTACAATAGTTCTCGTTTCAAAAGCAGGAATCTAAAAGAACCACGTAGTGGGGAGCAATGCTTTATACTACTCACCACCGTACCTTAACCTAGTGGTATTCATATTCACTCGGGTGGGCAAGAACCAGTTTCCAGAGTCAACAGCCTGCCTCTCCTTTATAAATATTGTTAGCCTCTGGGTGTGCCGTCTGGTGTTGTCACTTCTCTATGATTAGAGTGAGTTCATACAAAGATTTCCTCTTTCAACTCGATTGTAAGGCATATCAAGCAACTAGTGCTGGTCTCCCAGTTCTCCTACTATCTTCACAGGCAGACTTTCCCTGAAGGTAGGTAGCGGAACATGGAAGGGCTGGTTTAAATTACCCTGTGATGCAGGTCAGGAAACAGTCTACCCATTACTTGGAATCATGTTCTGGAGAGCAACTTTTAGGTAGAGAGAGGATCAATGTGTGCAACGTTCTTCTGACAGGCACGCAGGGAAGATTCTTTTAGCTCAACAGAGAGGGAAGCTATGTTCCTTCTCCTCTTAAGAATATAGATTCTTAAGCTAAGTGTGGGCTTTCAAAACCAAGTCATTAGAGGAAGATGCTAAGCCAGTTATTGAAAAGCTGCAATCTCATCTGTACCAAATTGTGACAGACTCTCCATTCTGAGAAGAGCAGAATGACATCAATGTCTACCCAGATCACATTGCTGGCTCAAATTCTCCAAGGCAAAGGGCAACCCTTTGGCTGAGTACCTCACTTCTCACCTCCAGCTTTACTTGCTGATAACAATTTCAGCCAACTATTTTTAAAATGAATTATAGCAACTTCTGTTGGTACTTCCTGGCCATGTTCAACTGAAAAGAGGAGATGGGGTTGCTCAAAGATGAGGAGGTCAAGAGGGTTATTTAGAGTTTTGTGAAATGGGAGCAGTACTATCCATACACCTGCCCCACCAAAGTTGTGTTTGCCTCTCTGTATTTATGTTCAGGAAAGCACTTACTTAACAACTGTGGAACTTCAGTATGCTTTGCCTGGTTAAATCTTTGAGCTGGCAACCCATCCATCACATCGTCTTCATGTCACATTAGCCCCATGCTATTACAAAGCATGGCAGTCCCACAAAGCAAATCCACGCAATGGCAACGCTGTGGATGGAGAATCCTCCCTCTTCTTATGCTCCATTATTTGTTTATTTTCATTAAAACAACTTGGCGCCCACTTGGCTATGTTCAGTGCCTTCAGTGGAGGGGTGTGGTGACTCCACTGCAGGCACAGAGATCCTTTTTCCCTGGCAGGGATCTCTAAATTTGGTTAGTGGTCCTCTGCCAAGGGGGCAAAGCTGACATGGCCTATGCTGATGTGGCAGGCAGCCAGGGTCTAATGATCTTGAGAGAATCTTGAGTGAGCATATTCTTCTGAAGAACGGCGCGATGATAGAGCTATTCACTAGTACATGTCAAAGCAGCAGGCCCATGTCATCGCATCCCCTCCTTTCTTGATATTGTGTGTGTGTTCCACCAAAGCTCTATGTGGGCAGATGGGTCAGTCAGTCATTTAGTAGTGTAAAGTTCTCTAGTGACATGTGGATACCTGATTAATTTACATCCGAAGCCTCAACACACACCTTTGCATAAAAGTATCAAAACTAAAATAAGTAGCATGAAATGATAACAGATTTGTTCTTTTCAGCCAAAGTGCCTATAGGATTTTAATATATTAATTTTAATGTTAATGTTAAGGATATTTGTAGAGCGCACTGTTGCCCAAGGGCGTCCTGGCGCTATAGATGATGCTCCCCTATAGGCACATTAGGATGCCAGGATTTCATGTGTTGAACAGCCAGGTTTTTAAGGCTTTTCTAAAAGCCAGCAGCTCCGTTGTGCCTCTAAGTGAGATTGGGAGGGCATTCCATGCCTTGGCCGTGCCCAGAAAGAAACTTCTACCACCCCAGTTGGCTTTCTTTGCCAATGGAATCTGAATCAGTTTGGCACCCGAGGAGGGTAGAGATCTAGACGGGACGTACCATTTTGTATTTTGGATCAGGTGTTTAGGACCCATACAGTGTAATGCTTTATGAGTTATGCATAGGGCCTTGAACAATACCCGTCTCCTAACTGACAGCCAGTGCAATTTTTTAATTTCTGCTGAGATGGATTTGTATTTTGGTGTGCCTAACAGCAGTCTGGCAGCAGCATTTTGAAGGAGTTGCAGTTTCCCAATGAGATCTTCTTGTGCATTAATATATAGGCCATTACAATAGTCCAGCCTGGACATTTCTAGTGCTGTGACTACCGTTTTTTGACTAGCTTTGGGGAGAAAATCCAATATTTTTCTGCAGGATTTGAGGATGTACGACGTTGTAGCCACCACTGAGTTGATATGATCTTTATGGGTTAATTTATTATCAATAACGAAACCCAGATTCCTCACTTTTCTCACTGGTGTGGGGAGCAAGCCCAGAGAGTCTGGCCACCAATCTGGGGTCCAGAATTGCGGATTGTTTCCAAAAAGGATCACCTCCGTTTTTGCCGAGTTAAGTTTTAGGCAGTTTTGGGCCATCCACCCATACCTATAGCTGTCATGCAGTCATGAAACCGCCTTCCTGGCTCCTGGATTTCCTTAGGGTGTACTGAGACCACTATCTGGGTATCGTCAGCGTATGAGGTCAAGTTAAGTCCGAAGGAGCCAATGAGGGGAGCCAGCTGAGAGACATAAACATTAAATAGCGTGGGGCTCATGGATGATCCCTGAGGGACTCTACAGGGGAGACTAAAATGCTTAGCACAGAAATTTCCACGTGTGACTGTTTGCTCTCTATCGGTTAGGAAAGATTTCATCAATTTCCAAGCCGTGTCAGTGACACCAATCTCCTGGAGCCGGTCCATCAATATCTTATGATGGACCGTGTCAAACGCCACAGAGAGGTCCAACATAATCAGGGCTCCGTTCCCTCCTTGGTCGAGAGTGGCCCTAATTTCTTCAGTTGATTTAATGAGGGCCGATTCAGTACTATGGCTCCCTCTGAAGCCATACTGAGTGGGATCCAATTTATTGCCCTCCTCCAAAAATCGACTCAGTTGGGTATTTATAATTGTTTCAGTGATTTTTGCGGGAAGGGGCAGTCTAGATATGGGTCTAAAGTTATTGGCATCCATGGGGTCAAGTTTTGGTTTTTTGAGTAAAGGTAAAATTGATGCCTTTTTCCAAATTTCTGGAAAGTATCCTTCTGAGAGAGACTTATTAATAATCTTGGTCAGAGTGTGAATGACTGGTTCTGATCCCATTTTCAATATGGAGGGGGGACAGGGGTCTGTTGGGGATCCTAATTTAATTTTCATCAGAATGGCATGGACATCCACCTCTGTGGTAGGTGTAAATTGGGAGAGCTGAGGTACAGTGTACCCACAACTCTTCTTAACAAACAGTACCACAATTTCTGACATTAAAATTAAGAATTATTTTTATTTTATTTATCCTTAGAATACAATGGTCCCGTATCAAGGATGTAACGCATTTTGAATTGTGGGGAAATATTTTCTGCTCTATGATTATGGTACTGATCAAGATTTAAAAGCAGATGACCTGCACTTTTCCTGTTGCTTTACAGTGGGTTACTTTTTTATATTTTAAAATTTATGAGTGTCAGCCCAAGTCACCGAGACAGTCACAAAGCAGCGGGACCTGCATTGACAGAATAAAGACTAATGTCCAGATTTACTATGATTTTCCATTAGGGTTGCGATCTTTTTAACACAAATCTGTTTGTGGATTTACAAGTTAGGAGTTGCCTGTTACCTTGCATCAGGTAGGTGTTCCATGAGTGTTCTCAGTAATCCTCCCATGTATGTTGACACAAACTCATGCTTACAAAGACTTGCAAACATGGGTTTGCCCCAAAATGGTGCGCTGACGTAACGAGGACAAAAACCTTTATTTCTCCACATTGTTTCTCTTTGCTTGTGTGCTCCATTTAGCGGCACCCATCGAAAGATGAAACAACCCCAAAGGATTGTTTTTATGTGCATGAAGGCATTACTCCCTGCACAAAAACTATTCTAACCACAACGCAGGCACCCATGTGATATAACACAATGGTACCTGCATTGGAGCTAGGCAGCCAAAATTGTACCAGAGCAAGGAGATAGCAGAGCTGCGCAATATCTTTGAAAATATGGCACAGTTCTGGCCTCTCCCTTTCACACAACCTAGCAACTTCACTTAATGTACTGTGTTGCATGAAATGTTAATAAATATGCCCCAAAATGTTTAAGCAAAGGCCAAATATTTGAGATCTATTCTTGATGTTCAGGCCCAAAGCAGGGGTCAAGAGGCCTGAGATCCAAAGTGGAAAAGCAGAGAAAAATAATCTGGGTGAATGGATATGATTTATCTCCTAATAATAAATGTGTCAATTGTTTCTATGAAGCTTTCTCAAGCAATATTTCTCAATGCCTCGATTTTATGGTTGGGTGGTCTTAGTCGTACCCAGCCATAGTGTTAATGGAATGCTTCCATACAGAACTCTAGAGTCCTCTACACTATAAAAGTTTAGATGTCTACCTTGTTCCAAACAATACAGTTGTGTTGAAAATTCAATGAAGGCTTTTTATTAATTCTTTGTGAGGGGTTTGTGCCTCTTGATATGCATAATGCAAGCTTATGGCGTCTAGCTAACTATATTGGACCACCCCTTCAATGATGTGGTCACACTTTCCATTTCTAATAACAGCCTTTTGGATACTGGACACATTCCATGTTAAATGGAATACATCCTATGGAAGGTATTGAAAATGCTGTTTACCCCACCTCTGCTCTTAATGTGAGACACCAGAGTCTTCTTAAATCTGTACCTGCACTTATAAATTTCAATGTTAAATTATACGCATTGAAAGAAGTTTGCAGTAGAATGTGCCACGGTATAACCACAGGGCGACAGGCTTGTGATTCGTTAAAACAAATATGTAAAATGAAGGGGATGATATATAAATATTTTCCTATGTGCATGCCTTATGTAACAGCATTAGAGTTCAGGAACCCAATCACAGTATATTAATCCTACACAGTGGTAGATTCTGTGCATCCACATGTAAATATTTGATGTACCTGAAAACTCGCTGGTGGACAACAGTGAAGATTTAGGTCTTCATTAAGGGATTTGTGAACAGGGTCCACTAAACTAATGGTGCGCCATCTCTATTTTGAGTCATGTTTCCGACGGTGGTGTCCCCGCTGCCTTTGGAAACCCTACGCCATCTTCCTGACACTGCCTGACCCGCTGTTGAAGTTTGTTTTTGAAAACCAAAACAGTTGCTAGGTGGCCACCTTAAACATGGCAACCACTCAGCACATTTTCAGTGCCTTCATCAGCTCCTTTGAAGGCACAAAGGCTTCCACAGGAGACCTCAAAAATATGATGAGCAATTGTCTGTCCGGGTGGCGGAAGTATTGACCTCCCCCACCCTGATTGGTGGCGGGACACCTATCATACCCTAAATGAAGCACTTTGTTTCTTTTATTTATTATTATTTCAATTAGTCCTCTGTCATTACTCCTGTAAAATGAGTTTTAATATTCAAGCAAAAGCTCACATAATCTTGTGCAATCTTGTATCTTGTGTTGTTCCTGTTATCCAAAAACCTACACTGACTGTGTAGCTTTCTCTCATTGGAGAATGTCTTCAAGCAGGAATGTCTCACAGAAACTGTATGCTGCACGAGCTGTGATAGCAATGTTCACCGTGCAACGTACAGAAATTAGACTATAGACAATCATGAGGCAAAGTCATTCATCCTTGCACTCATGGGGAAATGCAGAGAATGTGGCTCTGCGATTAAATTCTTTGCAAGAGGCCCAATTTTCAGACAGACAATCATCATTGCAGAGAACCTGCTCTTGTCTTGGATATTATGCAGGCTACATGCGAGAAAATAAAACTTCACTATCCTCAGCTTCTCATCTCAATGCCCCAGCTTCCTTTCAACAGGAGCCTTGATATTCGCCCAGCTGGATCCACTGTGGGAATGTGCCTTTAGATCCTTTGAATATAGCACAAATCCACCTTGGTGCTTGTTCACCTATAGTCCAGGGTATCCTCCTCCCTGTAAAGTCATGTTACACCCCTGTGAGGATACTAAAATAACTTTACATGTGAATAAATCTCTTTTTAGGTGTAAATTCAGATCTTGTGCATGCAAAACCTGTATACACTATCATAAAACACGGCATGTGCACAACTAAGTTAAACTTGGGTTCACATATGTCTCTAAAGATCTGGACTGTGGTATTTTAATGATACCCTTCCAAATGATACACCCATTATCACCCTCAGAAGCATGAAAGACTGTGCAGACCCACTGGGTGTCAAGTCAGTTACCTGGAGATTATGTGGAGATCTCTAAGATACATTAGTATGCTGGGCTATCTTACAAGCACGCTGGATTGCCTCTAATTACATACATAATTCATAATTTCCCCGAGGCCGCGGAGGCTATTTCTTTTTCAACACCTAATATGTTTGTTAAGAGCACCTGTGTTTCAGCATACTCTACATATAAAGCTATTGTTTTATGCAGAGGAAAAAGATAAGAGAGATATTTTTAAGATATTGGAAATCCATTGGTGGCATCCATATCTTTTCAGCTGAATTCAACACAAATAATTTGTGACTGGTCAAGTGGAATTTTCATTGGAATAGGAATGTGAGCCCAGTGGCATGATTCCAATTTGAATATGAAACTGGAATTTCTATCAGTATTCCTATTAATGTGGCAGTACAGCGCACACTCAGCGTTTTCCACTGACACATTTTGTCAATGAAAACTTGACAGAAAATGTCTGAAAAACGCACAAAATGCGGGAAAACGTGTAAAATGTTGCCCAAATATATATTCCTGCAGGAATTTAGTATTTCCTGGGTAAAAACAATAAAAATGCAATAATACAGCACCTTGGAATTACCGCACCCTAGAATTACCGCAGCCTGTGGTTTTGGTGTTTCAGGGTGCGGTATTTCTGCAACAGGAAATGAAGACCTGAGTCAGATGTGAGGGGTTGCAGGGTAGCAGGCTCAGACTAGACGCCTTCTCCTCCCTCTCTTGCATTTCCTTTCTGTGTGTCTACTTGCTTTCTGTGCGGTTGGGATGCATCTCGTCCTGCCCCCTTCCTGGCCGCCTGGAGTCTGCAGCACGCGCTAACAGTACTGAAAAGAGCCTTATCTGTTAGTTCAATTAGACATCAGACATTTGCTTTCCAAAGTATTTCAAGCCCGGTTTGATACGGGTCCAATCGTTTAGAAATAAGAGAGCAGAGTTGTGGCGTAATACAGATATCTGTAGCTCTGATGTCCTAATTGGAAATTCAGATAAGGATTATAAGGGCCTGTCTCCCCGCACACCAAAGCTATTTGCTAATACCTGAGATATAGCCGCGGCTTGATTCAATATTTACCAATTTAGGATTTCCACTCTGGTCTCTGATTAATTTGAGGTTTCCAGTTGAAACCCGCAGATTGTTATGCATTCTGCGTCACGCATTTGCTCTGGCGAGCCAGAGGGGGTTGAGGGGACAGGAAAAATGATTATTTTAAACAAAAAAAACATGTCAGAGTCTCTGCTGTGTGACATTAGGCCATTATTTTACACAAAGTCCAGATGGTAATGGAAGTTGGTTTAAGTGCTGGCTGGTTTGTTTTGGAACACTCGCCTTTCACAGCAGTTTTACACTTCACTGTGTAGCGCGTGCTCTGAGAGACATTCTAAGTGGGGGTTGTCAGACCCCCGTCTGAAGCCGACTTCTGCAGGGGGACGCGGGCCATTTATGATGTCACTGATGCGGGACTAATCTCGAGGATATGGCTTATAAATAACCCGTGGCACACAAACAAATCATCCCTTCCTCTGCCAAGCAGGCGCCATTGCTGTTTAGGAAGGCGGCGATGCCCAGTCGGAATGACCGGATCACGCTGGCGCAGCATTTTAACATAAAGTTTAAATAGCCCTCTTTCGGGGAGTTCCGAGCCCTCTCGGCAACGAACAATGTTTTGGCAGCTTCCCCCGTTCTATTTTTGCCATTAGCAGTTGCTCTTCCGCCTCTGACATGTGAGTGTGTTCATCTTTGAAATGTTACAAGCACACTGACTGCTCCTGCAGGGGCATTGATTCGGGGAAGCGGGCCAGGAAACGCATTTCTGCACACTTTGATCCTGTCCCGAGATCAAAATAGGCCACGATGCTGAACTATCGGAGCGGTTTTCCTTTGATTCGCCTTAACGGATTTGTGACCTGTTCCCATAGCCCCCAGCGCCAAGACAAATTTACTAAGCGCGAAAAACACTGCATGTCGTTTATTGTGTAGTGAGATGTAGGCTTGTGGTGTGCAGAGCGATGTCTCATATTTTAGGTACAAAATGTATACGGATTAAGACATGTAGGTGGGAACAAATTATCAATGACTGCAGGATCATTGTGCAATCACAGATATAACTTTTTTGAGGTTTTTGGTGAAATAACATATATTTCTTAATTCATGGTTTCATACTGCAAGTGGTGTTATGTCCTGTAGTCTTGCATGTGTCTAGTGCGAAAGTGTCACTAGTGTGATGTCAAAGTTCTCAAACTTTATAGACAGTTTGCCGTAGATCTGCACGTTTGGTTGGAGCAATGTGTGGCTGTGATATGTCTTATGTTGGCGAAGTTGCCTTAATGCATGAGGCCCTGACACGTGGTCTGGTGTGTGTAACAAACATTCATTTATTTGTTTAGTAGTTTTGCCTATGTGCTCCTAATCCTTTTGAGGACGGCAGACTGGTAAATGAAAATGTAGTGCTTATATAGCGCACGTATCACCCCCGAAGGGGTCTCAAGGCGCTGTACACATACCGCTGTGGAACCCGTCCTGGCTTTTTCCCTGTGAAGTACCCACTCTTGGGCACCCCCAAGGTGAAGCCAGGCATCCTATCGCTGTTGGGGCCGTTGTGGAGATTAAGCAAGCTTTTGCCCAGAGTTGCAGAGTGAAACCCATGCTTAGAATAGGCACCGAGGCGAGAATTATCAGGTCTGGGGAAATTGAGCCCTTGACCCGCCGAGGCGGGAATTGAACCCTGGTCCCAGGAATTGAACCCTAGTCCGGGCCAGACCTCTGCATCAGGGTCTGCCGCTCTAACCATTGAGCTACACTTCTCCACTATAATAGAGGGCCATGAGACGTGGTATGATTGTACTGTAGCATGATGGAAAAAAGGGGTGTATAGAAAAGTAAACACCAGTGCTGTACAAATCAGCAGTTACTTGAATGATTGAATTGTTGAAGGTAATGTGTTATAAACAGTTTTGGGAGACAAAACAGGAGTCAGATAAATGCTCAGTGGTATTCCCATATACAACAAAAATGACAGGTGTAATAGTAAGAAGTGTTGTTATAGATGTGTGTGAGAGGTGTGATGTGTTGCATGCAGCATTTGATATATGCACCTGATAGATGAATCATCGCATGTTGGCTATGCTATTCAATTTATTTCAATAAGAGGTATTGGTTTGGCGCGTCTGAATGACTTTGGATGAATGCACTGGTTGCCATTGCTTTTATGAGTCTTTGGCTGCTTGGTGTGACTTACTGAGGAGAAAATTGAGGCGTTTGATGGTTTCATTGGTGTTGTCCGCGGAGAGTTAGGATCGTGTCCTAGGATAGATCTGCATGTCTCAAGAGCTCACAGTGCTCGAGATTTTGTGAACTCTAATATCTACAGCAAAACAAAGCTGGTGTTTAACACAATACAGTTCATTGGTTCTGCATCTGCTGCAACGAACTGAGGTCAATAAAAGCACACCACTGAAATGCGTAAAAATACCAGCTGTTATTCAATGCACACAAAACTGAAATGGGAGAGTTTTATTTTTTTTAAACCTGATAATTATCAGGTCAGGGAAAGAGTAAAGTCTGCTTGTGCATATACCAGCGAGAATAATGCATTTTTTGTTCCTGATTTCTGGATTAATTGACCTGTACTTAGTGTGCTCCATTACATTTAGGTCACGGGCATCTGCTCAGATCATCTTCTTTATTTCTGATTATCATTACATTTACTTGTACACATAAAAGAGTAAAAGTTCCAAAAAACACAAAGTAGTAATTCTCTCAAGTTAGTAGGGCCTATATACAAACTGGATTTTGTAATATGTGTAGTTGTACTACCACATGATCTTCACAAACCTAAGAGTGTAAATCTCCACTTCTACCTCTTTAATTTTTTTCAAGGGGAGATGCTCACATTTGCAAGTTTACTACTAAGAGCCCGATTCCAATCTCGTTCGGAAAGCATTGCGACCAAATTGGTTCCAGAATGCTTTCCAGATGACTCGGATTGGAGGAGTCCAACCGAGCAAGTACAATGCATCCAGATGCTTCCAGATACTGTTCGGTCGGGCTCCCATTGACTTCAATGGGTGCCTGTGTTCCGTACGCGAACATAGGCTCCCATTGAATAAAGGGGAAGTTGGGGAAAACATGCACCATGTTGCGGGCACCACATGCTGCCTGCCACACTGTGCATTGGTGGGAAAAGGGGACCCATGGGTACCCCACGTGCCTGATTCATAGGGCCCTAGGTGAATGGGGGCCTGCTATAGGCCCCCAAAGACCGATCCCGACAGCTGATTCGTTCAGCTCAAACTGAATCAAAAAGGCTGTCCGAATCGTTCATTGTACGTGCTCATTCGGAAACCAAGTCCATAGAGCTGCACGATTCAGATCCTGTCCAAATGCCTTCCGGAATCGATTTAGTCAGTGCTAATGGTTTCCAGGCATCGTACTTGGTCGTTCAGAACTGGGAACGAGTTGGTCGGAAATAAGGGCTCCGGATCGCATTCGCAAAACACGAATCCGATCGCAGCCTTTACGAACCACATCAGAATCGAGGCCTAAGTATTAAATATTAGTGGAACAAGGTAAAGTGGCTAGATAAAGGGGCATACATTCTACTAAATTGGAGGGTTTTAGGGAGAAGTAAAGAAGGGTCTAGGGAGGAGCATGCACCAACCCACAAAAGACTATGCCTATTGTTATTCACTGTTATTCACAAACAGCACTTCTAAAGTTACCACAGTCAAACAGTAGTAAATTAGTCCAGCTCTGAGCCAGAGTATTTCCAGTACCATACTCGGCCAGCCACAGTTACTGCAGCACCCTCTGATGGACATAACGTCTGTAGGGAATTAAAAGAAAACCCCTTATGAAATTTGTTTTAATTAAAATACATTATTCATGAAATATTTTAACAACCTTTTTTGAATGAATAATTAAATGTAAATATTTTTATAAACTAAATTAAGTTTACTAGGGGGCGTGGCCTGAGCATGCATCATGGTGACCCCTTAGGAAGAGAGCTCCTAGCCTCTGTCCAATAATCTGCCACCAGCTGTGGCGCTAAGGGAGCCCTGGCCCTCTAGAGTCCCTCTTTGGGGCCCCCCAGACACTTTGCGTTTGCCCTGATCAGCAGCTTCATGCTGCATCGAGTGGCCCTGCGCGGGCAGTGTGGAGCTGCAATGTGGCACAGCCACGCCCGTGGATGTAGCTGAATAGCGGGACCCCCTTTGAGAGGTGAGCGAGGGGATGTAATAAAAGGGAAGGTTTCGGGACCACAAGCCAGTTTAAAACTGCACACATATGCTCTGCAGTTGCAGGCTTGAGACAGGTTTGAAAGGATACTCCTGTGGGTGGTGTAATCAGTGCTGCAGGCCCAGTAGTAGCATTTAATGTACAGTCCATGGGCACCCACCATACACTACACAAGGGACTTATTAGTAAATAAAATATACTAGTCATTCAGAAACCAAATGCCATTACCTGTTAGACACAGAGCACATGCACGTTAGCACTGGTCAGCAGTAGTAAACTACCCAGAGTCCTAAAACCAGCAAAAACAGAGTCCACCACAGTCAAAAACAGGAGGTCGGAAGCAAAAAGACAGGGGAAATCAAGACAAAATATGCCTGGTCTAACACGATGCAGTTGCGGAGGACAAACCTCCAACCCCAGGCATCAGACCTTCAGAAATGGGCGTGGGAGCTCACAGAGCCAGTGCAATTCCTAGAGTCACAAGGGGATGATGCTAAGGGCTGCGCATGGTGTAGCAACATAATAATCATTTGACATTTTGAGGGTGGCAAGGGCCCGAAATTATCAACGACCTGGAACAATGGTTCAAGGACCTTGTACCTGCTGTTGACTTCACTGTATTCTTCTCCATTGAAAGGGCACAGCTCATTCCCGCTAGGTGCCCATCACCTGGGGCCTCGCAAGACCCATTATTGCCAAATGTCTACATTTCAAGTACCGTGACGCTATCCTCCGGATGGTAAGCCAGGCCTCACCAATCCTCTGGGACAGTCATCTCATCCTCTTCTTCCCAGATTTAACTCTGATGGTCTAGCGACAATGAGCCTCCTTTCTGGGGGTCAAACGTAAACTGAGAGACTTAGGCTTGAAATATTCCCTCTTCTTTCCCTCCAAGCTGAAAGTAATCTACAAAAATAAATCCCACTTCTTCCAAGAAACCTCAGAAGCCTAGGCCTGGCTGGAAGCCACATTCACGGATTCAACAAACCCAGAGGACAAAGAGGAGTTGCCTGCGGAGGCAGCGCCATCACTGGCCTTGGTGCAGCCAGCCCAGTAGCCCGCGTGTGGCAAGCACACCTTCTCCGGCACATGCTTACGATGGCCACTTGTCTGCTCTAGAGGTGGTCTTCAGTCAGCTCGGCAGGGCTGAAGCTCCTGTGGGCCTTTCCCCTCAGACACAGGCTACCTCCCGCAAGTGACTCCTCAAACAGTGGATAACATCATCAAACCCGGCAGAGCTCCCAATGAACCTCACCACCTCCCCTTCTCCCCTCAAGACTGCTGCCCGGAACATACCACTCCCTCCAATTGGGGGCCTCATGGTTCCTGTACTGGGCTGGGACCACCCCTCCTCCACTTCTCATTATCCATTCCCTGAGGGCCAGACCAGTGGCCGATATCGCCGCTCTCCTGTCCCACTCCTGAACTACAGTGACTTGGGTTCTTTATTTGGACAGAAGGCCATTGCCTATCAATTTATTGCCAAGCAGCCGGCAGTATTGTTATTGTTTGTTACACTTAGTTCTGTTAATGCATTATGCTTGGATAAGCAAGAATGCACTACCATACTGTCCTCTTGATAATATGCTCCCTTCATGCATCTTCCCAATCCCTGTGACCCATCCCCCGAAAACCCACCAAATTAATTCCAGTGGGAGAAGTGGGAATATGACACATCACTCCCATGCCACTTCAGACATGTATTGTGATGTCTTGAAATATCTAGGACATGCATAACTCAGCCAAGCATCACAGAGTCCACACTTTCCTCAAAAGCAAGGACGTTAGCATTGCCCTCATACAAGGATCACACATCACTAAAGCAGAAGAGATCATATTTCAAAGGAGATGGAGAGGGCAGGTTTTCACTACCACTTTTTCGGCACATGCAAGGGTATATTAATCTGGGCGAGGGCTGGGACTCTCCTCAAGGTACTACATCAAGAGGTGGATGCAGAGGGCCAATAGTCCTTCTGGAAGTGTTCCCTAATGGCAATCATGTACTCTCAGGATGCATTTATGCTCCCAATGCTGCCCAACCCAGCTTGCACCAGCACCTCTCCCTTACACTGGCCAAGTAGACACATATTCTGTAGCGCCTCAGGGGGAAATTTAACACGGTTCTGAACTCCACCATGGACCACTCTCACCCACCACTCCGTAACATACCAACATTCACTAACGCTAAGACCCTGTCGGCTTGGCTGAGTCAGTGGGCATTAGTGGATGCTTGGCAACACTATAATCCGGGCATTCGAATGTACAAATTTTTCTCCCAGGTCCACAAGGTGTGGGCTTAGTCTGCATTGTCTGCTCTGAAGCCATATGTCTTTCCATTGTATCTCCTGACTACTTAGGCAGGAACATTTTGGATCATAAGCCTTCGCTATTGGGCCTTTGCTGGGGTATAACACTCTCCCCAATGCCCACTTGAAAACTCCAGCCCATCACCCTTGAAGAACCTCCTGGTTCCCTGAGACCCTGGCTGAAAATATTCAGGACTATTTTTACCAGGATCAGTGGCTTAGGTGGGGGGGTGGTCTACCCAAGGCAGCACTGTTTTTGGGGGCAACGGAAGTGAGAAAGTTGTGTTTGTCAGCTACCACATCCCACATGAAAAAGTCATCCATCAGCTGACACCCCCAAACAAGTTGGCTGCCACACCCCCACCTCTGCTTTTAGCTGCACCGGGCGACAAACTTAGGGGCCGCCCCAAGTGGCAGTAGGTCTGGCCATGTCTGAACTGGGGTGGCAGAGTGGGCTAAAGAACGGTGATAGATTAAACCCAGATCTTTTGACTGGGTGTGAGTGTTTGATTGGTTCAGATGCTCCGTCCATCACCACCCCCTTTAGTAGGTCTAGCTACGCCACTAACCAGGACATGTGTACGGCCTCTACCCCAGCAGATGAATGGCAGTCCTTTAAGGTGGTAGTTAGAGGTGAATGCCTGCAAACACTAGTGTAGGTTTACCCGACTTTTCTATATGACCTGGAGGCTGCTGAGAGAGAAGACATAGACACGGAATGGTGGGCAATATCTGACCATCATCTCTTTCCCTCCTTGGCTCCCCTTCTGTTGAAGGAGGCTCTTGGAGCACCCCTGATGCCTATACTATACTAAGTGCACTGCCAGGGTGCACTCGGAGGCTGCTAAGTCAGGGAGAGTACTGCATGGCTGGCCAGTAGGTCTAAAAGTCTGGGGTCTGGGCCCCTCTTTTTATAATACAAAATCCAGAGAAGCTCTTTGCCCAGCACAAACCAGTTCAGTCCTATCTGGTGCAGCTTCCTGGAAGGAGGTGGAGACGGCATTGTCCTTGGCAGACCAGGCCCATTCAGGTGTAAAATAAATCTCCACCCCCCTACTCTGAATGCAGCACAGGCCTATTCAGCCCAGCCCTGACTCACCCTGGAAAGGCAGGACACACCTCAGCCCCCCAAGTAGCTGTCTGAACAGAATGTACATCCCCAGCCCCTGTCACTCCAAAGCCAGACAGTCACTACACAACCTAGCAGAGGCACACTGGATGGTTAGGCAAGAAAATACATACTTTCTAAAAGTGGTATTTTCAATACCCAGAATGTAAAAATCAGTCTCACTAAAAGGTGCGTCTTAACATTCTGGGTTCAGGCATATCAAACTTTATCTTCCTATCTTGTTCCCGTGGGCAGCAATGCTCATACGATGTTATGAATTAACTCCCCATTCTATCCTATGATGACAGATAGCCTTACAATAGTGAAAAACGAAAGTGGCAGTATTTCACTATCAGTTCATGCTACACACATCAGGGCATGTCCCACCTTTCCCATACACTACACCCTGCCCACAGGGGTACCTTGGGCCTACCTTAGGGGTGACTAACATGTAAGAAAAGGAAAGGTTAGGTCCTGGCAAGTGGGTGCACTAGTCAGGTTGACATGGCAGCACAAAACTGTGCACAGATACTGCAGTAGCAGCTCTGAGTTACATTACATGCTGCTAATGTGGGTGGCACGATCAGTGCTGCAGGCCCTCTAGAAACATTTGATTTCCAGGTCCAGGTTACACACAGTGCACTGTACTAGGGACTGACTAGTAAATCAAATATGCCAATCATTGAATCACCAATCCATAACAAGAATTTAAAAGGAGCACTTGCACTTTGGCACTGAACTGCAGTGGCAAACTGCCCAAGGCATCTAGACCAGCTAAAACAAAGTCCAACACACAGCAAAATAACAAGAGGCAAAGCCAAAATTCAGGGGAAACCGACGCCAATGATGCCAGGTCTAACGCGCTTACACGTGAGCATATCGTTTACATTGTTTTGATGCAGATATACATCCTTGTTAAACACTATGCTTTTATAACGGTGTATAATATCTCAATAAAAAACATGTTTAAAATTTGTTTTAAATACGTGTAATTAATTTGCTACATTACTTTTAATAGTTATTAATGCAAAATAAAAATGTAATTTTTTACTTTATTTGGAAATTTATATTTTAATTTAAACTTCCAAAACTATTTCTAATTCCTAATAGATGCAGGAGGGAGAAGAAGAAAGGGAAGAAGGTTGGGGTTAGTTAGGAATTGCAGGTAAGGATTTTTTTTTATTTGGGACAGGGAGTAGAGGCTGTGTTATGTATGGCTCCCCATTACTCCTCTACCCCTGTAGCAGAGGACAAGCAGGAGAAGATGATTTTGGGGCCATACATGACATAAACTTATAGCTGTATAAAAAGTGGATGACTGGGATATTTTTCACTGCAGGGTGCTGAGTGAAATCATAGACAACTCAAGCTTCCCTCTCGTTGTTGATGTTATGTCACTCAGAAAACCTCAGAGAAATTCAGCCACTATAGTTAATGAGGTAAGTGTAACTCAAGCCCTGCAATCCACTGCTTATGACCTCACATATTAAATCGCTCATGGCATGGTCAGTGACATCACTGATGACATCTTAAATGATATCTTACATTCCATGAGACGCTGATTTGAATTGTGACATATGCTTTTGAATTAGAGAATTAATATATTGTTATAATAATCTATTTAGCATGTTTGCAAGAAATTGGCTTATTAGTTGAGAGGGATAAGTACCCACCTCAAGTAATAATCACAATCCTTGTCAGGGTGAACGGTCAAAGTAACTAAATTAACCTGAGCTCATACCTCTGGTAGCTTTGGCACAGCACAGACATGCTTAACTTGGGGCAATGTGTAAAGTATTTATGCAGTACCAAGAGAGTAATAAAGTCAAAATGCAAAACAAGAAAATTCCCAAAACAGATTAGAAAAATAGAGTAAAATATACCCTTCCGCGCTGGCCAAATTTTCGCGCTCTGCGGGTGCAATAGAGAGTGGGCGGAGTCCTAACGGCCCCCGGCCATCGTTAGCACAAGCCCACCGTGACGCGTGATGGCTGTGGGCTGTCCTTAGCACCGAAGGGGTTAAATAAACAAAATGACACCAAAATGACAAAACAATCAATAAGGGAACCAGAGATATGATTTTTTAAATGCTTAGATGGAAATAGCTCCTAGAATTACAAAATGCCAATGATGGTCAATGGTCACAGCAGAACAGGACCTAGCCACAATTTGAGGCTGACTGTGAAGGGGCACAGGTCTGACACACCAAGCAAGTTCGTCCCGGGCAAAAGACTTTACATTCTAGCTATAGTCCTTGAAGTCCTAGTCCACCACAGGAGTACATTTCTAAAGCCTACAGGTCCTCATGGGAAGCACTTTCTTACAGAGTCTCAGGGAGAGTCCAGTCCAGGTCCACTTACCACTGATCAGCTGGGAAGTAAGAGGAAAGGCCTCTACAAGGTTGTTGTATGCCTGTAGTTTTAAGAGGTGGTCAGCCTTATTTTCCTTGGGGTGCACGTCTTTGTCCTGGGTACAAAAAAGAGAGAGCAAGTCTAGCTCTCCAAGGCTCTTCTCAGAATGCAGACAGCATATTCAGTCCTCTTCTGCCCTTTTTCAGGTCCAATAGTGTTCTGAAGTGGGTGCTTGGAGATGCCCTTTATACCCGGGATCAGCAAGTGTGTAGAAATTACCCCAGGGGTTGCAATAAGCAATAGGGCAATAGATCCTGTAGCTAACAGTGCAGTTTTGAGGAATTTTTAAGATAGCCAAAGTATTTGGCCATACTAAACTGGATCTCTGATGGCTGGGTCTGTGTTTGAGAAGTGTATAGGAATACTAGGGTTGGCTGATGTGGGAGAGCAAAGTACAGATTTAACTTCCAGGGTCTTCAGGCAGGGCAGTAGTTAACTTTCTAAAAGTACCCCTTGCAAAATTTTACAAATCTAACATGTGAAAGGGGCTTCTAATAAATATCACAAAATGCTCAAAAATGAAATTTGTGTTTCTTCACCGGGGGTAACATTTATTAAATGTATTATTGTAACCCAATGCTTTCTTATGGAGCAGCGAAACCTGCTACAGTGAAAATAGCCTTCTCACTGTAGAGACATGTTTGAGATTAAACAGTTATGTCACACTTTCAAATACCAAGGGCCCTCCCTTATGTCCAACAAAGCCTGCTTAAGGGTGACCTATTAATATTTAAAAGAAAGGTTTAAGCCTGTCAAAAAAGGGTTATTTTGACAGGTTGAATTTTCAATTTAAAACTGCACAGCCAGCTACATTGATAGGCATGGATACATGCTTCACAGTGCTGCATTTAATTTACAGACCCTGGTATCACTTGGTACCTATATACAAGGGACTAATAGGGAAATTAAATAAACCAATCAAGCTCATACCAGTCTTACCACATTTAAAAGATGAGCACAAGCTCTCCACCACTGATTAGCAGGGGTAAATTACATAGTGTCCTCTAGCCAGCAAAAATATGGTTCTGCAAAAAAAAAAAAAACTATGATTACCCTACAAAAAGGGCAAATTTAGAACAATGTTATTTTAAAATGAATGAATAATTTAACAGTGCTGCATATGTGTGAACATATGATCATAAATAGTATAAATTGACACTGTGCATTAGCTGCAATATTTACATTTTAGTATTGTCTCCATTTTCATTTCGGGGGCTGATTTAAGGTTTGGTGGACAGGTTAGACTGTTGTATTACTCTGCACAACTCTTGGCCCATCCTTCTTATTTACAGATGGAAGGACCATAAGATTTCCATCAACTGAGTCCCCATTGCCTCTGTTGACAGGCAGCATCCTCTAACCACCTACCAGACTAAGGGTTATTACAGGAAGGGCATTCCACCATCCATCCTATTTAGGGTGGACAGCAAGGTGTCCTTTGTTTCTATCCACCACCGCCACAAACAACCTGGTAGTGAGGGACAGAAAAAAAATATATGATCCCCAAATCTTGGGAGAAAGGTCCCAGGGTTTGAGTTTGGTGGATGACTTTTAAAACTGATGGCAGATGTCCACTAACCTTTTTGTACCTTGGAGGGAACTGCCCTGATGACTGTTCCTTTCAGCATACAGAGATTACCGCTGGGCTGGTGGCCATCTCTAAATTTGGCAGACAGTTGTCTTGCAGTTTGGCAGAGGTAATGTCCTCTACTACCCTCATAGACTGTACTCCATCTGCCAAAGCCTAAATCAGGCCTTAATATGGAAATGGAGTTTGTATGCAGTTCTGGCATTTATACGTAAATGCGAAGCAAATGCGTTGCTAACGAAAGACTGCCTTCTTATATATGGTACCCTGCACAACAGGTTCTCCCAACTATGCTTGAACTTATGATAAATGGTAATTTTGTGGTTAGATTATCAGGAAACCCACATTTTGATGTCTTTTAGATCCATTTATCAAAGCTATTACAAAGGGCTTTTAGTTGGATACCCAAAGCTGAATCTGTTTAGTTGCATCAGATTTTAATTTTTGGTGAGTTAATTCAGCTACGTGAGCAAATATTTGCTGCTACATTGTAATATCAAAAGTACTCCAAATTCAAACATAACTTGTGTGATTTCCTTTACACTAAGACCCTGATTTTAAGTTCGTCAGAGTGGAATTACTGAATGGAATTTCACTAAACATGAGTGGAATATTGATCCCTCATTCAATTTTTCCATGCGTTGGAACACCAAACCCAATTTTTCAGGCGATAATTCTGCCTGGTAAAATCACATGAGGTGTTGCATGGAGCTGCAGCCCAGCATTGTCCTTTGATTTATCTCAGGCAGGGGAGAGCATTCAATGCTTCCTCCATCCAAACCTTATCTGCACATCTTCCCCTACTCTCCACACCCCCTTCCCGACTCCCACCCTTCTCAGAGGCCACTGCAGACATTTACCACCTGCTCAGAGCAGCTGATAAATGTATGTGTTAAACCACAAGTAACTGACAATACTGTGTGGTTATTGGTCAGTAAATCTGGTCCATATGGTAATTCCACATTCCATGCTGTTCAACTCATAATTTCACGTTACTGGCATGGTGTTCGGCACAGTAATATAAATCGTGCATGCAGATTGACTACCCAGCCAAAACTGTGCAACTCATAATCAGACCCTAAGTAGAAATTAACAAGTATTTTGTTTCAAAGTGAGACTAAAGGAAGATAAGGTTAAAAAGAAAAATTACAATCACAAGTGATATCTAACTTGAAGCACCAAGAAACGTTATTGTTATATTCAATTCAACATCACAAAATAAAATGATGAAACTTTTCAAAAGCTCACCCCCAGTGACAGATCTGAGTTTATTCCATCGTTATTTTGCTCGCCACATCACCCCAGTCTGGACTCAGCCATATGCAAATCAGTCTTGACCCTGCTCCGCATGCGAACAGTTCAGCCCGAACTGCCAGGCCAGGTTCACCCTGGGCGGAAACAAGCATCCTGGGACCGGTTTCAGGGTATAACCCCACATCAGCCAGGAAAGCCTGAATCCAGTGGCGCAGAGAGCAAGGGACCCACGTCTGGGCACACCCTTAGCTACTTAGGACACAAATAGCAACATCACAAAATAAAATGATGGAAGGAGTGTTGTAACTTTTCAAACACTCCCCCCAGGCACAGATCTGGGTTTAATCCATTGTTATTTTGCTCGTCACGTCACCCCAGTTTGGGCTGAACTGTTCCCATGAGGAGCAGGGTCAATCCTGAATTGCATATGGCTGGGTCCAAACTGGGGTGGCATAGTGAGCAAAAGAACAATGGATTCAACCCAGATCTCTTGACTGGGAATGAGTGGCTAAAAGGTTTCAGCACTCCGTCCATCAACTTGTTGTGTTTGCTATATTCAATTCAATTCAATTAATTGAACTGAATTATTGTTATATAAATGAAAAGAATATTATTTAATGTGACCCTATTTCTACTCTTCACCCACAACTTCAGCTTGCAACCGGACCCGACAGACCTCACCAAATGCCTCCAGATCTTATCCAAAGAACCAATGCTAACCACATGGCCTGTCATCTCCACAAAAGAAACCAGCACCATCATAACGTACTCAGGGGCCCCATCGGACCCCTGCCCCACCACACCTACTCCAGAGGACTGCAACTCATCAACACCATGTTCCTATACATTCTGAACGCCTCCTCTTCTTCCACACCCTTCCAATATGCTTGTAAAATGCAACTGTTCTCCCTTTGCTGAAGACATCTTCTGCTGACCCTTCAACGCTCACCACCTACAGATTGATCTCCCTGATTTCATTCCCAGCCAAGGCCTACATGATATTGGAATCTAAGAACATGCACTCATTGGATTTTCTCTTTCTTGACTGGAAGAACCCAGCCAGTCAGCTTGGCATTGTACACCTTAGATGCCCACGACCTTTACTGCGTAGTTCCACAAGGATTCTCCCTGAACCCAGTCGCGGCCGGCAAGACTCGTGGGTGGGGTTCAGGGGGTAGCACGGGGGGTTAATTAAAAAAAAATGTAACTTACCTTCGCCTGCCCGGTTCGGTCCCGCATTGTGTTGTGTCTTCTCCGTGTCCCAGGAAGCAGGCAGCCTCCCTCCCCTCCCCTAAACCATTCACAGCACTGCAATGGCGCCGACCACACAGGCATCTATGTGGAAGCCATTTTCTCAATGTAGGATGCATGCAGCCTTCATGGAGAAAACTGAGAGTACGTATGACTGGTTTGGTCGACCCTGGGGCCGACCAAACAGTCAGCGCCCACAGCAGTGGGCAACCCACTCTTCCCCTGCCCTGGAACAGGACCGCCCCATCTCCTGCCCCCAACCAAACCCTTTTGCTTTCTCGCACTATAATACCATTTTATGTTTCTGCTTTTCGCACTGCGAGAAAGCAGTGGGGCGATGCTCCTCCGCCCACATGGAGGAGCTGCCGTGCCTGAACCTGACCCTCTTCAGTGCATTCATTATCACTGTAGCTGGCATCATCCACTCTCATGATATCAATGTCCTATGCCAAACAACTTGCAATTCATTCTCTCCCTCAAGGTCAAGATGCCCAGTACCCAGATCAAGTTCAAAGTCTGCATGACTCAAATCGCCCACCGCATGAAGACCAATTGTTTAAAGCTGACCACCGACAAGACCGAAATCATGATCTCCGGGAAGAGCACATCACTGTAAGACTCCACCTGGTGGTCAAGAGAGCTAGTACCAACAACCACTCCCACCACCCATGCCAAAAACCTTGGGATCAACAGCAAACTTGACATGACCTCCCAGTCAATGCCAACACTGCCTCATGCTTCCATACCCTGAAGTTTCTGCAGAACATTTTCAAACAGCTTCCAATCAGCACCCAGAAACCCATCATACACGCCCTAGTCACAAGCAAGCTGGACTAAGGGAACATCCTCTATGCCGGGATCAACAAAAAAACTTACCAGAAGGTTGCAGTGGTCAGAATCACTCTCAACCTCCAATGTGGCAATCACATCATACCACACCTGAAGGAGCTCCACTGACTCCCCATTCAGAAACTAGCACAACTGAAACTCATCACCCACACTTTCAAGGCACTATATAACACTGGCCCAGCATACCTCAACAATCACATCTGCTTTCTCTAACCTTGCAGACACCTCCACTCGTCTAGACTCCTGCTTGCATAAATCCCATGCATATGGAAAACCATATCCGCCTTCTTGTACATCACTTCTAAAGCATGGGACGACCTACCACTACACATAGGATCCACCTCCTCACTTCATGAATTCCACAAGAGACTGACAAACAGGCTTTTTTCTAGTGTTGCCACTAGGCCCTAGGTGTACCTGTGCTCACACCTGCTCAGTGCTAGGATTTCCTCCCCGGTGATAGTGCATAACAACGTAAAGTAGTTCATGTGTGGTTTATGGATCATCATGACCTTAGCACTTGTGTTTTATAAATAAGAATTATATTGAACAGATTTATTTTCTTGTGTCAGCGGAAGTGCCAGTATCAGCAGAGATGTTTTTGTATTAAAAAAATTGAGTAGTCAAATTCTTGAGTGTCATAATTTAAGTTAATATTGTTTCATTGCACTCTTTTTTTAACCCTGAAGAAGCAAATACTTTTGTAAAATATTTGTTGGCTGGTCTGAAGTTGTAAGCATTTTTCCTTGTTGTTTTATAGGCAATTCGACACGTAATTTAAAGTGTGAGTGATTGCCATAAATGTGGGATATTTCGCAAGAATATTGACTATTTAAAGATGCAGGAACTATTTTTCTCTGGTTCGAAGAGTGCCTCCCTTGACTTATGACACCAGGGTACCATGGTTTAAATATCCTCTGAGACAAAACATTGTGTTATAAATATAATTTACAGAAATATCATCATATTTCAATTAATAAAAGGAAATCTACACCCATAGGAGCAATATTTGGTCAATTATATTTTGGCCGCAATACCTGCGTCAGACACAATTATTCTGTATCATACTTTCCTTACAGCACTCTGTCATTCTTCACTTAGTGCTGGTGTAGTCTCTAAATCAGGGGAAAAGCCCCTATAGTCTCTCTTCTAAAAGTGCCAAATGCCATCCTGTCTGATATGGCAGATTATGTCTCCATTCTCTCTTTCTCTGCCTCTGTTTGTCAAAATCACTGAAATCTTTGGCAATTGTCTACTTTCCAGTTACATCAAAGAACCATAGGAATCATTTTTGATCAACATCTTGCCTATCAGCAAATTCAACTTCCCTTGCTTCCTGATGGTGAAGGTGATCAGGACAATTCTGACTTTGCTACTGAATGTGACAAGAGAAATCTTGATTCGAGCACTCAACATATCCAGACTAGACTACCCTCACTCTCTTTTCGAAAGACTGCCTTGGCACTAGATAAAGGGCTCCAGTTCATCAAAAACTGAGCAGCACGTCTGATCCTCTGCCTCAGTAAACCAACTCATATTTCTCCAAGCTCTATCACCCACCACTGACTACTTATTGAAGGATGCTATCTGTTCTAGACCTTTTGCTTCTGCTCCAAAGCGCTTCACGGCCTTCAAGCTAGCAATTATGTCTGCACTTTTATCCGCTTACACTCCAGCTAGAATTCTTCGTTCTAGCTCTTCTCATCTGGTATTCCCAAGTATAAGAAGGTGCACCTAGAAGGTCGCGCCAACACAGTGATCCATTCAAAAGCCTGGAACAGCCTTCCTCCCAAACTTAAGGCAGAATGGTCTGCTCAAATTTTGTATATCACTGAAAACTTATCTCATCTTCTTGTAACTGGTTCTTTGTGGCTGATAACTGCCATCTCATATGCTAGCACTAGGATATCCTGTCCCTGGGAAATTGTGCTCTTTAAAAAAAACAAATATTTATACAATAAAATACAAAACATGTGAATTGACATGTTCATAAAATTCATAATCTGCACATGCGGAAAGGTACACATGGCACAATATGCACTGCATGTGCACACTTCTTATTGAGGCTACATGTGTGCAAATTACGTATGAAGAAAAGGTATGCTGCTACAAATAAAGGGCCTAAAATAGACAGGTAAAGAAAAACAATGGCATTTGCAAATGCAAAATGGGAACGATGTAGGAGTGAGCAAGAAAATGTGATAAAGGATAGGTAAGTACCCAAAAAGAGCACATGATTTGCTCATATTTATCTTGCTTCGCATTTGCCCTTTTTTAAACCTCGTTGCAAGACAGGAATTTCTTAAAAGCCTATATGTAGAAAATGTTATTTTATTTGAATCCCAATCTTTACTCTCGGGGACCACTTTAGCTGCTGTTTTTATGCACTACAGTGGTAGTGGTGATATCTTAAACTTTTCTGCGGTAGCATAGTTTCATGGCCTCTACTTACATCCTTAGCTTGTGGCACAATGCACATGATTTGTGTGATTTACAAACGTATCTATTCACATTTTGCTCCATGTGCAATGCACTTAAGGGACAAATTAAAAAAAGTTAAATCATCAAAACATAACAAAAGCAGTGTTTTCTGGATGCATTATACTTCAGCATCTGTCTTTATTTGTAAACAGCTCTAGCCAAATATATAGGCATTAGATATCCGCTCCTAAATTGTGCATGCTACCCCTAAATTAAGGAACAAATGAGCTTTCACAAGACTGGTGCAGTGCCCTGTCAGCGTCCCTGCACCAGGACGCCGAGGGGCTAGTACTGCAGAGACGCCCCAATCATTTAAGGCAATTTGCAAAACTATTTGCTCATGAAAATTCAACTAGCATTCGTAACTAGAGTTTTTGCGATTCATAACCATGCTTTGGACTAAAAAATGACCAAAGTCGCACATATTCTTGTAGGAGTAGATTTCCTACCAGAGGCAGGGAGCAGGCATTTCGAGGTAGGAGTTCCCTACAAATTTGGAAACTCACACTAATGTAGCAATTTGTGATTTTTCACAAACCTGTGCAATCCCACCCTGGAAATGGTCAGAAATTGACTCCAGGCAGGTTAAGAGTAAAGCTGCAATTGCACTCTTGTGAGATGTTTTTGTGTGCATAATTGTGCTCAAATGTGCACATGGAAATCTCTTCACATTAGCGCTTATGGGAATTCTTTAAAACTTTCTAGGAGTACACCTAGGAATATGTGACCGTCTCAGCTTCTAGGCATACTTTTGGAAACTGGTGAAATCCCGCGAAAATCAGGAATGTACCGTAAATGGAGAAGGAAACGTACAGGAGCGCGTTTCTGGATATGCTTGTTAGTGGGACCATCAGTGTGGGTTGTTCCCTGTGGCCCAGCCTCGTGCAGCCTGCCCCTGGAAACTGGAGGCACGAGCTCCCACCACCAAATGCCTTACTTCAAAGATTTCAAATCATTTTTATTGGGTTTTTGAATAAATCATTAACTGTTTTACACTGTAAATGTGTTCAAAATAAAGCCTCACTCCACAGTGATCATTTAGTAATGTTCTATTTCAAATGCAAGGCACGTATACTACAAATTGTAAGATTCCTCTTGGTTAAGATGTGCCCTGATTGGGAACAAGTTTTAAAAGTCAGTGGCAGCCCTGCTAGTCACTGCCTCCATCGGTGCAGCTTCCATTGGTGCAGCAGGGGCAGTGGCACCGGCACCCAGAGGTTTGAGGGGCCCACAGAAACCTGATAATTGATGCATTTCTGCAATTCAAACAGCAGCCAGGGGCCATGTTTCTTCCTTGCACAAAACCCCATGACACTCTGGCCAGATTAGAAACTCATTAGTGGCTAGAGAGACAGACTCTACTTGTCATTTCATAAGTTGTGCACCAGATAAACCGAACTAATAAACTGTTTCACTTTCTGGAGCTATGGTTGTATATAAATAATGTTGTTCTGTGTGTAGAATTACAATAACGATTATAATTTAGATAGCTCACAATTGCTCACTTTTCTTAAATTTAGAGCAGGACTGTTTGAATTCAAATCAGCAGCGATTCAAACATTTGCTTTGCACATTATATGCAAAATTTAGCAGAGGGCGCCGAAGTCAATGAATATTTTCCTAGGGTTTGAAATTGTGACAAGAATCTCTGCGCCCAATGCACTAACCTCCTGCGCTGCACTAGTAACTTACAAGCCTGTGATATGCAAGTTTACCGCACGAATTATCTTTGTACATTATTTCATAGAAATGCCAACTAGTAACGTGCAGGCTAAGGGCAGCTCCATGCAGCAAGTGCATTAACTGCCTGAGCTACATTTTCATATGTGTTACCCATTGATTGTGCTGATACAGCTAAATTTCGCAACAAATTGTTTTCCACCCCGAGACACCTTACAAAGATGTCTATTTCTGACCGGTGAAGTAAGCTAAAACTGTTTTATAAGCAGATGGCTCTTTGTTGTCAATTTCTTTGGGGCCGAGTCTCAGTGCACGAGTACTAACAGACCCAAAGCAGCCAATGATCGGCTCTCCCCCTAATGACGCGCGCCCTCTTTCACTGCTGGTTTCCGCCCCAAATGTTTGCTTCGCGGAGTGCATTTTTCTATTTTCAATACTTAAGTAGGGAAAGATGTAATACTCAGCCTGGAATGTTATCAAGCGCTTAATTCACCCATGACGGAACTGGCATGTGAACAATATTTAGCAATTATTTGGCACGCAGCCTCGCTCTGGTCTGCTTCTTTCTGCTAGTGGTATGGCATAGATACCTTTATTATTCCCTGGCCTTTAAATTAAAATGTCAGGTGTCAGAACATCGGCGTAAAAGAGCAATCAGGTCGTCTTCATTAACTCCAAAGCGCCTTCACAAACTTTCAGGCTCTCCCAATGCCAGGAAATTCTGTGCGCGCGCCAGCAAGCACTCTATGGCATGACGCCGATAGGTTATATAGGAGCAGCCTCAACTACCACAGAGAGAAATAACATAAAGCCAGAAGACAGGCAAGGGAAGCCTGTTATAATTGTTTGTGAAACCCTAATTTGCCAGTTATATTTCCAGCACACGGCCAAATGATGTTGTTGCTGCTGCCAGATCAGAAGCATCAGCGCCCTCTATTGTTCAGAGGGGAACTGCAGCTGTTTCTGAAGCCCGGTGCTCGCTCGCAGAATGTGAAAGAACAGCATTATAATACGTTATTAATCAGTAAAAACATTATACACCTTTCCAGGTCCTTTTCCCGCATCCGTAACATTTAGCAAAATAAAAATAGCAGTAATGGCAAGGAACGCAAGTCCTTTATTTTCTAAGTATTGTCGCCCTTTCCGATTGTTAAAACAAGGTACGCGTGTATAAAAAAGAAAAAAAATCCAGGTAAGAGCATAGTATTTATAACCGTGTTTCCATTTGCGTTTTGGGGGTAAAAATATCTTTCCGGAACAAACAGTATATATTAGTTCACGATTGAAAATAAGAGAGAAGATTGCTTATTGTTAAAGTGTATTACTGTCTGGGCATGAAGCAAAACGGAAGAATGACAACTTCATTCAAGCAGATGACGTGGAATTGCAATAAACAGCTGCTATTAACAGCTGACAACCAGAGGCAGCGCGAGCTCCCCAGCAGCACTGACGGGCTATCAGCAGACCCCCTGTGATGTTATGGAGAACACAGAGTGCTCGTGTATACCAACACACACTGAACTACCCGCTGTGCTTGTTGCCAAACACTGTCTCTTTTTAATCACTCGGCGTTCAGTCAGGGCGCCGGGAAGCCCACGCCTAACCAGCCCGAGGCGGAGCAGGTTAACTCAGGCGGGTTCTGCAGGTGCTGCGGCTACAAAAACAGCGTTGGGTCATTGAGCAGCAGGGCATGATGGTTACCTCCTCGGCTCCGCCCCCTGCACGTCACCATAGGTAATTCATTGCACCAAAGAAGGGGTCTGTGATGTTTTCTGCCTGTGTGAGATCACCGGGGACCCTAGCTCAGCATTATGACGTTTTTCAAAGAGGATAATGAATGGATTAGTTCACACAGGGACGCATTCGCAAAAAAACTATCGTTATTGGAACTAGTACTACAGGAATACTCTTTTACGTACTTTATGTGCCTTTTTGATTCGGTTCTAAAGCGTCCAACTCTATTAATAAAGGAGGAAAGAGGGCACATCCCTTTCTGTTTGTGCTGGTTGTATATGAATATTCTTTGAAAAATTACAGTTTATCCCCATTTTAGGTGTTTGAGGGCTCAGTCGCAAAGGTGTGTGAAAAGAGTACTTACTACAGGAGTAATACTTTACATATTCCACAATACCTTTGTGAATTGCCACTGGATATGTTTCTTGCACATTGCTCTAAAATGTACTCCAGTATAGTTTTATGTTTACTTTGCACTGGCAGAATGCCAGGGACATAGATGGATGTTGTGTGCATTTTCCTGGAAATCACGCGTTGGGATCATTACATGTAGGGCCTCAACAGGGGAGCGTGTTTGTGCAACTTGTGATAGTAATTGTCAGTGAAAGCTGACAATGTAACTGAGTGACACAAACCTGGAGGTGAAGGTGTGTGTATTGCAGTGAGTGTGAGGGAAAGAAAGCATTAATCTTCGCAGGTTGGGCTGATCCTCTAGATTGGAAGGGAACTAAACTGTGGTTTATCCTTTACATCCAAGTCCAAGAGTTTTCCACCAAGTGTAAAGAATCTCTTAGAAAATGTTTAGTGTCATAATAAAGGCACAATCCACATATTCTTCTTTGATTAATTTCGAAGGCAGTTAAAGATGTTCTAATATCACCTATCTGCAGTGGTTTTTCATATGGACTCATTTTTACTTGACTGATTCAGTCTCCACCCTTATGGGAGTTCATTTAAAGTACCCTCTCCTTTCTTAACACTCCTGATTTTTGCTGAGCATTGACTCGAAGGGCTAAATCTATAAGTACAGTGTATATGGCAGGTCTACGAAGCACTAGAGATAGGGCCACCTTCGACTCTTACCTGAGGCCATGGTAAAATGCCACTGCAGCTGCTTCCTTGGTCAAAGGGGCTTCTGACACCTACTGTTGATAATGACTGATGCACATTATTAAATCCTTACTTCTTTGATGTAAGGTAAGTATTAAAAAATGACAAGCTGATCCAGCCGGTTCTTACCAAATATAGCTGTGGACTGTTGTGTAAAAGTGATGTAATGAGAAGCCAGGGACTCACTTAAAATCTTCTGAGTTGCCCAGGCTAATCCATCTTGGCATAGATGTGATAATGCAAATGTTACTTTGGCATGATTAGTTAAACATTGTTGGGATTTCGCTACAAAAATATACATTGCATTCAATGAATTACTGAAAGCTATAAAGACAAGCCTGAAACCTTCTCAGGTAGGGCCAAACCCAAAGAAAAGGAGGGTGGAGCTGAAGTTAGATCCCACATGGTGCTACTACCTCCACACCCTGGCAGAGTAGGTTGACTGATGGCAGTGACAAGAGGAGCTCCTTCTCAGCAGGACGAAATCACAGCAGTTAGCACCTGAATGATTTAACCCTACCATCTGATTACTCTTACCAAGTAAGAAAGAATGATTTCCGGATCATCTTGCTTTTTGGTGATCACTAGTATTGTTGCCCTGAGGGGATTGACATAGAAATCAATTTCTTATCATTTGCAATTCTTCACGATCTGAGCTTAGCCAGTGTTGAGGATGTTGAAGCTAATCCCTACTCCTACCCAGAGAGCGGTTTACAGGTTTATTCATTTATTCACCGACAATTAATTGCTGGAAGCCAGTCAAAGATGGCCAACACTTTAATTTCTAACATGACTATGATTGGATAAAGCATTGAAATGTAAATAGAAAAGGAATATATGATTATATCCTACATTGTGTCTGCATTATAGACCGAATCTTTGCTAGACTGAGACATTTCAGATATTTTTTGAGAACTGCGGGACTCTCTTAGAGTGCATGAACATTTTAGAGTCAGCTGTTCAGCCTGCATGGCAAAACAATATGAAAGACAGACACATTGACAGAAAAGTTTGCGTTTATATCAATAGCAAGCTGGTGTTCATTAATGTTGACAATGGCCACTAACCACATCACCAATTGATCTAATTCTTTTCACAACTCGAGTAGTTCATACATTTATCAGATTGCTTTTTTGATGGGTACTATAGTTTTTTTATTGTGTTTCTGTTTACGTGTAGAGTTCCAATGCAAAGATGAAGTATTTAAGTATGCCCCTGAAGAAGGACCCCGAGCTCCAAATGTATTGGGGCACACCAAAAAGAGTACAATAACATAAAAACTACTGAAGGACTAGGTGAAACATGAAATGTGAGTTGTTATCAAGAAAAGAGAAAAAACAAAATTAACACGTTTTTTACTATTATTTTGAATATTAAATAGAAGACTTTCACATAAGAATATGGATAATTGAGTAAACGGTGACCCAACGGTCTGAAAGTTGTGCAGCATGGCACGTGGTCCACTGGAGGCAGTGAATTAAAATTTGGACTGAGGGGTCCAAGACGGGCAGACCCACGCTCCTACTAGGCCAAAGAAAAGGAACAGATACTGTAGGAAAGTCATCCTTTTTGACCTTATCACCCCCATTTTATGACTGATACTGGTGGTTACTGACTCTGAAAGTGCCCTGGGCTCTGCGAACTAGACCCAAGGCTAGTGCTCTGTCCTTAAAAGGTTTGTAGTAATTGGTGTAGTTACAATGGCTAAGACAACCTACTTGTAAGTCCCTAGTAGATGGTAGGGCATGCAGATTTAGAGACCCCAGTGGACTTAATGCACTTAAGAATACACTGCTGTGGTGTCTGGTGTCATTTTTAAGTCATCGCTGCCTTGCAGGCTGGTTTTAAAATAAAACTGTGTCCAAATCTGACTTTGGAATTGTAAGTACTTCCAAAGACCAAAACTACTCTTTTGTTGCATGTAAGTCACTTCAAGGTCTGCCCTAGGTGCCCCAAGGGTAGTGTGCCTTGGTATAAAAAGCAGGGACATTATGAGATATGTTTTATATGCTCTGGGGGGCAAAGCAGGCAAAATTGCCCCCCCCCCAGTGTAGTGCTGCTAGTTTCATAGGATAACATTGGAAGGCTTTATTAAACTTTATTAGCGTCTAACTTTTTATTGGAATTAGCTAGCAACATAATTCAAATTATCAAACTAATAGTTACAATAAATCCAACAACATGGTTTTATTCTAATTATTACATCAATATAGTTTTATACCTTACTAACCTGAAGCTACCTAAACCAGCCCTGTAGCAGCCTCTTATGATTGGCAGCCTCTGGCAGCCTGAGCCAAGCTGCTCTCTGATTATGTGTAAAGAGGCCTGGGGCTGAAACAATACAGCCAATTGGTGCGAGGATATTTGCTTCCTTGTGAAGCCAGGGACGGGAAGTGGCCCGGGAGATAAACTGGATAGATGTCACAGGACCCAGGCCAGCCCCCTTGAACCTAAGCCAGATAGGACACCCTAATTAGATTAGGAGAGGGGCTGGGAGGGGAATGCATGGAAAAGTTAGCTACACCTGTGGGTTGGGTTAGTCAGACCTGTACTCCAAGAAGAGAATGTCTCCATTAAAATTTTTAAAGAAATCTGCGTTATGGGACAAAAATATGACACACCTCCCAGGAAGCGGTCATGGCAGAGGGTAGCAACTAGAACCCCAATGGTTGGGGTATCCCCCCATTTTGCTAACCGAGAATGGAGAAAATGTATGGGAGATCTACAGGAGCCCCTCAGATCCCTGCCTGAAAAATCTGGTTGAGAAGGACAGCCCTGCTGGACCCTTGGACTGCATGCAGAGGTCTGCACTCAGAAGGACTGCTACTGCTGCACTCTATAGGCTCCACACAAGACGGTATTTGCCAGTCTTAAAGGATAAGGAGTGGACTCCTTCAGCAGCAGCAGGTAGAAAAGTGTTGGAAAAATTCATCTGCAACAACAGTTGAAAGGACAACTCCAGCTGACCACCTTCACCTGGATTGTCCTGGACTGACAAGCTGCATTGTGGCAGATGTAGTTCCAGACTCCAAGAGGCAAATTAGAGATTTAGAACCCTGGGCTGGTGCTGTTGGACCCTTCCTGACCCTCAAGGATCCTTTCAAAAGAGGATCTGAAAGTTTTGGAACTTTTTGGTAAGTTTTGTGCTAAAGCTCCAGAAGAAGACCGCCACCGAAGACAGGGGTCAAGCCGGTGATGTTGAACTGCGACTCGGCCTGACCGCACGTGTATGTCCCACTGAAAGCTCTGGAGCTCCTCGCTGTCAACGATGTAAACAAAGTCCTCCAGGACTCAGTGAGCATTGAGATGCTGCAGGCCAACGTAGTCGGCACAAACTCTGAATCCAACGACCCTATCGCTCAACCACCTGAAAAAATAGCTCCAAAAAAGTGACTAAGGGCTTGATCTCAATGTTGGAGGATAGGTTACTCCATCACAAGGTTGACGTATATAATGCCTGCCGAAATATAAAACCCAAAGGCTATAATGGGATTTATATTTCAGCAGATGGGATATCCCTCACCGTTTTGATGGAATATCCCATCCACCAACATCAAAATCAGGCTCTATGGGCCCGATTATGAGTCTGGCAGTCCACGGACCGCCAGACTCGTGGGGGCGTGGTGGTAGCGGTCTCCTGACCGCTTTATCACAAATCGGGCAGTTGGACAACCACAGTCCCTCATCAGCCGCCAGGGAACCAATAAAAACACCAACAAATAATTGATTAAATAAAAAAACATTATTAACATTAAAATAGTAATGAAGTAAAAAAAAAAGCAATACATATAAATTCATTTTTATTGTTAAACTGACCAATTTGATAATTTGCATCATTAAATAGTAATTAAATATTCACATAAAGAATAATAAAACACTATTTATAATATAAATTATTTCCCAGCCTATTCCCCTATAAACCAAACAACCGACTACAAAATAATGTTTGTAATTAAACAACTGAAAAATTAATTTGCCCAATATAAATAACAACATACACTTAAATAACTAAAACAACAATTAATTAATGGAATAATTTACATATTGAATTACAAATTGCATAACAAATTATTTTATAATAAAGACAATACTTTCCTACTCTAATCCCCTTCAAGCCCAACAGCCATGTATTAAATTATAAATGACTAATTAAATATAAAATGTGCATTGCATTATTAAATCAATATTTAATGGGGCGCGGCTTGACCGCCGACGAGAATGGACGCCTGAGCTGTGAGCTCCGGTCCGATCTCGCCATTTATCCTGCCTGAGAAACTTCCCCGGTGGTGCTCATGGCCCCGTGCGTGCTCCATGCAGCGGTGAACTACCCTAGTGCATACCTGGAGCCGGTGGAGGGTTGTGACGGACATCGGAGGGGCCAAGAGTAAAGGCCTCCCAGGGGACCCCGGCCATCTTGATCGGGCGTGCATCGGGCCGCTCATCCCCGGCCTCAGGTGTGTTTGCAGCCGACGACCGGGAGCGGCGCTCGGGAGGCGCCTGGGGCTTCTTCCCAGAGAGAGCGGCCTGAGTACACCAGCGGTGGCGGTGGGGGGGCGATCAGGAGCGGCTCGCCGTGGCAGACTGGACCTCCCATTCAGCGGCTGGCGGTGGACAGTGCCCCCCCCGGCCCCCCAGGGCAGCGGTGTGAACTTTCGGGGAGGCAGACGCCCTGAGGTGGATCTGTGGCTGTGCTGGCTGGAGCCCGGGCGCCGTCCACGCATCAGGCGGACGGGCCGATCACGGTGAGCGGATTGTAGCGGCCGGCGGCCCCCGCGGGGGGTGGACTCCTGTTGATGACCACCCAGATCCACGTGGAGAGCGCTACTGTCCTGGGGGCTTGAATGGAAGGGCGTGCAGGACGGAGCAGTGCTTGCTAAGCGTGCTCGCTGCATTCTGGCCACCATCTGTTGCTGCCGTCCTTGGGTCTACTTCGTCCCCCTCCTGCTGAAACCACAGCGTGCCCACTGAGAATTGCGCGCCTGGGAGGCGCACCTAGGCCCATAACGCTCCTGGGGACCTTTCCAGGTTGGTGCCAACTACGACGCTGCCCTCACGGTGTGGCGCACTGAGCGCAGAGGCTACCCCCTTGGCTGCAGACGGCGATTGGTGCCTGGCAGGTGTCCTGACCTGATCTGCTGGTGGCGATTGATGGTGCTCTGGAGGGGCCTGGCGATGCGGCTGTGAGGCTGCCCGGGTGGACGGTGCATCGCGGCGGCCCTGCCTAGGACGCAGTACTGCTTGCTCCGGCTCTTGCCACCAGGCGCAGAGGGAGACTTGAACCTGCAGCAAAAGAGTGTAGAGGGTTGCGCCTTATAGCTGCGGCTTGGAGCTGGGTACTTGGCGCCCAGGTGCATGGCGGGGGGGGTGGGGTGCGAAGCCCAAAGAGAGAGGATTGGCCTGCCTACGCCAAGACGACGTTGGATGTTTCTATGTCGTAGCCGACTGGCAGGAAGGAGCCAGGTCTTGGTTGGGAACTGTCGTGAAGCCCAGTCGGATTAGCTCTTACGTGCCTGATAGGTGCCTCTCCGGGCGCAGGTGGAGTTCGCGGGTGGTGCTCTCCCACTGTGGACGATTGCAGGACTTGCGGACCTGTCGCGACAGGGGGGTTCCTACAGCTTGGGACGACCTACATAGGAGGCTGGCAGGGTGGCTTCTCGGCTCGCCCATCCCACGACCTTGCCGAGTGTGATGAGTGACCGCCTCCTGTCCCTGAGACGGGCGTTTGGAAGGGCCGGGGCTTTGATATTGCACCGGGCAGTCAGCCCGGGGACTGCGAAATGGGGAAACTGCGCAAAGTGCCGGAAACGGTGCTGGTCGACCAGGTTGTAGACTCCCAGAACCCCCTGGAGCAGGGCTTGGCCGGAAGCCAGACCGCAGGACTGCAACAGCAGCAGATGGACCAGATCCTTAAGGCCATATCGGATACACGAACCGCGCTACATCAAGATATCGCGCAGGTGGCGACCAGCCTGGGATTATTAAAGGCAGACCACGACAAGTTGAAGGATCGTGTCAAAAGCACCGAGCTGGTGCTGGAACGATTGGAGCCGGCTCAGAAGGCGACGGATGAGACGATAGGCGACCTACTGCGGCGAGTTCAACACCTGGAGAAGAGGGCTGAGGACGCGGAAGGGCGCAATAGGCGCAACAACATCCGGGTGGTCGGGCTGCCTGAAAAAATCGAGGGGACTGACATGGTCGCCTATCTGGAAGCGTGGCTGAGGGATGTGTTTGCCCCTGAGGGCCTGACACAGTTTTATACCCTGGAAAGGGCACATCGAGTACCGGCCCGCCCGCCGGCGCTGGGCCGCCCCCTTCGTCCTGTGGTAGCGCGCCTGCAGCATTTTAAAGACTGAGATATCATCTTGCGACAGGCCCGGGCGTCTGGCCCATATAAGGTGGACAATGCATCTGTCTCTCTTTATCCTGATTACTCTCAGGAGGTGCAGCGAAACCGCTTCTCCTTCCTGGCGGTCAAGAGGGCCCTCCGGGATGAGGGGGTGCAGTATTCGCTATTGTTCCCGGCACGCCTGAAGGTGATGGTGGATGGTGCGGCGACTTTCTGTGACACGCCGGAGGACGCCTGGCAGTGGATGGAGCGGTACCGAGCGGGCCCGGACGGCGCTGGCAAATGGGATGTGCCACCTGAGACACGCCCGCAGCCCCGCAGGAGCCGGCACAACCGGAAAGGCACGTTGCCCAAACGATCCCCATCAACATCGCAAATGGATCTGGAGCGGTCGGCGGCCCTCCAGGCGGTGTCTGTCATCTCCGGAGCAGCTGCGCCGGCCTCCCTGGCGGATTCTGGTTCCAGGCAGGGATCGGACGAGGGGGAATCCGGAGGCTCGGAGGAGGCTCCCAGCGAACTGCCGCAGGTCACCCCCCGGACTGCTGATGACCTGATAGACCAGTGACCCTCTGGGATGCTGCGTACTGAACAGTAAGGGGGTACACTGGAACTGTGGCATGGAGACGCCTGGGGTGCGTGTGGAGACATTTGCTGGACCTGATGGGGGGTTTGCTTTTCTCCTGATGTGGGGTGGGCTGGGGGGGGAGGGAACCCTAGGGAACATCTTCCTGCTTCCACACCCTCTGCCTCCTTCGTAAGACCTTCAAATGGATCCCCCTCGAACACCGAAAGACAGTCACTCACGCCCTGGTCACCAGCAGACTCGACTACGGCAACGCACTCTACGCCGGAATAAACAAAAACCTCATCCGCAAGCTACAGAACATCCAGAACGCCGCCGCAAGACTGGTCCTCAACCTGCCAAAACACTGCCACATCTCCCAGCACCTGCGCACACTCCACTGGCTCCCCGTCGAGGCGAGAATCACCTTTAAGATGCTCACCCACGCACACAAGGCCCTCCACGGCACCGGACCAGCATACCTGAACAACCGGCTCAAATTCCACACACCCCAAAGGACCCTACGATCAGCCCAGCTCTGGAACCTGCACCACCCCCCCACCCCTAGCGCCTTGAGACCCTTGCGGGTGAGTAGTTGCGCTTTAACAAACTCCTGATTGATTGATTGATTGATTGATAGGGGAGGGGAGTGCGGGTGGGGCGGGGCACTGCTGGGGTGAGGAAGTTGGTATGTGCGAGATTGGACTGTGGAGTGGGGGCGGGCCACTTGCTGTCCAGATCAGTCGGTTCAGGGTCACCTCCTCTACCTCACGTACTTTGTGAGTCTCTGGTAGCTACCAGAGTGCCCCGTTAGCCGGGGTTTGGGTTTGGATTGGTAACATTGGTTTGGCACCTGTTCTGGGGGAGGGTGGGTTGAGGGTTTGTTGGGGTTGGTCTGGGCTGGGGGGGTCTATCAACGTGCCCACTAGGATGTGTGAGATCGGGCTGAGTTGGGGATTCAAGGGAATTGTCAGTGCGCCTGGGGTTCTACTAATGGTTCGTGATGTCTATACACTTTTAAATGGGGACCCTACCTGAAGTGAAATGTGTAACTTGGAATGTACGGGGGCTGAATTCCATGCTGAAACGACACAAGGTGCATGCCTACCTAGTCCGCAGAGGGATCCAAGTAGCTTTTCTGCAGGTGACGCATGTTGACCAAACCGAGGGGCGGGCCTTGCAGCGCAGGTGGCGGGGCCAGCTGTTTTATACTACTTACTCGGCTTTTGCGCAGGGAGTTTTAATCTGGGTGAGGGCGGGGGTCCCATTCCAGCCCCTGGAGACGTTAGTGGATCCTGATGGGAGATATGTGGCTGTACAGGGTAGGCTTGACAGGTGGGATTTGGCGCTGTGCAGTGTGTATGCCCCGAATGTGGAGCAAGCGGCTTTCTTTGCGCGATTATCAGGGAAATTGGCGACAGTCTTAGCGGGCACGGTCCTCCTTGGAGGGGATTTCAATTCGGTAACAGATGTGGAGTTGGACAGGTCGCACCCGCCACTTGCGCAGTCGGCGGTTCATAGGATGGCGAAAGGGAGACGGGAGTGGCAATCTATGTGGGGATTGGTCGATGCCTGGCGGACGCAGCACCCCGCCGAGCGGGATTATTCCTTCTATTCCTCCCCGCACGATCTCCATGTTCGGCTTGATAGTGTCCTCTGTTCACCGGATGTCCTGGGCTTGATCCGCCACAGCGAGTATTTGGCGAGAACAATTTCTGCCCATAACCCTTGCTTGGTGATGGTCCGGTGGTTCAGGCAGCGCCAGGCTATTCCAACGTGGCGGTTGAACCCGTTGGCGCTGGAGGACTCGGCCTTTAAGGCCTCGGTGCAAGACAGCGTGGAGGGCTATTTTGCGGCGAATGAGGGTACCGCGTCGAGTAGGGCCCTTGAATGGGACACCTTTAAGGCGATGATTAGAGGTGCCTGTATTTGGGCCACGGCGGGGGCCCGCAAGACCCTCCTGCAAGACCTTGCGCATGGCGAAGATCGATTGCGTGCAGCGGAGCGAGCTGGCCACGACGATCCTGAGGCTCACGAGGCTGTCTCAGCCGCCCGCGAGGGGGTCGCGGTGCAGATGGAGCGACTCCGCTGCTTTGATCATAAGGAGTATCTTATTAGGGCGCACGCTGAGCGCGATAAAGTGGGCTCACTGTTGGCTTGGTTGGCCAATCCTGTGGCCCGTGGCACCCTGATCTTGGCTTTAGCCACGGCGGAGGGCGCTTAGTCTACACCCAAACCGACATCAATGGTCAGTTTTTTGAGTACTGTGCGTGACTGTATCAGAGTACGATGCCCAATGCACTGGAGGGACTGGATGACTTCCTGGCCACCGCACAGTTGCCGCGCCTTGAGCCGGAGCATGGGGACAGGCTAGGCGACGAGATCTCTGTGGGGGAAATACACGCGGCCATCAAACACATGGCTCGCCGCAAGACCCCTGGCGCAGATGGCCTACCGATTGAGTTCTATGCGGCTTACATTGACGTCTTGGCCCCGCGGCTGCACGCTGTTTATAGGGAGGCATGGGACGCTGGCGTTCTTCCCGCAACCTCCCGGGAGGCCATCATAATACCCCTCTTGAAGCGAGGGGGAGAGGCCGGCTCTTGTCTGTCCTACTGCCCCCTATCTATGCTCACGACTGATTACAAAATTCGGAGCAGAGTCCTCGCGACGCGGCTGCTTGCCCATATGTGTACATTGGTCCACCCGGACCAGGCGGGCTTCATTCCCCAGCGTACCACGGCCACCTGTGTGCGGCGCCTGTTGCGGGTCATGGTGGTGATTTCGGAGGACTCCCAGAGAACGCTGTGCTTTTGATTGATATCGAAAAAGCCTTTGACAGTGTGGAGTGGCCATACATGTTCTGGGTCTTGGAGGTGTTTGGGCTAGGAGAACGATTTGTGAAATGGACGGCTTTACTGTATAATGGGGCCACGGCTAGAGTGAAGACGGGAGCTGCGATATCGGCGGCGTATCCGGTTGGCCGGGGGACGCGTCAGGGCCGTTCCCTATCCCCATTGCTCTTCGCGCTGGCGGCTCATGCTCGGATGGGACGGACCTATGAGGGCCTGGCACTGAGGGGCGTCCCTCACTACATCTCCTTATACGCAGATGATTTGTTGATGTTTTTGGCAGATACCGATGATTCCCTTCGTGGGGCCAAGTGCCTTCTTCTTCGCTTTGGCGGTCTCTCGGGGCTGCGGGTCAATTGGGGGAAGTCGTGCCTCTTCCCGGTAACACCGAAGAACGGTGAACCCCGGATGGAGGGGAACCTTCGCTGGGAACACCGTTGCCTCCCCTATCTGGGCACTCAGATTTACCACACTCCATTGGATCTGCTGGAAGGCAACATCCACAGAGCGATCAAGAATCTACAGGGTTCCATAGGGTTCTGGCGAGCCCTACCTCTCTCGGTAGCAGGTCGGGTGGCATTGCTAATGATGATTGATCTTCCTCGTCTACTATATTTATTTCGTACCCTGCCGGTGTGGGTGCCAACGTCGGTATTTCGCAAACTTTGCTCCTTAACCACGGGATTCATCTGGGGATCAGGCAGACGCCGGGTCGCTTTAATAACTTTGATGCTTCCCAGGGCCGATGGGGGGTTGGCGGTCCCAGATTTTGAGTGGTACTATCTAGCGGCGCAACTCCAATGGCTCACTCAAGCAGTGGCTCGCGAATTTCGCGGTCCGGAGGGGCCACAGGGTAGGCTGTTTCCGAGACACGTCATCTCTTTCATAGTGCTGGGCCCGAAGCTCGAATTAGTCCGCCTTACCCTCGAGGAGCGCACTCTTCGCCTCTGTTGGCTCCTGAGTCACAGGCGCGCGGGCACCTCTCGCCCACATGCCCCGGAAATTCCCTTGGGGATGTGCATGGCCCTCCCACATGGTGGGGATTGGTCGGCGCTGGCAACCTGGGAGGAACTTGGGTTGCACATGCTTGGAGACCTATATCGCGATGGGGCGCTGCTGACCTTTCAGGGGCTCCACGACGCTTATGGCCTCCCGCGGGGGGATTACTTGTTACATGCTGCCCTGGTGACCAGTATCCAGAAACACAGGGGTGGGGGCCTCGCTGAGCCACCGACTTCTCTGGGTTGCCAATATGTGGTCATGGCAGCTGGTACTTTCAAGGCCGTTACCTGTCTATACCGGAGGCTTTCGACAGAGCCCATGTTGCCCCTGGATGTGCTGCGAGGCAAATGGGAATTGGATCTTGAGAGGCCCATCCCTGAAACGACGTGGCCTAAACTGGTTTGGCGCGCCTGGAAGGGCACGCGGAACGCCAGGTTCCAACTGGTCCAATTTTTTACGCTTCATAGAGCGTATTTGACGCCTGTCAAGATTTCGCAATATTTTGGGGGCGCCACGTCCCTCTGCCCAAGATGTGGCACGGACGGAGTAGACTTCGCCCACATGTTTTGGTCGTGCGCAACGCTGGTGGCTTATTGGACTGCGGTGGTGACCTGTTTGAACGCGATCACGGATCGGCGGATAGAAGTGGATATGGGCGTTTGCTTGCTGCTCTGGTTTCCGCACACCCCCCGACGAAAATCACTAGTAAGTTTTGTGATTTGGGTTTAATTATGGCCAAACGAGAACTTACCTTACATTGGAAGTCACGCTGTGGCCCTAGTTATGCGCAGTGGACGGCGGGCTTTATGCGCTGGGCGCGTGCTGAGAGCTCTCTCCGATTGCAACAGGCCAAGCGTTTAGATAATGACAAGGCAATGGAAGTGGCTAGGGCATGGGAGGCACTGGTGACAGAGCTGCAGAGACCGGCGGATGAGTTGAGTAACGAGGAGGAGGCTGTGTCATAGAGCCGGGGGTTGGATGGGTGGCCCGCTTTCCTGCGGGCTGTTTGTTTTTTTTTTTTTTAACAAAGGACTGGTGGGCGCGCACAGACGTTGTCCCCCTAACGCTATTGGGTAAAATAGAGCACGTTACTAGAAGGAGGGTACTCATGGTTGTTACGTTTATATGAGTTGAGCGGGGCGCACTGACAGGGGTGGGGAGGGTTGTTGGGGGGGGCAAAAAGAGCTTACAGTATAAAAGGCATGAATATCACTGATTATGTTGTATTTTGGAACCGGTGCGTATTACTGTAATGTGGTACTAAATGTTCCTTCTATTTCAGAATGCCAATAAAAACCATATTTACAAACAAAAATCAATATTTAATACAATTCTATTCAAGTAAACAATACTATTTCCAATACTATTATACAAATATATATTATATATCTAAAAAAACGACAATATTTTTAAGCCATATTTTGGTCATTCGCTAACAGTACCTCACAATGCATTAACAGTCCTCAAACCGGCTACCTCTACTATTAGCTCGTCGTTGACCCTATACATCTCCCCGCTGCCTTTTGGCTAGGTTTGCATTCTAGAAATACCACGCACATACATAGACAAATGCTTAAGTGCAACTAACCAGATACATATGAACAACCCAGTCTTCCTACCCGCCTTTAGACATACACATATACCTTGCACACCATGGTGGGTACATCGCTATTCTGGCTCCTGCTTTCTCCTCTCCTCCATGGCGGTAGCAAGTGTTAATCCTTGAGGGAGTTATTCGTGCCCTTGTGTTCCTTTATATGTCACCAAACCTCGAGGAAAAGGGGAACATTATGCAGACAGAAATGCATGAGTCTTCAGCCTTGGCACAGACAGACACTTGCAGGCCAAGCCAGGAGACAGTTGTGGCTTAAAATAGTATTCCTGCTCAACCTGGCTGGAGCAAAATTCTTCACTGAAAGAGGTGCAGCCAAAGGACATGATGCTGTGGTATCCTTATTATTATGGCTTTATCTAGGTGAAGCCATTGTAGCATGTCTAGTATATATGAGCTATGTTCCATCATCCAATATTGGACACCACCTTTGCTGTTTGATTCTATGTGTGCTACATTCTACTTATTATTTTTTGGGTCGCTGCCAAGAACACATTACCATGAGACAATAATGTTTTTCATTGTTCTAGCCCTTTTTCTCAAGACTGAAATGTACACCTAATCTGGCATGGAAATCTGCTTCCAATGACATAGGTACTGTGAGCCCGTACACCACCTTGATTGTACAAGTAAGTTCCCTTTTAGGGTTACTTATGCTTGTGAAACCTTTTGTATTAAATATATCTTACTACAGGGCTCTTATCAGTTCCCGTAGCTGAATTACTGTGTTCATTCGCTTTTGTGTGGAACTTTTGTTTTTTAAACTTCCCCTGGCTGCACACATTTACAATATTTTTACTAAAGCTGTTCACCCTGTTCAAGCCCCATTCACTGTCAAGGTAAGATCTCTTCCCATGGAAAAGGCAGAAAGCTTCTAACAGTATGCTGGAATGCTTGCTTTCTATTACTTAGTTGTGTAAAGCTGATTCTTTAGCCTTAGAATGTTTGTGGCATTTCCTACTCATGCCTCATTACCATTCTTTGCACTTTGTAGGCATTATTAGATTGATTTTTTTCAACTTAGTCTATTTGGTCATTATGATCAGATTTTAAATGTTGTAATAAACATTGCACATTAAAAATAAAGTTAATATACAAGCACTTTGCTATATTTTTCTTCTAAACAGGCAGACACAACTGCAGTTACCTTGTAGACATCAGGATCATGATTGCAATGGTGCAGCAGGCGCAGTAGCACCGGGCCCAAAAGTTGTCAGAACTGCTCTAAACACGTAATTTTACTATATTTGACAACTAAACAGGCAGTTACAATTTCAGTCACCTTGCAATTAAAAGGGTCTCGACTTGAATGGTGCAGTAGGTGCAGTGGCACCAGGGCCAAAAGCCCTAGGGACCCCACTAAACCCAGATTATTTCTAAAATGTAAAACTAAACATGCAGTCACACGTGCAGTTACCTTGCAGACAACAGAGTCATGGTTTCAGTGACGCAGCAGGCGCAGTGACACCAGGACCAAAAGCTCCAGGCACCTCATTAAACACCAAAAATTGCTATATTTTACTACTAAACAGGCAGTCACAATTGCAGTTACCTTGCAGTTAAAAGGGACGTGATTTGAATGGTGCAGCAGGTAAAGTGGCACCAGGGCCTAGAGCTGTAGTGACCCAACTAAACCCAGATTATTGATAAAATCGAAATCTAAACATGCAGTCACAAGTGCAGTTATTTTGCAGACAACACAGTAATGATTTAAATGTTGCAGTGGCATTGAGCCTACAAGTTGTCAGAATTCCTCAAAATACCAAGGGGCAGATTTACAAGCCCCTTGAGTGACTTTTGCACCGCAGTTGCGTCACTTTTGTGACGCATCTGCGGCGTAAATGTTGCAGCCCATTTACAACGTTACGCATCTAGGGAGAAGCGTCACGTTGAAAAAGCCTTGCGTTACATTATACCTGCATCAGGTATAATGTATGCAGGGTGGGCGTTCCCATGCAAAAATCTATGTGGAACTGACGCAGTGAAATCTACAAGATTTCATTGCGCCACTCTACACTGTCACTGCGTCTAAATCCCTACGCCTGCTCAGACCAGGCATAAGGAATGACGCAGGGCTTTTTGAAGGGGACTCTCTCATCTATTGTGGCGCATTGTTGGAGTTGCGTCACTTTCAAGAGCAACTCCAGCAATGCGTCACTTTTGCGCCAAAAGATGCGTCAGAATTTCTGACGCATCTGTTAATCTTTGCGCCATGGAGCACTGTATTGTAAATACAGCACATCCATAGTGGCGCAAGGATATCCGGCCCTGGCGTAAGGAAACTGACGCATCTACGCAGATGTGTCAGTTCCTTGTAAATGTGCCCCTAATATTGCTATATTTTACTACTATACAGGCAGTTATAATTGCAGTTACCATGAAGTTGAAAGACGCTTGATTTAAATTGTGCAGCAGGTGCAGTTGCACATGGGCCCAGATGTTGTCAGAACTCCTGTAGACACCTAATATTGCTAACTAAACAGGCAGTCATGTGTGCAGTTATCTTTCAGGCACTAGGGTCATAATTTGAATGGTGCAGCAGGTCCAGTGGCACAGGGCCCAATAGTTGCCATAACGCCTCAAAGCACCTAAAATTGCTATATTTTACAACTAAATAAGCAATCATAAGAACAATTATCTAGTAAGCACTAGGGTCATCATTTTAGAAGTGAAGCAGGTGCAGTGGCACTGGAAACAAAACCTCCAGGAACCCCACTAAACACCGATTAGTGATATATTTTACAACTAAACGGGCAGTCACAAGTGCAGTTATCTTTCAGGCACTAGGATCATGATTTGAATGGTGCTGCAGGTGCAGTGGCACCGGGCCCAATAGTTGCCATAATGCCTCAAAGCACCTAATATTGCTATATTTTACAACTAAATAAGCAATTTTAAGAACAATTATCTAGCAAGCACTAGGGTCATGATTTTAGAAGTGCAGCAGCACCGGGACCACATGCTCCAGGCACCCCACTAAACACCTGATATTGCTAACTTTTATTCCTAAACAGGCAACCGCAAGTGCAGTTACCTTGCATACAACAGGATTATGATTTGAATGGTGCAACAGGCGCAGTAGCACCAGGCCTAAAAGTTGTCAGAACTCCTCTAACCACATAATATTGCTAGATATCACCACTAAACAGGCATTCACAATTGCAGTTAGCTTGCAGTTAAAAGGGACTTGATTTGAATGGTGCAGCAGGTGCAGTGGCACTGGGGCCAAAAGCTCCAGGGACCCCTCTAAACACAGAATATTGCTAAACTTTATTGCTAACCAGGCAGGCACAAGTGCAGTTATCTAGCAGGCACTAGGGCCATGATTTCAATGGGGCTGCAGGTGCAGTGACACCAGGGCCAAACGTTGTCAGACCTCCTCTAACCACCAAACATTGCTATATTTAACTACTAAATAAACAGTCACAAGTGTAGTTACCTTGTAGGCACTAGGGTCATGATTTCAATGCTGCAGCAGGTGCAGTGACTCCAGGGCCCAACGCTCCAAGAACCTCTCTAAATACCAAATATTGCAATATTTTATAGTCACAAATGCAGTTATCCTGCAGGCACAAGGGGCATTTGAATGGTACAGCACATGCAGTGGCACCGGGCCCAAAGGTTGTCAGAAACTCCTCTAAACATATAATATTGCTGACACATCAATCAATTCTATTATTTCCCTCTTTCAATTCATTAAAAAAATTGCCATTAATTGCCCACACTATTCCACTAGTAGCAGCACAATATATTGCCGTTTGTACATTAACAAGTCTTAACACTTTAACAGACTTTCTGTAATTTATATTGTACAGCTACTCAGCAAGCTACAACTTACAACAAAAAAACAGTTTATTATTAATCATGTAGGCAAAACCTAATGCATTTATCAATGTTTGTTACCAGTGATACAATTAACATCACACTTTTCACAGTCCTCAATGTTTTTGCATTAGACTTTCTAGCAAACATATGTACATAGGAGATGTGTAACAACGCTTGTGTTCTTTTAAGCTTTTTATAGTACATCTTCCTTGCATATGAATTTGATTTAACTGAACCTTCTTCCAAGTGTGAAGTGATCCTGCATGAGAGGGTCAGTTTCCTCCATGTGATATTTTAATATTTAAAAATTAAAAATGTTTTATTTTTATACAATTTTATAACATTACATTAAATTATTTATATTTCGAACTATTTTTAAAAATGTAATTTAATTTAACCTTCTTTCTTATTAGGTTTTTTAAAAAGTCCCTACTTCCATTATTTTCTCTTGAATAGTGTTGCAGTACCAGTGATTGTCGATGTGTAGTGCTGAACTTCACCTGCAGATAGACATTCTTTCACACATTTGTTGACTCCTAATAATCCTTGTCTAATAGAGCATAACTCGTAATAGAGGAAGTGAGGGACACCTGCCTGTATCACTTAAAAAAAAAAACTTTATTTCGTTTTGGTGATAAGCCGAAAGCACTGGGTGTAAATGCTGTAGTATTCAAATGAATACAAAATATTTATAGATGAGGGAAGGCTTTTGGTATTGTTAAGCTATTGGCTTTGTCATCTAACTTGCAATAACCTTTTCATGGTGGAGTGAAACTGTATAGTTTCAAAAAGCTGAAACACAATTAGAAGTGATATAACAAGCAAAACTGTATAGCACAGGTATTATACATTGTTTCTAAGGAAAGCTGATTAAGGGCCTGATTATGATATTGGATGGACTTGTGTCCACCAGACACTGTCTCGGTCCTGGGACTGACTGACCTCCTGTCGGCGGTCCAAACCAGATAATTACAATGCAACCGAACACTGTTCGGTCGCATACTCCTATTTCTCAATGGGCGCGCATGTTACGGCAGGAAACCGTCTGCAACCAAAGCTCCCATTGAGAAATGGGAGGTGTTGTTCATCCCTGCACCTGTGGCAGACACCTAAAGTGCCTGCCACAACATGCAGGGCTCAACAAGGGGGCCCCCTAACTGGAGGCTGCACGCACAAGAGGGACCTGCTGGGAGCCCCCAAACACACTTTCTGATATGGTTTCCATGTCACACAGGCCGGCGTAGAAACCATGTCGGAAACCGTACATTGTAATCCCAAGGGCATAAAGGCCAACCCTTTGGGATTACGAGCCAGCTCCGAGTGGCCGACGTGCTCCAGGAGCCCATCATAAGCCAACGTTCTGACCACCAGCATTGAAATGCGGCAGCCGGAAAGTAAACCAAGAGGCCAATTATGATGCAGCCAGGAAGGCTCTGATTGTTAGTCGGAGCCTATATGGGCCGCATAATAATCATCCCCTATGTGACAAAATTCTGTGGTTTTGATTACATTTTTAGTAATCGGTTAATGACTGTAATATGAAAAACATTCAACAATATTATGTAGTTTGCCTAAACAAGTACATTTACGTTTATAACAAAAGACAAAGGTGCAATTATTGGCACTGTTACGAATTGAATGTAGTTTGGAATACTCTCAGATCATCTGAACAAATTTGACATTAAAACCACTCTGTAAAGAGAAATTGGTTCAAATTTGAATTGAAAAAAAACCTAAACAAAATACCTTTTCCCCTAACACAACATGAAATCCCACAACTACTTTACACTAAGCTATGGTCCCTTGGCCCTCCTACAGAGTAGTCACCCAGATATATTTTCTCAATATTATCACCAAAGCTACAAATTCGTGTTGCTTTACTGCTGCAGACCTCAAGGAAATGGGCTCCAATGTTAGTGTGATGTTACTATGTATTTAATGTTGGTATATGTACCTTTAATAGATTAGAGTTCTAAATGTTTGGGTTCCAATCTCTTACGAGATTCTGGAATGCATCTCTGTCTGTGAGAGCAGTTGAAGATTTCTCCTGTGGCTGAGGCTTAAATAAAGCTACCTTTTGGATTCATAAGCTTTTCTTCTTTTATTTACATAAGAAGACACCACATTATTATGGCGACGATCGGGTGAACCCAGGACTTTGCCTCAACACGAGAATAAAGAAAAGAAGGATGATTTGCACACTCCTCCAGCGGCTGTGTTTATAAAAGAAATAAGAAAGGAAGCGGAGACTTCCCAGCGGCGGTATTGATTTCAAAGATAAATGCGGTGAGGAGTTTGGCGGGCGGATCACTTAAATATATAATTTAATTAAGAATAAGGGAGCGGAGACATTTGGGAAGAGCAACGTATTCCCCTCGCGCTCTGTTTTAAAAGGACACGCGGCATTCTTTGCTCGCGCTGGAGCTTTACTCGCGCTGAAGCATCGCTCGCGCTGGATCTGTCTCACTCGCGCTGAAGCCTGACTTGTGCTGACGCTGTCTGTGCGTGCGCCAGGAAAGGAAAGAACGTGAAGTCTACTGGCATTCTACTTCTGCTCTGCCCTTTGTTAATGGATTCTACGTGTGGTGATTGTCTGAATTTAAGGGATCCTGAACATTGAAGGAATGTTCACGTTGAAGAGCATAATTGAAGGTTCTTTTTGACATCACAAAGAGGGATTTCTATCTCTATCATTACAAGAGGTACTGACATACAAGAATTACATTCATTTATCATAAGTAAAAGGTTCCACACTATTAAAAGACTTAATAAAATAAAAAGGAAAATACATACATAGTGGAAAGATGCAAAATGTAACCCAGCCTGCGTTCTTTTTAAATACCCCTGGAGAACCAAACATTAAGTGGAAAAAATGGAAAAAGATTTTTGCAAACTATGCAAGGGTATGTGGAACTAACTTAAGCGCAGAAAGGAAGCTTTCTCTTCTTCTCCATTGTTTGGGAGGGGAAGGACAGGATGTGCTAGAACATCTTCCTGATCTATCTGCTGGAGAACAACGCAACTTAAATGAATATGAAATTGCAATTGCTCAACTTGATAAACATTATCTCCCGAGGATCAGTACCATAATGGAGCGTTACCATTTTGGTTTAAGAGAGCAAAAAGGAGACGAGACCGTGGAAGATTATGTTTCCTCATTGAGAAAATTAGCGTCCTCTTGTAACTTTGGTTTAACCCTTGATGAAAGAATAAGAGATCAGTTTGTACTTAGGTGCGCACATGATGAGATTAGAAAGGAACTGTGGTTAAAAGATGAGCCACCGCTTGAAGAAGTATTGGCCATAGCAAAGCAGGTAGAACATATGACAAAGTGTGTTGGTGAGTTAAAAAAAGAGAAAGATAAAGGGTCCTTGAATGAAAAAAAAGAAGAAACGAAAGTTGAAGAAATTGTTTGTCAAGTTAAGAAGAATGAAACAAATGAGACTCAAACTGGTTATGGAAAAGAGAATTTGGCATCAGGTTCAGCAAATCAGAACAATTTTACACAACAGAGTAACAGATTTTCATGTTTCAGATGTGGTCAATTAGGTCACTTAGCCAACTCTCCAATTTTTCCTGCATTAAAGATTACGTGTAATGTGTGTGGGAAGAGAGGGCATTATGGAAAATGTTGTAGAACAAAAGTATTAGACCTGAATTGACAAGGAAACGTTGGAGTCAATCTCAACCGCAAGTTAGAACCATTACGTTTGAGGTAAAATGTGAAGTATCTGATCATCCAAAACATGATGTAAAAGTAGGAAATGTTATGATTAACTTCAAATTTGATTCATGCTCTCGTATAACTTTGATAGATGAAGAATTATTTAAAATGCATTTTGCTGGTAAAGTGAGAATGATGAGATCAGATGTGAAACCACTTGGGTATTCAGACAGTCCGATAAAAATGGTTGGTTGCTTCATGGCTGAGATAGAACTTGGGAGTAGGACCATTGTAAGAAAAATTTATGTTGCAAAAAAAGGAGATACTTTATTGGGTTGGGTACATCAAGGTCAACTTGGTGTAACTTTGAATCCTAATGCCAATCCACAAGTTCAAATTAATCATATAGATACCGTGGATATGAAGGTTATAGGAAAGGACTTGTGTGAAGATTTAACAAATAAGTTTCCTAACGTGTTTAGAGAAGGTTTAGGATGCTTAAAGGGTTACAAGCATCGTATCAGATTGAGAGTAGGAGCTATTCCCATTGTAGCAAAAGTGAGAAGAATACCGTTAATGGAGCAAGAGAAGGTGAAAGAGGAGATTGAAAAGTTGTTGAAGAATGGTGTGATTGAACAAGTGGAAGCGACTGAGTGGTTAGCTCCTGTGGTGGTGGTTAAGAAACCAACTGGTGAAATTAGACTCTGTGTTGATCTCAGAGCGCTAAACAAAGAAGTGGTAGTTGATAGATTCCCCCTTCCAAACATAGATGAGATGGTGAGTACATTAGAAGGGGCTAGATTTTTTACCACCTTAGACTTGGCATCAGCCTATCACCAGGTTGTGTTGGATGAGTGTTCCCAAGACTTAACAGCTTTCATCACTCCTATGGGCACATACAGATATAAAAGGATGCCATTTGGCCTTGTATCTGCGGCTTCCGTTTTCCAGAGAATTATGACTAGAATTTTAAAAGGGTTACCAGGTGTCAGGTGCTATCAGGATGACTTACTTATTTATGGCAACAGTATGGATGAACACTATGGTCGAGTATGTGCTGCTCTCAAACGCTTGGAAGATGCGGGTATGACACTTAAAAGAAGCAAGTGTAAATTTGGTGTGAAAGAAGTAAATTACTTAGGTCATAGAATAACTGATCGAGGGATTTTTCCGAAAAAGGAATTAGTGGAGACTATTAATAAGGTTAAAGAGCCTGTGAATAAGGAGGAATTGATTTCCTTCCTTGGTATGGTGGAGTTTTATGGCAAATTTATTTGTAATTTTGCAGATAAAACTCAGTCATTGAGGAAGTTGACAGCGAGAAATGTGGAGTATATATGGACTGAAGGGTGCAAGAAGGAATTTGATGATATTAAATCTGAATTGAATAAGGCTCCTTCTCTTCAGGCATTTATACCAGGGTTACCTACTGTGTTGTTCACTGATGCGAGTGAAAAAGGTCTTGGTGCTGTTTTGATGCAGAAAAGAAATGGAAAGGATTCTTTGATTTGTTGCTCTTCTAGGTGTTTGAGAGGTTCAGAAGTAAACTATTCTGTAATAGAGAAGGAGGCTCTAGCCATCTATTGGGCTCTAAGGAAATTGAAGAACCTGATTTGGGGGACAAAGGTGTCTGTTCTTTCAGATCATAAACCGTTGAAGGAGGTCTTTGATAAAAAGGGTTTAGATGCGATCTCCTCAAGAATTAGGAAATGGATTGTATCCTTACAGGAGTTTGATTTTTCTGTTGATTATATTCCAGGAATTTCTAACAAATCTGCTGATTGTCTCTCAAGAATGGTGGGTAAGGAGAATTTTGTAGAAGAAGATGAATGTGGTTGTTCTGATGATTCCATAAATGTATGTGAGATTACAGAAGGAGCCATTGAGGAGAAGGAATGGAGAGATGAACTTGAGAAGGATGAAGAGATAAAAAGGGTGATGTTGTCTTTAGGTAGTAATTCTCGTTTAGAGAAACCATGGACTTTAGTTTCTGATGAGCTTTCTACAAATTCTGGTTTCTTAACTCGAGGTACAAAGATGGTACCGCCTCTGGGTATTAGGAAGAAACTTTTGTCTCATGCCCATTCTGGTCATCTTGGTATTGTCAAAACTAAAGAAATTCTACGCTTGCAGTTTTGGTGGCCTGGCATGGATTTGGAGATTGAGAGGTTAGTGAGGGATTGCCCAGAATGCTGTGCCAGTGATAAAATATTGAAAACTAAGCAGATGCCCATGGTTAAGAGAGTTTTGCCAAGTCATCCTTGGGATGAGTTAGCTATTGATATAGTTGGCCCTCTGTCAGGTGTTAGTGATACCCCTTATTTATTAGTCTTGATGGATTTGTACTCTAGGTGGATAGATGTGTGTGCTGTTAGAGAGATTACTTCGGAAGAGGTAATAAAATTTCTTGATGCTATTTTTAAGAAAGAGAGTTTTCCTAATAGTCTTCTTTCTGATAATGGACCACAATTTTGTTCTAAGAATTTTGAAGAATATATGAAGAGGTCTGGTATATTACATAAAAAGTGTTCTTTGTATCATCCCGAGACTAATGGTGCAGTTGAGAGAGTTAATAAAACTGTGAAGGAGGCTATACAATTGGCAAGGTCATCTAATCTAAATTGGAAAACAGTTTTACAAGAAAGAATAACTGCATATCGCTTTGCGCCCCACTCAACAACTGGGAAGTCTCCATTTGTGTTGTTCAAAGGGAGGGCTCCCAACACTTGGTTGTGTCCTGGTTGGATGGATCTCAACAAGGGTATGGTGGATAATGGAATTGGTGAGTGGCGTAAGAAGGAAGAGAGGAAGTTGGAGGAAAGAAAGATATATTTTGATAAAAGAAATGCTGTGAGTGTACAGAAGATACTAGTGGGTGATCTTGTTCGAATAAAAGCTCCTGTTGGGTGTAGATCTTGGTCAAAATATACTGAGGTGAGAGCGGTAGTGAAAGTATTTAGAAATGCCATTAAAACAGAAGATGGGAGAATTTGGAACAAGAGCAGAGTGGTTGTGGTCAAGTCAAGAATCCCGTTACATGACTCTTTGTGTGGAAGACAAAGAGTACATTCTGCGTCTTCCAATTTTGTCAATGGTGCAAATTTGCCCTCATCTTCTTTTAGGAGTCAAAGAATACGTAGACCTCCTATATATTTAAGAGACTATTTACCATAGATGCATATCTCTCTAATTGTTTGGATATCTATAATATACATTTTTATCATTGTTGTTTAAACTCTCTTTAGGAGGGAGATGTGTGATGTTACTATGTATTTAATGTTGGTATCTGTACCTTTAATAGATTAGAGTTCTAAATGTTTGGGTTCCAATCTCTTACGAGATTCTGGAATGCATCTCTGTCTGTGAGAGCAGTTGAAGATTTCTCCTGTGGCTGAGGCTTAAATAAAGCTACCTTTTGGATTCATAAGCTTTTCTTCTTTTATTTACATAAGAAGACACCACAGTTAGTCCCTACTGAATCAACCTTATGAATAACTTTTTACCCCAAGAAGCAGTTCTAGATGCTTAAAATATGGCATGCCTTTACAAATAAAGAATCTGATCGTTCTCATAGATCTTAATATGTTTTTTCTATTACCTAGTTTTCCACCCTAGAAAGGATCATGGAGGCCATCTCCAAGTTATCATTGAGGAAAATTACATAGTAGATTAGTTCCAGTCAGGCTTCAGGGCTGGATACAGCACTGAGACTGCAACGTAGTCAATGACATTCTTCGCATCCCAAAAAAGGATGATTCTTGCACACTTCTCCTCCTTGATTTATCAACTTTCTTCCACATTGTTAATCATGCGACCCTCCTGAAATCATCAAAGATAAAATGGGAATAAATGCAGCAGGCCTCAGTTGTTTCTTATCGTATATTGAAAACCATTTTCAATCCATTAAATTAGGCAATGTCTCCAACCCTGAAATGCTCAACAAGCGGTTATCCAGGGATCTATTCTCCCTCTAACCCTCTTCAATATTTACATGAAGCTTCTAACCTCCATTTTTAAACACCTCACATTACTTTCATGTAGATGACACCCAACTGTACCTGAGACATTGTTTCCCAATATACAATCACATTTCTTGCAGAGATAAAAACTTGCAAACAAGGATTAAACAATTTATACAGTGGTTGACCAGTTATCATAAACGAACTGCCCTATCCTGATTCAAATATGGCACACATTACTCTGATAAACTGCAACCCTTCAATCATGGAAAGCACTAAAACCCTTGGCTTCATTTTAGACCAAAGCCTTAATGATAAATCACACAGTAATTCATTGGCAAGGGGACATACTTTCAGCCTGACTCCTCTGTGAGATTGGACTATGGCAACTTCCTACTCAGCGGAATTTCCAAATTGTATCTAGCTCATGTAAAGGAGTCCACCATGCAGCTAGCAGACTGGCCACGCATGATATTCAATACTCACCTATTCTGACCTCTCTGAATTAGTTCTCCGTTGAAGCAAAGAGAATCTTTAAATTAGTATGTATTGTGCATAAAGCTTTGCTTTTAGGAAACATTGCTACATTGATCAGAACTGATCATCTTTGGTCAGCAGTGCCTCTTTTGGAGCAGGGACAACTTTCTCCTTGAAACACCAGAGCTAAATAACCCTTGTCAGGAAGTGTACCAATTGTGTGGAACTCAATGGTGCAAGACATTAGAACAATGTTGTCCTATGGAACTTTGACAAAAGAAAAAGATATGAAAAGCTTACAATTATAGTACCGCTTCTAGCTGTGAAAAGCCTCTGCTGTAGTGATAGAAATGTATGCTTATCAATTTGTTTGACCCTACTCTTGAATTCATCATCCAAGCAAATTGTTTTATACATAGCTGTTTTTGTTGGTTGTATCTAACACAGTTGACCCCCACAATTTGCCAAACACCAAAAAAACATACTTTAGCATTGATTTTAGTATTTTTAAATGGTTTACACTGTTCCAAGAAGACAACTTAAAATAGTGAATATTTATTATATTTCTCAACTGACACAGGATCTTCCAAGAATCTATCCCTATTTCACCTTATTTTAAAAACAAATATGAAGCCACCAAGGGTCGTATAGCTATCTTGTGCACTGTCACTTTTTTTTTTTGCAGAGTTTTATATAGCGCGAACTAGACCCGAACCGAATCAGGTATCAGAGCGCTTTACATATTTTCCAGTTACGTTACACGAGGACACACTTTCATTTTAGGCACGGGGAGATTAAGTGATTTGCCCAGAATCACAGGAGGTTTTGGCGTCGTTACCGAGACTCGAACCCAGATCCCCACAGCCACAACCTCAATTGTATTTTGATCTGGCACAGACAGGGATACTGTGGCCAATTGCAGAAACAAATGCTCTCTCCAATGCAGGTGGAATATCTGTCAGTTCATGCCTGTGTTGGAGACAGCAGAGTTTGAATCCACAGCTCTGACATTTGCTGCCAGTGGACCCATAGTCATTTTCAATAGAGTGGAAGAGATCCTTCCAAAGGTGGGTACCTGTAATGCTGCATCCAACTGCAGGGGTTAACTGACTGTGTGCCACTTCCTGTGTGGCGCACAATCAGTGAACGTTCGATTACCTTTGTAGCTTTTCACTGATTGTGAAAAATTGGATTGTTAGTTGAGGGGCGTGACCCCTATGTAAGCAACAACCTAAATCCCCATCATGGTGAACCCGAAAAAATCCTAAATTAGCCTGTGCTTAACCCTCTGGTAGCTTGGCACAAACGCATTGAAGCTTAACTTAAAGGCAATGTATAAAGTATTTATGCAGCACACAAACAGTAATAACGTGAAAACAAAACACAAGAAAAATCCCACACCATTTAAAAAAAAAAAGAGTACATTTAAATAAATGATTTGACACCGTAACTACAAAAATCCAATCAGTAGAATGGGAGTTATGCATTTTAAAAGCGTAAGGAAAAATCTAGCATCTAAGAGATCAAAGCACCAACCGTCTCGTCTAGTATCTAGTAACCCTGGGCGGGCGGCTACGTTCCGTGCACGGAGTGTGCGTAGTGCCGGCTTCTACGCATTTTGCGTAGCAGGCGTAGAATCCGGCACTATGCACGCTCCGCAGACGGAGCGTAGCTGGCCGCCACCCGCCTCCCTCCCGCCCTCCCTAAATACTTTAAATTAAAAGCGGAAAAGAATTAAAAGGCACTTACCTTGCCCGCCGCTGCCCGCCGCGTCCCCGGGGCTCGCTATCTTCATGGCTTCCGTCTTGTGTATCTAATGCGCATGCGCGAGCGGCCGCGCATGCGCATTTCTCACGAGAAATGCGCATGCGCGGTCGCCCGCGCATGCGCATCAGATACACAAGACGGAAGCCATGAAGATAGCGAGCCCCGGGGACGCGGCGGGCAGCGGCGGGCAGCGGCGGGCAAGGTAAGTGCCTTTTAATTCTTTTCCACTTTTAATTTAAAGTATTTAGGGAGGGCGGGAGGGAGGCCTGCGGTGCGTAGTGGGGCTACGCGGAGTGCGGAGGTGGGCGTAGTTTCTCGCCCACTTCACGTAGCTCCACGAAGCCCCACTACGCCCACTACGCCCAGGGTTAGTATCTAGTATCTAGCATCTAGTCTCCTTAGAGTGTCAAAATCAAAAAATATGGTCAACCATGAAGGAGTGTGAGTCGGATATAATAAGTGGATTGGGCCCTGATGGAGCTTGCTTTCAGACTTAAAAGAAATTTTGAAGAAAAATTGGCCAAGATCAGTAGGGAAAGGCTGCAGGTGGTGTCCGAGGAGGAGTCGCTGAACGAAAACAGCTGGGAAGATTTCTACTTTTGGACTTAGTCTCTTCTTTGGAAGTCAAACATTTCTAGTGAGGCAAAGCTGGAGGCTGTAGCCGATTAGAGTTCCAGGAGTCTGGATATCCCTTTCCTGAAGCACCAGGATTTGCTGCTGCAGAGAAGAATGTAGCAGGAGCTGCCATGAAGTCAAGCCGACTGATGATGCACCATGGGCTGATAGACAAGCAGGTTGGTCCTGGTCTTCTCACAGTTCACAGAGCAGTTTTAGCCACCACTAAGGATCCAGAACTCAAGGGGCAATACTTGAGAAGTTAGGACTCACTCAGGCTAGGTCCAGTTGTGGGTTCAAGATGATTGGAGCCTTTTATGTCCCTGAGGCTCTGATTAGGAGTTCAGCAAATTAGTCCTTGGAGTCACTCTCGTAGTCCTGGGTTCAAGTGGTGAAGCAAGGCTCAAGTAACAGGGCACGCCTCTAAGGATTCAAGGGAGGCTCCACTCAGCAAAGCAGTCCTTCCTGGAGCAGCAAATCAGTCTTGTCGAGCACACAGCAGGCCACATCAGCAGGAAGTTGTCTGAGAGTCCTTTGCAGAGTCAGAAAGAGAACTGTAAAGTGAGTCTGATAAAGGTTAAAAAACAACGTCTATACCTCACTTTTGTTGATTTAACATCAGCCTTTGACTGTGTGTCACACACCAAACTATGGTCAATTATGGCCGAGTTGGGGGTAGACAATGCCATTATATGTTTTCTGAGAGAGCTTTATTCTGGGGCCACTGCTAGTGTAAGATACGGAAATAGTGGTGAATGTAGCAGACAATTTGGGATTGGCCGGGGTGTGCGCCAAGGGTGCGTTTTAGCCCCCTTTTTATTTTTGTTATACATAAATGGAATGGAGAAGCATCTCGTGCAGGAGGGCCGAGACATGCCTATGGTGAGAGGTAGGCCTGTCCCGGCATTAATGTACGCCGATGATGCCGTTCTGATGGCACGCACACCAATGGCTTTACAAACTTTGGTGACAGCCTTTAACACCTTTATGCTTGGTTTAGATTTGAAAATTAATTGTTCTAAAACTTTATCTATGTTCTGTGGGTCCAGAACAAGCAAGCATTTGAAGCCAATCTTTATAAATACTAATCCCTTAGAAAGGACCCCTACCTTCCCGTATCTAGGGATACTGTTCCATGAAGGTGGCTCTTGGACTACAGCAATTCATGCGAGGTCTCTGCTATTCTCTAAAACTATTATGGCCCTAAAATGCTTTATGAAAAAAATAGGAAAAAAACCCATAAAGGAGATTTTAACTGTGTATAACGCAACCTGTATATCTGTAGCCACTTATGGTGCTGGATTATGGGGGTATTCAAATGTTAGTGTGATTCAAACTATGGAAAACAAGTTCTTATGTCACGTTCTGTCCGTACCCCAAAGTACTGCAACGATGATATGCCATGTTGAATTGGGTATACCTTATATTACAGACACTATTAAAATTCAGCCAGTCCTTCTTTGGCATAGGGTCTGGACAAAAGAGGAATGTGCTGTCAATCGGGCCATTTTAAAGGACATCATGGGTTTGGACAATATTAGCAACTTTAAATGGATAGGCTTCGTCAAAGAATTTCTTGGGAAAATAAATTGTCCCCAATACTTTGAGGACCCTCAATCCATGGAATATATATCTAGAAGGGATTTGAAAAATCTATGTATGGCGCACCTCAAGGAAATGAGATATATGGAAGAGGTGAGGAAAAAGACTGTTTCTGCCCACCAGGACATTCTATGTGGAGAAAAATTGCAGCCATATCTCTCATTGTATATGCCTAACCATGAACGTTACCTTTTGACCCGTTTTAGACTGAATATTGTTTTTAGGACACTATCGTTCCCCTTGATGAATTGTTGGTCGAAGGATTTATGTCTTTGTCCATGCGATGAAGTATCCCATCGATCAGATATACACATATTATTTTTTTGTAAATTTTATACTCTTCCTCGAAAGAATCTTATCATCCCTATCCTCAAGGATCTAAATGTATATAGATGCCGCCTAGCGTTTACAGAATGCCAGAAAATGGAATCTGTTTTTATGGTTGCTTCAATTGCAGAATTTTTAAAACTGGTTTTTAAGTGCCGTAAATCAATTCAAACGGACTGATCGTTTTTTATTGTATATATGAATTATATTCTGATTTTTTCTTTCTGTGTTCTTAAAATAAGCTTACTTCACCTCTTGTAAACTGTATTTGTCATGCTACTTTCATGGTTATCTTGCTTTTTTAACCGAATAAAGTAATTTTGAATCTTGAATCTTGAGTCTGATGGTCACTTTTTTATACATGCTGCCTTTGTTTGAAGTATGAGACGTTTCTAGAGAATTCCTTTTGAAGTGTGTGAAGTTTCCTGACTCCCCTGTCATTTGTGTGAAGGCAGAGCACAGCCTATTCAGTTGAAAATGCGTCTGTGCCCAGCCCTGCCCCCACCTTCCTGCCAGTTGATGGCCTATCCAGGCACACCTAATCCCTCTATTGTGTGGATGCCTGGGAGGAATAAACAAAGTCCAAATGCCAATTATACACAGTCATGTGACACAGCATATGCTTAAGTCACCAAATAGTTTAGGGTAGTAAAAATGCCAACTTTCTAAAAGTGTCATTTTTGAATTTGTAACGTAAAGCCGAATTTGCCATTTAAGAGGAGTTTTAATTACAATTCCTCTGACACCAAACATGAAATGTTTATCTGTTCCCAATCAAAAGTTAGCACTTATTAAATTTAATGAGGCAGCCCAATGTTATCTGCTGGGAGAGGTAGGCTTCACTTTCACTACAAGGACATATTCAACTTAAAAACACATGCCCAACCTTTTAAATGCAATGCACCCTGTCCCTGGGGACTTTAATGCTTGGAATGGGGGTTATATTGTGAAGTTGAATTGACAGTTTAAAACTGCCTTACGGCTGAAATTGCAAGCCTGAGACATGTTTTAATGGACTATTTAATTGGGTGGCACAATAAATGCTGCAGGCCTACTAGTAGCATTTAATTTACAGGACCTGCATATATGGTATACCACTCTACCAGGGACTTACAAGTAAATCAAATATGCAGATCAGGTGTAACATGCGTACAGCAGAATAGCACAAATACTTCAGCACTGGTTAGCAGTGGCAAAGTGCACAGAATCCTAGAGCAAACAAAAACCAATTTCTGCAAAAGGTGGAGGGTAACGGCAAAAACTCTGGGGGGGACCCTGTCGAGAGGGCCATGTACAGCACCGATGTAATATTTTACAGGCAAGGTGGCAAATGAGATTACAACCCTTCTTGAATGCAAAGGTAAAAAATGTTTGATCCATGTTATAGAAGCCACAACAGATATATCTATGGCCATTTTTTGAAACACCTAACTGCTCCAGGGATGCAACACCTTTCAATATTATTATGATGATAGCCAGCGGTAGCTCAAGGTAACTGCAGAAGACGATTTCCATCTGAATGACTATCGAGGTATAACCCAGAGCTAGAAGTTTAATCAATTTCTGAAACTCAAACAACAGGGTTATGTTGGCTCTTGTTCTTACATTTTATCCTCAAAATTAATTTTGAGGTTGTAGATTGAAGTGAGGGGAGTTAACAAGTGAACTAGATGGGTTCAGGTGAGGGCAGCATATGCATCTAACTCTTCCGCAGCACCTACAGCCTGGTTAAGCTATGGCTAACTGTTAGAAATGGGGGTTCAGGTTGGCTAGGGTATACACCTAAGCCAGACAAAACCCACCATTCTAGTCAGGGTAAGGGAGTTACCCCCTGCTCACCCCCTTGGTAGCTTGGCAGAGCACTCAGGCTTATCCCAGAGGCAATGTGTAAAGCGTTTGCACAACACACAAACACACACCAGTGACACACAAGGCACACCTCAAAAGAGACTGCACACAAGGGTATATCTAAAATATTCTTTGTATTATATAAACATAACACACATTAGACCATACATCACTGTGTAACATGTAAAATACTTTAGACCACATAACATAAATTGCTGCACCACTAGGCATTTGTCATAAGGAGGCAGATAAGGTCATAAATCACTTGGTAGTAGGTCCAAACACATTAGACCACAATTACACAGATTACTTGTGACACTTGTCATCAAAATCCTCTTAGATCATAAATCATCAACACTTTGCCACTAGGCAATTGCCATATCACATTTAGGGAATTAATCACTTTTGTAATATGTAAAATACATATCAGACCCCATTTACATAAATTCGCTTGCCAACCAGGAAGTGTTGGTGGTAAGACACGTGGTACACTGTCTTCAATAGCTAACAGCTGCACATTTCAAAAGGAAAGTATTACCTAAGTAACATTGTGCACAATATCATTGTGCCTTGTATATGCCACCATTACCCCAGGAGCAGCCTCTGCACTCCCAATACCTGCAATACGGTGATGAACACACTAGTGTAGCTCCGGATGCATCTGAGCTCCTATTAGGGACTATCCGGTAATTATGGAGGGAAAGACACTAGTACAGGATCGGGACCTCGTTGAGGCTGACCCCCGTCCTGCTCTTCAATGCCGTGGGGGCCCATCTTGGGCTCGCCCTGCAATGGCCTCCGGAGTAAGCAATGCTCCCAAGGTAAGCATGCAGCAAGGAGGGGCTGGCTGCTCGCGAGCGCGTGGAACAGCTGTTGCTGGTAGGGAGACTCTCTGTGGAGGCCTCACTGGGCCCTCCCTTCCTTCCTCACAGTGCCTCATAGCTACCCGCGCAACCGTGCGGCAGCCGAGGGGAAGTTGGGCCAGCCGACCCCAGTGGTGAAGACGTCTGCTGGTCCTGAGCCCACACAGGGCTCAGGTCTCACCTTTCTGTGTGTGGAGGAGCAGAGGTGCTCTTCTGGCCTCCCGGTCCGCTCAGGCACACAGCGATGGCCTCACTCCTAACAGCTCTTAATCCTGGGCCTTCAGGCAGTGCTTGGTTGGGGATTTGCGGCTGCCGTTTCTTCCGGTGGCCACATTGGTGACTCTGCCCTCCTTCCTCACTCTGGGGCAGGCAGGGTGGGGCTGGGCTCCCTCTGCTCCAGCTGCAGCATCGGCCTGGTTGCCACGCAACACGGGCTTCCTCTTTTGGAAGGTTTGGGTTCCTGCATTGCAATCAAGGGAGCGCAGAGCTGCTTCCCCTCTAGACAAGCCTGGGGCGTTTTTTAAGCAGATAAAGCGCCCGGTAATCCCCAGATAAATGCACAACTCCTCTACAGTGCAGGGGAGTTCAAAAACAGCACCAGGGATTCCAAAAGCAAAAGGAATTCCCAACAAAACAAAAACACAAAGAAGGAAGAACACAGCGCTCAACATGCACTGCTTGGCCACTTCCTAAAAGAACCGTCCAGTCCTTTCTCCTGCTCCAAGCAGGTTGACTATAGCCAGAATCTTCCCGTAAGTCTTTTGTTGCCCTAAGACTTTCAACAGGAGGTCAGCACACGCAAGCCCTTGGAGATTCTTCACAAGCAGAATACCACAGCAGTGCCAAAAGAGTCAGTCCTTTTCCTCCACCACAGACAGAAGCAGCAACTGCAGGCCAACCCAACTCAGCACACAGCAAAGGGGCAGTGCTCTTCCTTACAGCTTTTCAGCTCTTCTTCTTGGCAGGGTCCTCTTGTTCCTGGAAGTAAACTAAAATCCTGAGGTTTTAGGTGTAATACCTTTACCCCAAAATATCTTTGTTCTCTTTGTAGCAAGGGTCTCTGAGCCCAGTCCAAACCAGTTCTGCCCTAACTGGTGCTGTATGACCACAGGGGGCAGCATTGTGCAAAAGGAGACACAGCCTATTCATGTGTAAGAATAACTCCTCCCACCACTCTAAATGCAGACCAGGTCTATTCAGGCCTGGGATGAGTCACCCAGGAATGGCAGGGCACACCTCACCCCTCTCAGTGACTGGCTAGAGGGAATGCACATCTCAGCTCCTGTCACTCACACACCAGACGCTGAATTCACAAACAACCAGAGAATGGTGAAGTAAGAAAATGTCCACTTTCTAAAAGTGGCATTTTCAAACACAGGATTTAAAAACCACCTTCACCAAAATGTGCGTTAATAATTTCTGAGCTCAGAGAGCCTAAACTTTTTTCTATCTTGTCCCTATTGCAAGTTACACATGCTACATGTTACAGTGCAACTCCAATGATAAGCCTGTGGGACAGATAGCCTTTCAACAGTGAAAAATTAATTACACAGTATTTCACTATCAGAACATGTCACACATACTCGTACATGTCCTACCTTTCACACACACTGCACCCTGCCCATGGGGGTACCCTGGGTCTAAATTAGGTGTGCCTCACATGTAAGGAAAGGGAAGGTTTGGGCCTGGCAAGTGGGTGCACGTGTCAGGACAACATGGCAGTTTACAACTGTGCATGCAGACACTACAGTTGTAGGTCTGAGATACATTTACAGGGCTACTCATGTATTTGGCACAACCAGTGCTGCAAGTGCTGTAGCATTTGATTTACAAGCCCTGGCACACACCGTGCACTTTACTAGGGACTTACCAGTAAATCAAATATGCAAATTATGGATAACCAATCAATGTAACAATTTGTACAGAGAGCATATGACTTTAGCACTGGTCAGCAGTGGTAAAGTGCCACGAATCCTATAGCTAACGAAAACAGGGGGAGAAAACTAGGAGGCAAAAGGCAAAAATGTTGGGGATAAAGCTGTCAAACGGGCCGGGTCTAGCACAGCTTTTACTTTGTTTGGCACGGTAGCGGAGGACATTACATCTATCACCCTGACAGACAGAAGACCACCCTATTTAGAGATCTCCACCAGGACAGCAGTGATTTCAGATGGACCATTGTGACATAGTTGTTCCTCGAAGGTACCATAATTGTTTGGTGGCCGACTGCAATTGGTGTTGATGGCTGTCCACAAACTGTTAGGTTTTTCTAAAAACAAACTGCAAAAGTGTGAGTTTGTTTTTGAAAATCAAATAACTAGTGATCCAAACATCAAGGGAGTTCTTACTATTTTTATTTTTCTGTTTGTCACCAACAGGTTTTCCCTGGCAGTAATGAACAAAAAAATGACATCAGACCATTTAAATAGGAAGGACAGACTGATGCCCTTGCTGCCTTAGCCTGCGCTCCGTCAGGCTATTGGAGTAAGCTCACCAATGAAGAAGCCAATGGGGGCACCACAGATGGAAAGTTCTGAGATGGCTGATGGTCCACCTGACTCTAAATAGGGCAAACAGACCGAGGGTTTACAAGACAGGGTACTTTGTCACTGTTTGAAACAGAAGGGTGGATTAGGATGTTGGTCCGAGTTTCCCCTGAGCAATATCCCTGCGGTTTCGAGACCGATCGACCTCAGGCGGCAATCCCAAACCGCAATTACTATGCGACCACACGTGGTGCAGTCACAGGCTTCTATTTTCCTATGGGAGCTTGAGCGGCGGTCGGAAACCAACACAGCACAAGCTCCTATAGAGAAATGGGAGTCACCGTAAATCCCTGCACTGTGTGGCAGGCATCCTAAGGTGCCTGCCACACAGTGCAGGGGTTTCAGGGTCCCCCCTTGTCCCCAACCGGAGGCCATTGTAAAAAGATGGCCCTGCTTGGGGCCCCAAAAGTCGTTTTCTGACAAGCTTTCCATATCAGAAAGGCCGACATGGAAAGCCTGTCGGAAACCAACATCATAATCCCGACGGCTGGAACGCCCATCGGAAGCCAACCGGAATGACTGGCCAGTTTGAATTACCTCTGCCTTAATTGTAATACAGCAGTACAAAAGGGGGTGGTGATGGACGGAGCATCTGAACCAATCAAACACTCACACCCAGTCAACAGATCTGGGTTTAATCCATCACCGTTCTTTAGCCCACTCTGCCACCCCAGTTCAGACATGGCCATATGCAAATCAGTCTGACCCTGTGCCTCATGGGAACAGTCCAGCCCGAACTGCCAAGCCATGCCTTCCCTGGACCGGATTCAAGCTTCCTAGGACCGGTTTCTGGCATTACAGTCATCTTCAGCCAGGCTTGCTTGAATCCAGTGGCAAAGTGAGCAAGGGACTCACGTCTGAGCATACCCTGACAACTTATGGCGAACAAAGCAGTACAAAAGGGGGTGGTGATGGACTTTGCCACTGGATTCAAGCAAGCCTGGCTGAAGACGGCTGAAATGCCAGAAACCGGTCCAAGGAAGCTTGTTTCCGGTCCAGGGAAGGCATGGCTTGGCAGTCCAGAAAGCCTCCGACCTGCCGCCGGAGGCTTTCCGACCAACATCCTTATTAGTGCCAAAGTAGCTTGTCGTCAAACTCTCGATCAGGCCCCTAATTGTACTTAAACAGGGGCATCAGTAATATACATGGGATCACAATAGCATCTTCCATGTGTCATGCAAACATGTTATTTTGATCATGCCAAGAGGCAATAGTAGTTATTTTCTTCATGGTTTTAAACAGATTCCAGGTAGTTACGTTTGAAATTAGAATGAAACTGTGCAATTCCCAGATAACCACAGCGCTGTCTGTACATATATCCCATTCAAGTTAAAATTCCAGGCTTTGTCACACAATTAAAATAAAAGCTCCAGGGTTTGGAAGTATTGCTCCTTCAGTCAAGTGATGGCAGAACTATGCTGGTAATTTACGTTGCTGTATAGCAACAGGAAATGATTAAAGTGCTGTCAAAACTCATTTCTGATATGAAGATCAACGGATGCAAGTTCTGAAGATTTCCTGAACTTCCAAATGAAAATATACTCATTTTGAGGGGATTAGCTTGCATTTTTCTGTTACAAAATCTGACAAGAAAAGGTTAGCTGAGCCAAAGCCAAGGGATATCAAATACAATTTTGTTACATGCTGGGGTTGAACCACTTTATGGTAATTGTAGCTCTCTGCACTCTGTTTAGTGTTCAATACAGTATGCATTGTGGTTCCCCTCCAGGTTGTGGTTCACGCATAATACGTTTATGTCAACTTCTGGGAAACAGCAATTTGATGTTAGCTGAAATCTGCCGAAACGTTAGCAAAATCTAACTCTCATTTTAAGAATATGACATTTGGGCATGTGGGTAAAAAAAACTTGCATATTCGAACTAGAACACTAATCAGGAAAAAGCCAAATGTGCTGTGAAAAATGTCACTGCATTCTGACTTGCATCAATGTAACAGTTAGGAGAGAGGATGTAGCCTTGCGGCTAGAGTGGTCGACCTCGAAGCTGGGGAACTAGAGTGGTCGACCTCGAAGCTGGGGACCCGGGTTCGAGTCTCGGCAACCACGCTCAGCATCCTGTGATTCTGGGCAAATCACTTAGGGCCAGATGTAGGTAGGCTTTTACCGGGTGGTAACGGCCGAATTCGGCCGTTACCACCCGGTAAAAGCAATTTGACATGTAGGTCCCTGTAATTTACAGACTCGGTAAATTTACCGAGTATGTAAAATACCGAGTCGGTATCATTATTGATTCCGGACAATTGGTATGTAGGTGGGACTCTTCTGAGTCCCACAAGCAGTACCACATCGGTATTTTACCATCAAATACTACTTGATGGTAAAATACCGTTTCTGGTGTGCATGCACATGTGTGCATGCACACCTATGCCATATGACAGGCAGACCTGCCCTTAGGGCAGGTATGCCTGCCACATGGCACCCGAGCCTCTTTTGGGGGTGCCAGAGGGTGTCAAAGTGACACCCCCTGCACCCTTGTGACAGTCGGTATTTTCCGATGTGGTAAATACCGACCGGTATATGCCCAATCAATCCTATGGGCTTCAAAGCCCATAGGAATGCATGGGCATTAACTGGTCGGTATTTACCACATCGGAAATTACCGACTGTTTCCGATTCGGTAATTGCACATCTGCAATTACCTACATCTCGGTATTTTTATTTTCCGACCTCTTAAATACCGAGTCGGTATGACTCGGTATTTAAGAGGTCGGTAAATAAAAATTACCTACATCTGGCCCTTAATCTCCCCGTGCTCAAAAAATAAAAATGTATGTGTCCTTGTGTAACAAAACTGTTGCTCATGTGCAGCGCTCTGATAAACGATATCTTCAGGTCTAGTTCTTGCTATATAAAACTAAAAAAAAAAAACAACACAAGCTACCAGAGTGTTAGCTTACATATGCGTTGTGTATGTCTTTGGATAGATTTCTGTAAGGGTTGCAAAAAAAAAACAGTGGCTAGATCATTGAAGTGGTCTCCGATGTGGACAATGATGCTTTATATCAGTTAAGCAGTTGTTGTTGGCATTACCATGATTTGCACTATCCAAGTGACCTTAGCAATTGGAGTAAGGTAACTGGTGAGCCCTCAATTTGGAGACAGGTGTTTTGAAGGTGATAAAATAGAAGGCAAACCTCAGAACTATTTCCAGTAAAGATAGAGATAGTTCTAGTTGTGGGTGCCAGGAAGAAAAACGACCTGAATTACAAGTTGGTGAATGGAGAGTTCCATGGTAATATGTAGTATGTAGAAAGAAGGGCTGGGCTCACAGAGTGAGATAGTATGCAGAGGGTGAGAGTGCCTGTATAGGGTTTATATGAATTCTAAAGTGAGTTCCACATGCTGGTGACTGATGTACAGCAGCAACATTCTACTAGGTATCTTTAGGGGTAAGCAAGTATGAAAATGTGAAAACCAGCGCCTCATTTGTAAAAGAAGTAAGTGCAGGGACCCAAAGTTTTTCTGAGCAGCCAACCACTGGTGCTATCAAAAGAGTTTCTGAATACAAAGGCTGGAAACCAACTCAGTTTTACATATTAGAAGACACATAACAAATAATGTACGCAGTGGGTGAAGAGTTGTATGTACTGCTTTTAAAAAAAGTTAAAATAAGGGCCAAATGTTTTTCTTAAGAGTACATAGCCGGTGCTGCTAAATGCCGGGATTGGCAAGTACCAAAGCTGCCTTGTCTTGATTCCACCTCAGGCCCCTTTCTTCCACCACCCTACACTTCCTGTCTCTTTATTTCACTCCTGCAGTTTCTTTTTCATCTCAATATGCTTTCATTGTCAATGTTTTCCTTTTGTTCTCTTCATCCTTCTTTCTCTGCTTTCAGCCATTGTGTCTTTTGCTCTGAGTTTAAGGCCGATCAAGAAAATAAGTCTTGGTCACAAATAGAGTGCTGGTGTGCACCACCTGTAATCACCTATAGAAACTGAGCACTGGTCAAACTTGGAAAGGTTGGCACAGTGTAGGAGGACTTTGGTAAGAGTTTGAACGGAGTATGTCCTGCAGAACCCTATTGCATTTGATTAATTTGCTTGGGACTAGTGTTAATAGTGTGCGTCAAAGGTAGATTTTTCAAGAGTCACTATGGTTGTGCATGATAGAGGTGGCCTTTGATTTGAGATAAGGAATGTACAATGAAACCTTTCCCTGTACTGTCAAATAAACTCTGAGGTTATGAAGCGGTGAAGAAAATGATATGCACATTGATGGGAGAAGGAATAGTGTTGGCAGCAATGTAGGAGCTGGAATACATTGTGTGTGTCTTGGCAGGGCTGAGTATGAGGCAGCACAAGACCATCTAGCCACTCTTATAAGTAACTTATTTTCATTTTAAAATAAACAGTATAAACCTGTCATGTTAGATAAAGAATTGCTTGGTTTTAGAAATATTTATCTTAATGTTTAACATAAAGAAAGACCTCCTTTCATGATATTTATTGAATGTAACGTTGAAAGTTTTCCGGTTTCCTCTTGGTGAACTCACCTCTCAGTTATATATTTTTACCAACTTTTACCACACTCTACTCCTGCCCTAAGAAGAGGAGAGGGGGACTGAGCACAGGAAGATTTTGTCTCTGCAAATGTGCCTACAGAGAGAAGCAGGTAATATTTCTGACTGTACCACTGTCTGGCCACAACATTGATTTTTAGCTCTGCTGTTTAAAATGTGTGCCTGAGCTTTCTTGTAGACGAGTGGTAAAGCAGTTCCAGCTTTTCACTTTCTGCTAAATATTTTTCATAGTTAAAGCTAACAGAGACCCTAATCCCGATTCTCAATCCAAATATTGTGCCTATGTATTAAGTCTTTTCTTGCTACTTTACCCTTTCTGCTCCCTTGCCACCCCTCTCTATCTCTCGGACATCCGTCAGGGTCCCAAACAAGTCAAAATGAAGCACTATTTCTTCTTCTTTTTTTTGTTTAGCTAGTGAGACTCAATTAAAAATCAAAACGAAGCTGCAGTTCCTACACCGCGCAGGTTCTTCAACCTGTAACAATAAGTGGATTGGAGCATATTAGTTAGTTGGGCATCATAGGCAGTCCGAATGAAGAATGCTGTAAACAGGTTCACGATTAGAGCCTGATTCCGATCTCGCTAGGAATGCCCATTGTATGACTCGGATACGAGCGAAATGTGCTCCAGGAGTCCGGACGAGTGAGTACAATGCTGCAGTAGGCTTACGGACTCGGTTCGCTTGGACTCCCATTGAACACTATAGGAGCCTGTGTACAGACGGGTACACAGGCTCCCATAGCAGAAAAGGGGTGGGTGGTGAAAAGCATACACTCTGTTGCGGGCACCCCATGGCGCCCGCCACACTGTGCATGCCTCTATGGGGGGACCCATGGGCACACCCCTGTGACAGATTCTCAGGGCCCCGGGTGAAGGGAGGTCTACTATGGTGCCCCGAAGTACGTTTCCGACACCATTTCATCTAGCTGAGACCGAGGCGACGCGGCTGTCCGAATCGTGCATCGTACTTGCTCGGTCGGAAATTGGCTCCATTGCGCGGCACGATTTGGCTACGAAAAACAGGTTCACGATTAGGGCCCGATTCCGATCTCGCTAGGAATGCCCATTGTATGACTCGGATACGAGCGAAATGTGCTCCGGGAGTCCGGACGAGTGAGTACAATGCTGCAGTAGGCTTACGGACTCGGTTCGCTTGGACTCCCATTGAACACTATAGGAGCCTGTGTACAGACGGGTACACAGGCTCCCATAGCAGAAAAGGGGTGGGTGGTGAAAAGCATACACTCTGTCGCGGGCACCCCATGGTGCCCGCCACACTGTGCATGCCTCTATGGGGGGACCCATGGGCACACCCCCATGACAGATTCTCTGGGCCCCGGGTGAAGGGAGGTCTACTATGGTGCCCCGAAGTACGTTTCCGACACCATTTCATCTAGCTGAGACCGAGGCGACGCGGCTGTCTGAATCGTGCATCGTACTTGCTCGGTCGGAAATTGGCTCCATTGCGCGGCACGATTTGGCTACGAATGAGTCGTACGGAGTGGTTCGGGTCCGGAAATGATCTGGTCAGCGCTTACGTGATCTTTATGTCGTAGTTGGTTGTTCATACCTCTGTACAATTCGGTTGGAAATAAAGGCTACGAACTGGATCTGGCTGAGCCAAATCCGATTTGGAAGCCTTCCGAACGACATCAGAATCGGGCCCTTAATCTTACAAATAAATTGAAAATGTATTGGGTATTAGCAAATATTCAAAGCTTAGCTCTTTACAATTTGCGTTTTTTCTTAAACTTTAGCAGCTTTGAGAAGGAAGAAGTTAGTAAAGTTGTTCTTACTATAAAAGCGGAAAACAGGGCCAGGCATTCAACATAAATGTTTTGTCTGTTGCGCATAACCAGTTGCAGCTTAAACGTAACCAATTTACTATCTACTCTACTATTCTCATGCTAGAAGTACCAAGGCAGGGCAGCTCCAGTGGCAAAGGAAAGTGCTTCACTTGAAGGATGGTGGCTGAAGAGCTTAATTTAAAAACTACTCTTAGTATTACTTGTTGCAGTAGTACAACACATTACAACGTGTCATTTTTGCATATATATTTATATCAATCAATCAATCAGGGGTTTGTTAAAGCGCGACTACTCACCCGTAAGGGTCTCAAGGCGCTGGGGGGGGGGGGTGCAGGTTCCATTCCATCAAGGAGGGGGTCTGTCGAAGAGCCAGGTTTTGAGGTTTCTTGCAAAGATGGGGAGCGATGTTGTCTGTCTGAGGTGGAGCGGAAGGGCGTTCCATGCTTTGGCAGCGAGGAAGGAGAAGGAGCGGCCTCCCGATCTGGTCTTTCTGGTGCGGGGGACCACGGCGTAGGAGAGCTGGGCTGATCGTAGGGTCCTTTAGGGTGCGTGGAATTTGAGTCGGCTGTTCAGGTATGCTGGTCCGGTGCCGTGGAGGGCCTTGTGTGCGTGGGTGAGCATCTTAAAGGTGATTCTCGCCTCGACGGGAAGCCAGTGGAGTGTGCGCAGGTGCTGGGAGATGTGGCAGTGTTTTGGCAGGTTGAGGACCAGTCTTGCGGCGGCGTTCTGGATGTTCTGTAGCTTGCGGATGAGGTTTTTGTTTATTCCGGCGTAGAGTGCGTTGCCGTAGTCGAGTCTGCTGGTGACCAGGGCGTGAGTGACTGTCTTTCGGTGTTCGAGGGGGATCCATTTGAAGGTCTTACGAAGGAGGCGGAGGGTGTGGAAGCAGGAAGATGAGACAGAGTTGATCTGGCGGTCCATTTTGAGCTCGGAGTCCAGGATGATTCCCAGGTTGCGTTCGTGGTCTGTGGGGGTTGGCGGGTTTCCGAGGGCGGTGGGCCACCAGGTGTCGCTCCAGGCGTCGGGGTTTGGGCCCATGATGAGTACTTCTGTTTTGTTGGTGTTTAGTTGTAGGCAGCTGTTTTTCATCCATTTGGCGACGGCTTCCATGCCTTCTCGAAAGTTGCGTCTGGCGGTGTTGGGCTCGTTGGATAGGGAGAGGATGAGCTGGGTGTCGTCTACGTATGACACGATGTTGAGTCCGTAGGTTCTGACGATGGGGGCAAGTGGAGCCATGTAGATGTTGAAGAGCGTCGGGCTGAGGGAGGAGCCCTGGGGGACTCCGCAGGTGGTAGGTGTGGGGTCCGAGAGGAAAGGGGGGAGTCTGACCCACTGCGTCCTGCCGGAGAGGAAGGAGCAGATCCTGTCGAGGGCCTTGTCCTGGATTCCTACGTCATAGAGTCTGCGTATTAGGGTGCGGTGGGAGACTGTGTCGAACGCCGCTGATAGGTCGAGGAGGATGAGGGCTACTGTTTTTCCTTTGTCCAGTACGGTGTGGATGTCGTCTGTTGCGGCGAGGAGGGCGGTTTCCGTACTGTGGTTTTTTCTGAAGCCGGATTGGGAGGAGTCGAGGATGTTGTGTTCTTCAATGAATGTGGCGAGTTGGCTGTTGATGGCTTTCTCGATGACTTTCGCTGGGAACAGGAGCAGGGTCTGTAGTTTTTTAGGTCGGTGGGGTCCGCTGAGGGTTTCTTTAGGAGGGGGTTCACCTCGGCGTGTTTCCAGTCGTCGGGGAACGAGGCAGTCGCCAGGGAGCGGTTGATGGTGTGGCGGAGCATGGGTGCGATGGTGTCGGCGGCTCTGTTGAAGATGTGGTGGGGGCAGGGGTCCGTGGGGGCCCCTGAGTGGATTGACTTCATTGTCTTCAGTGTGTCTTTGGTGGTGAGGGCTGTCCAGTCATCAATCGCTGGTTTCCGGGTGTCGGGGGTGGTTGGTGAGGGTTCAGTGTGTTGGTTGTCTTCGTCGAAGTTGTCGTAGATGCTCTTGATTTTGTGGTGGAAAAAGGTGCTGAGTTTGTCGCAGCGGTCTTGTGAGGGAGGGATGTCGGTAGACTCGCTGGTGGGTTGGGTGAACTCCTTGATGATGCTGAAGAGTTCCTTGCTGTTGTGTGCGTGGGTGGAGATTCTGTCTTCAATCGCTTTTTTCCTCGTTTCTCTGATGAGTTGATGGTGGGCGTTGGTGGCGGTTCTGAAGTTGTTGTGGGCTTCTGTGGATTTGGTGTTTCTCCAGGCCTTTTCGAGGCGGCGGCATGTGCGCCTGGATTCTCGAAGTTCGGTGGTAAACCATCTGGCTTCTTTGGCACGGGTATTGTTGTTTTTCTTGAGGGGGGCTATGGTGTTGGTGCTGTCCGAGATCCATCTATGCAGGGTTCGGGCTGCGGTGTTGGGGTCGTCGTTTTCCGCGATGGTTGGGGTGGAGTTGTTGAGTGAGGAGGTGAGCTGGTCGTCGGTGATTTTGGTCCAGTTTCTTTGTGGAAGCAGGTGCTGGTGTCTGTGGATGGTGGGTGTTCTGAAGGTGAAGTGGACGCAACGATGGTCGGTCCATGGGAGTTCGGTGGTGTGGCTGAAGGTGATGGAGTTTCCTGTAGTGAAGAGGGGGTCGAGGGTGTGTCCTGCTGAGTGCGTGGGCTCGGTCACGATCTGGCGGAGTCCAATGTTGTGGAGGTTGTCCAGGAGGCATTTGGTGTTGGGGTCCAGTTGATTGTCGAGGTGGAAGTTGAGGTCTCCCAGCAGGGTGTAGTTGGTGGATGCGATGGCCTGCGGGGAGATAATGTCCGTGATGGAGTTGGCGAAGGGTCCGCGGGGTTCAGGGGGTCGGTAGATGAGGGTTCCTCGGAGGGCGGCGGTGGGGCTGGCCAGTATCTTGAAGTGAAGGTGTTCCATCAGTTCTGTGTGTAGTGTAGCTCCTATCATCCCAATAGGCTCTGCGCATTGGAATAATACCTACAGCAGTAAAGGCCTAGACCAGACGTTAACTAGGTCTACTACTGTCGATACTAGACTTAAAGTTTTGGGTTTGCCAGCTTAGCTCAGAGTTCACTAGAAACTTTCTCGAATGTTCAAGGAGGACTTAACTTCCCTGATTAGACAAGAAGGGATTTAGTTTCTGACAACCATAGAACATGACAACTTTGCTCTCCCCTAATCAAGAGTAAATCTCGAGAGTCGTGTGAACAAAAGGCAATTTATTTTACTCAGTCAGTACGTGCATTCTTAGTCTCATCAGAATGTAGAGAAAAGGAAGAGACGGGCGTGTTCAATAAAAAGGTGTTATTTATTGATCAGTCTCTTTTCTCATACAAGAGAAATGGATCGATATTATTGCAATACTTATAGTTAAGTAAAGTGCATACATTAAAAGCAATAGTATAAAATAATACTGTAAAAACATTGATATGGTTTCTAAGCCATATGATGTTTAAAATGATTAAAATAGATTACATACATATATACATTTGACTAAACGTACTCAACTGGTGTTTCTAAATACGCCTACCCCGTGTACCTGACCTAAGCCTAATACGTGGGCGGGAATAGAAAGTTACAGTTTAAGTTACGTTTGTTTTTGCCAAGTGAATAGCTAAAGAATTCTCTGTGAGGGGTTATTCAGTTCTGTACCTGGAAGTTAGGATGAATGAGGAATGGTATCTCTTTCTCTGCTCTCGATATTCCAGGCTGCCTGCGAGGGCTACCCGGAAGCGCCGGTGCTGGGTCTCTCGGCAGGAGAAAGCAGCTTCTCTCAGCGCGTCAGGAAGGCGGGGCTGCGCCAGCGGGGTCTGCTCTGCTCTGGGCTTCGGCAAGTATGGCTGCTCCGTCTCGTCACCACGCGTGTGTTTTGCATAGGGCAAGATCGGTAATATTTATACCTTTAAGGTGCCGAGATTGACGTAAGGATGGACATAGATACGTCAATAAAGATGTCATACGACTTGCTCGTTAGCACATTCTTTTGCTGAAGTTCTCTGTGAAATCAAAACAATGGCCGCAGGGTTTTGCCCAGGTTGTCATAGGTTTGATTTGTTATGAGAACTCCGTATGCCTTATCAGGGGCTGGAGGAATATCGCTTGTCTAATTAGATCTCAAGCGTTATGACCTAATCAGATAACACGTTCCTGTGCCGTAGTGTGATTGCGTCAGATAACGGTATCTGCATCATGGGGGTTTTCCTTGCCTCATGGGCTGACTGCTAGTTAACTTGTTGGTTAGTTTAACTAGAATAGGGTCAGGAATAGGGGGATCGATTCAGAACCTATAGGAATACATGACACCCACTCCACGCTAACTATGGACATATTTACTAATCTAGGCATAGTATAACATAGTACAACATACTATAGAGTAGTGTGTATACCTTACCACCCCAAAATACATAAATGCATTTCGAAATTTTCAAATATACGGAAAATTGCAGTCATATAAATTGTATGCACTCAAGCTGTATAATAATGCCAAAGTAATCACGCATTTGTATACATTATTGCTTATTTGGTATATGAGAAATTACACATGAAATGGCTTCTTAAATACAGAAAAAAGTTTCGAGACCATTCCATCACAGAATAAAATATATGTGAACATACCAGCGGGCAGCTAATGTCTATAAAGTATCTAAAAATAGAAATCTTAGTTCTCTAGGAATAGTTTCTTACTTTAAGCAGAAGATAGTGTCCCGAAAAATTTGTAAAAATTAAGTTGGGGCTGCTAAAAATTGCTGTCCGTGAACTGGAAGAAAAATTGTTCATGTGACTTTATTTTTAAAGTTGAAGGCCAAATTCAGGGAACGCCGAGTGCGAGCTTGCTCAAAAAGTCTCTATTTCTGTTCGGGTGAGAACATCATATCATTTAGGCTTTCGAAAAAACTGTCAACAGCTTCCTGGGAAAGTTCCACTAACTCGGAAATAGGTGTAATCATGCATTCATGCGCATGATTGTCTCCATTGACATTCTGATTCATATTGCTGACGGAAGGTCGTACCTGATCGATGCTGCTTTCATCTTGAACTTCACTACCCCTTAATCGTAGTGGTGAAGCTTCCACGAATGCTGTCATCAGGATTGGCAGCCTTTGAGGGCAGCACAAAGCATGAACCTTTATCGGGCTCAACAATGTTTCTGCATCCATTGGCGCATCCGATTGTAGCGTCAGACAGGTGTCTAACACGCATTCTTCTCTGCATAGCAGACACCTTAGTACAGGTAAAACACATCTTTGCCACATTGGTCGAAATGATAGAAACCAAGTCATGTTCAGGTCTCTAAGCTGGGAGAGTCCCAGGATTTTTGTTATCCGGTCCCGGTATCCAATGGCTAGGATTGTTTCTTCCATTGTCGCGAGAGTTTGGTCTGTGACATGGGTTGCCATAACGAAAAATAAGGACTAAGAATAGGATTCCTGCAATTAGTCCCAGGATCAGGGGAAGTCCGCCAAAAATCGAATGGACGAAATCTGGAAAAATACCCAGTATGGCTTTGAATGGTGTTAATGCCATAGAAAATACTGTCTTAAATACCCCTGAGATCCCATTGGTATCAGAAATATTTAAGATTTCGTTCAGGATTTCCGCGAAATGTACGGGGGAATTAGTTGATAATAATGTATGTATCTCTGCAGTCGTCCTTGCGACTTGTAGATCATACGTTTCTTTTGATGACGTGAGCCTTGTAGGCGTCTGAAGAAGCACTGTTTTCATTCTGCTTAAAGTATCTATTCGAATAGAAGTAATTTTCAAATTGGGCCATGCCCTTGCCTCCCTGTCTGGGAAGGAGCTGGGGAACAATGAGCGTCCACAGCACTTGACCTTCGCAGTCGTAGTTACTAGATAAGGAGTCCCTACAATTAGAATGTAACTCCCATTATAGAGTCTTTGAAAGAATGGTTCTATCTCAGTTGCAGGTGTGCCTTGCTGGTGACATGAAAGGTTGTATGAATTCCCTTCACAGGCTCCATGCAAACTAATTCCGTTACACAGAAGCGTGCCGCTTAGTGACATCGCACAATTATTGCCACTAAGAAACACTTTCTGTCCTTTATTACTGACACATGCATGTGAATAGGGCAGGTTCCATGTTGTTTTAAGGTACCCCTTTCCCAATTTCTCGTACATGCCAGCCTGTATATATTTTTGGCAGTATTGAAACCTGAAGGTTGAGATTGGAATATTTATTATCCCATGTATTATCCATTCACTGACAGGTCGTTCTGACATTGTCACTGGTAATCTCTCAAGTTTCTCAATGCTCAGGATTGTATAATCAGCACCCTTCTGGGCCATACTGATTTGTCTATCAGTAAGGTTAAAGATTTGGAATAGTGACGTTGTGTTGATTAAACGCCAAGGCACATAGCCTGAACGCAGATTTTGTAACGTCCAGCCAAGCTGTACAATAGAACGCAATTGAGACTGACCGTATTGTAATAACAGTAAGTCCTGCGATAATATGTCGATTGCTGAAGACACAATGCTGTCCAAAGAAAAAATTCTGGAGGACAGAGTCATTAACCCATTGTCCACTACAGAAAGTGATTTTTCCAAATTAATACGGTCAATTTCCCGTATTTTCTCTGCTGTTTCAATTTGAGTAACCTTCCAGGCCTCATTGTATGCTGCATATACAGAGGCTGCTATGAAACGCTTTTGACGCTGTTTGCGTGGTCCCATTATGAAATCACGCAAGTCAGCACCATCAGTAAGTAAAGTTAGGTGTTGCTTAATTTCTGCCAGTGTGGAAGTTTGTAGCCATTGAAGGCATAATTTGCCCACACTGTAGGTGGTTATTATCCCTGGGTGATGTCTTTGAGGATATCTAGGGTCTGGCCTGGTCATTTTGAACCCCTGTGTTTTGTTCAGGAATCTGTCTTGACAGTTATTAGTATCTGTGGGCCAGATCAACCACTGTTTCCAATCAGGATGTGTTCTGTTTTGGTTTAATATATGGTTTACGTCTATCTCTTCATCTATAGAAGTGTTGCTAAACATTGCTGGTTTTGGAATAGACGGTTTATTTAGGTCTTTGATTTTGGCTAAGCCAAGACAGGTGGTTTGTTGGACAGTGTCATTTAAAAATATAATTTGTTCCGGGATCATTCAGGCTCTAAACAGTGATTCTATACCCTGTACTTGCCATTCTTTTGTACCCCAAACACTTTTCAATTCAACATTTTTGTCCCAGTAATCAAAACCAAAAGTATTCATTTTTTCAAAGAATGAGTCTGAATATATCAATTTTGTGTTGGTTATCATGGTTTTCATCCCCGTCTTGTTCGACAATTTAAAATAAAATGTTTCAGCATTACTTGTGTTAAAACCTGAAAAATATGAATATTTGTCATAAACGGTCCTTGAGCTCCCTTTTGGAGGTGTAGCACAATGTTCCCATTGATTATAATTTAAAACATTTCTAGGCTGTGCAGATCTATGTAGAAAATGGTTACCATAGTGGTTATAGCAATACATACTATCATAATTTGTAGAACCCTGCAAATAATCATGTTTGGTAAATTTAGCAGGCATTACTAAGTCAGACATCATATTATTAATGCTTTCGAAGTCCCAATCATCAGCAAATGAGTTCGGTTTCACAAAGTCACTCAAGGAGATCTTAATTTGGTGTGGATATTTCAGGATCTCGACCGACCATAAATTTCATAGTCAGTGTTGTCCCATGCTACCCCACCCGGTATAGGATTGGCTGTGAAGTTGGCTGAAGAAAGTTCTCTTTTCTCGACGTGTGAAGATGTGTGTGGTTTGAGGATCAAGTTGATTTTCTGACTTGCTGTGTCCATTTTAGCATATTTTCCCTCAATGAAGCGTCCCAAAGTTAGTATCATGATGAGCCAAAGTATGAGGATAAATGCACCAAAACCCACCCAAAATTCAATCCATGGAGAAATCAGATATGTTTCTTTCAGTTGTTTCAAAAGTTCGTTAGCTTTATCTTTAAAGGTTTTTGATGATGGCTGTGTCTTTGATTCACTGAAGCCTTCAGAGGAATCATCGAAGTTTCTGAAGTAGCCGGATGCAGTTCTGTCAATTGTTCCAATTGCTTCAGGATTTCTGTTTCTTGCATTTTCACTTGGTACTTCATTGTAGATTGGTGTGTCTCTGCTAAATGTTTTTATTTGGGTTTTCAGAGGTCTGAGTTCTATTGCATTGTTGCATAGTCCTTGTTGTTCTTCTGTAGGCGTTTCGAATGTGATGAGCCTCTTCGTTAGGACCTCTGTACTAGTAGCAAACCTTGGTGTTCTGCTACTCATTGGGAGTCCACTTGGCCTACTGTTTGTTATCGGCCACATGATTGTGGTTTTACCAGGTCGATGGATACAACTCGGTTCTCCTTTTTACCAGCAAGTGGCGGTAGTACAACTGATCTTGTCCCCTTGACAGACAAGACAGGAACTGCTTTTCTGTAAGAAGGCCCAAATTCCTTCTTTACCGCGATCTTTTCCCTGACTAGATCCCCGACTTTTGGAATCCAGACAGGTCTTGCTGGGACAGGTGGTGGTTCTTCAGTGGTTGTTGGCTGTTGTTTCAACTTTATGTTGCTCAGGTCTTTTCTTGTTTTGTTTAAGTCCTGTAAAATAGCCAAACGGTCTTTGATATCAAAGCTTTTTCCTTTTACCACTGAAGTCTGACTGTCAAGGTCAGAGATAATCATCCTAGTTCCGAATAATAATTCGTATGGACTGAATCCCTTCAGAGAATTTCTTGGCAAGTTATTTAGACTACGTTGGACACTTATTAGATGTTTGACCCACCCAGCTCCCGAACCTAATATCCTTTCCGTTATAGATTGCTTTATGCCTTGGTTTTTTCTTTACACCATCCCGTATCCCTCAGGAAGGAAGTGAGAAGATTCCCGCTGTGCTATGCTCATTTGGCCATGTTTCCCTTCAGGCTGGAGGGCTAGATTGAAAACAATGGTCAGACGTAGCACGCTCTTAGCGTATATGCCATTTAGACTCGCAAATCTTTGTATAACAGTCCAGACGTCAGCCGAGTGCCGAGGATCTACATTATAAGTGGAAACTAGCCTGTATATGTTAATCGCAAGCCATGCTCTTTACTGGTGATATTATCTGCAATCAGATTCCACCGTGTTACACTTCTTCTCTCCCCACTGCGATTTCTGTTGCAGTTTGGGCAGTTTTTTACAAACATGGTGTGATGCAGGCTCATGCCTGGCCACCAGTACCTTGATTGTAATTCTTCCAGAGAATCTTTCAGTTTGAGGTGTCTGAGACCCTCGCCCATATGTGCGTCTGCGATTAACAACTTTCTCCTGTCCATGTTTGGAATCACTCTATCCCCCACTCCAGGGATTCGAGCAAAAGGGACGGAGTTTGCATCGATTATGTATGTATAATTGAGTGGATAGTTGATCGGTAACGCTGAGCAGTCGCCTTTTGATGACGTTTTCACCGCCAGCACTGTTTCACCGTCAATGTATTTTAATGTACGCTTTTTCTCGAACTACGGGAGCTGATTTAGTGGCTGCCGCTGCGGCTGTTTCAGCCAATGAATTCCCTGCAACGTGAACGCCATCACGCTGATGACTCAGTGAGTTTGTCACGTGAGTCTTAGGTAGTTCTTTTTGTAAAAGAGCTATTTGTTCCCAGAGCAGTTTCTGCTTTATTGGTGCATCATTGTCATCTTTGTAACCGTTTTGAATCCATGTCTGCAAATCCTTGTTATATGATTTGACGCAGTAATATGAATCTGACACTATAAGTGTCGGGAATTCGCGATCCGCATTATCTAGCGCCATTTTCAATGCTATTATTTCAGTTTGTTGTTCTGAATTAGTTTCTACTGAGTGTGTTTTTGTTAATAGAGGTCTCAGTTTACCTCCGCGCCACACTTCTTTTGTAATCTCACATGTGGGGTTGTATGCTTGTTCTCCCCAAACGGAGGGTTGAGCATGTCCGTTTGTATAGATTACACAAGCGTATTGTCATAAAGGCAGAATGTCGATTGGCAGAGGGAATGTTTTTTCATATTCTAAATCTTTTAATTCTTCTAGTTCTGGATCAAAATAATAGTATACTTTGTCCGTTGTGATTGAATTCACCCATTTTATCCACTTTGGATTCAATGGTGTTGTTGGCAAATTACATGGTGTTGTTAATGCCTCAAAGGATGATTCAGCTGTTCTGATTGTGATATGTCTACCGTCAGCTTGATCTTTTTCTCTAGCTATTGCGGTTTGAACTGCATGAACAATTTTTTCTTTTTTACTGAATTTTTGTTCAGAATCTGTGTACAGGTGTGATTTGAATGCAATTGGTACCTTATCTCCCTCATTAGAGGTCAGGTATGTGAATCCGCATCTCCCTGGGATGACTCGAATCACAAGATTGCGTGTATTGTCACGTGTTTCTAATTTTGTTTTAATTAGCATGTCTGTTTGTAAGGATCTCAGAATTTCTGTGTGTATTTGAGTCCAATTGGATTTCTTAAAATCTGGTTTTATTAGATCATAAAGGGGTTTGACCCTTTCTGCGTAATTTGCAATGTATGTTCTTCCGAAATTTAGGAAGCCTAGAATTGACTGTAGGTTTTTTAGTGTTCTAGGAGCTTGGATTACGGCACATTTCTCTAGGAAATTGTCAGCCAGGCTTTTGCCTTCACTTGATAATTCATATCCTAAGAATAGGACTTTCAGATGGGCAATTCTGGATTTTTTAAAGTTGAATTTGTAACCCTCTGCTGCGAACCCAAGTATTATGGTGTTCACTCTCTTCAAGTGAGTATCCAAGTCATCATCTGTTAAGTATATGTCATCGACATAAGATAATGCTTCATCATCATATATTTGTAGTAATTCTGTTACTCTCGCTGAGAATACTCCCGGGCTGTTCTTGTACCCCTGGGCTAACCGACAGAATTGTTTTTGAGTGCCATTTATTGAAAATGCAGTTAAATATCTGCTCTCTGGTGCTATGTTTTGACAAAAGAATCCATTAGAGATGTCTAATGTTGTTTTGTATTTTTTGCGCACTATGTTATTCATTAGTGCAGCACTGTGTGAGTTTTGCACTGCAAAGGTTTTGCAACATGTGTTAAGGTGTCGGTAATCCAAAACTAGACGATATGAATTGTCTGGTTTGGAGACCGGAAACAAAGGGTTGTTCATTTGTGAGGTGCAAGTTTCAATCACCCCCTGGTATTCTAGCTGATCTAGTATTTCATGTACCTGTTTTTTAGCTTCTTGCTTAATTGGGTACTGCCTTTGTGCAGCAGGTTGCGATTTTAACTGGATTTTGTGAGGAGGGGAGTCCTCATCCCATCCTACATGATTTTTATATAAAGCAGGAGCTAGAGCTACTGCCCACTTTCTAGCAAGTGTGTATTTTTTATGAATTGGAATTTGATTTGAGAAGGCTGGCATAATTACTTCTTTGCCATGAGGGCACTCCCTAACAAACTCTGGTGGCCAGTCTTTTTCAGCTAGAAGGATATCATAGCCCTTGGAGAGATTATCCCAAAATAGTCCCCTTATTTTCCTAGTCTTATCTCCCTCTATACGTAGTGTTATTTCGTATATTTTGTGAGGTTTGCTAACTCTGGTGTCCGCAGTTTCCACTTGAAGATATTCATTCGTGTCCACTGTCTCCAGATGATTCATAAGGACTTTGAGAGCTATGCTCACTTCTGCTGCGCTGTCTAGCATTGTCTGAGCCCATTCTCCGTTTTTCAGTTGTGTCCTCAGTATTCTCGGCATTGTTAACTACCTTGATACTGGCTACCTTCTTTTTTGGAAATTGTTATTTCTTTTTTAGCTGAGCAGGTTCCTTGTCTTTGGACTTGGCGTGCTCTTCTCTTTGTTCTGATCGTCCTCTTCTTTCCGATTTCTGCGAGGAAGTCTGAAAAGATTGAGAGGGACGTGTATCAATGTCTTGATATCTATCAGGCTTTTTTATATTATCCCTATTTCTAAGGTTATATCTTTTCCCAGAGGGGTCACTCTGGGGTGACCTTTGTCTCTGGTTTGGAGATTCCATCCCAGTTCTTTTTTGGTGAATTATTATTAAAAAATATTTTTTCAGGACTTTCAGTCAATTGCGGTTTTACTGGTATTCCACCTAGACTGTCTCTACCTAGTTCCTCATAGGATTTTTCTATGATTCTGGCAATTTCAGCTGGTTGGTCTGCTATATCTGTCTCTTTTAACCTCTGGCGGATCGCCACATTTGCTGCTTCTCCCTTTATGTTGGCTAATAGTATAGCCGAGACCTGCTTGAAGTCTTTCAGTAATTTCATACCAAGAGTTAAAGCGGGTTCTGGACCGTATTCGTCTTGAATTTGTTTTAGCACATCTGGTATTACCGAAATGGATGGAACACCGTGCGTTTTTGTGTAGATAGAAGCAAAGACTGTACCCCAAGTGTCACAGTCCTCTATGTGTGGTGCGATTCCCATTGGGAGACATATAGTCAGAATCCTGTGTTTTTCCAACGGGGTGGTGTCAGGAAACACTGCCTCTATTTGGGTGATTTTTTGTGCCAACCAGAATGGTATTTGTTCCCGTTTAGTCGGTACTTTACCTAGGCAGGATTGGATGTTCTGTGGGTAATTTTATTTGTGTTCCCCTGGTGAGGGGTCAGCTGTGGAAGTTTAATCGCTGGCTGAATTGTTGAAGTCCGCATCACATACTGTACTAATTGTCTATGAATTTTTATTAATTGTTTTAGCTGTGTTAACAGCTCTGCTGTAGACATCCCTTCGATGTCTGGATGTGGTGTGTATCCGGCTAGTACCGGCCACGTTGCTCCTGGTCTACCTAAAGGACCGAGCCTGGTGATGTGATTATTATGTTTTAGGGCGCCATCAAATAAGAGCAAATGCTCTTGAAATTTGAGTGGTACTTCCACCTCCTCGAAAGGAGTGTACGTTTCAGGAGGTTCCTCTATTTTGTAATAGTGGAAGTACTTTGTTACAGCATTTGCTGCTGGAAAATGTATCCATGAATAGTATACCTCTGTCTGCCGATATTCGTGTGCCTCAATTACGAATATGACTGTGCCACCTCTAGGTGTCAGTCCATTTTCTATAAGTTTTAGAGTTATAGATCTCCTTTTGATGACCGGGATGAGTATTATATCCCCGTCCGCGTCTTGCAGTGCAGTATCAGCTGCTGCTATTTCAGCTGCTAATCTAACTGCCTCTCTGTCTCCTTCACTGTCTGACATTGTATTGTCCAGAAGGTTATTTTGTTTGTTTGCAGATCAGGTTTCTTATGGAAACAAAGATTAGATGCACAATATTTTGGAACAGTGTATCCTTCAACGTTGACTATACCAAAAACCATACATAGGAGTTCCCTCCTGCGAGGTCTGGCGGATATAACCTTTCACCCACTCCAGACGTCTTTGGAGTATTGTGGGAAAAGGGGTCTGAGTGAGAAAGCACGACTGAGTTACTCTAAATGTCTTACGTTAGTTTTATCGCCCTTTCCAAACGCGTTGGGCGCCATGTAGTGTAGCTCCTATCATCCCAGTAGGCTCTGCGCATTGGAATAATACCTACAGCAGTAAAGGCCTAGACCAGACGTTAACTAGGTCTACTACTGTCGATACTAGACTTAAAGTTTTGGGTTTGCCAGCTTAGCTCAGAGTTCACTAGAAACTTTCTCGAATGTTCAAGGAGGACTTAACTTCCCTGATTAGACAAGAAGGGATTTAGTTTCTGACAACCATAGAACATGACAACTTTGCTCTCCCCTAATCAAGAGTAAATCTCGAGAGTCGTGTGAACAAAAGGCAATTTATTTTACTCAGTCAGTACGTGCATTCTTAGTCTCATCAGAATGTACAGAAAAGGAAGAGACAGGCGTGTTCAATAAAAAGGTGTTATTTATTGATCAGTCTCTTTTCTCATACAAGAGAAATGGATCGATATTATTGCAATACTTATAGTTAAGTAAAGTGCATACATTAAAAGCAACAGTATAAAATAATACTGTAAAAACATTGATATGGTTTCTAAGCCATATGATGTTTAAAATGATTAAAATAGATTACATACATATATACATTTGACTAAACGTACTCAACTGGTGTTTCTAAATACGCCTACCCCGTGTACCTGACCTAAGCCTAATACGTGGGCGGGAATAGAAAGTTACAGTTTAAGTTAAGTTTGTTTTTGCCAAGTGAATAGCTAAAGAATTCTCTGTGAGGGGTTATTCAGTTCTGTACCTGGAAGTTAGGATGAATGAGGAATGGTATCTCTTTCTCTGCTCTCGATATTCCAGGCTGCCTGCGAGGGCTACCCGGAAGCGCCGGTGCTGGGTCTCTCGGCAGGAGAAAGCAGCTTCTCTCAGCGCGTCAGGAAGGCGGGGCTGCGCCAGCGGGGTCTGCTCTGCTCTGGGCTTCGGCAAGTATGGCTGCTCCGTCTCGTCACCACGCGTGTGTTTTGCATAGGGCAAGATCGGTAATATTTATACCTTTAAGGTGCCGAGATTGACGTAAGGATGGACATAGATACGTCAATAAAGATGTCATACGACTTGCTCGTTAGCACATTCTTTTGCTGAAGTTCTCTGTGAAATCAAAACAATGGCCGCAGGGTTTTGCCCAGGTTGTCATAGGTTTGATTTGTTATGAGAACTCCGTATGCCTTATCAGGGGCTGGAGGAATATCGCTTGTCTAATTAGATCTCAAGCGTTATGACCTAATCAGATAACACGTTCCTGTGCCGTAGTGTGACTGCGTCAGATAACGGTATCTGCATCATGGGGGTTTTCCTTGCCTCATGGGCTGACTGCTAGTTAACTTGTTGGTTAGTTTAACTAGAATAGGGTCAGGAATAGGGGGATCGATTCAGAACCTATAGGAATACATGACATGTGGACTCGTCAGGGAGTGTGCTCAGGTGGAGGCTGGATTTGTGGACAATGGCGATTCCTCCTCCTGGGTGGGTGGGGCGGTCCTTCCTGGAGATCTTGTATCCTTGGGGGATGGCGATGGAGATGTCCGGTCCCGAGGTGGTGTTGGTCCAGGTTTCGGTGAAGAATGCTACGTCCGGGGTGGTGCTGTCAAGTAGATCCCAGATTTCTCTGGCGTGTTTGTGGAGGGATTGGACGTTGAGGAGGATGCATTGCAGGGTCTTTGGTTTGGTTGTGTTCTTGTGGGCGGGTTGTGCTGGATCCGTGTTCTTGGCGGTGCTGCAGGTGTGTCGGCAGCGGTGACAGCTGAAGGGTCCATGGGTATCGGCTGGTGATGCTAGCTTGCAGTTGTTGTTGCAGCCTGGGTTGAGTGCGTGGAGTGCTGCTGGGTCGTAGTGTTGGGCGGAGGTCCAGGGTTCCTGGTGCTGGTCGCGGACGGGTCGCAGACGGGCGCAGACGTGCTTGCCTTTGACGTGCCTTCGGTGCACCAGCGGCGTGGCCGCAGCCCACGGCCGCTGCGCGGCCGCGCAGTGGCCGCCATTAAGTAGGGGTCGGGGAGGGCTGGACAGCTGGGAGGCGGGAGCGGGGAGGGGAGCTGGATTGGGCCGGTCGCGCTGGGGGGGGAAGGGCCGCGGGGGCAGCAGCGGCGGGGAAAGGTAAAGGGAGGAAAGAAGGGATAAAGAAAAAGGGAAATAAGCAGAAATAAGGCACAAAAGAGCAGAGATGCAGAAAAGAGCAGAAAGGTGAAAGATAGAAAGGGTAGAAAAACGAGTGAAGGAGCAGAGGGAGAGAAAGGGAAAATGGGCAGAAATAAGGCACAAAAGAGCAGAGGTGCAGAAAGGTGAAAGATAGAAAGGGTAGAAAAACGAGAGAAAACGAGTGAAGGAGCAAGGGAGAGAAAGGGAAAATGGGCAGAAATAAGGCACAAAAGAGCAGAGATGCAGAAAGGTGCAGAAAGGTGAAAGATAGAAAGAGTAGAAAACCGAGTGAAGGAGCAGAGTGAGAGAAAGGAGACAGAGGTACACTGGACCACCAAGGACGAGGCGCAGGGAAACCTGCGGGTGGAGGAGGGCCTCGATCACCAACACTCAAGAGTGCAGGGGCAGGGGCACCTCACTTAATGGTGGAGCTGCGAGGGTGGGAGAGAAATTTCACTGACAATGAGTTTATGAGAATTTATATGTGAGGAGTTCAAGACTGCAGAGTCTTCACACATGTAAATATATATTTTAGTAGTAAATGTGGGAGGGACACAGGCAAGTGGGTGGGAAAATGAGCAGAATTACTAGTATAGGGGATATGGTTAGAGAGGAGAAAGATGGGTTTAGAGAGGGTCAGGAAGGGGTTTGGGAATGGATGTACCCCCCAACCCCACAAGAGTAGGTCAATAGCATTACTCTGGGGGTGGAGACATGTAACGTAAACTTTTGCAGTGAGTTTACACGCAGAGGTTGTGAATACCAAAAGAAGTAAACTTACCACTAAGTGTAAACTTACTCAAATGTGCAACTTACCTTTGTGAATCAGGCACATTCCGTTTTCCTATTCTTATTGCATCTGGATACTATGGAACTTCAAGCTACATGAAATGACACGAGAAGATGCCATCCTTTACCACAGGCAAAGTTATTAATCTGTGTGCACTTTCACAAAGAGAAATATTTTCCACTAGCACCGGTGATGCAGGCTAAATGTATCATTCACAAAATTGATGCCTACTGTTTTTTAGGATCTCTTAGATGAGACCTCCATATTTTGGCAATTGTGAAGTGTGAGAGATATAGTATTATACATCTAAACCAATATTGTTCTTTTTCATGTTTTTTCCCTAAAGTATATTTTATTAAATATTACAAGATAATATCCTAACCAAAACCCTCATTTCACTGATGGCCGGCAGTAGCTGTGAAATGCAATTTATATGCTGGGTAGGTGGTATGTATGTATTTATGTATGTGATAAAGACACATTTGACTTGTGTTTGGAGGAGTAGCTGGTGCAAGTGGACTGTTCCTGTAACATGAAGCTATATTCTTAAAGAGGTGTGTCTTCAACTCTTTCCTTCTTAGAAAGTTCTCTGCTGGATTGATCAGCAGGGCTGCCTCAATGTATATATGAAAGCAAATTGCGGTGGTTGTGATTCTCACAAGACACAGCAACATACCACTGTCACCCATCACAATATACACCATTCACAGTGTACCTTTTCCTCTGAATGATAGCTGTCTTTAATCCAGCAGGGTACATACTGGATTTCTCAGAATGTGAGTAAATAAATCTTAGCAGCCACAAATCAAATACATATAATTCTTTTTTGAATAGAGGGTCACATACAAAACATTTTGACAGGTCCACCAAATTTAAATGAACTCAGAGTGTCATCTGTGCTTAAAAAATAGCAGGCCCTGATTAACCCTGGGCATAGGGGGCGTAGCAGGGCTACGCGGAGGTACACGGAGTTGCGAACAAATACCGCTCCGCCACCCACCTCCACCCCCCTATATTAACAAGTAATTCTACATTACTTAAAGTAAATTTAAACCACTTACCTGCACTGCTGCGTCCCCGGGCTGCCCGCGCCCTCGCCGTCTGGATAAACCTTGAGAAAACTGCACATGGGCGTGACCGCGCATGTGCAGTTTTTTCAAGGTTTATCCAGACGGTGAAGAAGAAGAAGAAGAGGGCAGCCCGGGGACGCCACAGTGCAGGTAAGTGGTTTTACTTTACTTTAAGTAATGTAGAATTACTTGTTAATATAGGGGGGTGGAGGCGGGGGCTGGCCAACTGCGCTCCGCTGCGGAGTGTGTGGAGGTTTGCCTTCTCCGTCATCTCCACGGAACGTGGAGGAGGCAAATCCCCAACACACTCCGCGTGCGGAGCGTTGGTCTCCGCCCGAACTTAACCCTGATTCACAAATGTAGGAATTTAATGCATGATTTCAACAAAGGGTGCAGACACTGTTTACACCCACATTTATAGTTACCACAACAATTAGGTTGCTATAGGAAACAAAATCCCCTGCTGGTAATCCTGATATTAGTAAGCAGACAAGGAAGGGTTAAGGAATTAATGAATTAAGAACTCAGTTGACAACAATGGGCTAGCTTCCCTTCCCCTAAAAGAACTATCATATGCATTTGAAACAGTGCACCGCCAACTATTACCCCATAGTCTTGTGGACTTTGGGATTCAGGGCACAAATCTCAATCGGATAAAATCTTTGCTCTATCAGTGTGGGTTGGAATATCGAACGCAGAATCTCAAAGGATTTGAGTATTGTGACTGGAATATTGTGGAACAAAATAACAAAGGTAAGTTTGTGTGGATTTTCTAGACCTAATTCCAAATATATGTACCCTACATCAAGGCTTGTAGATGTGGAATTAAGAATAGTAAATCTAAACATCCCTTCGTGGGTTCACTGACTCAATATTGAAGTAAAAAATATTGAGTAAAAAATATAGACAACAAAAATATTGACTCCTATACTTAAACAGGTAAGTACAAAAATATTGACTAAAAATATAGATGTATAAAATATTGACTTTTAAATAAATATAAAATAAAATAATATATATTAAAAATAGTAAATATTAAATGTAATTTAAATAAAATAAATAAATACATGTAATGAACATTTTAATAAAATATAACAAATAAATGTAATGAAAAAAGATAAACACCCAAACATAATTACTTATATATTTATTTACTTTAAAACAATTAATAAACTATTCTTTTTAATTTAGGTTAAAAGTTTAAAATTATATAAAGTATAAAAATATATATTAATAATTTAAAATATAAAAAGACAAAAATCTATAATAAATTAAAACATTAAACTATTAAAAAATATATAAACTTAAATTTCAGTTAGTGCAACAGTAGGATAAGTGTTGGATAGTGGTGGGCTAAAAATTACTATTCCAACTCCAGTGAGTGCAACAGTAGCGAAACAATTGACTAGCGGAGAGGTACAATTTACTATTCCCACTCCCTCCAGTGAGTGCAACAGTAGGGAAAGTGTTGGATAACGGAGGAGTAAAATTTAATATTTCCACTCAGGTGAGTGCAACAGTAGGGAAAGTGTTGGATAGCGGAGGGGTAAAAATTACTATTCCCACTCCAGTGAGTGCAACAATAGAGAAAGTGTTGGATAGCGGAGGGGTAAAATGTACTATTCCCACTCCAGTGAGTGCAAAAGTAGGGAAAGTGTTGGATAGCGGAGAGTCAAAAATTACTATTCATACTCAAACAGTAAAAAAAATATATATATTAACATTTAAAAGGAATATGAAAATAAATAAATAAATAATATGGTTTTTTTAATCAAATACATAGAAAGAAAACATATTACATATAACAAAAATCTACAAATATTATATAATAAATAATTTTAAATAAATTAAAAAAAATTAAATACTTTTCAACTGGAAAATATTTACAAACATAAACATTAATTAATACATCAATTTCATTTCCTACCCTATAACACCATACCAATAACAAAACACTTAAACAGGTTACATTAATGTACTTCCATATTTAACATAATTAATCATCAATTAAAAATATTATTAATAAAAAACAAATAAACATTAATTAACTACACACACTTTAAAACTATAATACCCACAACACACACATAAATTAAACTATAAAATAATAAAACACAATTATAATGTATTTTTAAATTAAAAACTATTACTATTAACAATTAATTATGAAGTAATTAAAATGCATTTAATATCCACCCTTTGCCCCTTTAAAAGTAAAAACAACACACTCAAAAATAAATAATTTCCCCCCAAAAATATCAAATGATTAACATTAATTAACAGCTATATATTAATTAATTAAACACAAATTACTTCCCACCCTTTACCTCTAGAAACACCAAAACACACACTTAAAATTAATTAAAGAATTACCATAATACATTTTTAATTAATTTAATTATTATCAATTAACAAATAATTATTAATAAAAAATAAATAAACTACTTAACACCCTTCACCCCTATAAACCCCAAAACACAAACCTAAAATGAATTACACAATTACCGTAATTAATTACCAATTAATGAATTAAAAATAATTAACAGCCAATTATTAATTCATGAATTAAAAAAAAATTACTTCTCACCCTTTACACCTATAAACACCACAACAAACACTTATAATTTATTACACAATTACCATAATTAATTACCAATTAATTAATTATTATTAATTAACAACCAATTATTTATTAATTAATAATACATTAATTTACACATGTAACACTATAACAACTCAATTAAACACACTTTAATAAATAAAAAAGAATCAATTAATTTAGTATAAATAAGTTACTTCCCACTCTATTCCCCTGTAAACCCATAACCCACTATGGTACTAAAAACGCAAAATCCAAATACTTTTTTTTATAAGTACGAAACATTTAACACATATATTAAAAATACAAACAATGTAGATTTTCCTAGTACTTATGATGGAAAGTCTTAATTTTATTAAAGACATGGAGGCGAGTATTATGCCTTCTTTTCTTGCTTTATTTCAAATAGCAGCAAGATAAGTGAAGAACAACAATATCCAGAAGGCACAGCAGAAGAACTACTGGCCAATGGGATTGAACAAAACAAACAGTGTACCAATCACAGCAAGGATAGTATATATGAACAGATCTGACCACGAGTAGCCCTCTTTTCTTGTGCGAGAAAGTCAGTGAGAATGCATAAACAGAGGAACAATCGCAAACAAAATGCAAAGAGTCAAAATCCAAGCAAATAAATCCTGAAGGAAACCCAGAATTGCAGGATACTGATGGAAGAAAGTCCAGCGGAAGAGAGATGTTGATCCAGTTGAAGGAAGACAGTCCACAGCAGCAGACGCATCTTAGGAGGAGGCTGGTTGTAAAGCCGGAGTTCCTAAGGGTGGGAAAAAAACAGAGATAATTAGTAATACAGAGGTGGGATAATACTCGCCTCCGTGTCTTTAATAAAATTAAGACTTTCCGTCATAAGTACTAGGAAAATCTACATTTTATGGCAAGAACGGAGGCTCCTATTATGCTTGTTCAAAGCATATTAACAACCAAAGAAGAAGCAGTAACAACAGATTTGCAATAAAATGTTTTGAAAACAGAATCATTAGACCAATCTGCTGATTTCAGGATATCCTCCAAACGAGAGCCTGCCCAAAAGGCTTTAGAGGCCATAGCACCCCTAGCGGAGTGAGCACTAAAGGCGGAAATGTCAATGCCCGCGAGGGACATAATCCAACGCACCCAACGGGCGAGCGTGGCAGCGGAAACAGGATGATGGGGTTTGCGAAAAGAAATGAGCAATTGCGAATGAGAGGAGGTCCTGAGATCAGCAGTTTTCTGTTCATAACTTTTCAGGCATTGACCAACACAGAGCTGGGAAGGGAAATAGGGATAAAACACAGATTGCAAATTGGTTTTGGTACGCCTGTGAACCTGAAACAAAACACCAGAAGGCGAAAATTGTCTGGAAGAAAATCCAAAGCTTTGACATCAGAAACACGTTTGATTGATACTAAGCACAATAACATGGTAAGGTTGGCTGAAAGCATTTTGAGAGAGAGAGCATCATTGTCAGGCCATGAGAAAAACAATTTGAAGACCAAATTAACATCCCATAAAACGGAATACTTAGCCAACGGAGGTTTTGAGAATCGGACTCCTCGGAGAAGACGACACACCAAAGGATGAGCACCTACCGGCTTATTGTCAATGGGACAGTGGTTCAGAGAGATAGCGGATCTGTAAAGGTTGACAGTGCGGTAAGATTTACCCGCGCTAGCTTCTGAAGCGAGAAAGTTAACAACAAAACTCTGAGGGGCTGAAAAGGGATCAACAGACCGTTCCAGACACCAGCTTGACCATAAAGTCCAAGCTGACTTGTAGGCTCTGGAAGTGCCCTGGGCCCAAGCCTGACTGATAAAGAGTGAAGCTTCCTGTGAAACGATGATGTCAGAAGAGGAAGACCGGAAATTTTCCATGCTGAAAGAACCAGGGATTGGTCCAGGATCATGGCGTGGGGAAGACCCTGAGGGTCTAAAAGAAGATCTTCGCTGAAAGGAAGAAGAACCGGAAAGTCCACTGCCAGCTCCAGGAGCGAAGGAAACCAGATTTGAACTTGCCAAAAAGGAGCTAGAAGAACCAAGGAAGTGGACTGACGTCGGACTTGGGCAAGCACCCTGTTGATCATCAGGAAAGGAGGGAAAGCATAATTGAGGTGTAGGGACCAGTCCTGGAGGAAGGCATCCGTCGCCAGAGCGAAAGGATCCGGTCGCCAACTGAAGAAAGCGGGAAGTTGGGAATTGAGACGGGAAGCAAAGAGATCGAAAGAAAAAGGGCCCCATTTCCGGGAGAGAGAAAGAAAGGCGGAGGGAAGAAGCTTCCAATCGCTTGAATCTCGAAGATAACGAGAGTGCCAATCTGCAATGGCGTTGAGATTGCCTGGCAGGTACTCCGCCCGAAGGGACAGTTTGTGCTGGAGACAGAATTCCCAAAGGCTCTTTGCCAGTTCTGCGAGTGGTTTGGATTTTGTGCCACCGAGATGGTTTATGTAGCGGACCGCAGAAACATTGTCCATCCGAAGAAGAATGGAACAGCTTGCCTTGTTTTTTGCCAGGCTGCGCATTGCAAAGGAGCCTGCCAGCATCTCTAAACAATTGATGTGCAATGACGACTCCTCTGGAGACCATGTACCTCCAGTCGAGATTGAACCACATCGGGCGCCCCAACCCGACAGACTGGCATCTGATTCTAAGACAAGATCTGGGGCCATAGCGAAGATCGTTCTGCCGTTCCAAGCATCTAAATGGGCGATCCACCATTGAAGTTCGAGGCGAGACTCTAGGTCTAGCTGAACGAGATCAGAATACGCCAGCCCTTTGTGGAGATGTCTTATCTTCAAGCGTTGCAGGGCGCGATAATGAAGAGGGCCGGGGAAGATGGCTTGAATAGATGCCGATAGAAGGCCCACTATTCTTGCAAGAGAACGAAGGGACACTTCGGAGAGCTGGAGAACGTGACGTATCTCTGTACGAATGGCTGTAACCTTGGATTGCGGAAGATAAAGAGAAGCGTGGGAAGAGTCTACACAGAAGCCCAGAAACTCTATACTTTGAGATGGAACCAACATGGATTTTTCTGAATTGATCAGGAAGCCCAGGTCGAGGAGAAGAGACTGAGTAACGGTGAGGTTGGCAAGAAGAGACTGTTTGTCGGTGTGCTTGAGCAAGATATCGTCCAGATAAATGATTAGACGAATACCTAGGGACCGAAGATAAGACACAACAGGTTTCATCACCTTGGTGAAGCACCAAGGAGCGGAAGAAAGACCGAAAGGAAGAGAACAAAAGCGGTAGGTGACACCGAGCCACTGGAATTGAAGATATTTTGTGTGGGATTTGTGAATGGGAATCGAAAGATATGCATCTTGTAGGTCTAGTCGGACCATCCAATCGGATGGACGTAAGGTGTCCCTGAGATGGATGATGGTCTCCATCTTGAAGTGACGGTAAACCACGAACTGGTTGAACCACTTGAGATTGATGACGGGACGAACCTTTTTGTTCTTTTTGCGGACAAAAAGAGAGAGCTTAGGAAACCTGAGGGATCGAAGGGAGCTATTTGGATAGATTGTTTGAGAAGAAGATTCTGTATTTCTTGTGAAACGAGCAGAGCTACGTCTGCGGAAAAAACCAGAGGGTGAGGAAAAGTAGCCTGGAAAGGAGGAGCATAGAATTCTATGAGATAACCTTGGACAGAATTGAGGACCCAAGGGTCGGCTGTGAGAGTGCGCCACTTCGGAAGAAAAAGAGACAAACGACCTCTGATTGGAGGTGAGGGGCTTACCTTGAGTATTGGCGTTGCTGTTGTTGTGACGGAAGCATTTTTGTCCACGGCCACGGAAGCCGCGACCTCGCTGGGGATAGAACTGCGGCTTGTATTCCTGATAGCCGGAATTGGCTGCACCTCTGGAACCTTGGTTTTGATAACCTCGGCCGGAAGAGCGGTTCCTGCTTCTGCCGGCCCTGCCAAAAACCCGAGGGGCGAAGACTTTTTTAATGGAGAATTGGGCTTTGTCCAAAGAGGCGAAGGTAGAGACATAGCGGCTAAGATCCTTGACGAGGGAATCGCCAAATAGAAGTCCGTCAGCCTTCACACCAGGATCCTGGGAAGCCAAGTTCGCCAATTTTGGATCTAACTTGATCAGCAGGCCCTTGCAACGCTCATGAATAATGGCAGCGTTGGCATTGCCCAAAAGGCAAAAGGATCTTTGAAGCCATAGAGAAATATCCTCAGGATTGAGGTCAGAACCCTCTAGGCGGGCCGTCTCCGCCATGTCCAGCACCTGGGCCAAGGGACCGACAACATCCAATAATTTGTCCTGACAAGTGGACCAAGCTCTGTCAACGCCCTTGCGAGGGTCCTTGCCAAATTTCAAAAAGAAAGTAAGGAGAGGTTGATCAATGGAAGGAGTGACCGTAATGTGAGAAGGTAAGGAAGGCTTAGGGCATTCAGACTTGAGTTTTACTCTGACAGATTTGTCTAGGGGAAGACGGAGTTTAGAGGAGATATATTCACCCACATGGGGAATGGGGAACCATTCTGTAGAATTAGGGTGTCGAATAGAAGAGGGATCAAACATAGGATTGCCTTCCGAGTCAAGCACAGGTTGGGACGCAAAAGCGTCAAGTCTAGCTTTCTTGGGAGAAGGAGGGTCAATAAGAAAGAGGTCTGCCAAATCGTCAGTGTCACCCATAGCATCATCATCATCATCCGTGTCAGGGATGGAATCAATGACCAGCTTCTTAGGAACCTTCAAGTTTTTAACCTTGGATTTACTTTTTCCCACAGTAGTTTTAAACCCCTCCGTGGTTGGAGGCCTGGGAGGGACCACGCCCTCAGTCAAATGAGAGGACAACTCGCGACTCATAAGTGACACTTTTTTAGTCATAGGAGTGGAAGGAACCAGTTTACGCTTTCTGCTTTCCCCCGCAGAATGGGCCAAAGCTTTGGTCATAAGACTTAAAAGGGAATTCTCCATGTGTTTGGAAACACGATTCATAGAAGCTTCCACAGCTGTTTCCACAGAATTATTAATGAAATTTCTGAGGTCATTTTTGAAAGTTTCACTTTCCTCATTATCGAGCTCGGGGGAGCTTGAAACCTCCATAAGGCAAAACGAAATGGCAGTGTGGAAAGGGTTACAAAAATGAGAAGGGAAAACACTCCCTTTATGGGCGGGGACCGAGTGTGGAGAAGCGTCGACAGCAACGAGGAACAGGAGCCACACAGAACAGCCTAGAAAGCGACACGGTAAGGCAGAAAGCAGGCTACAGAGGCGCGCAGCGGTAGATACCAACCGCAAAGCGCGAGGGGGGGGGAAACGGGTCCGAAAAACGGAACCGGCACAGTGAGGAAACGAGCGCGAGCCGCGCTCGAGGCACCAAATAGAGCAGCGCTCGAAGGGCACAATACAGGTCAAAATGAAACCATAAGCAATATAATAAATACAATAAATGCAATAAACAAGAGAGTAAGGAGAAAATATGACTTATCTGACTGCGTAGCAGCAAGAAAAGAGGGCTACTCGTGGTCAAATCTGTTCATATATACTATCCTTGCTGTGATTGGTACACTGTTTGTTTTGTTCAATCCCATTGGCCAGTAGTTCTTCTGCTGTGCCTTCTGGGTATTGTTGTTCTTCACTTATCTTGCTGCTATTTGAAATAAAGCAAGAAAAGAAGGCATAATAGGAGCCTCCGTTCTTGCCATAAAATTCATATACAAAAAACAGACCTCACATACATTTAAAATATATACTAAAATACATAACATTAATTAAAATACAATATTTTTTACAGCTATATTTTTGCAAATGATATTAAACACTTCGATATCTTTAAAATGTACTCACCTTAAGTCAGTGGTCTTCAAACTGGGGGGCCGGCCCCCCTAGGGGGGCCCCAACTGATCCCAGGGGGGGTGCCAGGCTCTGCCCAAAAGAAGCATTTAGCTGATAACAGTGCTTTGTTTTAAGCTGACAAAGAGCGTCACAAAGCCGCTCTGTAATGGCCCATCGCACACATGTTTTGTCCTTTATATTTCTAGCTGGGAGAAGGTGGGAGAGGGTGTCAAAAGGGAAGGGACTTCTTCAAACTCCTCACCCCCACTTCTAACAGTCACAAGGCACATACTGTACATGTATGATACGGTACAAGTAAGGCCTGCTTGGCCAGAATAGTATGTTTGGCAATCATGGATTTGATTGCATTTTTAAAACGCTAACTGCAATGTTTAAATATGTATAGACATATTTAAACATTGCCAATTTAATAAAATGTTTTTGAAAAATTATGAGGGGGTCCCCGATAATTTTTTTCACCCACTGGGGGGGGAATGGCATTAAAAAGTTTGAAGACCACTGCCTTAAGTTGATATTCTTGCCCACAATATTCTTGCTGTTGATATTTCTGAACCATGATATTTATGACTCAATATTCTGTCTGCATACCCTTCTGTCCCCCTCACTTTTTGATATTTTGTCTCTTGATATTCTGGTCACGATATTGTGAACCTTCGGTAATCTACCTTCTATATTCCCTACAACAATAAACCAAAGAATCTTATTTACCTTGCCCCTCTTCCTCATTTGCTGATTTAGTTCAACCTCACCTGCTAGAACTATGCTGCCAACACTCAAGTCATGTTAAAACTATAACACCTTCACAGAAGAAACTGCAAGATTCAGCCAATGCTTTATGACTTTGTGACTTTGGCCATGGATGATAGAGAATTACCTTAAACTCAACTCCTCAAAAAGAGAAATACTCACATATGGATCAAGGTAAAATTACAACCAGATATCCACGTGGACCCATGAAATGGATCATCCATCTACCACTTTGCCTAAAGTGAAAACCTCAGAGTGATTACAGAATCCAACCTGTATCTCCAAGACCAAGTGAAGAAAGTGATGGGAGACTAAGGGGCATATTTACAAGAAAAGTGACCAAGCGTGGCATTAGCTTTCTTGGCTTAACACAGTGCTCCGTCATTTTTGAAATGCAGGGCTGCACCATATTTACAACAATACAGTTCAGCCCTGCGTTTTCCCCTGAGCTGGCGCTTATTACAGCTGCTGAGCAACAACGTTGGCGCCCTTGCACCATGCTGCAAGGGTGCCTGCGTTGTGGGAATGATTGTCTATGTGCAGGAGGATGTCCCTTGCTGCACATGGAGATTCTTAAATGGCGATTTGTAACTTCTATGTGTGCTGCTTTGTGCAGCACACATAGAAGTTACAACTCGTCATTTTTAAAATGATTGGGTATGTGCAGGAAGGGACACCTTCCTGCACATAAACAATTGTGTATGGCGTTTTTCTGTTTTTATGTGTGCTGCACAATGCAGCACACATAGAAACAGCAAAAACACAGAGAAATAAAGCATTTGTCCTCGTTGTGCCATGTTAAGACCAGGTTTTTTTTTAAACTTAATTTTGGTGCTGCCCCATATTTACGCCACCGTTGTAAATATGGGGCAGCATCAAAGTCAAAGGGAGGTGCATCAGAAGGCTCACTGCAATACCCATTGCCCATCCCTTTCAAGCTAAGTATAGCGTGAAAGGATGCCTTATTTACACAAGGCAGTGGTAAGCCATGTTAAGTGGCTTAATGCTGCCTTAGAAATACGGAGAACCCCGTATCGCCACAGGAACATCGAAAAAATGACGTTGCTGCGGCGATAGGGGCTTGTAAATATGCCCCTAATTCTGTCTCTCGAATAGTTACGATGCTTTTTCTTTTAACTAGTGCTCTCACATAGAAAAAAATTGGTTATAGTAACACCAAAATCGGATTACACAAATAGACTGTACATTGACCTCCCCAGAAATCTACTGCTAAACAACAAAGGGTTCAAAACTGTGTAGCAAGAAACGTCCTTATTGTGAACAGGTGAGACCATATTCCCCTATTAAAAGCAAATTGTGGAATAAACTCAGTAAGAAAATCAGTTTAATAATCACATTTATAGCCACCTGGTATTCAGAAGAACCATAACGATGTGGCTGTTTCTTTGACTAGAACAGCGGACATCTAATTCATACCTTTTACAGGTATGTGTATGCTACTCTTATCTATCCTCACAATGTCTTGCTACACATATAAATTGTTTCACATGCGCTGCACTAAGGGGTCCATTACGATGTCAGGCGGATCGCCACCGCCATGGTGGCGGTGGCGATCCGCCCCACATTAATGCCCGCCCGCCACCCATTTCCCCCCTGCCATATTACTACGGCGGGGGGACCGCAGTGGACATAAACACCATCCGCGCTTTTCCGCCCTGGTCGCCTTGTACCTATGGTACCCCCCGGCATTTCAAAATGCAACATGGCAGGCACCGCGCGGTGCCATAGTAGAACTCATCGCACCCCAGGCGCTCGCATCCACTGACTACATCCTACTCGAAGACCTCAACTTCCACATGGACAACATGCATTTTTACCATTGCGGCGGGCGGCGCTTTCTGCACCGCCCGCCGCAATGGTAAAAATACAGGATTCGCCGGCCAGTGTGGCGGGCGCATCCTAATTGTCAAGGCGGGACCGCCGCTCCTATGGCGGGTGGTCCCGTTTTGCACTGGGATGGCGGGCGGACTAAGTCCGCCTGCCATCCTAATGGACCCCTAAGTTTGGAACACGCTCTGTGAGCATCACGCATGACATGAAAACTCCACGCAAATATGGGACGCCGCTGCTAACCCCCTTCCCACAACCACACACCAGTGAATTCTACTGATCGCAGTTCATTTTGAGACCTCACCATGAAGTAAGGTTTGTAGCAATGTTGCAATACAGTGCAATGCAATGTGTGTTTGCAAAGAAAATCAGGCACAGGTCCCCAACCGCAGCTAAACACATTTTGCACAGTGAATGGGAAGAATAATATTTACATCCCATTTATGCAAGCATATCGATAGAGATCAACAATTGAATTGCTTTAAGGGCTAATCAATAGCAATGCGACTGATAGCTGAGCTGGGTCTTAGACAGTAATGGAAGCTCTCACTACAACAAGATCACAGCAGGAGAAACGTTGTCTCATTTAATCATATTCACTAACACAATAGACTGAAGTGCAATCCACGATGTAGACGTTTGCTGATTTCATTAGCTGCAACAGATACAGACAAGGAAGCGCTTATCACAATATAGTCCTACTGCAATAGGCAAGTAGTGTAAACCTGATAACATATCAGCATGTGGCAATGCTCATCATTACTGATATAAACTACGATGTGCTATTAAACTTTGCTGCCGACAACTGCTTCACAGGTTCTTTGAATTAATGGTTGGGAAAACGATTAACAATACCTCATTGGTTGTTCTTAACTTGCTCTCGTCTCGGTAAATTGCAGTTTTTCTCTTTGCTCTCAATCCACACTTTAGCGAACTGTGTCTGGTTTTTTTTTCTATTTGGATGCCCAGAAAAAATAGATAGACCCTCACTTAACAATAGCATATAATATTAATGAGGACCAAAATGTGCCGTAAATTTGACTTTACAAACAGTTATTTCCCCCAAAAATATTTCTATGTATTGCCACCATGTCAATTGTTGACTAATTGCCGCTATTTGAGGCCGGAAGAAAAGTACATGAACCAATACATTGTAAATGTTGAAAAATTGAAAAAACAATGTTTTACGTGATAATCGACTAGTGACTAGCTATTATTATAGTACTTGCAACATACATGGGTGAAGAGAAAGTTGATAGAAAATTAGAGCTGCGAGAAATTGGTCTCTACTAATGTATGTGTATTTATGACACAAAATTAAGCATGTGTCAGTAGTGCTACTGAATATCTAACCAACCCCAACATCACCCTCAATGGCACCATCATCTGCAGGCCCCCCCGGCCCCTGACCCCACTTCACTGATGCCATAGTAGAACTCATCGCACCCCAGGCGTTCGCATCCACCGACTACATCCTACTCGAAGACCTCAACTTCCACATGGACAACCCCAGTGACCAGAACACCGCCTCCCGTCTGGAGAACTTCAACAACATCAGTCTCAAGCTGCTAGTCTGTGCACTGACCCACACAGCTGGACACACGCTTGACCCTGTCTTCTCAGCCAGCGGGAACATCAGCTACAGCCCCACCACCGAACTCTCCGGGACCGACCACCTGTGTGTGCACCTCACTTTTGCCATGCCCACCGTACACCACCATCATCATTGCTCCCCACCTGTAGCAGCTGGATCAAGACCACCAATGAACGTCATGTCAACTCCCTCAGCTCAACCACTCCGCCAACACCAACGGACGCCAACTCCGCAGCACGCAACCTCTACTGTTTGATCTCCAACTGAGACAACACACTGGCACCCGTCAAGAAAAGACCAGGCAAACAACACTGCAAAAAGGCCAGCTGGTTCACTCTCAACCTCCACGAGTCCAGACGCACCTGCAGACAACTCGAGAAGAGATGGAGGAACAACAAAACCCCAGAAACCCATGCACTCTTCAAATCCACCATCAACGCACACCACTTCTGCCTGAAAACCACAAAGAAAATGGCCCTCCAAGACAGAGTCAACGCCAACGCACACAACAGCAAGGAACTCTTTGTTCCATCAAAAGGTTTGCCAGGCCCAACAGCAAGATCACAGACGTTCCCCCTCTCAAGACCTCTGCAACAAACTCTGCACCTTCTTCCACCACATGATCAGGAAGATCTATGACAGCTTCGACTTCCTAGTCCTGGCCACTACTCCCCCCAACATCGTACACAAATAAGCCCCATCCCAAAAGACCATGCTCTGCTGGACCCCTCTCACAACAGAGGACATGCTCAAGATCAAGAAGAGCATTCACTCAAGAGCCCCAACAGATCCCTGCCCATACCACATCTTCCACAGAGCAGGCGCCACCATCACCCCCCATCTTCGCTGCACCATCAACTGCTCCATCGAAACCGCCACCTTCCCAGACAACTGGAAACACACCAAGATCAACCCCCTGATGAAGAAGCCGTCCTTGGACCCAATAGACTTCAAGAACTTTAGACCAATCTCCCTCCTCCCCTTCCCAGCCAAGGTCATAGAGAAGGCCATCAACGCCCAACTCTCCTAGTTCATCAAAGTGAACCACGTCCTGGACACCTAACAATCTGGCTTCCAAAGCAACCCCAGCACAGAGATCGCACTCCTTGCCGCCACCAATGACATCCACTCCCTCCCCGACCGGGGCGAGACCGCAGCCCTCATCCTACTAGACCTGTCAGCCACCTTCGAAACCGTCTCCCACTGCACCTTAATCACAAGACTCCAAGACACCGCCATACGCGGTCCCACCCACCCCTATGGACCACTCACGCAACCTCGGCATCATACTGGACTCATTGCTCACCATGAACTGCCAAATCAACACAGTTTCCTCAGACTGCTTCCACACAATCCACCTGCTTCGAAAGACACTAGACCAGAACTGGAGGAGAGTCGTTCCCCTACGTCGCCGCCAAGACCTGAAATATCCAGCCCCTCCACCTCAGGCTATCAGCATAGCTGACCCAATTCAGGAAGGACCTCAAGATCCGGCTCTTTGAATGATCCTCCACCCAGTCCAACCAGCAGCCCCCTCACCCAGCACCTTGAGACCCTCACAGGTGAGTAACCACGATTTACAAACCCCTGATTAATTGGTTAAATGAACTTTTTCCTCACATGAGCTGGAAAAAGTTTTAACATTTTGAGGAAGTATGCATCATTTCCTGGGAAACTATGCAGGACTGATTATGACACGAGTTGTGGTAGAAATGTGTATAAAATTGAAACTAAGGGTCTGTGCAGGAAACATTGCAAAACGAAAACTGTATACAGAAAGTGGCCTGACCAGACAGTTATATAAACGTCACCAGTGTAACATGGTATGTTTTGACTAATAGATGCCTAACAGGAGTGCCTTTTTGCTAAAGTTAGAATAGTCATAGTGTGTATTTGATTGCATTGATAAGAGAACATGAAGATGCATTGGATGTTTAGGATTCTAAAATAATATCACCTCAATATCACCTCAAATGAAGTTATTTTACGAATTTAAAATGTTTTTGTACTCAGTGCCGAGTTTAATTTGTGTAGATTTCTTTGCATTTTTCGGAATCTATTTAAAGTTGAACATTTATGCGAGTACGGAGGAAACAGATGAATAAATTACTGATCTCCAGAAAGTGTTTGTAAATCAGTCGACACAGTGATGACACTTAGGGGCCCATTAGGATGTCGGGCGGATTGCCCCCGCCAGGCTGGCGGTAGCCACCGCCGGCCTGGCGGGGGCAATCCGCCCGACATCCACTCCCAAATGCCCCCCCCCATATTAGTATGGCGGGGGGCCGCGGCGGACGGAAAGACCGTCCGCCGCTTTTCCGCCCGGTCGCCTTGCTGCCGGGGCGGAAAAGGATTAATATGGTGGCGGTGTCTAACAGACACCGCCAGCCATATTATGATGGGCCAAATCGGATGCCTTTCCGTGGCGGCGATGCCGCCACGGAAAGGCATGCGGTCTTCACTCTGGGGGCCCGCAGAAGGAGGGGTGGGGGGGAGCACATGGGGGGTACCTGTGGTACCCCCCAGCATTTGCATAAACAAAGCAAATGCTTTGCGGTGCCTGCCGCTTTGTTATTGCAAATGCACGCATACATTTTTAACATTGTGGCGGGCGGTGCAGTGAGCACCGCCCGCCACAATGTTAAAAATGGGCGATGCGCCCGCCACTGTGGCAGGCGCATCCTAATGCACACATCAGGACCCCTGCCCTTAAGGCGGGCGGTCCCGTTTTCCGCAAGGGTGGCGGGTGGGTTAATGACCCCCTTGGAGTCAAAAATACTTAGAGTTTTTATTTTTTTATTAGTTTAATACCATAAAACATTCACGATAAATGAATTGCACAGACAGTTGTGTATCTATACATTGTAGATGGTAACTATGACAGAAAGAAAAATATATAGTTGACAGTTTTCGTAGTAGAATCTTACAGGAGACCGGTAATACACAAGTTATACACAATGGTTACCTGGAATACTGGAATATAAAACATGGAATAGGATTGTGACAGTCAGGACCACACAAGCGTTCTCACCATGTTCTAGGATCTGCATTCGTGCGCGGGCCATGTTCAAATAACATACAGTAGCGTATCTATGTATCATTTGTGGTGTCAATTGGGTGTGCAAAGAGATATGTTTTGAGGGGATTCCATATGTCCCTGGGTCTCGAGGCCAATGGTAGTAGTTCTGCATAGGTAGTCATTTGATCCTGCCAGAATAGCATGTCTTTAACCCAGTCCTTGAATTTAGGAGCCCTACCCCGTCCTCATCTACATGCTATTCTTCACTTAGCCAGTAGCAGCCCTTAGGAAATAAATCGCAGGTATCTCACCTCTATAGTCTCTGTTTAGATCAGAAGAGCGGTTAGTTGCAAAATCTGAATATGGGGTGATGTCATCTGTTGCAATGCTTCAAACATTTGTTTCCAATATTCTGTGATGCTGGGGCAATGCCAAGCGATGTGTAGAAAGCCTGCCTTTTCCGTCCCACATCTGTCACAGCGGTCGTTATCCTGCAATCTGCGCCTATACATCTTAACAGTTGTATGATATATGCGGTGCAAGAACTTATAATGTATAATGCGTAAGCGACAACTTGATGACAACAGCTCTGTCTGTTTACAGCAGTAGAGCCATTGTTTCTCCGTTACTGTCTGCCCCAAGTCTATTTCCCATTTCTCCCCTGCATCACAACATACCGGGGTTTGGTTGGAGTATATGTTATGGTATAGTGTGGACACCACATGTGAAGCTGTCTCATTGAGTAACAGCGTATGTAGTGTAGCCAACGTTTGTGGTTCTTGTGGATAGGATGGTGTGTGTTCTTTAATGCCTTGCCGCAATCTGACATATAAGAAAATGTCCATAGGTGAGGGTGCGGATGTAGCGGATATCTGCTGCCATGTGCGGAACTTCCCATTCAAATATAAGTGTCCCCAGGTGTGTATGCCAAAATTTTGTTTTGGTATGTTTAAAAACACCTTCTTGTAATACTGACATCTTGGGGTGATATTCTAGGGGAAGTGTAGGTGAGTATATCATAGGAAGGTGCAGGAGCATGGCTATACGCTGCCAAGTTCTCACTATGCAAGTGACTGCTGTAGGTTCGGTGTCTCTGGGTTGAGGAGTGCTCAACATGACTCCCTCAAGGGGTAAAAAGACTTAGATTTTGCAAAGTGATATAGAGATAGGCTGAAATAATTTCCAAAGTTTGAGAGACTACCTTTTATATTGCTTGTATTTGTTCTTAAACATCAACATGTTTATGCACATACGGAAGGGTGAAAACCCATGTGAAAATTCCATAATCTACACAGATACAGCATTAAAACCCCATTCACAGCTCACAGTTTACATGCTAACGGCCTGCGGAGGCCCATCCTATAGTCATGTAGTGTCATAATAAGGCCAGACATTGAGAACCCATGCCCTCCTGATGCCAACCTATGCCCTGGTGATGTCATCGGATCTCCATATACCTCCATAAAAAACACAAGAACTTCCTACATATGCCCATATACAGACATTCTGAGCCCTATTACCAAAGGTTGGTTTGGTCATAAACGTGAATTTACGATCTAATTTACATTTTTCCCGCCTGGCTGGAATTAACAAAGGCATTCCCGACAGGAGTAAATCCATTTACTACATTGGAATTTTGGAGACACCCAAAAACTTGTACGTTTGTCTGCATTCCTGAACTCCTTTCTAATCCATTTGCACGCTGGAAATGGTGGAAAATGTACTCCAACCAAGGACAGGAGAAATCCCCTTTCCAGATTGGTAGAGGAACAGATCACCCCTAGATTTGGAGGGGTGAAGGGGAAAGAATTGCTTCACATGAAAATCTTTTGTTTCCACAGAGAGGAAAAGAGTGTGTCTTTTCTTAGGGGTCTGCGTTTTACCTGTGCAGAGGTCTCAGCAGTGGGGATCTCCACACTGGGAAAGTAGGCACCTTCAGAATTTTTTTTTTGCCATTCCCAAAAGTAAGCCTGGAAACCTGCGCCTGGCACATCTTTCCAGGAATACTTTGAGTAATGTTTGTAAATCGAAAAAAAAAAAGTGGAGGCGTAAATCTCTGCCTGTACTATTCCCTTTTTGAGGCTGGGGCCCTACATGTTCGTGTATTGCTAATGTTTATCCACATAAAGCCATTATAAAACCCGGAATCCCCATCATATATTTGTGTAACACCTAGACGTGATTTCTGTACCAATGCACAAGGAAAGCAGGTGTACAGACATGCACTAAGCATGGACAGCAGCTGAAGGGTGAAAGATAGTGCAAGTGACATCCGTTCACTAACATAGAAATGACCTTGTGATTTGTGTCTCATGAAACAATTATAATGTAGACTGTTTTATTTAACATAAAAAAACTACAGTGCACACCCAGGCCCCCTCAATATTCATTGCCAACACAGCTCACTTGACATCTCTTCTGTAGTACTGCGTGTGTAATGCTCAATGGAACACTGCTCGAGGGTTCTATAGAGTACTGAGGGAGTCTGAGGGAACTCTGGAATTTAACGTGTGGCCGTTGTGACTGTACAAGATACTGTGAGGCTGTTTGTTTGCAATTCCGTCGTGAATACACTTCTGGAAACACTAAGGCTGAAAACAATCGTTATTTTGCTGAGCATCACTACTACATTATTATTGGCGACGAGGATGGGATTCTTCCCCAGAGACAGATATGCCGAGCTACACGATGAGGTGGAGGAATGGTACAAACTCTATCTGTCTTCTCAGTCCGTCGTTCTTCTCCTTTTCCTCCATACTGTGCAGCATACATGCCCTAGTAGACAATAGTGGCACAAAGATTACGTGCATACCACAGCCCAGTCATGGACCTGTGTCATGCACATATGTCAGCCACTCGAACCTAATTGGTGAGAAATTTAAAAAGTATAGGTCTTACGCACACACAAACATAGGGAGAGAGAGAGAGAGAACTTCGTCAAAGTTCGAAAGAATACCACAACAGGGTACTATTTGTCAGGTATAAATAAAAGACAAGGGCACATGAAAACAAATCAGCATTAGCAAGACTCATAAAGATTCCGAATTTGAAGGAAAAATCCAACCACGGGGTACAATTAACTAAGTTACCAGACGCACTTTACAAAAAGTTTACAACAGTGCTGGTAAACACCATGTAATTGACCACAACAAAAGTTGAGTGTCTTTCAGCTGTCATATACCATCCAATCCATATACTTTCCCCAAGCTTCAAGGAGTGATTCCTTCGTATACTAACAGCATTCTACCAGGGTCACAATATATACCGATGCCATGAGTTGTGTGCCAAAGGAACCTTCATCATTGCAGGCGAACCATCATGAATATATTGCAAGAGACAATGTTGAGCCAAATGCAGGAGATCACAACTCCATAGAATGAGCCTCGCCCAGGCCTGTTCCAATAATAAAGCTTGCTGGGTGTGTGAGGCCTCTATTTCCGAATAGGAGGATTCCCCTCCTGTGTGCCTTCACTCACGTACGTTTCCAACTGTCATTTGATTCTCTAACTCAGGGGAACTGTGTACCTTTTCTTTGACACCCAATAAAGAAGAGGCCACGTGCAGTTCAAATACATATCTCATTCAGAAGGTATTGTCATGCAATGCTATTTCCAAGCGAACTCACTCTCCCAACCAGAGGAATCTGGATAGAGAATTATAATGAAACACATCATGTTAGTCAGCGAAACATGCAGCTAAGAACATCACACAAACTACTGACAAATGGACCTCCCTTCCATGTCCACTGCCAGCCTGTTGCTCCTCACGACACACTTGAAACAGTCAGCTTATGCTGGACGTGTGCCTTTCGACCTATTAAAGTGCCACAACATACCTAACACTTCCGTGACCAAATTTAAAAAGTACAAAAAAAAGCTGATAGGACAAAGTGAGTAATGTTACCGATAGTACATGGCAGCCACATATATGATTTGATCCAGCCTCTTTAGGCATTCTCAGAAAATCACAACGAAGAGTATCCAATGTGGAGCCACGTCACAGTATAAGAAGATGCCACATGTTGCAACGGACACACAAGGCAGTACCGCAGTAAACACCACCAGTGACGCAATCGCTAGTTTCTGTGACCCATGTTCAACAGCCTCTTAAAAGGAGCAGAAAATAGCTATATAAAAGGAGAGAAAATGCCTGATTTAACACATTTGATGTGGTATACCATGCATACAAGAAATCCTGAAATGCTGGAACATTCCAGAGAAACCCAGAGAGTCCTGCTACATACAGTCCCAAGGGGGGGGGGGCATCTGCGAGTCATTCCATGCACAAGCAACACTCATTCATAAAGTTAAAAAGTTTATCCCACAAGATATGATAGCTGGCCTAGTGGCATCAAGTGGAGATAAATGTTTTGGCAAATGCAACTGCATCACACATTTCTGTGTTAGAAAGGGGAGAACTCTGTTCGCCTGTTTCACAAACAGTGATGACACAGAAGAGCAATGGAAACAAGGCGATGTGTAAGTGTTCATTTCAATAGCAAGTAGAAGATGTAACACAGGATTGTGAGAAGACAGTAAGAGACTCCCACTGCTCACAACTTGTATATAAGGTAGAGCTACCAAATACAAGACATGTAAGCAAGGTCCATCAGTGGAGGGTGCCAGAGTATTCTGCTCTACAAGCTGCTGCCACCTTCTCTGTACTTGGCGGGGCACAGACCTGCTCCAGGGCACAGGCCTGCTCATATTCCTTTATCTAAAAGGGGGAATCTCCTAAGCAGGAGGTTACATGGCGGCAAAAATTTGGTATACAAGTGTGACTAAAGTGAAATAATTGTTCTAAAGGACCTCCAGCATGTACATTCAGGGCTAGTCGGCAGCACTTAAATAGTGCTTGTGCTGAATGACATGAGCTTCTAGGAAGAATGCACTGACTCATTGTTACTTTTACTTGCAGACATATCCTCTAGCAACATGAACAGATCTGTGGCCCCAACTTCAAAACACAATGAAGCTGCTGGAAGACAAGACCGGTTGATGTGAGTAATGGTCTACGTCATGCATGTCAAAGTGCATGCCATGCACATACAATGGGTTCTCCTGTGTTGCCTTTAGAATATGCTGATGCACTGAAACATTGTCCCCTTCATCACTGTTGGAGATTGTATGCATGTCTAAGGCACAACATTGCTCTACGTACATCATGTATCCGTAAGCAGTTACCTTGACTATTGAGGAACTAAATGTCTAGTCTGTCACCACCCACATCCCTGTCTATCTCACTAGCTATTTACTTTGGAGGCATGAAGATGTCTGTCTGTCTTTCTGTCTCCCTAATTCTGTCACTGTGTTGACTGTGTTGACATGAGTCCACCATCAACTTTAACTTTGCTGCTCTGAATGTTTGCATTGGCCCACAACTTCACCACTCTAACCATCTACCATGGAATCATGATCATACCCATCTGTCTCCCCGTTCAGGATAAAGGTTTACATGGACCAACCAACAAATGTAACTTTGATGACACTTAATGCCTGCAGTGGCCCTATAACCTCATCAGTACTTTTACTAACAGATTGGATGAGGGAATTTGAGTGGGTTAGGAATGTATAAATATGAGTGCAGTCTTTCTTATATTAGGAGAATGGTTACAATACAAGAAATGTAGTTTATTTTCCATCGCTGGACACGGTTCAGCTCCAGCTAGGAACTAAGGATGCACAAGAGACACCACTGAGTAATTGATGTAGGGCTGCTGCAAGGGAAGTTCCGCCTAAGGTAGACATCAAGGGATGACAGGACCAAGAAGAGGACCCACTTGCAGAAGACAGCAAACACACCAGAGAGGAGGAAAAGCAGTCTTGGTCACAAATCAACCATGTTGTCAAAGAGAGAGTAGTAAATGCATGTAGATGACAGGTATCCAGCGTAGGTACAGATGGGTTGGATCCATGCCAGATGTTCAGGATAACCATTTACTATGAAAATAAACTCCATTTAGATTCATTATATGTGCATTTGTCTGACATGGATAACCTGAAAATATGATGTTGGAAATTCCTAATTTAAACTTTGACAGTGTATCTTATATTTCCACAATAAGTTAGCAGAGCATAGAATATAGCAGGAATGTGTAGCACTGCAATAGTATCAATATTCACTTAGAAGTTATTGATGTTAGCTGAGATGCATGATGACAGATATCTGCACAATAGACTAATGCTTTAATCCAGGAATCATCTTGAAGTTGGCAGCTTTTTGTGTTTGGAAAGAATCTCAAATCCAGTCATTGAAGTTTATCAGTCATTATACATGTACATTTGGTTGCCATTCAGAAATTGGGGCCTCATTACGATGTCGGTCGGAAAGGCTCCGAATGGCATTCGGATTTTCCTAACCTGTGTCGGAACCCAATTTTCCGACCGACTCGGAAACATTTTCGACTGACCGATTATGATAGAAGGAAACTGTTTGGTCATTCCGACTCAGTTCCGACCGTCATTCGGAAAATCCGAGTCGGTCGGAGACGATTCGTACAGCTCAATGGACAGCTTTTCTGACCAACCAATTATGATGTCGAATTCCGACAGCCTTTCCAACTAGGTCTGTCCAACCTGAAAAGGCTGTCAGAAACCGACTTTGGGGGCCTGTAGCAGGACCCCTTCCCTGGAGACCTCCAGTTGGGGCCTGTGGGGGTACCCACGTAACCTCTCTTTCAAACCTTGCACAGTGTGGCAGGCATCTTGGGATGCCCGCCACAGGGTGCAGAGTTTTCCGCAACCACCCCTTTTTGCAATGGGAGCCTGTGTTGTAGGTTCGGAACACAAGCTCCCATTAAAGTCAATGGGAGTCCGACCGAATGGTGTTCCTTACCATCATAATCGGCTGGTCGGACTCCCCTAACCTGAGTCGGTCGGAAACGATTCCAACAACGAGTCGGTCGGAATGCTTTCCCTGGTTGTAGGTGAGTATTGTCATCTCTGTGAGCCTGTGAGAATATGTCCTGAACAAATCTAGTGATGACATAGTACATGTAATTATGATAGTGTTTCATCTTGTCCCTGCTTGTGTCTCATGTCAGGGCTATTCAGCTGGGCAACTATAGTGGAGAGGATTTGCACCCATTGGAGGCTGATACCCATGCTTCCCTCACGCGTGTGGCTGCCCAGAGTGGCTGTCCCTGGTGATGGGGACAGGTCTGTTTCTAGTACACCTGATTCCTATTCAGGTTGCAGTCGGTATGACTTGATTTAGTGCCACAAGCTGTGCACTATGAGGCAGTAAACATAATCCTTCAGACCCTTCCATGTATCTCTGCACTCCCCTGCAGAACTGTGAGTGGATCAGATCTCCTCATCCAATGGTGCATCAGTGATACATCACAAATACATTTGCCACTCTTCCCATGTTACTGGCACTTCGAGGATGCAGGGTTTGTAGCAGTTTGAAACATCATCCAGGAGTGTAAAATACTTGCAGATGGCAGTGAAAGGGAGCATGAGACAGACTAGCAGCAAATTCTTTGCCTTTTTGGCGAATGCGCTTGACTCCTGCAGATCTCGTGATGGAAGACCAGGGAGAGCTGTGTTGCTTGCGTCCGCCACTAGCTCTCTTACTTGTGCTTCATTACATGTGCTTCATGAACAGAAGAGTGCCTCCATGCATAGTTTGTTTGATGCTGGCTAGATTGTGGTAGGACATCATTAGCCGTACATTTCATGCATAGACATTTCCACCATTCACCTGCAAACTCTACCAATCCCCAGTATTTTAAAGTATTCCTTGCAGTGATCAAGGTGATGACCTCTGAGGTGGGTGATTTACAGTGATGGAGTCTCACCCACTGCCAGCTTCTTTTTAAAAAGGATGTGAATTGTAGCCTTCAGGGCCCCCTTTTAAACTAAGGTTTGCTGCTGTGAAGCTGGGGTAAGAGACTCTGTGCAGGTTACACGTGAATAAGTGTACATAGACGCGTGCACCTGTGCATGCTGAGCAAGTAAGACTGATGTCAGGTTCAGCCTAGCAACTGTGCATAAGGAGTGCTATGGCACATGGAAACCAGATTTGGTTATGGCCAGTAAATGCCTTATGATTCAATTTGGAATCCAAACGGTTTTTGGCTGAAGTCTTTTACACTTTAGGGTGAGGTATGCCTAAATCATAAGTTTGATTGGCATGAGGTAGAAAGGCAAATGCCGTCATTTCCTACCAGTTCCTTGCTCACAAACACATATCCAACTTCAGCTTTACTTTCTATTTGTCCTTTATGTGCGTTTAAAGCTGGGCAAACTTTCCAATATTATTGATGAAATTCACAATGTAGCTACCCTGCTGGGCCTAGTTGTGGCATCCTTGGATTGGATAGAAACACCCAGCTTCTAGAACTCTCCACCATCACTTTTAAACCTCTATACGGTCAATTATAGTTTAGAAGGAGAGTAACAGCAGAAGAATAACAACATGGTTGTTGTACCCTTGGATTGGAACTCTGGACTTGTACTACTTGGACTTTTGTTGGTCTTTGTCTCCAGAGCTAGTGGCATTAGGTCCCTGCCTCTCTTTCTGGGACATTGGAAGGGTGACTCTCTATGGACCATGAACAAAGGGGGTCCCTTGGACCTCTGTGCACTGGCCCTGTTTGTGTGTACAACAGGAGATTGTACCCCAGACTCCGGCTGGTCCACAGGCACCTTGCAAATGCTGGAAGGGCTTGGAGTGCACAAGCAGAGACAAGGGTCTACTTTAAGGAACATAGGGTGCATCTAGAGTTAGACCACAGGTTAGATACCTATTAATGCCTGGAAAGGAGAGCAGGTCAAGACTCTTACAGGCTATTCCTGATGAACAGAAGACCAGGGGACCTGTGAGAAGCCATCATTAAAAAGTATTATATGTGCTGAGACCTGGAGGCCCCACAAGAACACTTCTGTTAACTGGAGAGTGCTACCTGGAGCAAAATGCACCAGACTGAATGAAGTCTATCAATCCCAGAAGGACCCATTGCCCTTTGGCAGCTTGATCAGGCGCAGCAGTGAGTGCCCACACAAACTCACCTCCGGGGAGCCCCTGTGCATGGTGTCCCCTGAGGGGATCAGGTGCGCCATTCTGCTGTTTCAATCTAATACCATATTAGAGGTGGGGATGTCTGCAAAGCAGTCAACATAGTTGTTGAAGACAAAGGGTGCAGGTCTCCAGCCCCAGGTGAGCCCCTGGGCCTAAGACGTGTAGCCTATCCAGGAGAGGTTCCCCTCGAGGGCATTGACACTGAGAGTGCACGCCAGCACACTTTCCTGCTCCCCTTGCCCTTGTTTGTGGGGTGAGGGGAGTGAATAGCAGGTGACTTCACCAGCTGTCATGAAGGGGTAGAGGCAGCTAGACAGCACAGCTCTTGCAGCCTGCTGGGCAGTTTGGAGAAGCAGCAGCAGGTTACCATGTGATTGCTGGGGGCACCGACTGAAAACACACCTGCACCAATAGGTGCATCAACCATTCTGAGAAAAAGAAAGTCGGCAGCGGATTAATTTTGAAACCCAATAGGAAAACGCTACGAAGCTGTACTGCAAAAACACCTCTGGTTAGAGAAGCGCCCCATAACGCTTTGGGCGCTTATAAAAATGTTCCTCTTGTTTCTTTGTTTAATCCTGGAGAGGATATACCTGATTTCTTTGGTCTGCCTAGAGTTGCACTAGGAAACAAACCAGACTAACACAGTCCCTATAATTGTATAGCAGCTGTACAACTAATGGTTGAAATAATCGCTCTGAGTCTAGTTTCCTCTTTTGTAAATAGTCACAGCTGAAACCTGTGTAGTTCACTTAATTGTACACGTTTTTGTTTCGCTCACTATATCACTTGGGACACATTGCACTTTGTATAGTATATGTATGTCGCAGTCAAACTACAGTATTATTTGTTTTCATTTTGAAATACAAGAAAATGTTTTGAACCAGCACAGTTGTGTGTCTCTCTTTTCCTTGCCACCCTCCCTCCAATGATTGAATTGCTATTGAGCTTGATATATTCATTAAGTAGCAGAAAAGTAATATGCCACAGGAACCTTTGTTTTTCTGGATAAACGCATTGCCCTGGTTCCGTTGTGAGTAGGGTTTCCCTTGTTCTCTTTTTCGCTGCCTAGAGTTGCAGCATGTCTCCCAGGTCCCCCGCATGATGTCTCTCAGGTCCCCCGCATGCAGTGAGAAGAAGCAGCAGTGGAGGTGCCCTGAGACTTGAAATTATGACCCTGGGAGAAGTCTTTCTTTTTTTGGTTAAGGGCTGCTTGGGGCCTACCTACAGTGTGCTCTAGGAGGGACTTATTGCATTTCTGGATCCTTAGTGGGCGCTAATTAATCTCGTTCAATAACAGAAATAAGACATGTATTGAAATATTCCTTTTCTAGTACTCTGTGTTATTGAAAGTGTAGAAAAGCTTCCAGGTTTTGAGTTTTAAACCGTTCGGTGCTGATGACGGCTCCCGGCCGTCATGAGTTACGGTGGGCGTGTGCTGATGACGGCCGGGAGCCGTCATGACCACGCCCGCGATCGGAATGTGCAGCACATCTGCGGAATTCCGGACACAGCCAGGGGGTTATGTAGAATCTAAATATGTACATATTTGTGGTAAAAACCTGAAATTTTTAATAACGACAAAATACTTTTATTCTATTGCCGAATGTCTCGAGACACCCTGTGACAAAGCCAGCAAGCCTAGTTGGTCTTCTAGTGAACAAACTGTTAAAGGTGCCTCAGAGGTATGGGGTCTAGTCCATATTTATAGGGTTACTCGAATATTGTGACCTTTCTTTAATGAAAACCCACAGTACTTTGTAAAGCTCTGTAGAGGATGTTACCTTTGGTTTTTCCACCCGCATTTTGCATATAATGAAAGCAAGGGGTAGTGGTGGCACAAGGGGTAGAAGTGGGCAACGTATTAGCAAATTTAAGGTATAAGAAAAACTGAGTCTTAGTGCCACTCAGGGTAACAGGAACACCCCTCTACCTTAAGTGTTAATGCATGGTTCTCTAAAAAGATTGATGTGCTAAACTTAAAACAAACAATTGTACCCTGGCACTCGTAATATATTACTTCTACATTATTGATACAATTTGAAGCACAAATTCTTTATATTTTATAGGTTGCTCAAATCACATGAAACTACAATGATTAAATTGTACTGGGATATAATAGTTTGTGTGATGTCTACTCAAAACATAGAATCAGGCGCATACAATGTTTTCAGATTGGCATTTTGAGTTGGCAAATACGTATACATAGGCTTGATGTACATTCAGAGTACATTATTCATACATTTGTTGTAAAATGTAAACATTAAATGTTATACAGTTTAGAAACGATGGTCCAATTCTTGTTGCTGGGAGAACAAAGCAGCCTGGTGAAGGAGAAACATGACATGTTTTGTTACATCCGTAACTTTTTCAAGGCTTTAATTCATGAAGGAATGGATCCTCAATGAATCATAAAGAGTTGACCAGTGTCGTGTTGTTGTCGTGCCGTAAATGGGTAGCAAAAAATTGTCCTTGTATGTGATGGGGGAAGTCTGTTAATAGCCTTCAGATGTCGAGGGCCCGCCACTGGGAGAGAATTTGTAGGTATCTCATATGGTCTAGGTTTCTCAAGTATATAGTTCTTGGCAAGGGTAGCATGATATAAAAGCACAAAACTTTTGAATCCAGGAGTCGGATCGCCAAGTAATAAACAATCCCTCTCTGCGCATAGGATGTCATCTCACTAAGATACCTACACATTCTCTCCAAGTGGCGGGTCCACAACATCTGAAGGCTATTAAAAGACTTCCTACAGCACAAGAGTTAAGGCAATATCCAGGATGTACCATTTTTACATGATGATTATGTAATAAAAAGAAAATCTAAATGGAGGCCCTCAATCAAGTCGTGGACCTCCTGTGCATGTTTGCTAAGAGAATGGGTGTTAATGAGCCTGCCTAATAACCAGTTGGTATTAAGGTGTGGGAATAAGTATTGGTAAAAGACATCTCTTTTAACAGAACAAACTCGTCTTTCCACATGATTCAAGAGAATGGACCCTAAATGCGAGATGGGTCCCAAACGTGGCCACAGTGAGGAGTAAAGTGCTTAAGATAATTCAAGAAAGCTGAGAAAAGTGAATGGGCATTACCTGGGGTACCACGGGCAAGGGGTCTGACGCTGGCCGCGATCCTGCCTACACAGCCGCTGCACGCATCTGCTGCGTGACTGTGCTGCTATCGACATATGAGGGCTATGAGCCTTCACACGCTCCGCCCACCTATTTTCTGATTGGCTCCCCTGGCAATTCAGGAAGTGTATATTGGCACCAGGAAAAAAAGTAGAAGCTAATGCAGTAAGTTTGAAAAGGAAACAAAGAAACTAAATTCCCAAAAAAGAGCTTAGTGCTTCTAAAAAAAATAGCAAAACCAAAGGGGATGATGGACGGAGTGTTGCAAGCACTCACCCCCAGTCAACTGATCCGGGTTTAATCCATCATCATTCTTTAGCTCACTCTACCACCCCAGTTCAGACATGGCCATATGCAAATCAGTCTGACCATGTGCCTCATGGGAACAGTCCAGCCCAAACTGCCAAACCTTGTCTCCCCTGGCCGGGAAACAAGCATCCTGGGACAGGTTCCTGGCTAAGGAGTTTGGTATCAAGGTAGCCCTATGGGAGGGTGCTGTGTAGGTAAAAAGTAGGACATGTGCCTTTGTTGTGTGGCATGTCCTGGTAGTGACAAACAGCCTATTTGGTTTCTCACTGCTGTGAGGGTTCCCTCTCATAGGTTTGCATTGGGAATCGCCTGATATGTGCTTCAGTGGTAATTTCTAATAAGAAAGGGGTAGTGTGGCCATATTTGGTATGTTTGGGATAGCAGTGTTAAATCCTGCTTAATGGGGAAAGCAGATTTGTTACTAATATTTAGAAATTCTTCTTTTAGAAGTGGGCATTTCTGTGTGGTTATGGCTCTTTGTGCCCTGCCTGGTTGTGTATTCACCGTCTGGTTTAGACTGACAGTAGAAGAGGATGTTCCATCACTCTAGATAGTCACAAGGTGGGTTGAGGTGTGTCCAGCCTTTCCTGGGTGACTCAGCGCTGGGCTGAATTGACCTTGGCTGCATTTAGGGTGGTGGGAGGAGTTTCTCTTGTGCCTGAAAAGGCCTGGTTTGCATTTACAGTGGTGGGAGGAGTTGCACCTGCACCTGAATAAATAGGGCTGTGTCTGACTTTCACAATGCTGACTCTGCCCCCCTGTTGTGTGTCTGGAGCTAGGGCTAGGGATTGAATGGGGGTGTTGTGCACTTCTGAAAGTTATTTGAAGTGCCCCCAGAACAAAGACTTTTGAACTATAAGTACATGGCCTGTGACCGCATGATTTTAGACACTGCACAGACTTGTAACTAGACGCTACTGCCTCTACAAACTGCTCTTTACCAGAAGGAACTATTCTGCTGTTAGGAAGGATCGCCATTTGGACTACATGCTTTGCTGGGCTGACCTGCTGTTCACTGATTACGGGGCTGCTGGAGGGAATACCACTTTGCACTGCCTTATGTACTGGTCTACAGCATGGTCCCCTGTCCCTGGGCCCCCAGTGATCTGCCAGGGTTGAGTAGCCTGCGTCTACAGCATGGTCCCCTGTCCCTGGGCCCCCAGTGATCTGCCAGGGTTGAGTAGCCTGCCCTGTGCTGCGGGAAAATCAGCGCATGAAGGGCGCTTTCCTGTTTATTTTTACAAGACCGTGGTGAGTGCTTTGGTGCTTTCACTTTGAGGCAGAATCCCCCTTCGTTTCCGTCCTTGGGCCCCAAGTGAGCGTTCATCCCGCTTAAAGTTCTGGGCTGAGCCCCCACCCCTTTGTGTGTAGAGCCCGAGTAGGATCTCACTAGCCAGCACGGCAGCGCATCCGCGAGACCAGCTTGAAGGTATGGAGCATTACTAAGCAACCAGTGCCAACCAGAGTTCCCAGCGTTACCCAGCAACACCCCAGGAGGCTGAGGAAGACAGGAGCGCCATCCAAGGTTGCCCAGCCAGGGAGCACCGCCAAAGAGGAGTCCCCAGCCGAGGCGGCCAGGACGTGTGCCGGCCAAGAACCCAAGGAGGAGCAGGCCGCATGAGTCCGTCTGCCCTGTCCCCCTTCGAGGAATTCCATTGGCAGCATTTTTCATTTCCCCATAGCAGTCGGCGAGGCCCTGGAGGGCTCTGGACATGCTACAACCTTGCTGCAAGGCCGCCTGACCCTGTAGTTGCTCCACGAGTTTGCGGACTGATATGAGGCATATGCGGGAGACCCAGGGAGGTCTCCCCAGATATGCTGGCGTGTGTGAACATCCCCCATGTTGGTGCATTCCAGGGGGGGTAATTGCCAGGGAGGTAGCAGGACAGGGTAGACCCACGATGAAGGTCCGACCCTGTGGAGGCTACCAACTACTGAAATACCGATATAAGAAGCACAGAGGCTCCCGTATCATACATGGAATCTGTAGCGCATAGAATGCAAGAGACGTGCAGATGCGCTGCCTCCATGGGTTTCCTGTAGAGCCCCCTCGAGACCCTCCTTAGCATCCCTCCATTGGCTACCTATTAGCAAGAGGATTGTTTTCAAAGCTCTACTATGGTGCCATAGGATAATCCACCAAAAAGCGCCGGCCTATATGTCGGATCTGGCATCCCTGTATGAACCGAACAGATCCCTCAGATCTAAAGGAATGGGCCTGCTCAGAACATCTCGCCCCAAAAAAAGCCAGAATGGGAGGCAGATCCTTCCGTTCTCTTGCAGCCAAGCACTGGAACCTCCTTCCTACGGACATCAGGCTAGAGACCAATGAGGCCTCTTTTAGAAAGCTGCTGAAGACCTTTCTATTTACTTCATAATGGTACTCCTTTTCTCTCCTCATAATATGCTCTCTCCACAGCGCGGGGACACGCCGGGAGGCGTCACCAGGCGCTTTATAAACCCCTTTAAACTAAACTAAACTAAACTTGTAGAAGATTTACCCAATAGGTTTAGGATGGTATTGATATGGGAATTCCTATGTTTTGGGTACATTATAAAAATTGCTTCACATTTGTACCCTGGTGTAAAGGGGGTATTTGGGATGATGTGCACGATGATAATGTTGCCCTAATGTTTTAATGATGGGTGCAACTCACCAGTATTTACTTATGTGCACTACCTACACTGTTATAACCATTGCCTTATGGCAAGGTGACTTATGATCTAAGCGGTGTCATGACAATCGCCTGCTTGGCGAAGTGATTTATGTGATTGTGGTCTAAAGTGTTTTATATACAATACAAAGGATATTTTAAATAGCCTTGTGTGGGGTCTCTTTTTGTGGTGTGCTTAGTGTGTCACGGATGGATTTGTGTGTTGCGCAAATGCTAAACACATTGATTCTGGGATAAGCCTGACTGCTCTGTGTTAGACCTGACACCTTTTGGCGTGATTCTTCCCCCATATTTTGCCTCTGACTCATGTGTTTTGATGCTGTGCTGGATTTCGTTTTTGCTGATTTAGATGTTTTGGACACTCTGCCACTGCTGATCAGTGTCAGAGTGTAAGTGCTCCTTCTGTAAATTGTGATATTGATTGAGTATACCTAATTGGCATATTTGTATCACCACGAAGTCCCTAGTAGAGGGCACTGTGTGTGCCAGGGCTGGTGATGACAAATGCTACTAGTGGGCCTGCAGCGCAGATTGCGCCACCCACATGAGTAGCTTTAAAATGGTGACTCAGGCCTGCCAGCGCAGAGCCTGTGTGCAGTCAGTGACTGCCATGTCAGCCTGGCCAGTGTCCCCACTGGCTAGGCCTAATCCTTCCCTGTCTGTGCACATCAGTCACCCCTATGGAAGGCTCAAGGTACCCCCCTGGGCAGGGTGCAGTGTATGGATAAGGTAGAGCATGTGCTAGTGCAGGTACGGCTGCAGAGCCCCAGAGGAGAGGGTCGGAGCCATCCCGGGGATGAAAGGGCACATCTGCCTGCCTGGGAGGAGGGAGGAAGGAATGCCAGATAAGTGCTGGGCTGCGCCTGCCTACCTCCCCCCACATTAGCTCTCTCCTGGTGGTCAACTGACACCACTGGCCCTGAAGCTGACAGGAAGAAGAAAACCAGAGACACCTCAGTGCTCCGCAACCCCCAGAACTGGTTTAGACTGGACCCAGGGCCTCCATGCACAAAGAACTTCAAAGACATTGGGGGGTATAAGGAAAGGACCCCTGTCTGCAGAGAGTTAGATTCTGAAATTCTGCAAGCAATAAGGAACCCTCGCTGGACGGAGGACAGCTACAGAACTGAAGGAAGACTGCCTTGCTGTGTGCTCTAAGGGCTGACTTGTTCTGCTGTCCACCTGGAAGCTAAGGAGAAGAAAGGGACTTTGCTGTGTGCTGTGACCCTGCCTACTTGAAACTGCCAAGACTCTGCTGTGTGCTGTGTCTACAACTGAATCTCCAAGGGCCTGAGAAGAGCTGGCCTCCTGCTTGGAACCCAGGGCTAAAGGTTCCTAAAGCTATCCCAGAAAACAGCTGCAAAATCGTGCTGTTGGGACCCGAGACGCGTGGTGCTGGACTGCGGAGCGTGAGGAAGGGATCGGTGTGCTCATCGGCACATTAATCGTGAGGGTTGGAGGCTTGTGGAGCCTCCCCTCGTGAAATCTGCTCCCAGGTGGTGGCAAGGTCGAGAGGGGGGTCTAGGTCTGACCAGTGCCCTTTAAAACCCTCTGCCGCCAAATCACCGTCGCAGCCCGGGGCCAGGATCACCTCGAGAAGTGACCGTTCGTGACCAGGAGCTGCGGGGCCGAAGATCGAAGCCGCCGCGCTCCCATTGGTCGAAGGAGCCGAGCCCCCTCACCAACGCCGCGACGGGATTGGCCCGTGCGGCGTAGCATCATCAGCGTCCTTGTGCCGTGATTGGCCGAGCTTGCGGAGCGTCATCGGCGAGGCCGCGCTGCCATTGGTTGGCGGCCTCGCGCTCAGAGGGGCTCGACTGAGGGCCGCGACCGGATTGGCTGCCTCCGCTGAAGCTGCGGGAGGTGCCGAAGACTTGCCCAAAATCACCGCCGGGACCGGGGAAGAGCTCGGACCCCGCCGAGGGACTTGGAAGCGTCCCGCACCCCTGGCCAGCCGTCCCTCCATCAGGTGAGCTTCACCGCCTCCCCCGCCGCTCGTTGGATTGTCGAGAGCGGGCGGGAGAGGAAAGGGGACCGGCCGGGGCGGGGACGCGTGCAGTCTGCACGGCTGGTGCGCAGTGGTGCGCTTGAGTCCCAGGAAGACGCGAGGCTGCCCCGGGGACGAGAAAGAGTCCCTGGGCCTCGCGAGGGAGTGGAGGAACAGCGCTAGAAGCCCATAGCGATAAGTACATGTGGGCCATGGGTTTACTGCTCGTCTTGAGAGCCGTGGGACTATAAATCAGTGGCCATATTCTTTTAAGTGCTGATTTGAGAGACTAGAGACTATTTTTATTTTTATGCTGAGAACTGCCTATTTACAAGACCTACTAAGAATTAAGTGCAACATGTTTCTAAATGAAGGGTTTATCGTGCAACTGTTTGATTTACCTTGCTGAAACTAGATAAAATATTATGTTATATATACTTACCTGTGTGGTCTCAGTTTGTGGTGGATTGGGAATTATTGTTGTGTTAAGTGCAAATGTTATCCACATTGTCTCCGAGTTTAGCCTAGACTGCTCGCGCCATGCTACCTAGAGGGTGAGCAGGGGTTATCTCAGAGGGTTATTCCGTCGCCCTGACCGGAACCAGGGGTCCCTACTTGGGCTAAGGTACTTACCTCTGCCAACCAGAGACTCCGGGTTCTAACATTGGTGGCTCGCGGTGCGGATTTTGAACTAATAATTGCACTTGACCTGCAGTGATTTCTTGTACATCACTAGTCTAGTTTAGCGGAACAGGTTGCGCAGGATTTTTTTCTTTTTGGTGAAACCTTTTTAGTTGAAAAAGGGTAGGAGGTACCATGTCTCAGAACGCGCAAAGCATGAATGCAGAAGGGGAAGTGGAATTTGAAATCCAGGAGTTGCTCACCTATAACAAGGAGCAACTGAGAAAATTCTGCAGACAGCTTGAATGCCCAGTGAGGGGCGGCGCAAATAAGGAAGAGCTACGGACAGCTCTGAGGGCCTGGTGGGAGGCCAAACATGGTGACCCAGAAGCTACTATTGAAGAGGGTGGCACACAGGAGAATGGGTTTTTGCCCAGTGAATTGCCAGTGGCGAAGCCAGCGTCTAGGGCCGGCAGCACCCACTCCAGTAGGATTATTTCTCCAGAGGAGTTGGAGGAGAATCAGAGAGTTAGGGACCATGAGATTGAGCTTTTGAAGCTCAAGGCGGAAGCCGAAGAGAAGAGACTGCGCCTAGAAGTTGAGAAAGAGGCGCAGGAGAGAGCGGCGCAGGAGAGAAGGCAGGCGCTCGCTGTAGAGGAGAAGAAGCTCCAATTGGCTCATGAGAGGAGCATGAAGGAATTGGATTTCAAATATAAAGAGAGGGGGTCCAGTTCTAATGGTGGCAGCGCACAACCAGTACAGGCGGGTAAGGTATACATACCAAAGGATCTGGTACAGAATTATCAGAGGGGTGAGGATATTTATGCGTGGTTCAGAGCGTATGAACTTGCCTTAAAGATGAATGAGGTGCCTGAGAAGAATTGGGGAGCAGGATTGTGGAAGCATTTTGAGGCCTCTGGGAGGGATGTTTTGGCACCCTTAGAAGCAAAGGATGCTTTGTCCTACTCCGCCATGAAGGAGGCTTTGTGCCTCAGGTATGGGCTCACTGCTGAACAGTACCGCCAGAAGTTTAGGAACTTCAAGAAGCTTGATTCAAGTACTTGGGTGGAGTGTGTGAGTATGTACACGCGTGCACTGGAAGGTTGGATGAAGGGCAGCAAAGTTACTGATTACGTGGGGTTGTGTCACTTGATTAGTAGGGAGCACTTAAGTAGTTTGTGTGTCCCAGAGCTGCGCCAGCATCTTTTGGATAGTAAGTTAACTGATCCCAGTGAGCTTGCTAAAGAGGCGGACCGGTGGACTAGCACCAGGGTCCACAAGGGGGTGGTAAGTACCCCAGCCAAAGGTGGACAGGGTCCCCAGCAGAAGAGTGGGGGGGACACGGGTAATCAAAAGGAGTCTTCTAAAGGGCCCCAAAGTAGTTCCCAAGAGAAGGTGTCTCAACCCCCCAAGTCTAAGAAGTCCTGGCCCCATAAGGGCCCGCAGGACAAGAAGACCCTCACTTGCTATGCATGTAGGGAGGTGGGGCACATTGCTCCAAACTGTCCAAAGAAGAAATCTGCACCCACTGGTGCTCCAGCTCCAGCTCCGGCGATAGCCAGTGTAGCTTTGGGAGGGGATTTGATTTCTAGTGGGGAGGAGGGGTTAGCATTGATGACCCTTGTCTCTCTAGGAGACCAAGAGATGGTCCAGGAAACCTTGCTGCCCCAAAATACTAAGAAATACGGGCAGAAGGTGACCATCAATGGACAGGTGGTGGAGGCTCTGAGAGACACAGGGGCCAGCGTGACATCGGTTAGGTGTCAGTGGGTGTCTGAAGAGCAAATTGTTCCCCAGGTACTCCGGCCTGTGGTGGCAGCTGACAGTTCAGTGCGCTACTGCAGGCTGGCAAAAGTTCCATTTGAATGGGGAGGAGTCTCCGGTATTTTGGAGATTGTTGTAAGTGATGCCTTGCCTGTAGATTGTCTATTAGGTAATGACCTGGAGAGCTCCCCATGGAAGGAGGTGGAGCACAGGACTCACTTGGAGATGTTGGGTTTGCCTGCGTGGATCTGTGTGTCCACCCGTGCAATGACAGCAAGAGAGGGCGGTCTAACAGAGCTGGAGCCTGGAACAATGGCCCAGGGACCGGCCAAGAGAGGAAGGGGTAGAGGGCGCGGGAAACCGGCCCCCACTGTTCCCACGGTCCAGGAGGAGGCAGACCCGGAAGGGGATGCCCTGGAACCTACAGGGGAGCAGGTGGCCGAACTAGGGGAATTGCCTGAGCTGTCCCAGTGGCAGCAAGAGGGTGGTCCCTCCAGGGAGGAATTCTGCCAGGCTCAGAAGGAGTGCCCTTCTCTCATTGGTGTGCGGCAGCAGGCTGCAGACCAGGCCGCAGGCCTGGGGTCCAAGGAGCATTTGATCTATTGGGAAGATGACTTACTTTATAGTGAGCCTAAGTTCGCTGAGCCCGGCGCAGCCCGTGTGCTGGTGGTACCGGAGCGCTTCAGGAACTTCCTACTGGGTCTGGCTCATGACGTGCCTCTCGCAGGACATCTGGGGCAAGACAAGACCTATCACAGGCTTGTCACCCATTTCTACTGGCCCCAGATGAAGACGCATGTCTCTGCCTTTTGTAAGTCTTGCCAGACTTGTCAGGCCAGTGGCAAGAGTGGAGGGAAGCGCGTGGCACCCCTCCAACCCTTTCCCGTGGTGAGCACCCCTTTTGAGCGGGTGGGCATTGACATCGTGGGGCCCCTGGATCCCAAGACGGCCCTAGGCAACAGGTTTATCCTGGTCTTGGTGGACCATGCCACTTGGTACCCGGAAGCCCTTCCGCTCAGGACAGTCACCGCCCCAGTGGTGGGCCGTGCCCTGATGGGGATCTTTTCCCGGGTGGGATTTCCGAAGGAGGTCGTTTCGGACCGCGGGACAAACTTCATTTCTAAATATATGAAGTCCCTGTGGAGTGAGTGTGGGGTGACATACAAATTCACCACTCCTTACCACCCTCAAGGAAATGGTTTGGTTGAGAGATTCAACCGCACATTGAAGGGCATGATCATGGGCCTGGAGGAGCCCATGAGGCGGAAATGGGATGTCTTGCTGCCATGCCTGTTGTTTGCCTACAGGGAGGTGCCTCAGAAATCCTTAGGGTTCAGTCCCTTTGAGTTGCTGTATGGCCACCCTGTCAGAGGGCCTCTGGCTCTGGTGAAGGAGGGGTGGGAGAAATCCCGGGGGAAAACCCCTCAGGATGTGTTCAGCTATGTGCTGGCCATCCGCAACCAGACCAAGCGCTTCAGGAAGCTCGCTCAAGAGAACCTGGAGGCTAGCCAGGAGGAAATGAAGAGGTGGTATGACCAGAACACTTCTCTGGTTGAGTTCCAACCTGGTCAGAAAGTGTGGGTGATGGCGCCAGTGGAGCCTTGTGCGCTCCGTGACAAGTGGTCTGGCCCATATGAGGTGGTGGCGCGCAAGAGCGAGGTTACCTATTTGGTTAACCTGAAGACTCCCAGGCAGCCCCTGAGAGTGCTACATGTGAACCGCCTCAAACCCCACTTTGAAAGAACTGAAGTGACTATGCTCATGGCTACAGATGTTGGAGGGGAGGAGGATAGTGATCCTCTCCCTGACCTCCTGGCAGTCAAGGAGCAAGATGGGTCAGTGGATGGTGTGGTCCTCTCCCCCACCCTGACCCCAGAACAGCAGGAGGACTGTCGCCAAGTCTTGGGTCAGTTCGCCCCACTGTTCTCCCTGACCCCAGGTGTCACCAAGTGGTGCGTCCACGACGTGGACACTGGAGACAGCATGCCTGTGAAACAGAAGTTTTACAGGGTGGCTGACAAGGTCAGAGCTAGCATCAAGGAAGAAGTTTCCAAGATGTTGGCGCTTGGGGTTATTGAGCCCTCCAGCAGCCCCTGGGCTAGCCCAGTGGTCTTAGTGCCTAAGAAAGCTGCTACCCCCGGTGGCACCCCAGAACTTCGGTTCTGCGTGGACTACCGTGGGCTCAATGCGGTCACCAAAACTGACGCGCACCCCATCCCCAGAGCTGATGAATTGGTGGATCGGTTGGGAGCTGCCCAGTACCTGAGTACTTTTGATTTGACTTCAGGGTACTGGCAGATTGCCTTAACTGACGGGGCAAAGGAGAGGTCAGCATTTTCCACACCAGAGGGGCACTTCCAGTTCCGTGTCATGCCCTTCGGGTTGAAAAATGCCCCCGCCACATTTCAGAGATTGGTCAACCAGGTACTGGCGGGGCTGGAGCAATTCAGCGCAGCCTACCTGGATGACATTGAGGTGTTCAGCTCCACTTGGGAGGAACACCTGCAACACCTCACTGAAGTGTTGAAGGCTCTGCAGAAGGCAGGCCTCACTATCAAGGCCAGTAAATGCCAGATAGGGCAGGGATCGGTGGTGTACTTGGGGCACCAGGTGGGGAGCGGCCAGGTGGCGCCCCTACAGGCAAAGATTGATACCATTCTGGCTTGGGAACCCCCCAAGACCCAGACTGAGGTGAGAGCCTTTTTAGGTCTCACAGGGTATTACAGACGGTTTGTCAAAGGCTATGGCACCATCGTGGCCCCTTTGACAGAGCTGACATCTAGAAATCAGCCCAGGAAAGTGAATTGGACTGAGGCCTGTCAAACTGCTTTTGACACCCTCAAAACTGCCATGTGCACAGCACCGGTGCTTAAGGCACCTGACTTTTCCAGTGAGTTCATTGTGCAAACTGACGCTTCAGAGCAAGGCATGGGAGCAGTGCTCTCACAGATCAATGAGGAGGGAGGAGATCAACCAGTGGCTTTCATTAGCCGGAGGCTAATCCCCAGAGAACAGAAATGGAGTGCCATCGAAAGAGAAGCTTTCGCTGTGGTTTGGGCTCTGAAGAAGCTGAGGCCCTACCTGTTTGGGACTCACTTCCGCGTTCAGACCGACCACAGGCCCCTCAGATGGTTAATTCAGATGAGGGGTGAGAATCCAAAATTGTTGAGGTGGTCCATTTCCCTACAGGGGATGGATTTTACGGTGGAGCACCGCCCTGGTACAGAACACGCCAATGCTGACGGTCTGTCCAGATTCTTCCGCCTTAGTGATGAGGACTCCCAAGAGGTTGGGTAGTTCTCCCCACTTTCAGCTGGAGGGGACACGTGTTAGACCTGACACCTTTTGGCGTGATTCTTCCCCCATATTTTGCCTCTGACTCATGTGTTTTGATGCTGTGCTGGATTTCGTTTTTGCTGATTTAGATGTTTTGGACACTCTGCCACTGCTGATCAGTGTCAGAGTGTAAGTGCTCCTTCTGTAAATTGTGATATTGATTGAGTATACCTAATTGGCATATTTGTATCACCACGAAGTCCCTAGTAGAGGGCACTGTGTGTGCCAGGGCTGGTGATGACAAATGCTACTAGTGGGCCTGCAGCGCAGATTGCGCCACCCACATGAGTAGCTTTAAAATGGTGACTCAGGCCTGCCAGCGCAGAGCCTGTGTGCAGTCAGTGACTGCCATGTCAGCCTGGCCAGTGTCCCCACTGGCTAGGCCTAATCCTTCCCTGTCTGTGCACATCAGTCACCCCTATGGAAGGCTCAAGGTACCCCCCTGGGCAGGGTGCAGTGTATGGATAAGGTAGAGCATGTGCTAGTGCAGGTACTATGCTCTGGTAGTGGGCTGCAGAGCCCCAGAGGAGAGGGTCGGAGCCATCCCGGGGATGAAAGGGCACATCTGCCTGCCTGGGAGGAGGGAGGAAGGAATGCCAGATAAGTGCTGGGCTGCGCCTGCCTACCTCCCCCCACATTAGCTCTCTCCTGGTGGTCAACTGACACCACTGGCCCTGAAGCTGACAGGAAGAAGAAAACCAGAGACACCTCAGTGCTCCGCAACCCCCAGAACTGGTTTAGACTGGACCCAGGGCCTCCATGCACAAAGAACTTCAAAGACATTGGGGGGTATAAGGAAAGGACCCCTGTCTGCAGAGAGTTAGATTCTGAAATTCTGCAAGCAAGAAGGAACCCTCGCTGGACGGAGGACAGCTACAGAACTGAAGGAAGACTGCCTTGCTGTGTGCTCTAAGGGCTGACTTGTTCTGCTGTCCACCTGGAAGCTAAGGAGAAGAAAGGGACTTTGCTGTGTGCTGTGACCCTGCCTACTTAAAACTGCCAAGACTCTGCTGTGTGCTGTGTCTACAACTGAATCTCCAAGGGCCTGAGAAGAGCTGGCCTGCTTGGAACCCAGGGCTAAAGGTTCCTAAAGCTATCCCAGAAAACAGCTGCAAAATCGTGCTGTTGGGACCCGAGACGCGTGGTGCTGGACTGCGGAGCGTGAGGAGGGGATCGGTGTGCTCATCGGCACATTAATCGTGAGGGTTGGAGGCTTGTGGAGCCTCCCCTCGTGAAATCTGCTCCCAGGTGGTGGCAAGGTCGAGAGGGGGGTCTAGGTCTGACCAGTGCCCTTTAAAACCCTCTGCCGCCAAATCACCGTCGCAGCCCGGGGCCAGGATCACCTCGAGAAGTGGCCGTTCGTGACCAGGAGCTGCGGGGCCGAAGATCGAAGCCGCCGCGCTCCCATTGGTCGAAGGAGCCGAGCCCCCTCACCAACGCCGCGACGGGATTGGCCCGTGCGGCGTAGCATCATCAGCGTCCTTGTGCCGTGATTGGCCGAGCTTGCGGAGCGTCATCGGCGAGGCCGCGCTGCCATTGGTTGGCGGCCTCGCGCTCAGAGGGGCTCGACTGAGGGCCGCGACCGGATTGGCTGCCTCCGCTGAAGCTGCGGGAGGTGCCGAAGACTTGCCCAAAATCACCGCCGGGACCGGGGAAGAGCTCGGACCCCGCCGAGGGACTTGGAAGCGTCCCGCACCCCTGGCCAGCCATCCCTCCATCAGGTGAGCTTCACCGCCTCCCACGCCGCTCGTTGGATTGTCGAGAGCGGGCGGGAGAGGAAAGGGGACCGGCCGGGGCGGGTACGCGTGCAGTCTGCACGGCTGGTGCGCAGTGGTGCGCTTGAGTCCCAGGAAGACGCGAGGCTGCCCCGGGGACGAGAAAGAGTCCCTGGGCCTCGCGAGGGAGTGGAGGAACAGCGCTAGAAGCCCATAGCGATAAGTACATGTGGGCCATGGGTTTACTGCTCGTCTTGAGAGCGGTGGGACTATAAATCAGTGGCCATATTCTTTTAAGTGCTGATTTGAGAGACTAGAGACTATTTTTATTTTTATGCTGAGAACTGCCTATTTACAAGACCTACTAAGAATTAAGTGCAACATGTTTCTAAATGAAGGGTTTATCGTGCAACTGTTTGATTTACCTTGCTGAAACTAGATAAAATATTATGTTATATATACTTACCTGTGTGGTCTCAGTTTGTGGTGGATTGGGAATTATTGTTGTGTTAAGTGCAAATGTTATCCACATTGTCTCCGAGTTTAGCCTAGACTGCTTGCGCCATGCTACCTAGAGGGTGAGCAGGAGTTATCTCAGAGGGTTATTCCGTCGCCCTGACCGGAACCAGGGGTCCCTACTTGGGCTAAGGTACTTACCTCTGCCAACCAGAGACTCCAGGTTCTAACACTCTGCCAATCTACCAAGGAGGTAGAAGGGGTTACCTAGGGTGTGTAGCTCCCTTATCCTGACTAGAGTGGTCGGTTCTGTCTGGCTTAGGTGAATACCCTAGCCAACTAGAAACCCCATTTTTAACAATACCAACGTCTATCTATTGCTATTGCAAAGTTAGCTGTTTTAAACCAAAATCACTAAAGTATTTATATTACTGTGAAACATTGTATACTGCCTTGCAAAACAATTGCAAACTGCATTTGTAAGGAATTGCTACTTTTAAACTGTTACTTACCTGCAACTGAGTACCTCTTGGTTCTAAGAATAAAATATTAAAGTAATAACTTTTTATACAACACAATTGTTCTGGATTCAGTCTTTGAGAGTGTGCAATCATTTCTTGCCTGAGTGTGTACAATAAATGCTTAACACAGCCCTGTGATAAGCCTAACTGCTCGACCACACTACCACAAATAGAGCTTTCAGTATTATCTACTTGAGCCTCTGTAAGCCTCTGGAGATCCACTGACTTCTGTGCACGCTATACCTTACTTTGGTGTAGTATATACAAAGCCAGCTTCCTACAGAGACCCACTGCTAAAATATTAACTGATGCCCAAAGGAGCTCCCCATAATGCCCTGTGGGGCTTTGTTATTTGCATATATTTTCCTTATTGATTGGCCCGAGGAGAACAGGGACACCACCAACAGCAGCAAATATGTGCTTGGGGCCTGCAGGAGCGCAGCAGCCCCCCTTTCCTTAAGTTTTGAAAATGAACCCTATGTTTGTGGGGTCAAAGAAATAATGAACTCCCAGGACATTCCTGAAGCTATAGATTTTGCTCTTCAGGTGAGAGTAAGGTGCCCTCTAGGGTGTTGGTTCTTTGGCTGCAATTTATGTGGCAGTAAAGTGTGTAAAAAAGGAAACAGAAACATGTGTTCATTTTAAATACTTTATTGATAATGTAATGTTAACAGTGATTTCTGATCTATGTTGAAAAGCTTTAGTATTATTAATAATTGCATGTACACTTGGTTACTGGTTTTAGGGAATTATCTTCTGACCTTTTGGCAAATCATATAGGCTTACCTTATACATTGATGTATTGACCCCTTGGCAAAGCCAATAAGCTTGCATTATATCTTGATGAAGTAATTTGTGACACAGCTAATAGGCCTGCTTTATTTGAAGTGATACCCCCTATATTGTGATGTTCTTTCTGCTATAAATAGGAGGGTGATTTGGGGGGTTATGGCCCTTTAGGGGTCAAATGTGATTTCAGAGTGTCCCCATAGTACTCTATCTGCCTTAGCTCTCACTGGACAAGCATTTATTGAATGTATTACTGCATGCCAGCAAACGGTGATTACTGCGGACACCACCTCCCCTGAGTAGGCATTGGACGGCTCTGCTTTGCTACCCTGAGAGACTCAAGTGCTACAATGGGGTGCTTGATTACAAGTACGGGTAAATTGCGGACCTATTACTTCCTCAGGCCTAATATCCTGCACATCTAATAATCCAATTTCTTAGAATGATCCAATTGGTACTTAAAATAAGGTTATCTTTTCCCTCAAAAAATGACATGACTTCAATAATATTTCATACAGAAATTGAGAAATTTTTCAAAAGGTTCACTTATTTTGAATGTTGTAGTTTAAGAAGAGTTTCCCTGGGAAAGAGACAGTCTTATATTGTGTGGAGCTACCTCTACGCAGTAATACCTAACATGAATATTGGTATTTAAGTCAGCTTGCTGCTTATCTGCTGTCTTCCTCAAAATATAAACATTTACAGTTCATGCTTTAATATCACTGGTTGTATAATCACCAGCCTGTCTGTGTTTTCTATTGCAGAACTGTGACATTAATTTGAATATAAAGTTCATTAATGAATTTTGCCAATTTGTTCTGTATTGAATAAAAATATAATTAGAGTGTTGGTGTGAGCTGTATTTTTCAGAACAATGTACACATTTAGAACATATTCCTTTGGACTGTTCAAATAACAGATTATTTGCCGCTGTAGTGAGAAATATGTAAAATTGAGTAGCTTCGTTGAAAGTTGTTTTGGTTGTGCTATAGTCTGTCACTCCATGCCTTCTGACTCGGACGTCCAGACTGCAGTCCGAAGTAACCCAAAGCAAACAAGGCTGTCGCCTAGTCAGTAGCATGTCTGGTGTGTCATAACATATCATTAAATCTTAGCCAGTCCGTCTGTGCTTTTTCTTGAACTTATTTAAGGCAGACATGTTGTTAGATTCAGTTCGGTGAATGACCTCTGTATATTTAGAAGTTAGAAATGTGTGACATTTTTTATCTTTTTTTGCTGGCATCAATAATTATACATACAACTAATGTATTACTTCATCATTTTCAGTGATGTAGAATTAGGGTTGTGACACTGGATAAGGAGTTACCGTGGTAGATACTAAGGTAAACATTTTTTTTTGAATGCCCAGGTCTTGTCACAGGCAGTAATAGAAGGCTATGGCCTTGCCAACAATGCACCGATGTGCCAGGGACATATGTTCTCTAAGAGTACCACCTGCCACCACTGCACACAGCTGGAGCCACTTTCAGTAAGGTGAGGTGGTATTTGGTGCTCTTGGGGTTGAACCACTGACACCAGTTCATACCCCTATCTTTGCTATGTCCTGGTACCTTTACTCTATAATTAAACCTGGGGTCTGCAGAGTTGGTCCTGGAAGGGCAGACCCATGTCAGATTTTCACCATATCCCATTTAGATAAATGTAGTTATCTTAAAAATCTGGCATGGATCCGACACTCCAGGACCGACTTTGGAGAACCCTGATTTAAGCCACAGTTCCTCTTCCCCTGTCAATAGCCATGTAGCTCTACACATCTACCACTCTACTCTAATACTTCTCAAACCGATACCCTAATACATCTACCCCTACCGGTATCCAAGTACCTATACCATACCTATCTGGGATGCGGAGAACATCAAAAACGACTTTAAAGGTTGCAATCTCAGTGATGTCTCTTGACCTGATTCCTGATTGGAGCTCATCTATCTAGTGACAGTTCTCATAACTGCAGCATTTCAGCTGCAACTCAGCACAAACACCTAGGGCTTAAGTCAGTAAGCAACATTTTGAGACCGTGAAAGTTATTCAGTTCTGCGGAATGCCCTCCAAGACTTTTTTAAATGAAGACAAGACCTGGCCTTATTGTAAGCATTCTGAGACTGGTCCTCAGTTGATCCAATGGGAGAAGCAGGTTTCCCTGAGAAATGTGATGGGCATGAGGTCATTTCGTTGTGTGAACTGTATTTAGCAAGTCTCTCTTGGTGAAATCATTAAAGGAGAAGCAAGTGTCCCTAGCTTTTAGTGAGTGGGCAGTGTTGTGTGTAGAAATGCATTCTTCCATTCCTCGTTTTGTAACAACGTAATTTAAATAAGTGAGGGAGTGAATTGAAACTGAAATTAAAACTGAAGTATTGTGACAGATTTGCAATCAAATTAACATTTAGTAGGCATATTTCAGACTTGAAATGATCGAGCATTTGACTTTCAGAACTACTAATTAATGTGTCTCATCCTCCGTTCTCTTTCTGAAGTGATTTGGGGTTTCTGGATGTGGTCAGCTTACACTAAAACTTTCAGAATGTTCATATTTATTTTGGAAAAGTGCTACATTCTTAAAGCAGCCCGGAAGTAAGCCGCCAGACAGAAGCCAGTTCCCTTGGAATTACTAGGATGACTTTTGTTTAAGAAATTAGATTTAATTGACGAACTTTGAGCTGTGCTTTAAAATGAAGGTACAGAAACCTTTTAAGAGTCATAGATTTGCATGATGATTTTGAAAAGGGATTTTTTAATCCTTTTCAGCAATGTCTTTCAGGGGGGTTTAGAGACCAACTAGCTTTTTAAAACAATACCTGAATCCTTTATTGGCTAATATTTAATTGGATCTGGACTTTTGAGCGCATTGGTAAGTTGTTTAGTTGAATAAAGTTGAAATTCCTTCGTGTAACAGTCCCTTGCTAAGGAATCTATACACCATAAACGTATTGGCATTTGTATACTCTGTTTGCATCTGTGTAACTGTAGCCTCACTCCGGCCTAACAAATCATGAAATTGTCTGGATAGAATTGTGTGACCTACGCAAAGGTTCGACCACACTATTGAGCATGCAGCTGTGTGGTCTTTTGATCCTTCAATACTTGGCCCAAAGTACTACTCATTTTACCCTATTGTTTAGTTGAGATTAAATCCCTTGGGGCATTCTTTCATCATCTGTTTGACCAGTTTCTGTACCTCTTACCACCTTTAAAGGTATAATCTGCACTTTCTTTCATCCCACCTAATTTAATTGATTTGCCCTGATTTGCACACAAAAAAGGTTATGATTGCTGCAAAGCAATCTGGAACCGTATTCTTTGCAGACATGTAAAGCTGGTGAACCGATTCACGAAAGTTTGACATGTGGGAGAATGAGGGAGGGACAGAATGAGTTACCTATTTTGACTGAAAATCTACATATTATGAATGGGATAATGAAAATCAGAGGTAGGCATACAAATAAATTCTTCAAGCATTTTAGAGTGTGCTTGGAGACCACGTCAAACTGTGTAGCCAGATTATTTTAAACTATACATAACATCTATGCGTTTTACCAACTTCCTAGGAAATTTGTGGGGAAACAATATTTGTATAACTGCATTTTTCTTATAGTCTTGTTGGGGATTAGAGAGAGTCCCCTAGATCTCATGTGAAGGATCATTGATGCCTCCTAAGGACTACAAGTAAATCCTTTATCTTAGTCCATTTATGGTACATTGTAAATTGTGCCAGAAAAATGTAGACAATCATAAATGAACAATTTGGCTTTTTCAAGGTTTCTTGGGATCAGGAGCGCAGATCTCAAACCATCTGTGCGGCAGAACTTGCTCAATTTGCTTACTGCAATACAAGGCAGGGGTTTAAGCACCACCTGTTTGAAAGTCCATTACCTAAGAGGGGGTGCCAATCAGAGTGATAAGCCTATTTTGATACTTTATCAGCTATCATAGAGCAAAGTTTTGGAAAGCAGTGGCCACATCACGTTAGAAAGTTAGCGGTACAGATGGGGCCTCCGGCAGGTAGAGAGTTCTTCATTTTTTCCAAGGAACCATTAACAACAGGAATCGTTTTCAGAGTTGGGTAGAGCTGTCTTCTGGTAGAATTGTTCTGAATGGAAAAAGAAAAGAGAATTAGAAACCGGTCTGTCCAATGAAACTTGATTGGATTTTGACCTGACACATCAAGCTTTAACTGTATGTTTTGCAGTTTGGCATTGGTCTGTGCACATGGCATTATAAAAACATGACAATATAAATATATATTATATTTATTATTGGAAAACAGAATATAAGGACAAATATACTAGGAAACCAAACTAGAAAAGTTAGGGTGCTATTTTCTAGTAGGTTTAGGCCACTATTTTGCCTTCCTTCTATCATTAACCCCTATTCCTTCTAATCATGTCTTAGTCCACATGCCCATCACCATCCGTCTCTTGCTTCTCTACTGACAAGGTGCCTCATGTATCAATATTAGGAATAACGATGACCTAATTGTGATTTTCTGTGAATAGCAAATATTCCTAATGTATGAAACTCCAATGATTATCATTTAGCAATTCCTAGTGAGTCACAAATTGACCCTCCTCATTAATATTAATGAGGTAGGTCACAATTTGCGGCCCATTAGGATCCGCTAAAATCACGGGGATGGTGAACTGCTGGAGTCAGCAGACCACCATGTCCGTGATTGCTTTTAAATTAAGCAATAATTTTTTTTAAATGTAGCATGTTTTTCTTAAACAAAGAGGGTTGCGTTCATAAGAAAAAAATGAAAAGTTTTCTTTTAATTTTTCAAGAGCATGCCCTGGTTTGTGGGAACACTACCTGCTCTTGAAAGCTTTTCACAACCATTCACAATGGGGAAGGGGTCCTTGTGGACCCCTTCTCATTGCGAGTGGGTTACCGTCAGATTCCATATGATGGTAAACTGCGAATGTTTTATAACCGGTATTTGGTTGCGAAACATTCATACATACAGCTGTGATTCCGTATTAGGAAGGGACACCCTACACACACCCCTTCCTAATACCGAATTGAAAACCCAATTTGCTTTTCGGTAACAGGATACCGAATCGCACAATAGAGGTTGGTAGATAGGAAAAGTCTTTTTTGCATTCGCAAACAGAACAATTATGTGAATTGGCCTGCTTGCAAAACCAAAATAGCTTCATACATGTGGCCCAAGTTATCCTATCAACAGATGCAAACATACACCTGACACCATCTGGAATAAATTCACGGCTGGTGCAGTCTCTCACCTTAGCCGTTCCACAGATTGCTGATTTACAGTCTTCAGTCTGCATCAACTGAAATTATCCCGTTTGAACTTCAGCCCCCTTCACGCATTGTCCTATACAAGTAGCTCTGTCTGCTTTCTAAAAAGATACATCTGCAAACTCACTGCCATAAATGATGGAAAATAAGAACTAAATACCTGGAGGAGTGCAAGACCATTGTCAATGACCATTGGTTAGATCTTGACACCGGCTAATGTGCTTATTTAGAGAATCCTGCTCAAAATGATTAACCTGGAAATTTGCCTGTCTTCTTTACCCCAGAAACAGCTACTAAATCCTGTGATAACAATGCTAACTTTTCCTCTAAAATATTTCGGAAAATCTCCACACACCCATCAACTCTTGCAGCCCTCTTGACTGCACATCTCCCTTCTGCATTAACCAACGCTACATATCACTTTCCTCGCAACCTATGGTCATTTGCTCTTTCCTTCTGGTAAACCTTTACCTTTTATTGTGTTTGCACACCATTCACCATCAGATCATCAAACTTCTTGTACTCTATTCTAGAGCTCTGTTCTGCCTCATGTCTGTCTTCAACTCTAGCTATATGTAAACTACACTCTATATTTAAAATACAACATAATTCTCCAATCCCAAAAAAACCAAGCGCTGACATTTCAATCTCATTAAATTGCTCTCCTATTTCTCCAAATCCCTTTTGAACTCAAAATCCTTGAAGGGTTAACTTCAACAGATGTATCCTCTTCCACACCATTCACAATGCTCCCAATAGTGTCCAATCTGGCTTCTTAGCATATAACTCCATTGAAATGTACCTCACCTGAGCTTCCAACTTCCTCAACGTCTGCCCATCACAATCGCCCACCAGTATACTCATCATCCTAGGTATATCTGCTGTGTCTATTGGTGTCAAACACAACATTTTGGCTGTGTGACCCCCAAAAGGCTTTGTCTTCTCTCTATATGAACCACATCATGCTACAACAGTCTCTCCTTTGATTCCCATACTTCTTATGAGACTATGACATCTTTCTCTCCCTACACATGTCTCAGCCCTCCCAAATGCTTATTGTCCTGAAGACTAAGGATGTTGATTTGATCACTCACCCAGATCTCTCTCCAGCATCTATTGTACCATATCTATACCAACACCATTGACTTTACTCCATGCACACTGCCCCCATCTTCTCACGAAGAACCCTTGATGTACTGTTTAGTCCTCATGTGAGTGCTATGCTGGGCTATTGCTTATAAGTTTTTTAACATATATATTATATATGTATACATATATATAGCCACAGGAGAGCCAAGGCTGAGTGGTAAAGCCGGTGAGACCTTGCATTACCTATAATTGGTGGACACTCTTACAAAGAGAGCGAGTGCATGAGTGTAGCAGTGAGAATTAATAGTTATGCATGCTTTAAAGGCAGGCCTCCGGGTAACCACGCGCTATAGAAATGAGTATTCATTATCAGACCTTTGCTAAAGACTGGAATAACAACATGTTCTATATAGATTCTATGCCAGTGTCCATTAGTAAGTTGATTTCTCTAGAAAATGTAGGCATTTCAGGACATTGGTGCCAAAGTGATGAGAAATGAGTGCATCTTTTGGTTAAAAGGTCTTGCAACCCAGAGCTTACCTCTTCGCTGAGCCCGCCTCTCTTAATGGCTCCAGGACTAAAGTAGGGTAGGAGGCTTTTATGGGCTATCAAATTTACAGACAGGCTCAGACCTTTTTTTCTGTATCATAGTGTTTTTATTATTTCAATAATCGTACACCATTTTTTATCTGACTACAAACAACTTTATGTGTCTTTTGAATGTCTTGTAATCAGTTCTTCAAAAAGTATAACAAGAAGTAACAAGAGGAAGTGAGCTTTCAGTCAGCCCCTTCTTTCATAGATGTTCACATGCTTTTGATGGTTTGCACCTCCTTGGAAGGGCTAAGCATCGCAAGCAAAGATTGGCACTTTGTTCATGGTTACCTTGTCCGTTTTGTGTTTCCATTAGGTATTTGCTGATGGGGCTCCACATAGGGCTCTAATAGGCCTTTGTTAGACTATAAAGCCAGTGTGTACATTTTTGATGTATGTTAAATGCTGGTTTGTGGCTTTTTTGTTTAGAACATGCCTGGTATTTGGATTCTTTTATTTGTGATAAAGACAAAGTGCGTCTCGCTAATCACCCTGGCAAATTCATTTCTTTTACTTTGCTGTCATGATTAAGTGGTTGGATTTATAGATTTATTTTGTTTACAAAATAAAGAAGTGCATGCAAATGTACATGAAGCTGAAAGGGGAATATTGGACCTATGTCAAAAGTATCTTCTGTATGCAATTTATGTTTGCAATTTATGTTCTCCTCTTACAACACAAACATTATCTTCTGCTTACAGTTCATGGAATACTTTTTCACATTCTGACCACGAAAGGCACCCACTTCCCTGATCCTAACTTTTATATTGCTGTGTATTCTACATTGTTGTAGCCCAAGATGTGCCTGCTTTATAGCAGCTGGGTGCAACACACCCAAAACCACCCAACTATAACAAACATGTTCCCTGACAAAATTCAGACCTATTGGTTTTCCCAATGCCTGTTGTAGATTGCTTTCACTTTAATTCCTTTGATGACATTATGTGATATCTATTGCTATGATGTAATTTGAGTGAAAAATGCTATGGCATCACTTTCGTTCCTACCACTAGGACTACAGGGCATGTGATGTCACTTCTTGTGTACCATTTTGAAGTCTTAAAAAAGCCATCTTTGGATCCCACTATACTGAGCAACTGAAGACCTATTTCTCTCCTGCCTTACCCGGTCAAAATACTGGAACGTAATGACAGTAAGGCATTAGCCCAATATTTGGAAAACAATAACTGTCTGGAGGAAGAGCAATATGGGTTTAGGCCAGGGCATGGGACCTAATCGGCTCCAATTACAGCCATGGAGGATGGGAGTCGATGAGGGGCAATTAGCGGTGCTGATTCTACTTGACCTCTCTGCCGCATTTGATACAGTCAGTCACACCACACTCCAATCTCGGCTAGAGACCATTGGGATAGGGGGAACAGTCTTGCAATAGTTCCATTCATATCTTTTGGACAGAAGTCATGCGGTTGCTCTCCCTCCGTCCTGCTCACAGGTCAGGGATTTCAAACATTGGAGTGCTGCAGGGCTCTTCTGTCAGCCCGATTTTGTTTAACATCTGTATGGCCCCCCAGATTAGACTCATTAAGTCGTATAAGGTGATGATGGTCAATTTACCGACGGTACACAGCTTATTTTTTCATTGGTGAGCAATCAGCAACTCTAAGTTTTTTATGACTGTATGAAGGACATCATTCAGTGGCACAGTCTAGACTCCTTAAAATGTAATGGTGACAAGAATGAGCTGCTTTGCAGCTCAAAAAGGTCTGGTTGTACTCCCTTCCGACTTTTGGCCTCGGCCATTTGAAGGGCCTGTTCTGCCCGTCAAAGTGGTCTAGAATCGTTTGACTATAAACTCAGCCTGGAGAGTCACATGAATAAAGTTGTAGGCCCTTGTTTTGTGATTCTGAGATCTCTGCAGAAGATCCTGCTGGTGCTTCCTCATTCCCCTAGAGCTCTCGTAGTCAGTAGTTTCATTCTCAGTCACCTGGACTATTACAATGGGCTTCTGTTGGATGCACCAGAGTACCTATTACATCGTTTGTCAAGGGTTCACGTAGTAGCAGTTAAACTTGCCCTTAATAGACCTTGGAGAGTGTCTGCCACCCTGGCTCTGAAGGAGCTACATTGGCTACTGCTCAAGTAAAGAATGTGGTTTAAATCCCTTTGCATCACATTCAAAGCTTTCAGGGGTTGGGCCCTGACCCTTTACGTAAGAGGCTGAGAACATAAAATCCCAACATAGCTCTTCGATCTCCATCAGCCTATCTGCAATGCACGACCAAGTTCTGGAAATCCAGGTAAGGTGGCCGGACCTTTATGGCTAGGGTAATCAAGCTTTGGAGCTCACTTCCTCTTACACTGAGATCCATGACTGACTTGGTAAAGTAAAGGAGGGCACTTAAGACCTGGCTGTTCCCCAAGTTATTGGTTGAGTATGGCTAGCTATAATTTTTAGGTGCTCCATCACTGTTTCTTTTAGGGTTCTTTCCGATCTTTCTGTTTCTCTCTTTTCTCTGTTATTGGCTAGCACCAGGATACTGTTTGGGTGGCAGAGCACGTTATACATTTTAGAAATAAATAAAATAGTAAATAAGAGCAAACCTCAAACATTTTGGCGAGTTGAAGTCACTTCAGCATGGCCATTTCCCTTTGCCATTAATTTGTGTTTATGTCTATGCTTTGCGAAGTCTACCTAGTGTGAATTTACCCTAGGTGAATATTAGCAACCATCAAACGAATCAGTCTGTAGTCTTTCTTACTTAGAAGGCTTTAGCAAGAGGACGGTGTGAGGAGCATTCCAATAAGGATTGGATGTCGAAGCTTGTGTTTTGGGTCAGTTGAACGAAATGATCAACCTCCATAACCCACCTATCTGAAAGTGGTTGTGGAGAGAAGTCACTGACTGATGACTTTGTCACAATGTGCAGTTTTGCTACTGAAGAAGAGCCTTTAGGACCTGGAGAGGAATGTGTAGCTTCGGGTTTGAGCCCTGAAATAATCTACTACACACAAGGGCAGACCAAGAATAATCTAGAACCTGGGGTAAGAAATTACATGAACCACACTGTGGTTCTTGTGCCCGGTCATGTGGAGCAATGTGTATGCAATCAATTTGAAACTAATAAAAAACAATTCATTGAGTTCATATATACGAATGGATGGATGAATCAGGCTAAGTGCAAAACAAAGATTTAATTATGTGCACAATATAAGACGATACGCAGTGCAATGATGTGGGAAGAACATGCTCAGTGTTCACACTCAGTGTACATGAAGTTTAGAAAAGGGAACAAACAACTGCAGAACGGCCACTCATTTAGAAGGGAATCTTTCTTATATGGCATTGTCTGTAGACATATTTCAATTAGTAGCAAAAGTGGTGGCTCAAGGAGTTACAAGTTGATGGCGTTTTGAACCCATCAGGGTGGAGGGTCATCATTATGACTTAATATAAGACATGGCCTGAGAAGTAAAAGTGGTAACTGGTGACTCTTCAAGTGAAATGAGAAACTGATGGATTCTAAGGAAGATATACGCCAAAATGTAAAAAGATTCCAAACAAGGCAGCAATGGCCGACGACTGCAGGTGAGGAATCTCTAGGGTTCTGCAGTGGCGTAGCAAGGGGGGCTGGGGAAGCAGTCCACCCTGGGCGGCACGAGTTTTGGGACCAGCGGGCTTCTCCCCCCTTACATGCGGCCACGCAGGGTGCCAAACGCAGGATTAGTTTGCCAGCACACACCCCCCTGCTCTTACGGCTGCCGCGGGGTGGCAAAGGCTTGGAACGCCAAGGGCGGCAAAAGGCCTAGCTACGCCGCTGGGGTTCTGTTAGTGTAATCTATACGTGCGACTACGGGCAGAGAGCCAAATGTCGTGAATATGTGCCAACATGGAAAAATCCAAATGGATTGATGGTGCGTTCTACATTGCGGTGTCCCACAAATGCAGTCGAGGGAGAATCTAGCTTGTCGCCACAATGCGGGATTAGGGACATACATTCTTGAAGCTGGAAGTGAATTTGAATTTGACTCTTTCTAGAAGTTAGTGAAAATGTATGAGAGCTAGTAAAGGGATTTATTTTCTGTGGCCAGTTGTTAGCTCTCTGACTGGGTAACCTCCTTCATGTTGTGGTCAAGATTTTGTTGGGTTAGCTAATGTGCATCTCTTTGACATATCTATTTTTGTATTTGCAGGTGTTGCCACGTGTAAATACAGTGTGAAGGTCTGGCATGACGTGGAAGATGATATTTTACTTGGAAAAGATATCCTTTTGATGCATGCCAACCTGTGTATACATATTGAGGTCATACTCCAGTGGAACACACGTTTATCCAACTTTGGAACACATTTTAAAAAAGAAGATGAAATCAGGGTGGAGAATGGGCATTTCAGCATATAGAAAGGTCACAAAAGTAAGAGCCCTGTTTTGCAATCATTCGCATTCAATCTGCTAATTTACATCAATTTCAAAAGACACTTCATCTCTGGTGAAAACGAGTGTTTCTGGTATATTTTACGTCATCAATACATGTGATGCTCATCTGAGGCTCCTATGGAACTTCATATTTGGAAGCGTGTGTTACCAATTGAAAGTTAAAGTGGTTGGGCTGTGTTTAGAGAGAACAGTGTTCAAATGTGTTCATTGGTTTCTACTGAACAAGAATTAATCTGGACAGTGACATCTAAATCCGGCGATGCAGTAGGTCCAATAAATTATCTTGCATTACTGTTAAATACAAAAGACAATTAAAGGGGTTGGGTATGAATTGGGATCCTCTCTACTGCCTCGGTGATAAGCAAACAAATCTCTTGGTCGCTTTGATAAGATGTAAAGTCTGCAGCATGGTAGCAATTGACTAGAACCCGGAAGTCCAGAAATGTTTTTGAGTGGATTGCTTGAAGCCCTTGGAGAAGAGGCCTACATGAATATAATAGTTCTTGAAAGATGCAAGGGGCATTGCAAGGATGGCTTTGCAAAATATGTCCAGAGTCACTGGGATGGTACCAGCAAAGAACATGGAAGGGTAGTGTTCCAGGAGGAGATGTCTGGTTTGTCAGTTTAAATGAGCCGATACTTGAGACGGTTGTATGTCAATACAACGGGGGCTTTTACCCCGCATGCCATTACAATGCGGGGATTACAACTTAAGTCGTTACAACGACTTTCGCTGGAGGGCGCTGGATAGTGGAATAGTTTAATTTTCTATTCCAACTCCAGCCCACGTTGACAGTAGAGAAGGTGTTGGATAGAAAATTAAACTATTCCCTATCCAACAGCGCCCTCCAGCGAAAGTCGTTGTAACGACTTTCGTTGTAATCCCTGCGTTGTAATGGCAGTGCGGGGTAATCCCCGCGTTGTTATGGCTGTTCTCCACTTGAGACTGTAAGGGGGATGAGGACCTTCAGAAGGCTCTCTGATTTTAGAGTCTGGGTCTGTTCCAGGATAAGCACTCTCAAATGTTCATCGTCCAGAAATAAAATTAGGACAATGTGGTAATTGCATAACAATTTTAACTTGGTCTGTGATGCATTTTGCTGTCAGAAGATTGCGATCTCTTCTTTTTATCTGCTAAATTATTTTGAAAGCACTTCTTTAAAATTGGTATGAAATGTAAAAATATTAGGTTTCCCAATAATGTGTATTTTTCAAGCTGAATTTTGCTTAAAATTTAGGGAATATAGTGTAAAATTAGCAAACTACTATACAAAGCCAGATAGGTTGTCATAAAGTCATCTGTTTTGATTGACGAAAAATGCAGGGAGACCAAATGTTTTCCTTATTTTGCACCTCTGATCATAGTGGAAAGGGTGAGACATTTCCCGTTCCTGGATGTGATGATGGCATTTTGGAACAAGATAGATGGTTGAGCAGACAGGCAAGAGAGCACATGTTCTGTCCATACCGTCACTTGTTCTCCATTCGATGTCGCAACAGATTAAGTCGCTCTGCGATGATATGCTGCCGCCCTCATTCGTCTTCCTGGGATATTGCTGGAGGCGACGACAATCCTCAGCTTGTCTCACATGCGAAGGAATTTGGCGACTAACGGGTTAAATTGTATATGCTGCCTTTGTTGATCCATCCCAGTCTGCGAAGTGATGTTAGTTATAGCATTAATAATACAAAATAGAGTGTGAAGGGGATCATTGGAATTCTGTGTCGCACTATTCAGCGTCAGTGCTGGGGGTCAGACTGAGTAGCATGGTCACACTTTAGAGGTCCTCCATTGTCCCACACGCGGAAAAACACACACTTGCATGCAACACCAGACCCGCTAAGGGTAAGCTATTCTTGCTCCCTCCCACCACACAACCTCCCCCACCCCACCACCACTTGCCAGTCGCTTGAAGCCAGAACATCCTAGGGCGGTGTAACAAGCAATTCATGTCAGCTCACGGTAAAGATTATTGGTGTTTCCACAAGGGAAATATTTGCAGCCTGTCGTCTCCTTTCGTCTATTTATAGAGGCCGCGGCGCGCAGTCAGGTAGACGGCCATGAAATAATACCGCTCCCTCACACATCCTACGACTTGCTTAGTTGTACTTTAAATTCTTGACGCACCATTGGCTGCTGGGTGGGCGCAGTCGAACTTACCTCATCGTCCCTGCGGAAGCCCTAAATGTGGAGTCAAGGTTTTGAAGCTGAAGACCTGAAACATGTAAGTACCTAGGAGGGTATCCTCTCAATTAGCCCTCCACTGCGTTATCTCAGAAAAGGAAATAGAAGCTGTGCGAGCACCCTGTCATCCCTCCTCGGTTTTATAGTAGTTAATCAGCAACTTCTGCATTACAAATGCAATGCTCAGACCTGCGCGGAGGAATTACACACCCACCTTCTCCCCAATTTATTGTTTATTATAATCATCTTACTGGAGAAAATGGCTAATTTGCTCTTTTCGGCAGGAATATTTCAAGCCCGATTATCATAATATCGCAGCGGAGGAAGTGGTCGAAAATGGCACATTGACCTTGAATGCGTTCTCCGTTTAGTGAGCGGTGCTTAACATTCAGGAAACAATAGAACTGCAACTGGTTTATTAATGTCTAATCTCAAAGTGTTAACTCTTGCTGTGTAAATACTGGCCGGCAGGACTGTGGAAAGTCTGCTTTCTTGTTGCTGAAGTGTGCGTAGTCTTTTATCAGTGCAAACATGTCTACGATTGCTTTGATTTCTGGGGGGAATGGCCCGTGACGAGAGTGGCTTTCCCCTTTGGTTATTATGGACCCGTTTGTGATTTAATTTCTACTGACGCCACCGGTCATATTGTTAGTTTCACAAAATGGAAGTGAAAGAATCCTGCATAAATTAGAGAGAGAGGGGCAGAATCCCCCAATTCTGTTGGTCCCTGGGTGGGGAGACAGCGCCTGCACTGCTCGGTCTGCTAAGAAATGTGTAGGGGGGGGGGGACATAACAAGCACTCGTGGTGACTCTCTGTTCACCACTTGTAAGAGGTACTTTGTTTTAAGATTTGGTACAAGCAGAGAGGTTTGTAATTTTCACTAGAACCGTGAGATGGGAAAATATAGGACCAATTGCACATGATACTTGCTATGGATGTTTTTTTTTTAATACATTTTTATTGAGTTTTTTTTCCTTTTAACCCCTCCTTGAGCAGTACATGATTACAACTGTGTAATGTTTTTTTTTAATGTTTGCTTTGGGCTGGAAAATGTCTTTTTTGAGATAGGGAAATGTTTATTGAAAACAGTGGTGAAATAACAAGCCTGCAGTAAAAAAAAAAAGGTCAATACTTAATGATGTAATTAAGAATGCATAATTTTACCAATAGAAAAACACACTTTGGAGGGAAAACTAATTCTGTCTAGGCAGGGCAGATTGTTTTTTTTTTTTTTTTTTTTTTTTAAGAAATTTTTATTAAGCATTGAAAAGTGATACAAGAAGCATGTCATGAAAAATTAGGAAAAAGTACATATGAGTATAATAATGATTAAAAGACATCAATCTGTAGGGCAGATTGTTGAACGTGTTCTTTTGAGGGTGCAGCTAACAATGGGCCCTGATTGGATGTAGAATGCTTAGGTTTTGTTTACCCTTTATGAATAGATTCTTAATAATACAGTACAACAGAATCAGGGTCAGTGGAATTATGTGCTTCTGTTGATGTGTCATTTGCTGTACTATTATTGATTTACCACATAATTTAATGCATATTTTTCAGAAGTTGTAGTAGTCATTTTCAGATTTTAACAAGTTTTTTCTAACTTAATTGGATCAAAATAATTCTACATAAGATAGTGTCACTTAATGTCACATAATTTGCCTGTTCTTACCATATAATGTAGTCAGCCCTGCCACATTATTTGATCTTCCATTGCCACAGCATTCTAGTGGTCTTGACAAAAAAAAAAGTTTTACATATATGTGTATGTGTGTCATGGGTGCAAGCAGCCCCTCATATAATTTTACCAAACTCAAACAAATGCATACAGTCCTTGGTGAAAGCAGTGTTCATTTCACATAATCTAAAAGGTGCCGACAAGTTTTAGCTCCACTTCGGACCACAAAGGTTATCTTACACGTGTGTATTTCAGCACCAAGCACTTAACTCACTGAGTCATCTTGCTGGCTCAGTGGATCATATCCCAGTGTACCAATCCTGTATCTATCCTCCTCCAGAGGACTACAGGTAGTGCTGTATGTGTACTTATACACAGTTCTGTTGCTTTGCTGCATGCTGTCTAAGAAGTAATAATTGAATAATATATACATGCATGGATTGCTGCTTTCTTTATCCTGCACCTTGCATTGCAATTCACATAGATGACATTTAAACAGGCATGGTGAGTGTTGGACAGGCCTTTCAGGCAGTATGGCAGCCTGGTGACTCCAGATTGGCAGGCTGAAAGGGCCTGTGTGTGGGCTGTCTTTTTTGGTCCTGTAGGCAGTATTGGGACGAGACTAAAATAGCCCCACACACTGACCCTTTCAAGCTGGCCTATGTGGCAGTGCCAGGCGGCTCAAGGGCTAATCCAACACTGGTCATCATGTACCGCTTGAATAACCTAAAATATGCACTGCGTACACCTTGCACCACTTATGTCATACAGCACTGGGCATCTTGGAACTTGCATAGTGTTCGCTTTCAATCATTCTAGACTATATATAAATACGTATATATAGATACAAGGGCTAATTAAGGGGCAGTATTTAAACCATGTTGGACTTTACCTTTCAATAGATCTTCACGTGTGTGTATATATATATATATATATATATATATATATATATATATATATATATATATATATAGATATAGAGAGAGAGAGAGAGAGAGAGAGAGAGAGAGAGAGAGAGAGAGAGATGTTAGCATGAATGGGATAAATAGGACACTTGAGTTCCTTTCAATCATATTAGTCCATTGAAGGGTTTCAGTTCATTGTCATAACAGAAATTGCTGTTTTGTGCTATAAACTGCAAACAGATCATTATAGAAAAAGCGCAAAGTCCTCGTTAGACCCATTTTAACTACAATATGTGCTTTCTTAAACAACACTGATTATTTGCATTAGACTGTTTACGTAGGCACTCCCAATTTTTGGCCTGGGATAAAAGGATAAATTTGACGAGGACCACACTGTCTGCTCAAGTGGAGAAGGCAGAATAAGAAGTCCTGTCTTTGGGTCGGAGAGTCAGAAAGTTAACAAATATGGCATGTGCCATATTATTTTTAATATAGTCGAGAATATATTGCAATATATCATAGCTCACGTCACTCTACACAAAGCAGCTAGTTTAGCTTATGTCAGACAATGCATGAATTGTAGAGTATGTCATTTCAGATTATACAAGCCATACAGCTTACATCATACCCAAGAAGATAGGACATAGACCTTACTTCGAGTATTTCTATATATGGCACATGGAATAGAATTTATACGTGGTTTTTTAATTTTTTTATTTTATACTTTATTTTTATAGCGCAAACTTTATCCGTAGATGTCAGAGCACTTTACAATAGAACCAGTTACATTACATAAGGACTTCAGAGTACACGAGTTACATAAAAGATACAAACAGATCAACTCTAAACTCACATAACAATGGTAATTAGTACATATGCCTACTACAGATACTAGCGGTTGGAATTACATATATGCAAGTTGCAAATTCGTTCAAGATGACATTTTAAGAAGAGTTGAAGTGATGGACAACAATTTATTATATATTTACACAGCATGGTCTCGAAGTGTTATATATGACAGACGTTTAGTTATTATCCACGTGATACTGCATAGATCAGACCGGCGTGCACTGTAGCAGACTACATGACACAGTGCACAGGTGACTTACACTGATGCATATTGCTTAGGTTTGCTTAAATAATAGGTGGGGTACAGCACAGATCAACAATGTTCTGCCACGGCAGCAGTAAATATTTCGGCTTTGTTGTAGGGGCTGCTAATTGCATTTTTTTATAATAGCCCCTATGTTGACATTAAGAATAATTCATATGGTGTTTAGGTACAACAATCAAATGCGTGGTAATTCTGCTACGAGTAGAAAGGGAGGGTGAAAACTCGGAGTCCCCGCCTGCAAAAGGTCTCCCTTGTCAGGAGTGCGCCCTTAAATTGTGATAGAATCCATCATGATATGGGCTGCGGGGGGCTTTGTTACGCCACTGTGATATATTAACCCACAGTGTGCCAGGCAAGTTCAGCAGCGCTTGCAACTACGAGTGTCAAGGCAGGGTTGGAGGGACGAGGTCTGCTCAGCTGGCTCTTTCAAATACCTGTGCACTGCACGCAGGGTACAAGTCCTAAAAAAAGAAGTGGGGGGGCGCTGTCACCAGAAGTGACGTCACAACAGGAAGTGACGTCACGAATGGTGGCTCCGATCTCGTCCCAGAGAGGCCCAAAAGGTGAAGTCCAGCTGTTTGGCAGGGGGGATGGCATCCACCATGTAAAATAAGTGGGGGGGGGGGGCGCCGTCCACCCGCGTAGTACCCCGACTCGAGCCCTGACTGCACGTGTCCCAGTGGGAGGGTGTCAGCTCAGCTGACTCTGAAATACCTGTGCAGTGCACGCGTCCGAGTGTTAAGAAGGCGCTAGAGAGAGGGTGTCAGCTCAGCTGACTCTGAAATACCTGTGCAGTGCACGTGTCCGAGTGTTAAGAAGGCGCTAGAGAGAGGGTGTCTGCTCGGCTGACTCTGAAATACCTGTGCAGGTAACTGGTAAGGAAGGGTTAGAGGGAAGATGTCAGCCCAGCTGACTCTGAAATGTCTACGCAGTGCACGTGTCCGAGTATTAAGGATGTCTGCTCAGCTGACTCGTTCAAATTCCATGAGCAGTGCACATTTACGAGAGTTAAGCAAGGGTTAGAGGGAAGATGTCTACCTGCGCAGTGCACGTGTCCGAGTTTGAAGGAAGGTTAATGCAGATGTCTGCTCAGCTGACTCCGAAATACCTGTGCAGAGCGCGTGTCGGCTGCTTTGTAACCGCTCATGGTGCCTCTGTTCAGTAATGACATAAAACGTGCTGTTATTCTAGTGAGTTCAAATTCCATAACAATTTTTTTTTCAAAATGGCTCATTTGGTGAAGTTGCCTTTAGTGGAGATCTGGGACAAACTGATTGTCACATGTTATCAGTCATTCTTGACAGGTCAATAGATTAAGTACTATAAAGTTGGGTAAAACTATACACTCTTCTAAAAGGTACAGTGAACATTCCATATGGTGGTGGCAAATGCAATAGAGAACAGTGCACTAGTGTCACGGTGTCTCTTGTGTAACCGAGATAGTGCAACTTTGAGCAAAGTCTTGCTAAAATGTATTTCTAGCACTAATGCTTGTGCTGAGTGGGTGCAGTTTTTAAGGCTATGAACAAGGAAAGTCAGAATGTTTGCATTTTAGGACTACTTTGTTTGATGCTTTTTGTGCGCGTGCCGATAGAGCTGTTCTTGATTAGTATGGCTTTACTTTGAATCACGAGTTATCCTGGCTTCAAGGTGCCTACAGTGTCTACCTTCTTGTTGTCACACATGGGCACTGGTAATGACACACTATACTCTCCAACACTGCTGCAGCTAGTGTTCATGCTCTTGTGTCGCTTTCTTCGAATCGATTGCCAAATAGAGCCTGACCGACACTATGTAGTATATCATTTATTACATAGCTAGGTCTGTCTCCCTCAGTGCCTTGATGACTCTTTTATCCAGTAGCAGTGCTTTACTCTTTTGTTCATTCTGTTCTTAGCGCTAGACACGCCTGTGTACCCAGTCCTGGGGCACTAATACACATTAGAGGCTCAGCACTCCTCTGATGGCGTGCCCTTTCTGGTTCCCAAGGGATAAAGTTCCAGTTTGTCTTCTTTGTGCGCATTGCTACCCTCCCACATGACAACACAGTCAGAGAAGTCAAGCTCCAGGGTGAATGAAGGATGGGAGGTGGTCGGGTTCATTTGGGGTGGCATGTGAGTGGGGCAGGTGAAGGAGTGCTTATAGGGCCCCAGTAACTCATGGGGAGTAGACTGTTTGTCACTGGTCGTCTGGGAAAGGCCCAAGGGTTCCTCTTCAGGAGCATGTCGAACTGATGTTCAAAAAGCTCTGGAGCTAAAATAGTTTTCTTTTGCAAAAGTGCCATTTTGTATATGTCAGGAGAGCGACATTACAATAATAATAATCGTACTATAGTTTATGCTGTTGACTGCACTGGGAAAATATAATGTAGGAACCTTTGAAACCTGCTTCGTGACAATGAATATATGTCAGAATATCGTTAGAAAAAAATATTATCTGACATAAATATTGTGTCCTAAAAATACAGATATATAGGAAACTCTGTTTTTGTTATACATTAGTATTGTTATTCTGAGACCATACCATGATTTATGTATTCATACATGGTTGTATATTGGATCAATGTACGTATACATAACAGCGATTCATAGCATTTTGAGCCAATCCAGCGTCAGGTAGGATCGCAGACGGAGTAGGGCTGATATCAAAACCTAGAAGGGACCCTGAATACAATATCAAAGAAGATCACAGACGGGGCAGACGTGATACACAAACGTGCGGAATGGGAGGAGCATTGTTTCTGGAAGACAACATTGAGCAAGATCACACATTGACCGAAGATGATTCCCAAACATGTTGACGGAAAGGGATGTCACCTCTGGAAGACAACCTTCGACATCACACACAGAGGAGAGGTTGTACCCAAACATGCAGAACCAAAGAGACATCATCTTTGGAGCATAACTTAACAGGATCATGGAGAGAGCAGAAGTGAAACAAAATACCGGGTGGACTGGTGGGAATTTCTTCCCCAGAAAGAGATTCCATCAGAGACAATGTGACACCCAAACATATGTGGAACAGAAAGGACGTCATTACCGAAGGACAACAAATAGTGAGCTCACAGACAGAGTAAGGTCAAAAACAAATACAGGGTGAAATAGAAGGTATGTCGTCCACTGAATGCAGTAACAGGCAAGACCCTGCACAGAACAATGGTGATCCCAAACCATTGGGTGGAGTGGTGGGTACACTTTCCCAAAATAAAACAAACAAGGTGACCACAATAAAACATTATGTTGAATTGGTGTTCCACGGTCCCAGAATTAAATATGCTCAGAAATAGATCATGGGTGACAACAAAGCATATTCTGTATCTGAGGGTGGGTTGTTCTAAGAGTGCAATATTAAATAAGACCACGGATGGAGCAGGAGCGATGCAAAATATGTGGTGGAACAGTACGTACTTTATCCCAAGAATCCAACATTCAAATTGATTGTGGATAGAAGAGGAGTGATAAAGCATCTACAGTGAAATAGAGGTCCCTTTCCCCTAGAATGCAACCTCAAGCATGGTAATGGACGACCACAGTGGTGATAAGATGAAGGGTACGCCACAGCTCAAATACAGCAGTAAACAAGATCTTGCGTAGAGCAGGCGTAATATGAAAACAGCTGTTTCACAGTAGGTTTGTCGTCCTATATGACGGTGGTTGGCTTGATTGATTGCCAAATGGCTTTTTCAACAAACTAGCTTAGACTTAGCTGCACTTGTGCATGGGAATTGTAGAAACGCATGCTCCTGCTTACACAAAGTACGCAAGTCAATGACTGATATTCCCACAAACACCAATTGTATGGTTCATTTGCAGTGATTTTCCTTTATATTCGCAAATCAGGTGCTGATTCTGCTCGTAAGAGATCTGGTTGAATGTAGCCCAGAGTGGTCTTTTCACTGTCACTCACGAGAGGAGCTCAAAAGGCCTGTTAAGGATGGTGGAATATATGAATGCTGCCCTGATAAGAAGGGCTGATCTATTCCTCTTATTGCCTGTTGTCTATAGAATATGTGGCTGTGGCTGTGGCTCCCCGGCCACGCGCTCTTTTTATTCACTGCTCACCGCCACATTTGCATCTTAATTGCATGCTTCACATTTAACAGTATAGGTTGCCGCACCGCGTCTGGCAATTTTACAATCTCTTTTTAGGCAGTAGCCTTTGACAGACTTCCCAGCTGATTGCAGATCAGCTCCCAGTCAGAGGTTCAATGCAGGCCTAGGGCTTGTCAGGGTGGCCACAACTTCACACCCACACACACGTGTGCGCACAGGCAAACACACACAGAGCTCAGAACGCATGACTCTGTAGAGAGCGTGCATTTAAGGTCCAGTTAGAGGAAGGAGCTGGTTTGGAGAGGGCTTTTCACAGCACTTAATTTATTATTGATGTGTATGTAGCGCCGAACATGGCAGCTGACACTTCTAGGCATCCTGAGACAAATACAGACTGTACATAATATTTCCAAGCGTGTGGACATGACAGCATCAGAAAGAGGCTGCATGGGTTAGTCTAGTGCACCTCATGTGGGAAGGCGACATCTAGCTGTCTGGCTGGGTCATTCTGTTCTCAGTTTGTCCAAATGATTGGATCAATATTTAAGTTGTCAGTAGTTTCCTCAACTTGGTGATTGGTAGTGGTTTGTGTGAAGGGCTTGTTCATTGCTGTTTCTTAATGCATGAACTCATGCTGCTAGTACTTGGAGCATCACTTAATGTAGTCAAACAAAAATTACCCTCAACTTCAAATTAGACGACACAGGCGATACACTCTCTACTGATATGCTGTATGAAGGAAGTGGTTGGTCTTTTCCAGTGGTTCTGTATAGTTCTAAAATATGATTTCAAGTCCTTAAATTATTATTTTAATTTCACCGTTACATAACCGTTATCATTGTCTGTTTTTCCCACTTTTGTTGTGGAACACCACTTTGTGGTCACCACTTGATTGCAGTTTGTGGGCTGCTCTCTGCTGGAAAAAGTGTTTGGCAGTAGTAGGAATTACGTTGATTAGTGATGGTGACAGGTAATGATTATTTATGGAAACAACTAGGTCGTAAATGCTGGACCTGATTTTAACACTACAGATGATGGGTTATTTTCATCTGTGCCTGCAGGGTACACAGGGCGTTCACGACTAGACAGAATTTCTAGACCTAATACTTTCTGGTGTGCATCTCTTTATGTTCACTATTGTAGCTTGTTCTGTGCTTAAACCAAAAATACCCAGCCCATTCATTGAGAAGATGTAAATTCTCATGCATGTGCCTGTCAAAATAAATGTTTTGAATATTGATTGAGAAAGAAAATAACATGGACAGGATTGGTCATGGTTGTAATATGTCACATTCCAATGATCTACCGACACAGCATTTCCTTGATCTAGTCTTGTGTATTATGTACGCAGAAAGTCCTCTTCCTAAGTTTCTTTGAAGTAAGGAGTCTACCCCTAGCATGGACCGACTGCGGCAAGCGTCTTATTGTGGTCGAATAGAGTCAGGCTGAGGTTAGTCCGCTGTCGTCTGCTCCCTCTCAACATAAGGGGCAAGCAATTGACCAAAGTGAGGGTCTTCCTCTTCCTATCACCCCCTTAAGTGACATCTATGTATGAGCACTGCATAGGCTTTAAATGGCTTGGTCAGTTTCTTGAGAAACGATTGCCCCGGTATTGTGTGTGTATGGACCTAAACCAAGCATCTGTGCAGCGTGCAAGCATACATGCATAATACAACTCCAGGCTATAACATATGACTCTACCAGCCTTCAAATAATGGAAGTTAGCTGCAAACAGCATCAAATATTTAAATACATTTTGTGTGTTGCCTTGAATGATAGTTACTCAGTCCCTAAGCAGTCTCTATTGTCTGAATGGAAGGAACAGAGGGTAAGGGAAACAAAGTCAGCCACTCTCAGTCACCAAATGTGGCCAAGAGTGAAAGATGAAGTCAGAGCCCCTGAGTCTTAATCCTACAACCAGAAGCATCCCCACTGCATCTCACAGGACTGAGTTCCCTCATAAGGCAAACTCTCACTCTCGATTTGCCACACGACTAGTACACTGAATGCCAGGGAGTTAGATAATAATATTATCCACCCAGTACTACAGTACTACAGTGCTTAGAAGCAAGAAATCATGTCTAAAATACTGTCCAATAAGAAGAACATTACTATTGTTTAATATCATTATTTTTTATCATTAATATTATTATTAAGACTATATTATTATTAAGAATGCCTTTGACAGATGTCAGACGCCAACTACAAAGACGTGAGGAACTATGATAAATTATAAAGAAACCTAAAGTAACACAGCACACACAGAGAGCACACAAAGAATTCTCTACCTTGGGCTGAGGTTCTTCTGAAAAGAGGGCTCAGGGGCCGCGTGTGGGTCCTTCCATTCTGCCTGGGCTCGCGCTGGGTGTGTTTACAGTGACAGCCCTAGCGCGCGCGCGCCTGCGTCCCCTTTGTCCTGCAGGCGCTACGGAGCACGTTTGTAGCGTTTACATCTCTCTCTCCCTCTTCCCCTCGCGCGCCCCCTCCCGCCCCCCTCCTCGCGCACGCGGGGCGCTCGAGCGCCCGTCCGTCCTCACTCCGTGTACCTGCCCGCCTCGGCTCCAGCCATGCAGCCTCGCTCTCTCCTGCTCGAGCCGTGATTGGCCAGCCCCTCATCCAATGGGGTGGCCGGCCGGGCCGGGGGGACTGCATATGTAAAGCCCTACTTCATATTCATAAGCTCCAATCGGGGCTTTAAGTCCTTGATTAGGAGAGTGTGAGAGCTTTTGGTCCCAACTGGCCGTGCCCATAGGCTTGTCACCGGGAGGACCTGCCTGTTAATTGCCGCGCGCCGCAGCTGAGAGGAGGCTCTGATTTATAGCCGGCGCGCAAATTATGGTGGCCGGGAACACATGGATTCGGTAGAACTTTGCTTCCCTGAGTCGTTTTCCCTGCACTACGAAGAAGAGTAGGTACCGCTCTCTCTTTTTTTCCACTGTTTTCTTGTGGCATGCTGCAGGTAACGCTTTGTTCGCGTGCGTGCATGCGTTTGGGCGTGCGTGTGTATCTTGTGCGTGAGTTGGGGGTGAGGGCAGTGAGTGGAAACATTGCTGGGGGGGTGCACGCACCTCTCTGCCCGGGCCCCCGGGAGTGCCGGGGAAACAGCTGTGTGACACCCGCTTCTTATCCAGGTGCTAAGAATAGCCGCCTGGCACAAACGCGCACTGGGATGCTAAAATGTGCCTCGCACTAGGGAAAATATGTGATAAGAGGCGAGGGGGAGAATGCAGCGGGGCCAGCCGGTCACACGTCCCGCGGCTCCCGGACAGCCCAGCACAGGTCCCCCGGCGCACAGCCGCGCGCTTCTAGGCGCACTTTAATCAGCAGCAAGAATTCGCCTCCACTCGAATAATGCGAAAAGCAGCGCTCCCTCCCAGAAAGGCCGGCGCGGGCATGGGAAACATTAACTGGCAGTCAGCTGGCCGAGCTGTCAATGAGTGACCAGGGGGAGGGCAGCGGCCCCCGCGCTTCCTCCGCACAAAACTGCCCAGGAAAAGCCGAGGAAGCCGCTTTGTTGAGGACTCGCTCTGCTGGGACAGTGGGTGGTGGGGGCAGGTTTGTGACACTTGTGCAGAAAGTCTAGTCTGGATAAAAAGGGACCAAGTTTGCTTAAGACTACTGGGGCTTCTTTGCTTCCACGCGCTGTTCAACTCAGAATGTGGCAACATGGCTTTGGGACCTAAATATACAAATGTGTTTTTTCACATAGCTCTAAATGATGTGTGTATCACCTATGTGAGCCAGGCTGCTACAAAGAACATAACAGTCCAGCTTTGCATTTACTCGGGTTAACCTGTTGGCAGGGAGGAGCGCTCAGGCAAGCACAGAATACATGTTTTGCCCAGGATCACACGGTTTGTTCAACCTGGGAGGCTTGAATTCGAATTAGTTCATTCTTCCCAGAGTTGGCAATTGTATCCACCAGAAAATATCTCCCTGTCTTCACTTTGAGAAAGTAATGGGGGTCTAAATATATATATATATATATATTTTATCTCTGGCGGGAGGTGCTGAGGACACTATGTTTGCAAAACTATGAGGTGCGTGGATGAGAAAAGAGTGCCCATAAAGTGACCATTAACATATGGATCCCTCCCTTTCAATATAGTGCCCACATGTTGCCCGGCTTCTTTGCCGCAAAGCCAGGGATGAAAGGGGACTTGCCGTGGCAGCATGCATGGCGGGGGGATGCACGAGTTAGGCTGATCAGCAGCAGAGAAAGGGACTTGCCAGTAACAAATATTTGCCAAAGAAGTCTCTCCTAAGCAACCCAAAGGGCCTGGTAGGAGTTTACCGGTTTTAAGAAGAGATGGCAACAAGATTGAAAGATGCTTTTTACCAAGATTTGCAGTTCAGGCCATCAGGGGGGTATGAGGTGAGGTACTCATGTATGTCTGCGTGGTTCACCTGATATTTTTGCAAGGCCAGCGTAATTAGGGAGTTCACTTTGTACAAAAATTGATGCAAGATTTAAAAAGGCTCTGAGAGGCTTTTTCCCTACCACAGAAGCGCCTTTCCGGGGCATTGAATCACACCCTCCCTCCCTCCGCCATTGCTAATTTGAATGATTAGTTCAGATAAGCCTCTTAAAGTAGATGCATTTAAATGAAATAAGGGCACATGCCATTTTGCTTGTAGCCCAGGATTCCCGCTAATTCCTTCTGTGGCTCTGTCCGAACGACTCTTCCAAGCAGATCTTAATGTGTTGTAGTTTTTATGGATCTGTGGTTCCTGGTCTGGTGCGATGGCCGAATAATAACAGTCAAGAGATCCGCGGATCCATTTCAATGAAATGGAATAAGCCCGCAGAGTTATATCACCCACGTTGAGGCCAGTCAAATTATTAATCAGTGGCTTGCCGCCACAATATGAATATGCATGATGTATAGATTGACCAGCATAAAAAACACAGTCCTGGCGTTCAGACAAAGTGAGCATATTGAGCTGTTCCATCGTTCGTCCTGTGTAGGGCATCGCAGAGAGGGCGACGTGCTAAAAATTGACGGGAGCAAGCTGGAGGGCCGAAGCATCTGTCCCGCCATCCCTAGGTATGCTTTGAATGTACGGCCGAGCGCGTTGAAGAATGCCATAGCTGGAAGCCTGCTCGGCCCATGCGTCCCTTGACTTCAAATGACAGTTAACAACACAACAGATGCAGCGGCGTAAAAAAAAATGGATCCGTCCACTTTGACAAATGCGTCAATCCAATCATTCAAAATGAAACACCCCGCTCATCACGTGAAAGCTCCTTCGCCCTCTGATTAAAACGTTGCGTAGGCTAAAGGATTAGTGCGCAGCCCTCATTTTCCTGACTGTTTTAACAGTTGTCCCAGCTGTCATGTCAAGGAAAGGCGCCAAAAAAGGGAAATAGGAGCAGGCTGGGGTATGGAAAATTTGTTTCTTAAAATTTGAACGTCTTAGAACTTCCATGGGAAGAATGTGCAGCAATGGAAAGCTTCTGAACTTTTTGTGACATGTTCTTCCTGGTTGGGTGTCCTTAAACCCCATGCAAAATGACTATTTACGAAACACAAAAAAATCTACCCTAGCTGTGATTTGATTTCCTTTGCTTTATGACAAATTATTAGCACCAAGAAATTGCAGATAAAGATTTAGAAAACATTTGGGTGGAATTAAGATAAAATGTAGGCTAAATGTCTGCTGAGATAGAATTTCTTTACATAACACAGCGTACACATCTTAGCTTGTTGAATCTACATTGTTGAACATTACACCACCAACTTTGCCCTGATTTCTTCTTCGATAAGTTTACTGATTAGGATAAACTTTTATTGTCTGTCGGATTCCCACTGTATTATCACTGCAAACACTGAAAAGGTGCCTGCACAATGGAGGCAAGGAGGGATGGAAACAACTTGGGGGATAAAAACACACCACAATGCCCCTATGCAATAAGATGATTGAGAAAGGGGTGAGCTGCGCACACCTTTAACATTAGGTCTTGGCGCACCATGATTGGGAAGATTGTACGTGAAATATGTCGTTTCACAAGACTAAAACACAGGTGGCATCGCGTTGAGCAATCACTTACTCCCCAGTAGTGATATGAGTAATCTCACAAACCAGTTGAAGTCTTCAAACTGTGTGTTGTTTTGGGCACACCTTGTGAAGCGATGGGTACCCCTTTAGTGTTTTCATGTTTTCTGCATTTGCGCCCCACTTCTCTACAAGTTTCATGTTCTGTGACAGTGGGTGGGATTGTCTGGCACTGGAAAGGCTGTCTCTCAGATTTACATCCACCGGGGACGGCCCATCTTTCTGTGCCGCGTGCTCCCATCCATGTGTCGGTAGCGGGCCTCTTTTATTTACTAAGCCTGGTCTCCTGCATGAGTAATGAATCCATGTTTTCAGCAAAGCCCTTATGATTCCACTAATTTGCTTGAATAGATGACCATTCTCTTTTACTATATATTCGAGGTGTATGATTCATACTGTAAATTTGGTAAACTTCAGAAATGTGTGCAGCGAAGCACCACACTGGTCATTTGTAGCAGTATTTAACACCACAAATATGAATGAGAAAATAGTAAATATTAAAATAGACGCACATTGTTACAATGTATAAGATACCTAGAATTGCATAGACTCAGATGAAAATTAAGCGGAACATAACAATGTTTTATATTTTAGAATAATCATATATCATATTGTTACAAAAATGCTTAATGTACACGACATAAGATACATCTTTAAAAAAAAAAGGTCTGCTTCTCAAGACTCCATTCAAATTCGAGATCATGTTTTCCTGAATTTGAAACCAGTATAGATTTTCTTGTGGTCAAATCCTCCTTTAGAAATGTGCCCTGTGTCCATTTCTTCAGAGAATGAGACCATAGCAGACTAAAGAGTAATTTGCTGAAAAGAACTGTAGTTGCACAATAATCAAGTTAGGAAGAGTGCAAAACCCATGATTTATTAGAATTATATTGCAAGTCATAAGTAAACAATACGTGACAATGGATTATGACTGATGCAATTTAAATTTTTCAACAGTCAATTGATAGTTTATTTTTTTAGTGAGCATCTATGCATGGGCCGGCTTAAGGTCTGAGTTTACACCGCTGTATGAATGATGCTTGCTTATAAATGTGAGTGTTTGAGTGTCTGGTAGCGGATGTTTTCACAGCATGTAATTGAGTGTACAGAAATATGAAATAGAATGGTAAGAGAGTTAATTCGGGTAAGACACATGATCTGGGACTTGTGTGATGAACCTGGGTCAAAGGTGAAGGCAGTTCTCTGACCATACCATACTGTTTAAAGGTGGACCAGTTGCAAAATTCTTGATGATCAAAAACAAGATATGGCTGATACATGATCTAATGCATGACTAGTATAATCACAAAATAATTTAACATCACAAAAAGGCATATATAGTTACAATCACTAAATATGTGTACACATCACTCCCTACCTCAGCATCTCTTCCACAGTTTATATCAGGATCTCCAAATAAAACACACTTGTACTGTAAGGGAAAATAAAAATGCAAAATAACTGTGTTCCAAGTGGACATAACGGTATGTGAGTCCTCTGTCTGGGGAGGGGTGTGTGGGTTTTATACTGGGCCAGTGTGTACAGGTTTATCTTTTTTGTGCATACACCGCCCTTGTATTAAATTGTCATTGTCGGAAACCACAAGAGAAATGAATTGCACCACTCGACATGCTCTGACAGTGAAATATCTGGGATCTCTGCCTCCAATCATATTTTATGTGTATGTTTGATAGTGCAGGGATGACACCAGCAGTCTCTGTAGCCTGACATTCCACTTACAGCATCTGCAGCAGCTCTCCGGCTTGGTTCGCGCACCACTACATTGGTTCATGGCTCTGTTCCTCAGTATAGCTATTGATCACAGCGTTTATGCATTTATAGACACCCCCAGATATACACATTTATATGCATTTTTTAATGCTTTTAGAAAAAAACATTCCTTATGTTTTGTGTATTTATCTCGACTCAATTTTATCCAATAGTTCAAGTACCCTTTTTTAACATACATCCATGTGTAGCATTGATTTTAACAACTTAGTACAAAAACAACAGGTATACACTAACACAAATGTTTATATGTGTCATTGTATATTCTTGCGATATAAATATATATGTGTATATATATATATAATATATATATATATGTATATATATATTATATATATATATATATATATGTCTTTATATAATTTTACAACTCAGAATAGAAAGTGGAAGTATCTATCAGTAAACAGAACATTTTAAAATAATGCTCTCCTGGGATTCTTTTACAGGTATGGTTTCCTTTCGTCATTTTACCCAAAACTTTTAAAGAGTCACCATGTCTACTTATAGTGCGTTCAGTTTGCCATCAGGGGATTGTGGAGTTAAATATGTGTGGGGTTTTACTTGAAATTTCAAATGCATTTAAAAATAGCATATTTTCTTAAAACACGTCCTATATTCATTTATCCGCTGCCTTTCTTGTATGTGTCTATATATCATTTTAGGTGGGAGTGTGTGTTTTTGTTAATTGTCTTTCATTCTGACATTTCATATAATATTTTGCAAAAAGTGTCTAATGTGAAAAGAAATGTGCACCTTGTTCAAACACACTGATGTGTACACATATAAATCATAAAAACATACCTAGATTTGTGTGCATGTGTGTGGTTGTGTGTGAGTTTGTATCTAATGCACACACAGATAAAAAATATATTTAAAAATACATTTTTCATTTATAAAAGAACAATAGGTAATATAGAATAATTTATAGAAATGTGTAGTCCATTGTGTACGTACATTTATATTTAATATGTGCACACTTTTTAATACTGTATGAAATATGTGAATTTCCCTTTTGGTGGCTTTGTATGTACTTGCTGACAATGGTGGTTGGTGCCCCCATCAGCCACTCTTTACTTACGCCACATTTTTTGCATTGTCAGTTTGTTGCAGCGTGTGTAGAAAATAAAATCTACTTTGCGTGCAATAGCAGTATTTTTGTCCAGTTTCAACCAATTGGTTGATATTCACGATGGCTGTTCTTATCCTGCAAATCAAGGTTCCTGAAATGGTTCTCCACAGGTTCTGTTTATAAATAAGAAAACGTGTCTTTTGATCCACGTTGGGGTTACCTGTTCAGTCTCATCTGATCCCACTGTCAGAATTGTTCTTCTTCAATAAGCAGTGCGACCCATGTAGAGATAGAAACATACATATGTCCATCTGACTCAGAGACCCCAATGAAGGTAATGATCGGTGAGATATGCGATATGCACGGGCGCGATATCAGCTCCACTGTTAGACATTAAAGAGAATCACATAAAGACACGCTGTAGGATATCACCTGTGATGTAATATTGCTCACACTAGCAATCTAGCACACATCCACCAAAGTTCTAAGTTCTTGAAATTATTTTACTTGTATTTTTGTCGACACCCTATTTAAGATTGACGCTTCAACATTTTTTCTACCACACTAATGCAGAGGCTTGTGGGCAGATCTTCATTAGGTATGCCAGTCAGCACGTGTCAAGACTGTTTCCTTCTGACGATTACATTCTCAATTCAATTGAATCAATTTCTTTAATTCCTATATTGACATCTTCCCATATATATCTATTCGTGTGATGCTGCTGATCAAAGGGTATTGCACATTGAATCAGTGCTTAAGATTAGGGAACAAATAAGTTAGTTTTGTTTGTTCCCTGTGTGATATATAGACAGACAAAATACTCAAACAAGAAGGAGATAAAACATTTCCAACAATAGTCATGGTATAAAAGGACAGAAATCCGTATTCTGACATGAAAAGGAAGTCATTGTTAGATCCGAGCGGTGTTATTACTTGGGCGGTCATTTCTTCTATTGCCATCCCTGTGTGCCCTTTGATGTTGCTTCCTATGGGGTAAAACTCCACATCGCCTTTTCATCATTTTGATTGGACCCACACACCATGGGTAATGTGTTTTGGCAGCACTTACCTAGCAAAAGAAAGCAAATTAATATTAACCGTGCCACAGGGCGTAAGGAGTATCCCAGATGTGTCGATTTGACTCTGCTTGATCACACACCATGTCCTTAAACAACTGGTCAAGCTGTCACAGCGTATACTGAGGGCCACTTGGAATGGTACCTTGTGTGTTCAGAGAGGGAGGGCTTCTTATAAGCCATTTGTGCAGTCTCTCGCTGGTGCTAGTATCTAAGATGCTACGAAAACAGGATCTCTCATTGAGGCATGTTTAGATTCTGTCTGCCATAAGCGCATAAAATAGTCTCATGGAACTGCCTTGAGAATAATAACCGCTGAGTCTTCGAAGCACTTATTCTCCCTGGGTGATGGCAGTAGGGTGGTGTAAGTTGGGCATGGGAGATGTGGTTCTCACACAATATTTAAACCTTGTCTTTTCTTATGGCCCTTTTATAATTAAATACCTTCGTACATTTCAATGCATTGACAAAAACCTGGTTCTATCACAGGGCAACAATATACATAGTGCCTCATTTTCATAATGATCTTGCGGCACAGCATCATATACCACTTTAACTAGGGTAGAACAACAGGATCCAAGTGTTTGGAAGTACTATGTGGTGAACTACTCTTTGTCAGTTCATTTTCTGATGGTGTCTACTCACACTAGAGCATCACACATCTAATTTAGTGCCCTATCCCAGTTACTGTATCTGTAGAAAGAGTGCTCGATATTTAAGAGGTGTAATTATATAGATTATTGCAGGCTGGTACTTGATATTATGTTATAAATTTCCTGAGCTTGATTCCTTGCATTTCATATGAATGTTTGGCTCATCTCGTCTCGACCCACCCTCGCACCATGCAGTCCTTAGAGGTCTGCTGAAGGAGTTTGCTGAGTCTGAAAGTTAAAAGGAAGTACTGACCATCTTTAATTGGTTCCTACTTAAAATGCTCAGAGCTTAAGAACTATGCTTTTTTGATTATACATATGATTCCTGCACTTCTGGAAAAATGGGTAAATTACCTATTGACACATCTACAGCGAATCCGATCATAGGCAGTGCTTGCTGGAGGACCAGAGTCTGTGAAGCCAGCAATGTTAACACTTATGTTTTTTTGTAAACTAGACAACAAAGAATGTGTTCTTACTGTAGTCGTATTATAATAATTGTATATAAAACATATATGCAATGCTTTTGGATCAATATACCAATGATTATCAATTGATGGTCATATTCTCAAGTGCTACTCGCTGAAAAAGCACTTTGACGCCTCATCAGGGGTAGTAGGCACTATATAAATACAATTTTTCTTCTCTAGTGGAGCAAGGCAATTACAAAAGCCCCTGCAGCCACTGTGGAGTTGGGGGGGGGGGCACACCTTGAGCCCCCCAACCATTCATGGGTGTACCTTTCAGGCCAAGGTCAATAACTATCTGTGAGCTATGGAAGACTTCTGGCCCCTAATTACATTGTCCAGGGGGCAGCCGCGGTCGGTAGGGGAGTACCTGCCGGGGCGGTGACGTGGGGAGGGGAGGGGCAGGGTGGGGGTTAGTAATGTATGGATAATGGAGGTTTGCAGGTAAGTAAACATTTAAATAAATCAAACAAATTTCGTTGCGCGCACTGCATCCCCATATGCAATGCAGAATGCAGTGCGCGCAACGAAATTCGTTTGATTTATTTAAATGTTTACTTACCTGCAAACCTCCATTATCCATACATTACTAACCCCCCTGCCTCTCCCCCTCCCCACGTCACCGCTCCGGCAGGTACTCCCCCTACCGACTGCGGCTGCCAGGGGGGCCTCAACATTTTGCGTTATGCCACTTTAGCGGAGCTGTCAAAAGTCACTGATTCGTCAGAGTCGTCATCAGTTTTTGATCAAGTGACATCTTTTGGCAATCAAAAAACAGCTTTCACCTACTATCGTGGAAATTAAACCCATTGGTCAAAAGTAGTGTGGAAAAGCTCTATACGCTACATATAGTTTTCCCAGAGTAGTGGACAATCCACAACACAGGATTTTGCTATAGGTGACTTTTGAGAATTTAAAAGGCTTTCCTAAAACTGACACGCTACATCAACAGAGCTTTCTTTATTGTATTTTAATGGTGCGTGAATGCTGGATTTCTAGCAGTGCGGTGCATTCATTTTTCTAACAGTGAAAGCATTCCTTGGCAATGTTCTCAGAACAGCAGTTAACCTAGTGGGACAGATCAGACGCTCCAAAATGGCATAAAATGCCATGAATCTAACCAACTGTTCCCATGAGCAATAAAAGGGGTTAAGCAAGGATCCCAGATAGCTGAGAAAGCCTGGTACGCGCCGCATTATTCAACTGCGCGGCACTGGTTGCTCGCAGCCATTTTTGATTGGAACAGAGCGGCACAGCGATTTCTCTACATTAGGATGAATTGCACCTGTCCCATCCATCCTCCCTGCACAATGTCACAGATGGAGAAGCAACAATTGGCTGATTGGCACTGCACCTCACACTGGGCTCAATTCATCACATTGTTCACCAGCAAATCTCAAGCATGGCTTGTTCTTAGTTCCAAGCGGGGGCATGAGGTGGGTTCATGTGGGTGACACATATCTGCGCGGTACTAGATGAGTCGTCCAGTAAGGAGGGCCTGACCGGGGCGTCTCCATTTTACACATGCCACAGTGGGTCTCCTGTCATGTCCAGTGGAGCATGAGTCTTGAATAATCCACACTTGTCACTTTCACACCAGTTTCTGTCACCTTCCCCTCCAGTGCCCTACTAAGAATTGTGAGATGGCCCAGTGCCAATGTCCTGAAACATTGGTATGTAGCTTGTGTAATTCACTTTCATCTGACAGCTGTCATCATCATAAATGTCACACTGCTGAATTACAGATAGGTCCAAAAGATATTTTTATTGCACTGTATGATGCAAAAACCTACAATTGGGTCAGGTTTCATTCTTTTTCTTGCACACTCGCCCTTCTATTTTTTCCACACCGCAGATATTTTGATTCCAGGAAATATCATATGAGTATTCCACCAGAATATCATCTAAAGAAGGCCACAAGGCCAAAATGTTGTGGCAAAGATTTCGAGGACCATATATTGCGAAGGTAAGTCATTATTGGTAAGCATAGGTTTACTATACTTAACTTTCCATACATTTAACCACACACACACACACACACACACACATATATATATATATATATATATATATATATATATATATATATACACATATATATATATATATATAGATATATATATATATATATATATATATATATATATATATATATATATATATATATATATCTTCAAGGTGCATAACTGTGGATTCAAGAATATTACATTTATGCTCACCTATATGTGCTTACCTTCTCAATACTTTGGTCCTCTATGTTTAAACTTTGACATTTTGACCTACAATATTTTTGGCCTTTATATTCTGTCATACATCATCATTTGTGTTTAGTAACATGGGAATTTTGAGTTGTGTCCCATACATTTTTTTGTTTGTCAAGATGCAATATATCCGGCAAAAGCACCTTTTCAGAACCTCACAACTGCCAGTCTCCATGAACGTTTGAATCAATCAGCCTATTACAACAGAAGAACTGCAAATAATGCAATCCTTTTATGTAGCGCTGGCTGCGGCAGTTTGTTATTTTGTGCACTGCGAAATAACTGCTCCATGTTTTACCCAAGTTGAAGGTGTTGAACGTGTTGATTTCAGGTTATGAGGCGGGGGAGGGTGCGTCAGCCCCTGGCAGATCTACATTAGGCCCCGGCAAAATTTTAATTACACTGGCGCAATTTCAGGAATTTAACATTATGCTTGTTACACAAAATTCCCAAAGTCACACCATTACACAATGTTGTGCAATTACATATTGTTTGTTGCAACATTTTACTGCACAAGCACTCATGATAAACGTGAACGGACAGAACGCGAGCGGCTGTTGCTTGCGACACTAGTGCTTTTTGTGCTATTTTTTTAAGTGCAATATGTGTTCTCACGTGAAATATTGACACAAGGGCATATTTTGTGCAAGATATAGTGCAAAGAAACAGATTTGCATTTTAAGTAATTATGCATAATTTCACAGAATTTTCATGAATTTTTGGGTAATTTCACCAAAGCAAAATAAGGCATTGTCGCACACCTCTATCCAGATCTGAATGACAGATTACGAAAGAGCCAGCAGGGGGGCCAATGCAGTGTGCCATCTTTGAAGCTTTTGCAGTGATGTAGAAACAGCTGCTAAGGAGGAACAGAAAGAGATGCAGACCCTGATGTGGCTTGTTTTAGGCCCATCTTCTTACCTGATGCCTTTTTCCACTTCTCTGCAACTACTGGGCGATGACCTTTCAAACGCCATTACACTGTTTATCTCACTGGTCAATATAAGAAGTGGGTATATTCTTTCATAGTCCATGTGTATTTTAAAGGTGCTACCCTGTAAAAGGCCATTCTAAAAAGGATGAACAAGATATATAGATGTTGATAACTTTCTAGTCTTTCACTTTCCTTGCTGCAGTCACTAATCTGTCTCCAGTTTTATCTTTCCTCTTGAACCTCAATTGCTTAGCGTGATCAATGCTCTAGTGTTTTAGCAAGGATATAATGTGTTTTGGTAAGAAAAAATGTGATGTTTTCGAAATTATAAAGGATTGGCATTTTGGGTAAAAAAAACTGGGCCTTTCATAGTTCTTTTAGTATTGCGTGCTCCTCCTTTTCGACATTTTGTTTGCAAGTGTCACTTTTCCTCACCAGTATTAAGTCACCTGCGAGGAAAAACAGCACAAGGCATGCACTGGTGTACAAAAGGTTGAGCTTGAAGCTTTCATCTATATATTTTAGACTAGGAAAGGGACGCCAACGTTATTTAGTTATTTGGGAATGTTTAATTGCATAAGCTTTAGAGTGGAGAAATGACTGCATTTGGGAGTAGGGCAGAAGACAAAGGAAAGCAAAGCCTAAAACACTAAAAGCCAATACCAGAAACTAGGTATATTGGCGCATCTATAATATGAATTATGGTCGCCTCTCCCTTTCATTGACAAATAGCCTTCCTAATTTTGACGTGTTATTTTGATGGCCATTGGTTTGAGCAAAGATTTTTATTTCCTTGAAAAGCTCAGGCAAAAATAAACAAACACCTGCCACAAAGCCATTTCCTTGCATATTAGTTGACCTACTGAACGCAGTGTTCGATGAGTGGCGTCAGCTCGAGCTCGTGAGCCTCCCTCGTGCCGAGAAGCCGCGGCCTACGGCAAGCCGCGCGGGCCACACAGGCCGGCCAGAGCGTGCCTGATTGAGCGCGCGCGCGGTTAGTTTGCAGAGTTTATCTGATAGCTGCGGCGGAACGCAAGACAACTCGCGCAAACCGCTTTCAGTAGCGGCCTGCGCACACACCTGATAAGATTAAACGAGCTTTTCAAAACGCTGATATGCTTAAAATCAGAAAAGAATAATCACTTCCACTGGCACCAGCTTATCAGGAATATCATTAAAGACTAACGCGTGTGCATTAGCAGACGGAAAGGCCACGGACGCTTCGGGCCGTGGGGGCGGGGGCTTATTGGGGGCTTTTCAGGAACGGAAATAAACATCAGGCAACAATGCAGCACAAAACCGTAGTGTGCGTCCTTGTATTCCCTCCTAGTTGTTCACGTGCCCCTATTTCATAGAGGAAGCGCATTTGCAATTACAATAGCATAGCATAGTAAGCTTGTCTTAAATCTAATAGCCACGTTGATTTAATTAGGCCTACACACTGGATGGTGTTCACACTTCTTTATTCGATCTTCTCATTTCATCTCCTCTTTTTCTCATTTTTACACTTAGAAACAATTTGGACTTTTCAGGTTTGATAGATGACACCACCAGCGCAGATGGATTGATTTTGGATTGCTATTGATTGCTTGTGTGAGATCATGGCGACACGCAAGAATCAATGGCATCCTTTGATCGGGCATCCCACCGCGCCGTCTTGTGCACCATGCAGCAGGCAGAAATTCACAAACGACATTTTCACCATCTGCATTGTTGATGGTGCAGTGTCTTAAATAAAGCATCTCTGACTCTTAGGTTCAGTGATGTAGGTTTTGTTTTAGAGATGGTAAACTGAATGCCATTAAAAGTTTTTTTTGAGAGACATGTTCATCCTTTCATAGAATTAGCAAGAATACGTCCCCTTTGTTGAGACTGCGTGCAACATCTGCATAACATCATCATGTCTTACCACCAGTCCCACGGGCGGACCCTCAAGCCAACTGTGGTTGTTATCACCTTCCACAATGTCACCCGCTCCACTTACGCACAGCCACAAATAAGGGACTCTATACATGCCCTCCTGTCAGTAACACGAGCCATTTTAATGTCTTGCATTCAATTTGGGTCAGAAGCTGTGCAGCACTCTACTGTCTTTCCTCATGACCACTGATCATTTTCTATGTGAGAAATTGCCTGCTTGTTTCTAGAAGCAACCCTTGTGTTCAAAGACCTCTTCCAAATGGGTCTCATACACTCCTAGATTAGCGCAAAATCGATGCGCAGTCCAGGCAAAGATGGACTGCACTCCTCTTGATGTTATGTTTCTCAGAAAACTCCTCAAGACATAAGAAACCTACACACACCTTCTGATAGCCAATATCTTTAATCTCATAAAATATCCACTCCACCCATTCTTTCTTTCTACTCATGTAATTGCTGCCATGGAATAATTTTTTCATCTGACCAAGATATATTAAACTTACAATTTCAATTGTTTCATGTTTCAAAACTCCACTTGCGAGATTTGTCAACATTCAAACCAAAAACACGTTGCCACTATGTTAAGAAAATACTCTCTGACAAATCACTAGTGCCATTTTATTGGTTTTATAAAACATAAAGAAACCGTCCTTCATGAAACAGCATCATTTTTGCATTGAGAACTGTCTATCTTGACGAAATCAACGTGGCCTCTAATAAAACATAATTTTAGGGAAATAAATATAGGCTCCATACCAGAGAATGCAATATCTCTAATTGAAATTTGTTGTACTTCTTAATAAACAAGAATAAATACACACTTCTGTGTGTGACATACTAGCAGCATCAAACAAAGCCAAACACAAGCTCTACACTGCTCTTTATTTGTAATCATTCTACATGGGATGACAAATGTACCAATTTGCTCCTGTAAAAAATCTGCTGCAGATTAGCGTAATGCATACAGTTTCAGTCACGACAATAAGTTGCTACGAAGCACCTACATTTTTTGCAGGTAGGCCCAAGAAGAGCAGGTTGCTATAGAATATGAAATTAAATGATAACTTCGGTACTGAAGCTAATATATTTCAGGAGAAACAAACTCTCGCTGTTTCGCAACTTTGTTTTCCAGACTGCCAAAATAAATATGCACAAAATCATAGAACAAAAACAAAGTAGATTGGTGGGAATTATCCCGTTAACCGCGGCGTAAAATCCGCTGCGGTGTGGGCGTTTCCGTGCGCGGGCGGGGCCGCGTCTGCCAACGGACGTGCGCAGCACTACGAAGGTAGTGCTCGTGAAGGCAGTTGGCCGACGCCAGCAGCGAATGCGTTAAAGGTCACACAAAGATCTGCTGTTTATTTATTTCATTATTTTTGTATAGCATGGTCTTGACCCTCATCAAAGGTATCCGAATGCTTCGCAAGTAGTGAAAGCTTTTTTTTTCTGTGGAGTCGCATATATAGTTAGATACAAGTTAGACTGCACGTTATACCAGGTCTTCTAACAATCCCACCAAGAGTGTAATTTGGCATGTCTGTGCCGAACGGAGAGTTCACGTGTCAGAGTTAACTTAGTTACTAGCAGACCGGTTGATGATGCGTGAGTCTGGCCATGAACATTGTGAAGGAGGCTGTGTATACCTGCTGAGAGCGAGTTCCGATTTTTGTGGTGTTTTCTTAAGAAGTAAAACACATCATCATGGGGGAGACTTTCCCAAACTTGGGGGAGTCAAGGGATAAAGCTGTTTCCCCTCATAGTGCTCTTCTTTTTCCAGAGCTTGTTCTGCAGATATTTTGGGGTACCCATACATAGAGCACTGTATGTGATGCAGGAGGTCTTGAATGTTGTTTCGCAGAATAGTTCCTGGAAGAGTAGGCCTCGCTTACTTTTTTTTACATTGTCTTCAAATTCGTTTAAAATTTTTTTTTGAGAGACAGTGATACCTAATAAAAGACTATATTTTAAAATTTTATAAGGTATTTTTTTCTGCCAAAAAACGAGAGTCTGCATAGCAACCCATCCAATATTAAGAGGAAAACGTAGACAAATTAATGTGAGTCGTGAAGGCAACATTGGCCACAAAATTGTGGTTTCAAACCCAGGCACCAAATCCATCTTTTTTTAGAAGATAATGCAGCTCAGAGAATTTAAGAAACTTTGTACACAGAGGGGTGTTGTAAGACATGCCAATAAGTCCAAAAGCAGATGGTAGGAGCTGATGGAGGTCTTGATGGCAGAGCCCCAAGGCAGAGAGTTATTACTGTTAGCTGTCAGCGGTTGGCCACCTCTACACATTTTTATATTTAGGAGGGATTGGAAGGGCTTTCCTAGTTGACCTCAAACTGCAGGGGGTCCTTGATTCCATGAAACAGTTTTGCAGATAGTCTTGGTGAACGAATACATCTGTTCTGTGGTATGAAGGAAGGGACTGTTGTGCCCTGCTTCATCCTAATTTGGTAAGATGCTAAACATATATTAGTAGGTTTAAAATTTCACAGGAGGTATCACCTAAGCCATTTTAAGGAAAGTACCAGGTGTCTCCGCAGATGTATCAGCCAAGGATCTGAGATCTTGTGCTGCAATAGAACACTGATAGAACATACATTTATTTTTTTATTGCATTTCTAATGCACATTGACCAAAAGGCATCACAGCACTAAAACACACCCAGTTTGCAATTGATAAATTGACAGTCATTTGTTCCTGCGTGCAGAGGCAACATGAGTTCACTCAGTTTGAACAAAGGTTAAAAAAATAAAAAAATAAAACAAATGTAAAACCTTGAAAGTTTTTGGGAACTGTCCTAAACATCACACTGGTTCTCTTGCCATATTTCACCATAATTAACACCTAAAGGCATAAAATTAGCTCAGTACATGAAGAACTCACCAGTTTTGGGATCTTCTCACTTTTCTGTTCCCTCTATGGTTCGATTACCCCCATATCTGTAGGAACCCATATCTGTAGGAATTATTGTGCTCGCTGTACAGTGTATGCACTTTGAAATTGGTGTATATCCTCAAAATGTTTTTCTTAAAACTTGTATGGAGAGTTGGTTTAGAACATCCCTGTTCTTGTTCCGAGAGTGTTCTAGCTCCAATAGAGCGCATCAAAAATTTCCCATGAGCACTTCACTAAGGAAACAAAAAACATATATACTTCTTTGGGATAACACATCCTATGAAAATAATGGAAACAAAGGGAAATGTCCAGTATTTGTAAAGCGCAAACCATTACCCGAGGGTGTCAAGGCGCTGGGGGCCGTCTGGAAAATTAAGCAAGCTATTGCCCAGAGTCACATGGTGCTGGGCTGATCTGGCGTTGGTGCCCGGGATCGAACCGTGAGCCCCCGGGTTCTGGAGTCAGCCGCCCTGGCCACTGCACCACACCTCTTCCTCAAATGTACTCATGTATATTTGATTAAGAAAAAGTGCCAAGCACAAATGTTCACACATTTCATCTATAAATAATTAACTACATTCAGGAGCGCACACAAACCTTAAAAAGACCGGACACTGAGAAGCATTACAACAAAGTGAATATATTTATGATTAATTGAAAAAATAGTTTAACATAGTTTAACCTATCTGGGTAAAATGGCCACATCCATGTTTTGCTTTGGTGTTTCCAGAAGTGTTATTTATTTACTTTTTTTTTTTAAACCCTCCCTCGGTCATTTTCTTTTTTCTCAGTCTCGTGCTCCCCCTCCTTCCCCTCTCACTCTCTCCTCTGTCCCTCTCGCTCCCTCCTCAGCAGTTGCTCAGGGCAGCAGGAACCACCAGCCATCAGCAGGCAGCCAGTCAGCAGCAGGTGTCAACTACATAAAACAGGATTAACACTGCACCAGGGTGTACACCAAAAACAGAAGCGGCCCCCCTCTTCAAAGGCCACCGAGGCCCGACTCATTCCAGTGCTGGGCCCTCCTTGTTTACCAAACAGTCTTCAATTCTCTATGTAAACAGATCCGTTCCGCCTCAAAGACGTCGGCTTAAGGACGTACAGCGTGCCTCTGCATTTGTTCTCGAGCACATGCCTGTCTTAGAATAAACCGGCCAGGCCTGAGAACACGAGTGAGGGCTGCAGAGGGATTGAACACATGCTCGAGGCTGTCCAGACTCTTAGAACCTTAACTCAGCAGTCACCCATGATATCTTTTTGGCTCTGAATGTTATTGACTGTTAACGCCCTATTTTTGTCACTTTTTTAAAAAACTGATTATGTATAAACTTTGACCCAAATTCTGCCGAATGCATTTACTTGGGGGATGATCGCATCCCTTTCTTTGATGTGTCTCTCTTTTTTAAAAAACTGCTTAAGATTTTTATTTCTTAGCAATCACTTGTAGAGTAACCTGAAATGTTATACTTGTATACCTTAGAAATGCTCTCACCGTCCACTTTTGTGGCAAAACATGGCGTGGTAGCACAGAATGAATCTTTTTTTTCTTAGTTTTCAGAGTGTCAGGATCAATTAATCCGGTCGGCTATAGAAAATTTTAGAGCAATTCGTCGGATCCCATATTTAAATACGAGATGACTGCCAGAGAGTTGTCCTACTTATCTCATCAGTGGATAAAGTAAGACTTTTTTTATTTATATTTTTTATGCAACAGTGATAATAAATACATCCCACTATACGACCTGTTAATTTCACAAACCATCACCAAAGTACTTTGAAAAATAAACTTGCATTTTTTTTCAAAATACTTACCATTTAGGTCTGAATTCTCCACCACATCCAGCTCAGTCGGATCTGTTTGTTGTTCCACTAGAAGTAACTCAGCAACCTGGGATGTGTTCCACCCTGCCAATCTTGGGATGTGTTCTACCCAGCCAATACTGGGGTGTGTTCTACCCAGCCAATACTGGGATGTGTTCTACCCAGCCAATACTGGGATGTGTTCTACTCAGCCAATCCTTGATTGTGTTCTACTAAGGCAATATATCAGCTCTCATCAGCCTTCCTCAACAATAATGAGTGTTGAAAAAACATACACCCCATAGACCCAGTTACATACTGCTCCCAGGACTAGGGCCATTTGTGATGAGTTATCTTAGTATGTATTTTACTTAAAACCAAGAGTGAATGAGAAAAACATACTGTTGCATAAACAAAATACGTCAAGGGCTAGTCTTTGATGTGTTTGTTTTTTTCCAGTTGTTATCAGTGACCTTTCGTGACCCCAGCAAAGCTTAGTCTGGTTCAGTTTCTGTTAAGTCAACCAGTAATCACTGCCTGGAAAAGGGAAGATGGTGTATGTTGAAACTGTGGCCTGCCAGTATAAATGATACCCGTAAGACTCCTCTATGGGTGCAACATTGGGACAGGGCCTACACTAGAGCACGTTTATGGAAGCAGCAGAGACCCTTCTCAGCGTAGCGCATTTATGAATGACAGCATGTGAAAACATAGACTGCCAAATCAATCACCCAATAGACAGCTAAAATATCGACCTCATATTCATATTGCATCAACTTTAGCCTGCATGTAATCCCACTCTCAAACACTTGCACTAAATATGTAGAAAGTGTGTATGGTCAGGTTTAAGAATTGAATGCAGTTTGAAATATTTTTAGAAGAATATTTATTTGAGGTTGAGAAGTTGGCAGTTTATATTTCCCCACTGCTCTTTTGAAAGAACTATTTAGTGACAGTGTTGTAAAGTGAAATCCTTGTGATCACCCTATGCTCGCTTGAACGTGAATAGTTAGATACATTCTTCATTCCTTCAGATGTTCCAAATTGTGATCCTCACACAATGACCGGTGATATCATACATCAGAGATGTTGTGTTTTGAGTGTTTCACCCACATACAAGTGCAGGTCTAAATTCCAATCAGTGTGAAAACTTATTTGCACAGGATTTGGATTTTCGAGATATGTTATAGTTACTACACTCCTGCAGTTTTCCTCTGATAAATTCGGGCAGGTCAAACCTAATCTATCGGGGGAAAGGCCCATAAAAAAGCAAAACACAACAGTGTTGGTGTGTTAAGTACAGACTCCACGTTATGCCTAATTTGCAAGTTACATTTCAGAGTAGGAGGTATTTACCAATTGCGAGAAATACCTCACTCCAGGGTAATAGTATTTACAGTTTGGGGCAAATATCTCACGTGTTCTGCCCAACTTGTAATGGGGCCACTGAGTTATGAGGCACATACAAGCCAGAAGTGGTGAGAAGTGGTGATAAGCATTTGAAGTCTAGTAAATTGCTTTTTGGATAGGACATTTTTATCACCATATTAATAAACTTGTGGTCATTATAGTTTCAAAATTAGTTTCAAAATTAATATTCAGTGGACACAATACTATAAATAAATGGTTGTAACAAGAGAGCATAGCCAATTTTTGACCACATTCTATGCTTTACCATTTCTTGGTCTAAATCCTACTGCATTAAAGTGTGAAAAGCGTTCCATGTCGTAAACAATGTACAGTGATCAGATATTCCTCAGTGCATTTGGTGACCCAAATGAAACTCACAAGTTAAACTCTGTTTCTAGACCTTAAATATTTCCTTCTGGTTATAAGCATTCATGAGGACAATCCGTTAATATAAAACAAGCCCTAACCAGATGTCACAATATTCCTTTCTTTGATGAACACAATAACACGTTGTTAACAATGGATTTGGTTGCTCTAGAAAATGAAATCAATGAAATAATACATTTGTTATCATAAAAAGTTGTGAAGGGGTGGCAAGGGCTGGTGAAGACACAGACAGCTTTGTACATTATCCATGCAGGGCTGGAGTTTTAGAAACAACAGCTGTGTGAGAGAAACTCCTCGCCCCTCGCTTGTATAAACACCCAGGTGTCCCCTGCACTATATTTACAGTGAGAGCGTTTGTGGATAAAAGACGACTGCGCTTTCTTTGGGAGTCTGTAAAAATGCTTTCCGCGGCCTCAAGTAAATTGCATTTTTTTTGTAAGAGTCAAGCAAGCAGCTGGCCGCTTATTTAACTAATTCTGCGGCATGTAAAGGCTTTTCTGCCTGCCGACTGCTTTCTGCTAGGCTGGTGAAATCTACCTGGAAGGGAGAGGCGCTCGAGGCTGCGGCAGCCCGCGTCAGACAGGGCGGGCCGCCATCTGTGCCACCTGCTGCACGCCTGCGTCCATCTGGCAGCGGCGCGAGCGCGCTGCAGACTCCGGCGCGCGGCATTCCGCCTCACGGGCAGACACGGCCAATTATTTGGGTCGCAAAACAACAAAGAAAGGGGAGTGAGAGGATGGATGGGGAAAAGCGACAATTGTATGTGTAGGCATGTGTGCCAGCGTGTTTGTGTGTAGTGCTTTGTGGTTTGCCTGCATACCTGTGAGTGTATGATCCTGCGTGCATGTGTGCCAGCCTGTTTGTGTGTAATCTTGTGGGGTTTGTCGACTTTCCTGTGAGTGTATGATCCTGCATCCATGTGTGCCAGCCTGTTTGTGTGTAATCTTGTGGGGTTTGTCGACTTTCCTGTGAGTGTATGATCCTGCATCCATGTGTGCCAGCCTGTTTGTGTATAATCTTGTGGGGTTTGTCGACTTTCCTGTGAATGAATGCTCCTGCATGCATGTGTGCCAGCTTGTTTGTGTGTAATCTTGTGGGGTTTGCCTGTAATTCTGTGAGTGCATAGTGCTGTATGAATGTGTGTCAGAGTGTTTGTGGGTTGCCTGCATTCCTGTGAGTGTGTGGTCTTGCGTGCATGTGTGTCAGAGTGTTTGTGTGCAACGTTTTGTGGTTTGCCTGCATTCCTGTGAGTGTATGGGCATGCATTCATGTGTGCCAGCATGTTTGTGTGTAATGTTTTGTGGTTTGCCGGCATTCCTGTGAGTGTGTGGTCTTGCGTGCATGTGTGTCAGAGTGTTTATGTGTAATGTTTTGTGGTTTGCCTGCATTGCTGTGTGTGGTCTTGTGTGCATGTGTGTCAGAATGTTTGTGTGTAATGTTTTGTGGTTTGCCTGCATTCCTGTGAGTGTATGGGCATGCATTCATGTGTGCCAGCATGTTTGTGTGTAATGTTTTGTAGTTTGCCTGCATTCCTGTGCGTGTATGGTCATGCAAGTGTGCCAGCCTGTTTGTGTGTAATGTTTTGTGAGTTGCCTGTTTTTCTGTGCGCGTATGGTCATGTGCACATGTGTGTGTGTGACTGCGTGGACATAATGTATAGGTACATATTTTGTATGTGTCTGTGTGTATTCAGTTACTCTCACCCAGGGGTGGAATGGAATGCTTTAATGGTGGCTCGATGCTGCATGCATATGGATTTCGATATATAAATTACTAAGTAGGCTATTATTGTATCCATTACATATATATAAAGTTTATCTAGATTTACACATTATTTGACTAGATTGCTTATCACAGATGGCTGAAGTTAACAAATGGAGAATATGTTCGTCTTTAAACAGATAGTCTTAAAATACATACAGCTGTACACTCAATGCAAATTCAACTCCACATAAATTAAATTCCAGACAAATTAGCCATTACCTTTACCGTTTTGAATGCTTGTATGTTGTGCTTGTATTTATCTTTTTTGTCCCTTATATGCTGAATAGACTCCACAACTATTCAAGGTCCTAAATTGTCACTATCACTTGCACGCATTAAAAATACCCAAATTGTATTTTAATGCTCAATTCAGTTTAAGACCATTCTTACCAATCACACTTCTGCTTTTAGCAACCAGCATTTCAGAAACTGTTCAGGAATTCAAATCAATAATTAAAATCCTAGTCGGTCGATAAAAAGAAAATGAATCCATCTTTTTTTCAAGTTATGTTTCCCCATTTATGTAGATAAAACACCCTGGAAAAGAGACAAAAGTATCTTTCAGTGCAATGAAATGCTTTTCAATCAAAAACAAAAAACTAGGGGTCACTGTTTTGATTCCCTCTCTGTTTCAGGCACCTTAGTGCCTTCCTTGACTTGTAGCATGTTCTAAGGGGAAATCCTGCAAGCAGTAGGTGAACACAGTGACTTTGTTAGCTTGTGTTTAGACATTTGACAGAAAGCATTATTACATTTTGAAATTCTAAGGACTGACCTTCTTCTGAGGTTTTTGCTAGACATTTTACCGCATCCTGCTGTAAAAGGTGTGAGGAGTGGATGCTTTAAGATTAGGCTATATCAAACCTATTGCATCTCACTCGTATGTAGACCCCTTTTCTGTTTTTCATAAAGCCAGACGCCATCCTGATTTGATTATGGCATTCGCCTCTTCTTCAAGAGAAAGCACCATGACAATTAGATTCTGTGGTATGTTTTTGACAAACCATTATGCCAATGTACAGATTAACATGCATTTCATACTTTCCCTACTTAGCATATCTGTAAAAAGTTCTCATTAAAGTTTTATTTTTTCAACTCAGTTTAGTTAATTTCTTCTTCTTGTCCAATACAATTTTATTGACCAAAGACTCAAGGTATCATTTAGAGTTTGGCAGAGTGGAAGCAAACACAAGGAGATGATGGACGGAGCACTGAAACTTTTCAGGCACTCACCCCCTGGCCAGTCACAAATCTGGGTGGAATCCATCATCATTCTTTAGCTCACCACACCACCCCAGTTCAGACCTAGCCATATGCAAATCAGTCTTGACCCTGTTCCTCATGGGAACAGTCCAGCCCGAACTGCAAAGCCAGGTCTTCCCTGGACCGGAAACAAGCATCCTGGGACCGGTTTCGAGGTAACTAGTTGAAGCACCACCATATACCAGCAGGGCTCCCATCAACCAATCTCCTGGTTCCTCCACCTCACTGCGCAATGAGGGAAGCACTTGGGTTACTGTGGTGTTAGCTCAGCTGGCTCCTCCGGTGCACACCTCCAACCTGAGGGCCTGACCAGCACTAGCTTACGAGGTCAGAGTGACAGTTACTTCCCCCTTTTTGCCTGCAGAAATGACAGTCAAAGCACGCTGCTTAGGGAATGGTGAACATCATTAGATTTCCTCGTCCAGGACGGTCATGGGAGGCATAATGGTCCCAGGTTAGGAAATAAACAATGAGCCCCAGCACTCAGAGAAAAATCAAGGCCATTGGGTTTTTGTGTTTCGAGAAGCAAACATCTGCTTTGGGGGGTGTTTTTTAAATTAAAAAACATAAACCTTTGTTGATCTGGCGTTTGAAATATTGCACCTCTTGGCCAAATTCAAAGCCTTCAAACAAGCTGCTGCACTGGTAACGCCACTGAATGCACTGCGATCCCCGTTTAAGCTTTAAGGTCTGAATTTAGAGGATGGTCCTCCCCAAAGGTGCGGAGTGTATGGATTCCACCGACCTGGTTGGCCAGTGGGCCGCCTGCGGGGTCTAAATCAACTTGTTATTATTTACATGATGCACCGTTTGGAGGAAATCCCAAGTGCTTCAAAGTTAATGATAGTCGGGCACGCAATATACAATTTATAAGGTGATGTATTTATAGATTCTGTAGGAATATAGAAAAAAGTGAATTAGAACTATAGTTTGAAAAATATCAAGTGACTCGTAAGAATAATGAATCTAGTCTAAGTACTAAAACAATTGTATTTCTGGAACAGAGAAAAACTTGCCTTATATTGTGTCCTGAGTTTTTTTTATGTGGTTAGGTAATACATACTCTCTCTTGTGCCACTAGCATCACCATAGGCCTTATAAATATACCACCTAAAAGTATAATATGTTTTTTAGCTCTGATTGTTACAGCAAATGGCACCAGTACAGAGTTATATGGAAAATGGAAGCTATTATAATGCAGCTTGTAGCATATGGTGAAACTGTCTGTAAAGAGCATGGTGGTAATAGCCCAATGTTTAGTTTGCATTTAAAAGCTGAGCCCATGTTTAATGTGATTCACACAAGGGAGCGTGGCTTGAAAAGTTGCAGCACTGTACTGCTTGAAGAACAGAAAATAGCGCTGCTCAGGATTTAGTAAGAGTTCCCTACAGATGGCATCATCGCGGGTTCTTGCGCTAAATTTGGTTGTTCGATGTCACGCAGAGCATTGCGCTGTGGCATAAAGGCATCCCTAAACTGTCTAGAATAGACTTTTACCTGGAGGTACACAGACTCATATATATTCCTACTTGGAGACACCAGCACACGGGTCAGACATGTAACATGTGTGCTTTAGGCGCCAGGGTACCTCTCAGTTCATCCCTGTATGCCTGTATTTGAGTGTGGGGTGCAAAAGATTATCAGCATTTGCTGTCCTCACTCAGAAAAAAAATCAGTTCCATCTCTTTCAGACAAGCTCCCTGGATGATGGGTTAAATCCACTGATTGAGAAGACTTCCCCTCTAGAGATGATATTTTATTTATATGATAAAATGCTTGGAAAGTGGTTAATTTGTCAAGGGAGCGTCTTGTTGCTATAAATTTGCTGAATATGTAATAAAATAGATTGCCATCATACAGATGGGAAAATCAAGATCTTTTAAATGAAATAACTGATGAGTCTTCCTTGCTATCGTTTGCCGGTTAATTTTGACTATGTTACATTTCTTTACATTGCCTTTTCCTCAGGACAGTTTGGGAAGAAACCTGTGGGTGTCTCTGTGGGATGAATTTGACTGATACATTCATTAGTTTCCCGCACCGGCTGATTGACTGACTAGATATAACATCAATTTAAAAAAAATGTGGGTCACATGCCCTTTCTTGCTAGCAGTGAGGATGCTTTTTTTTAATCCTCCAAGGGGTAGAGAGGCAGACAAGTTGTTTCAGTCAATAAAATGCGTTTGAACTATTACTCCCCCTTCCATTTACAGGCAGTTCTTTTCAAGGCACCATAACAATGTTAACTTGATTCTTATCTTTTAATTATTCCTTGGATCAGGCTATTCCTTGGAATAGACAATAGGCACGGGGAGAATGCTTTATTTCTACTCTATGCATGACAGTGGGAAGGTTATGTCTCCTATTCTGTCTCAATGCAGCGTCACTGTGTTAGCATAATACTGCGTCTGCGCGTTAACATCCATGTAGCAGATCTCGGGCTTGGACGATGAGCCGCCACTAGAACAAATTGAACGCAGGCTTGATCAGGAGTCAACATAGCTAAAGCAATGCTGTCTTACAACATTGCAGTGCTTTGCGAAGATTTCGGGCCATATGTATCAAGATACCCATTTGCGATTCTCAAATAGCGATTTTTAAGAAATCACTATTTGAGAATCGCAAATGGGTATGTATGTACAAAATCGAATTTTTTTCGCGATTCCTTAGAATTCCTTAATTGCGATTAGCAAATTGCGAATCGAAATTAAGGAATACTTTCCCATTCATTTCTGTGGGCCAGGAGAAGTTATTCTCAATTTGCGATTCGCAATTTACTAATCACAAATTGAGAATAATTGCAAGGGTGCAGGGGTGTCCAAAGGACACCCTGTTGCACCCCTGAAATATGCATGGGCATGTATGTGTGTTACATGGCACATTGAAAAATGCAAACATTTGCATTTTTCAAGGAATTCGCAACTTACCACCAACTAGAAGTTGGTGGTAATTTGCGATTCCTTAAGGGCATTTTGCTAATTTGTTTTGCTACATACATTGCATTTAAGGAATCGCAACATTTGCGATTCCTTAAATGCAATTGCAAAATAAGGAATCGCAAATTTAGCGATTCCTTATTTTGCACCAGTTTTGCTTCATGCATTCCATTTAGCAAATTCGCATTCGCAAAGGCCGAAATTCTGTGAATTTCGGCCTTTGCGATTGCGAATTTGCATGATACATATGGCCCATGATTACCAAAGGATGGATGCATCCCTATGAGAGATTTTTCTCCACTTATATATATATTTTTTTCGTTATTTATTTAATTTACACAGAGCAGCATTTTTCGTTTTGGTCGCGTTGGTGAAGATTTGCACCACGGCGGTATGGCGCAAAGTGAATCTTTTGTTCAGGTAGTTGGAGTATCACTAATGCCAGTGCAGACTCTTTACCCGGTATCAAGACTCAGGCTGTTGTTGAGATCTTATTGGTGGACCAGGGCTTCCATAGGCCGGAGGTGGGCATTATTCAGTTCCATCAGGATTTTTCTTGTTGCTGTGACAAGGCCAGGCTCTAGCTTTTGGAAGGGGGCACTGGGTCATTTGAGGATGGTTTGAGGTGTCTCTGAAGATTGGCAGAAACATGTCAGAAGATCGAGATTTCATGTTTCCTCTGAAGAGTAAGAAGAATGGAAGTGCACTCAGTCACAGTAAATATAATCTAGAGTAGATGCAGGCGGGCCGGATACATGCCATGTTTTCAGGATAACTTTCAACAAAGTAAGTAATTCAGATTCATTGAATGTTATGAGTGCGTCCTATATGGATATCCTCCTGTACCTTATGAAGACATCATGAAAGTCTGACATGCATTCAGCCACCAGCACTGATGTTGGACACCCCTGGCCATGAGATTATGAGAAAACGTTTGCCATAGGCATATGCAGGACTAATGTAAGGATGTTCCTCATTGGATGGGTGGGAATTCATGGAAATACCACGCGGAAGGAGCACTAGGTGGCTAAATCATAGAAGCACAGAGTAGATTGAGTCAGCAGGGATAAACTGCACATTTAGTGGGATCTGCGGGGCAACGGCAAGAAGGAACATTGGCACAATCGACTGGCCTGCTAATCCTGATCCGGTGTCATTTTCCATTTTCTAATTTCTGTGTATCAGTTTATTGCTTCAACAAACTCTGTAATCACACATATTAGTATTCAAAAACAGTGTTGCTGTAATGCACTACGTCACCACACAATTACACCAGACTGCGATATTTCAAAAAATGTCAATGACCAGAATCGCGGTTGACTCTGAGGGGGTCTGGGCATGTCCCTTCTGCTGCAGCATAAGAGTAGCCTTTCTATCAGTAGGGCCCTTTCGTTCAGCTAGGTAAATCACATTACTGCATAAACAATGCTGTTCATTCCTGCCCATTTTACGAGCGCCTGTCCATTCGTCCACTTCAATGGCCCACTTATCATGCTTCCAGGTTTTTCTCGCTCAACTCTAAGAAATATGAAAGGAAAATTCCAATTTGTCCTGTCCTCCCATGACAGGCAGATGGAAGATGGTGGTCATTTGGATTAAAAACATATCCATCAGCCCCAGTGGGCAGGTTATTATATGTCTCCTTTCAATACATGAATTTCATCCACTGAGCGTTAGGAGGCGAGGAATGCCAGCATTTTATATAACTAATTATCCTATTGGTGATGTACTGCATACTGTTGCCATATTTTTTCATTTTTACAGCAATCTTGGCCTTAACATCCATACCATAAATCCTACATCCTCATATTTAGTAAAATATGTAGGATAACAATTCCGGCATAATGCACACTCCACCAGCCGCGCATCATCATCGCCCTATCATTATTTTTTTTCATTTGACAGATATTAGTGTATATGTCCTACTTTCAAAGTGACAGCATCTTTGATACAGTTATGCAGGAAAATTAGAAAATGACCTTCTTTGTAAATGGACTGTGAACTCAACTCCACTGAGCCCTTGGCTTAATGTACGTGAGCGTGTGTGTGTGTGTGTGTGTGTGCCGCACATGCGCATGTCACATCAGGAGGGGTGAAAAGGTGAAGATTGCAGGAAAGAAGGCCTAGCTGTTTTTTTCTTTTTATTTAACCTAGCACTTCCTCAGGATAAAAAAATTCCAGCTCTTTCAAGTTGGGTCCATGGGATTTTTACTATATATTTTTTGTCTGAGCTTCTGAAATGTTTGTGGAGCTCATTGGGTGCCTAAGAAAAATGCCACGTGGGTGTCTCCCTTAAGTCACACTGCATACATTGGTTTTCATATATAATCGAAATACTTTTCCGGGGGAATTTAACTTACCTTGAAATAAGGCCTGGGCAAAAATTTTATTACACTGACGTAGTTGGAGTAATTTTGGGAATTTCTCATTACTCTTGTGACGCAAAATTATCGAAAATTACAAGTTAAAGCCCGCTGGCATAATTAAGAGTAACATATAGCAAAAATGCCTACTGCAAGTGCACAGGAGCAGAGTGCGAGTGGCAGATAACTGCTGCTTGCGCTGTTGCATTTAAAGATTTTTTATTTGCGCAAAATGCATCCTCTGGTTTATTTTGGACACACATGCATTTTGCACTGAGAAATTAGCACTAAATGCAGGTTTATGCACTTCACATAATTCTGCATTATGTCGCATAATTTAGCTGTAAATATGTGTAATTACGCTACAGTAAATTACACGAGTTACGCCCAACCTTATCTGAAATGAGATTCATTTGAAGAAAACATTGCATGTTGATTGATTAGATCAATAGATGTTGTCAGGCAGGGGTGATACAGAAAGAAACTATTATTTTTTTATATCTACAAATAATTACATAAGTTTATGTAGTACTGAAGACGATATTTGTTGTTATGAAGCCAAGGTCCCACCAAAAGGCCAACAAGCCTCTCAAAATGCCAGTTTCTCTCATATATACTCTGTTCTTTCGACTAACTCCCAGCTGGAGGACTATTTTCCAATGGCTTTTGGGTGTCATCCTCTAACAACTAAATAGTTTTTGCAAAGATTATGGTTTCTACAAAAATGACTGCTGTATACATCACCTAGTGCATCCATTTTATGATTATGTTTATTCTACTTCATAAATATATCCTTTTATCTTGGCAATCAAAGCTATCTTAATTTTCCTACTCCATAAAAGGGAGAGTTATTCCCTTCCGTAAGAGGTTAGGGCACATTTTCTAACTGAGAGGTAAAACATTAGTATTTATTGATTAGTTTCTTTATTTCCAGTTTTCTATAGCACAGCTACAGTTTGGGAGGCTTAAGAGTAAGGAGAGGAGATACAAAACATAAAGCCAGCTATAATAGAGTGAGAATGAGTGGGTTTTCCCTGGCTGGCTGAAGGTTCACCTATGCAACTGGGTCCTGAGGGATGGTAGAAGGGAGCTCCAGAAACTGGTGGTGGCACCTGTGAAGCATTACTTTGCAGACATTTAACAGGTGTCTGTGGTGGAAGCAAGTCCCAGCTCTGTAGCCCTCTCTTTCCTTCGAATCGGATGACCCGGCAGACGGAGATCCACCGCCTCCCTTACGACTTTGCGGACACGATTAGGGTGCGCGAATGTTGGTGGCTTCTATGTATCTTCTGCCAATGTCCAATCAGTCTCAGGTCTGCAGGCCCACACATGGCTGAGAATATTTGTCTTCTCGGATAAGCAGCTCTCACAGAGCAGCTGTCCGCGTGGCACCGACTCGCCACCGTCACAGTGGAACTCTAGAACGCGCCTTTGTGTAAGGAGGGAGAGCGATGCAGCACGATGTGTTGGTAGAGGGCACCTACATGCCAGGTTCAACATCCAGGGGAGGGTAGGATGCTGTTGAGGGTGGACAGGGAGCAGTGCAAAACTGTAGTTTTATTTTGTATTTGGAGGGTGATGGGGAGTATATCGATGATGTTGGATGGTGAGGATGGGTGGGCGCCAAGACTCTTTTTATATGGGGAGGGGTGGGTGGGTATAAAAATGCCTTGCAATAAAAATAAGTGAAGATGTTAACTTATGCACAAGGTGTAAACCATACATATAGATCTGGCAAGAGTAATTTTCTGTGTATGACTAGGCCGGGTCGAAATGTCCTTTATGCAATTTTGGTAATTTACCGTTTTGCACTAAGCTATTGCACAGAATGCTAATTTTGCATTTTATATTTTAAATTACGCAAAGGGAATTTGAGCGAATGTTGCACACCCCTCTTTATTACCATTATAATGGGAAAGAAGCGGCATCAGGGCAACTCAGTGCTTCACCTTTAGTGGGTCATGGGCCTCTTCCTCACACTCAACAAAGGAAACAATGGACATATTACCGCTGCCTTTACAATATACATATCATCATGCCACATTGCTTAAGTTATAGGCTCACAATACATGGTACACAGCTACACATTATGTATTGAAATTGTTTATAAACGTATTAACCAGATGACGAATACACAATAAATAAATACACATATTGGTATTATTGCACCTGATAAAAATATTTGTTACTTTTCACCAGCATTTTGTTTTATACCTAGTTTTATGGTTGAGAGCAATTTGTACCAGGATTATGTTAAAGATCTTTCATTTAGCACTGATGATTGTCAAACTTATACTCAACAGCACAGACTTATGTTCTGAAAAAAGAAATATTAATGATGTCTTTGATACAAACCAATGATCATACTGTCTCTTCATTTAAGCAGTGAAACACAACTTTCAGACAACAGTTAACAAATCCCTACGAGAATATTTGTAAATAAATACACAATGTGTCATCCCATTCCGTCTGTAATGCTATAAAGTAGCTGACTCCACAGTCCCTTGCACAATCATCAACACGTTTCAGATATGAAAGCTTCTCCCTGAACAGCTGCTGATAGGATCTGGAAGCAGAGCCCCCATCATGTACAGCTTCGGTGTACCAGGCTCTCTGTTGCACACCGTCATGCAGTTTATTGCCAGTGGTTGCCAGAAGCAGAGTGATTTATATCTGAAGAGTTTCAATCACAGAATAGTTATCAGACTGAAACATATAGAGAGTGTGGCTTTATTTGTGTGCAGCAGGGTGCTCGTCCATATGTTTCTTGCCCTTGTTCTGATAGCTACGATATATCTGGGGCGTTAGGAGTTCTGGCAGGGTCATTTTTGTCAACTAATTCCATCACTGGCAGTGCGAGGCAAGGTGATATGACACTTACACAGGGGTTAAGGACCATGAGGCAGATAGGCAGTGAGACAGGAAGTGACGTGCACTGAGACAGGAAATGGTGGGACACAGAGACACAGACACGGAAGAAAGGCACATATATGGTGATATAAACATACATCGACAATGGAACAAGGAGACATACACAATGGGAGAGGGAGGCATGAGTCATGAGACAAGGTAATATAGACACTGGCACAAGGACCGAGGACCATGGTGGAAGAAAAAACTGGGACAGGAAGTGAGGTGCACTGAGACAGGAGATGGTGAGACATAGAGAGCTGGACACTGGAACAAAGGCACATACAAGCTGATGTACAAAGACAGACTATGACGCTGGACCAGGGAGACACAGACACTGGGAAAGGTAGGCACGAGTCCTAAGACAAGGTGATATCTACACTGACACACGCTTTGGCGCTGGTGACACTCAGTGCCACAATCATTTTTGGTGGCCCAACACCTCATGACTGCCTCCTCTGATTCTCTCACTACCACCGAGCAAAAGTGTCCCTCATCTCTCCAATTATAAGTTATTGCTGGCTCAAAATCCCTCCTCAAGATACCAAAGTTAAGAAGTTAAGGACAGGGGCGAAAAGCTTTGTCATATTTGGCACCTCTCTACTGGAATCAGCTCCCCATTTCACTGAGGCAGTGCCCGGATCTTCTGCAGTTCAGAAAGGCTCTGAAAACTGTTCTGTGCTAGCTCGTGTTCCTTGTGATAGCTTTCTTATTGTGGGCCCGTAAGCGCTGAGATACCCCTTTGGGGGTGATTCAAGTGCTATATAAATCCATAAATCCATAAATACACAGCATCCCGCCCTGAGGCATGCACCCACTCCACAGGTTAGCGCCTAGTGCAGCCTCACCAGTCACACTGCCCTTAAGCTGGCCCTAGACACACAGACCATAGGACTGGCACACATTAGGACAGGAAGTGACATGCACTGAGACAGAAAATGGCGGTACATAGAGAGCTGGACACTGGAAGAAAGGCACTTACACGCTGTAGTACAAGAAGAGACACTGACGCTGGACCAGGGAGACACAGACCCTGGAAAAGGGAGCCAGATTCTGAAACAGGTACACGGTAAGAGCGGCACATGGAGGCAGTATACGCCATATCATTGACCGGTTTTACTGACCACCTTTACATTGCTAGAACTGGTTGGTGATAGTGGAACTCATAATAAAAAGTAACAATAATAATAATAATATTGATAATAATAATGACGACTTTATCATAAAAAATAACCGTAATAATGATGTTTTTCCAAGCGGAACATTTTACCTCTACTTCGTTCAGATTATTCCACACAGACATATATGCAATTTACCAGTGGCGTAACAATATCCTCCGCAGCACCCAGCTCATGGGGTCCCCTTCTGGCTCTCTGCACGGGCTGCAGGCCCCCACACTGAGAGATCATGACTGGGTCCCGAGAATGGGGGCCCCCTCCATGCACTCTGCTGGGAGGGGGTCAAGTTTTATTACGCCACTGCGATTCGCGCCTCTTTTCGCAAACCCTATTGTAAGGACCTTATACCAGCCCTGAATGTAAACATTTTAGGGATCGACTGTATTTCATGACAACTTCTCTCATGCTCACCGCTTGCTTCCGGTTCACTGTTACTACTTCCTGGTTCTCCGCCCCCCCCAGACAATGGTCAATGCAACAACGTGCTTTTTTTGCAATCAAGTTACCCCCTCCTACTACCAGCCTCAAAAAATGTTTAATGGAGGAAAGAGCCCCAGGAATCCAGGAGGCACCCAGCGGTGTGGCACCCGGCGCCGCGTGCCGCGGACAGCCCTGGTGGCGCAGGCACTGGAAGAATTAGTACTACAGAACTAAACCAGATTAGGCGGAATGTATATTAGATTTGGTAACAGATGGTGCAGTGGAAATTAAAGGTGCTTTTCGAATGGAAGCGACAGCCGCCTGCCTCCTGCCTTCCTCCCCTCTCCGAGGCTTTCATGCGCTTGATAGAAGGGTATAAATCAAACCATCCCATCCTGACAGCCAATTTCGAGAATTTGATCTGGTTAAAGACACAGCTTTCCAGCCCCAGTCTCCCAGCCTATTTTATATATGTATGCGCCATTTTATCACATTCTGGAGAGCCCAGGCACCTGCCACTCCATAATTTCTTTAATTACAGTTTTACCTCTTTAGTGTGATTACTTTGCTGTCTCACTTCTGAGGTTTCCTCAGAGGGCTGCTGATTTATTTTTTAACGATTGCATGTGCTTAGAGCTCTGGGAAGATGCCTTTATTTGTTTAAGTTGTTGTCGAGCCCATTATAATGAGGACTTAATTGTGATTATCATAACCTGCTAGAGGCAATGATTGAAAACAGCCAGTAAAAATTCTTGTGTATGCGCAAACAAATGTGTTCAGGCTCGTAGATATTTGTGTGTGTGTGTGTCTGTGCTTGTTTGTGTGCCTATGTGTGCAATCATGCTTACATGTGTTTTGTCAAGGTGTGTGTGGTGTGTGCGTGCATTTATGCTTGTTTTGTGTTTATATGCAGTACTGTCTTCCTACATGCTGGTTTATGTGAGAGCCTATATCCTTGGATATGTTTGTGTAGGATTGTGTATGCTGGCAGGGGTGCCTGCAAGGATGAGTCAATGTGTGAGAGTATGTCTATATAACAGGGAGAGAACAAGACAGACAAACAGAGAGAGAGGGAGACGCCTGCTGCAAACCATTTCATATCAGTACAGGAGGGTAACAAATGTGAAATACCCTACTGTAAGAATAAGAACCAGTGGCAAAACAGAGCAATAACCGGCAGCAGCTCCTCAGCTTCCCCAAACTGCAGCAGCAGCTGCAAAACTTCAAAAATAAAACGATAGTAAAGCATGTTTATTATTGTTTTATTTTTCTAGTGGGCAGGGCCATGAGGCTGAGAGAAACGGGGGAGTGGTAGGCGCACTGTTGTCAGTGCGCATGCCGGTTTGGCCGACTGTCTCAGGACAGCCAAACTGCCAAGCACACTGAAGCTGTCTCCAACCCGAGCTGCGTTGCTGAGTTGAAGACAGCAGGCACAGACTCCCAATCTCTCCTGGGTGTGAGTGTTTGATTGGTTCGGATGCTCCGTCCATCACTACCCCCTTTTGTACCCCTAAGAATGAGGCAAGCATTTTTTTTTTTTCAATCTGAGATGGATTGGAAATTAAAAAATAGCACCAAATGTGCTTTCTTTGAAAACAAAAACAGACAAGTGTAGTGGATTCTGGTAGAGAGCGGGTGGGAAAAAAACAACACAGAGAGAGGGCAGGATAAGGGAGAGTGTAATTGGCATGTGGGTGGGGGGCCTGGCAAAAGAACAAAGCGCACAGTGAGTGGGTGTAGGAGACAAAATCACTATGGATATCAAAGGTGGGAGGGTTGTAGGAAAAGCACAAAGGCAATGGATGTTGGGGGAATTTTTTTTACAAATGAGGACAGGAGGAGGTGGGAAGGAAAGGGCAAAGGAGAGCGGGAGGAGGTAGAAACAAAAAAGGACAATGGAGGAGGAATGGGAAGAGCAGATCATGGGAGAGAAAACAATGTGGAATGCTGGGGTAGGCAGAGAAGCTCACAAGGAAACCAGCTGGAAAACACATGTCCTCTCACGGAGTGCTTCACGAAAATGAAAACAATATTCCCCGGAAAAAAAAACAGTCATGGAAAAATAGAAGAATCCAGTCAGAGAAGTGGTAAACAGGGGAGGGACAAGGACAAGATGGTCAGACTGAAGCAAAAAAAATGCAAGGGCATGTCAGTTTTAGGGATCAAGGGGTGTTGGGGTAGTTGTTAGGGATCAGGGGGGAGAGCGCGGGTGTGAACTTTACAACACATATCCCTTTACCAGTCATGCCTTAACTATGAAATTGCATGGTAAAGGCATGCGTGGTATAGGAATGCGTTATTCAGATGCATTCGTAGTTAGGTCAGTGTTGTGGTTTAGCCATGCACACCTCTATCATACAACCATCAGAATACAATTCCAGTAGGACTGTCTATTCTGGATACTTTTTCTCCTTGTTCTTTAAAACTTATACAAATTGGAGTTAAATGGGAATCAGAACTAGGTAAACGGAGCAGAAAACACCAAGCAAAGGATCCAAAATAAGGAAAAAAGACACCTCTGCTTTCACCTCTCCTAGTCCCTCCTCTAGTGTAAGTAGGAGCTGGGAACCACACTTGAGGCACTTGATTTCCATGCAGTAAAGAGTAAGAGCGTAAATGAACGCTGCGGAAGGCTGAGTTAGTCACCTGGAGTTTTCATGGCCACATGCGCGCTGCTCATAGCACGGAAGTGCAAAAAAAGGGAAAGGAAAATGACAAATAAGTCACCGACGAAATGGAAAGCAGTTCTTTAGAGCTGACATCTAACAGTTGGTAGAAATTATATTTCCTACTGGCAGTCAAATCAAATGCAGTAACAACTCAACTGCTCCCTGCTGCTAGCTAACAGCATGGTGGTGCACACGGGGACAAACATTCACTTAAGCAATGATTGCAAGGGAATGTCATTTCCAGAGTCAACGAGTAGTTAAGCAATAGGAAAAGAACAGAGAAAGAGAGCGCGTGTGTCGAAGCGCGGTTGAACAATAGAATACTGTGTACGTATATGTGTGCGGGCGCGGGAGGCATTTGAGAGACAATGGTTACCAGCTGAAACCTGCCTCATTACTTCTTGGAACCCCTCCGCCAACCTCTCTCCCCATTTCCATGCTGGGAGCAGCTGTACAGAGATTTTTTATATAGAGTCGTGTTGAGCTGGTAAATGTAAAGCGATGAAGATTTTATTCCTAGTTCGTTTAAGGAGTTTTTTGTAGGTTCAATAAAGCATTCCTATATGTGTTGATTGACGGTTGTTGTGTCAATTCACTACACTACAGTGGATTCCACTACACTACAGTGGATTCCACTACACTACAGTGTGAAGGTACTGCAATGCCTTTAGTGAAAGATTACAGTTGGGATTTACACAAAATAGATCTTCATCGAAGTTTTGTACACTGTGTGGTGGATATGTGATACGCCCTCACAGCGGCCCTCTTCCTTTAAGGTTCCAATATTTATGGTCCAATTTTAATATTCAGTTTACAACTTGAAAGCATGTGACAGCTTCCCATTGTCTCTGTGTTGTTGTGTTTGTGGGGTTGACTATGAATTGTACGGATTGTGGACAGAGATCTTCAGTGGGTTCTGTGGCCTGTTAGGGCACAAGTCATGAATGAATAGAGGGGATCCACGGTGTACGTAAAACCACCCTGTGTATATCATATTCCTTGAATGTGTGTGATTTATGTACAAAGAAAGTATTCACTGTACGGCTGTTGAAGAATCCATTTCGCAACCGAACCACCCTGCCGTAGTACCGCGTACAAGTGATCCGCCACACCTCCTCTTCATCCCTGAACCCCGGGGTCTCCCACCCACCTCCACCTCCACCTTTCCCCTTATCTCTACTGCTTGTAATCTGTACTCCTCACCTCCCACTGCTCCCCTGTGCAAAGATTAAAGCTCCTCATCTGCATGCCTCCATGAGTAGACAGCTCGCCAACTCCAATTTCCGATTTCTTCCTCCTCCACATTCTTCTCTCTTTAATCCTCCCTCCTGTGAGCACCGCCTGTACCACCCTATCTCATGCTCTCTCTCGCGTTGCCTCACTTTTGTACAGTTCTCCATTGCGCTGAAGCTAGGTTCACATCCTACACATTACATAAGTGCATGGATGTCACCCAGCAGCAAGCTTCACTCACTCATGTTCCATAAGGTAGGTTGTGAATCAGCAATGTTTACAGATTCACTGTCTCCCCCTAAACCACTGATGCAAAAAACTGCCTGCACCCCGGAGGATGCTAAAGAGCCCACATCACCCTTTCAAACTTTCTTTCAAAAGTGGAGATAATTTGCGGTGCATCAAAATAGTAATGTGTGAGACGTCTGGGAGCGGGGCCATCAATCTCACCATTTTAATAAAGCATTACTTGCAGCCTCTTCCGTAATTCGCCTTTATTTATTTTCTTGCAATCCGTCACTTCATTTGTGGCTGCCCTTCCTGTTACAGCATTATTGATAATGCGCGAGTGCTCATATTCATCTGACGGTGGAGGTGGTGGGCAGACAGAGCAAGGGGTCTGGCATTGATCCAGACACCTTAAGTGCTGGCTAAAGCAGGCAAGGTCATTCATTTTCTTCCTCCTCAACATCTGTCCCAGCAACCTCGCCCCTGATGTGAGATGCGTGGTTTCCATTGGTCGGATTGATTGGGCTTGGGGATATGCTTTGCATTTATTATCAGGCGCACTGGTAGCATCATGCATTAGAAGTCCCTATGTTTTTTAAAAGTGAACAAGGGAGCACTGACTGGAATTTCTTTGGGTTCCAATGGAGTACATTTTTCCTCCCAGAATGCAACAAAGCGGCATATGAAAGGAATGCCTCCATTTTATGACGATTCCGTTTCCTATGTCCCCTATGTGCTCCTGGGGTAGTTGTGATGTAACATTTTCTAGCACACTGCTCAGGTATTGTGTAGGCTGCGCAATGGGCAACCGACTACCCATTTGTACGAAAATGTCAATGGCCTTCATCATACCCCGCCACATACATAATACATTGAAAAGATATATCATCTCTGGACCAAACACATTTTACTTTTCTATTAATCAACACCAGACTCTACCAATTTAGATATATGGCATATATTTGCTTGAAATACAGAACTCAATACAATCTACCATACACAACCGTTCAATGAAAAGCACAGAAATATATGCTATTGGTACCACTATCAAACGTTGATACTATACTAGATTTATTATATGTATATAGGACAAGAAAAAGTTACAAAGGAAAAAGTTGTATTTAAAAAGGTGAGGAAAACATTCATATACATCTATATTTCCTATGTAAGTGGCAACATTTTTGTCAAATAGTGCCTACGTTCTCAAGTCTTTCATATTTGTTTCATACGCATAAGGGCACCACCTCACACCCTTTCTTTAAAATAATGTTCCCGCCAATCCCACTTGTCCACCTTTCTTGTCCCTCAGCCCCTTTCATGCCACCTGCCCGGTGTTTACTGCTTCCCTCCCGCTGTTCCTAGCAAGAAGAACACAGCCAGAACTCCCTGCATCTTTTTTAAAAAATGCCCCACACCCAGTCTATGGTGCCTACTTTCCCCTTCACTCTTTTTTTGTCCACCTATTCACCTTTGCCAGCCGTGATGGCGCTATCCGCTGACGTCCCCTAAAAATGCTCTTTGACTACAACCCCATACCGTCTTTAAAATACAATGGGTTCCTTATAAGTACATATTTTTTTATGTTTGAAAAGTATTTTTCTTTTTTTTTGTGTCCTCGAATGTTTACACGTTCTCATTTCAGTGCCCTTTACTCTACCTGTTTCACATTCAATATGCTAATTTTACCATTTTTACTAAAAAAAAATCTGTACTGATTGTATAGCACTATAAACATGCTGATAAATATTCAGAATGACTTTGACTTAGCTGAACATAAATGACAATGTTTCTGTTTGGCTGTGACATTCCCCAGTTCTCTCCTAGGAGCCCTCGTTCGATGGAAACTAGAAACTGTGCCTGGCTATCTGGAGCTTAAAATAGTTTGGGGTTCTGCTACTGTCAAGGCAGTGGAATATCCCAGATTCAAGAATCATTAACCTTTTATTGCACATTGGCAAAAGTCAACCCATTAAACGAATTAGATAGAGAAGGAAAGCTCTAGGAATTGATTTTAAAAGCAGTGTTGCCATATTTTGGGAAAGTACTGGTGCATGTCACCACACTATACATATTTTACTACTATTTTGGGAATGCAGTGGTGATCATCACCAAAGGATACTTCGCTTGTGAATAAGAAGTTTAAGCCAGGTGTTAGCCCAGGCATTTTGATTTGACTAAAATTATAATTATGAAATGCTTACGTATAGGGGCTGTCAGCATGTACAGACAGTTGTTTTGTCATTCACATTTTTCTTCTGTCCAATACAGCATGGGGAAATGGGTCGGCCCACGCCGGTCATTGGTTAACTTTACTGTGAATTATGACATTCTTCTCTTTCACAAGGACCACATCTTCACACAAAGTAGTTCCTGTCGCTGCCATGAACTTTTATGGCAATGTGTGCTTTTTAAGACCAAAAAACAATGCTTTGCTTTTAGCAACATTGTTATTTTCATATTGCTGAATGCAAGTCAGCCTCCCCAACAATAAAGTTTCACCAAAACCATGACAAAAGAAAACAAGCATTGCCAAAGGCAAAAGGCCTACCCTTAAAACAATTAGAAATGTGTTTGTCTTTGAAATGAGAAGTTTACGCAGCGTCCTTTATAGAAAGCATGTTGAGACACAAAATGTGTAAATAAAACATAATATTTCATATCCTTTCATTGATCACTTATATTAATAACTACTGATATAGACTAGATTAAAGGTGAGGAAAGTTGTGTTTTTTGTTGGAAACCAGACACCCTTTACATAGACAATGTTTGTTTTAGTAAATCAGTCTTCATGCTCTGATAAAGAAGCAGAGGGTTGTGATCACAGCTGTATGTTATTCACAGCTGTATGTTGTAATGCACCTCCCCGATATGTAACTCATGTTTGGGGTTAACAACAGATATGGAATATTGAACCAGCGGCCAATGGGATATCAAAGGATGCAGATTGATGCAGAATGCAAAAGTACAAGAATCACACAATAATCAACATGTCATACTAAACAGGTCATGCCATAGGTTCCTCTATCACAGGAAGTGATGCACTTTGGGATGACCCAATCATTTACAGGTGCTAGATTTGGTATTAAAATATTACCAGACATATCTTTTCCATGGATTGGAAGAAATTGAGCCATAAAGACCCATCGTTGGAATGTCTTCCAGCATTACTCTATCCACGCTTGTTAATTTGACAATCTGATTGGCCGAACGAGTTGGATCACGCAATGAGATTGTCTCGTTTAGGCAATAGGCTACCTTACTTTTGATTCAACTCATTATTGGGCGCTGTTTTAGTCTATGCTTCTGGCCGGTAAGTTTGCATTCTATTTTGCCATATTTGCAAAACTCTAAAGAAGTAGTCCTAATTTTTTTTCAATATGGAAGCATGTCAGGAAACAGTCCTTATGTAATGCAACTAAAGCGCTGCAATACCTTCAGGTCGAGTTGGCGCAATATAAAACCGCCCCAAAAAAAAGCTACTGCGTGGCTTGGGTATTTTTAATGGTATTGCTCATTTCAGCAAGCAAACAATTAAGGAAGGTCAGGAAGAACCTCGACCCTTATCTTGACTGCCTCTGTGATGCCTGGCTAACCGCCCCATGCTCCACTTGGGCTCCAGCTTCGCACTTCCTGTCCTGCGATTAGCGCCGCCATCTTGCCTAGGGCTGCTCTGGGCAAGTTAACCAAGCAGCCCTTAAAGATGCGGCTGATTAAAGTGAAAAATGCCTTCCGCACCTTGGCCGCGCTAAAGCAGTGGACCTTAATGCAATGATGATACGTTGGCGCGCGCTTGTCAAAGCATCGTATTACAGTGATGCCATAATGACAGCCTGGATCTGCCGAGTAGACATGTTTTCTCAAATCACACGTTGCACTGCTGATTCTTGACATGACACTTCGTTCAGTCGCCTCCGCTTTCTTCCGCATTTGCCATTCCCCGGCAATAGCAGCTGCTGTCCATTTGCCTTTTAAGTGATTCGCATTTTTGCCACTTTGCTGGAGTGCAGCTAGCTGAAGCAGAAAAGGGGATGCGGGCTGGGTGGGAGTCGCGGCCCCATCGGAGCTGGAAGCTCGGCTCGGTTACCGGAGCCGCTGGGACGACCCAGAGGTTCATGTTTCACGCCGTGATGCGGCACTCTCTGTTCCATTTCCTGGTGCAGAGAGCTGTCTCTCCTGTTCTGGTTAGCAAAATAAAAGGAAATGGCGCGGGTGCCCTTATCCGGTGACACGGATCCGAAATACGAGTCTGTTACTCAGCACGGGTTGCGTGGGGTCGTAGAAAGTGAGCAACGCAGCGTCGCGGGCGTTAGCGTAAGCATCTTTACCGTGCTGACAACATATCTCGATTTGTTTCAGGTTTCAGATGTAGGTTAATTTGTTGTCTCTGTGTACAGAAGATGCGTGCTAACTCAGCAGAGATGCTGCTATATTCGAGTTACACGTTTGCTGCAAAGTGCTTGGAAAATCCATGACGTTTTCCCACTTGCTTATACCATAACCTGTTATTTCAGAGTTTTCTGTAAAGCGCTGCATAAGACTCAGGTGCTGCTTCAGAGCACTATGAGGAAGGGGAAGCAAGATACAAGGCCTGTGATGAGATCAAAATGTTCTGCTTGCCGCAGGTAGCCAATGGATATTCTCCTTAGGCCAGAGGCGTGAGGGGGCCTTTTTTTTTTTTTAGTTCAAAGTATTTTATTGAAAAAACGTATAATACAATACAGTACAGTAACGATGTGGGCACTTACAGACGGTAAAAGGGTTACGCGTTGTATACAATGACATTTGGTTTTGCTTGCTGTACTTCATCGCCAACGAGTCTGTTGGCCCCAGCGGTCTAGCGGCGAGTGTGAAAGAAAGAAGGAAGACGAGGAAGAAAGAAGAGGGGGGGGGATGTTTCTGTTGATGAGACCCCTTGGTGGATGGAAGTCATTCAATTAGGGTATTGCTTGGAAAACCAAAAATGTTTTTATTTATGAACTGCTTGGGATCTTTAATAGCCTGATAGTTTGAATCGCAAGCAAGAAACAGCTTGAGTTTCAAGGCCAAACCGCCCAGAAGACCCAGAGAACAGAAGACGAGTGAAGCGGCCCGTGGAGGATGAACCTTCAGGTGCTCAGTCTGGCTTAATGGCCTAGTTCACATTGCCTTTCTAGTTGGGAGTGGCAGGGCCTGGGGACTCTGAACAAAATATCCAACACTGGCTGTACTTTAAGCTCTATTTTGGCTCAACTTTGAATTTTTGTGAACACATAGATAGGGCTGTTTAACAGCATTGCAAACACAATAAGATAATGAACGGAGCGCTGAAACTTTCCAGACACTCACCCAAAGTCACTATAAGATCTGGGTTGAATCCTTCATGTTCCATTTGCTCACTTCGCCACCCCTGTTCAGACCCAATCATATGCAAATCAGTCTTGACCCTGTTCCTCATGGGGATAGTCAAGCCCAAACTGCCAAGTTAGGACTTCCCTGGACCAGAAACAAGCATCCTGGGACTGGTTTCAGGGTAACACCCATCATCAGCCAGGCTAGCTTGATACCAGCGGCAAAGTGAGCAAGGAACCCACGTCTGGGCATACCCTGCAACTTAGGGTGAACAAAGCTAACAGAATAAGATGATGGATGGAGTGCTGGAACTTTTCAGACACTCACCCCCAGTCATAGCATTGCCAGATATTTACATAGGACCCTATACACAAATATGTAAGATGTTTGCTATGTAAACGACATACAGAGGCACAAATGCATGCATGACCCAGCGGCCATTTACCAAGTCCAGAATGCCCTTGTTACGCATGCAGAGCTATCATGTTAGTGCAGAAATTCTTCAATGTATGGACGCATGACTTCCTAATTCACACAACGTTTGGTAAATGTGAATTTTACCAGGACAGTGTGAGTGGTGGTGACAAATCGGAATGCAACTTAGATGAATGCCCATAGTTTCGTACATTTTATTGTATTCATGAACATTTTCAATGCGTTTTACACACTGAAAATTACAATTACAATCTGCATTTCTTGATTGACACTCAAATTATGTATGTGTATTTAGTTCAGAAAGTGTGGGAACGTATATCAACATTCCCTGCTTTCACTTTGTATTTCAGGAAGGGAAGAGATTTAATGGAAAAATACAGCAATACAATTTGAAAAAGGAAAAATGCCTTATCGTGAATCTATTCAAGAGGTACTGCACGCATATAGAGTTAGGGAACAGAAGCTTGCACCAGGAATGTATGTGCAGCGGTATTTATTTGAGTTTAGCCAATCTAGCAGAAGTGCCATAAACAACTTCAAGACAATACTTAAAAACAATGTAAAGCAGGGTGATAATATAGGAATCATTAAGTTAGTGCCATAGAGGGTCACATAATATATGGCTTGGTTTAATAGCGTACGTTTGTGGAATATGCGTATATAAAGTGTGGCAACAGTTTAGTTGGATCAAATGTAATCTTGGAGGGGAGGTGGAAGGCATCATGCGGTGGCAGCAATTTTGTAATGTGGCAGGGTTTAAAGAATGAAAAGGTGAAATATTTGGGATTTAGATTGCGGTGTGTGAGATCCAAAAACCATAGAATTTTGTGACTTCCTTGCTGTAGCAGTCCTGCACGATTACAAATTTCAGAAAACGCAGCTTCTTCTTGAACTAGGCGCTTAAGAATTACTCTAAATGCGGTTATGCCAACGAGAAATGGAAGCCCTTAAGGGTGCACGGAGAGACTCCATTGGCAAGCATGGCCTTGTTACAAGATGACCCTACAAACAGTATATGCTTTAGCATATTGTGCATGTTACATCTATCCCTGGAAGTTAATTACACTCCGACCCTTATGAATCCAATGTGACCTGCATTTATGGCATGAGGAGGAAGGCATGAGGAGGATAAAGCCATCACCTGACGAGCAGCTCCTCTTCGTCAGTGAGGTGTTCTTTCAGGGTGAAGTCTTATTCGCCTCATCCCTTCTAGCTTTAATGTGAATTTTAGTACCTCTAATATTAGATTGAAGTGATGTCTAGAATAAAATCCACCATCTGACAATTGAATTTATAGACAGTTGTGAATATTTCAGGTCCAAATAATAGAGCTGTAGAATTTCAGACAGAGAAGCAAAGAGAACGGATGAAGCACCCCCCCCCCCTCTACTTTTAAACTATAATGGATTTGTGTCTAGGAAAATCTTCCGTGTAGCTCAGAATTAATCAGGATTGGCGAGCCCGTCTCCCACCCTTGACTGAGCTCCTATTTTACAGTCTACCAACTCCGCTCCTAAGTACATTCGAGTGGCGGTGCACCGATCTGTCTACACACTAGGACGCGGAGAGACCTTCGGCTTGTTACATTGAAACGCAATGTACAATGTCTTCTTCTTGTCCTCTCGCTGCATGTGACATGGATTGGACCCATCCAAATGCAGACATTGAAATTATAGACTCTTGAAGGTCCTCAGTAAAAAGGCAGATTAATGCCAGCTAATGTGAAAATAAAATCTTGTGACCCGTGCTAGACACGGAGAATGCTTATTTTTGTGATGTAATCAACACACAATATGCGATGTCATCAGTCAAGTGCAAACAATTGTACAGAATTGCTGTTCCAAAAAGTGAAAAATAAAATGTTCCCAACATAGAGACAGAACGCGACTACATATTTACGTTATGTCACAAAAAGCCCCCTACAGTTCATTGTTAAATACCTTGTCACTGGGACTGAACCTGCACATTGCATGTTCAGCTCCATCGCAAAGATTTTTGGCAGCCTATGCAAAATGATCATTTGCTGTTTTGGCGCTCACTTATCCCTAGCAACAAGACTTTTTTAAGACATTTGTTGACATTTGCTGCCTTCTTCTGGCCATTTGCCTAGGCAAAATATAGCAGCTAACAAAATATGCCCATCAACTGGGAATATTGCACCAAGGGTTGTATGACGGAACCATGGTTGTGATTATATTGCATGCCTTAACAATGCTTTCTGTACTATGACCGCGACTTTACCATGCATGCCTTTACCACAAACACCTTTACAAAGAATTTTGTTGTAAAGGCATGACTGGTAAAGGCATATGCGTGGTAAAGATTACACCCTAGCCCCCTGCCCTGAGCCCTAAAACCGAGCCCCAGCCCTGCAAGCGACCCAACCCAGCCCTAAAAACTACCCGTCCACCGTCCTGAACCCTAAAACCTGGCCAACAGCCCTAAAAACTAACCCGACCCGGCCCCCACCTTGAGCCTTAAAACCAGCCCTAAAATCTGATCCTACCGTCCCTGCTCAGAGCCCTAAAACCCGGCCCCCGCCCTAAAAACACATCAGCTCCCCACCTTGTGCCCTAAAACCCGGCCCCCAGCCCTTCTTACCAAGCCGCATCCCGATCCTTCCTGTTCCTTCCATTCTCCCCGCCCATCCTCTCAGACTCTAGAGCGCTGACTGCCTTTACCACGCATACATGTGGTATAGGAAAGTGTGGTAACGCATGCGTGGTAAAAGAACGCTTGATTCCACATGCATTGTAAATGCTGTTTCTCTGCACCAAGGGATGTCCATCAGCTGATAGTAATGCACCAAGATATGTCCATCAACTGGGAGTGTTTCACCAACAAATGTCCTGTTCTAGCCTTGAGGCCCCTGTTTTCCGATGAGGAGTGGACTACAACCTAGAACAGCAACCAAGGGAGACTATACAATAGAATAGTAAAACGGCTAAATAGACACCATGGCTGGCCTTCGGCATGGATGATGGGACCCAGGCCCGGGGGCTCACATTCCGAGGGATGCAGCAGTGAGCTGCCGGACCGAATGTCATGCAAACAGCAGCTCTTCCATCCCACTTGGTCTCAATCATCCCGTTAAAGACCTTGTGATTAGCCCTTAATGTACCTCAGCATAATTGTTAGCACCCCACCAACCCCCTGCCCTCCTCCCATCTTCCTCACACCTGCTGTCATCACACTGCAACGACCCCCCACTCCCACAAAAAACACCAAATTGTCTTTCCGCTCAGGGCACTGCCCCAGTCTATCCGATTAGGGCCTGATGGGCACATGGAGCAATAGCAATCATGTCTTTTAAAGGTTTCTTAACTTCAGTAACACAACTTGACATAAAATGCTATGTTAAATAATTTTCTGGTGCCTGCATGCAGTTTCCAAAGAATGAACTACCTCCACCAGCCTCGTTTGCGTTATACTAGGAGAGCACAGGGTGCATGTCTTTGAGTCAAACCCATTGGCAATGTAGCTGCATTGCAGCCTTTTTTCATCCCTACCTTCCCTGTCCTTGCTGCTCTGTGGTTATACTGTAAGCCCATGCTACATCTATGGACATAAAGTGCAAGTGATATAGCCTCAACTTATTCCTAACCTAAGCCGTTATCAGTGCCAAGGTGGCTTCTTAAAATGTGCACAATATTAGTAATAACAGCAGCACCGCGTTGAACCTGTTCCCACTCTTCATGCAACCAAAGTCCCCACTGACTCTGCAAATTTGAGTCTGAATTGGCTGGATGCTAGAATGTGGTCTTATTACAAGCATATTTGATTGTAATAAGAGATGGAAGAGGTGTGGCGTCGCGGCCAGGGCGACTGACTCCGGAATCTGGGGATCACGGTTCGATCCCTGGCACCGGAGGCAGATTAGCCCAGCACCATGTGACTCTGGGCAATAGCTTGCTTAATCTTCCCGACGGCCCCCAGCGCCTAGAGACCCTAACGGGTGATTGTGCGCTTTGCAAATGTGGATATTATTGTAGGATCCGCCAAGACCTGCATTATCGTATACCATGTTATAGTTACTTAGGTGCAATAAATGCATTGGGAGAGGTGTGGTGCCGCAGCCAGGGTGTCTGACGCTGGAATCTGGGGATCATGGTTCAATTCCCGGCGGCAGATTAGCCCAGAACCATGTGACTCTGGGCAATAGCTTGCTTAATCTTCCCCACAGCCCCCCAAGCCTGGAGACCCTTACAGGTGAATGTTCACGCTTTACAAATGTGGATTATTATTATTATTATAATGAATTTGTGCTTGACATACTTTTTCCACTCTAAAAATAACGACTGTAAAACTCCACAGAACTCCACATTTAACATAGGGATGAAGGATAACCTGCTTTTTTGTTGTAACTAAAATCAAGGAATTTCCCTAATTTGTTTACATTGTCTCTATATTTTATTCCAATTTTTTTTTTTTAGTGGGCAAATGGATTACATTTGCACCTTGTGTATTCCCATAATCAGCCCCACTTGTAGAATTGGCGTTCCATCTCTTACAGTCATCACTGCTGTGAGAGGTGAGCTGAAATTTGCAAGATAATAATTTTGGTACCGACAGCTGGAAGAAGAAAAATCCACTTGTGATCTGGATAAGACAACAGCTTTGTGGCGCACTAATTAGATGTTGACTTAGTAATGACATAGGCAGATTGTTCTGGGACTGGCTTGAGACACCATCCCTTTGGCTAATAAATCATTCCTGTAGCTGGATGAACTTAACTGCAGAGACTCCAAGAAGCGAGCGACACATGCTCATCCTTCTCAAGTCTGAACTTGCAGCTCCACTCTTGGTGCGCTTGCGGTGCGCTTGCCGTGACTTAGAGATATCCAGCAGGAGCAGAGCGCTCTACAACTCCTGCCACCACTGAATCGAGATAACACAGTCATAGCCACCTAGACAACCTCTTAGCAAGGCAAAGAGTTAATTGATTTTTTAAAATCAAAACTTCATTAAATTGCACATGGAAGATAGCAAGCCAGTAGTTTAGTGCCCTAATGGCTTCTGATTCTAGCCCATGATCGTTTTGGGCGCGAGAGCCGTCCCATAATTATAAGGCAATAAGTGGAGTGCTAGGGTAAGTTCTCTATGTTATATGGTATGAGCCGGGCCGTAAGCCAGGTGTAACCTGCCTTCTTCCACAGAGGGACTTGAGAGGAGCACGCAACCTGAGAGATAGCCGAGAGAAAAGAGCGACAGCTAAAAACTACAGTGGTGGCGATTAGGCAGCAGATAAAGTTGGGAGATCAGGCGATGATCCGGGATGACAGGCGAGAGTTGATGCTCCCCTTTGGGAAAGGACGACACATGTGGGTGCACACTGGCAACATGGTGGGTGCCTGGATGCACACTTCCTCTTTATTCGGTTACTATAAGAAGAGGGGTTCTTTGACGGTCCTTTGCATGTCTGGTCTAAATCCATCAACAAGGCTCATCATTATTTGAAAGACACGACTATGTGTAGTCTGTAATTTGTTGAACAATGTGGCTGTTGGACACCAAAAGTAACAAGGTTGCATAAGTCGTAAAGTACATTCTGTATTCGATGGACACCATCAAGAGTGTAACGTTGGAGCATATGATATGTTGTATAGATGCTCTTGTATTATTTCATATGGATGATAGTGGCCACTCTACGTGATCCCTTGATCATCTGACTAATGCACTCTGAGGATTCGATAGTACAGAAGGTTTTTTGGTGGAATGTACACATCAGTGGGGATGAGAGTCCCCATTTATCCCCAACTGGTCAATAGCAAGAGGTAGGGGCAGGAAGCAATCAGGGGCAGAGTGAGACACTTTCAGAGAGAGAGTCAGAGGAGGGAGGTAGATGTGCAGGCAGTGAGCAGGGACCCCAGGTTTCTTAGCTTGAATGAAGAATACCAGTAAGGGGTTATGAGGGATACCGCATTATCTGAGCACTTTCCCCATTTAGTACTGGAATGCACATTATTATTTGTTCACCACTCTCAAAATATTCTGAAAAAACAGAAGTTCTATGTGAGTATTTCAAGCACAAAGGCAGCAGGCTCTCTTACCCATCATTTGGTTGTTGCTGATAAGTATTCTTGCTACAAAGCCTGTGCAGTATCACCGATGAAGTGGGGCTCACATGAGGTCACACGGGTGGGCTGAAACCTCTACTCAACCCGCCAAGCGATGAGTGTCACACTTCAAACGAAGAAGTAAGGCTCGACCCCTTTACTTTTAGCAAACATAATCGATGCCTTTCTATTAAGGTGAAAGTTGCTGCCTCTGAAAATTCTCCTAATAAACCTGCCTGATGGGTTGTGAAAAGTGATTCAAAGACTTTGTGCTCTTCCTACGTGCCACTCTGGGTCAAACACCGTTCCTATTGGGAACAGAACCAGAAGCTGTTGTGTATCGCATAATTAGCCTTAAAATAGTCAATTAAGGGCACATTAAAGAGTAGTAGAGATTTTCTGACAGATGACTAATCTGCCAGAGCCCACATCCTATTCCGCTGTTTCAGATGATCAATAGTTATATAAAGCGAGAACCTGGAACTGCACCAGAATTGGCCTTTGTGTGAACACGCTTGAAAGTGCATGCATTTGCTTAATGCAACCAACACAGACCCCAGGCTCAAAGCAATCATCACAGACCCGAGGCTTAAGGCCACTGCCACAGACCTCAGCCTTAACGCAGCCATCACAGACCCCAGGGTTGATGCATCTGTCACAGACCCCAGGCTTAATGCAGCGATCACAGACCCCAGCTTTAATGCAGCCATCACAGACCCCAGGCTTAATGCAGCGATCACAGACCCCAGCTTTAATGCAGCCATCACAGACCCCAGGCTTAATGCAGCCAGCACAGACCCCAGGCTTAATGCAGCCATCACAGACCCCAGGCTTAATGCAGCCAGCACATACCCCAGGCTTAATGCAGCCATCACAGACCCCAGGTTTAATGCAGCCATCACAGACCCCGGGCATGATGCAGCCATCACAGACCCTAGGTGTGATGCAGCCAGGCTTTAAGTGGCAAGCCCATCATTTCATAGTTTTAATTGTATGGTATCTTGTTGTGACTGAGGCATATGATAAATAGTCTTAGACATGTTTAGAGACCTCTTTCCCAATATGTGCCAGTTTCTGTATACACTACATGGTGTTATATCATATACTAACCCCTAGGTGATACGCCAAGGGAAAACTAGGCACCCACCCTAGGCTGCACCACAAGGGAGTACTAGATTGCAACTAAAGGCTTTAATGGGGCACTGTTACTTGGGAGGGGAAGGGAAAAAAAGAGAAAACTTGTCATCTGGACTGGAGTTCCCAAAACCCTTGCACCGGAGATAAATAACATCACTCATGCCAATGAATCTGGTTCACTTCCCACTGATGGCCAAGGGCATTATTACGAGTTTTGGCGTTCCTGGAGAGTGCGGCATGTGCCTCCCTGCATGCATCCCCATACACAGAGGCACAAGGGGGCCCTATAGGGCCCAGTTTGTTGCCTCCCCGCCACCCTTTTCATGGCGATGCAACTGCCATATAAAGGGTGGCAGTGAGGCAACTCAAAATATGGCAGGCAGTGCCCCTGCAACACTGCCAGCGAACTCTGGCCTTGAACCGCTGCCAGACCGTCGCAGGATCCTTGATCCATGAAGGTAGCAGCAGTTCAGTGGCAGTCTGACTGCCGCACTTATAATACTGCGTGCGGTCCCTCAGTGTGGCGGTGGTCGGACCGCCACCACGACTACGGCAGTGTGCACTAGCAAAGTCGTAATAAGGCCCTAAGCTAAGCAACGAATAAATCCACCAGAAAGCCACGGGCATTATGATTTTTAATGGTGAAAACTGTACCAGGAGGACAGACATGGGTGTCCAATAAGATGTGACAAGTTTAGAGAATAGTATTTGCTGGTTTCAGATGCACCACTGTGGAATGTACAAATTCAATGTGGATGAAGTGTACTCCCACCCTTGGGTGCCCTGGTGCTAGAAGATGAAACATGATTCTACACTCATGTTGAGGGGATGAATAAATGAAGATATGTCTCTTTTTCTTCCTGTTTGTCTTCCCATTTGATTCCCTTATTTGCCCTCTTCCTCGCCACTCTTTTTCTCTCTTCATTTTCCTAAATGTAGCGACATATATTGAAATACGTGCGGTGTGCTTTTTTCACTGGAGCTGCGGTATGTCTGGGTATTTACTGGCTCTGATGTTGACACCTTTCCAATTCAATGGTGTGGGTTTAACATGACACGTAGCCTGCTAGGAGAAAACAATGATTTGGGTCTCTTTAAAGGCTTTGTTTACTGCCTGTCTGAAGCTTTGATAAAACTCTGTCATGCCCTTATGCTGATTACCTTCATGTAGAACAAGAGGTATTGACTAATGCATGAATGATGTCCAGTCACAGGCTTTTACACAGCAGCTCTGGAGAAGAGTCTCTCTAATAAAAGAATTCTTCTCGCTTTCTCCCTCCCGATGCAGGCTTCTCTGCAGAATGTCAAGTAAAGATCGACACATTGATTCGAGCTGTTCGTCATACATCAAGACGGAACCTTCAAGCCCTGCCTCCTTGACGGACAGCATCAACCACCACAGCCCTGGTGGCTCGTCTGACGCTAGCGGGAGCTACAGCTCGACCATGAATGGACATCAGAATGGGCTCGACTCGCCGCCGCTCTACCCCTCAGCGGCAGGCCTTGGTGTCAACGGGCCCGTTATCAAGCGCTACGACGACTGCTCCAGCACCATTGCAGAAGACTCACAGACCAAGTGCGAGTACATGCTGAACTCTATGCCCAAAAGGCTGTGCTTAGTGTGCGGCGACATTGCGTCCGGGTACCATTACGGTGTAGCATCATGCGAGGCCTGCAAGGCTTTCTTCAAAAGGACAATACAAGGTTTGTGCATGATTGCTTTTGGATACTCAAAATGTCTGCCTTTTTCATGGAATGTTGTTATCATTTAAAACCATTGCTCTTTTGATCATCGCAGGTAGGCAAAACTTTCATTTACCTCTTTCAGCTTCGTGATGTGCTCTATCAAGTTGTGTTGATTGATTTGTTATTTTTCATGGTTCAGAACAGCTTTTCTTCAGAGTTCGAATAAGCACTTTTACTGCTCGAATTACTAAAATGGTAATACATTGAGTATCCCAATACTAATCCTCTGTTTTTGAAATATTAGTCGGAGAACATCTATATCAAAAGATAAAAATGTTGGGTTACTTGGCTTAACTTGTGGGATACATTGGTTATGTCCTACATTTTTTAAGAAATCAGGTGCATACACTTTTCAGTGAAGCTAGTGTTCAAAAAACACGGAATCCGGGAGATTTACATCAAAACAACGCAAATTCCAATAGTTGTAGGTGGCTTGAATTTTTACTTTCCAGTTTGTGAGGTATTAGATGTTGTTCTTTACATTTCAAGGAGATTAGTGTTCAGAATGTGGAAATTAAGAGGTAAAAGTAAAACAAAAGTAATGTAATTAAGAAAGATTTTTGTGCTATTTTTGTGGATATTAGGTTAATTGTTTATTAGAAATGTGTGATTAAAACTGTATTTTTGGTGACAAGTATGACCCATCACTAAATCCAGTGCTAAGAGTTCGTTTCCACAGATATCAGGATACGTCATCTTGTTACTTTTGGTGAGATATACAGTTTCCAAATACATAGAAAATTGGTCAGGATTTGGAATTTAGGGCAGCTGAAGTTTTAAAATGACAGTACACGTGACTATATATTTTTCTCCAGGGTGGTTTCTGGTTAAACATGGCTCTTGAGTGTGAGCAGCTTCTAGGCACTGAGAAAGTATAGGTAACATGAAATTAATGTGGAATTTATTCAGTAAGTTCGATAGGGAGGAGCTTTGAACTTGTAAAAAAAACTACCTGGATTTGAGGAGGTGTCTGATTTGGGGAGCTGTCTTTAGATCAAGTGTAGAATAGGGTACAATCAGAACACCTGGATTCTCAATATCAACACACACACTCTGACAGCTTCAGGACAATGTGAGCCGAATTCATGATGAACAAGTAATACCGCATTTTTATATTTTGTCCAGTAATATAAGCTTCATGCAGTTACTTTGCAAATTGCCTCACAACAGTACAGCCAATGTGTTCCAGACTCGGAATTGTAATACACCGGGTACTCATCACAGCACCAACTAGGAGATTTTCAACAAAATGAAGAACTTAGACAAGCCCCCAAAAGCCGCTGCAGTAATACTCAAAGTATGGCCCGGGGACCGCATGTTGCCCCCTGACCTTTACATGCAGCCCCTTGATCATACTGGGCTGCTGTTCACTCGACTCGGCACTATCATTAAAAAGATGTTAAATATACAGGCACGCCTTTATTTAAAGGTTAACTGAAGTTAAATAAAGGAACTAACTAGGTTGTCCTGCACCACTTAACTTTAGAAACACCTTCATTTTCAAAGCCATCTTGCACCAAAAGTGCCCCCCTCCCCTGGATCGCCACCCTTTTAGCATGGATGCGGCCCTCGGTCATATCACAGACCACTCTTTATGGCCCTTGCGAAAATGTTGTGAATGCCCATGCTCTGCAGGCTTCGTGAACACAGTGTTTTTCAGGGTGCATTATTTTCACGAAACTGGAGTTCACATCACTCATATTAGTCTTTTCGGTCAATTACACCCATTCCTATATTGATTATGGACCTGGGCAGGAAACATCTTATCAAATGTTCCTAATACATCCCTTCCCAACAAGTTCTCACTCCCAAAGTGAAGAGTGGGCAATATGTTTCATGGCTGAATCCTAGCTCTATTGAAACACACTTTTGGGGGGAGGCTGAGCCATTTCCATTAGCCACTAGGGGCCGCAGAATATATTTAATCAATTTTGGCCATAAGTAAACAATAGCATAGTGCTTTTTTTTTAATGTATTTGATTAATATTTATAGCATAATATAAAAGCATGCTGCTTTTTGGACATTTCAAACTTTATGTAATATAGTAAACTAGCACTATAAATAAGTAGTTACATAGCAATCAATTGCACATGCATTAAATAAACATTCCTCTCAGTTCTCATATAGACTGGATAGCCTCCAAGTATTAATCGAGTTCTTATGTAGCGCATTTCTCCAAAGTGTTATGTCACGACTGCCAAATCCAGTCATGATTTCCACACGTGAAAACAACATTCGTTTTCTTGACCTGGGAAGGATGAAATTCTAAGTTATCCATTCTATGTCTACAACAAATATTTGAAATTTGTAAAGACTCTGCAACTTAACCACTCAGCTCTATCAATCAGATTTTCACAAGTAGTGTGCAAAGCTTTTATTAAACTGCTAAAGTCTCGGTTTACCTTTTTATTGGCCTACGGTTGTCCCTGTATTTTCCAGATTTTACCTTGGAACAGATTTTCACCATAAACTTGAAATATTGCCTCGTACGGACTAGTTTTTACAAGGGCTAACATTGAAACACGCTTTTCAGGAATTTAAAACTGCCTGGCTTTTTTTCCTCAAAACAATGTAACAGATTAACAAAAGCAGGGATTTTTATGTGAAACTCACTTGTAGAAAACTATGTAAACTATTGGTAGTAATAGTGCTAGTCATAATTTACGGAAGTACACTAGATAACAAAAGTTAGCAATTTTCACTCAATCCTTTCTTTCACATCCATTATTCTCCAGGTAGTTTCTGGATGAACTCAACACTTTTTAAAATTATTTCTTGAACTTTAGGTGCAACGTTTAGCATTAGTGAGACAGAATGGGAGCAGAATGTACAGGTTGGCCTTCATTTGCCCGTGACCTCTAAAAACCACTTACAGGTTTATCTCTGGAGAAGGTGGACTGAACACTTTCTATTGTAGTTGTTACCTATTGGCAGGCCCAGCCAGATCGCCAGATTTGTAATCCACAAACGGGCAAATATGTGTTTTTGTAATCAGCATGTTAATCAACACAAACTGGCGCTAGCTACGTAAATTAAGATAAGCAGGTTCATAAAGCGAAAGATTAAACATTTTTTCGTCTTTGTTCCACGCGACTTGGGGTTGGAAGTTAGATTACCTCTTCGCTGGCTGGCTCCACCGTTGACGCGGACACCGGGTTTTCCTGCAGCAAGATAAAACACATTATGGAAGAAGCTATTTGGCTTCAAGACCTTCCTGGTCCATAGAGTATGCTCAATTGGGAGGTGCGATAGCAGCTGAAAAGCAAGGGCAATGCGGGAGCCTGCTTTCTGCCGCTGCAGCCCTGCCAAGATGGCAGCCTTCCAGCAAATCTTGCACCACGTGACACCTGAATGCATCAGTGCCTGAGAGAGAACCCTCACCTGCCTGTCTCAATCCATAAGACACCGCGTACTGGTGTGACTCAAAAGAGTTTCCGTGGTGGAAAGAGATCTAATTAAAGTAGCAGCCCTACCTTTAAAAACTGCATGAGAACACCGAAGCTCCACCCACTGAGCCCCCGGCAGAGTATCCCAAGGAAGTGACTTGCGCTGCCTTGCATTACTCAATCGAGCAATTCAAGGTCATGCAAGATGGCCATGTGCTTGGTAAATCTGACTTTAGTATTGTGTTGCTCTTGCGACACCATGTGTGACGCAAGGGCAATGCTATACTATGATAACTCTGTCCCAAAGTGTCTCCGTTTTTTGCAGTGGAAGCGAATGTGTTGGATTGTTTGTTCAGGTGAAGTATAGCTATAGTCCAGACATGTTATGTTACGTTGATTTATATAGTGCACTAATCACCTGAGAGGGTATCCAGGCGCTTGAGCAGGTGTGTAGGTGTGCGGTCCCCAAGGTGCTTAGGGGACCTCAATGGCTCTTAGTCTTTTAGCCCTGGTACCTTTTGTCATTTTGACCCCATTCATCCAATAAATCAAATATCCATCTCTCCCCACCCCACAGTTCTGCTCCTTGTCCCCTCCTGCTTAGTGATGTAATCAATGAAAGGTTTGACTTTATCTCACATATTTATGTAATTTTTGATGAAATGTGTTTTTTTCTCACTTAAAACTAGAGGTGTATGAAGTGGGAAGGCTCATAGCTCACAAGTTTGTAAAATTTCATCAAAATGTGGGACAATTTGTGTAGCAATTAGTAGTATAAAAACATTTCATTATGGCACTCGTGGCACCGAGAGGACAAGCAGCCCTTGACAGCGGTCCATGCTAGCCCTGGGCTTAAAAAAATACATCCTCCAGAAAGATATGGTCCCACGCAAAGCCCACCGAAGTCCGCCAAGATGCCTTACAATTCTCTCGGGCCAGTCTGCCTGCAGACCCCCAACCAGCTCTGGCAAGGAAATGGAAACCACTTAAAAACATGGAAAGTGAGAAGGAATAGGACAATTTCCACACTTTGCATGGGCAAAAAATGCCACAGGCACACCAACTGTGCATTCTCAGCATAAAATATATACCATCAGTAACTATATTTTTAATGCTTTTTTCAGCAAAAGGAGGGTTCTCAAAATGTAATAGTCCTTTAATAGTATTTGTTTCTCTCTCGTTAACACAAATCATAGGGCTCTGCAATTGAGCAAAGCAGCAGTGAACAAGTCTGCATTAATTAGCAGTTAAAGAAACCATGAACAGGCAACAAACCTAGTTCAGATGGAGGTTGTCATCTGAGACCAAGGATACTCCATGAAGCAAGACCTCCTTCCTGTAGGTCTATTGTCTAAGTCTTTGAGACCAGGATAGTCCATGCACAGGCACAGACCTCTACCGCCACTCATGACGCGGCGCGGCGGACCAAGTGGGATGTTAAAAATTATTGATCTTGATTCAACATTGGAGCGAATCCAAGATTTATGCCCACCATCAACTGCAAAGAAAATTAATGACCAGGCTGGAAGGGTGTAAGCATTAGAATAGCTTCATTGTGGACCCTACACAAAGCCACATAGGTATTCAAAAGAGTGACTTAATTCTCATCTTCTCAGAAGTGCCCCTGTGTGTAGAAATATGTAAGAGCCTTTTTCAATTAAGTGTTCAGGCGTGTTTCATTTAGGAGACAAATGAGCAGGGTTTTGATTAACGTCAGACAAAAACCTAAGCTTTTTACACCAGAGTATCCCCTAGAAAGGCAGAAAGGTTGCCTATTTTCTGTGTTTTCATGATTTCACCAGGCGCTTGTTGATCAGATGTTACAGGATTATTATACAAAATATATTTTATTGAGACAAGGGAGCTGCTTTTCTTGTCTCAATAAACTATATTTTAGGTAGGAAACCCGACCTATTATCGCTGTATGTGTGTGTGTGTTTGTATCCTATTATCTGTGTGTGTGTGTATATATATATATAGGTTTTTATTTTATTTTATAGCGCTGGCTAGACCCGGAGGTATCAATGCGCTTTTCATGAGGAAGGACAATTGTTTCAAAGCATAGTTACAAATATCCCCAGTGTTTCTAGTATCACAGTAAATTTCACATTCATATGCACTCTCTCACGGTGATGAGCAAAAAATAAAAAGAAGATTTTCAGCATCTGTCCTGGTCCTGTGGTCTGTCTCCTGTGCTTTGTAAGGAGTTTCCGTCGATATATATATATATATATATATATATATATATATATATATATACATATATATATGTATACATATATATATATATAAATATATATATATATGTATATATATACATATATATACGTATGTGTGTTGAAAAATTATGATTATTTTTGTCATTTTTTGTGTGTGTTAGGGTCCGATTGTTTTAGCACAGGACGTCCCTACATCAACAATAGCAGCACGTATTTCGTTAGCCATTCTATTTGCATGTGGTCCATCTCTGTTCGGCAAGTATGTTGCAATTGACATCTGGGAAGAATTAGGAATATCATTAATTTCTGAAAATGTACTTTTGTCCTGAAGGACAGCAAGTTTGAAGGGTGTACTTTAGCTATCTGTTTTGAGTCAGAGAGGGCAAAAACAATCTAAAGGTTCACTGCTCCCTCAAAAGCTTCCTATCCTGGGCCATCTCCCCTAACTATGTCCTTTTTTAGGGACTCAAAATTAGAATCCACAGGCTGGGACTGGCCAATCTGGCAATGCCAGAAGAACTGGTACAAACTACCAGAGTTGCCTGTGCTTTTGAATCTCTAAGGGCTTGGTTTATTTATTTATACAGAGTTTTATATAGTGCGAACTTGACCCGGTATCGGGTATCAGAGCACTTTACATAGCACTAGTTGTGTTACATGAGCACACATTCATTTTTTGTTAGGCACAGGCAGATTAAGTGATTTGCCCAGAATCACAGGATATTCAGCGTCATTGCTGAGACTCGAACCTGGTTCCCCAGATTCGAGGTCGCCCTAGCCGTCAGGCCAACTCCTCTCCCCTTGTATCCTAAAAAGGACAGGTCTCCCTTAAAATACTCCCTTTACCACTAACTTAACCCACATTTTTGCTAGTGATTAACAAACACTGTATCTGGAAAGATGTCTTAAAAACATATATAGTTGCTGCTCAATATTACTGGCCGAAATGCTTTCGAATACATCAGTTACAACAAATCTTTCTAAAAGCGCTCCCTGAATTCTCCAAAAACAACGGAACGAAGTGTTGTGAATCTGTTTGGGGCACACGAATGACTTGTGTTTCTTTCCAACCATGTTGTTTCATCACTGCTGACATGTAGGCATAAAGAGTTCTTGACATTTCACGCTGTCACTGCCCCTCATTCCTCCTCCTTTTTCTACAATTGCCCTGCCCTCGTTTGCATCGAGGAAGGTCTTAATGTAAATAACTAATTGCGTGTTCACTTCTTTCCATAAATGATCCTGTGTTCACACAGTGACTTGATGTACAGTGGTTCTGGAATTCAGGTATGAATCTTAACCACTTCCAAAACCAAGATTGTACATATAAAAATATGTTAATTTCGGCTAATTATGTGAATTTACCTAGGTTTCCGAAGTAGCGTGCTATTCCCCATAAAGCACTTCAAAGCATTGTCAGGGGTATGAAGCGCTATGTAAATCCAATTACAATGTGTCCTTCTAGTTATTTTATGGCATGCTCGAGAGATGTTCTGTGTCTATGGCATATAAATGGATATAGGTAATTGATGGAAAGACACAAATATTGAGTGTGAGGGTTGGGCGCCACATGCCATTTGCTGAGGCCTAACATGTGAAGCATTTAGGGGTGTGGGCTTCCTTCTTAAGGCAACCAGGGTAAGCTGTCCCTACCCAATGTCCCAGATGTGTCTGGATTCCTGAATCCAGTGCCGTTATTACTTTGTTGGCGTAGGAGTGTGCCCGAATGAAGCATGGCAAATAAAGGTTGGTTAAGTTGGCCACTGTGTAAATGTAATGGCTACTAACCATATTTTGCTGGTGCTCTTATCATTTATGCCATTAGTACTTGGACCAGGAAGACCTTGTTTCTCAATTAATGACCTCCACTTATTCATTTTCTCAAGATTTCACAGCCCATTTTCGATTTTAGCAAGAATGTATATGTCTGGAATTATAGTGTCTAAGAATGCCTGTGATTATTCACAGGAGAGGACTTCTACACATGAACCATCAGATGGTAGGCCCTAGCACCCAAAAGTACTGCACTACAACCAGGAGTCCATTGGGCAGGATCTAAGTTTTTTTTCAATTAATCTTTATTTAATTTTTGTAGTTCAATAACAACTGTTTCTAGTTTTATTTGCTTTATACACCCTGATTGATATATTTTGTTCAATCTGATATTGATTCTGCTGTCTGACAAATAATCAACTCAAGTTCCCAATTTTCAAACAAAATCTTTTCATCAAAATAATGCAGGTGAGGTTAGTTACTCTGCCTCATAAAATATCTTATGCAATTCCTTAGGAAAGTTGAGGGCCAGCTATCTAGGTATGGGCCTCATTAATCTTTTGTCTGGGGTTCTGGGCATACGTGATATGCCCTCAAGGTAGTGATATTTCAGAACAATCTGCAATGAATAGTTCATAAATCCAACTGTATGTCTTGAACTGTCTCTATACGAGTAGTCTGTAAGCAACTTTTCTGAAATTCATGTTTCTTTATTATCATTTTATTAATATGTAAAATAGCCTGTAAGAGATTATCTCATTGATGTGCTATTGGATGCTTTAAGTCCTACTTTATTTACCCATGCGTAATGCTTGACCCTTGGCCATGAACCAAGTTGGCAATATTTGAAGATTTTGATTTCTCAGCAGCAAGGCCAGGTATTCAATGGCATAGAAGCAGATAGATGTATTGAACCTAAACCTTAACCAGGAGCATCAGCTCATCGATCAATGAATGTACATTCACTAAATTACCTGGGTTAGTAGAAGTGACATCATACACCCTTCGAGCCCCCATTCGCCCCATTGTTCCACAATTAGCCCCTCAAAAGTCTCTTGTTGGCTGTTGAGAGGCTAAAGGAGTTGTTTAGATTCGAAAGTATAGAAAACAGATATCACCCTTTGAGCCCTGGTTACATTTTGATACAACCCTGCCTTCTAGACCCATGAGACCAGGGCTAGCGAGGGCAGTGATACCGACAAGCAATCCAGGGGTAGCCAGTGCTACCCCTTCCTACACCTAATTTATGTCCATGCCCAGGTCAGCGACAAGGCAATGTATCAGCATGAGGAAGATGGACCCCTCTCTTCCAGAATGGAATCCAACTTTGTGCTCGAACTTCAGAACTGCTGAAGACTCCCATGCACAAAAATAAATGACGAAACACATAGAAATTCTATGGTAGGAAGGTTGGCAAGGAACACAGGCGCAGTACTCACACTACTGCCAAGGATGCATGGTCTCACACCACCATGTATGTAGGGAGCCCCAGCAGACACCACTGTTGTTAAAAAGAGAAGGAATGTTCCTTCCTGTAGGGTCAGGTACCCTAGACACTTATTGATAAATAATTGTGCCACACGCATAAAGCATTGGCATTCATTAAATATCCACACAAAATGCTCAGCGTGGAGGTTAAAATAAACACTCCTTGACTAAAGTATATTACACTACATGACAGGGAATTAATAGAAAAGCATAAAGGACTCGAAAAAACAGCGCAGAGGAATAGGCGCGTCTTCGCGGCCTCCGACAGATATATTACTTCTGTTTGACGATGTGTGTGGGGAGAAAGGAGCTGGCATATATTTTTATTTTGAAACGTCATACTAATGTACATTATTCAGCCCTTTAACTGCCAGCTGTAAAAATCCATTAAGCTTCTGAAAGGAACATACAAATTATCCGCCGGCACTCCAGGCAGGAGTTTTGCATATTCTCTGTTATTCTATTCAGTCCGCTCGCTGCAAGATTCTATTAAGGAATAAGTGAGGAAATTATATTGCCTACCAACTAATTGTACAAAAGACTTTGAAATAAGTAATCAGGGCCCAGTTTTTTCCCTGAAACCCAGCCAGCAGGAATTATAAATTGCTCTATCATTCTTGTCAGGCGGGTGTTGGGACGCTGAGCGGCCATGTTGACTTGGCTCCCGCTGCCCCGCAATCTGTGTTCCGCCGACTGACAGTACTGGGAAAACTTGGTAATTGGGTTAATTTTAACTGCCCCGAAAACCATCTGCACTCAGCAACACTTGTCTCTATCCGATTACGGCCAATGGTGCTCGCGAATACTTTCCATCACAAAAGACTTATGGAGAAATAATGAAGGAAGGCCAATTGTAGGCTCTTTAGGAACATATAGTGCTCCTCCTGGAGGGACTGTCTGTTAAATATGGGTGACATTTTGTAATGTCAAGGTTGGGAACACTGTGTGGTGGTCAGGGACGTCTGCAAATGCATTGCCAGTCCTTTCTGCTTTGAGAATTGCTGTTAAATCTAACAATCAGGAGACATTTCGATTTTTTATTTTTATATAGCGCAAACTCGACCCGAAGGTATCAGAGCGATTTACATGAGCACCAGTTGCGTTACACAAGGACACATTCATTTTTTTTATGCACGGGGAGATTAAGGGATTTGCCCAGAATCACAGGATGTTGAGCGTCCCACCAGAGACTCGAACCTGGTTCTTCAGCTTCGAGGTCGACCACTCTAGCCGTTAGGCCACTTTATTACAAAAAAGGGCAGTCTGTGCAAATACCATTCGGGTGCTATTATTTGGTATCCTTTCTGTAATTCTGCATGCATAGACACTGCTTCAGTGACCCACATATTCATTAGCATGACCTCATCTGCAGAGGGTGTGCCTGGTGCATTTGAGTGAATTCACTTTCTCTCTGAACATGTTTATGTTATGGAACTTATGCAGGATCACAAAGGTCCCAAAGGGAATTGCAGTATATCAACTGTCTGTGGGGTGGCAGATGCTGGGGTTGGGAGGAGGCCTGATATACTCTAGGGCCACTCTGACCCCGTATGTGGTTTAAGTTAATTCACAACTAGGTTTGCTTAGCACAAGATTCTTTAAAAAGGGTGAGCCCCACTTTTCAGATCTTTAATAAACCGGTGTTTGCCTGTTTGAGATCCCATGATTGGATTCGGTTAATTCCATAGTCGGGAAGCAAGGACCATGCTTTCACTTCAGAAGAAGTATTAGGGAGCGTCAATGCACATGTTGCAAATGCAGGTGTCATGGAGATACTACAAACTACTTCGTAAAATATTTTTGTGCCATAATTTAATTCCCAAGAACTTCAGAAGGAGAACTGTTGGGTAACACAACGTGTTGCACTTAACCGCATCGGTGCAGCGCATTTTCCCCCTGTGCGCTGAAGATTGCAGAATCCAGCGGTTCATGACGAGCTCAGCTCGTCATGAGCGTACGAGAGGTGTACCTCATGACGAGCTGAGCTCGTCATCAGCGTCGATGTGGTTAAGAAACATAGGGGCTTATTTACAAGCCCCTTGTGCTGCCAATGCGTCACTTTTTGTGACCCTCCTTCGGCACAGATTACTAAACCATATCAATTTGAGGCCACACAAAACCACTATGTGTGGCTTTTGATGGCCTCATAGATATGAAGTACGGTAAGGCAGCGCAAATCGCTACGTTGCCTTACTCTGCTCTCAGGAGGCGATGCGGTGGATTTTCCCACACAACACCCATAGATTTTGACGCTGCCCCAAATTTACAGATCATGTAAACCTGGCAAGCTCCAAATCCTTATGCCTCCAGAGGAGAGGCGTAACGCGGAGAAGTATCTTTATTTCTCCTCGCTTTTCCTCAAGCTATGTGTGCTGCATTCTGCTGCAGACATAGAAAGAGGAGTATGCCTCTTTGGATTATTTTAGTGCAGGAAGGCATCCTTCCTGCACAAAAACAATCCTACTGACAACACAGGCACCATTGCAATATGGTGCAAGGGTGCCTGCTTTGGCACTAGGTAGCCAAAATGGTGCCAGCACAGGGAGAAAGAACAGGAATGCCCTGTAATGCGTAAATACAGAACATTCCTAATCTTTTACTTTGGCATAGGGTATAGATTATTTACTGTGGCTGTTGGCTGTATGCAAGTCAATGATTGTGTATCCAGAAATATGCTGTAAATCTGTCTAGAAAAATTCAGTTAAAAAATATTTTTTAACGTTTTTATTCACCTTGTTTTTTTGTTGAAGAGAACTACACCCAAAGAAATGTAGCGCTCAGTTGCTTATTTTCTTTTTTTTTTGGACTAATATGTCACTGACGTACAAAGTGCCTGGCTATCAAACAATATACACTAATCAAATAATGCAAATCCACCAACCCTACAAGAGGTAGTAGCCACTATATAATTGCAATTTCAATACAGTTTATAGGATATCGAGAAGAGCTGTTTCCCAGTGCAAACTACTTAGGACGTAAGCGATAGCTGACCCCTGGGAAAAGGAAGTCACCAATACTGGAATTCTGGTGCACGAGCACAAAGGCATTATTCCTTATATAATTCGGGAGCCATATTCAAGTCAGGCCTTACTGATCACAAGAATTGATTAAAGCTTTCCTCACCCCTCCTCTCTTGCCTTATTCCATACCTGCGGATCCCTGCTCTGAAAGGCTTTTTCTCCACTTTTTGTCATGCTCGCACTTCAGGGACCTGCTTAGCGTTATTTATGGAGGTGTTAAGTGCTCGAAGCAACAGTTCATCTTCCCCAAAATGTCACTGAGGATGAATACAACCCCAAAATGAGCGTAGAGCAGAAAGAGTGAGGGCTTACTCTCTTGCCTGCATTGTCCTTGGTGAAATACGCGCATGCCGCCTTCCCGTGGTGCCGCTTAAGGAAATCTATTGTAGCGCAATAAAACCTTCCATAAGTTAGATAATCCGTACGGCACACGGCAAAGCCATTCTCAGTACTGTTGTCACCAGCAAGATGCATGCCTCAAATTCATGAGCTGGACTTTCTTCTTGTTGTGCAGCGATCTAGGTACATTTTCAATCCTTGAAACAGATACCAGAGGGGCTGCATGGTCCACTGCTCCTGGCCTTGTGATGAGACATCCCCAGGATTCAATATTTTTGACCTAGTGGCTAGAGCTGCTGATCTTAGAATATGGGGAGCCAGGTTCAGATCCTATTCAGAGTTCAATATCCTGTGGTTTCCGGGCAAATCGTTTAATCTCTCTACGCCTAAAGAAAAATATATACCATAGTCTGGTCTATTTTAAAGCAATGACTTGGGCCAGGTTTCTGCTATAAAAAAAACCTACAAAAAAGGCATTTATTTGGGTCTTGCTCTATAGGAGTAGATATGTTACTGCAAACCTTGGAGCACAACACCCTGAACTAGAGTTGTGTTTATATGTACTTTTCAGAAATCAGTGCACCATTGAAAAAGCAATTTTTACATTATAGGAATATATTAAGTAAAAATGTTTCAACGCTGTCACTCAATAGGACGAGATTCTAAGGTGCATCTGCACTTTGCCTGCTGTGTGGGAGATGGATGGAAAGAAATCAGATGAAAAAATGTAGAAAGGAAACATAAAAAAATAAATATACAAACTATAAGTAGTTTTAAACAACATATGCAGGGACATCTTAAGGATTTTGGGGGCCCTGGGCCAAACATATTTTGGGGGCCCCTGTTTGAAACAGTTTTGAATTTATGATCCAGTTTCAGCTTTTTCATCCCCTCTTTGGCCAGTTCACTGACAGTGCACAGGCACACTGGTCCAAATTCTAGGGCTAGTGATGTGTGTTTTCAATATTGTAACACAGCAGCAGCTCACTAATATTACTGCATATAACTTCTGTGACACCCTCGCATTTCTCACATGCGAGGTCCTGCTTTGATCTAAAAGAAGCTTTTTTTTATGGATGTTGAACGAAACATGAACACATTTCTCTGCAAAATGCCTGTACTACTCTCACACATCACCTACTTTAAAAATAAATTAAGAGAATAGCGGTTTCTAAAATAATCTATTTAAGAATTATTCAAGGTCATCAGGGCTAGAATCTCTGCAGAACAGAACTGACACTATCGGGGGATCCCTGAAAGGGTGGGGCACTGGGCCAGAGCCCACTTTGCCCCTGCCTTAAAACTCTCTTCACATACAAGAGAAAAAATAAAACAGGGCCAGATAAATGACGACAAAATAATCAAAAACCTTTGAACAAAAACAATTGAATGGAAAATGCAGCTGCTTACCCTCCGTTGGCATTTATTGCAGTTCACTGGAGGATATTCTACAATTTAAGCATGGGTGGGCAGTGGTCCTTGAGAAAGCCCTTAGCAACCATATATCTAAAGTTATCAAACCGCAGGAAAGAACTTTGGAAAAGTAAACCTACATATCCAACAGTTCCAAACTCCATAAGGGACGGTGATTGTTTGCTGATAGGCAAGAAACCAGAAGGGTGGCATCATACTATGAGAAAATTCAAAATTAGGTTGAGATGGTGAATTAGGAAGATACAAAAAAAATGAGGCAGAGAGCCTTGTTGCAAGTGATGGAGAGCTGAGCAGGAAGAGGGCCAACAAAACTGAAAGTAGTAGATTGAACATGTCTTTAGTTTAGTAAATGAGGGCATTAGTAGCCGAGACTGCCAAGAGGCTGAGGATCCAGGCTTGTTAAAATTGAGTGAAGAGAGGCCAGTGACATAGTTCACCTCAACTGATGATTGTACAAAAGCACACAAGTAGGAGGGTATCATCAAGATATAATACATGGAATTCTGTAATCCCTGTATAAATGGCAGTCACAAATTTCTTTACAGTCTTATAATCGGCTGCTTGTGACGCACCAAGTCACAGATCATCCGAACTTGACTATTATAAGGTTAGGACAGTCAAATTCTGACATCACAATGCCTGCTGCCAGAGCCAGTAGAGAGGTGAAAGGCAGGTCAGGTCATTGAGCATAATTAAAGCAGCTGTTTAAAGCAACAAAAGAAAAGTTGCTTTTCTGTCTTCTGCTCTATTTTAGTAGCTTACAACGACAAGCCGAGAAATTATAATTATTTATTGCACTCTTTAGAAAGAGAAAAGCAGGAATGTTTCTACATGTTCTGAGCTATTGCAGATTTTTTTTTATGATTTGTATAGAACTGTTCCTCATATTTGTTTGCAACAAATATCTAAAAAGTTTTGAATGTGTTTAATGTTGCACTAAGGTATTATATTTATTCTACATGTTTGAAAACATGCTCATTCTTTAATATGAAAGAGCTACACAACAAGGTGTTAAGTGGTCTGTGGGAAAAGTGATGGTGTGACGATGTATTATATGGGAGAAAATACCCCCTGGTGTACAAGATACGTATTTTGCAAGCCACATCGGAATTCAACAACCTTATAAAGGAACTCCACTTCGGCCTTGTTCCTCTTTATGGTTGTGGAACTCTTCTTTGACGTGCAATATCCTTATAATATTAAGCAAGGGGTACTTTATCCCTTATACATTTTTGCTTTTCCCTACAGTGTTGTGTCACTGCACTGTAAATACAGGCTGTGTGATGTTTTTAAGACAGAAAACTAGTAGATGCTAGGAGGTGTTTAAAGGTGTTGAACCTTCTTTATTTCTAGTCTATTTGTTTTAAGGTAATGTTCTGTTCTTTGGGATTCCCCCCCCCGCCCCATCTCCGATATTTGCCTTTTCCATTGACCTGCCCTTGCAGAGTTTTGAAAATACCCTCCCCATATAAAATCATCGATTGTGTTGCCTGATAATCAGCAGAAGACTCAAGGCACATTATGGAGGCTGCAATTACTGGATATGAACATACATTTTACAAGTGTTCTCTTCTGCTTATGCGCTTAAGTGGCTTTTGATGTGTGGTTTGTGGGCCCCACTGAATTTAAAAGGTTGTCGGCCTAAGCTGATTGATCTGCCCATATACAAATATTTTTCGTTCATGGATTTCTGGGGAATCTACCATGTTCTGTTTTAAATGTGTGTGCTCTGAAACTGTCTTTAGCTATCTGAATTGTATGCATGCAATTTTAAAACACCTAAAATCTAAAGAACCACTTTCAACATCAAAGCAGGAGTGTTCTATACCACCTATAACCACTCACAGCCTGGGGACTAAGATTAACACAAAATCCAGGAGACAACCTATTGTCTTGAATTTATACAAAAAGCACAAATTACAGACAGAGAAAAAATTGTCTTAGGCTAAGAGGTGACTAAGGCATGCATGAAAACATGAATACTAAACTATGAATACTAAACTTTGAAAGGTCAGAAAGCAGGTGTCTGAAAGAGGAAAAAGTTTGAGGGGGAGGCATGCAGGCATATGCAGGAAAAAGACAAACTTTTAAGAGAAAGTTGCTGTGTTCCTGTCTACTCTTGACAGCACAAAACTTTACTTAGTCTTTAGTTTGCTGTCTACATTACAAGAAGAAGAACGTATCTTTAATTGCTGCCTAGTACCTTCTTAAATTCATTTATTATTTTTGTCGCCATGACATATTATTGAGTGTCACTCCAGACTTGCCCCAGAGCCTCGTGGCCCATTCCTTTCATTAAACATAGATGAAGGACTGCTGCAGCACCGAGGCTTGCTTGTCTTGTAATGTTTGTCCAATGTAGGAATGTGTCTATTTTCAACAGACCTCTCTGTTGCCCATTTTTCGGGAATAGGACTCACTCAATATGTAGGCTCTGTACTAGCCTTCTGATTTTATGCCTGCGTGTCTAAGGTCCATCAGGACTTTAATGGACGCTATTAAAGCGAGGTTCCAATCTGTACAATTATGGGAATCTCCATGGAGGAAGAATAAACACATACATCTGCACTTTCTGTACAGTGGAATCCCCCATCATGCAGTCAGTGGCATCCTCTACAGGCACAGTCATTTTAAGATGTCTTTCCTTAACAAGTGCTTTAAATGGGCAGGTACTGAGTACCTGGACTTCTCAAATGTGAAAAGGAGAGTACCAGCACTTCTCAGCTCTGCTACAATACATTCAATAGGAGAGTACCAGCACTTCTCAGCTCTGCTGCAATACATTTGATAGGAGAGTACCAGCACTTCTCAGCTCTGCTGCAATACACTTGATAGAAGAGTACCAGCACTTCTCAGCTCTGCTGCAATACATTTAATATGAGAGTACCAGCACTTCTCAGCTCTGCTGCAATATAGTTAAAAGGAGAGTACCAGCACTTCTCAGCTCTGCTGCAATACATTTAATAGGAGAGTACCAGCACTTCTCAGCTCTGCTGTAATACATTTATTAGGAGAGTAACAGTACTTCTCAGCTCTGCTGCAATACATTTGATAGGAGAGTACCAGCACTTCTCAGCTCTGCTGCAATACATTTGATAGGAGAGTACCAGCACTTCTCAGCTCTGCTGCAATACATTTGATAGGAGAGTACCAGCACTTCTCAGCTCTGCTGCAATACATTTAATAGGAGAGTACCAGCACTTCTCTGGAGCAAATAGGTACCCTGAACAAAGAGTACCACAACTTCTCTATTTCTATTTAAACCACTATCCATAACGCTAATGAGCCCATATAAGGTTTTTTAGTTCCCAAAGTGTGAAGTTTGTACAGTCCTGCTACCTCACAGACCCTCAACCAGCCTTTGTTGTGTGGACGAACAGTAAGCATATCCAGGCTGATATATGCTTCGCGCAAACCCTACGCGAGCCTCTTACGTGGCGGTAAAGTACATCAATTTTATTGCTCTAAACTTGCTAGGATGCAACGCTAATTTAGTGAGAGATTTTCTGATGGGTTTATCTAGCCTAAGTTACACCAGCCAGACCTCTTTATCATAAACACTTAACCCATTTTCAATAGATATAAGTGCCTTAAGTATTACTTCCTGGTGAATTAGCCGCTGCTGAGCGTTTTAGTCTTTGTGCTAGGCTGCAATCCGCTAATGTGATATTTAATGAGGAGGCATCAGTCTGGAGAAAGCTAGTCAATATAAATCAGTGTTTACAAAGTGTGATTAACTCTGAAATATTTCATCAATGCCCAGGTCCCAGGCAGACTCTATGCTAATTACCAGGCAGCGCGCATGTTTCTTGGAGGGGGGGTGGAGGCGCGGCCGGACCCTGAGAGCGGCGAACACGCAAGAGCGAGATTGCAATTATGCTCGGACTGTCTCTGATGACAATTTATGCATTTGCTGCGATGACCTCCCATTTCCCAAGGGGCCAATAAACAGAATGCATTTTCATTAAGATACTAATGCACTTAATCACAGGGGGAAAGGGTTAGGAAGTAAAGCACGGCCTTTGAGGGAGAATATGACAGGGCTGGTGGGGGGGGAAATGCTTTATGCAAAAGTTCAGCCTATGTATAGACCTTTCCTGTCTTGTGACCACCAGCGCAGGGTTTACGTATAAGCTACACAAGCTATAGCTTGGGGCCCCCACTTTCTTGCGGGCCCCCAAAAAATATGATTAAATCGTATTTGTCACTGACATAGTCACATAGAAAATCTGGACTTATAAGAGCCCCATATTTCAAATAGTTTAGGGCCTTATCAAGTCTAATCCGGCGCTGGTGACCACCCTCCCATCGTCAGCATTGGGTTTTGGAAACGAGGAAAGGGCGGGAAGCAGAAAACAGTTCACTTGCAGGGAAATACTCATGAGTAATCTCTTTGTATCTAATAATATTGCAGTCCAAGCAGGGAGATAGTCCATTTTTTTCAATTTCAAATGCTATATGCAAATATGAGGTTCTCGCAAGCCATTTCAACCCAACTAAATAAGGCAAAATATCTTGTTGTTTTAAGTAGTCTTAAGTTATTAAGCTACCTTGAAATTAAAAACAGGGCTTAAAAGATTTTGCTCATTAAGATAAAGACATTTAGAATTGCAACTAGGCATGTGGTATTGTCTTTCCATTTCCCAGCAGCAACAGCGTGAAGCCTGTGCAATCTTCTGCAATAATTTGCCTTGTAGGAAACAGTCAGACTTGCTTTAGCGCCCTAGCTTTCTTCAAACAATGCCTGCGCGTAGGTTTCCCCAGCTTGGCGCGGAGATGTCTCTGTGGATTAACCATGTGGCGCGCCATCGCAGTGCCTGAGCGGATTGATCCGCTGCATCTTAGTGATTGTGTTAAAGCTGTTCTTGTGACAATACCTATTCATTGTGGGTTCTTTGATTTTTCTTCCCCTCACCGTCTGCTGCAGGTAACATAGAATACAGCTGCCCAGCCACGAACGAGTGCGAAATCACCAAGCGCCGGCGCAAGTCCTGCCAGGCCTGCCGCTTCATGAAGTGCTTAAAAGTTGGCATGCTCAAAGAAGGTAAGCCACCTATATAGATATGTCTACAAATACACACACACAAACACACAGATATCTGCGCAGATGTAAACACACCCAAACACACTGCATACACATATCCAGGCACGTAATCATACAGATACATACACACAAACACACATAATTACTGAGACAAACAAAGACACATATACATAGATTCACACATACATAAAAACGTACCTATACACAGACAGGCACACAAACAGGCTCAGAGGAACACACAAACACACACACTCAAATACTCATACCAAGAAAGGCACAAAACACACGCTCACGCAGACACACAACATATATTTCTATACAGACAATCACTTGGACACAGATACACACAAGGGGTCTGGGAGGGTCTTGATAAAACCCATAGCTTGGAGCCTTGAGCATGTGTGAACTCACAGATGAACAATTCGGTAAGTGCTTTGACTATAGTGTACACAATTCGCTTACACCTTTTGTAGCAGACAAATAAAAGGTTTTGTTTTGCGTCCTGCCCCTTTTCTGAAAATCCCCCTTTAATACTTCCATTATCCAGGTCCTTTACTCATTGACAGCTTTGCCTTTCCTGGATTCTGAAGCCACCCTATTGATTCCAGATAACTCTTGTTTGGGGAAAGCTGAATATTAAGTAACAAAGAAAATCCATAAAATTTAAATTTCAAATGAATCTACCAATGTATTCTCCGCACCTTCTTTTCACAAGAAATCAGGAATAAATCAATTGCACCCCAAGAAAAGGAACTATCAGTCACATCCCAGCAAAGTGTCTCTCAGTGGGATATGATCAAGGAGCTATCTGACATAACACTAAAGACTGGCGCGCCATAGCTGCGTAGTGATGTGCTGAGGAAGAGGAGACCAATCGCCCTGTACCGCCCTTGCACCATCATATAATTCTCATGCATGAAATGACTCTAAAGGGTGATGACTGGATGCTGCATGCTATGTGTAGGGACACTGCTGCAGACTTGATGATCTGATGTGTTCACTAAGTCCAGGAGCCTTAATGTACCATCTGTGGAACAGCTACAAGGAACTTTATTTCCCAACGCTTATGAACCCGTAAACATGAGAATGCATTCATTACGTGAGCTCACAGGAGTTCTGTAAGCCATGATTTAGAAAGCAACCAGAGGAAAGCAGAATATGTTAATGTGTTATGACTATATTTAATAATGTTAACATCATAAGTCTTTCAAAAAGCATTGCCACTTGGTTCTTACCGCAGAGCAATACCATATTTTGCTACTTAAGTTCGCATGGAAACCATTAAAGGGGTTCTGGACTCGGGAGGCAAAGCCATGCTGGTGTTGCTGGATTTGTCGGCGGCTTTCGACACCGTCCCCCATGATGGCCTTCTCGCAAGACTCTATGAGATAGGACTACGGGGGACGGTGCTCAGCTGGTTTTCCTCCTTTCTAGCTGTCCGCCAGCAAACGGTCTGGGCCTCGCCAGATTCCGCCGTGATGCCGCCTTTGGGAGTCGGGGTCCCACAGGGCTCTATTTTGAGCCCGACCCTTTTTAACATCTTCATGACCCCTTTGGCGGCGTTGGCGGAGTCGTTCGGGGCCCAGATCGTATCCTACGCAGACGACACCCAGCTCCTCTTCTCGTGTAAGAGAGGAGGAGACTTTGATGGGGAGAGTATCCGGGATTGCCTTGGGGCTGTTTTTCAATGGTTCCAACTGAACAGCCTCAAGTGCAATTCCGATAAGTCCGAGGTACTCTTCTTTGGGTGCGATACGGAGCCAGACTGGCAGGCTTGGTGGCCCATCAATATGTTCCCTCCGTCTTGTTCATCCCAGATTGCGAAGAACTTGGGGGTCAAGATGGATAAGGGGCTTACGTTGAAATCCCAGATTCTCAGGGTGTCAGGGATGTGCTTTGGCCTCCTTAGGATGCTGCGGAGGTTTCTTCCTCTTTTGTCTGAGGAGCACAGGAAGCTGACTGTGCAGGCCCTGATCGGCTCTAGGCTAGATTATTCGAACGCTCTCTACTTGGGCCTGCCAGAGTATCTGCTACAGCGGCTCCAAGTGGTGCAGAATGCTGCTGCGAGAGCTATCTTTGGCTTGAATAGACGTGCCAGTGCAGCAGGCTTGCTGCAGACTTTGCACTGGCTTCCAATCCGCAAGCGGATCGCCTTCAAGGCTTTGACCTTGGCCTACAAGGCCCTCCATGCGGTTGGAGCAAAGTACCTCCAAAAGAGACTTGCATTCTACCACCCTGTTCGTTCCTTGAGATCGGAATTTCTGTTCTTGGCGGTGGTCCCGCGAGTGAAGAGAGCTCGCCTGGGAGGTCGCTCCTTTGGACTACTGGCGCCACAGTTGTGGAACTCTCTGCCGCTCACACTTCGGGGAGCCACCAGCCTACTTGCCTTTAGAAAAGGTCTTAAAACCTGGTTGTTTACCCAGTAGGCTGCATATATTTGGTTTGCCCTCTTTATCGCTGTCTCCTTCTTTTTTTTTTAACTGTGTTATGTTATTGTACTGTAGTCCTCCTTACTCAAAGCGCCGGGACACTCTTTTTGAGTAGCCGTGCGCTATACAAAAGTAAATATAACATAACATAACATAACATGGTAATGCAGTTTTGAAGACTCACCCTAGGTCCCATTTTGTAATGTCAAGTGGACGAAAACACATTATGACCAGCATCCTAGGAGTATTGGACAAAGAGCCTGATGTATGCTCAGACAGGTAGCTAGAGGTGGGCGAGCCAACGAATTAACAGGGAGAGCCGAGCCAAGGATCTGGGTCGGATCTACGGGGCCGTGCAAGAGCCGAGCCCTTAAAATATTTGTTATGTAAACAGCCGCGGACGCTGCAGGTAAGAGCGGTGGAGCGGTAGGGCCAGGTGAGGGGGGATTTCGATAGACGACCAGAAGGGAAAAATAAATAAATAAATAAATTCCCCTCGTAGTCGTCTCTCGAAATCCCCCCTCACCTGGGCCCACCGCTCTTACCTGCATCGGCCGCCGCAGCTGTATGTAAATCATATAACAAACATACACTATGGTAAAGTCTCTTTAGAATTCAAAAGAGTGTACTCCTTTAACACGTGGAAGCTTTGACATTATTAAGGAACATTTTAGCACTGCACTGAGAAGTGCTTATTACAAGGGACGGTTGCACAGCTGGCAGTCTGAACTCACATATTTGAAAGTGCTTTCATATGCAATAATGAAGAAAAAAGAGTTTTGGTGAAATTAAATATTTGCTTAAGATCACACATTTAAGCAGGGAAGACATGATTATCTAGGTTTTCTGGTTTCACTTCAGCCAGGAAATGAGCTTGTTTATACCTCATGGTTAACTTTTTTCAGTTTTTATATACAGTACGAACTTGATCCGAAAGCTGAGTGCTTTACATAAGCATCAGTTACATTACACAAGGCCACATGCATTGTTTATAGGCAGTGAGAAATTAAGTGATGTGCCCAGAATCACAAGTGGTTAAGCTAACGATGAGACTCGAGCCTGGTTCCCCAGCCATCAGCTCTAACAGGAATGCCACAGCCTGGGTAGAGGTAGGGGGCAGGAGCTACATGAAAGCTCGGCTCGTTATGGGCTCAAGGTTCCAACAGGATTTCCAGCTGAGCAAGACTTCAGGCTCAAGCCTGGTTCGAGCTTTCAGTGGCTCGCCCATCTGTACAGGTCACACAAAGTGGGTGCACATGCACACTGTGACTTTTGCGACCCTCCTGTCATTTTACGATAAAACATATGTACTAATAGGTCACTATACAAAATGCCCATCCACAGAGGGTGGCAAAATAATCTGGCTAATGAATTTAAATAAGCATGGTCTCTGTTACCTACTAAAAGTGTTTGTTTGTGCTTGCTTCACATGGGAAACATCCTTTACAACGGAACCGCTACAACGCGGTACCGTTACGACGCAGTTTTAACAACGAAAGTCATTACAACGAGTTTCGCTGGAGGGCGCTGTAGGATAGGGGATAGTTTAATTTACTATCCAACACCTTCCCTACTATCCAGGGAGACTGGTGTTGGAATAGTAAATTAAACTATTCACTATCAGCCCCCCCCAACGCAAGTCGTTGTAACAACTTGCGTTGTTAACACTGCATCGTAAAGGGACGCGTTGTAACGGTACGCGTTGTACCGTCATACATCCGCTTCACATGAATGTGGTTGTGTTTTACATGTAGGTATATAAATACCCCAATTAGAAAGTCACTCACTACGTGGACTTCCAAGGTTAAAAAGCGATGGTCGCTTTGCTGCATTTGATCCAAAACCTGTTTCTCTGGATCATGAACTAATTTATCAGCTCAACTTGGGCGCGCGGGTGGTTACGGAAATTGGGAAGAATGAGTAATCAACTTACAGGAAATCAATATAGCGTCCAAGAAGAACCTAAAAAACTTACAGCATTTAAGAAATATATACGACAAATGACACTTTCCCCACCATATGCCCACTGGGAAATTAAAAAAATCTTTGCATTAAATATTCATCCTAAATGAAAAAATCAGGCACTCAGATGCACACGCCTATGGCTCGCGGGAGGAGAAGATGCATCCATACTAATTGTGTTACTGAGATGGATGGGTTGGTTTACTTTATAGGAACACAAAATTCAATTTTGTGATCAAGTTAAAATTATAGAGCAAAAGCTTTATTTTGAGACAGTCACATAGTGGTGACTCTTTCATTGTAATCTGTGAGTTTGAAGAGGTATTTGAGGAATTTAAGACAGTCACATTTCATGGAATGGAATGCAGATGCCAGGAGCAATAGAAATAGACCGATAGTTTTCCCCACATTTGGATTTATATGCCGAAATGTCATTGTTAGTTGTTACACGCAGACATGTCCACAGATTTAAACCACTCTTCGCCTGCAATGCTGTTATTGGTTCAGATATTAAAATAAATTTACTTCATCTGCCATTAGTCGAGTGGGCCGCCCTGGGCTGCATGTCTTCATTGATTTCCATGTTTCGAATGCAAGAGGTACATCTAAGCATCTTTGAAGTAAGAGTGATCATTTCAGAGACGTTCCATATTTCACATGTCCTTAATTTGCTCAGAGTACACTTGGAGATTCTGAGAGCTCCAAAATCACGGCCAGTCCTCTTGTTGAACTTAAAAAAAAAAGATTAACAAAGGCCGAACACAGTTTTGTTAGAATAACAATGCCGTGGTTTATAATGCTACCCATAACTGTTATCATTAGAACATAAGAACAGGTCAGCAAGTTTTATGAGCATCATTATCCACTACCCTATTCTTTGCTGTCATTCACAACATAACCATGTTCACTATCTGACACTAGGATGTGACATCACTTTTTGGGCCGGAAGCATCAATGTTTTTTTTTGCCCATTCTGTCTATAGGGTCGATACATAAGGGCCTTGGTTCTAAACGGTATACAACCTTTACAACGAAACTTTTACAACGAACTACCATTACAACGCAACTTTTACAACGCAAACTATTACAACGCATTGCTCTGTGGGGCGCTCTAGGATAGGGAATAGGTTAATTTGCTATCCAATAACCTTCCCTACTATCCACGGGGACTGGAGTTGGAATAGTAAATTAAACTATTCACTATCCAGCACCCAAAAGCATTATGCGTTGTAATGGTATGCGTTGTAAAACTTACGATGTAAAGGTAGGCGTTGTAACGTCATACATCCTTCTAAACACCCTGTCATGCACCAAAGCCAATGGTTGCCTCTTTTTCCAAGTTCAATGACCCTATATTGCCCATGTGGCCAGTCAACCACTCCTGATTGCCTGTATGCTCTCTTGGTGAGTTTCCACTTAATAGAGTATTCTCCACCTGCCTTATGAATATAAATGAACTTTTCTTTGAGCTGGTATGGTACATATTGAAGTGTTCCACATTACCAAGTTAAGCGGTTCATAGTTTTGTGTTCGATCCCTAAAGTTAAGTGGGGAGTGAGGGTTTTTAAAACTGTGATTCTTGTTGAAGCTTTTCATCTTACTGTGGCTGGCAGCAGTGGGCATATCAACCAGTTACACATTTTCAGTTCACTCCAAAACGTTTGGCTCCTGCAAATCCTCTTGTAAATGCAGCTAAGTCTATCCAATCTGAGCTTAGATACACAAAGTCTCTCAGACGTCGTCCAGCCAGCCACACAGCACTGAATAAGGAGCCCGCATCTTAAAAGTGCTGCAAATGCCACCCGCGTCCCGCATGCGAGGGATCATGATGCTGAAAATCTATTCAAATGTAAACCTGTTCAATTCAATTTCCAGGCTATAATAGCATTTGCTGCTACAGCCTCCCCCATTGTCGCAGCAGTCGCTACATGTGGATGGCACAGCATGGCCCCAAATTGACAGGCTAAATCAAGTTACAAAAAAAATAGTTGCGGATCCAGAAAATAAAATCAGGTTTCAACAGCTCCGGCGAAAGGAACCTCGCATCACTTTGGAACAAGGTGCCAATGAATATCTTTGTAAATTTAGAAATGCGCCTGGCACGCAGAATTGTCTGCTTACGCTGAACAATCTTTGACATAATAATAATACTGGATTTTATACAGCGCGAACAGCTACCTCACGAGGAGGTGTCCCGGCGCTAGACATGACCTGCTCCTAATGCACAAAGAGATAGATTTGCAAGACTTTTTTTTCCAATTACATTCATGCTGTGAACAGGTGTTGTTGAACAGTGAGCAAAGCAGTTTCATAGTTTTTTGACTTACTAAAAGATGGGTTACGCGATGCTGTTTGTTAGTAGGACATGCACAAGTTCATTTCTTATTTGTAAACTATGGAGTACAGTGGGCATTAGTGTATGATAATAATGTGCTGCTTGTCAATTGATGTTCTTCCCAATGCCTCCACTAGAGGACACTGTCACTGAATGATACCTTGTACAGGTCATCAGACACACTGGCAAGTGCATCTTCTGCTGCCGCTGTTATTCAATGACAGTGTCCCAGAGGGCGATGGAGAGAGGGTGAAGTTACTGGGACCTATGTAGGTGTTGTCGCCTCTTGATGCTCACATAAATTAAAAGCCTATTTTTAAGCATATTGAGGACGTATAATTCATAGATGTTATTTAGTTGTCACCTAGAGTACTAGCTGTCAACACTACTCTCCCTGCGATACCCCTTGAGCTACTCTGTGTACCTCTAATCTTGGGTCATGAAGGCAGCCATAAGAAGAGAATGTAGACTGGGCTCTAAGAGACACTTACTATCTTTAGTTGCCACTCCATGTCCTTCCCTAACTCATCAGCAGAAAACTGGAGGCTGTTGAATCGCAAAGTGTGGGTCTAGTGGTCACCCCTGTAATGTCATACAGTGTCAAAGGATGTGTGTTGTCATTTCTGCTTCCCCTGAATTTTTGGCGCATGTGTAAATCTCCCCGAAGGCTCCTCCCCAAAGCTTCCACCTCCCTTCATTTGGGGCATCATTTGAGCCCTTAACTTGTATAGAAGTTGCAGCAAGAGGGACGGGAAAGCCTTAACCTCATCGCTGCGGCGCGAATTCCGCCGCAGTGCTGGACATTCCTATCGCGGGCGTGGTCATGACGGCTCCCGGCCGTCATCAGCACACGCCCACCGTGACTCATGACGGCCGGGAGCCGTCATGAGCATGGAAGAGGTTAAGGAGCCCTGTTGTGTTTTACACCACATCCCAACATACTCTATAAAGATGTTTTAATTATGAGAATGTCTTCGGTAGTGACAATTAATATTATTTTCACATTTATCGTTTTTAAGGCAATGCATTTTAATAGTGTTAATGAACATTACTGAGAGAACTATAGCTGCGACAAATGTACCTCTGCATTGTTAGGAGCCCTTTCCTTCAGCTCCGCCCCACCTCAAGGGGACAATTATCTCATGAGAATACCAGCAAATAAATATATATATGCTGTATTAAGGAGCAACACTCAAACCTCCATGTTCATTGGCACAAACAGATTTCCAAAGAAAATAGAATATATTGGGATTTCTATTCGGATCTTTTTAAAGCACACGTGGAAGCAATAAGAGATAATTTCCAATAATGAGCTGTGTTTTCAGGTAGTATTATTACAATATGGCTTAAAAAGGTTAAACCTTTCCCACAGAGAAGAAAATATTTGTTAAATACTAATCAGACTTGTTTATTAGTAACAAAAATGTGAAACCTACTGAATTTCTTCTCCCTGTCCTACTGATGACTGGCTATAATACAATTGTGGAGTGATGCTGATTAAGCCTTTTGGGGTGGACAACTGGAAAGAGAAATAAAAACTATCATAATGGAGAAAATATGAGGTAACTGACGATTGTTTCAGTTGCCACTCATAAATATGGATTTTAGAAAAGTGCATGTTCCCGCTCAAATATGACATGATCTAAATATTGTTCACCCTCCTCATTCCCTGATGAAGCTGTAGAAACTAGTTAAATGCTTCAGGGAGCCAAAACATTTCAAAACTCATTAGCCGCCTGTGCTGAGTTCAAAGAATAAGGAGAAGCTGAAGTGAACTGAGACCTAAAGAGGATTACAGAGGCAAGTCAGATAATGAAAATGGCTTATTGTACAAATATATTGGTACTAGAGCACTACGCATTGTCGGTCTCTGACTACACGCTTCTTCCTCTGAAGCTCGAGTCCATAATGCTGCCATATTGAGTTTGTGGAGCAGAATGCAAGCATGTATACCACAGAAAATTAGCAAAGATAATGCACAGGACAAGCCTACATGAAATAACTACAACAGCAGCACATGGAAAATTAGTCAGGTGAAGTACAGAGGTATAAAACCTCTTAACTGTCTTAACCATTTATCTACACTCTTACACTGATCGCTACTTTTGCAGCCAGGAAATCTTTGGCATCAACAGACACGATTGGCCGCCACATGTTTGTTAGTTAATATTATAGAATTTATCACAGGAAAATCAGAAAAAATTCTGGCTTGTACAGCCTGTGAACCCTAGTCAGTTTACAAAAAAAGAGCTTGCCCTGAATGGTGATATAAGAGCCAATTATGAGTTGCACGGTGCATAGAGGCTGGTACTACTGGGGTACGGATTACCTGTTCCGAATGTTACCTGTTCACCATGCAATTTTGAGTTTAAGTCCACACATTTGGAAATAACTATACAGACCCAATATTACCTGGTCCTTTGCCAAATGGTTATCCCCAATTCCAGAGAATTGACCACTCTAATTCACAATTTGTTTAAACACAAGGCAAAGAGGAGCATGAGAAACTGAGGGCTCTGGAAGGGGTGAATTGGGTGTGTCGGGAGTGTCCAGAATCTGCCAGGCTGTCCTGCGGCTGTGGGGAGCATCACGTGGTCCTTCTTTGGTGAAGAATCTTGGGATTCATGTTGTGACATGGCTGTGTCTGATTCATTCTTCCCTGCTCTGGGTCAAATGTAGTTTTACTGGGTGGGGAAACATACCCATTAAAATAGGACTGGTGCGCTCACGCCCAGTAATGTCAAGGGTGGGAGCACCAGGCGCCATGGATTCGACCCCTTAGCGCGCCCTAAGATAATGTGCACATTTAGTAATTTCAGAATGTGTCTCTTTGCTCCAGAGCAGTCAATACTTTAATCAGGAAAAAACACACGCACAGAGCTCTTGTGTTTGCCAGATGTGTGTAACAGGGCTACAAGTCCCAGAATGCAAAGCAAACAAGCTTAGGAGTGGATGAACTACTACTATCACATCAACCAGAGAATCTCGAGCGTTCTGTTATATTAATGTCAAAATTCCATAAGCAGTAAGTTTGCTTCTGTCTGCTGAAGATTAAACTTGACAAATATACACCCTAATTACTTTTAACAGGTCTGAAAAACATTATCAGCGCCCTCTGCTGCTGTCTGTCTTTCGTGAAACTACCTAGAAACACTGATAATAAAACGATAATTATGTTTTTTCATCATGTTATCAGATAAAGTTGACTTAAGCTAAATTACAATATTAGATATTTGGCGCTATCTTCGAGTTACATTGTAACCTTCACAATTCGAACAAGACCTCTAAGAAGGCAATGTTACACAGGAATTAAACTGGACATTGAATGAGAATTACTGTAACTGACTAATAAATGATCGATTATTGCCATTGCAATAAATATTAGTAATTTTAGAGTAAAGGGCCTTCCTGTTACAGATTTAGAACTGTAAATGCATGAAAGTGTCATTATTTTATCAGCAAAAACCCAGTAATATTTGGTTAATGTTTGAGATTAAAAAAAATTGAATGCCACTAGACACAGAACCTTGGCATGTTTAGTATACTGAAGACTTCTTTATTCCTTTTATGTTTTACAGTAGCTGAACCTAGCAAAATATTGCTTTGGGCGAAAATGCAGCAGCATTGCTTCTGCTCTGGAGGTGTGGTGACAGCGGTGTAATTGATAAGGGAAGGCGGAGACAGGCTTGAAGGATGTCGGGGCGCGTTTGATGTGGCATCTTTTCCCATGAGCCCTCAGACAAATAGCAGCCTTTCCTTCCTGCTCCCTGCCACCCATGCACACATATATCAATATGGCACCGCCATTTGTCGCAAAGTGCTTGAATTTAATATAAAGGGGGTCCTGCTCTACATCTGGAGAAGGAACGCGTACTGTTGTGCATCATCGTTTTTCCTTTTCCGGTTAGGTAGACACCTGCATATTTGTGGCTGGGGAGGCAGCCTCCCTTGTGCGCTCAGCACTAGTCGTCTGGATCGAAAAATGGTCTGGCGGAAGAATGCTCTTAGGAAGGGCAGAAATATGCAGAAAGATTTGTTATGTTACGTTAAGATACAATTGCGCATAGCCAAAGGGACAATTAGAATATTGATGTTGGGTTCCAGCCCTATCCACTTTTACTGTTTTATTTATTTTTGTTTTGTTGACCAATCAGAACGCTTTGTCCTTCAGCCCTTTAAGGGTGCATTTCCTGGAAGGAAGTGTCTAAAAAAGAGCTTTCTTCCATTGGTCGAAGAGGACCGTTTCTGTACCAAATTTTCAGGATATCAGCATGGCTTCGGTTCTTGCGGAACAAAATAGGACACCAAAGGTCTGATATGAAAGACAGAATAAAAAAAATGTATTAGGCAAAGTGGAGAGCAGATTAAACCTTGCAACCTTGTGTGAATGGAATAACACAACAAGATGAGATTAATTAAAGCACAACACCAAAGTGTCACTGCCCTACAGGACATGTTAATACACAAGTTGTTAACCCTTTAACCGCGGCGGAAATTCCGCCGCGGTGCGGGTGATTTATGGCGTGGGCGTGGTTCGGTCCTCCGCACATGCCCACCGTGACGTCGGACGGCCGGCGGCCTTCCGATGCACGCAAGGGGTTAAACCTGTCCTCTACGTATGATGGAACGGGGCAAACTGGTGGCCCCTGGGCCTCCTCTGCCCGACTGCCCACGATGGACCTGAGCCTGCCTCCTGCTCCCTCATCATACTGGAATAACGAGCCTCTCTCTCCAGGGCACTTGTTGGATTAGAAGGCTGGAAATGTCTAATATCAATAACTAATCTGAGGGTGGGGAGTATTAATGATGCCAACGTCGTAGGGCCAATGGACTAATTTTGTACTTGAAGAAAAACGAAATGTCCTGAATTTGCCCAAAGGTGGCAAATTAAACTTCACCCATCTCTCCTGCAAGATGGTCAGCCACACATTGGCAGGACATGAGGCTTCGGGGATTTGCAGATATATATGTTTTTCACCCCTATCACCAGCATTACTGTAGGGCGTCCTAAGGACAGCTTCCTTTCTCTGATCCCGGAAGTACCGCCCTGGGACTTCCGGCATTGAGGAATACGCTGCCTTGAAGACTAATAAAGGGTTGCTAGGCCCGGCCCTGCACAGAAGCAGGAAAGGCCCTGCAGCAAAACAAGGCCTCTCTCCATCCGTTTTTTTTCTCTTTAAAAAAAAAAAAAATCTCAGCTTCGCAATAAGTGAGGCTGGCAAACTTTTTTAAACACGTTTGTTTATATTGGGGAGTTACACTTTCCAAAACCTTAAAAACTAGAAATTAGGCAACATGCATTCGTCGTATGAAAGAAAACAACTGCGATAACAAATTAGGCCAAAAATGGATGCGTCTGTGGCCTTCTTCTCGCATGTAAACACTGCACCGTCTTGGCTGCGTTCGTCGTAAATTGGCTTCACTAGTAAAATCGATCCCCTCGCCTCACCCTCCGTCTCTGAATGCAAATGCATTAGCGCCGCGCCTTAGACATCGCCGCTACATTGCACGCTGTTTATTTACGCCCACGCGTCAGAAGGCACGCGCAGCGTCCGTGCGTGCTCCTGCGCGTGAGGTGAGGTGTCGAGGGGGCCGCCGGTTTTCACAGCTTATTCATCAACATAGCAGGCAGAGGACTTGTTATGAATGCTTCTTAAACACTGCAGCCTAATGACGGTAGAAAAAAAGCGTTTGGCTGCGGAGTGTGAAGACTTCAAGCCGCTCCCCGGGGAGAGGGAGCCGTGCAGGCGGAAGGTGCTGCGGATTGCAAGGCGGCAGCCGCGCTCGTTTTGTTCTCGTTTGTTTTGTGATAAGTTGTTAACGTCCCTCCTCAAATGCTAGTCATTTGGAATGCGCCTCCCTTCCCAGGCGCTACATGTTTCAATTGATGGTCCCCCTCTCCTGTCTCACTCCTGCTCGTCCCTCCTCTCTGCTATCCTTTCTGTGAGGGGACTTTGCAGCAGGCTGCTTGTGGAAGGTGATTGCTTGTGGCTGTTCTTCCACCCCCCCCCCCCCCTGTCGGGGGAGAGTGGCGCAGTAGGAATATTCGGCATTGAAAAAGACTAGGGTGTGGCCCCCCTGCTTTTTATTGGGACCAGAACTGCCGACTTTGGAGTTAGGAAAGGAGGTTCGAATCTCGGCGTCAGGCTCAACATGTTGTGATTCTGGGCAAGCCAATCAATTTTCCCGTGTTTTTTGCCTCTCACCACCTGCCACAGCAGCGTTCTCCCAGTGTTATGGACAAACAGGAGGTGTTATTATCACTCAGCCCAATGGTACTCCATTAAGCGACCCTGGAAGGATGAGAGGCTGAGTAAACACACTAAACTGGCTTTTCAGCAATTTACTGGATAAACAATGCATCAGAGGCTGCCTTTCTTATATATATAGCAGGAAACCTTTTGAGTGCGAAGACATAGCTCCAGCTCTCAAATCTTACTTACGCTCCTGGGGATTTCACAAAACATTAATCAAAAATGCAAAATATTAGTTTGTATACTGGGGCTCAAAAGAGGTTTTTGTGTAGAGCCAATGGAACGGGACATACTTACCTACCAGAGGACCATGTCTCTATTCCTCACCCAGAGGTGGAGTCCCACACAGCCTCATTTGAGTGGATGGTTGCTTCCTCCACTCCTTCTTAGCGCTACACCCTGCAGCCTCTCCTCCTCACCCGCGTTACACCGGTGGTAGAACCCCTTGATGCTCCGCGTCCCAGTTACACCCCCCCACCACTAGTAGTAGTAGTAGTAAAAATACTTTATTGCATTGATCATTTGATTACAATAATAGAGAATAAGCAACCATAAAAATAGAATAAAAAATCACATAATTTCCATGCGTGGTATAATCCTATAAGAAAGCATACACCATTGTTACTGTGGCCTTGCTGGCTCAAGGGAGGGTTCGTTGGTTAATGAGAGCGGGCGATAGATTTACTCCCTGAGACCAGAGAATTGTTTCATCTTATTCTACACCAACCAGGACGTGAACAGGCTTCATTGTTAATCTCTCACAGAACAGTTGGGTAAAGAGTAATTTAGTGTCAATAACCTTAATTAGTCTTATCTTTCCTCTTGGCCAATACTGCGGTCTTGTTCAAATAGGGCTGTTGCTGTGTCTTTCGGGCTCTTTCGCAAATCACCTGACAGAATAGAGATGCAGCCAGGTTGCAGGTGTCAATAGAGTGTCAGAATGTTTGTCTGAGATAATATTTTGCTCCAAGGATTTGCCTGGTGCTGAGTGAGTGGTGCAACGCTGGCGTGGCAGGGACTTTTGCTAGGTTGGCTTTAGAATTACCATGGCGAGCATCCTTCCTATGGAATGACACATAAATAGGGGGGTACAATTAGAGTTGGGTGGATGCAGGCCGTGTGCCGCAAAGTGGTGGAGGTTGGATCTACCATATTTCAAGTGCATCGCTGTCAATGACATTAATCATTCTGGGAGACAAAATGGATGTACTTGTGCTTGGGGCCACTGTCACCTTTGTTGGGGAAGTTTGAAAGCGAAAGACCTGGTTCATGCCTACTTCAGTAGGATTTCCCTTACTATAGGAGATTTGTATGGGGGTGAAAGGAGAGATAATACTGTAAAAGAATCCTTACAGAAATACATAGAGCGTCTTTGGCCCCACAAAGAGGGACATGCAGTATTGCAATATAATAAACTATTGCTGATATATTTTAGTGATGAATTACATTTTCTTAAGGCCACGCTTTCCTGTCCAATGAAGTTTAGATGTAATTTGAATTAATTCATTTTATCTGTAAAATCGCCAAAAATGAGTACTATACTACAAGGCATTTAAATATGATCATTTGCTTTAGTGGTGGCCATTTTACAACTCTGCCAAATACCTGAAATGCCAGCAATAAAGCTGAACAGTCATGACTATCCCAATGAAGTTCATACACATGAATATGGATATCTTTGTGTGTGGAGGATACATACACAGACAAACACACACACAATCACGTATGTCCCCCCACACACGCACACTTGTGTATTTACACCCACGCACACACACACACACATCCACACCCACACACAAACACACACACAAACACACACACACACACACACACACACACACATCCACACCCACACACAAACACACACACAAACACACACACACACACACACACACATACACAGACACGTGAGCATGCGGTAGGAGTTGAGTACTGACGTGCTCAGGTTGCACCTGAGCTAGCTGGAGCCTGCCCGCCTCCACAGGCCCACCGAGAGCATCTGTCTCGCCGCCACCTTGCTCAGGCTGTCTCCTCTGCAGGCTCTCCATTTCTTCCGACCAGAGCATAAATCATCCACCTGTCAGGAGCTCGGGCCGCCAGGATTATGCAATGCCTGCCTTCATTTGAAGATGGCGAGAGCAGACAATTGCTGCAAATGGTTTGCATTCATTTGAATGCCGTCCCAGCATTCCCTTATCTTTAATGAGGGATCAGGGCTGTGTCTCCTTCTCAGATCCTTCTCGCAGGCACTGCCTGTCTTCTAAAGCGCGAGCTTGCTGTGCATGATGCTATGGCCTAGTTACCATTTCATCTTAGTTAGAAGGGGAGGGAAATTGGAATATCAAGCCAAGGACTGTTTTCCCGCTGCCAAGTGAATTTACTTCGTTTTGCTTCCAGACACTTTCCCCTATCAGATCCTTTAGACCACTAATCTTTACTCTGGACCAGCAGTTTGAATGTGTAATCTGATCATTTACTAGGAAGGTCAGGACTGTTGGTTTAGGGTTTTGCCAAATGTCAACTCTCACAGGTGATAAGTTAAAGTGATGTCCAGGGCTGGACATTAAAGTTCGTATCTATATCAATGTTTCAGGATATCCACCTAAGATGTATTTCATACAATGATTCTTAGGCCGTAGCCTTCTACACAACCGCCGGGTAGTTGGAAAACGTGGCACAATTGAGGTCCTCAGCTGAACACCCCTAATTCAGTACCCCACAAACCTTCCTCATTTTCATTAGAAATCTTACTTCTTTTTAATAATCCTTGCAAATTTCTACATAAATAATTGATATATGTCTTAAAATTGGAAACAAATATTTTGCGTATCAAGTTTAACTTCAGAGACAAGTATCCTATCCTTCCAGTCAAAATGTCACCTGCCCATTTCACGCTTGAATGATGCAGTGCCGGTGCCCTGTTTTCACCCACTTTTGACATTCTTTTCATTGCAGACCATGGCTGCAGCACTGAGGGTAACGTTTCCTCCTTGCAGCAAACCTCAAATAATCTGTGGGTAGGGAGTATCTCCTGGAACATGCACAGATTTTTAAGTGCAACAGGCTGCTCATCACCTGCGTGCATTTGCAGTACTGTATGGTGGGGGTACTTGAACGCCACAAGTGTTGTGGCAGGATGCCATGAGTGGTATGGTGGTACGTCCCTCGCACCACTGTGCACCCTGTGAACACGAGCAGTTCAGAAGGGCCTTTGAGAGACACACGTTTGTTTATCAGTAAGGGAGTAGCTGTGGCACTGAAGGAGTCCTGCAAAACACATTTTATCTTTAGAGATTTGAATAAGAATTAATGTAAATGCCTGCGGTGACGTAGCCCTGATTCAGCAGAAGAGCAGTCCTGAAGCCGCAGGGTGCATTCCCTCACTCCCTTCAATACAGACAGCTGATCCTACATTTGAAAGGTTGAGTTACTGGTTTGTGAACTTATATGCACCTCAGACGTCTTTGGAGACCCATCTAGCCCTCTGAATAGCAGGGGTAAGGAGAACATTTCAGAGTAGTCGGACCCAGGATATGAGGGTGGTGGGTAAACTTGCTTCTGTGCAGACCCATGTGAGCTGTTAAGGCTACTGACCCACTTTAACATGGTGAACAGCATTTACAACACAACTTTTACCACGCAGTACCTTTACCACACAACTTTTACAACGCAAGTCGTTACAACGACTTGCGCTGGGGGGCGCTGTAGGATAGGGAATAGTTTAATTTACTATCCAAAACCTTCCCTACTATCCACGGGGACTGGAGTTGGAATAGTAAATTAAACTATTCACCATCCAGCGCCCCCCAACGCAAGTCGTTGTAACGACTTGCGTTGTAAAACCTGCGTGGTAAAGGCATGCGTTGTAAATGCATGCGTAGTAACGACATACATCCCTTTAACATAGGTTTAGGTAGTAGATCTAGGTGGAGTACAATGTCTGAGAGAATGATTGGTTAATTCAGTGTAGGAACTGTGCATGGACATTAAGTTCACCAGACAAAATGCAACTGTGCGAAATAAAGCTCTCCTCATACACTAAAAGGTCATTTTTAGACCTTTTTCCAATATTTTGGCTCCACATTCAAGCGACTCCCTAAGGCTACTGCCTTACAGGCTCTTACTAAAGCTTTGGCCAAGAATGAACTTCTTATTGGTGAATCCTACATGAAGAGAATCCTGTATACCGAAACAGGCGCATAGCTATCAGCGGTGCAGCAGGTGCAGTGGCACCAGACCTAGGGATTTGAGGCACCCACGGCATTGCAATTCTAGCTGCCTTTTACTACCCATCCAGGGCCAAGGCGGTCCTATTTCCGTTACTTGCATTTCGGCTCATGCCACCTTATTACGCATCTAACTTTCCGGCGAATCCCCTTTTCAGAGCTGTAAACAAACTGAGCATTTCATACCAGTAGCATCTGAAAAGATTAATGCAGCACAATGACCAAATCTAATGTGGCATCTCTGCCTTTTATCCCCAGTAAAATGTGCTTTCTCACCAGAAATCCATTCTCTTTCCATTTTCTGGAAGATGTTTCCTTTGACAGCCTCTTTGCTGTGGACGTCATGCTCACAAAACCCGCTGTCACGCGGCCATTTGAATACGGTGACAGGCTTATTATCATGTTGGAGTCAACTGACAACGCCGTTGACTAGAAATGGACAAGCATGCCAATCAGCACAGAAAGAAGACTGCAGCTGAAAATGGGGTTATTTTTGTTCCTGTGGATAGTTGTACAAATTGACTATGAATGCTTTCCGCGGGATCCACCCTTACTTTTAGCCAGTGCTTTTCTGCTATTGTACTGAAGCATTTTCCGCCTGCACGAGGGAAATCACCTTACGCACAGCCTGCAAACAAAAGCAGTAAAGGTATGCCAGTAACTCGCACAAAATATCTGCTGTGTGACCCCAGCGGAGAACCTCCGCTGATTGAATCACAACTGCACACAGATGTCTGCACAAAGCGCCAAGAGGAGAAGTAATTGCTGAAGGCAACGCTATACGCATACCCACTCTGCTAACTTTAATAGTGGTTCTGCAAGGCCTCTTTTGCTTTCTGCGCCTAGAGCGTTGGTTGTTAGCGGAGGCTGTCAAGATATTGCTAGACGAGTGAGCTGTTTTGCATACAGTGGCCTCAGAATAGTGTTTGGGAGTTTACATTAATTATACATGTCTAGGGGAGATGTTAGCGGGAGCATCCTGGCTGGGAAGTTGAGCCGCCACCATTTCTCTGCATCTGTCACTTAGCAGGGTCCCAGGGCTCCACTTCAGCCGCAGAGAGGTCAGCCGGGTCAAAGCTCTCTTCTGGGTAATTTTCAGGCACTTGTGTGGGTGTCTGGGATCTGGACAGGAAATGTGTTGGTCACTAATAGAAAAAACCTCGATTGGTATTAACACATCTCAACATGCTAATGGCCACTTAATATAGCCCTTATAACACTGCCACCATCATGCATCCATTTGTGTTTGTCCTAAAACAATAGTCGGAGGGTGGGCGGCCTCAGAGGGAGAGAAGTTTAACTGACCGTGGTAGTGGCAGGCCTGGGGGGGGGGTCATGTTGGATCAGGGACGTTACAAAAGCCCCTGCGGCATAAGGGGGCCCCTAAAACTTCACGGGGCCCACAATCCTTCAGAGGGCCCCCATTCAGCCCAAAGCCTATGAATATTTGTGAGATTTTGGAGGCTGGCTTGCACACTGTCAGTGGTATTGAAAATACAAACATTGTGTTTTCAGAAACACTACAAAACTAAGCACTGAGCAAAGTTGGTCTATAAATGATGTGGTTGCTGTCAGTTGGCAGGGGATCCCCCTGAGACCCCCGTATAGAAGCCACCATTGAATCGCTTTCTATTTCTATGCTACTTCCTTCTATTTGTTTATCTCTCTTTGTATCATCCTTTCTTTCGCTGCCAGTCTCTCATTTACCCTTTCACTCTGCGGATTGTCTCTTATTCTATTTTCTTCTCTTTTGTTTTGTAACTTCAGCCCATCTCATACACTGTTCCATCTCTCCTGCTCTTCACCTTCCTTTGTCACCCCCTGGCATCTTTACCTCACATCTGGTTTCCCTCTTTCTTTCATGCCTATCTCCTTTTCTTCCTTCCCTAGCTCTCTTAATCTCAGCCTCCATTTATGTCTCTGAAACTCTCTCTATTTCACACTCGTCCTCTTTCTCTCTCTCTCATTCGCACCACCTCTGCTTAACATTTCTCTCCATGTAGGTGTTTTTTGGGCTACCATTGGGTCTTGTGGTAACACTGTGCACAGCTGTAGTTACATAATAAAGCAAATAGAGAGAATTATCCTGCGTCTCAAACCGTGCACCAGCTGACAGCATCAGAAACCACATTGGCAGCCGGAGGTGCAGACCAGTTGGGGGTGACCTCTGCCCCTTTGAGGAGGCATGGGAGGCAGATGGACTGGTGCTGCCCTGCCAGTTCCTGGCATGTGCCCAGAAGGCGAAGGAAGGCAAAAACACCTTCAGGCTGAAAAGGCTGTAAACACACTACCTAGTTCAGGCAAGCGCTCGGTTGTGGCAGGACGCTAGCACACACCAGCTCGGACTACTGCGAAGCATCCGCTGTACATCATGTCTCACATACACACTTGAACAACAGTACTTTACTAAAGTATGTGCAAAATTGCAAAAAGAGAAGGTGCTGTTAATGAGAGCTGGGCATTACCAGCCCATTCTAAGATCTGGTTGTATTATTTGAGTCTTAGCCGAGGTGTTGGTTCCTAAACTGAATACAACACCCGCTGGCAAAGAGCACGCACCATGAAAGGGCGCAGTAGGTAGACGCAGTCTAGCTAGACTCAGATTATCAATGTTTCTTCTGATTTATTGCCTACAAAGGCCAGTACCGTAATTTATGACAAGGCCACGTCAAAGGACAAAGGCAGATCCCGGAGGACCAATGGGTGCCTGCTATTTGTGGCCAATCAGAATTGAGAAACAAGGGCTTGAGAAGAGGATGATGAAAGTCAAGCTATTGGGCGATAAAAAAATGTCTGCATCCCTCTCAGTTGGTCTAGACGGCATTGCCAGTGCATGTTGCCTGAATATCAAATATTTGACATTGTACTAGAATCTTAATTAAAGTGAATTAATATTCTTGTCTGCCACAGCGTTACCACTGGAACATAAGCTGTACAAGGGCCTACATTAACGCAGGAGTGCTTACTGGTGAATCAATACTTTGCGGCACGTGACTTGCCAAGGAAAAGGTCTGCAGTTCATTTATAGGTCCATAAATCTTCAAAACGTAGGTTTGTAACTCTGGATCTAAAAGACCACATACAGCCCCGGTTCTCAGGATGCCCACGACCAGGGCAAGTCCTAAATAAAGAAGTGGGGGGACGCTGACGTCAAGACAGGAAATGACGTCACAAAAGATGGCTTGCACCATCAGACTCATTGCCTCCCCTCGCTCACCCCTTAGATGCGATTGCATCAGAGAAGCCAGCGCGTGAGCAGCTTTTTGAATGAGCTCCGATCTCGCCCCAGAGAGGCCAAAGAGTGAATGCGTGGCTCCATTTGCTCCAGTTATTGACCTCCTGGTAAAATAAGTGGGGGGACGCCGTCCACCTGCGTGGTACCCCGACTCGAGCCCTGCGCAATATTCACGCGCAGTAAATATGCTATTCTCCGATTTGGAAAGTCCTGGATTATACTGGCACACCAAGAGGTTTCCAGGCCCAGGTGCTTGCCTTAGCCTCTCCATGTAGTAACGCACCGCGCTCGGTAGGGGGCGCTGGTTTGCACGCCTCCCTCCATTCCGCGCCTCTCTGTTCCACCTCCCAGCGCCCGTCTTGTTTAGTCTGCTCTTGGCTGTGAATAATCATGTACACGGACCTTTATTACACAAGTGTCATCCATTCCCGGGGACTCCTCCAAATGGGTTTCACTTATCACGTCAGACAAACACATCCCGATGACTTTTATCTCCGGAAAACACGGATTCGTTCACGTGCCGTACGAGGCAATCTGCCTGGAGCAAAGTCTTCAAAATGCGGCGCGGCCTCGCCGTCACTGCATGTATGAACAAAAAGAAACTATTAATGGCGCCTCGACGCGGAGAGTGGCTGCTTTTCATCCAGCCCGTGCGGTCAGAGAACCCATTCCTGGATCCCGGATCGGGTGTCGGGTCAGACGCTCGAACAAGCCCAGTGGCATCCGTCCGCGCGCAGCAGGGGCGGGATGCAGGCCGCTGATGTCACCCCCACGCTCCCTGGACCCATGAGAGAGGCTGGGTACAGTTTCCTGAGATGCTCTGTGTAATTCCGCCCTTAGATTTGGTTACATTAGAAACCACAGGCAGTCATGCTTTTTTTAGGCGCTCTTCAGCGGATCAATAAGAAAGAACAATAGACCTTTGTGCGATTCGATAACCCGCAGCACAGCCACTGGGAAGCTGTCAGAATCCGCCGGGGATGTCGCTCTGCCCACTGTCAGAGGGGGCTGCTGAGTAGGCCTCAGGCCCTTTGATGCAGCACACATCTGCACATCTCTCTTTTTGTACCTTTTGCACTAGTTCTCAGGTACCGTTTTGTTGCTGCCTGTATGTCCAACACTGATAGGTTATTAATCGAGAACTTGCCATATGAGACTGAATATGGCCGGTACCGCTTAAAATATCTTTTCAAGGGAGATATTTTGTTCTTGCCTGGATCAGCTATCACAGCTCTATCTTGTGGCTCGCAGGCACGTCAATTACATTTTCTTGCAGCTCTAAACAGGAAATGTTAAACTGAATGATTTAAATATGATTGTTGGAAGCTATGGTTTATGGAGGATTTATACGTGGAAAAATATTTTATTGTATAGAATTGTGTTTTGGAATCCAGATATATTTCCACGCTCATGAGAAGGCTGTAAAACTCTCTTGAGTTAAAATGTATAGAGAAACTCTCCCCAACTTCCGGCGTTCTGGCACCTCTCAACGTTATATCAAAGACCTACATTTAAACCTGCTCTCTGGGATCAGCACTGCCTCCCAGTCATGACCCCATTTCATCTGAAGTCAAAGTTGACGGGCATGACGGATTGTGATATGATTTTAGTAATAATATCTTTAATATTTGCACCTTCACAAACTGAATGGTCACATGATATTTTAATGAAAGGTGCAATGATGACTTAACTTACTGCTACACATTTTTCAACGTCACACGCATGCCTCTGGAAACTGAGCCTCTGGCCTGCAATCACAAAACACAGACACACACACACATACATTCATGTAAGCAAGTGTACTTGAAAACACACAAGCAAGCACATGCACACATCACAGCCTTTAGTACAATGTCAGGCTTTCGCAGACTGACCAGCACACGAGTCAGACAAACATGATCACCCCATACCTCACAAAATAAACACACATACTCACACACTCACATACTCATATGTATACACACACACATTCATGCACACAAGTGCACACGGAAACACACAAACAAGCACATGCACACATCACAGGCTTTAGTACACTGTCTGGCATTCGCAGACTGACGAACACACGAGTCAGACACCTACATATATACAAACATGATCACCCCATACCTCACAAAATAAACACACATAGTCACACTCACATACTCATAAGTAAACACACACACACATTCATGAACACAAGTGCACATGGAAACACACAAACAAGCACATGCACAGTTGCACACATCAGAGGCTTTAGTAGATTGTCAGGCTTTCACAGACTGACCCACACACAACACCTACATATATACAAACATGAACACCCCATACCTCACTCAAACACACATAGACTCATACTCATATGTGAACACACACGTGCAAGTGTGCACACCATACTCACAAAATAGTCACTACCTGCAAATATACACCCATATGCACACACTAGATGTACAAACACACACACTAACACACACACACACACACGCACGCACACACAATTTCTGGAGACCCCCTACTCCCAGAGATCTATCACGCAAACTGTTATTCAAGACATTTTGAGACTCTGGTTATTCTCTTCCATATCTTTCAATAGAACAGATTGTAAATTGCGGCAATCGCAGACAGCAGGTGAGAGGAATTCATCAGTATCAGATCAGAACCAAGCCGGTGGAGGCTGAAAAGAGTATCTGGGTTGTGCTGTAAGATGCCGAGCTGTGCTTGATAGAGAGTACACAATAGAAGGGTTGTTTTGACAGTTAGGTGCTATATTTTGGAGTCTTATGCAAGCAAAGACCAGTCTCTTACTACTTGGTCTCTGGGGCCTTCAGTTGTGACATGGATTGGTGCTTAAATGGTACAGGTGATTACTTGATTTTAGATAGCTTGCCATTTCTGAGCTCTGTATGTGAAAAGGGAACTTTTAGCCAACTTACTGTCAGGCAGATTACTGATTGTCGACCTTGGAAGGATGGAAGGCTGAGTCAGGTCAGTCATGATTATAGCTCATGATCTACAGATCACTGCATATCTTCGCGATGAACAATGAGCGTTTAACTCCCTTGCCATAAGTATCATTATAACTGGGATGATGCTATGTATTTCCTGCCTGGCAAGGATGAAGGTTAAGTTGGTCGACCAGCTTCCAGACCTGTGGTATGCAGAATAGATAGAGATCTCTTTATTAGGGGCTGAAACCTACAAACCAAATTTTTCCAGATACTAATGCCCAGAAACGCCCACGTGTTTGTGTAAGGGTGTGGGCACGACATTAGTCGTGCAGCAGTGCTGTCTAGCATGTGGTCAATGGTCTAATGTAAAATGGTGGGGTCCTGATGACAAATCTGGTGACCACCCCCAAAGGGCACTCAAGTCAAGCTATCCCTGAAAGTGAACAGGGTGGGACTGCGTTTGAAGCCTGTGTCACGCCCTTGCACGTACTGCTCACTCATCAACTGCACCAGCCTGACTCTGACCTGCCTGTCAATCATTGGCCAACTCAACAAGATAGTCCAAGTTAGCACCTGCCATTTCTTTCGCTTGTATCGCTGCGCTATTACCAGTCATTGGCTAATCCACTCATTGCTGTGTCTTGTTGTGAGGTGGTCCTGCAGTGTCATGTGACAGCCATATTTGTACACTTGGAAGACACTTGTCAGAAAATAAGCCTCTCCGTGGATATTAGCTGCTCGCTTGAGGCCTGGCAAGCAACGCCCTCCTGAAACTATTTCAGCCCTGGCCCGCTGGGCTCTTTAAAGTCTAATTTTGGCCATGTCGAGGGTTACTTAAACCCGGAGATAGCATTAATCTTTCACTGGGAGCGAGGGCTGGCGGTGGCTGAGACCAGGAGCCCGGCATTCCAGCAATCAAAATGTTGTTGCATGACATGAGTAATATGTGCTCGTCGCCAGATATTATATCTGCCAGGACGCTGCTCGCTCTGTGCTGCTGATGCCATCTCACGCCGCCGCCTTCACACTACAATTGCCGTTGGGTTTATACAATTTACAGGATGTATGGAGTCTGCTGGCTGACGCCAGGCACCGCGAGATACCTGGACCAGCGCCGCCTTTATGAATTTGTTCGGTATTAAGTGAGTTTGCGGCAATATGTGATTACTGCCGCGGTGGGTGATACCAGGCATGATACGATGTGTTTATCTTGGTGGGGGAGAGGGGGCCTATTTATAGGCCAAGTCCCTTTGTTGGACATGCTGTGTTTTCATCTGCCATTCTGTGTAACGCGAATTATCTGTACAGGGATAGGGCAGCCTTGGAGATGCACCGCATAATAGGAAGCGGCTCGGTGTAAAGAAAACTATTACACTATGATTTGGGAATTAAACACCTTCACAGGTCACCCTCGAAAGGGTTTTGAATACCAATACTAAGCGTGGAGGGCTTGTGTGTTTGGTTGATTCACAAATGGACGAAAAGTAGCAACATTTTCAATGGAGATTATTATTTGGGAGCAGTCACCAAATGAACAGTAAGCCCGGGTTGAATTTCCTTTATGCCAGCACATTCTTACATAATTTACTACATTTCGTGTTACTCCAGTATACCAGGTAGTGAAAAGAAAATTGAAATTTCGTTAAAATTCTAGAGACATATTTATGAAATTGTAACTCAGTTGCAGCGCTGTGCTGCAGGGAAAGGGCAGGACAGGACAGTGCCACATTTATTACAGTATGGTGCATTCCTGTCCTTTCCCCAGCGCTGGCACACAATAGGCTGCCTAGCGCCAGAGCAGGCACCCTTGCACCATGGCGCAAGTGTGCCTGCGTTGTATGCAGGTTTTTTTTGCACAAAAAGGGGCACTTTCCTGCAGAAAAATAATTCTAAGAGGCATATTTCTCTTTCTCTGTGTGCTGCAAAAATCAGCACCATTAGAAAGAGGAAGTAACGAGGAGAAATGAAGGTATTTCTCCTTCTTACGTCTCCCCTCAGAGGGGGTGTCTTTTGGGCACATTACCATGTCTACCAGGGATGGTAAGTCTCAGAATGCGTCAAAATCCATGGGAGTTGCATGGGAACACCCATGCAAAGCCGATGGAACACCTTCCCTGGGCAGAGTAACGCGACACAGTGTTTTGCGTTGCGTTACACCAGATTTATGAACCCACTCAGGGCCAGCATGTGTGGCGTCATAAATCACATTTTGGGCTTGAGTGGGGCAAGAGTGACACAACTCCCCTGGTAAATATGACCCTTGATGTATGAGCGCAGAGCAACACAAGTGAACCGAGCAACTGCTGTTCGTATTATGTAAGATTGTGTGCTATTTTTAGTACATAATACCTCCTGGAGTCCTTCTACATTACACATAATAACGCTTCATTTCATATAATTTTTTCAAGTTTTGCCTAATTTCCTTCCAGGCATACTGAGCACAACTAGCAAAGTGACCAATGGCTCTTGATGGAAAAGGCATTGTTTGTAAAGGCACACACTTCTGATGCTGGCGGCCACCCAACATTTACTGCCTGATTCAGGTCCGTTGCTTCTGGAAGTGGCCTTTGTAGTGTAGTATGCATCCTTTGTATAGTAGGGTCGCAGACTCTAAAGCCCACTTTTTGTGGTTGGCTCGATCTCTTTGACACTGTCTCCATTACCAGACCCTTGGTGCAAGATTTCTAACAGTATGCACTACAGTGAAACATCAGACACTCTTTACTGACCTTTGCTGATGGGGTCAGAGTGGTAACAAATCAAGCTGAGTATGTTGGCAGCAGGGGTGGAAGTTTTTTTTTTCTTTCAAATAAAAGCAGAGGTGTGCCCCCTGAATATCAAGGACAAAATATTGAAACCAAAATATCGAAAGTCAACTATAGATTTTATATACCTAACTCCACAGATAAGTACTTCGAGAGATAGATCTATCTATCTATCTATCTATCTATCTATCTATCTATCTATCTATCTATCTATCTATCTATCTATCTATCTATCTATCTATCTATCTATCTATCTGTCTATTTATCTATATATATATATATATATATATAGCGCAGTTTCCAGTGATGCGCTTCTAAGGCTCCCGCTTTGTTAAGTGACTCTGGGAATACTGGAACACTGCTCGCAGTTTGGATTTTCTCCGGGGTACCGGAACCTACAGAGTCCACCACGCAGCGAAGAAAGAAGTACGACGGTGAGGATGACATGGTGCATCACGCCGGGCCAGTCGGATTTCCAGACTTGCCCCCGCCAGAAAGGATTCCTGAGCTGCGGCGGTTAAAGCGGTATGGGGACTGGAGGCAGCGTAGCTGCACACATGTACTTTTGGACACACAGACTATGCAGAATTTGTTTTCCCTTCCACTTTACTCCTGCGATACCTACCCATGCATTGCTGTGGCATGCTGGACCTTGTAGGCGCCGGACATTAAGCGGACTACAAAGAGGTGTATGCTGTGTGTGGTCATCAAAGTGGGAGGAGCAGCGGTCTGTGGGTGAGAAGGCAGGACACATCATCCTTACTCACACTCATTCATTCAAGCACATGCACCTGGCGCTGAAGAGGCAAAGAACGCCGAAATGCATCCGCCATAGGATGAGATTGAACTCTCCGTTGTTTGTGCAGCACAATAAAGCGCTTCCTAATCCGTTCCTCAGCTGTGGCCTTACTCGTTCTTTGAAGGAGTGGAGTTGATATATATATATACAATACTCCCCAGCCTGTTTACAGTTTTTATTAGGTCACATGATTTGGTTCACAGGTGTAAATACATTGTAAAATGGTATCTCACTAATGGTGAACAAGGCTGCGAAGCACGTAGATGCGAGGTCGACAGTAAAAACAATTCTGATTCATGCGACAAGGAGTCACTAAGGAGGTGCCAGGAGTAGCAGGGAGCAAGCTAGAGGTCACAGCTGCGATCCCTGGTTACCTCCAAATGACTTCCATGAGGTGAATTCTCACAAACTTGTAGGATTTAGGCATTCTCTAAAGCCCGAAAAATACACAGGTTGGCAGTTGTCAATATGCTTTTCCAGTATGAAAATTGAAAAGCAACACACGTCATTTCTACATGAGCAAAAGTAATTTCCATCTGCAGAAACAAAACAATACACATTTGCTCCACCTTTTCCGATGTGGAATTTTTCACTTTATGGATATTTCACATTTGTAAATGTTATGATTTAGAAAAGTTTTCAGAAAAATGAACTATTGTGGTAGAATTCCATGAGTACTCCTTGGATTCTTTGTAAAATCTCGAAACGGTCTTAAATTTGAATAAAATTAAATTTTACCGGTCAAATTTTAGACTTGCAAAGCTCTCGATTTATGAATCAAACTATTTATGGAGACCCCAGTGATCTCTCAAGAAAGAGAAAATGAAGCATGGCAGTGAAAGAACTATGACCACGGCACGGTCTGTGCTACAGCAACACAATACTAGGCTGCCGCCATGGATCTATTTTGAAAGGGGCTTCAGATTGGCCCCAGAAATATTGAAAAGGGCCTTATTCTTAGTGGTGAGGCAAAAGTTTATTTCACCCAGGACACCCAAGTTGCTTGCATGACCTCCTGGTGATGAAAAAAATATGCCTCATTGGGTAGTGTGATGACTTCGCTTGAGGGACACCCCACAGCTTGGGGCACTAGGTGCTCGGCATGTTAGCACTTCTGCCACCCACCAGCACTTTTCATAAAATATTCTGAATATTCACACATGGTGAGGAGTGGTTTGTGGCATGTCAACTCCATGGCCCCCCTGTGTGCAGAAATGGACACCAGCTGATTTAGCTATTGATATTTATGAGACGCTCAGTGTCAACAGCGGCATCAGCTGGGTGCGGCCGTCACGTCACGGGGAAAGGCACAGACAGCGCTGTGTCAGCACTGAGTCCTTATTTATATAGGCAGGGCTTATTGAGGATATCAGTATCCCTTGTGTGACATAAGAATCAAGAAATGCACTCTGGGAGTAGGAGTTACTTTAATTTGTGCTTGCCCGCGAGGCGCCCCCGACAGGACGGGCCCATTGGCTGGCCCTGCAAAAATCTTATTAGGGTGAAGTGCTGCTAAACTGTATTTATGACCTCTTGACAGGGAGGACAGCTGAAGAGGGCCTGCCTTTTATAGGCCAGCTCGGGGATAGTGTGACTGTGCCTCTGCCTTAGACAAGTGGTGAACAAAAGGGTGATGACAGGCCCTTAGACCTGGGCCGACTAACTGGTTCATCGTGATAGGGCTAGATTAGTGCAGCACGCTATATCACAATACACGCAGCTAATTTTGGAACCAGTATCTGCATAGCTTCTTCACACACTTAGGGTTATCTGCAGAGACGGTACATTTGAATTTGTTATAGTAAAGTAATTACGACTAGTCACTTAATAGCATACAATTATTTAATTGTGTAGTTTCGCAGCCTTCCATTTTGTATGCTATCCAGTGACAGCACCTGTCAGTGTGTCCAAGACATTCCTTCTAACACAGAGAGCCGCGTCAGGCGCGGTATCTTAGGCGGCAGTGTGTGAGACATAGCTCGATGGTGGCCCTGCAATTTGCATGTCTTCAGTTTTTTATTTTGTTTGGTAATTATTTTTCCTAAGTGGGAGCCTGGCCAGTTTATGTGCCAAAGTGTTGTCTTTGTTTAAGATGAAATCAGTTGAGCTTTGCTTTTGTAACAGGTCAGAGGTATTTTGCAATTATAGGGCCCATAGGCCTTGTCCAAGAAGAATTTGGTAGCAGATGTATGCTCAGGGCTTTAAGTGGGCCTGTTCCTGCCGGTGCTCAGCACCGGCAGCTTTAAAAAGCAGGTGCTGAAACGGGTCCCTAGCGGGCTCTCCATTTTTGCCCTCACCCTCCGAGGGGGAATAAAAACGTAACTCTGCAGTAGTATCACTGCTTAAAGCCTTTGGTGTGACTTCAAAGAGACTCGTTTTAGTTCTTTCACCACCTCTTCATTTTAGAACTGAAGCATATTAAATATTATATACAACACAGCCATAGCTGTTGCTTATTTATTTTATGCAACTAACAACCACTGACAAAGCCAATAGCCCTGGCTTGTTGTTGGTGTAACGTTATTTGCATTATATATCTGGATGCAATGACAGAAACGGCAAAATACCAGTCGGGCAGCACACTATGCTAAGCACAGACCTTTAGCTTACGTTGTTTTAAGCCACACCCTTAATTACATCGGCCAGTCCCCTTTGAAAGACCCCCCCGTTTTTTCATCCCACTTAAAGCCCTGGGTATGCTCACTTACTGTGGTGGTTGGTCTCAGCGGGTCTTGCACTACAGGAATAATTGATTGCATTTAGTGTTGAAATGTAGTAGGCATAACATGCATAGGCATTTAATTTAGAGAGCGGTGGGCTCTCTGAGCCAATCGTTTCTTGCGGAATAAGAAACAAGCACTTACACTTTTCAACCTTCAAGTTAGCTTGATATATTTGAGCACATTGGTAACAGGTTTTAACTTAACGTATATGATACCCGCAAAGGTCATGTTCGCGCTATATAGAACTTTTTAAATAAATGAATATGTCTACTTTATTCTCAAGTGTGAGTGACTAGATTGGTGCTTCTGTTGTGTTTTAGTTGTACAGTGCTTGATGGTTTAGTGGTGGGAGGTGTAAGCGCTATATAGTGCACTAATCCAACTGCAGATATCAGGTTGGCTTCACCACTAAAAATACAATTAGGCAGGCTGCCTATCAATGTTACTCGAGACAGAGAAAGTCGCTCTTCAGATATTAACAGACTGTACGTCAGATAAGAGAATTGATCTATTGATGAGGGAGTCAAGTCTTCAATATTGGGCTCCTATGAGCCCTCGGATCGGCTACTTAGGAAATCCATTGCCTAGAAAAGCTTTGTACTGTGTAGGCTGAAGATAACTGCGACTTGATATACATTTGATCACTACTAATAATCATGCTGGGATTCAGAAGGAATTATATCCTGATTTGGGAAAAGCATAACAATTAGTGCTGCTATAGCTATTAACTAACAAACTATATTCTACAGCTAGTGGTATATAAAGTGCTCTATAAAATATCAGTGTCGCTACCATGCCAGTGAGGGGTGATGTGTGCAGAAGACATAGGTTTCTTTGAAAATAACACAATGATGAGAATTTAAGCATGAATGACACATATTATTTTTTTATTTTCTGTGCCAAATCAGCTCCACCACTGCGAATTCTTTAAGTAAATGGTTATATCCACTTCAGTGTGAATTAACTGCAGACCATATAGAATGCATATAGAATAAAGAACAAAAAGAGCCAGTAAACCTTGAGCATCAGCAGATGCACAAAACATTCCACGGTGAGGAGGATGAGCAACAATTTAACATGTTTTGCATGCGAGCTAGTTTGGGAAAAGGTTCTTTGCGAAGCTACCTCCAGAAATCCTACAGTCCACAGACAGGTAGTTAGGATGGAATGTTAGTAGGGATGAAAGGGATGCATCAATAGGCCGCTGGTCTGGATGTCTGCACACCTGAGTTCACCTACAGCAGTGTTTCAGCATGTAGCTTAGGTGAGCACCATACCAAAATAGACGCCTGTGACCAGTGCCGCCGCACCCAGCCTTATGATTGTAGCTTAGGTTAGCACCGTACCCAGATGGACGTGTGTGACCAGGGCTGCTGCGTACAGCCTTATTAGTGTAGCTTAGGTTAGCACCATACTCAGATGGATGCATGTGACCAGCACTGCCGCGCACAGCCTTATGAGTGCAGCTTAGGTTAGCACCTTACCAAGATGGACACATGTGACCAGGGCAGCCGCGCACAGCCATTTGATTGTAGCTTAGGTTAGCACCATACTCAGATGGATGCATGTGACCAGTACTGCCGCGCACAGCCTTATGAGTGCAGCTTAGGTTAGCACCTTACCAAGATGGACACATGTGACCAGGGCAGCCGCGCACAGCCATTTGATTGTAGCTTAGGTAAGCACCATACCCAGATGGACGCATGTGACCTGGGCCGCAGCGCACAGCCTTATGAGTGAGGCTTAGGTTAGCACCATGCCAAGATGGATGCATGTGACCAGGACTGCCGCGCACAGCCTTATGAGTGAGGCTTAGGTTAGGGCCATACCCAGATGGATGCATGTGACCAGGACTGCCGCGCACAGCCTTATGAGTGCAGTCACGTGCAAAGGATGTTAGTGTAACAGGGAAAAGAGAGTCATCACGGAGGCACAGCCTGATGGGCTTTATGATTCCTTGAAGGACTCCATGCAACGCTGTTACTGTTATTAACCATAATCATGGTAACAAAAGCATTCCATTAACGGCGCAGGCTGTTTGCCGGCCCTTTTCACAACAGGAACTCTTTCCAGTCACAGCACTGACAGAGCTGTGTGCATTGTTTTATGCTGATCCTGACATTTGAACAATAAAACAAAGCCATTAAAATAAATGGCAGTGTTTTAAGTGCCCTGGCTGTCAAGATATCAAACAGTACAACTTGGAAAAGCAAAAATCGGAATCCACTCTTAATGGCGAGCACTTAACACGCGGGCTGCGAAGTGCAGATGCATTTTATTTTCTATCTGTATGTTTACACATGTTATGCATATCTCCATTTGCAGATATACTACTCTCACTATACCCTTCTCCTCCTTCCTTCTAGCTATGTCTGTCTGTCTGTTGGTCTTCTTTCTATCTATCCCTCACAATTTCTCAGTGTGTTTGTGTGTGTATGTATATATTTGTCATATATATAATATATATATATATATATATATATATATATATATATATATATATATATATATATACACACACACACATGTATATTTATTTATATTCAAACACACCTTTGTGTATATGTATATGTATATGTATGTGTGTGTACATGCATATATTTTATTTTTATGTGTCACAGGCTGAACCTAGCCATTTATAGATATCGTTTGTTTAAATCTATCTTTATGTCTCTCATTTTCTTGCTCTAAGATCACACTGTTCTGCCTCAGTTAGATATGGATACACATAGGCTCTTATGCATGTACCTCAAACAACCATATAATATTCATATATATATACACATGCATCTGTTCTGGTTATATGTATGTACATGTTTATGTGTGTGTGCAAGCGCACACAAAGACCAGCGTAGATATTAAGACGCACACATGTCCATTTATGTTAAGCGTCCATATCTTGCCGCATATAAAATGGACTCGCTTCTCTTAAATAGACTTGTCTCGCGAACAATCACCGTATTCAAATGTCAGAGGAGCGGAGAGTGAGGATGTCATGTCGGGTCACAAATGATGTCGGGCTTTGACAGATTGTAGCCTTGCTTTACACGGGCGGTAACATCTCATTTGTCACTGTTTGATCTGTGCGCGCGCGGGAGCAGCGCGGAAGGCTCTCGGCTCCGCAGCCGCGCTGCAATCGTCGCCAGGCCGGCAGCAGCGACGGGAGCCACCTGCCCGGGCCCTGCGCGGCCGCTCTCTTTTCATTTCATCTCCCGTCAGCGGGGATGAAAGCATAAATTGTCTCCTTTTGATCGCCGGCACTGGATGCTTTTTGCAAGGCGTGACACAGGCTCGGGGAGACCACAATGGCGTCAAACGTGAAAGTTATGCGGTGTATTATGCGGTGGTGGCGGTTCCACGTCACTGCAGGTCGCAGGCAAGCCTCCAGCATCAAGGCCTGTCCGGGCACATGCTGAGCTGTGTCTGCAGTCTTCCCTTTTAATGCTCCAGGCAGCTCTACGGGCTGGGGATTGCTTTGGGGACAAGAAGGAAACAACAGCATCAGGCGGGCTGGTTCGCTCTCGCGGGGAGTCAGTGGGCAGCCTGCGATTTTCACACCAAGGCAATTTATTCCACCAGTCTGTGATTGAATTGTGCTCTCCGGCGGTAGACAAGACAGAAAGTCCAGAGATACTGACAAATTGCCTAGAGCAGCAACATTAACCAGGGCACATAACACAAAGAAGTGGCCTGTTTCTTGCTTGTGTTGCTTGATCTCAGTTGGGGCTCCACTTCTGTGTGCTCTGCATGTGATTGTGGTTGGTAGCCTCTTTCCTCCAGGTAGTCCCATTATATATATGTTTATTCTCTAGTGCCTTTCTTCCATGTCCAAGAGATTAATGGAACATGTGATTCATTCCTTCTTGCAACTTCACTAAAGCTATAACAGGACTGACCACACATTTTTTATGTGTGTTTAGATTATGCTCATGAGTATGTAACAGTTATGCTGTCTTGAGCTATTTATGTCTCCTGATATGTTTGGTCAGAATCGGGCATCACAGAGTGTTGCTTTCATAGCAAATAGCCAACTTCATTGCCATCCAATTGGCTGTAGCACTTCGTATCAAGCACAAATAGTCCTGTGGAATATTTAGGGCTCATCGAGTTTTTGTGAGCGATGATCCTGTGCTGTTATTCTAACAGATATCTGATGATGCGATGATTAAAATAAAGTTGCTCTGTGCCCCATCATCATCATTCCTAGTTTGACTGGATTGCGCAGAAATAACATTAAGCATGATGGATTCCTTCGGCATTCATCTGCATACAGTCATAATGAATTCCTCATGAATTCAGATGTACATTTTATTGTAATTCATTGCACTAAATAAACTGTAACAACCGATTCACGCAACGTCGAAGAGCCGCAGAGATGAGGGTCTGTTGGAGTCTCTGCCAGTGGAGCAGTTCCTTCCTGGATCCTTAGCGGGAGATGCTGCACCGCTCAAGGATAACAGGTCGGTAATGAGCCCCGAAGACTGGTGCTTGGTTGCCAATTCGTAAGAAACCGCTCACTGCTGCCCGGCAGATGAACGCCGCTCCACTATAACCCGGAAATTGCCACTAGTCATGGGTAACCGTGTCTTCATTTAGGGCCCAGTTCATTAAGATTTTTTCAGGGCATAAGAGCACCTCACTGAGGATATTCAGGAGTAAGGCAAGTTTAAATCAGGAGTACAGCACAACTACTCACATAAAAAGGTGTGTGAATAGGGCCCTTGGTTACTAATGGTAAATCTTTAACGTCTGTGAGAAAAGAAAGTTTTCACATTTCATGGTTGATTTAATCGCTAGCTGTTTGACCATATAGTTCCTCACATTGCATACTTACCTGCAGAAAATGCCACTACTAAAAACTCTTTTATCCCTTCAGATGAATCTATATTTAAATTGTAGGACAAAGTCAATAGCAGAAAGAAGAGACTAAGATGATCGGATGTAAACAAAGAAAATATGCCCCCTAACTTCTACTTGGGTATTGAAAGACAACCATAAATGGGGTTCAGTGGGCCTCTCATATTACTGTACCTCCAACCCTCAGCACATACCAATGATAAGCTTGCCCCTGTCTACGGATGAATAAATAAAAAGCAGGCATTACGGTTTGCCTGGTCTTAATGGGCAGCACCCTTGACCTAAAACAAGTCTGCACTACAGAGGGTTAGTTGTGTATGGGTCATTTCATGGGTCAATCAATCAATCAATATTTGTTAAGGTCTCAAAGTGCTGGGGCGGAGCTGCAGGTTCTACTGTGCACCGAGGTTCAATCGAAGAGTCAGGTCTTGAGATCCTTCCTGAACTGGGTTAGCGACGGGGATAGCCTGAGGTGGTGAGGCAGGGTGTTCCAGGTCTTGGCGCAAAGTATCAATCAATCAATAAGGAGTTTGTTAAAGCGCGACTACTCACCCGTAAGGGTCTCAAGGCGCTAGGGGTGGAGGGGGAGTTGGGGGGGTGCAGGTTCCATTCCATCAAGGAGGGGGTCTGTCGAAGAGCCAGGTTTTGAGGTTTCTTGCGAAGATGGGGAGCGATATTGTCTGTCTGAGGTGGAGCGGAAGGGCGTTCCATGCCTTGGCCGCGAGGAAGGAGAAGGAGCGGCCTCCCGATCTGGTCTTTCTGGTGCGGGGGACCACAGTGTAGGAAAGCTGGGCTGATCGTAGGGTCCTATGGGGTGCGTGGAATTTGAGTCGGCTGTTCAGGTATGCTGGTCCGGTGCTGTGGAGGGCCTTGTGTGCGTGGGTGAGCATCTTAAAGGTGATTCTCGCCTCGACGGGGAACCAGTGGAGTGTGCGCAGGTGCTAGGAGATGTGGCAGTGATTTGGCAGGTTGAGGACCAGTCTTGCGGCGGCGTTCTGGATGTTCTGTAGCTTGCGGATGAGGTTTTTGTTTATTCCGGCGTAGAGTGCGTTGCCGTAGTCGAGTCTGCTGGTGACCAGGGCGTGAGTGACTGTCTTTCGGTGTTCGAGGGGGATCCATTTGAAGGTCTTACGAAGGAGGCGGAGGGTGTGGAAGCAGGAAGATGAGACAGAGTAGGAGAAGGATCTCCCTCCGGTCCTGGTCTTGTGGATCCAAGGGACGGTGGCGAGGGCCAGTTCAGCGGAGCAGAGGTGACTGATGGGTACGTGGAATGAGAGGCGGCGGTTCGGGTACGCTGGTCCAGCATCATGGAGGGCTTTGTAGGCGTGCATGATGATCTTGAACGTGACTCTTGTTTACTGGGAACCAGTGGCATTTTTGCAGGTGTCTTTGGAGATGTGGCTGCGGCGGGGTATGTTGAGGACCAGACTGGCAGAGGGTCGTTGAGGTAAAGATCCAGGGAAAGGGTGTGTCTGCGGGGCAGTCTCAGAGTCTGACAGTAATTAATATAAAAGATAGTTCTGATGCCAGGCCTCCAATGCAGCTGGAGAAACCTACTCTGGAATAAATTGTATGCTTGTAACTTAATGTGGACAGGGTTCCATGCTTGTCATTTAATGTGAACTGTGCTACCATTGTGCATCTGTGTCATTAAGTCTATGTATTTACATTGAAACCTTTTTTTTTTCTATTCAATTTCATTTTTTACTAAGCCAAAAGTGCAGGGCCAAAATCCACGTATCACCCTTTTTGTTGCTTACCTTATAATGGTTAGAGAAAAGAGGTGGTGTACCAAACTTACACTCTGAGAGCATACATTAGTCCCGGAAAAAATCACTCCCTTTCTTATATGCCACTCTCTGGTAGGAAGTCAGTCACGAGGTGCAGTAATTGCAAACTTTATGTAATGTGGCCTGGCAAAGATTTCAATGATTCCAACACCTAGGCAGTGCCTTTTGTCAGCAGGCTAAACCTCGATGACCAAGTTCATCCACGGCAGCAAAAGGCTTGTCAGATTTTCCGATACCCATGCCCCGCAAGTTTATACACAAGAAAAAGACATGGGAAACCTTTACGCTGCCAGTGGCTAGACAGTAAATAACGCATGTAGCTAGCCCTATGTTGGTCTTTAGACACCTCTGGGCTGAAAGTGTGATAGACAACAAGATGCTAATGTAAAGAGAGGCCTAGCATCCTACATCACATAATCAACAAGCATTGACAATGCCAATATCCTGGCTTTGAATGAAAGTTTCTTTTGTATCATTGTTTTGTTTTGGCCCTCAGTAATTATCCACAAATTCTGTCAACTGCCTCTACGCTCGTTCTGCCATTTACCCATCCACTTACTCATTCTTTCGTTCACACTCTGGCACAACTAAAACAAAACACACAAACTCAACAGCATATCCAAGATTAAAAAGACTACAAGCAGGAAAAAGAAAGCAGTCTGCTGTTTAAACACAGCTGACATATGCTACAATAACAAAACTAAACATAGCAGCGGGTATCCGTCTTGCAGTGAGATTGCATGTAGTCTTTTGTTGTTTTTAAGTTCCAGCACCACCTCTACAAACAGCGATACATTTTTGAGAACAGCATCCCATAATTGTCACTGTGTACAAAGAAAGTGGCTTTATGGGATGCAGCACACTGCAGATGAAATGAGTGGTAAGCAGCCTGTTAGCACTGCATAGGGAGATATAGTTACCTCTTAAGAAAAATTTAAAGGAAAAGAGGAGAAGCAAATAAATGAAATGGGAACTATAAAAGCAGAACATTAAAAAAAAAAAGGGCTAAGACAATCAGCCCTGACACCGAAGCACACTCATTTTCAGGTGGATGTGCACTTGTTGTCAGAAAAAGCCATCATTCACAGGGCAATAGAGCCAATGACTGATGTGGACTGAACCATTACCCCATTAGGTAACTGAATTTCCGTGTAGCAAATCCCTTCTCTGCCGATTTTTGCACAGAATAATAACAATCCATTCTTAAATAGATTGATGTTAACATATGCTTTTCCCTATAAATATATCAGGCCTATTACCTTTATTGTAAAATTTCATAATAAACAGATCAGGCCTAGAGTCATGGTTGTTGGCTTCCCACCATAACCAACTTAGCCCTACTGTCTCGAGTATAAGCTCTACAACAAGCCAAAATGTGCAATACAAGCAATTTTCAGTGGAAGCACACAACTTCCGACCAATCAAAGCCTGTACTGGGGAAAGAAACATGTGGGTGGAGCCTAAGCATCTCCCTAAGGAGTGATCTGAAACCTCAGTTTTTTTGCTGATCACATTAACACCGACAACAGCTGCGCTGTCAAGCCAAAGCTAAAAAAAGGTACAGCAACCAAGACTTAAACAACCAAAGTATATTGAAAAAATATTGCCAATCATAGTTCGTGCCTTTTTGGGTATGTAGGAATTCACTGAAATGTGTCAACTTATTTCAACCTAAACACAGCTTGCATGTTGGTCAGTATTCTCAAACCCTTGGCAGGTACTTTCATACTCTGTATATGGCCACAACTATAGTGTTCAAACAAATAATAATAACATATGAATAAGAGTAGAATTATTGGTTTAAAATTATTTTACATTTTCATGTACACTACATTAATATTCTGTATTTATTTATTAATACACTTAATTAAATTTCCCTACATTTTCCTATGGGGAGATCTCTGTCCCAATGGCTTATATCTCAATATTAGCATCATTGTACACTCTCCTTTCAGTTAGAGAGGGGTTGGTAACTCTTACGACCAGAAAAAACGTGGAATGTTACACCTAAGTGCAGGAGTAGAGCTACGATTGAGTAGATCTACACATGCAAACCTACCTTTGTGAATCATGCCTGTTGTTAGAAATGTTATTTGCAGCATGGTGTCACATTTACTTATGTGCAAATGTGCACATTCTATATTTACATTCGTGAAACTTCCCTTGCATGTGAGTAACTTGGTGTTCACAAAGAATTTCAGACCTACCCCTTGGGCCTGTGGCTGTACCAGCTTTTCAACAATGCTTCTAGAATTCTATGCAAAATAAAAAAAGCTGTGCATTTACTCCAAATGTAGGTGTGTAAACCTACATGAGTACATTTCTGACTGTTTTGGAATGAGGCCCATTGTTTATATTCTTACACTATCGACTTAGGGCCATATGTATCAAGATACCCATTTGCGGTTCTCAAATAGCGATTTTTAAGAAATCGCTATTTGAGAATCGCAAATGGGTATGTATCTACAAAATCGCATTATTTTAGCGATTTCTTAAAATTCCTCAATTGCAATTAGCAAATTGCGAATCGCAATTAAGGAATACATTCCCATTCATTTCTATGAGCCAGGAGGCCCATAGGAATGAATGGGAAATTATTCTCAATTTGCGATTCGCAATTTGCTAATCGCAAATTGAGAATAATTTCAAGGGTGCAGGGGTGTCCAAAGGACACCCTGTTGCACCCCTGAAATATGCATGGGTGAACATGTGGCGCACATACATGCCCCAAGGGCATGTATGTGCGTCACATGGCACTTGAAAAATGCAAAAATGTGCATTTTTCATAGAATTCGCAACTTACCACCAACTAGAAGTTGGTGGTAATTTGCGATTCCTTAAGGACAGTTTGCAAATTTTTTTTGCTTCATACATTGCATTTAAGGAATCGCAAAATTTGCGATTCCTTAAATGCAATTGCAAAATAAGGAATCGCAAATTTTGCGATTCCTTATTTTGCACCAGATTTTGCTTAATACATACCATGTAGCAAATTCGCATTCGCAAAAGCGGAAATTCTGCGAATTTCGGCCTTTGCGAATGCGAATTTGCTTGATACACATGGCCCCCAATGACGTCCTGGATGTCTTATGATTGGCTCATAAAATTGCGTGGCAATGCAAAGGAAGGGACTGGTGGGCGATCTTATGAATCTTATCTCAATAAGAAGGAAAGAGAGGCTAGCCATGAAAGAAAGAAGCAATAAAGCAGCTAGTCCAAGGAACAGAGCAGAAGATTAAATCTGCCCAATTTGAAACATATCAGAGGCAATCCATAGAGAAAAAGATAAAGTGTGACTCCGCGTAAGTTAACTAAATGCATTACAGTGTGTGAGAGCAAATAGAGTTAGTCCATTGTACATGTTTAATTTCCTATTAGTCTCTGGCGTTTACTACTACCATCTGAGTTGGGGCATCTGTAAATTCAGTTAAATACAGTGCATTGTCTAAACATATCAGAGCTCCAATCAGTCACTCTGGCTGCTGATAAGAAGCCTGGTGTATTATTGAATCTTCAATAGGCAGGCTCTGCAGGCAGACAGATAACAGCTAGTTATTTCACTCTAAGTATGAGGGAAAACAGTGGTTCTCCTTTTGCTACCGCTCTGACATTTATTACAATTCTTCTATTTGTTTTATGCGACTGATGTGAATTTGCTTTGGGATATTGCTTTGATACGCTTAATTTAGCCCTGCTAGCTAAACAGAAGATAGTAGTGGCACGCATCCTTTCCACTCTACACAGCTTTATTTATTTTCTTTTTTCCTTTAAATGTTTTGTTTGTTGATCTTTGCTAGATTATCTCTAAAAAAAGGCTAATATTCTATAGATGACAGCTAAAACAGACATTTGCTAATTTCGTCAATTGCATTAATTGAATTAGATTGAATTGTTCAATGCATGTTTATACTAGTTTGAAGGGGTGAAGGCATCTGTGCCTCCTCGGTGGGCTTAAATGCAAACAGTAGTTTAAAGAACGATAGCTTAGAGCGGATAGCATATGCATGTAGCACCATTGGAGGATCAAATTATGCACAATGCTTGTACATATAGATTTAATCTTAGTGGATTTTTCTATGCACACACTACAAAACAAATTGTATTTAGTTGCTAACATAATCATGCTATGACAACATTCACTCTGGCCCTCAAAACATGGAGCAGCTATCTTCATTGCCAGGTGACAGCGACCCCAAGAAGCCAGGCCTGTGTGTAAGACACCTGAGACAAAACAATCATAACACATGTTTGTGTTGTGCAGTGCTGCGATGTGTTCTGTTCTTTTTTGAGGCATGACTAAGTAAATAAGTGAGTGAGCAAGGAAGTAACTGGGAAACATAGTGACTGAATGTGTGAATCAGTCATTAAAAGAGTGAACCAGTGAGTTATCAAACAAGTGAGTGTGCATAAAAGGAGTTGGTAAGTGAGTGTATGCTAGTGGGTGAATGAGGAATGGTGGGAGTGCATGAGTAAAAAGATCTGGTCGTTTACCTGAGGCCTTCTTCCCTGGTGATGATCATACACATTTCAAATCTTGCCAATAAAGGACCAGAGATTCATAATATTTAGGTTCAGGTGTATTGATCATTTGGGAATCTGCCCATGCACACAATGTTTGTTTTAAAGTGGGTAGATCTCAAACACTGTATTTATTGCTGTTCTTAAGTAAACTACCTTTATTTCACAAATATAATTATCTGAGGAAGTTAACACTTTCACAGCTATACACACAGAGTAAGTACAGCAAATCCAGTGCATATTCCAGACAAGGAGTTTTGATAGGACGGTGCTGTGTGAAATGTGGAATATGCTGAGAAATAAGAATTTCAAAGTCATTTAGACATGCTTCCCATTAGAATGGCAACCCAAGACTACTAAAATAAATGTTTTTTTGGATTGATTCCGGTGCTAAGAAGAGCGAACACCATTAGACTGAATCATAATGCATACCAACATCCTTACGCATTTTGGTCTAAGGTTGAGTTACCTTCCCGCCATAGTAAATATACAAAACATGTACTACATATGGCACCGTATACCCCTACATTCCACTATCCCATCCATCTTGACTGGTAACAGTCAACCATCATTCTCTTAGCACATTAAATTGAGCGTAGACCTGCTAAACCTGCACCCTTTTTGGTGAGCTCATGCTCCCATTAATGACGTATGTAGCCGCGGTCACTTGCTGATGACATGCCCAAAAGCCTCACAGGAGCCAATGGATAACAGGGCTTTAGGCACGTGCCTGATCCTTCGCTATGATAGGAGGGTTTGGGTAAGAACTAGGAGTGCAGCATCTGCGCGTGTTGCCAAACCCTCCCACACGCTGCAGGTCTCGTTTGCGGATCAGGACTTGCGGCCATTTTGAATACAACTACACATTTGCCACAGCCATTTTGCTCAACGTAAAGGTGCAGCCTTGTATGTGTGAACTTGGCCACATGTTGTTTTACTCAATTGTGCACCTCATGAAAAGAGTTTAACCGGATTTCCAGAGTCTAACTTTCTCAATAGCACTCCCCGCCTTGCCAGGAAGTCCCAGCACTTTCTGCGTCTGGTTAAATTCTTTCATGTTTCAGGTTTTGTTAACAGAAGCGATTAATGTATGCTTCCCTAATCCCTCTTCAGCACTGCTGCACCTCCAACCTTACCAGTTTAATTAACACTGCAATTCTCATATTATTTTGGTGCGCTGATTACAGGCAGAGACTAAGTGGAAGCCAGTTTGCCGTCCCAAGAGATTCCAGTGTTAACAATGCGTCGGCTTTTTTCGCTTCCTTCGCGAACCCCAGATAAGCAGCCAGCCCTGGCTAGATTTCATTACTGTCACGCGCTCTTCATGGTCATCTTTTAATATTTGAAAGGATCATTTGTTAACTGGAAATGGTCATTTTTTTCCCTTTGGCCTTTGAAATATAATTTTCAATTTTTAATTTGATTCATTTAGATGAAATCATTAATCAGAGTTGAAACTGAGTTAATTTTCTGGAAAATAAATGAGGTTGTTGGAGTGAACATTATTAAGTGGGCTCTTTGTGGGGACAGGATAATAGCTGAAAATGTGGAATACTTTGCAAAGTGTGTAGTCCTTTGGGTGCCTGGCAGTGCGTTCCAGCCCTCAAGTATTTTCTTGAAACAAAACATCTGTGTTGGAATATTTAAGGTAGATTTCAATTTGGAACACAATGTAATCCGCTAGCTGCATTTCATGCAATTAATATGCAGAATTCAATATTGCCCAATGTGCTTTCCAAACATAAGTTCCAAATAAAATGTTATGACCTTAAGTTTGGAATTCAGAAAATGGTCTTATGCAGTCCAAGGATCTATCTGTAATTTTCCATAAATCTAGTGTGCATACAACATGCTCCCTTCTCATATTGTAGATCAGTTTTATACCCTCATTCCTAAACTTTAAAGCAGTAGTTCAGTTGCACATTGTAAAGCTTGAAAACACATTGATTCTGTAACTATGTGGGAGTTACCGGATTCATTATTTCATTTACAGGAAGGGTCTTTTCAAATGGGGCATTTAGGAGCAGATTTACTAAGGTTTCACGCAACGCAGCAAGGCAACGTGCTGCGTTGCGTAAAATGGAGAGACCAGAAATGGGTGATATCTACTAAGATATGATGCACTTATGCTTCTTCCTTGCACTGGTGCAGTGTGTGCTGCATAGCACAGACGTAGGCACCCTTGTGTCATGCTGCAAGTGTGCCTGCATTAAGGTGTGCCTTCCTGCAGAAAAACAATCCTGCAAGGCGTTTTCTTCTTCGTAAGTGGGATGCAAATATGATGAGTTGGTGGAGCTTAAGAGGTATTAGGGGGAAATAGACTTTAACATGCTCTTCTTACAAACAACCCAATGATCTGCCACCTTTGTGTCAAACCACTAAGGGAGTCACCTACCATATCCATCCAACAAAGGTTTCTTACAATGGCCACAGAACTCTCGTTCATGCGCAGTTGAATATCTCTGCAGCACAGCTATGTGACGCTCAATTTCATATTTCCACGCTTAAAAATATATATTGATTGAGATAGTGAGCACCACACTATAAATACAGCCTTATTATTGTTTTGTAACATTTTATAGCAAATTTGGTGCCCCTTTCTCCGAAAGCGACAATCTCTTTTTAATTGAATGGAAATATATGTAACTTCATCAACACGTCCCAAACCAAAATGGTGGCTTCAAAATATGTTTATTATATGTAGACCATGCAGGAGGTCGTTTCATAGAATACTTGTTAAATACATCTTTCCATTCCATATCTTAAGTCTGGAATTGCCTTGAGAATTCATTATTGTGTTCCGAATTGGGGTATATCTTGCAGACATTTCTAAGCTTTCTAGTGTTTATCTACCTCTTCTACTTTATTAATGAAGGTATTGAATGGCAAGCAAGACATCTGACCTTTCAGGACTTAAATACTCCCTGTGTCTATGGCTATTCAGTGTCATTTTCCTTTAAATGTAGCAGTGTTTCATGTACGCCTGGTCCGATTACATGCCTAAGAGACCCAGCAGCACAAGGGGATACATCACTGAACATTAGATTATTTTACTCCACATCATCATAGGTTCTGAGAGGTGGCTGGGAACTTTATTCACAAAGTGTGATCAGTACTGCATAACAGGATGGGCCGGTCCCGGCTTCAGCGGTCTGGAATAGGTGTTTTTTTCATCTGCCAGGTGTCAGTGTGATGCCTTCTACTGCATTTACTACACTGTGTCACAGCACGTTGTCTTCTCTGATGAACACAACTGAAGTCACAAAGATAGACACAATGGTACAATAAGAGGTAAAGCGAGAAACACTAGATTATCCCTAAAGATCCTTAGTACAAATAGCAACGGAGGTTCAGTCATTCCTATTAACAAATGGAAAAAAAACTAAAGTATTTACCAACAGAGAAATCGATTAAACCTCCCAGAGCCTGCCACATTTTAACTAGCATTTCACGTAAGACATGCTATGTTTCATGCATACACGTCCAATTTTGGCTTATACATTTATTTGATTTTTCAGGTCCTAAATATTAGCAACTTACTAATGATTAAACTTGTTTTTTTGCACTTTACATTCTAAAAGATGAACAGAAAAACTGTAGTGCAAACGTTAAATCATTTGTCTTATATCATTCATTTATCTATGTAATCACAATTCTTTTTGTCAATCCTGGGCCCTTAGACCTCAGGCGTAGCCTAAAACAGTTATTACCAGTTCTTTAGACTTGTGCCTCTCACTTTCCTAGCAGATAAGGTTTCAGATGTGGCTGCGGGCTTTATTCCTTTTACCAGCCCCTGTAAATTGCATGGTAATCACGGGCCATCCTTTTTCTTAAACCCGTGCTAATAATGCCCTTAGGTGAGGATTATCCGCTGAGCTACCTTACTCTTTCATTAGACTTTTCATGCTTTCAAACAGCAAAGGGCCAAGATGATGAAGGTATTTCAACTCTACTATCTTGAATACTGAGAGGTCCAGGTGGCGGAGGGAGATGTCAGAGGGCGAAGGCACTAAAATAGTCCTTGCTCTAGACTACTGTCTCCAGGGAAGTAGTGTCCAAAAACTGGTCATAATTGTTAGGGCGGAGGTTGATGCAGAGTGTCCAGCACCTTGGAGTTAGGATACAGCAGAAAATTCTGCATTACCAAATTTCTGCCTCCATGGCAAGTTGCAGAATGGAAATGTTCATTGGACATCAGAGAGCAACAAATTACTGCAGGGGAATGGGATGGGCTGGCAAACCGATAACTTCCTAGGGTGATCTGTTGGCTTTAGAGGGCAGTCCCATGTATTGAGTGGATCATTCTGCGGAGGGATCATAGTAACCTGCCACCGCCATGGACGGAAATGAGGGTACAGCAAACAATCTCAGTAGGTAAGGTTGAATATTCTTTCAATATCACATAGGGCACAGCGGTGGTGGATGCCCACTCAGAGGAGTGTGCCTGCCAGGCAGCGGAGGCATTGCTCACAAGAGTAAAAGGTTTCTGCTATCATGACAAAACCATGTGATGCAAGGTGCCAACTTGCTCCAACTGTCCTTTTCAGGAGAGAAGAAATACAGCATTTGCCTGCAAGAACACCTCTCCCCTCTTGGTCCATAAACAGAACAAAAAAATAAAAATGAGGGAACAGTTACAGACCAAATCCTTGTCAATGGGGCCTTTGCACTACCCAAAAAGAGTTCCTTGAATATGATCACATTGGAAACTAGGCCGAAAGCTGTTCCTTATTCCTGGGGAGTCTGAAGTTGTCTAAATGGAGAAGAGAGTAAGATGATTGGTTGAGTGTTTCCCGCTTACACTTTTCCAATGATGCATGACAGGGAGAACAACATGTCACTGATGAAAAAACGCATTTCTGAGACATGCACATGTTTCTGATGCATGTGTGGAAGCTGAGCACTAGAACACAGGGCCATGCTGACTGGCTAGCATCACTATGTAGGCTGCAAAAGACTGTTGATTATTGATTCATATACGTAATAAAGGTAAAAAGACCCTTAAACACCACTCAGGGAAGTAAGGCCTGATGCAACTGCCCTTGGTTTACTATTGGCTGTCCATCGTTGTGAGCATGTTCCTCATCGCGCTTCCGTGCCACAGACAGCGCAGCGCCTGCTCCCACGCGAGGACCGCCAGCAGTGGCGCTTTCCTTTCTGTTTTCAGCGGCCAAAAATAAGTGCCGGCATGAGCTCATTTGCAGAGAGTGGAGCTGGCAGCCTTATCAGGAGGGGGGAAAGGCGAGCTGAAGATTAAAAGCTATCGCAGTGACAGAAGTCTTTATTAGGTCGGGCAGTAGTGGAATGTGGTGTACACAGGATAAAGTGACGGCACGGCGAGCATTTAGGCAAAACTAGAGCAGTGATCATGTTTGATGTTGCTCTCCGCCTCCATGCCTTGGTGATCCAGTTGGCCCGCAACAAGCACAGCCTGGAGACGGGGTTATGTGAAGTGATGTTTGTTGGGGGGCGGGCGGGTTGCATCCATCAGAGGTAGCAGCTCATGCACAAATAAGCCAGAATGTTATTTTTTGTGTGGCAGAGCTACTGCAATCACAAAATATAAAGAAACAAATACTCTTGGAGAGAGACCTTTGCTTTCCTGGAACAAACAGTCTAGTTCTGGCAAGGACAGGATTTTGCTCAGTCCCATGTGTTCTGATTTTGCAACTCAACGATTCTGTGCTTGTTTGCTTCTCTTTTTAACGCATCAGAGAGCATTGGTTCATCAGGGTGAAGCAAGCCTGCCTCTTCCTGCATGGATCCAGTTTAAGGCCAGTGTTTGATCCTCTGAGCCTGTTCCAAACTTACCATCAGTGCATTTTACTTTAAAGCATGAGGTGTACCTCGTGGATCCAGCAGGGTAAGATCAAAGTCACATTTTGAGGATAGCCGGTGGCTATAAGTTCCATTTTAATGCAATGAATGCCAGTTTTTCGTTTTTGATTCTCTTGAAAATCTGACCTAGAACCAGCCCTCTGCACCAATATTGGACAAAGTTGATTTACACAAGAGCCTTGGTGAGCCTTCAATTCCCCTTGCAGACGGGTGCAGTGAGTGACTGCACCCACCAGCCAGGGGATGTCACGAGGGGGTCCATAGGACCCCCTTCACCTCCTGCAGAGGGCTGCCATCAGGGGGCTCACTGACAGTCTGCCACCTCTTAGGTGGCGCATTGTCAATGCGCCTCCTAACAGCTTCTTTGCCACTGCGCCACATCTATAATACGGCGCAGGCACAGAGGCAAAGAGATTCGCTCATGTGCGTGGGGACACGCCCCCATGCAAATGAGGCAACGCCCTCTGATGATAGTGTTAATGCTATAATTGATCCAGCACTATCTGTATTACAGAAAGGGTTGTACAAGCATCTACGGCCCTTTCTGTAACAACTAAGTGCCCCGGGGTCGTGCAAAGCGGGCGCAAATGTACATTGGACCCCCCAGGGCCCTTTGTATAAAACGGTTCCAGGTCTCATTGACTTGAAGCATCAGACACGTGCTTCTGTCTTTTCTCCCTGGGTGGGCGATAAGTGCAGCTGTCACTGTAAGGGCAATGAAGCCATCTCATACCAATCACAGGCATATGATAACATCTTTCATGGCATCAGTACCTATAACTGGATGTCTCTGTCCACATGACACATCGACTATCCTTCCTTTAGGGGTCCTGATAGATCTGGGAGGATTTTTGACCGATTGTGCATGTATGCCAACAGCTATCATGCAATATGTTTAGTTATGGGGTCCTGTGGCTTTAAGTTGTCAGACCAGTCTTGAACTGAACTGATCCAACCCTGTGCCCATAATCTGATTGCAGCTCACCTTACCTGAACTCTGGACACTGCGCACTAAACCCTGCCTTTAACATGGGGTTGCGGAGACAGCCACACGAGGCCAACTAAAAGTGCACCTCGAGCTGAGCATAATTGCTGGAGATCCTTCACTGAGAATGAAACTGCACTGAACTCCTCCCAGAGCTCCTTTTTCATGCATATTTTGCAGCTATTAGGGATGCATTTTACAAGGTCAAGAGATTTTTTCTGGGGTATGTGGTGAATATTTTCCCATTGGGACTCCAAAGCACCTTGAACATGCACATATTAAGAAATCCCACACATAGGGTGCAGATGAAATCGAACATAGGACAGGCATACATTTCGGAAAGGCATTCATTGTTACGTTTTTTTTTAGATTGGTAGGCATTTAAGACAATATTTGAAATGTTCCTATTTCCATTCTAAAAAGGGCACATGAGGCTGCAGAGGTATATTTCCTGCTAACATATGTTAGTATAAATCATGTTGGGTGTGGCGCTGCCTGTTAAAGAGATAGGTTACATGATGCCTAATTTGTAGCGCTGTGACTACAATATGATTTCTCTTCGGGAGAAGGAATGACTGCTTAGATGCACTCACAATAATTTAGAAAACTGAAGTTATGAGTCTGTGTAGTGTCTGTGCTGATCCCACAGGCATCCAGTGGCTGTGTTGTTGAATAGCATTGTCCAGTATTGTGTTGTGACATGCCGTGTTATGGTTCACCCATGAGCTAAATCGAAGGCAGGGAAGACCGGCTTGGCAGTACGGGCTGGACTGTTCCCATGAGGACCAGGGTCAAGACTGATTTGCATATAGCTGGGTCTGAACTGAGGTGGCGAAGTGAGCTAAAGAACAATGATGGATTCAACCCAGATCTGTGACTGGGGGTGAGTGTCTGAAAAGTTTCAGCGCTATGTCCATCATCGCCTGGTGTTTGATAAATTGAAGGCAGTGCATCTAAAAAGTCAAAACCCCTCTATGCAATAAAACACTAACAGATACGATCAACCTAATGAAGTATTCAGACAAACAACATATTAAACAAACCGGTGCCCACATTATACAATGTGTCCTGAAGCCACACTGCTGTTCACAACAATAACTGTGCAGCCATTTATAATGTCTAATTTAGAACAAACACAATGATGGACAACATGTTAATACTTGCCAGGCAATGCCACTTAATTTACAATCAAGGTATTGCAGGGCCCTGTTTGCTGTGCAGTATGTACAGAGTTAACATATGGGGCTCATTACTCTAAAGTGCTACTCAGGGAATCTCTCCCTCTCCGGGACTCCATTATTGTTAATGGGGTTTCTGCATGGAGCTCTGTCAACATTAATGATATCTGGATGCAGAACTCCCAGCACAGTGTCACCAAAGTATGGTTTAATGGAGTAATATGGCATATGGTTTTATTGGACACATTTCAAACCTTTAGAGGACAGCAGGTCCCACCTCGATTCAGATGCAAAGGTCCCATTTACATCAGTGCCAGCCTTGGAAGTTCTACAAAGGCAGCCATGCCGCTGCACACGTGCAGATGGCATTTTTCAATTTTGGAGTTATATACAACGCGTGAATACAATTTCAGTCAGGGTTTGCCTAATGCATCAACAGCAATTAGGACATAGAAACATACATATGAATCCATATCTTTGAAAGATAAAAGCTTTCATGGGATTTGTCTGCAAGGCCACATCTGGGTGATTCTGGCTCTATCTTGGCTGTGCTGTGTTTCCCTTTGTTTGTGGCACTCTATGTTTGTTTCTCTTATTTTGTTGCAAGCTATGAAACAACTTCCCCAGAATCTGAAAAATATGACATCCCATTTCGATTAGAAACTAAAAGCTTGGGTGCACCATAAAGAGTCTATGTTGGAATTTATTGGAAGATACGGATGGCTACAATATTTTCCTTCGATGTGTGCTTGGAAACTCTCTGGGATAACTGTACTTTACAAACATAAATTAAATTAAAATGTAAATCAGTTAAATATTGGTAGATTTAGCATTTAAGATCCTGGTTTAATGTCCATGCATTATCACTGCATCAAATTTAGCTCTGGGCTCTTCCTGAAGTCCAGAATAGGTTGACACAATATTAGCCTAGACCTGCTCGATTGCGAAAGAACTGTACTAGTCGATAATCCTTTCTGCATTGTGTACTGATACTACATTAACATGATTCTCTTTAGAAACATGGTCCTCTATACAATAAATAGTGATTTGTACACTACCATCTGAGTCGAGACTTCCGTGTCCATGTTTGAAAGTATATTGACTCAATCATTCCTTTTGAGTACTTTACACCCTTAAGCATCCTATATCTTTCTAATGAGGAACAATGGACTTTTTCAAGAAGGGAACTGTTGGGATAGAGGACAATATTAGTTATGGTTCGATACGATCCCAACTCAGTCATAGCATGTGTGCTCTATATAGACTCATATACAGATCGGATTATTAGTGCTCCAGACTAGTATCTGGAGTATGCTTATGCATTTATTTTTAAAGCTGTGCATAAGAACTTAAAACACATTTCCCAAACACAGGGCCCATAGCATAGCATTATCAGGGAATAAGATGTATAATATTTGTTCTAATATGTGGAGAAGTGTGGCTCACTGGTTAGAGGAGGCAGACCCTGATGCAGAGGTCAGACCCGGGACCAGGGTTCAATTCCCGACGCGGCAGGGTCTTGAGCTCAAAATGTCCATGGACTCGATAATTCTCGCCTCGGTGCCTACTCGAATCATGGGTTCACACTCTGCAACTCTGGGCAATAACTTGCTTAATCTCCACTACGGCCCCACTGCGATGGGATGCCTGGTCTTCACCTTGGGGATGCCCAGTAGGGGCTATCTCGCAGGGAAAGCCAGGACGGGTTCCCAAAGCAAGTGCTAAGAGACCTGTAGGTGATTTGGCGCTATATAAATCGAAATTAACATAACATAATATTCCAGTGATCTCACTGCTTATGCTTAAAGGCATTCTGTTCCATGGGCAGGGTACAAATACATAGCCACGGGACACAAAATACAAAGTCGGTGCCTTCTTTCGAGATTTACTCAAATTTAGGGGCAGGGAGCAGACCCATGTGGGTTGGGGTCGGGGGTAAAGGAACAAATGGAGATAATCTTTAATCAGGTTGACATCAAATCAATTCTGCTTCCATATCTCACCTGACACACCATTAAGATGGACTTTTCTTACAAAACTCCATCGCCCAGCTTATGTAAACCACATAGTTAAACACGCAAGCGTCACTGGGCTCAATTATTGTTTGGGAACAATTAGCAATAAAACAGGTCCTGGTTAAAGGAAGTAAGATGTAAAACTTGCAATAAAAAAAGACCATTATAACAAATGCACATCGCAGTGTGCGTGTAATGTGGAATGGATCATTGAATCGTGGTCACTTTTATATTTTAATGGCTCTTTATCGTCTTGCTGTCTTGCTTTTTGTGTAGGATTGCTGTAAACACATAATGAGCACCAGACAGAAGACGAAAAGAGTACTTTAATTGGCCAACATTTCCAATATAGTTTTTTCCAATATGTTGTTCGTTTAGATTTGTGTTGTGAAATTTGCGAATTTTCTAAGAATGAAGTTAAAAATATACACATATACGTTCCACACCGGCCAGTATTTCAGAAATTTCACTTTTGTGTTTTTTTTATTCTGATATTTCATTCTGCCCAAGAGAATAGATCTGTGTATCTCATTTCTCAGTTTTACAAATTAATTTCTTGCTACCTATATGCATGCTTCCTCACTCTGGAAATATTATGTGGTCCATTTCTCTCTACTCTTCAACGCTAGCATTATATTTTATAATTGAAAGATGAATCAAATGGTTTTGCAAACATATCAAACATAATTTGAAAATATGACATGCAGGAAGACAGTTCAAAATGTATCATTAAAGTGGCTATTCTCACTAAATGTAATATTTGATCATTATTAAACTTGATGAACTCTAGGGAGAAAGTTGCTCTACTGCCCCCAATTTACACTAGTATAGAGTATTTTGAAGAATTGAAGCAAAAATATATATTTTTGGGGATATGAGCACACACAGCATCCACGTCATCAATCATGTAGTACGATTCCCCCTAATATTAGTCTTCTTGAGTTTTTTTCTTTTTACCATCCATTAAACATATACTTATTTATATCTGACCATTCTGAAAATGTCTGTTATTGCTGCACTGTTTCCTAATCTAAATGTATTTCTTTAGTATTGCATGAGCATCATCTGATCGCAAACAGTGTTTATCCCTAAATGTAGTAAAATTGGTTTAAAAAAAGAAAAAATAATAGGATTTCACGTAACATCTTTTTTTTCCTTTATACATAACAATAACTTGTAAAGTACACGGTTAGGGCGAGTGACTACCGCTTAAAAATAGCAAACTTCCAATATCTTCTAATGCTATGTCATTATCATTTTTAGCCTACACATAAGGCAATGTGAATATGGAATTTCTTAGTTAAAGGGCTCAGCTTCTGGATTTTATTTGTAGAGAGTGAGTCTCAACCCTTTTTTGCAGCCTTTGTGTACGCTTCACGTGGGAGGTGGGTTGTATATGGACGGCTGAGCTGAAATGAGAGCCGCCACTCGACCACATTGCAGCGCGTTGATGTATGGTCGCCAGGCCAATGCCGCTTCACCACAGGTTAGTGAGGCTTCAAATGGGGTAGACCAGGAGCCGGCAGCCCAGCCAGTCAAATTACAGAATGCTGAAAAGGTCAAAGAAGCAGAGAGCATGCCACCATTATTTACAGAATATATGAGGCATCACGTTTCTGATGCCTTTCATTTTGTGACTAAGATTGTTACAAGAGCAAAACTGATGGATCAATTCCAGGGGCTGCGACTGTGCGGAACGCTGGAAATGGCGGACTTTGAGAAAATTGTCATGCTGATAATACGGGAGCTCTAATGCTGTGCATGGGCAAATCTGTACCAATCTCTACCAATGGACTATGTTTTGGTGCAGAGCACAAATCATAAAATAAAAAAAAATGGGAAGGGTTATAAGCACATGCAAAGTGGCACCATAGGAAGCCCCTTTAAAACTCTGCCTAGGATGGAATGTTTAGGCATCTGATATATTCCTATAATCCTTTCATTTTTTGATAGTTTTGCAAATGAAAACCTGCATACATCTCCTTACTGGGTAGAGCAGCCTCAAGAGTGATGCAGCGTTGACTTGAGGTCACGGGTTCATATTCTAGCAAGGTTAACTCAGCCTCTCATCCTTCCACGGCCAATTAACACAATAAAAATGAGTAATAAAAATCCATGCAAAATGTTATCAGGAAAGCGCCTTCATCGTTATGATAAGCCATTTTCTCCACTCTGAAAGTGTAATGCATTAGTTTCCGAAATGTATTTGTTTACTTCTGACAATGCGCAAAAGAACATTTAGCAACAAATAAGAGACATACTCACCTCTTTGAGGGACTCACACAGTGATCATATGGCAAACCGTGGATGGGTGGATGCAGCCAAAGCTCAAAAAACAACAAAATGTGTTTCAATACAGAGCTGGTTTAACCTCTTCCATGCTCATGACGGCTCCCGGCCGTCATGAGTCACGGTGGGCGTGTGCTGATGACGGCCAGGAGCCGTCATGACCACGCCCGCGATTGGAATCTCAGCACTGCGGCGGAATTCGCGCCGCTGCGATGAGGTTAATATGCTAGCAGTTGTCGTGGTGAAGTGCAAGGTGATGCCCCAGCTTAATAAAAGGGATGGCGATCCCTCCAGAGACAGAGGCCCACACTTACTAACCCTTTGCACCGGGTTTGTGTAATATAAGTGATACACACTGGTACAAACTTTTGAATTGGGATTTACTTTCCATCTGAAATCTTGTGTTGTGCTCGAAGGAAGCCCTAAAGTAATATAAAGTAGCGTGCATCAAGGGAGTGTAAAATGGGTGGCACCTGGGTTTTCCCCTGAAACCACCCAGAATTTTTGATGAAAAGCCCAATTTACTACAAAAGGTAGACAGGGCTTTGTACCAGGAAATGTACACCTCCTTGAGACAGGCATCATTTTGTAAAAGGTTTTGTTTCTTCATTTTTTTCCAATTCTTTATGCATGCTGTATTGTACAGCGCTGTGGTGCAAGGTTGTGTGAGTGGCACAAGGCATCCTGGTGTGAGGCAGCGCAGAGAGACAGAACAACTAGATACTACTTTTATAGATATGGCGCTGTTCAGCTAACTCCCTTTCAGCCAGCTCAGGAGCTTTGGTCTTGCATAGCTCCATTTCCACAGCCCTTACAATGTGGCAACTTTGAGTTCTGAATACATGGATTCATTATAGCATCCCAAGATCTGAGGCAAGTTCTAGGGCATCTGACAGGTGCACATTGCCTTTTGCATTCTTGGAACAATCCTGGTCCTCGTCTCTTCACATCTTGGAAGTCTTTTTCTGTCACTTCGTCATTCACGCTTTGCTGCTGACTGTTATGGCCATATTTCAAAAAGTCGATTCTTAAAAACAAAAACACTAAAATGCACAGAAATCGCATTCATATTACCCCAAGACCATATGCGCATCAAAAACCGCTAACCTCGAAACCCTCAAGACACAAAGTTGCCTACGAAGGACATAGGTGTATGTGAAAATATTCAATGGCAAGTTTACCTTGAGCCCTTGTGTGGATGAAACTCCCAGCTAAAACTAAGCCATGATCTATACTACTTTTTTCCTAAAAGCCTCCTAACGTAAAAAACAATGACAGGTAGCCAGTACTGGGCTTCGGCACTGATTGGCCTTTTCTTTTTACACTCATGAGGCACCCTTTTCATTCTGCCTCCTTGTCTTTTGTTCTGCTCCTTCTCTTCTCTTCTTTCCTCTCCTACTCTTCTTAGATTATTTTCAACTGTGCTCTTGCTGTCTTGTCCTACACTAATAGATGTCCAGTTTCTATGATCTACACCCATAAATATGTACGCAACACCAGCACTCCTCGTGCCCACGTGTCAGGCAAAGTGAGCGTCACTGTGTCAAAGCATTGCACCAGTGAGTCAATGTTAGGTGTCTGGCTTGGCCCTTTATATGACACCGATAGCCCTTCCTTGGTTACATCCTCTCCCGCTCTGCTCTTTGAGCAGTGCAAAGAAAGAAAATGATAATAACAAGACATTATTATCATGTTATTTTTCTGTGCCACTCAAAGCCATGTTAGAGCGGGGTGGGAGGGAGCAGGAGTGGTTTGCACTTCACGAGGGGTGCATCTTGGGCCGGCCAAACCGTCATGCGCACTTAGCATGTTCTCCACCTGGCTGTGTGGCACAGCCTGGTGGAGAACATGCCCAGGCTCCCAGGCACTGCCTGAGCTGCGAAACTGCCCACTCAGGCCAATCACGACGCTGCATCAGAACGTCGTGATTGGCTGGGTGAGTCTGGGAGCCTGGGTGCTTCCAGTCCTGCCAGCAGAGTGAGGACGGAGGAGAGGTGTGGAGCAGCGGCAGAATTTTTTTTTTTCACCTTGTGCCCCATCACCCCCTTTCCGAGGCAGCCGCCACTGGAATAAAGCCTGAATCTTGGGGGCACATTACGCCATCATGCAAATGCATTCATGAAGTCTTATTTATTCTATGAAGAGCCAACATATAGTAAAAGAATATGAATTCCTGTTGATCTATAGTCGCATGAATTATGAAATTCATGTGAGTCCATGATTAGCGTCCTGTTTTCTAGCACTATTTAGCATGTTAACTATGCACGACATCTTGCCCTGGTTTTTTTCGGTGATGGCTCTGTGGTTAACCAGTGTAATAGCGCACACAAGTCCTGGATGATGTAATTCAAGCTGCAGTACTAGTAATAGGAGATCGCTAATCAGGCGCCCATTAATCATACAAGTATTAGCCTGCTAACAGATGCAGGGAGCTGCAGGCAGGATAACACATCACCGCACTGCACAGTGATAGTGTTACACAAGGAACAGATGAGGTGACATTTGTTTATGCTGCATTGTATCTCATGCGGATGTTGTGTAGAGGCATGCATATCCAGCCCCAGACTACACCATCACAGACCAAGGCTCTGTGATTTGTGAATGTCACCACAATCCTTAGGTGGCATTACAGGGCTGTATTAAACTTTTCTCTTTATTGTATTTTAAAATTACATTTTTGTTTTGGGACAGTTAGTTTGAAAAAGGTGTTTTTATAATGATTTATATGAAATGATTGACTGTAGTTCAAAAAATAGAAAACAATTATGCAGTTAAGAATGTAGTATTTTAGAAAATATACATATTTTTAAAAAACACAGTCTGTAGAAGACGGGAACCCATGTAGTTGCTCTAAGCAAGGTGCAGCTAACAATGGGCACTGATTGGAATTAGAATGTTCAGTTTTTTTGTACCTTTCATGAAAAGATTGTTAATTAAACAGTAGACAATGGTAAAACCCTGCAGATTCTTAAAGCGACATGGCAGCTCCACACTTGTAAGGCCTATTCAATGAAAAGTATCTTACTGAACCGATTTAATCACTTGGGTTTTAATTCAAGTCAAAAACCCTTTACTCCATAAATGCTTAAAATACTTCAAATACTACAGCATGACCAAATCAAAGCTTTGCAACTTCTCACGAGTAATGAAATGATGCCTGTCAACTGTCTATAATACTAGTAACTAGTTCCACACTCTGCTCATATATACAGTGTGTAAGTGTGTGCACGGTTGAGTTTGTGTATGTGTGTGTGTGTGTGTTTGTTTGTCTGTGTTTGTGTATGTGTGTGAGTGTGTGTATGCTTGTGTGTGTGTGTGTGTGTGTGTACATACCTGATTATTTATATTTACAAAACCAGGGACTTTTTGTAGGCTAACAAGAAATATTATTAGAAGCTAATAGATATCATTAAGCAGCAATAACAATGTGACCGGTGTATCTGAAATCAACTGGAATTGTGCCCATAGTAGCAAACTGAGAGAACAATTCTTCCAAATTGCTGGTAGTTCTTGACATATCGTAAACCAGCGAACAGTGCAGAGAAAAACTATAGATGTGTGGACAAAATAGGTAAATGAACTTTCTGTACCAAACACGATAGACATCACCAAAAAGGAGTCAGTGTTAATGAAGGGAAGGAAGCATACCAGGCACTTGCCTGCCCCTCAAAAACAACCAGATATGCAACATGGAGAATTCTTTGGCTTTTCCAGTCTTCATACAGTTGAGACTGGTGTAAGTGAATGATAATCCCACCACAAGGTAAGAGCTTAAGACAAAGTAGGATTCTACCATTACAATCTCCATCATGCACCCATTCCACATCAACAGTAGAGACGGTTACCTCAACACCATGCCTTTGCGACTCGTGCAGATGGCTGCCTGTGCCGCAGCACTCCGCGGTCCTCCAGCGTGCGGCCTTAGAAAGGAGCGCATCAAAACCAAGGACATCGCACCGCAGTGGTCACCACTTTGTTTTCTTTATTAAGCAAACTATCAATACGAGCAGGAAGAGTCTGGGACGATGTAACCACGGTGCTATAAAATATTTCTACCCACAAAATGGACATTACTTCTTTGGTATCCAAGCCAGGAGGAAATTAATATTTTACATGAAGCAATTTATTTAGCTATAATCATATATTGTAATGGGATGACAGCCTCACCACAGAAACGTATTAAAGCTTTTTGACATCCTATTATTTATGCCTGCTGTGCAGTGAAAACGTTGCTGGAAACAGGATACATGCTATATTCCGATAGCTCCTTCTTCTGCCTGAGCTCCAGGCTTCTCGCGCGTGTCACCAGCTGCTCTGTGCCAGGCAACTTCTTATAGGGTATGGCAGTGTCCTGCAGGCCAAACACATAGCATGGGTTCATGTTTTCACATCTAAATGGCAGGTAAATATTCCTCTTATGGGTTAAATAACTGCCCCAAAGAGAAGAGGCAGCAAGAAGCCAGGATCACGAACTATTAGCTTTCAAGACATGCGACTGTAGAGCGGACGAACGCCCGCGCTCTCCTCTCAAAGCTGTGTATGGTGGAGTAGTACGGGTACCATTTATAGATAAAAGTATTTCACTAATAGGAAACAAATTTATGGTGTGCAACACAAGTACCACTACTGTAGGTGAATTGACCTATTTGTTTATAAAAGGTGTAAATAAACACTTATTTTTGTATTTGTTTATGTATTTATTGCTGACTTGCGAAAAGAGCACCTTGTATTCCTGTTGGTGATGGAGGCATGAAGGGCACATGGTGACCAAGCCCTGTCCCACTGGGTGTGAAGCCTCACCAGCAAGGGATCAAGGATATCATGCAGATGTTAAATCTTTTGAGGGCAGTGCTGCCCCTCTGAACTAGGTGAGCGGTAAGGGGCCAGCAGTACTACACACGACACCCCGTGTGCTGCTAGACAGTGCATAGCAAGTGATGAAAATGCACTAGATGGCTAACTAGACTAAGCCACCAACTGAGAAATGGGTAATCACATACTTAATTTCACAGAGATGCATTTTAATTATGATAAAGCTTCTCTGTCAATTTACTGCAACACCTTAAAGTATCTTTATGCACTGTACACACCAATGCAAATATTTTATATACACTGTCCCGTGGTATAGTCAGCATCCATCACGGGCCATAGAAAGCTTCTAGGAGAGGCTCGACATTGATATGTCTTTCTGGTGGAGCTATATGATAAGGTCTTCTAGCCGCGTTGCACCTGAGGCACTGGGCTCAGTTTTGTAATAAAACCTGCATGGTACTCAATGTCATTTTACCATAGCTAATACATATTACACCCATTTCCCAGTCTACTAAGCAACGAAGACACCCACGGAAGAGAAGTAAACGTAATTTGTGATGACCAGCAGTAATTGCTGAGTCCTGGCTAATGGTCTGCTGAGTCTGCTCAGTGCTGATTCCCCGCTATTGTCTCTCCACGTCTGCTTATTTTTGAGTCCCCGCTAATGTCCTGCCTCTGTCTGCTGATTACTAAACGTGGCTAACGCCTTGTCCAAGTCAACCCTGTGCTAAATCTTAGCTAAAGTCTGGCCCGGTGGCGACCTTTGCTGATTCCTGGCCAACGTCCTGTTTGAGTCACCCGTTGGCCAGGCTGAACTTGTTCATCATCTGACCTCAAATAACCTCTCCTGAAATAACACGCATATATTTTGCCCAGTTACAGTTTATAAGATGTTTATTTATCCTGAAACCACTGAGTTCTGCTTGCTACGCAATTTGACATAGATGTGCTACATTTTAAATCTTTTTTTAAATAAATATAAAAATACTTGGTTAAAACGGAGCAGGACTTTTGGGTTCGCAGACGTGGCAACCAAACCTTCACCAAAGTATACAAGAACATTTGCAAAAGGTGAAGTTCCTGACTTTGTGACTGAAAAAAATATTTCCCACATCCATCTTTTCATGTGAATAGCTCATTGAATGTGTGCCAAAAGAGATTTGAGGATCAAAGACAATTTAAAAAAGTGCTATATATGTTAAAATTTAAGTAAATATTTGTATTAAATTGATGGTGGAATTATGGGCAGAAATCAAAGGAGTAGGAGAAGAAATAGGTATAGGTAACTATTTAAGTACAGATCAAGGAAGATCCCAATAATATTGTTTAACCGCATGCGTGCGGTAGGATTTCCGCCCGTACGCTGGGTTTTACGGATTCGCATGTTACGTGACGAGCTGGGCTCGTCATGAGCGTGCGAGGAGGCTACCTCATGACGAGCCCAGCTCGTCATCAGCGTCGAAGGGGTTAAATGGACAGAATTTGAATCCTTTGATCTCTTCCTGAGCACCAAGCTCACTTCTCTGCCACAAGCCTGATGACCAACAAGGGCAGATCATGCTGGTCAACATAAGACCATAGTGTGAGTCCTGATGCTTCAAAACCGTGCTCTCTTGAAATACCGCATGCGCGCAGTCATCGAGCATCAAGGTGTCACCGGAGAAATATTTAATACTGTTCTTTTCCACCAGGATGCCGGGATCCTGATTCATGCTCCTGATGCTTCACAGTCGGATTACTGCGATGCACTTTATTTCGACCTCGCCATATCTCTTGCAAATCATTTGCAAATGGCCCAGAAGTTAGCAGCCAGGCTGCTTAACTATTACTGTTGTCACCGCATATCTCTCCAATCCTTTACAAGCTTCATTGGTTGCTGGTGTGATCCGGCATCACATTGCATATGAGATGCCGCTTTGACCTTCAAGGCTTACCACATCCTTGTGTCTCTCTCTTTGTAGATTGCTTTTTATCAACAGAGCTGCCTCACTGTTATTCTGGGACACTGCATTAGTTTATTGACGCATTTCTAATTTGCAGATGTTATCAAACCCCCAAAATATGTATGCGATACAAAATAAAGACTGAACCCATGCGTATGTTGTTGGGTAAATTATGCAAATGACAGCTGTTTTCTCTATCTTGTGCATAGTCAGTTGATGAACATATACCACTAGGAAGCATAGGGTCCCTCATAATATATATATAACAGAAAAGGGGAGCTCTGGGAATATCCTTGTTTATGCATTGACAATTTCATGTCAATCAACGTAAATATATTGTTTTGCTCATTCGAAGTCTGTTATGCCAAAGCATTATTAAACATAAGGAACATAATAACCCAAGCAGCTACAAATTAAGTAAAGCAAATCAGATTTTTATCACGACAATCATTGTCCACCAGGAATGAAATAAATGGCTCACAAGTGTTTTATTCTCTGCTACGCGAATATAAAACAGAATAAATAAAGAGATAACTAAATGAATTCGATCAAAGTAGAGGAGTGTGGTTTATTTCAGACATGAACAAATTACCTGAGGCAAAGAAAACAAAAGAGCAGAAGATGCAGGGCATATTAAGCAAAAGTGCAACATATTTTTGGGGATGTTAGTTACTAAGGTGTAGGGGAAGCCCAGTGAAAGACACCTATCCCCAGTAACTCTGTTTTACTCACTCAAAGTTTATTTCCTGGTAGAGTATTTAAGCAGTGAACTAGTGAAATATTGTCCACGGTGAACCTCAATATGATAATTGCTCAAGCTATTTACACTGTGGTTAGTAGCTCACTTTTACCGCTTGCAAATAAAGCATTTCGGGACAACAGAGACCATCACGTACAAAGACCAAAGACTAGACTCTGCAATAAGAATTGATCAATTTGCAAAGGTGATCAGAGAAGTGAGCGACTATCACACCCATGTAAAGGCCACTTGTTTATTCTTGTCTAATGAAGCCTGACGCATAGCGTATAATGCTTCCTGAGAAACGGATCAACCATATGCAGTACATACCAACAATTCACAACACTAAAACCTGGTTCTTCCACAGAACAAAAAGAAAGTACGTTACTCAACACTAAAATGTCTGCTATGTCATCCAAGTGTTTACGACCTTATAGGTGGTCATAAGCACCGATAACACGGTCGTAAGGCCACTGAATACCTCAAGAAGTATATTATCTTCTGCACAACAAACATTAACCAATACGCCAACACCCACACCTTTCTCCAAATAGCTAGAATGTCCAAAGTCGGCTCAATGGAAACATGATGCCTGAAACGAGGCTGACCGATACATTTTACAATCATCTCAACCTGCAAGGCCTCAGACAACTATGTGGTGGTCACCTCTTCTCCCATCACCACAGTGTCCACACAGAGTCCAACATTTGTGTGGTACTTTGTACACATTGTGCAGTTTTGGCATGATTAAACTGCAGTTTTAAAGCTGCGGTGATCTTGTGCTGGGTCTTGCGTGCTGAAAGGGACTGGCTTGTAATAGGCTGACTTAGGTGCAAAAATATTGGTCGGAAACATAAATTGTAGCCAAGGCATATCTCAAACTCTAAATCCCCTTTACTTCAAATCGGGGTTAATGCTGGGACTGGATTTCCAGCTTCAAAGGATTCCCCTGCTCCTCAACCTTCCTCCATTCTTACTCAGCTAACTTTTCGAGCAAATGTACCAAATGCCACGCTAGCTATGATGGAAATGTAGGAATGCTTATTTAACTTTATTTATGTTCTTCTCTGCAGACAAACTACTTCAAAGCCCCCGAGACAGTTGGGGAGTTCCCTTCTCATTCTGCCCTTCTCACACTGATCCTTAATAAAAAATGGTTGCAAGTACATTTATGAGTGTTTCTAGGGTGGGAGTGGCCCTGCATGATTGTGGATGCCCACAAACGCACAATTTTGTAGGTGTTTCTTGCCTCAGACATGGCTGTCTTGCTCCTCTGATACTCCCCCCATACCTCCCCAGCTCTACATTTACAAGCACTGAAAATATGTCACAGTGTCAGTTTCCAAAGCATCATAACTGTCAAAAAGTGCCCTAAGTTCGAGTTGTAATGTTTCTATAAAGCAGGAAATGAAATGTAACATCATCATTCTTTTTTTGAGTCCTGAATTTCTATGTATTTCCTTGTGCCAAAGAGATTGTGACAACAGCTTTCCCTGTAGCAGTGTTACAAAACAGAGGAAGATTTGTTTACCTGAAAATAGCTTGTGAAAAATATATTTTTATATGATGCGTGGGTATTAGGCTGTGCTTTTCCTTAGTGTAAATAGAATGAAATCGCTTTGAGAAGCCCAGAATGTGATAAAAGGCAGGGGTTTCAGAAGCAGGTTTCTGCTCACCAAGTAATGTGTTTAATAATGCTGATCATCACCGGGAGACCCACACTCTGCAGGCCTCGCGCACTAATTGTACATTCAGCTGCCGAGCGCGGGAGCTTTAATGTTAGTCGTGCCTTTTATCTCTCTGGATAACTTAGGACTTAGGGTAGTTGTTTGAAAAAACAAACGCCTGTCTAATGGGTGTGCTGTTCATCCCGCCTCATGCGTGAAGCTTTAGTTTCACCTCAGCAGAAGGTTTGTTCCTCCCAATGCAGTCAAGTGATCGCGAGAGCTGTCAGACCAGCACCAGGGGTGTACCAAAGGCCACTGAGGGGGGAGCCAGCCTTCAGTGGCCCCTTCCACTCAAAGGTCTAAGAATGTAGTGGAGGTATGGGAGACTCAGGGGCCCATCGCCGCAATCTGCAGGGGAGCCACGTCATGTTGCGTTACAGCACTAGCTAGCACCTCCTTATTTTATCTCACCATATTCTCACTATTAGTGCACGAGCAATACCGGGCTGCCTTGGCTCTATTATGGTGAATTATTTTTGCTTGTCAACATGGCAGATTTACCAGCCATCCCACATTAAATTTGATAAACCATGTAAATTAGCAAAAGTAAAATGCTAATACATTTTAAGACCTACAGTCGAAGTACAGAACCGGAGGAATACCCGATGTGAACATACCACAGTGTGTGAAAATGTACAGGAGCCATATTACTGCACTTCTACAAGTGTGAACCGGGGAAATAGAGAATGCGGAAATCAGTGTTTCCGTGCATGTGTTTTTCCTCACTGTGGGCCATTTTCCCCACAAAGATTTCACCGGGTTTTTGCTGGTAAAATCTGCATGGATACCAAAAATTGATAGTGTGGTTTTCTTGCACTACTTGTAATTCTGAGTCTCAGTGTAACTCCCATCCCTGGCTGAATCAGAATTACCGCCTGACTCACAATGAGGGCACCAGAGAGAAAGAACAGCTCATTGGCAGTGGGGCGCACTTTTGAGATATGACAGCAGTGGTCATCCATGCTACTATATACTTAGCACTGATGAAGCCTTTTTAACTTATTTTGAACCTCAGGAGTCGCTTTTACCTATTACATGTTTAAAAGGCTCATGCAACCCCAAAATCGTAATATGCATGAGGGTGTGGCATATATATCTCCACTCACAAGGTGCCATGTGTGTGTATATGAGAGGTGCGTGCAACCCATAACAAACAGTCTAAGAGAAGCGGTTTATCCACAGAGAAAATATTTGTGCAGTACATTTCTAAAATCTGTCACCAAGAATTCAAAACAATGCATTTGTAAAAGTGATTTTACCTTTTATTTAAAAGTGAATTTAGTACTCTTTCTTCCATGGACATGTTACTCTATGTTTGACAGTGCTTGAAAATTAGAATATACCTTATTATCAAGATACCCAATGCATGTGCAACATTTCTTTACCTTTACTAAGCATGTGTGTCGCTTTTAATGTATAGGTAAAAACATATGATCATCGACTTCATGGCAACAGTGAAAACTATCAATTTGTTGTATTGATCTAAACATTTCTTTTCTATCCATTCCAGGGGTTCGTCTGGATCGAGTGCGCGGAGGCCGTCAGAAGTACAAGCGCAGAATAGATGCAGAAAACAGCCCCTACCTGAATCCGCAGCTAGTGCAGCCGGCCAAAAAACCATGTAAGTATATACCATACTGCAGGTAGTCTTCAGATTATGCATATCACTCCCAGAGAGGACAGGCCACACCTCTTAGCATCACTTGGCATGAGGCACATGGCAATACCTTGTTTTGCACTTGTCCTCTTTTGTGATAAGTGCTCTGTAAACCTAAGGTACAGGAGTGTGAGGGATTCTCAGGGACATTAACACAGCAGAAGGTGATCATAAATGCATTCGTGTATTTGACTCCTAACTTTAAGTGTTACATCTAAAGGATTTACAGATGTTCTGATTCAATGAGTTTAATGTTGCTGATAACGGGTGTCCCTTAGTGGTTAATTTGTATAAAACATAAGTGCCGGGGCTCCCGTCAGGAGGCAGCTTGCACCAGTCTGGTTCTCCAGTTAGCGCTGCCTAAAACAGAACCAACTACTAACCATAATCGTGGGGAGAGGATGTGGTGTAATGGCGATAGCTGCCGACTTCAGAGCTGGGGAACCGCATTTGAGTCTTGGTGTCGGCTCAACATCCTGTGATTCTGGGCAAATCATTTAATCTCCCTGTGCATAAATTAATGTGTCCTTAACTGATGCTCTTGAAAAGTGCTAGTGTTGATGTTTATGAGCTGGTGCTGAGCACCAGAAAACACTGACTCAAATTAAGCACTGGTGTGCCTTATTGTCTTGAGTATTGTAAAACAATGCCAAGCAGGCAACTTGTGATGATTTTGTATGTGAGAGCATACCTTGTATAGCATTCCTGCAAGAATCACTCAACAACAACAAAAGAAAGGGGTGTCAGGTTACAGCGGCGTACAAAATATTTTAAATGGATAGTATCCAATATTAAAGCAAGGCATAAGTCATAATTTTCATGCACCCATCACATATTTCTCTTAGTTTTAATGAAAAATACATAAAAGTCATGTAAAAAAAATATCATTATGGCACACCTCGAATATCAAGCTTGAGCCGTCAGTTCATTTCAGGAAATATTATGGGACATTTTTCATTCTTTGGGATCATGCCATGCTCGCTCCGAAACTATCAGTGTTCGTATATCTGTAAATCCATATTCTCTGGGGATTAAGTAGTAGTGTAGAGGAGGTTGACGTTCTGTTGGGAGTTTGGTAGCTTGGACAACAGCCCCAGCCAATCACTGTCTGCAGTACCATTGACCAAATTTCAAAGCGCTCCACTCAGGTCTGCTTTGAAAGGCAGAGCATTGCTACTGTGTCTGTAGTTCTGGCCTTTGCAAAGTACAGTTAATAAGATCCATGTAGAAGTGAAGGAGAACAGCACAGAAAGTAAAAGAACATCTCCAGGTTCTCGAACAGAGCAGCTCTTCATTCAGCCTGGACTTTTCACTTTTTTTCTTTTACGCTGTCTCCGGGTCTGGTGGCTTATTGGACTAATGGTCTACTGTAAGGGTCTGTGTTCAACCTCATGGTCACAGGTTCAAATCTTGGTGGATCTACTCAGCCTTTCATTCTTCTGAGATCAATAAAATGAGTACCATTGAGTTGGGTAGCAACAAACATCTGTTATTCAGCGCCAAGATACCTTGGGTGAACACGCATTTTATAAATAAACATTATGTAAAGTTGTCACTACCCAGTGTTTACCAGATGGTTCTTTGGCTTCCCTATCACTCCAACCCGGACCACTGCTAGTGGGTGGAGAAGGGCTCCTGCTTGTACCCCACTTACTATGAAACCAAAATATGTATGTTTCTCTTGGGCCACATGCTTTACTCTAGTCTCATAGCCTCTTTCCGCTACAATCATTCTTGAGCCAAAAATCATTCACATTGATCGCAAAATGCACATGTAAGTTGATTCAGTTTCATGCTCTCTGTAAAAGTATCTTTGATGGACTGTCCCAGAGCTTAATTTGAGCCGGTGGTTTCAGGTGCTCGGCACCGGCACTTAATTGTCAATACTGGTGCTTGTGAAAGCCTGCCACAAGGTGGCGCTGTCTGGCTAATTTAATTAATAATTCAAAAAACATAAAAAATGGCTATTACCTGCTGCCCAAGAAATTCTTATAACTTTGGGGACCTGGAATAGTCTGAATTGTCAAACGTGTTAGAGTGTGTTTCCTACTAGTTGTGTTGTTACTATGATTGGCAGAATGGCAGGGGGAATGTGTGGTTCAAGCTGCAGTGGCCTCTTGACGAGAGCCCTGGCACTTTTTTTTTTTTTACAAATTCAACACTGGACTGTCCATATTTAATTCTACCAATCTCTCTTCAAAAACCCCAAGATTACATCTCCCAGAATGCATTGTGTTGTTAAATTTAATTTCAGTTCCGGAAAATGGTGCACATGATGACCGGAAGCCTTAAACCTGAGTCTGAAAAATGTGTTTTAATTTTTGAAAAAGTAATTTCTCCTCCATGAAGCTTACACGCCTCCTGTTGTGTAGGCACTAAAGCTCAGGTGAGGTTTCAGCGTGCATATGAGACCCCTCTCTGGCATTTGACTGCTGGCTGGCAAAGTCCCCTCAAAGTCATTCCGCCCAGCAGGGGTCACTGCTGAAAACCGCAGCTATGAACATATGGGGAGCTGTTGAGCACATAACAGACTTTAAACTGTAAGTGAAAGGGCATTTTCTCTACGTCAATGGAAAAACAGGCCGTTTTACATAAAATTAAAGCTTAAGTGAACATATGGCATGGCTTCCCTGTGCCTTTCCAACAAACATTATGCTGATTATACCTTCAATTGTCCAATCTGGCTTCCGCTTCTCAGCCTGTCTAAGCTGTTCCGCCAGTCAGTAAATGCATTTTGGGCCTGCATTAAGCAGATTTTCTGCATTATAATAAAAACTTTCTGATAATTCTATAAAATGTAATAAACTCTAATGCTTAATTTCATTAGGGGTTTTAATTTGACTGGATTTTGGCAAGGCAGAGATTGCCCTCTTTCATTTTTTTTTTGTTCAGTGTAGTCACTGAGCTGAAATGTTGACAGTGTCGTTTACAGAAAGCTGTTCAAGTGGAGTTTAGTTACCGGCGCCCCAGCCACACTGCAACCACTGATAGTGCTGGGAAAAATTATCTAATCATGTCCTCCCACTGCAGGCCTACATCTCCCCCACCCCAGAGTAATTAGGAGGGTGAAAAAAGTCTTCCCTCATAGGCAAGGGTAAACACATGATCAACACACACTTAACCACACGCACAAAATTCACCAACAGGAGCAGAGGGTCTGTCCCATCCGGGTACCACCCTCTGAGGAGGAATTTGAAAAGAAATGAATGCCAAATACCTCAAATTTTGTACTGCTTTACATGGTTGCGGCACTATCAGAAATCTGGAAGTGCTGTTCCTGAAGATTCATGACGTTGGAAGATAAAGTGCGTGTTCGTTCAAGTGCATAATGCAGGGCTTCAAGTGGGCTGGGTCTCACCAGTGCTGAGCACCAGCAGTTTTTTAAAGGGGGTTCGAAACGGGTCTCTATCGGGCTCTGTTTTGGGCCCTGGTGGTCCGTTTTTTTTCCACACTGCAGTGACAGCAGGCACATCGATGTGCGCTGCTCACACTGCCCACTTCTTACTACTGGTGAAGTTATGGCATGCCAGTCATTTTCTCTCTGGATTTCCCTTCTCTTTTTGAAACTCTGAAGCAGCAACATTGCCGTGGTGTCACCAGGACTTTAAGTTGAAGCTTTATCAATATTATATACAAGCCATGGTTGCTGTTAATGTTTCTTATGCAACTAACAACCATTGACAAAGCCAATGCTGCTGACTTGCAGGTATGATGTAACTTGTTGCATCATATCTGGATGCAATGACGGAAACATCAAAATATAAATCGGGCAGCACACTATGCTAAGCACAGATTTTTAGTTTACATGTTTTAAGCCACGCCCTTACTGCATTGGTCACGCCCCTCAGAGAGACTACCTAGTTTTTTCATCCCACTTAAAGCCCTGGCGTCAAGGCCCCAGTTATCCAGGGCCTTCCACCCAAAATGGGTACTTGGGTGTGGCCTGTGCGCTTGAGCACAATATGGTTTTCCCTGATGAAGGTAAAACCTCAGCTAAATTTTTTGAGTGGGTTTTGAGTTATTCCAGTTCAATGGGAATATTGACGCAAGAAGCTTATATTTTATTTTGGTAATATAATTCTGCATGGCGTTCATGAACTTTGTGCTGCTTTAATGAGGCACAAGCCGGTCTTTTTCTCCATAAAATATGGTGGTCTGGTTCTATTCAGATGGCTGCTGGGAGGTCCGAATTTTCACCAGGTCCACAGCCTTTCCCTACGCCCCTGTGCACCAGTTCACCCCTTGACCAGTGCCTCCCTGCAACGGGGCCTAGAATGTTCTGAAGCAGCACATTAAAAATCAACAAAAAACACCGCCTCCCTTCTACGGCAGCTACGCCTGCCTCTTTCTCAATTATTATCTGCAGCCATGGGACTGATATTTCTATTATCCGACCCATCAGATTGCTTTTAAACACACACTCGTGAGTGCTGGTTTTCAAAGACTGCCAGATAAGCGCCAAGAAACGTCGAAATCGGCTTAAGTGAAGAATTAGCCCCAGAGATTTTATGGAACCCGCGCGCTTGTTTGCGCACCAGAAAAGCACAGCAATGAAAATTGGGTTGTATTGATTGTAATTAGGAAATCATTAAATAAGATGTAGTTTGAGAGAGCGCTCGTGGCTATTCCGTTTCCTTGGTGATGGGGCTCTGGGAGGCCAGAGGGAACCGCAGGGCCGTTTCCCACCACAGTCCATCCTCCTCGGATGGAAGGGGGGCGCGTGAGGCGGACCGGCCCCTTCCCGCGCTTTTGCATGGATCTCTCCCCCTTAGCCCGATGCCAGGCTCTGCCCAGGGGAAGGAAGGGGAGCCGCGCCTGCGCAGTAGGCTTTCCGCGCACCTCCTGCTCTCTTCAATGCGGCCTCACGGTTGTGGCGTTGTCACAATTATTAAAGGGCGAGATCCTGTGAAGCAGGCACAGGAGTGAGCGTCAGTCACGGGTAAAACTGCGAGCAGACAAACAGTTTTTTTAGTGTGTAAAACGCGGCCCTGTGGTAACCGGGATTGCCAGGCTCGCTGGGCCCTCTCTCGCTTCGCGGGCTGAGGAGATCTGACTGTTCCTTCTCTTCCTCGCTTTTTCCGGCACTTCAGCTTTACTTTCGATGTAATGAGACTTCGAAGACGAACGGACTCGTGCTAGGGTTGTTTAGAAGCAGAAACGATATGATATTTAGGTTAAGTGCCATTCACAGTGCCGTCTCCCATTCATTCTTTCCAGTGCGCTACCTCAAGCGCGTTCCTGTGCACGTGACCCTGCACTCTGCTGGCCTGGCTTCACCCCTCCCCAGCCTGGTTACAAAAGCCAGTCAACAAGATTAGGCCAGTCAAGTATATTCCGTACAATTATTATTCCACCACGCTCCCAGGTTTTCGATACAATATAAATAGACTGTGTACAGCCTTTTGTTTCATTTGGAAAATGTCACTCACTAAGAATATTAAAACAAATGTTAATGTTTGAAAGAAGTGGTCAAAATGTCCCAATTCTTTCCAATGATGTGTGTTTCAAGTGTTACATATCCCGCTCACCTTTGTATGAAGAAATACTTATACTCATGTATAAAAACCAGGAAGCATATTAAACAGTCCCTGTTAACTTACCTTCTAAAACATATCCCCTCTGCTCTATCATGTGTGCATCTGTCAGGAATGTTTTGGTGTGTGTTTGTATAGCGCTACATCACTGTATTTTAGCGCTATAGACGTCTACATCATGGAAATAGGGGAATACGCGTATTGAGAAGGAAGAGGTGACAGGAGACCATTTGGAGTCTGAGTTTAACTGGCAGGCAGATAATTGTCAGGCTGGATGAACTTAGCTGTCTTAACATAGCATGTCCACATGCAAAGCACCTGGTCGCCAGTGTGTATCTTGGTGCTGTCAACATCTGATCACCTACTCCATCTATCTATAAAAATAGAATTCAAGGGGTCTGTTTGATATCTATTGACCAGCAAGTTTTTAATATTAATGGTGCTAGACCTAACATGCAAACACAAACATTGCATGAAATATATTGAAACAAAAGAGTACAGACAGAATTTGCACTGCTTTTTCACTAGTTTTGTGCTAGCCTCACTTGATGTATTGCAGAAGGGTACAAGGCTCTTGTGTAATTGCAGTATTGCAAGTGGAATTTTTGTGACCGATTTGTGCACCCAGGCTAACGTCCCATACCATAGACAGGGGGGGGATTGCCGATACACCATAGACGGGCGGTGGATTGCAAGTGCAAACATTGATGGATCCGCATTAACAGCTGCTTGAGTGGGCACTGTCTGAGAAGAGGATAGTACAGTTTCTGATTTTCAAGAGCCACCAGAATCATAGACTACACACAGGGCTAGCAGATTAAGAGATACTCTGGGCACTGCTTTTTCAGCATATTTATGGATTCGCCTTATTTGCCAGAAAATGCACCTGCAACTGCATAATCTGCAGATTTAAAGAAAAAAACAGTTACTAGATCAAATGGATCAAAAGTTACAAAAAAACAGAATAACAAGTGCTGGTGTGCAATGGAAAGCCTTTCGCAAAGTTTGACTGGTCACCTTTCTGTTTTCTCCTGCTGTATTAGGGTGTTAAACTTGTTCTACTGAGGTGAAACATTTTCCCAGACAGTTTAAACGTGTAAAAAAGACAACATAATGAATCAACACTATGCCAAAATGTGCCACATTCTGTCCCATAATTTGACTTTTGTTGCTCCAAAATTTAGTGAACCCTGCCACATAATTTGGTACTCCCCAGTGGCATAATTCCAGAGGCCCTGAGTATACATCACCCCTTCCTCTTGAGAGCTCTCTCTGCTTCCACCAGTGGAAGTGCAGAAAAGACTGTAGTTCTCAGGCCATGATCCAGTGCAGCGGAGTACCACGCTTTGGTATTGGAACAGGCATTGCGTATGTGCACAAACACTACACTTTTTACACTTTCTCAAGGTCAACGTTAAATCACATGCACGTAATGTATGATTGCATTTACCTGTACAGCTCTCCTTAGCACAATTATCGTGAACACCTTTTATCAGTCCCAATTATTCACTGCCCTCATATCAAAGCAGTAAAACATTTGCTTAGTTTTTTTCTCTCCTCTGACATCAGATCAGTGACACACCATGCTCCCTTTATATGTTCGTTTATACAATCCCTGCTGTAGGCCTCTATAGACCAGAGGGAGAGGCGGGATCACGGGAGGGGTTAGCTTCAGATTTGCCAATAATCACGCGGGGATATTTTGCTAACATACATTATCTGAGAAGCAGGACATGAGGGCGGCTTAAGGACCAGTGGAAAGGGAGAAGAGTGGTACTTAAAACAAAATATTTTGTAAAATAACCAACATTTTTAAGAACTTTAAAACAGAGAGCAGAGTGAATGTGTGTGTGTTTTAGTCTGTGTGTGCACATAGTAATCCTAGGTGAAATTTGACAGACACCTCACCATACCATACTGAAAGCACCTGTTATCAACTATTTGCTACATAATACATTGATTAGGGGGGGAGTAACACCCCCTTGAAGCTACGCTCAGACCCCCAATATCTGAGGATGAATTACTATTTCAATTTCGGTTGTCGAAAATTCAAGAAAAGTATTTTTGGGTTCCTTTCCATACTGCTACCAGGCAGAGTTAATTAAAATATTGCCATGAGTGCGCATGTGTGCAATGCTTTCAAATGAACATACACAACTGGGTCATTGAGTGGCAGAAAGCTCCAAAGATGGAACGGCTCCCCGTCTCATATTGGAAGTGGAGTGCACAGCTTCGGGCAGTGTGGGAGAAGGAAGGTGTAGAGGATGGGGAGGGGGCACACAAGGTATTTTTTGGGTATTTTAGTGAAGAGTGAGTGGGGTATATCAACCACAGTGGACCGGAGGGGCAGGACACATGGGGCCTCATTAGGATGGCGGGCGGACTTTGCCCGCCCGCCATCCTTGCGGTAGTAGGGACCGCCCGTCCCGTCTGCAGCATTAGGATGCGCCCGCCACAGTGGCGGGTGCATCCCGCATTCCTACCATTGTGGCGGGCAGTGCACTTAGCACCGCCCGCCACAATGGCAGGAAAGCATGCTGTGCACTTCCATGCACAGCATGGCAGGCACCACGCGGTGCCTGCCGTGCTGTACATGGAACTGCTGGAGGGTACCATAGGTAGCCCTCATGTGCACCCCCACCCCCCCCCCCCAGAGTCCCTGGGGACCCGCAACGGGCCCCCGCAGGGATTCTACGCATGCCCGCCACGGAAAGGCATTCACAATTGCCTATCATAATATGGCTGGCGGTGTCTGATAGACACGGTCACCATATTATTCCTTTTCCGCCCCGGCCGCAAGGCGACCGGGGCGGAAAAGCGGCGGACGGTCTTTCCATCCGCCGAGGTCTCCCCCGCCATACTAATATGGCGGGGGGTGAAACAAATGCGGATTTCGGGCGGATTGCCCCCGCCAGGCTGGCGGTGGCAACCGCCAGCCTGGCGGGGGCAATCCGCCCGACATCATAATGGGCCCCATGGTATCTTAATTTTGGGACTTGGTAGCTGCTAGGCGAGTTCTCCTAAAGATGGTGGGAGAGGGTGTCAGGAAGCCAGAATTTTTGTTATGTTTGGGCAGTTCGTTGGAGGGGAGAGAATACTAGAGGGTGGTAGTACATCAGGAATATTTAAGGGACACTGAGGAACACCAGTTAGTGAATGACTCCCCTATAAATCCTGTACTGCTCTGCTGCTGATTTCAGCTGGAGAAAGGGTTCTAGGGGCATACACAACATCAAAGTGTAGATGACTAGTTGTCAATAATGTGTAGTTCATACAGCTTGGTGTTATACGTGACAACATAGACAAGCCCTTCATGGAAAATAATCTTCTTATTGGTAGCTACCCATCTTTAAATCCATATAATTTTTCACCAAATGTATGGAAAACCGTGTAACAAATGGTGGGTCTTCGGTAATGCAGATACATGAATAGTGACACCTCTATCAGCCTCACCTGAAAACTGACCGCCTTAGGGAGTTTTCTTATGATGATTAATTCAGCTTAAATGCCAGGTGGCACAATGTTGTGGCTTCTGGCCAAGAACCTTCAGCTTTAAGGGCAAGATGCTGCATGTGTATGGTCATGTCGGAGGCAGACATGAAGCTCAGACATCTAGACAGATCTGACAGCGGAGAATAGAGAAGGAAAGACAAAACGGGGTAGTTAGTCACAGTTAATTAGCCAGTTTTCTGCTAGAATATCGGAGAAATCCTTACAACAGTATGGCGTTAAAACTAATATATGAAGCAGCTATATGCACAATGATGTATTCATGCTTGGCCCTTTGAATTCTTAATTTGAATGTGATAAAGCAACTTTAATTCATGTTTACACAAATGATTAGCCAGTATAACATGACTTTGACACCTCATTTCCTTCGGCCCCAATTATCATCCATGAACTTTGGCAAATAGGAAGATACTACTATTGATCCTGCAGTGCTGTGGTCTATTCTTTCAGATAACAAGATTGTCTCACACTTGCTGGTGGCCGAACCAGAGAAGATCTATGCCATGCCTGACCCGACGGTCCCCGACAGTGACATCAAAGCCCTCACCACGCTTTGTGACCTGGCCGACAGGGAGCTGGTGGTGATCATCGGCTGGGCCAAGCATATTCCAGGTATGGAAAATATTTTCTGTCTTTGTGAAGAAGTATTTCTTCTTGTTTTAACATCATTAGCAGGAAAATCAGAAATGTACCATGCTGCCTGAAGGTTTCCTTTAAAAGGTTTACATATTCAAGTTTTGTGTCCACACCTACTACTGACAATTTGCTTGTTCGTAAAAGTCCATTGCTTAGTTTCTTTGATTGTATGGGTTCAACACTGTAGTAACATTGATGACGCCGGAAATAAGTGAGATATTGTTGACTTTGCATCCGGAGAGAATAGTAGAGGTTTGCGAACATCGTCATGCCTATCTGCAATATTTTATTCAAGTGCGAACAAATTTACTACGCATTGGAATTAATTGGCTTATTCAATGTATCTGTTTTTCTTTGGTCTGTCGCGTCTTCTCAGTGTTCTCTCCCTCAGAGAGACACCCACAGCACCAATGGGAGTCTTTCAATAAAACTGTTGATATTACAGATGGAGAAAATTAGAGAAAGATTCTCACCCATTCCATTTACAAGTCACATTTGCCTTCTGTTTGAGGAGAGAAATACCATTCCCTTTTTGCAATAAATCTTACTATAGATTCCAAAGAATTAATTGTTGATGTATGTTGTATCAAAATTATTTGTTTAGGGTCTTTCTTGGTCTTTTTATTTATTGGAACTTGTATTTTTAAAATATTTCACAACTTATAATATTGCCCTGGCCTGAATATAGAGGGATACTGCACTCAATTCTCTTTGTTCATATACTGTTCCATTATTCATCTCACCTTTAATAGGTATTGTAATTAGTACTACATTGCTCCCACCACCTCTACAACTACTGCTTTTATATCAGCTACTGCTTATGCCACTACTCATAACAATAATGATAATAATAACAATAACAGCAAAAAGAACAGTAAAACCAATACTCGGACAATGAGAACCGACCAAGAGTGGGTCATTGTTTTACGACCCTTGAGTAAACCCCTTTTTGTGCAGGGGTCGGAATTACAAGTTTGGTTGTATTTAATGCATCTGATAGTTATTGGATGCGTAAGTCCCTCAACCTTTATTACATTTCAGCAGGTCAAACTGCCAAAATTTAACAGTGGAAATGTATACAGTATTTACGATATCATGCAGACTTTTCTGTGTTAAACACCAAAATCTCCATGATATTCTCCCAAAACTCGTACTAGTACTATTTATCACTCCTGATAAAAACATCACGGGGTATCGTTATTTATGAGGTGCGATAAATAGTACCTTATTAACGACCCACTCGTAATTAGGGTCTAAGTGATCTGGATTATTCTTTTTTGACCAGTGCTAAGTCATAGCTGATAGATCTAGCTTAATTGTTTTGCACAGGATGTAACACTCTTCAATTATGTTCACCCTGTGTAGACTGTGCATGTAGAATTTAGAAAGAAGCCAAACACAGCCCCTTCCCTCTTCCCTTCTATAGCAATGTGCCGGGAAGCTGATTATGGAGACGAGTCCCTGTGTTGAGAGTGTTTGATTGGATAAAACCTACCACTCCTACTAATTGTATTCTGTGGGAACAGGCGTGGTCTCAGGGCTACTTTTCTTACTGTAACCATTCTGAACAGGCACTATTTCTGGCACGTTATTTTCTTTTAGGACCATCTTTAAATGCATAATGTTATCAGCATGTATGAGCTTGTAAATCATGGTTGAACAGGAAATATTTGTTACTTCGCAGCAGTCAATGTTGCACAGATCCACATCTCAGGTTCCAACTTATTTCTGAAGGCCTACGGTTTCTCTTGCAGAGAACCACTAGTTTTAGTAAATGAAATAAAGATAATTTTTTACAGAACTGAACATTATTTAGAATGCAATCTTTTATTGGGCCTTTCCCAAAATGGCTAACCCAGGATGAACTCAGAGGTCTCTAGCTGTCTGAATAGCAAGACAAGCAACACTAGACCATTTCATGCTTCTTGGGCTTCCTCGGTGAGCTGTATAGGGAGCTAGCTAAGGGTACCAGTCCTGGCTGTGGTGTTGCTGCTTAAGGTAACCCACTGAGTGATTGCAAATTGATACAGAGAACACCTCAAATGTTCTGGAAAGCTTCTTTGTGTTGTTGGTTTCACCATGATTGTAGCTCTGTAAATCCTTTTGGGAGTTAAAATAAAGGTCATAATTTCAAACATTGTATTTATTTCAACTGGTTTGCCTGTGATAAGAGCATGATATGATGGGTGTTTTGTTGCTCAGAACTCTTGTTTGGTAGCTTTCTTAGATGGTCTAGAGAGAATATTCTCCATTCCTGATAGATGCCATTATTGTACCTTTTTCCTTGAAAGGGTACAGAATCATACTAAAGAGCAGCAGAAGGACTTAGATTAGCAATAAAAGTGGGAAATAGCCACACAGGTCAGATCACGCAGTATAAAATTGGGGCAGGAGGCGGGTAGATGCGAATTGTCACATGGCATAACATAACTCATCCAAAAAGTGTCTGATGTGCTCAGCATTGTTTTCCTCTACTTTGCTCAGTGAATATTGTTGCTGCTTCTCAATTCCCTCCACACATACTGAACTAGACTGTGATTAAATGTTTATTCTGAGGGACAAAACTACTAGCAACGTTATTCATTTTTCTTTAGGTATCAGTTTCCTCCAAGATGAGATCTCATGAAACATGGCACACTTTGTTTATATATTTTTATAGCATCGGACAGGAGGTGTATGGAATATACATTTCAGATTATCCAATATAGTTACCGGTCTAGATGTAGGACAACCATGACTATCTTTTTCTTGCAAAGTTTTCTTATTTGATATAGTGATAAAACATTGTAAACGTATCAGCAGAGAAAATAACAGTGAGGCTTTTTATTAAGCAACTGAGCGCTGTCAAGGAAACAGGTGCTCACCCTCAGCCCCATGCCTGAACCCCCATAGGAAATACCCTCATATTTCAAAACATGGGAGTGGAACCTAGATCAGATTCAAACTCACTAACAAACTACTACATGTACTTTGCAGGGGAGCCCCCTCAAGGTTTGTTATGCCACTGGGTAGTAGTGTTGCTATATAATACTTCAGCAGTGACTTGTGGTGCATTTTTACTATTTACATTCATGCACATTCCTACTTTTATTTTTAGAATCTGTCTTTTTCTCAGGTTAAATAATCAGTTACAATTAAATTATGTGTTTGTGAAGCCACTGTACCCTCTGCATAGTTTCAAATGTGTCACATTTTCCACATAATCCAGCATCTGACCCAGGATTCGCAGGTTTCACCCAAACAGATCGAAAATTGCTCAACAAAAAGCTTCATACATGGTTCCATGCAGTAAGAAACCGTTTTGGAAAGGTTAACTGGTAACCTTTGAGTTGCCGACTGCTGTATTTAAGCATTGCATGAGGTGCAAAATTGTCTAGGCAATTTAATTGGCAAAATAAAAAAAGTAGCAGAGATACAGATTGTGCTGCATTGTGCAGCCTAATTTGCTTTTCTTGCAGCATAAGTGGTCAACCCTGCCACATAATGTGGCCCTCCAATGCCGCGTAATTTCACTGGCCCTATATGTAATGTGACCGGATTCTCAAAATTGGCAATATGCCAACATGGCCAGTTGATAAAATAGCTCAATAATTGATAACATGTCTCAATAATTCTGTGAAACACTCACTAAAGATGCCTCGGGAGCCACCTGAGTCCTTCTAATCTACGTACCTCAGTGAATGTGAGCATTCGGTCTTCACACAACCAAGGGTCTTTCAACGCGCCTTTTGAATCGTGAACAATGTGTTTCTGGTCCAGTTCACTTCTTTTCTGTCTCCTTAAACTAGTTTGTCTTTATGCTTTGAATGCTACAGTAGTTTCTTTAATCAAATTGATGGAAATCCCTTTCCCTGCCCCAACTGAAATCAATTTATTGGTCATGATACGCCAGCCATGTTGCTAACAGTCGTAACGAACTGTCAGGCGATATGGGAGTGAGGCTAATTTGAAGTCATTAGGTGTGCAGAGTTCAGGCAACAATTTGTTACAGTGGTTAGCAGCACAGCTGACATTTCTGAATGGCTTTGTTCAGAGCAGTTCTGGATGAGACCAGGCAAATTGTAAACTAATTTAAACATCACTCTGTGTTATCCTGGCTGCTTTGCCTTACACCGCTTGCTAATAAAGCGCCCCAGATTAATTCGCAGCTAGTTATAGCGGAGTGGGAGAGTCATCTTCTGCTGAGACATCAAGCGTAGAGTACAAGCAGCGCACACACTTTGTGTAGCAGACAATGTTATCAGTTGTTAGGTACATTTGTTTGTGTTACTGTGATTCTTAGGCAAGCACATCCATTCATGGAGATGTTTGTATTGATGTTGTGCAACTTCCTGTTTTATGTTACAGGCTGGGGAGTTCCAGCCCTGGGAAACTTTTATCGCTAGTAGAGACTCTAACCCTTCATACTAAAACCTCCATAGAATTTGATAACATCTATACCAGAAATTCTTTGTATATCAGATCTCAACAATATATATTTGCGGATTACAGAGGCAGAATTTTTTCACTGTGTTGTTTGCTGTGTTCAATACACATACATAGTGGGTTCAAGGCAATTTATTCATATCACTTGTGCAATTGTTGTTTTGTGGGTATTGTATTGTGTCCTCGTGAAATTATTACTGTATATATGATGGTCTGATAATGCAATCTTGTAAGTATGCGGACATCTAGAAAAAAATTATCATGTGACCCCTATTGGTATTAAGGAAGCATATTAAAATAATGCAGCCTTGGCCCTCACTCTAACACACATCCATAGACACTTACAGACACACACAAACACACACAGCGGTATAATAATATACAAATGTTCACTTAGCATAACTTTAAAAAATGATGAACTGTGCAGTATTTGTTGCACTCTACAGATTTACCCATCCTGTTGCATCACGTATTTCTGGTGATACCCAAGATATTGCTTAAATGCATACACCGTGGAATTGCGGTTGTCATCCATGTTCCCTAACCAAATAAACTAACCATTGCCATTCAATTTGGTCGAGCTCAGAGTTTACCTTAATCTTTATCCCCATCCACCACAACATTAACTTAAACATCCCTATCCCAAATGAAGAAGTGTTGGTGACACTGCAGCCTGCCTGCCCATTAACTGCGACAACCCAGACTCTTGCCTTGAGCATGAGCAATATTAAATAGGTACCAGCAGATCTCTTATTTTCTTTGAACTTCCTCTCACAAAAGCAGAGCTCCATAAGGCAACATATAACATGGGTCAACTCAATGTTCTTTGAGGATTGCTGGGCTAAAAATGTTGGTAGTTGCCGGAGACAGAGCAGCAGTAGGCACAAATCTTCTTATGCAACCTATCCCACAAAATAGTCACCGAACAATCAGCTGTGGTGGATACCTCTAAGAGGCAGGCCTTGTTCAACACCCCAGCAGCCCATGGTTAAGACATGGCGATGTTCTCACTTCCTGGCCCCCTTGAAACTCAAGATCTGCTGGGGCTACATAAACTGGACTACAGCCTTTTTCAAATGATCACATGGGCCACGTGGAAGATGTAGGGACCATAGTTTATCTCTGTTCCTCCAGGGATCCTCTGGTGTAAGGAATGAACGCTTGTTGTTGCAGCAAGACCATCTTCAAAAGAGGACATTTCCTCATTTCTACAGGGTGTTGACCATGCAAATGTAAGACTCCTCACTGCCAGTGCTCCTGTTAATGTCACTGAAACATGCACACAGTGAGACATGCAGAATATGCAACACCCAGTTACAGCGCATCCATTGTATGTTTACATGCAATTTTAAAGGATTTGTTGTATTGTTCGTTAATGTTTGTTTTACAAGCCTATAGATTTCTTCATTTAATTGAACAATCTGACATTTGCTTGTTCGTAAAAGTCCATTGCTTAGTTTCTTCGATTGTATGGGTTCAACAGAGTAGTATCATTGATGACAGAATAAGTGATAAATGGCAAGAGATATGGTTGACTTTACATCCAGAGAAAATAGTAGAGGTTTGCGAACATCGTCATGCCTATCTACAATATTTTATTCAAGTGAGAACAAATTTACTATGCATTGGAATTAACTGGATTTTTCAGTGTATCTGTTTTTTTTTGGTCTGTCGCGTCTTCTCAGGGTTCTGAGATGGCCTTTGTCATGCCTATGATCGCAATTCTCTCCCCATTCCTTTACACCTGTCTCTCTTTTCTTTCTTACTTCTCTCTCTATATCACTTTGACACGCTTTCCTTGTCCCCCATCCTAAATGTCCAATACTATCAATTGTACTTTTTTTTATCTCTATAACCTGATGCCTATCCCATTAAGAAGGAGTCACACCATAATTACGTGATTCAGACACATATCAAGATGAGTCACACATAAACAGCTTTATTCCAACCTGTAGATTTTGGCACCGTGCCAGATCTACTAATGTAGTGTTAGTGCAATCTGACTTTACCTAAAATCCTACTGACAAGTAAAAGCAGGTATAGTAAACAAGGGGTCAAGCGGAATATCACCTGTTATTCTCACACGTAACATGTGTGCTTTACCTACAGCCTACATCTTATGCCTGTGACTCCTGTGCTGTAGCTTACGCATAGGAACTTGTACTGGAAGTGAACTTCCAGTACAAATCAGAGGCTAGACCCTGCTGGCTTGCCTTTGCACAAGAATGTAAGGCTAAGCATCATGTTGAACAGCTGATTTAATGTAAGTGCCAAGAAAGATTTAATCAGCAGGCGACTCTCACTAAATTTGATTCTGCGTAACTTTCTGCCCTTCGTGCCATGAAGTGCTGCAATTTTTCATCCAGCCCTCCATTGCATAGAGTTCAGTAAATCTATGTTGCTAATCAAGTCGCTATTTGAAGTTGGTTTAGTCTTCACCATTGCAAGCTCTGAGCACAGTTGCAAGATGAATTTGAAACAAGCGCCTTTAGATACATTAAGCAAGCGATACATTCACAAACTTTCCCAGATGGAGAAATGGAGGCGCATCTACCGCTGCCCAGTGATGTTCCTTCATCACGGCTGGTACCAGATGTTGTATTCTTCTAACTTACAGTCCACCTGCTTAAACCACTTCAAGGTACACAGACAATGGGCGGGAGATTTTGAGACTGAAATATGCAAGCATAACTTTGAGGGAACTTTCTAAAGCCAGGGCTAACTCACAGGAATGAGCTCTCTGTAGCCACATGACAGCACAGTCACGCGGTACTGAGTGTAGGCGTTGCTGAGCAGCGGCAGTGATTGGCTTCAACTGGTGCTGCCTGGCTGTGACCAGCAGGTGCAACCCTTGATCCTGCGAGAACAGGGTTAGGGAGCAGCAGCAAAAGACCTGAATGGTAAGCAGTCATCTAACAAAAGCTAGTGTGCAGCTGAACTGAACCTGTGCTTGTAAAAACAGGCATCATTCTTTGGCCAGCCATGGCCAGCATGATATGCACAGATTGACTGCAGGTTCTTGTTGTGCATTTGTGCACTGAGTCTTATGTTACTACACCAAATTTTCTGGGCATGGGGCTTAAGAGATAAAACATCCTGGTTCCACACTAGCCAAAGGGAAGTGTTTCCCTTAAGATATAGTACTCAACATAGTCAAGATTGGGCACAGTTTATTTTAGTCAAAAGAAGCAATGTTGTAGAGCAATGCCTTCCACAAAAGAAAAGGTAAGCAAAAAAGAATAGCTAGGAAACTGTCTGAAAACAGAATTAGCCCCTTTACAAAAATAAATCAAACAAACAGAAATGGTGTTATTATGAAACATGACCAGGTCTTATCAGAAGAGGGAGCGATGGCGGAATCAGTGGCAAATGCTTGACTTTTGCGCTGGGAACGTGAGGGCACGTGAACAGAAGATTGTGGCCTAATAGCCCTTTTTGAGAATGACAGCACCCCGCCATTACCATCCTTTTATAGCCTCAGAAATTGCTCATGCCTCACTTTTCTGGTTCCTATCTGCCAGAGCCTTTTTTTATTTCTCTTTCAATTCCGTCCGCGCTCGGATAAGCGCATTGCTAACACAGTATGATTGAGCTGTAAAAGGGGACGCTGTCGCCTCTAATCTCTTTTATGTAGATATGGAGGCACTTCCACACTCCACTTCACTCCGTTCCCCCCAGCGCAGGCCTTCTGCGGCGGCCCGGTCTGCAGGAGCGATGGAGGCCGCCGAGCCGGGTTTCACAGGGGGTGATAAGACGATTATCAACCCAGCCGCCAGACCTCTTGTTGTTCTTTGTGTCAGATTAAAAATATTCCTCTGGAACTTAGTTAGTGAAAAAAATTCTGAAGGTGCTTAATCAGGCGTCTTGGCCGCTGGAGCGGGAGAAGGCGGTAACCTATATTGGCGGAACTACATGAACATGTCTACAGAGGGAGTCCAGGTTATCCATTGGCTCTTACCATGGAAAATGATGACTAAGAATATTGAAATGTAAATTAGCATTTTTGATTGTCTATTTTTTTGTGGGGGGGGGTCCATTTAACCCCTTCGACGCTGATGACGAGCTGGGCTCGTCATGAGGTAGCCTCCTCGCACGCTCATGACGAGCCCAGCTCGTCACGTAACATGCGATTTAAAAAAACTCAGCGTACGGGCGGAATTCCGCCCGCACGCATGCGGTTAAGCAGCAGGTTGCAACTTAAAATATGGCCATTTTTGTCCCTGTACATTTTTAAGGCTTTAAGGCTCTTCTTTTCCTAAGGAAGGCTTGTCAGTGGCTTCATGACAATGTCTGAATCAGTTCAGCAACATCCCTCTAATGCAAGTGTCTCATTGACATTCAGCAAAAATGTGCGCTCTCCTCCTGTTCTAAATGGAGACCGGAAACATTAGGCTCTTAAAATATGTACCTAACAAGCTGAGAGAGGAACAAAATGTTCTCTAAAAAAATATGGATGCAGACAAAAATGCCCTCTAGACCACTGAAATTAACGTGTAATGGAAAGACATTGGTAGAAGGCATTAAATCATCTTCATCGATCAAGAAGAAGCCATTTCCATGCGCTCCTCAGCCTTGTGTGTCTAGTGATATATAAAACCCTAGCCAAGCATTACAAAACCACAAAGGCTCACCAGGGGGCCACAGGGGGAGCTTTTGCCTATTTTTTAATTCAGCAAGAGTCACCACCAACTACCCTTGATGGTCCTATTAAAGAGACGTTTTTGCTTTTTTGGTACCCAGCTCGATATCAGAGATTCATCCTGGTGCATCATGGCTGAGTTGACAGCCCCCAAAAGTTGCTTTGCGGGGTTGATACTGGAAAAATAGCGGTGAATCCATGCAATGATATGATTGCCACAAATTATTGGTCAGCAGTCGCATATTTGAGATCATGCCGATCAAATATGGATAATTAGCTAAAAATAAGCCTGAAAAAGACAGGAAAAATAGAGTGGATGTTGCTGTCTACAAAGCCATTATTGGATCTTGTGATATCTACTAATTTGTAAATAGTACCATGCAACCACACCGCCTGCTCAATAGGTGTGTATCTTTTATTCCGTACATGCTTTAGAGATTTTATTTCAGTTTTAGCAGTGATTTCACAGTTGGTTACTCAAAGAGGTAACATCAATTAGGGGTTAGCGAAGTTGCTGAGATTTTTCGTATTGAAGTGAACAAAGTATCCGTTGCTCTGCACTGGAGACTTCTGTAGGAGTATCACGACTTTCACAAGCATTTTCTGTGAAAATGTAACTTGAGTTGAGTCAGTCACGGAAAAACTAAGGAAAGTGAGTACTTGAGTATAAAGTGCTCTTGAGTTACTTGCACTAAACCATTTTAGAACAATCGTGAGAAAAACCAATACAGATAGGCCCTCATATGAAATGCACATCATTCAACAAAGCCACCTTTCACCACAAATACTAATTATTTTGTATTATTGACTAGAGGAGTTTTCTTTCAGTACTTCATCCAAGAACCATCAATTACCTTAAAGGTGTTTGGAGCTCACTAGATATTTTAAGAGCTTATTCGAATATTTAATAGTGTGCCGTTCTCTCCATTCCACAGGTAAACCATGTGGTCCTTGGGAAAAAAAGTCCTTCTTCGACTCCCCCCTGAGATATAGAGATGCATTAGGTCCTTTCCCATTCAGGAGAAGGACTTACTAATGTGCCAGAAGTAGGTTTCCAGTGGATGGAAGCTCCCTAAAAAACGTTTGGGAATGCCCACAAACATATGAGTTTATGGGCGGTCACTAACTTGTACAGGCTATCCCACCAGAAATGCACCATGTACTGTCCCAATTCATAAAATTACCACAGCGCATAATCCTCCATATCAGCGGATTGTTAGCTCCAGTCAGTCCGATTGCACAAGAAATGAATGTCTTCTTATCCTCATTCCGTGAGTTAGGTAGTGACAATCCGTCTAGAGGTCACATGTAAGTCCTACTTGTGTTAGCAATAAACTTTGTGAGTTGGAACTACCACTTGAAATGCCACAACCACTGATACTCAAACATGTATACAAAGATGGAAAAAAGCCAGTGAGTATTCATATAATTGGAAAGTAGAGCCCATTCTGATAATATTTGAGAGCCCAGTGAATGTAATAGCCGACAGTAGTTCTTAATTAAACAACACACATAGTGAAATAGCAACAACATCCCTAGTAAAATCAGTTTCCATAGAGCCCTGTCATATGTTGACTGCGCGTGTAATCTATATTGATATTTGTACATGAGGGGTACTCACCCCTTCAGTTCAGCACCACTTTCTGTTGCCATGTGAACCCCCAGGTCTGGCGGTCGCCCTTTTTCTTCCTCCCACCCCTCTATGTCTCAGTCAATCTCCAAATGAATGCCTGTCTGTCATGGCCTCAGCTCTGACACTCTGGATATATTGATTAATAGTTGCCCTAAGCTCCTTTTAGCAAATCAAATTTAACTTTTAGCAAGGATTTCACCTCTGATTTATTCAGCAAAGTGAACTGCACTAAATTGACTTTGACATTCAGGGAAAATGGCTGCAAAATAAAGAGAGGGGTGATTGAGGCTGGCCTTGTGTGGCAGCTGGTGATTGTAAGCTGCGGCGGGCCAGGTTTCTGCAGGATACCAGGGGACCTTGGCAAACGTGTATATTTAATGTCTTGTGAACAAGGTAATGATTTTTTTCTGATAGATACCCTTACCCTGAAAGCTGCTGCAGTTGTTATGGGACTCAGTACACCATTTGTATTACCACATCCATTTCAAATGAAACATAGAGGCATAAAAAGGTTTTAAATCAGCATTTGGTTGAATTGGTTGAAATGCTCTGACTATAGAAAAGCATATTAGTGACCTCACGTGTCCCTTTGAGTTTATCTAAATACAGATTGAGTTTTGATTGGCTCATGTCTGTAGAAGGCCTGATTGTAACCTTAATGACCTATTGTATGTACCCCTTTTCCACGGACATGAAATTTGACGCAGAGAATTAAGGAACACTTTGAGTTTAAAGTATACAAACTACATGCGTGAACAGATAGAAAACAAAAAAAGTGCAACTTTGCTCTATTTAGATGTATTTTTAAGAGGTAGATGCGTGGCAGTAGTGTGTATACGTTTTAGCAGAATGTGCGAAATAATTACAGGTTTTCACGCAAAAGGTGTGTTTGAAGGAGGTCGCTTTCTTATATTTTTTCTCATCCCTCGCCCCCCACCCCAACAGCACTCTGAGATGGTCACCTGTGGTTTGAGACTTAAAAAAATGTGCAAACAAATAAATCAAAAGGCGAGGGTGCCTTGAGCCCTAATGCAAGTAAGGAATATGTGCTCCCTGGTGACTGAGTCTTAAAGACAGCTATAACTAGTATACAGTTTACCCTTCGCACTGCTGTGCCTCGGTGCTACTGGACCTGCTGCACTAATGAAAGCTTTGCCCGTAACCTTTCATGGATGGGTTTTCAGGTACTCCCGGCTGGGGCTAGTCTTTCCCTAAGGTTAACCTGCCTCCAAGTCTACTGCACTAGTGATGTGCTATATTGAGTGCCCGTGCACAGCTTGACATAAAGCTGGGTCTAGTGGGTGCCAGATCAGTAAGGCAGTCAAACATAATTTCTGACCCCATCGTAACCAAATTCAATGTGTATGCAGTGTAGCGTGCCGTATGCAAGCCATTAGATGAGGCCTAGTCGTTTGCGGCGCTGCACAGAACGAACGTGCACTCAGTGATATTGTGCGAGCGAAGGCTCGAGGGACCTTACCCCCCTTTATTTATCTCCTCGGGCCAGGGCCAACCCAGGAAGTGATGTAGTGGGTGTATCATGGGGCAGCCCAGGAAATGATGTAGTGGGTGTATCATCGGGCAGCCCAGGAAGTGATGTAGTGGGTGTATCGTGGGGTAGCCCAGAAAGTGATGTAGTGGGTGTATCGTGGGGTAACCACCTGTTGGTTCTCTACATGCGGCATTGTATCTTCACAATCATTCATATTTTGGAACACAATCTCAGACTCCTTCTCTGCTCTCCTTAGGAGATCTTTGTCTTGTTTGTCAGGACTTGAGCTACAAAGCCATGGCTGAGGAGCGGACGGCATGCTTTTGTTATCATTTTTGAAGGGCGATGGTAAATGTGGGGGAAGGGTCAGAAGAAAGACCGACAGCGAAGTAAAGTATATTTAACAGTTTTTTGTGTGAAAATCAGTTGGCCATAGTTACCTTTGAACAATGGCTGATCGCCCTCACATTGAACCTCTGAGGCAACGTGAGGGCCTGTAATTTGCATAAGAATAAGACCCGGTCAGGATGCCACCGCAGTTTGCACCACACATTGCCACTGTACTTACACAACTGCTAACCATCACACTGAAGGGTAACAAATCAGACTGTTTGAAGCCACCAAAGCTTTAAGAATAGCTTGGGCAGCAGGTACTAGTTATTTTTAATGTATATTGAATTAACAAACAACACATGTTCTGCTTATCTTTAAATTAAACAAACAGCGCCACCATGTGGCAGTTGTCATACCTGCAGGTTCAGGCAATTAAGTCCTGGTGCCGGCAATTAAGTGCCCGTGCCGAGCACCGGAAACTACCGGCTCAAATTAAGCAATGGTCACATCGTTCTGTGAGCCAGTGGGGTGTGAGTTACACTTCCGGCTGGAATGTTTTGCTGTCATCATCAGAAGACGTTCTGCCGCCTGAATCGGTGTTGTTATAGGGTTTTCTCCTTTCTGCTGTGTGCAACCACTGTTAATACCTCTTATCACATGCCATTTCTCAAAGCACACAGCAGCAGTCCTGTGTATAAAAGGCTTGACTAATGCATTCTTACTTTCATATAACACCAATGTACTACACTTTGAGGTTTGACTAAGATAGTGGTCACTCTAAAATTATGGAGCTAAATACATAGTAATGAACAACGACTGAAATAGATGCTCGTATGCACTCCATACATCGTGTTACCTCTTACATAATGTCAGAGACTTTCACCAGATTTCATTGAAGGTTATGTCCATTCCTGATTTTTTTCAGGGCTGATGTGGACTTTGTTTGTGAGTGGACATGAAATCTCTTGAGGATTCTGGAGGCCTAAAAGGGTCGAATTATATATTATCTGTATTTATATAGCGCCAGGAGTGTATCGTGGCACTGAATCAGGAGCTGTATTTGATGGGGCCAGGGCTAGGTGAAGAGCAAAGTCTTCAGTTTCTTGCAGAATTCAAGAACTGAGGAGATGGCTGTGATGTGCAGGGGCAGGTCGTTCCAGGTTTTAGGAGACACGTAGAGGAAGCCATGACTGCCGTATATGGCTCTGCATATGCGGGGGGAGTGGGTGCAAATAGGAGTCTGGCTAAGCAGAGCTGCCTAGAATGTTTGTGGAACTTAATGCAGTTGTTGAGCTATGTGGGTCTAATGTTGTGTAAGGTTCTGTACGTGTGTGTGAGGAGTTTGAAGAGTGCCCAGCTGTGGATTGGAATGCAGCAGAGCTCTTTGAGGCATGAGGTGATATGAGTGGTGGGTGGGAGGCTGAGGGTGAGCCTGATCACTGCGTTTCATATGGTCTTGAGTATTCTGGTCAGTTGAGCATTGATTTCAGCATAGAGTACATTGCCAAAGTCCACCTTGCTTATGATTCGGGCTTGGATGACGGTTCTATGAGTGTTGGTGGGGAACCATTTAAAGATCTTCTTGGACACCTTGAGTGTGTGGAAGCAGGAGTCAGAGATTGCATTAACTTGGCCGGTCATGGTGATTTGGTTGCTGATTACTGTTCAGAGGTTCTTTATGTGGGTTGGCAGGAGGGGTGTGGGTCCAAGTAATATTTTTCTTCTTTTATTTAGAATAGCCTGTTCTAGTATTTACCCAGTGCTGTGGGAAAATCATGTGCATAGTCTTGCTCTTGAGGCCAAAGAAGAAAGATCTCTGCGCTGTAACATATAGAACAGTAGAGCATTTTCATGTATCAGGCTTGAGCGATCGGTGTTTATGAAGGGCTAGTAGGGCTTGAACAGTGTTAGTCACTTGCCAAACAGGATTGGGAGAGGAAGAAGTGCAGCTTCACACTCTGATACCCTTTTAGCATCATACTGGCATACAGATGAACAGGGAGGGTTAAACCTAATTACTTTCTCTGGAGTAATGGTAAAATCTCAAAAAAGTACAATAGTTGTGATGAATAATACTAGTATTGTGCCATTACTCTATATCCTCCCTGCTGTGAGGTGCTACTATCTTTTCACATTGTTCAGCAGTGTGCACAGTTGCTCAAAAGGTTAAGAAGAGAGCTCAGACTTCAACACCATTCAATATTTACCACTCTGCTGAGACTTACAAGCAAAAATACACATTACAATAATATTATGTGCCTATAAACAAGTGCAAAAACACTACCCCCCCCCACACACACACATATTCCCCATACTCAACCGAAAGAATACATGTCATGCTATACGTGTTGGATTTGTTAAGGCTTATCTTTTTGGTTATGAGGACTCTAATATTGCCAACAACCAGCACCTGACTATTGAGAAACATTAATTGTTTCTGAGCAGGCTGCAATAACTAACATGTGGTAGTCAGCATGTAGAATTGGGGGTAACACCCTAAAATAATCCAACACACAATTTTTTTAAAATATGACATATTTGCTGTCTAAATCGCAATGTTACATAGTAAGAGCGTAGCAGTGAACTCGCTGTTAAAGCTGACACTTCAGAGAAAACGTATTTATTTATTTATTGAAGAGTTTTTTATACGCTTGTCTGAGGAAGACGAATGGACACTTAGATAGGCAAGGGGTGGGCAGTGTTGCCATTATTCTGAGAGCAGGAGGTCTTCTGCAGGTCTGTAATGTCACCCTTATATTTGAAATGTTTCCCTCCAGATGAGGAAGGAACCCAGGCAAAACTTAATTGCACCTGAGATGTGGAGGACTTCAATAATAGCAGTGTTGGTAGTAGTAATATTACTTACAGCACTGGTATTGGCTGTAGTAGTTGTATTGCTGATTATTACATCAATGTTGTTATCATTATCAGTAGTAGTAATACAATTAGTAGTGCTTGCAGTAGTAGAAGTGACAGTATTACTATGTTTATCATGCTTTGAAGGCCTACAAATGGATTGCTGAGTGAGAATGTGATATAAAAAGTGGAAATATATAAGAAAGCGAGTGTCACTAATAGTAAAAATATGTGGAATCCCATTCTCCTTGCACTTTAATGTTGTTGTAGTTATAGGATTGAATGACAAACCAGAACAATTCAAGCAGTTTTGATGTTTATCTGAAGTTTTATATAGTATGAAAGATAACCCAAAGGCATTAAGCAATCTACATGAGGACGGTTACCAACTGCATTCAAAAATTCACAAACAAGCAGTATCACAACAGTCTACAGAGAAGCAGCTCAACAGGCTAGCGGATTTGCTACCATGTAGAAATTGAAAACAACATATTTTGGGAATTAAAAAGTTTATTTTCAAATTTTCCATTAAAAGGTTCAATAAATCCTCCATTTTGAAAAAGCCTCATACTCATTATCCACAGACAACAGGCTAATGAGCCCACACCTAATATGGCCGCCAAAGTCACATGATGGTTCTTAACGATATGTTCTTCATTTCCTTGATTACCCGTCAAAGATGGGTGATTTATAGGCTGTTCTATTGACAATATGACTTTCCCTTTTCTTTTGCTTTGCAGCAGCTTCCTGGTATGAAACATTCGTCTTGGATGCCCAGACATTTTGTCTACCCCAAGTTTAGTGTGTCAGTGTTACAATTAAGCTACTCTCTCAGAGTCAACACCATTTGTCACTGTGTGGGTAGAAATGCACAAAACAGCGTTGGAATGGTTTTTAACCTTGGAAAGCTCACATGTTTTTAACTGCAGATTTCTAAATCAGAAAAAAAACATCAAAAAATAATGTATAATCCTGAGTTGAGTTTCCCGATTTAGTATTTGAACCTAACATACCTTAGAAATGTAACTGTAGGAGAGAGATGCAATGCTGAGACTTTAAAAGGATTATAAACACGCACTCAATTGTGCTTCTAGTAGTAGAGAAGGATGTGGCGGTCATTGAGAAGGTTTTGCATTGCTTTGTCTTACAGCACTCTGTCATTCCCCTTCACAACCTTATCCCAGCCTTAAAAATTGCTGTCATTAAAGGACACATATTGTCTGGGCACATCAACATTCGAGTTACTCTCAGATGTATTATCCACTAACATTATTTAAATTCATTGCACACATTAAAATCACAAGCTTAATGTTCTATTAATTTCCTATGGTACCATATGGAACATAATATCATGGTGCAATAAAGATAAATTATAATGCTTTCCAAGTAGACTTGGCAAGTGTGCTATTATTATAATAAAGCGTGCTCTATTGTCCAATTAAATAAATCATTCCACATGTATAATTTATGTAAACCTTATCATAGTCTGTATAACAGTTGTTTAAGTACATATATTATTTAGGCTAAAAGTTTTTTTAAGGTAGCGAAGGGGATAGATGTAGTCATTGCGGGGCAGCACAACCAGGAAAAGGCTCTAGGTTTGGTGGGAGGGATTGAGGTTGGCAGCTGCTGGTACCTTTAAGGTTCCCTTTATGATTTAAACACTTGATGGGAACCTATAAAAGACGCCCACAGATGCTCATAAAGTCAGGAAGCTGCTATGATCTAGTTAGGACAGAAATCGAAGGGCGCATTCTTATGCACGCCGCTCGCGCTCTAATAAAACTTTATTCCGATGGGTGGAGGAGGGCAGGTTTATTTTGCATCCACTCATTGTTTATACTATAAATCCAGCAGCAGGGAGTTTCAGAACGAGATGTACTAGATGAACAGAGCACACGTTGGTCTGCTGGACTGGCCTTCATGGCCACCGTCTGTCTTGGGCACTCTGTGTTCCTGGGGACCACATAGCATGCTGGCTGAGGAAGAGGGTGGGGAGGTAGGTGCAGAACGCGTTGCTCCCCTGTGAATGTTCACTGACTGTCGAGAAGTGCACTCTGAAAGGGGCACATGCTCATTCCATGAAATCAGCATCATTGTGTTGCTGGGTGCACCTCAGATGCTTGTGCTACTCTGAGTTTTTTCATTCATTCATTCATTCAGTGGATTTTTGTAGTGCTGTGATTTTCCCTTCGAGTGCGGTGGAAAACGCGGGTTGTCTGCCCTGATGTCTACGTTTCATGCGTGCATCACTACAGGCGAGGTATTGATTGACAGACTGGATCCATACTGCTAATTCGTCGCACATAGGCAGCCACACCAGCTGGGTGATGACGTAGAGGCCTTCATTAGTGCTTTCTTGCTGCATCTGACCATGTTGGCGCCATGCCTTGGAAGACATGCGCGGTGGCTCAATGGACATTGCCTCATGTCCACTGACAGTTCTGGTGAGCACTTTTGGAGACTTAGGTGTGGTGCAGGGCATGACCGTGATGAGAAAGGGAGAGTGGGTGCATGGTAACGACATGATGTGCAGAAGGCTGTAGCATGATAACGACGTTGTGTGCAGACGGCGGTTGCATGGTAACAACATGATATGCTAAGAGCGGAAGCATGGTAATGGCATGATGTGCAGATGGTTGGTGCATGGTAACAACATGATGTTCAGAGGGAGGGGTACATGGTAACGGCATGAAGTGCAGAGGGCAGAAGCATGATGATCATGATGCCCAGAGGGCGGGTGCACGGTAACGACATGATGTGCAAGGGGCGGAAGCATGGTAATGACATGATGTGCAAGGGGCGGAAGCATGGTAATGGCACGATGTGCAGAGGGTGGGTGCATAGTAACGTCATGATGTGCAGAGGGCAATTGCATGCTAATGATATGAAGTGCAGAGGGCGGTGCATGGTAAGGTCGTGATGTGCAGAGGGTGGTGCATGGTAACAACATGAAGTGCAGAGTGTGGTGCATAGTAACTTCGTGATGTGCAGAGGGCGGTGCGTGGTAACAACATGATGTGCAGAGGGCGGTGCGTGGTAACGTCATGATGTGCAGAGGGCGGTGCATGGTAACAACATGATGTGCAGAGGGCGGTGCATGGTAACATCATGATGTGCAGAGGGCGGTGCATGGTAACAACATGATGTGCAGAGGGCGGTGCGTGGTAACAACATGATGTGCAGAGGGCGGTGCATGGTAACGTCATGATGTGCAGAGGGCGGTGCATGGTAACGTCGTGATGTGCAGAGGGCGGTGCATGGTAACGTCGTGATGTGCAGAGGGTGGTGCATGGTAACAACATGAAGTGCAGAGTGTGGTGCATAGTAACTTCGTGATGTGCAGAGGGCGGTGCGTGGTAACAACATGATGTGCAGAGGGCGGTGCGTGGTAACAACATGATGTGCAGAGGGCGGTGCATGGTAACGTCATGATGTGCAGAGGGCGGTGCGTGGTAACGTCGTGATGTGCAGAGGGCGGGTGCATGGTAACATCATGATGTGCAGAGGGCGGTGCATGGTAACATCATGATGTGCAGAGGGCGGGTGCATGGTAACGTCGTGATATGCAGAGGGCGGCGGTGCATGGTAACATCATGATGTGCAGAGGGCGGGTGCATGGTAACGTCGTGATATGCAGAGGGCGGCGGTGCATGGTAACGTCATGATGTGCAGAGGGCGGTGCATGGTAACGTCGTGATGTGCAGAGGGCGGTGCGTGGTAACAACATGATGTGCAGAGGGCGGTGCATGGTAACGTCATGATGTGCAGAGGGCGGTGCATGGTAACGTCATGATGTGCAGAGGGCGGTGCATGGTAACGTCATGATGTGCAGAGGGCGGTGCGTGGTAACGTCGTGATGTGCAGAGGGCGGTGCGTGGTAACGTCGTGATGTGCAGAGGGCGGTGCGTGGTAACGTCATGATGTGCAGAGGGCGGTGCATGGTAACATCATGATGTGCAGAGGGCGGTGCATGGTAACGTTGTGATGTGCAGAGGGCGGGTGCATGGTAACAACATGATGTGGAGAGGGCGGTGCATGGTAATGTCATGATGTGCATAGGGCGGGTGCATGGTAACGTCATGATGTGCAGAGGGCGGTGCATGGTAACGGCGGACGCACGGTGAAGGCGTAGCGTGCAGAGAAGAGTCAGCACTTTTGGTGAATCCGGTCGCTGTAATCTTGTTCTGCATCAGCTGGATCAGGCAGGAGCTTTGCAGGCCCTTGTTTACAGTGATAATAGTAAGCTCCTTTTAGAACAGGGCCTCGTGCACTCGATGCTGCCGTCTATTTTGAGAATGCTCTCGCCGAGCAGGATTCTAGGTTAGCGTGAACTCTGTGCAGCCAACAGGGCATAACTCGCTTTCATTGCAAACGTTGTCGCCCTTTCAGTTTCCAGTTTTTCAGCGTGACAATAATTCACTCACCAATTTTGCTCATATAATTCACTTTGTCTCTATGTACACCCAGCCATATACACTCGCACATGCATAGGTACTGAAAGGCCCTATTGTTACTCTAATACATTTTTGTGGCTTACTTTGAATGAACTTTCACTTTTGACATGCACTTTTAACAAACAGCCTGTTTATGTAGCACCTGACAAATAACTTTTCTTAATGACCTGCCAGTCTGGACATGGCAGCATCTATGCACTGAAGCAGGACACAGCACCTGAGGAATTGCTTATAAAAAAGCCTATGGTTAGCGATTAAGGTTGCCCCCAAATAAATTATTGGGGTTTCTTTCTTTTATGTTGCAGACATTTATTTGTCTGCTTTGTTGTTGCACATCTAAAAGTAGATTGCATAAATTTGACAAAATGACTGCAGGGTTATCAGAGAAGTGAAGGGTTAGTATAACATCTACAGAACTGTAAACAGGGGGGCTCCTCGCCTGAGAGGAAGAGCGTCGCCCCACTAAGAAAGCCCCAAACCAGAGGTAAAAAAATAAAATGGTAATAAAGTTTATTACTGTTTTATTTTTCAGCAACGACCCGCCCTGAACTGAGTAACCGGACGGTGTGAGGCCAGTGCGGCCGAGTGGCAGCAGGAAGCTGTGCACTTTAAATTGCGCATGTCTCTTTGGCTGGCCGTCTTGTGACGGCCAAACAGAATTGCGCATGCTAAACTTTTCGAACCTAGAGAAAGCGCAGACCTCCATTGCTCTTAGGAGCGCTGAGTGAGGCCGCACCAACCAATCCTGTCTCTGGTCTCATACTTGTGCGAGCAGCGCCAGGATTGGATATGGGAGTTTGCTGCTGGGTCCCATGTTGGACCCTATCAGAAGACCAAAGGAGGACGTTGCATCGGAAGGTAAGTCTGTTTAATTTGTATTTATTTTTTTGTCATCCACCCTCCTACCCTGCGTACATGGTACCCTCCACTGCCTGTAAACCACTTAAATGTATTTGCCATTCAGCATCTGTGGTACATTTCAGTGGGTTTCTGGCCATCCTCCTCATTGGCATAGTCACGTCAGCTGTTATTTCGGTTGTCCCTTTTACTGGTGCCCGTCTTGCCTAGGTCTATCTTTAAGATGATCTGTTGCAGCGGGAGGGTTCTTCTAACTGCATTTTTTTGGGTTTACCTTTGACAATGCACTGATGCATCATGTGTAATTTGTTCTTGGTCTGAGACTGGGAGTCAACCTTAAGTCACTAGAGTCATAGCGTGGAGCATCCTTCCAGCTTCAATAATGCCCGCCCGCACCTGAGGGTCAAGAATTCTGAGGAGCTCTAAGATGGTGCACTTTCGGTAGTCACATTGAAGAGCCTAGCTGGCTCGGACAATCTTAATCTGTGTTTCCAACCTATATTTCACCTTACTTCTTGCAAACCAATATTAACTTCACATGAGATACGATTAGGGACCATCATTCCACTTTTTGAATCCTTTACGCATTCCTACATTAAATTAACACTTGAGATAGCTGCTTTTGTTGGCACAGGGGTTTTAATTTATTTGGTTTTAATCCAGGCAGATTTGGTGAAGAACCTTTGATTTCAGAAGGATTTGATGTAACTGTCTTTGCTTTTAGGGAAATTTTCGTGGACTTCATTAATTTTTCAGGGGGATTTTGTTGTATTTTTGCAGATTTTCTTCCACTCGTTTCTCCTTTTAAATACCCAATTGAAACGTTTAGTGTGCATTAGAAAAGTGGCAGTATGCTATGTACACCATCACTTTATCTTTACAATTAAGAAAATGTCATTCCGATGTGGGTTAATGCCTGAAAATGGTATCACTAGGAACCTCATTTTTGCCCCTTTGGAATTGTTTGCAGTGAGGAAATATGAGTAGTGTGGTGTCACCCCTGCGCCACGAAAGCTCACGTTTTGAAAAACCATTGGTCTAGGGACCATTTGGAGAATGTGGGTTATAGGCAAAGCGATCCCACAGTATTTAGTCAAACTAAATAGGAGTTTTCAAAATTAAATACCAAAGAAGAAAAACAACACACCCAACACATTGTACTGTGCACAATGGTTGAATATAAAATGGCTAATTAAAGCACAATTAATAATGTAAATTCAGGGGTATACCTATCATTAGTTCAGCATGTAGAGTGAGACAGAAAAAAAGAGATGGGAGGGCCCCACAGCTCCCCCAATTATGTCTGTCATTTTCCACCCAGTTGTGGTTAGGGACATCTTTTTGTTGAATAAGGTTCCTTTGCTACAGCACTGTGTAAATTTCTTTTTTAAAGGATCCATGTCACAACAATTGATGATATTAGAGATTCTATGAGCCTGGTTTGGTTTTAACATGTCTTGTTGGCTAGTACTGCTCCAACAAGAGCTCTTAGGAAAGGACACCATGATCACCATGCTTGGCTCGTTATCCACTCATCAGAGCTCGTTGCGTCCCCTTGTTTATACGAAGAGACAGGAAGACTCTGTGCGCGTTGCTTAGTCAGGGATCCCAGCCTTGTTGGCGGGGGAGTGATTGCTAGTTGAAAAAACAAGGCATTATTGCTCATTTTTTCCCTCTTATTAGTTTGATTACATTTGCAAATCAAATCAATCCATCAGACATGATCAGGCCCCGTCCGCGTTTCAAGGCATAGTAATCTCCGCCTAATAAGATGCAAATGTGTCACATCGGTAAGTAACCAATAAATCATCGCCTTGTCTTCGGCAATCATTAAATATCAGAACCAACAGTCAATTTTTAGTATTTTCAATTTGCGATATGCTGCTGGAATATAAAGATAGATGGAAGTAATTACATAAACCAAACACTATTTCAGTTCATTCCAGACAGCAAATTTAGTGGAAGGTATAACTGGCTTGTCATCACACTGCATTATTCCTGGTGGTTCATGCAAAGTTCACAGGCAAGCTTCACGTGGACATTGCATATTTTTTTACTCCTATAAACACCTCCCTGTCACAGCCAAACTTCAATAAATGACCTAATTGGGACATCTTTTCCATCAGCGTTGGCGGAAAGGAAGAGAAAAAAATCTAATTCCGCTCCAGCATGTCAGCGGCGCCCCATTACGAATAAGTAAAATTGATATTTAAGGCATTTTGGTAACATTGATCATGGCAGACAGTAGACTTGTTATTCAGCCATATTTTCTGATGTAATCATGCCAGACCCTCCGCCTCAGCCATCTTTCCTACCTCAAGGGTTTTAATATGTTTTGCGGTAGTGTCAACAGGCAAACTGGGCGATAGGCTCTTTATAGAGCAGAAGAAAACATGTGATGCCTAGGACAGTGCTGTCTCAGCAAAGTTAGTGTAGATGTACTAACAGTCGCTTTCGCTTAATGGACCGAGTATCCTCACCTGCGTAGGAGGCAAGCTTCGTCATTGGGTCCGCTCTCCACGGGGATGTCATGTTCCTACCCAAGGTGGACTCCTGAACCGCAGGGATCTATTGATAGGAGATTTGCTGCACATTTAGTCTATGACAGTGGATTTATGCCTTTTTATGGATTTGTCACTGATATGCTTCCCTTCAAATTTCGAATGATCTTTATTCAGTATACAGACGTATAACCATAAAAAATGCAAAAAATGATAAAAAAACTACACAAACAATGTGTATAAGAAGTGTTCGCTAATCATAACAATTCCAGTCCAAGTTAGGCAAAAAAATATCAAATCAAAATAACCAAACATTTGATATCATAGGAAGCTCTGCAAGAGCAGTGACAAGTTGATTAAACAAATAAAACACAAATATTAAAACAAAAATGTAACAATGCGCAGAAAATATATCATAAAACCCTCAACCCGCTATTCTTAATCTGATTACGGTTGAGTGAATTGGAGGGGCACACGTATATCAAAATTACCATGTTGTAGACAAGAGTACTTCATTCTATTTTCCCTAAGCTAAGGTTAAAACCAGCAAGGGATATCTAGGGTTGAAATCATCCTTTGTATATTTCTAAGAGAGATACAAGTGTCATTTGCATACATATGACCGCTTACATGGTACGCAATGACATTAGTTGCCAGGCAGGAAACTTTAGGTACTGAACAGCAACTGCAAAAGTACTCACTCCTGAAACATGCCTGCAGACATGCTAATTAACTAACAAAAGAAAAATAACAGTATCATAGTATGTGACTTACACCTGTGAAAATCAAGACTTTTTACATGTGTGCAGTAGGTGTGACTCACCAAAATGCATTACATTTTCATACGTGTGAATATTGTAAGAGTAGCGTTTGTCAGCAAGTGCATGCACACACACACACGCACTCACACTTTACTTGGAGTAGGCATGGGATGTTCCTTGGAGGGTAGCGGTGGAAGGGTTAGCGAAATGCAATGAACAGGAGGAGAACACGTCACACTCACATGCATAACCTTATGCATGTTATGTCTGCAAATATATCACAATATTTTAGACATTTGCAAATTTGTAAATTTAACCTACACCTTGATTGCCACACAGTACTGAATATAGAAATGGTCGAACGGTGTACTAAAACTTCACACTGTGTACCGAAAGTGTATAGAAATGGGAAGAAATCATGGGGACTATATTATCTATATAAAACAAACCAGTCCAAAGGGAAGAAAATTCATCTTTTTTACTTTTTCCAAATTGCATGGATGCTATCTGTGTAAAAATACAGTGTGCACACGTTTATTAGTGAATTAAGTAAGAGTTAGCACCATACTTCAATAGCTAGTATTTATTTGTGTAAACTTCAATATGCATATGTGCCATGCACAAATAGTGCCAGAAATGTTTATTGTGCTCGCATGTATATTTAACCTGCTACGATATATGAAGGAGCCACGTGCTACAAGGGCCAGAAGCGGGTGCAGTTCACCCAGGTCCTATTTTAGATGTGTCCCTGTGAGCTTTCCCTGGGAATTCCTTTGTGACAGTGAAATCAGATGCATTTTATCAGCCATGACATAAAGTGCCCCTCTAAGCACATGAGAGCACTTATTGCCACGTGGCTCCTGACATGATGAGGCCCCATCCACCATCACTGCCAGGCCTTGCAGCCAGTATTCTGACATTTCTAGGCTGACAGCGATGCAGATGTTATAATTCCAGTGGAATATGAGGTGGCGCAAAAATGGTGGTAAAGCAAAACCGCATTATCTTCTTGCTGCAATTAACAGAGGCACTCCATTTTACACTAAGAGGTTTAAAAACACAAAAAGAATAATTGTATCGGCCTTTCTTGTGAGGTTTATTTTCATTGATAAGTGAAAACACTCTGATTTTTTTTACTGACAAGGTCCCCGAGAGACATAGTCTGGTCAGCGGTTCATGATGCTCATTTGCATAGAAGAAGCACTTTGCATGCAGAGTATGTCAGAGGCTCTCATGAATATTCATTTTGGTAAGCCTGGGGCGCTTGTGGAGTTCTGACCCTTGGTGGCCAACATTGTGCTCCTTGAGCTGTCGATGGATATCAAGAAATGAAGCCGCTCCCTCAGTGACATCCAAGAATATCCAGATGGAAGCAGGCACCATCCTCCTGCAGGCAGGCCCAGCTCCCATGATAGGGCTCTGGCCCGACAACATGTGGAGGACCACCACCAACCCGGCCGGACTGGCTACCAGGCGTTTTTCGCTGGGGTGGCAGGGTTGAGTCCAGGTTCACTGCTGAGGGGGCTGGTTTTGTTGCTGGGGAGCTGCTGGTGCTTCTAAATGTAAGATGAAAAACAAATAGGTTTAGAACTCTCTCCACAGGCCTTTCATATCCCTCTCATCTTAGCTCCCTCTCTTTTCCTACTGACTACACTATCCTGTCCTTCTTTTATTACTCCTCTACGAGTAAACCAGCTCGTACAAGAAATGTATGCGAATGGTGTATAACTCATAAAATTCCGATATAAAATTTAGAAAAAAAATAAAAATATTTTTTTAAAGCGTACCTTTTTACACATTTGCTTTGCATTGTTTATTAAGGAAATCCCGGGAGCCAGTCCGGCCCTGAGTGGTCCACCCTGGCTAGTAGAAATAAGCCACCCTCAAGCTGGACAGGACACATTTCTTCCTGAGTGTGCCATGACAGGTTTTTCATTTTCGAGCTCCCGCTGCAAGCCTGTGCTGAGGTGTGAGATTCAGGATGGCACAGGGAAAAGACCTTTCACACGCAAACTGCCATTACAGTCATTGAGGGGTTTAATGCTGATGGTCAGTGGAACTCGACTGAACCCATTTCCTGGAAAGGGCAATTACCTCCCTTGTCGCGGAAAGAAAAACGGCTGGTTCCACTGGTCTGGGAGGAATAGGACATAACTCACGCACGTAGAAATTTGATATTAAAATACGGATACTTTTTATTATTTTTAATTTCATCAGTAGCGGGAATAGTATGCTGGTGCATATATATAAATTCATATCGGGTGGAGAGGAATTATGCAGTGGAATCAGCAGTGACGTAACTCAAAATGGCGCCCCCCATGCAGAATGTGATGAGCGTCCTCCGCGTCTCCCATATCTCACAGATATTCATCGGCCTGGGGTGAGCGGGCCCCCTTGAAGGGTTGGAGCCCCCTGGAGGTCTGGGGGCCCCCTGCCCCGCAGGGGCTGCGGGGGGGGGGGGGGGGGGGGGGCTGTGTTAGGCCCCTGGAGGAATGTTGTGTGGCTGACTCAAGCAGAAGGTGTGCTTCAGAACTACAATAAACAACTGAGCTGCAGGCCATGGCACCAATTAGAAAATAAAGTGATGATGTAATAACAATAACGACACTAATATATTTTCAGCCACCTAGCGCCGAGACCGTTTGGTGAAGGTGCGCTCTAGAAATTCGCAATAACATAACATAACGTTTTATTTTACTGCTTAATACAAGTTACTTGGAAGGATCAAGGGGGCTGATGTACTATTGTTCTGGTCAGAAAAAACTGTTGCAAATTGTGCATCGACTTATTACACCAAGTAATTTATTTTGCAAACTGCCCTATGCCGGTTCACAAAATAAGGAATTGGAGGGGGTCACAGAATAACCTGCCTAATGAATATTGGTTAGGCAGGTTCTAAAGTTTGACTTCCACTGATTGGCTAGCATGGATATTGGCATGCAAGGCACAGCAGATCACCATCCCTGTGAAACTAATTCAACGTGGATTTTTTTAAGCAGCTCGAGTTTCTTAAAGGAAATGCATCTGTTTTTAAAAAAAATAACATTTTCCCACTTTAGAGTTCAATGAAAGCAGGCTGCGGTCGCCGACGCCACTGTTAGCTCCCACTAAAATTGCTAGCATGATTTCCAAAGGGGACTGTGTCCATTGGTGGCCGCGTCCCCATTGCAAATCAGCTACCAATCCATCTTGAGAGCAGGTAACTGGTTTATTTAATTTTCCCTATTTCATCATCTGTCGACTCCCCCCCACCCTGCCCCGCCCCACCACGCATACCTGCACGGACCGCCGCTGGTCCATGATTTGTGAGCAGAATCCTGGTCACCAACCATTGATAGATTGCTTACTGATTTGCAGTTTGGAAGGGGAGCCACAAACACGACCCTTCAAAACTGAGAATCTGCAGAGAATCTCACCGAGAAGCGACCTAGGCACTTTAGAACTGCATACATAGAGATTCCAACATGGCATAATGATGCTTGGGCATGTGTAGCAGGTAGGCATTGGCCTAGCTGCAGCATATTGATGGGTGTGGACTGACCGTGGGGACCATCTTCTGCCACCCAACACTGACAGTCTGTATATATGTATGTATGTATATAGAGCCATGCTTGAGGTGTGTTTTGTTTTTGTGCTGCATGGAACGTAAATAATTTAGTTAAAGCATACTGAAACAAGATTATAATCAAGAATTTATGAGGGCCATGAAAGAAAATCAAAGAGGATTCAGTTGTCGCAAGCAGCGGGTTAGCGATGATAGGAGGGGAGGAGCTAGAGCATTACACAGGTCTGGCAAGGCCAGATTTACCCCCAGCAGAATGGGGTAAGTTCATGTTATCGCTCTCCAGCAGCATTACCGCCCAGACAATAGGCGATCCTGCAGTAGCCTGGCGGAGCAGCACTGTCGGTACTGAGTTATATGTATTTGTGTTACCAGATTTTAAGGGACATGAGACTAGCAACTAGGCGGACACTTTAGAAGGAGGGTATACTCCAAAATGTCTGCATGAGACAACTCATAGATGTGTTCTGTGCAGTTTGTTCATTTATTCACAGAAGCAGCTAAAACAATATTCCAATAAATAAAATGCAAGTCCCTAGAGAAGGGTCCTTGCTAAAAGTCCACTTAATTTATAGAGAATTATAGCAATTCTAAGTTCAGTACTCATCAATGTTCAGCTTTTTGTGTCAAGATTCCAAACATACGGTGATCTAGCTCTTAGTCAGTGCTTGTCACAGGGCTGGAGCGATCAGAAAACATCTACAGCCATCATTGCACCTTTGGGGAGTCTTCAAACAGGATCTTGCCTACATGTGAACTAAAAGCAGTAAATGCTTTTCTCACAAAAGGCTTGATCGACTTGTTTCTCATCAACTTGGGCGACATCTGAATGATGAATGTGGTTCGGGTGTGTAGGTCTGACTGATCATACAATTGTAGGATTTTTTTGGGGTAGGAAGTTGTCTTACAACATGGGTGCCTCATATAGGTTCAGAAGGGCTAGCTCCATGCTCCATGCCATACATTCAGGATAACTGCAGACTTTGTAAATAAATTCCATGTAGAATCATTGGATGAAGTGGTCCTTTATGTGAATATTCGGACTATGTTGCATGGATCCAGCTCTCGTGGACATATGCTGGACACCGCTGTCTTAAAATAAAGGCTTTCTTCGGGTCCTACTAATTTCTGGCAGGCGATGCAAATTAATTTGAGGTCACTCATTCCCTAAGTTTTTAGCGGTCAGTTGTGCAGTATCCCTGGGATCAGCATTACAGCCTCGAGGGAACGGGGGCAGTCCAAAGCTGGTAAGAGTGCATTATGCATGGATTGACGCAGAATCGTAGGGTGGTGCCCTTCTGCTTAATATGCCGCTGTTGTTGGTTTCCGTGCAAGAAAGTCTGGCAGGCCTTCTAATGTGCACAGTAAGGCAGTGCCCACGCCTTGGATGCTTATGATATTTTGAACAGATTCCTTTACTTTGGTAATTGGTAAATCCTTGAGGAATGGCGCCCCGCAGAGAGCAGACAGACATAAAGGATTCAAACAGCTTGTCCTGTATCTTCCTTCAATGCAGCCTTCCCAAACACTTCTCCGTATTGTATCACCCTTTAATGCACACTTGCCATTTTCACGCTACCAAAGTGCAGACGTTTTATTTGTGTTTTGTATTAATGGAAACATCCGGTTACAGCTTATGGACTGGCCTCAGAGCGGTGCCATCGCATGGGACACACTGCAGTGCTCTGCAGCTGGCACCTGTGTTAGGTGTGCTCCATCACACTTGTTTACAAAACAAGCATTGCTGCAGGTGCACCAGAGCAACAGTCTGCTGCCAGACGCAAGTTTACCTCCCAGGGAAGTCGTGCTCGGTTGACACATGTCAGGTGAGAGTGACTACACTCTGTGTAAACTGCAGCTCACCTCAACATTGTAAAACAACACTACGGTGGTTGGGAGGGGCGAAAGAACGTGACGCTCAGGTCAGCTCAAATTACTTTATTTCGGCCGTCAGGTCAATAAAAGTACAAGTAGTATAAAAAGAATAAAACAGATAAAACCATGCATACAAGTTTTTTCACAGAAAAATGTGAATAATTAAAAAAAAGAATGGAATATATAAAATAAGAATTACATGAGCACAAGTGCAAAATCATACACCGTGCAATCGCCCATTGGCTCCTTAGGCAAATTATATACGGCTGCCAAAAGTGAAGAACAATGACACTCAAACTGCTGACGTGCTGCACGTGGAGGAGTATGATGGTTGTGCAAAAGTGCACACAGATGCTGAAGTGTGTTGTGCCGCCTGGGCTACCGAGCTACCTCTGTGGGTTAGTGTGTGCGCTCCACACAGCACAGCGTGGAGACATGGAGCGGCCAATGCTTCCTTGCAGCACTGTGCTACCTGAAGCAGATGTAAACACTGTGGTGTATGTGCTGCAGACAGCCGGCACAGTCTGCACACCCCATTCATGTGCATAGAAACCCATGTCCTCCATCTAACTGACTTCCCTTTCTGCTCATCCGGTTAGGTTATTATTAACCACCACAACCAACACAAATGTAACTGTTGCAATTCTCTTTCTATGGAGAAATTGGAACGATAGATTCTGTTCGAGGGAGGATTGTACTATGGAATACTGAGACTAAGAAATATTGTCATACACTAATATCTGGGACAGGACTCCTAGGAGAGAAATACCGAAAGGTAAGTGCATATAGAGGAAATATGGATTTACTATTCTTAACTCCACATCTACGTACTATATATAAATGAATATTCATTTAGGCTGAACAAAGGTATCCAACCTTGCCATAAGCTGCTAGGTCTAAACTCTGACTTACCTAATAGAATAATCGTAGAACATCCAATCACAAAATGTGTATATATGTATATATATTTCTCTTTTTATTTGGTAAAAACATTGTAAATAGTTGTATATATCGATATATAACTTTTGAGTACTGATGAATTTATGTGAACTCACATTAACACCGGAACAAGTTCTAAGATAGCACCATGTAGTCTGCATAAGGCAGTGACTATACAAGGCCTTCTTTCATTTCGATGTTTCTTTTTTACTCATGTAATCACGTTGAGCAGTTTAAATATGTGTCTTACTCTTGGGGCTACTGACATCGAAAAAGGCAGATTGCCGAAACATGCCTGTCAGTGCGGGGGGGGGGGGGGGATCTGGGCACCTTTAAATAACTTCTGATAAGGATCTGCGAGTGCTCTCCTATTTACCCTGCTGAAATGGCTGTGCGTGTGGAAACAAATAAATAAATATATATATATATATATATATATATATATATATATATATATATATATATATATATATATATATATATATATATCCAACAAAGCTTCACTTCAGTTTAAGATGCAAAGTACGAGCCACACCGATCCAGCAAGTTCATTCAAATTTTAATCAGAGCAAAACAACAGACGCGTTTCGAGCAATCCTGCTCTTGGTCATGTATATATATTATATGGTCAATGTGCATATATATAGATTTAGGTATTGAAATCTATAATTTCCTTTCAATAGTTTGTCCTTCAATAATGTGTGCACAATAAGTGGGGACTTCGGGAGTCCTTCCTCGAGCCTCCGAAGGCATACCGTGAGAGAGGAGACCATAGGATGTATACAGTATGAAAGTAGCCTATGGGCTTGGTGCTCCATGGAAGAACAAGTGTAGTACAATAATAGTGAATGTAGTTGTCAATAGCAGGTAATAAAATATTTATGTTGCGATACGTTATCAGCATTTCCATAGCGCACATTCTACCGTCTCCTTGGCCTCGCAGTGCTTTTGGCAGTCTGCCTTTCTTGCCACTCTGCGGAAACAACCCAGGGCAGCTTAAAATGAGGTCCTGACTATTCTACTTTTAAACACGGCATTTCTCAAAGATACACAAACCATGCCAAGGCAGAGAGGACGTCAGAGCTGCTGAGATTTTGGCTTCTCTGTTAGATCCCTTCTAATCCTTGAGGAGAGTCTGGAAACTGGTATGTCAAGTACCATCTGCAACCTGCTTGCCAGCTTGGAACTCCACATGACAGATCCCGCCAGTGAAAACATGTCAGGCCTTTTCCTCGTTTGAAAGCAGATGAAGTGCGGATTTTGTCAGTGAATATTGCAATGATGACAATAATGAACTGATGCACAAATGTAGCAGACCCAATATACGACCATTGCTTCTTGGCAAAGCATGTGCAGCCTTTTTATTACATGAGCACGTAGATCACGGCTATTTAGCTACGTGTGACTCACATTAGAGCATTGGTATGTTAAGCGCTCCATTGAAGACAGTGGAGTGCTCCGTGCTTCTAATGGCTGGTAGAAGCCTGGAGCATCAACATTCCAATGTTTGTTCATAGCAACAGCTGTGAACAAAGGCCCCATGGAGTCTGAGGGAATTTCAACTCCCTTGGGCTACATGAAGCCTTTGTTTCACAAATTAGAGCATTCTGCCCTCCAGGGACGGAATGTTCTAATAGCCGTAGACCCCTCCGTAGCCGGCTTGGGCCTTTAATGCTGGAGCGGGCCTTTATTGACTGGTAGAGCCCGCTACGGCAAGCACATTGGCTATATTAGAACATTGGAATTGTGAGAACTCTGCTGAAGACAGTGAAGTCACTCATGGTCACTAATGGCTGGTGCAAACCTTCGGCTCCTCTATTTCAAAGCTTCTCTTTTTTATTTTAGAACATTCTACTCTCGCTGAGGTGAATGTCTAATAGCATGAAAACGGTTGTTAATGGTTCTCTCGCTTGTTATAGGCCCCCACCTGCGCCTCGGGCCTATAACTCAGGTTCTGGACAATTAACAACTGTTATAGAACACGGCTGTGGACTATAACACTTAAGTATTTCCCACTTTTCTAAGTTTTGGGCCATGGTGTATTTTGTGCCAGCAACTGGCAATAATTCAACAAGTGCTCCTCAGTACTAAAAATTAATGTACCTTGTCCTCTTGATTTAACGTTAAAATTGCTATCCTCGCCGTTTGAACCTGGAGGAATGTTACAATCCTTTTTTCCTCACAGAAACATAAAAAAAGATGCAAATGACTCGATTCAGCGAAAATTGATATGCATGGCACGTTGTGACCTATTGCTAGAAAGTAAAATTTAGTATTTGTGAAAATTACAAGAGGTTTGTGAGAGAAAAACTGTTCACACTGATATCCATGGCTTGTTGTACAAAGAAATTTAGAATCAGGAAGTAGGTGAAATACTCATTTTAAGTATGGAAGAATGATGTTCACTAACTGACTTTAACACTTTACTAATTTTTCTGTGAATGTGGATCTATTCGTTAATTTATTTCTATATAATGTTTAATACATTTCTAATTACTCTTCATATTGACAATTAAAAGTGAACTGTTCAGGATCACACTGGTTGGTGAAGAAGACGAGGTGTGGTTAGAACTCTGCTCTCCTGGATCTAGTTATAACTTAGCCATTAGGCACCACCGAACCAGAGCAGAAGTTGTTTTGGTTTTTTTCAGACCACAGAGCCATCCATTGTACTCCAACGCAGGTACTCACAGTACAATCTGATGCATAGCCTGTGAAACATACATTTGGCTGCTTTTTTCTCAGCAACTGAATATCGTGAACTGAAGATCGTAATCTATGACAACTCTTCAGAATATCCTCATTAACTTAAAGATAAAAAAGTGTTCAACTCTCCGGGCAATGAGTAATAGGGGATTGTGTCAGCCACGGCGGTGTTCCCTTCCAGAAATGCTGTTCGCATGTATTGGCCAGATAGTTCTCAGTGCTCTCTGCAGTATTTTATTCAGAAAAGTCTTCCGCGAAATTAAAAAAATTTGGAAGGTGCCCATGTTCCGGGACAGTGAACCATATCGTTCTCGAGACTGGTGGTCCGATGGAAGAACAGCCCAGTGAAAGGTGGTAATACATTTCATGTTGGTGGATGCTGAGAGCCAGTAAACTGCCCAGGTAGTGCTATATGTGACAAATGCTGTTATTACCAGCCTCAGGCAGGGGCGGCTTTAGGCATGTGCAAGCTGTGCACCTGCACAGGGCCACCAAACCCCAGGGGCCACTACGCCAATATATATCCTTAATATAATAATCCTCTGAGGATGGATACATATTTGCGTGGTGGCCCCTGGCAGGGATTTGTCGGCCTCCGGCTCTGTTGCACTTCCAAACACCCTGACCCCCCCCCCACCCACCCCCCTCTTCACTGGCCTCTGCACTCCACCCTGCCTGGACCCCCTCTTCCGGGGCCCCCTACCTATGCTCCCTGCCCAGGGCCGCCATGAGCCTAGAGCCGCCCCTGCCTCAGGGGTAGCCGGTATCAACCTATGTTGATTCTGGGAGCGTGACCTGCAAGTTACACATTTATCTCATAACTTAACTCACTGAGGGGTTTTAAAAACTCCTAGAACAACTCTTTGTACCAAAAGTGGCCCATCCTATTCACTTCTGGAGAATTGAGAATCGACAAAAACAAGTGACCGCGGCAGTCAGATGACTTGCTTCTAGCCTGCAGTTCATAGCACTGTTGTCATCTACACATGAGGGCAAGCACAGCCCTTTGAGGAAACCTTTTCCTTATAATACTCAGGAAGAGCATAAAATAGGTTTCGGTAGCCAACCCTGAGGAGGTCCCGGTTCAGGCCATGGTGCTTGAACATCTATGTGGTGGCCTGCCCTAGTGAAGTGCGAGCACAGCCGGAATGGGAACCAAAACCGGCCCTGGAAAATAGCTTGGCTGGCCCTTGGGGTAGGGGGAGGCAGGTGCAAGTGGAAAGCTTTGTGCTGCTTGTCACTTTTGTTGCAGGGCCCCGGTCACAAAAATGCCCCCCAGAGTTCTAAAGCCCACCTTTGCGGCCCACCAAGGAAATGCCCAGTGCCCCCTACGACCAGTTCGGGCCTGAGTGTGAGTGGCAGAGGAGGACCGACCAAAAACTCACTTGAGCTAATGCCAGCCAGAGGGGTCGCTCTGTATTAATGTCTTTGGGACCAGTCCCCTGATGATAGGGTGACCAGATGTCCCGGTTTTTCTCAGATAGTCCCGGTTTTCAGAAGACTGTCCCGGCATCCCAGGGCTTTTCTTCATTTTAAATACATGTCCCTGTGATTGGGACACAGGTCAAGTCATTCTGCAAAGCAGAATAGAAACGTGTGCTCTCTTTCCAATGGACCCCTCTAAAGTCTGAAATAATCTATCTGTTTCTTTCGTGAAAGTACAAGTCGGCTGAATGCTCCTAGCAAAGGGGAGACAGAGTTGGGAGGAGGGCGGGAAGGATATATGCACATTTGAGTATATACATACACATATATATAAACACATAAACATACATATGTTTACACATATTTAGGTATACATATATGTATTTATGTATGTATGTAGACATCCATTTACAAGGCTATGCATAAACCGGGACAGGCCAGACATAGAAGTAAGACAAAAGGCGTTAGTCCTACCTTTATTTCTGCACAATAAACCAAGCAAAAAAAGCTACTGCCTAGATTTCAAAACAGTGAGGGCCCCACACTGGAGTCCCAAAATTATTTGTCGTTCCCTGAAGCTGACCCTGACATATGGATTATACCATAAGACCACGGACAAATTTAGAAAAAATGGCAATTTTTATTATTTCCATGATATCAAAAAAAGATAAAACAATCTAAACATATCTCATAAATAGGCTTCATCAATGGTTGTATGACAGTACAACGCGGGCTATTACCACGCATGCCATTACAATGCTGTTTTTACAACGAAAGTCGTTACAACGACTTGTGCTGTAAGCGCTGGATAGTGGAATAGTTTGATTTTCTATTCCAACTCCAGCCCACGTTACAGTAGGGAAGGTGTTGGAATAGAAAATTAAACTATTCCTTGTCCAACAGCGCCCTCCAGCGCAAGTCGTTGAAACGATTTGCGTTGTAAAAGCAGCGTAGTAATGGCAGCGTGTGGTAATGCCCGCTGTTCCCCTTCATCAATATCCAAAAATTGTCCCTCACATCACTACATTCATACTACCTTTATTTCTGGTCTGTCCCGGTTCCTGCTCTTCAAACTCTGGTCACCCACCCTGATGAAGACCTCTAAATGTACAAATATATTCTTAAAGCTATGTTTTGCAGGGTGCACCTCATATTTAGCTTGGAAACAAATGATGTTCTTCACAGGCACCTCCTCCCAGCTCTTGTTCACAGTGGCGGGGTTTCGTGTAGGACATCCCACCACGCCGCTCAAGGGTTCCCGCCGGCCCACTCCCAAGCTTCACAGCTCACCCCTGAGCATATATTAACAGTGGAAAAAAGCACAGTGAGGTCTGAGTGACTGCTGATTATGGTTTCAGGACTGCAGCAGTCGCTTAATTAAGAAGGAATACTGTGTTGTTGGTGCAGCTGAGGCAATCCTCGCATTGTTAGAGGTAGAAGCGAGTAGCAGCCTCTCTGGGATGCCTTCCTTCTGAAGATGCTCCACTGCAGCATGTTCTTGCTGAGCATATTTTATTTGCTTTCATCCTGCCAGTGTGTGTGATTGTGTGGGAGGATGGAAATAAGCACAGCCAAGTAGCTCGCACATGACCCTGATGCTAATTTGACTGAGCGCAACTCTACTGGGGAAGGGAGAACTGCGCGTGCCAATATCTGTCGGCTGCTGTGCCGCGTACCATCAGAAGCCCCGCGCTTCCTTCATCTGTGGCATGCAGTGGGAATGGAGAGCTGAAATGCATCTGATAACCTAAGATTTAGAGGATAAAGGTGGCCCAAAATGTGTTGAAAATAGAGGTTTATTTAACAAAATGTTATGTATTTTAATCAATAGCAATAAACTGTATTGATCATGCTACCCATTACTTTTTATTTTTTTAGATTCAACATAGCTTAACCTTGTGTTAAATAGCCATAGTTTATTTTTCTTCTTTAAAATGGACAAATATTTAATGTCAAAATAAGTAATTAGAAAATATATTGTAACTTCTCTTAATGTTATATTAAATTCGGCAAGGGAACAATGTCAATGCCATTCCTCTAGTTGTTTCCAAGCTAATTTGAACAGGATTGCTACGCTCATGATTTTACCAGCCACACACTGCTCTCCTATCCGTCCTATATGTTTGCAAACTCTTTTAATAATGGCTGGTTCTTCAGTGAGTTTATTCTTTCAGATGACTATTCAATAAACTATAACGTGTCTTGTATATATGTCATTAAACAAGTATTCAACGTATATAAATCTAGATCAGCAGGAAAGGTAAACAAACATGAATGATTATATTGGCAATATTATGTAATACAGTAGGGTATTTTATCCTAAAACAATTATAGAAATGTTATTGATATAAAAGTACATATACGTAACATATGTACCATCGAAGAGGCATAGAGCTAGAATTGGTGTAAGAATTTGTAGCACTCGAGGGAAAAATAGTATTTTACCACACGGAGCACTCCTCATAATGTGAAATTTACCCTTTTTTTTCTTTTGACAGTTAATTTGAGCCCACCACTAGGTGATGCCCTAAGACAGCTAGCTGCCTTAAACAATGAAAACAATATGTCGCGGCTCAGCCCTATCAGTTTGCAAGCCGATCTTAAATATAGTTTGCGCTTCAATGCGGTTACCATTCCAGGTGACACAGCTCTAGCTACTTTTAATTTCATATACATATTGTTGGAACTTCAGTGAGGTTGGCATGACAGGCCACACAGCTGTTGCCTCTTCCTAGTTCGCCTAAATATTGTTTGGGGCTTCAGTGATGCTTCCCTACCAGAGAGTGCACGTGTAGCTGAAGGTGTGTCACACAACTTGAAGTGACACAGTTCTAAATATTTTGAAACGTATCCAAACATAGTGAGTAGTCTGGTGGAGTTTTCACTACTGCCTGAAAACTGTACTTGAAAAACAATCTGATCTGTTTTATATGTTGTAACACTTCTTCACAGAACCATTCACTATTTGTGCACTCAGAAGGACTTCTTGGGCTGCTGGAAGGGGGAAGAGGGAACCTAGCATACTCTTCAAGGGAGGAATTTATCCACTAACCAGTAAAATATCATGGGGGCCGAGCTGGCATTTCTAGGACTTCCCTCATTTGATGAAGACGGGGCGTGTGGCTGCATTCAATGCATGCAAGTTAGTGAAATCCCAAAGATTGAGTGGTGCTCTAAGTGTGACACCACTTTTAGAATGACAAGAGAGTCATTATGGCTTATTCTGTAATACAAATGGACACTAGATGCACAAAACAGCAGAACATCCGGTTGTGTACACTGAATGCAAATTATGTAGTATGAGTCAATATGTTTGGTTGTAGAACGTTATCATGAACAGGTCTGAAGGGGAAGTTATGCAATCCATAAGAGCAATTCAGAATTATATCTTATTCCACCATATAGTTAGCTAAGTTTTCTAATTATTAGCCACAATTGCCAGGACTCAGACCTTTGACCCTTTGAAACCTTAATGTATTTTTATCAGCGCTTAATTTGGGCCAGTGTTTGCCAGGGCTCGGCACCACATTTATTTCTTAGCACTGGCATACTTTTATTTTCCACCACATGGGGGCGCTGTCTGTCCAACGGAGCACATCAGTAGTGTTTTAACAATTCAATGTACATTCAAAAAATGGTACGATTGCTCCAAGTCCATTCTTACAGCTTTGAGTGCCACGGAATAGCCCAAGTTGTTACATTTGTACGAGTGTGATGATTAGCAGGTAGCCTTGGTAATGGAACTGAAAGCACCAGCATAGACAGTGGGTGTTGCAAACTGCATTGGCCAAGTGAGAAACGTATTGGTCCCTGGCACTTATTGTCTTACAGATTGAGCACAGCTTTTTATTATTATAGACACTTTATATAGACTACTATTATTTACAGTTGTATCAGTCAGTCAAATACACTTTATTCGATGTATAAAAAATCATAAAAGGGGGTAAAACATTTATATACATACATAAAAACATTTATATACATACTTAAAAAACACATCTGCTTCATAAGTTAAAAACACCATACGGGGACATCGTAAATAAATGCAATACACCTGATCCTAATGTACACAGCATAGATAATACATTTGAATCATCTGAGTTCTCAGTTTGGACGTCTGCTTTATTGCTTACGCATATGAGGGGTGTGGCCTTGGAGCATGAGAACAGCCACTGTACCTCGAGTCACGGCACCACTTACCTTGCGGGATGTGGAAGAAGGGCTAAGTTGATGATTATGAACTGAATAGACGTGGGTTTTGATCCTGATTTCCACACGTGGCTATATTTTGAAGTCCTGGGTAAATCGATTGGCAAATGCATGCCTCATTTTACATACCTGGCAAACTAAAAAGTGTTTAGGAATGCTCAGATAAACCATTATAAAGTTGCTCAGTCATTTAATTTACAGCCCCTGTAGACTTCATATGATAGCCTACATGGTTGTATAATGACAGCAGAAATATGTTTTGAGTTATATTGAATTGGAAACCAGTGCTCACAATGCTGATGTGCTCTAAAAGACTCCAGGCAATCCACATTTTGGATGGCTTCCAGTCAGGACAGTTTAATATCAGTACCTGAGCAGTGTTCAGGCACCTGAATAATAGTTGTTGTTAATACAAAACTCTTTGGTACTAATGTTGACGTTATTGAGACAAAGAAAAGCTGTGCCTGCCATGTTGAGGTTCAAACTTGGGACCTGAACGGATATTCATCGCATTCGCTTTCGACGTGAATGAGAACAAGTTGATTCCAACAATCAGTAATTCATCTGTCTCCTTTGCCAGATTTATCTGCACTAGAAACATCCAGCACATTCAAAATTTCAGAATGCAGAAACGGTGGTGCCATGAATGAACTAGGCATGGCAACCCTTTTTTTGTTTATATCTCGATATTATGTGCAATAGTCGAGAAATACTTAGATACTGAGCCCACACCCACTTGGAAAAAAACAGTGGCCTAAAATTACCATTTGGTCTTTGAAATGTTTGAGAGATAGATTTAAGCTCCAGTTTGTAGCCGGTACAGTCCCATTTAGATTTCCTTGTCCCGTGTAATAGATCTCCTTCATTTACATATGTTGTACACAAAGTTATGAAGTGATTTTAGATGTAGGACCAGATTTCCGAAAGGAATGTGTTGCCCTTTTGTCACGCAAGGTAATGCAAGGGAAATGTAAGCCTTAAGTGAGATTTACTATGCCATGCAGAGCCACCCTTGTTACTCCGCCATGTTCCATGGGGGAGCGTGGGTGTTCTCACACATCCACCCATGGATTTTGGCACATTCCCATATTTACATCCAGTGGTGAACCTGGGAATGGGTCAAAAAGGTACAGCTTCCCAAAGGAGGTGAAACAAAGGGAAATAACTTTATTTCCCCTCATTAATCTTCTTTCTAGCTGTGTTGCACTCTGCAGCACATGTAGAAAGAGGAAAAAGCCTCTAAGCATTGTTTTGGTGCAGGAAGGTCCACCTTCCTGCACAAAAGCAATCCTGCATGCAAAACAGACACCCTTGCACCGTGGAACAAGGGTGTCTAAATTGGCGCTAGGCTGCTCTGTGTGTGCCAGCGCACGGTGGGAGCAGTAATGCGCCAAATCTGAGTAGATATTGCACATTTCTGCCCTCTCCATGTGATGCAGCGCAGTACAGCAAGTTGTCTTGTTGCGTTCCGCTACGTCACACCTTCATAATTCTGGTCCTAGGTTTAGACCTGTGTTCAATCTTTCCTTTTTTTGGAGTGTCTGCTCAAAGTACGCTAACAATGGTCCATTCATCCAAGACACCAGGCATATATATTAGTGATCCTGTGCCAGGGTTCTCCTTTGTTACCACTGCACAGACTGCCTGCTACTCCCGGGGAGAGACGGTATAGGATGTCTCCAGGAAGGGGTTGGGGGAAACCGCTTGAAAAGCAGCAAACGTGACTCCATTGCCCTGGGCCAGGAAGTGTTATGGGGGAGTGGCAGGGCTCGAGTCGAGGTGCCACGTGGGTGGATGGCGTCCCCCCTCTTACCAGGAGCTCCATAACTATAAACTGCAACTGAGTGCAAGCCACCTTTCGCAACGTCACTTCCTGTCGTGACGTCAGCGTCCTCCCACTTCTTTTTTTAGGACTTGTGCCCTGGGGAGTGGCATGGTTAAAATGATACATTGCTGAAGGCGGCACACATTTTTGCAGAACTCCCTCCCCCAGAAAACGGCGGAATAGACCACACCTTCAAGGGACTACTTTATCCATATGAAAAGAAACCTGTTCCAGAATAGGCGAGCAAAAGGCCCTGAGAGTTGCCTGCCAGCCGGCTCTGCTGCCTCCCAAGTGTGCCATCCCCTCCCCGCCGGCACGCGGCGGCGCGCGCGGCGGCATGGGCGCGTGGATTTATAGTTTATCTCTATCAGTGGCTCGGTCTGCAGGTAGCTATTACCGCAGCCCGGCCTGGATATTGTGTGTTCCTGATGCATCTGCGGCGAGTTCATCAAAGGGGAGCCGAGTGGCGAAAAGCCATTGGGTCCGGCTGATGATGAAATACGAGCCATCAGCCCCGGTAATGGCTGTAAAATTTCATAATTACACGGACTTTATTACACTGCATAATGAGCCTGAAGCAGTATGGAACAATTAATTAAGATTTTCCACCATGGCTGTTTCAGAAATTAAAAGGTGCTCGTGTCGGAGAAATTGGGATGCGCCTGGACCTGGAAGCATTAGCGATGCCAGGGGAGTCTGCCTTTCTTTGCCGCTCAGTCAGCTGTTAGCAAGCCGAGGTTAACTTCCGGGTCGGGTATTATTTCAAGCTGCCACGGCATCGACAGTCTGTGTGCTTTGGTACCTCGGCGTCTTTGGTTACCTCTGCGAGTGCTGCATTTTTCGTGCTTTTTGTGGCAGCTTTTGAAATAAGTGCTCGCCACAGCACTGCACGCTCGGGTTTCCCCAGAGTGCATTCTTGCAAACATTGGCTCTGGGGTGGTCCCCAGTCACGTGACCAAGAATGTTACATTAGCAGGTGGAGGATTCATCCAGGCTGTATTCAAACTCTGCCCAAGTGTATCATGAACATCGGATCTTTGCGTGGTTTACTTGATAGATATCCAGTCCAGTGTACGTCCGGGAATGTCGGATCTGTGCCAGTTTTTTAGGATGGCCATACGACATAAAGGGTCATAATGAGGTCAACTTAAATGGAACTTTGCCTGTGGGTGTTCTGAAATTCAGCATGTGGCCTTCTGCGGGACTTCACTGCCACATGCGTTGTACCGTCGCTTTTAAATGTAAAGGCACACATACTTGGTTTTGGAGAAGAGACAAACCTTATATCTCACTTATAATGTTACCCTCAACTGTACACTTCTGATTAGCAGGCAGCGACCCTCAGATTGCAAAGTTCAACAACTCTTTTTGGCACATGCAAGTAGATTCAATCAGTCACAGCAATGTTTTATGCTCATTACTGGTCCACAGTATTCTTAAAATGACTCAGTTGAGTGTTTGATGCTGATATATGTGTTGAAGCTGCAAGTCAGGGCTTTGAATTCTGGAAGATTCGGATCATTTTCTTACCATTTCCTAGGTCAAAAAGTTGAGCACCATTTATCGCTACTATTTTTAGCATGGCGATCCAAACCGATTGCTTTTTATCGGTATTCAGTTTATTTTTAATGAAAAAAATTAAGTTACAACTTGCATATGTCTACTTTTATTTAAATGATAAAAGTAACTTACACTTTTATGCTTGATAGATTTTAGTGCAAAACCACAGTCATCTGTTGTTACCTTTATAGTTGTTTTATCAAAGGAGACGTCTACGATTGTTGAATCTGTGCCAGTTTTACATAAAGGTAATTTAAATGGAACTTACTTTGCCAGTGGTTATTCAGAACTTCTAGCATGGCTCTGGCCTTCCTAGACCTACACTGGACATGCTTGTTGCCTAGAAACATATACATGACTTTTCTGTCTCAGGAAGTCATGAGAAACTTCAGGAGGGTCACAAATGAGGACTGTCTACGGCTGGATTTTAATGTTATCATGGAGCCACTGAGGCAAGCCTAGGAGGGGCTGCATTCTTCCACATCTAAGTATTCACCACAAGCAACTACCATCCGAACTCTATCTAAAAACATGTGGGATCACTGGGCATTTGATTTATTTGGCAAAGTCTTAACTGCGTGGACAATGGAGCCTGATAGTAAATATGACATCTTTTGGCACGGTCTACCACGTTTAAGAACCTGACTTGCATGCTCCTAGTCATGGCAAGTAACTAAAGGGTAGTAACTATAGGGGACATTAGTCCTGTCGCGAGTTTCTTGAGATCAGCGTAGAAGGAGCATGTTTGTAATGATGAATTACACGCATGTTAAATGACATTGGTATTAGTAATAAACTCGAGAAGGGTAGGAATCGAGTGGAGTGTTGTACACCATAGGGAGATGTGCTGGTCTACCACTTACTTTGACTCCTTGTGAAAATGAACTCTTTTTTGACGGTATTGTATTCTAATATTTTAGTTATCCATAAAATTACCTTTCATTACAGCCACTACATTTAGTATGGCATTTGTGGGGCCTTTTCAGATCTCAGAGAAGGGCCGAGTGCAATCATTGGCTTCACACTCTCTCTTCAAGACCCACCATTCACCTCCATTAATCTCCTCCTATTAGTTCCTGGTGAAGGGGCCTGAGCTGTGAGAGAGGTCTGTCCCTGTCATTGTACTTCATGCATGGCACAGGCCTGGAACAGACTGATCAAGCTTACGAAGGGGCTCTGCAGCCAGGCATAAGTTATGCAATCGTTTTTCTAGCCCTTAGCAATACCACATGCAGCACTATTCTACAATCCCACAATATTTGATCATTTGTGTCATGTAAAATAGATGGCTTGCTTTCTTATTTTTAAATGTGGCCAAACGTCCTACATATTTTTAGACAGCAATCCTCACTCCTGTGTGCGTGATTGAGTTCAGGAATGACTGGCGGACTGTATCTGGCTGTATGCGTTAAGGACAGTGTAATTGGGTGCACAGTTTAATGATTGGTTGCTTCGCGCCTTTGAATTTATAATAATGTGTACTACTGTATGTTTGCAGGCCCTCCTCTTTGTCTCAATTCCACTGCCTTCCTGTGTTTTTGTGCATACATGTGGTGATTGCCTGCTGGCTTCCGTTTGTGTACATCCTCTCTTGTGGAACATAGTAGTCCGCATGACAGGGCACATCTGTGACTCTCATATAACTTTTATTCCTTTTGGTCATTGTTTCTGATGGGAAACAGGTTAGGTATTTGAATATATTTATGTATTAATGTACGGAAGAAATGTACACAGCATGGACAAAGCCACAGAGGCAATGGAGCGCTTCATATATAAATATAAATATAAAAGAACGGAAGTAATACAAACTTAATTATCAGTGTTACAAATAGGGAATTCAAGTTTACGGTGCACTCTTTCAGGTGCTTTTTCAAAAATTTTGAGGAGGAGATGAGGTTTGGATTGAGTCTAGATTCCTCAGGTTCCTCAGGTTCCTCAGGTTAGTGGTTCAAACGTCTTGCTGCTTGACAAGAGTAGGTCAACTTTGGTGTTTTGTACAGTTTTTTTTCAGAATTCTTCATTGGTGTGATTTACTTGCACTGTCTATCTCTAATCCTGAGAAGAAAACATGTCAACCTACTTATAGTTGAGCTCATACTTGTTTTCGGTCTGGTGTTAGCTCAGATCTTTTGATTCAGCCCACTTCATCCATTGGCTAATTTCACTATGAGTGACACTATCTATTCTGCTCTTTCAGAAAGAGCACATCCACACACAAAGTAGTTCCTTTCAGTGCCAAGGACTATTTTGGGAATGTGTGCCTTTTGAAACCAAAAACATATTTTAGCGTTTATCCATTTTTTATTAGTGCAGGGTCAACAACTCCCCTAAAAATAAAGTTTTACAAAAGCATAACAAATCAAGCATTGGCAAAGCCAAAAGGCCAACAGCCAATGCCAGATATAATGTCTTTGTACTTGCTTGTTTTTAGTATTTGTATCTCTCTTCCTACAAACCAACTTATACTCTCAGTAGGGGCTTCATTGTTCTGCTTCTAATGAGCATGGGATGACTGCCTAGGGATAAGCCAGTTGGTATAGCCGACACTCTGAGATGTGAGTGCTGTTGGGGTAGGCAGTACGTGATAGATCTACGAAGTGTCCTGGCCCAGCTTGTGTTTGGTGCGGCTGACATGAGTGAGCCCTAGTTTGTTTAGCTACACAATGTTGCGAGGGAGCCGCCAAGGCCCGTGTCACATAGGCCCCACGTGTAATTGATGTGCTGGATGTTCCTTCAGCTAGAGCCCATTGTTTGAATTGTTGGTTTCTGTTTCTGTTTTCAGTATTTTTATCCACCTCTTGTAGAATTATGTGCAGAATCTCATTGCCTTGTAGACACCGAGGACTGTAGGGAGTAGGGCGGGTTACGGTAAGGAACGCCTTCACTAACCTGCATTGTAATGCTGTAGTACCACACTATTCGAGCTATACTGTCCCACTCTCCCTGAAGGCCTGATGGAGATATTATACAACTATACGTTGCGATTGCATTAAGAAGAAAAAAATGCTATAAAAATATTTAGACCAAGAAAAATCATACCAGATAAATGCTGTTCTTCTAATGTTTTTCTACCTACTCCTAACAGCTTCAGAATCAGAGTTTACAAGATGTTAAAAAACGTGTGTGTGTGGCATAGGTGCTTTTGATTGATAGAAAAGCCTGTGGTGTTTGTTTATGTCAAGTGTTATAGTTTTCAATTTGACGCTCATTATATAATATATTGTGAATTCTAAATATTTCATAGGACACTAAAACTTCCTTTGGGCATATATAATAAACATTCAGCCAGAGGGAGGGCTGGATAGATGGAGGGTGGGGTAGGAAAGAGGTTGTAAAAGGATTATGCACCCAGTGAAGGCGGGTGGCCAGCTTCCCACTCAATTCTCCTGCCGAGGAATTTATTCCCTTAATAGGAATTTTCTGATCGGCTGTCACTCTGGTTTGCAACGGGGTGTCACCGCCTCCGAAACACTTGTCATTCTCTAATGGAAACACAATAGTCATTGCAGGCCTCGCCACAATGTCATCTCACTACCCCTTGCTGCGTCGGCAGTAGTGAAAACGACAGCGCCGCTCTCAGTAGGGGTAATTAAAATGTAAATATTGATATTTTATTATTTGAAATTACTTTCCAGTGCGGCATTTAATATCGTTCCATCTGTGCAGCACTCTTCAGCGGTCACTTTAGTGCAGCCTAGGGATGCTAAGCAGCGGCGCGCTCCCCGTTATGTCAAAATGCTTGTTGCTGCTTAATTTTGATATCTAATTAAGTGGAAACGTACAGTCCGCACCGTAATCCATGGCATCTTAACCAGCTGCTGGGGTATATTTAGAATTAATCTCCACTATGGATTCAACCTAATGTATGCAATTAAGAGTCTGCCAATGGCTAATTAGGTGTATTAGAAGTGGGCATCTTTTTTTAGTTTGGGCGGCTGCATAGTTGGGGCTTCCCGCCTCCAGCCCCCCCTAAAGGTGCACAAGTTTGCATAAGCGATGAAGAGTTGAGTGAAAGACCCGCTTGGGAGGGGTCTGAATTGATACTCTGCTGTCACTGCCACGTGCGCGGAAGCGTTCAGAAGATATTGTGGCGGTCGCATTGGGGGAGTGGGACAAAGGGAGCGGCCATCTTTGTGCATAATGTATGCACAGTCTGGCTAATGAAACATTGGTTGCAGTGGGAGGGCTGACATTGCTTGGTTGCTCTTTTGTCAAGATCAAACAGACCGTTAACCAGGCTGATAACATCATATAAATCAAAGATATAAAATATGGGATTTGCTAGTTAAACTCCCAGATTCTTCTCATCCTAACCTGATGATGCTTTCAGCCTATTTTAATTTGCCCTGCTGATGACTATTTTGTCACACATCATTTGTTTGCATACTAAAAGACCCTAATTTAAGCTACTCCCAAAGACCATTTTAGTTAGCTTGTTGATGTATTGCATCAGTAATAAATTGAAACAGTCTGCCTCTAAAATAAGGCCGTCTTCAAAACCTTATTGTCCTTTATTTCTTCCACCCTTCCCAATGCATTCTGTCTGGGCTCCATTCTCATTCATCGAAAGTGATAAACCTGCACCTGCTGTTCTTAGTCCTTGAGTAGATGCAAATGTATGACTTTGAGGAATATACAAACGTTTCAACAAGTGTGTCTTGAAACCTGCTATGGTCGCAAGCGTACTCCGTTTTCGAATGGAAAAATATATTTCTCTGTTTTGGTTCGTGCCCCTGTCAGAGCACATTTCTAACTTTCTCTATGATAGAAAGGGGCAAGAGAAGGATTTGGGAATACCACCAAATGTATACAGGGATGGGTGTGCACAAGCTCAAGGGATATTCCAACTCTGGAACTGTTAGCTTGCCCACTCCCGCCCACTCCCCGTCCTTGTAATTAGTTTTACTCACACAAAAATCTTTGTATGAATAAGGCGTTTGATGAGTGCAAAATCAGGTTTTGTGCTATCAAAAATTTGATTTGCACCAGAAAACTCTATTTCGATGGTAAGCCAAACTTATGCATGAAAAATGATTTGTTAATTGGTCCATTAATATGCACATTCAAACCTTGACTGGGCTGGCAAAGATTTTCCTCCTTCTGAGGCCAATAAAATAAAATGAGTATCCTTGAGTTTATCATAGTGACACCTCTTGCTTACAGTTCCTACTGTGTGACAACGCTCTGGCAGGAAGCACTGTATCGTTAAGACACGAGTTTCCTTTTCATGTTTTTATGTTCAATAGCTATGCAAAAGTGGCCCTTTTATATCTGTGATGTGGTGTGGATTAGTTGTACAGCACTTATGCCTCATTAAGGTGTAATGTGGTGCAGAAGAGGAAGAAGTTAGCCCAAAAAGGAAGAAAGAGAAGAGAATTTGGGGGTTTATCCCAGATTCACATCAGAAGCTTTAAGTGTATGTGCCTGCATATTTTCCTGAGGGCTATCCTCTATTTTGGACTAACTTCCCCAAGTGTCACTTCAGAGTATTGTTTCTTTTTTTAGTGTGCCCACACCCAATTCTAATATGTTCTTTGTCCAGGTAGAGCAGCTCTGTGGAACATTATTGCATTCCCTGTCTGGGGGAAACATCCTTTACAACGTAACTGGTACAACGCGGTACTGTTACGACGCAGCTTTAACAACGAAAGTCGTTACAACGACTTTCGCTGGAGGGCGCTCTAGGATAGGGGATAGTTTACTTTACTATCCAACACCTTCCCTACTATCCACGGGGACTGGTGTTGGAAAAGTAAATTAAACAATTCACTATCAGTGCCCCCCCCCAACGCAAGTCGTTGCAACGACTTGCGTTGTTAAAACTGCGTCGTAAAGGGACGCGTTGTAACGGTACGCATTGTACCGTCATACATCCCTGTCTGGAGTTCATCAGCACTAGATATCTTCTATGGCAAATGAATGCCAAAGAATTCTAAAGGCCAAAGCGGCTTCCAACGTGTACGCTGACGTGTGCACCAAGAACAAGGCATTGGTTAGGATCACTCACACTCCACCTTTGTGTCGCAGAGTCAACGCCCACTCAGCACGCACACGTTTGTACATTTCCACTTGGGATCAAACATTTTTGGCCTGATTCTTCAAGCAGAATATGTGGCAGGACAGGTGTAACACCTCCAAATTAATGGAATACAATTTAGCACAATATGCAACATATTCTCTGTTTATTTTGAAAATGAAAAAAATTGGCCAAGACATAAAGCAATAAAAAAAATATTCTTAAAAAAAAGAGCATTCAAGATATGCCCCTGGTTGGCGCCATTTGCTGAAAAATACTCTTTATTAGAGGTGGTGCAGCCCCATACTTTGATTCTGAAGAAAAAGAGCCCTGTATAGCTGCAATTTCAATTTAGAGAAGTTCTTCCTCGAGCAGACTCCTAAGCATCAACGCTTGAGCCAGGCGCTCAAGCGGAAGGCCGCGAATCTGGAGAGACGCGGACGTTTTTACCAGTTGTCAGTGTCCCATATGCTGTGGAGCACACTTACCATACTTAGCACCGCTGAATGCATCATGTCCCTCAAATACTTCTGACAAGTGAATATTTGCTTAGCGGGAACCCATTGCCCCTAATGGACTGCAATGAACATTCAGTGTGAATGCATCTGATTGTAACGCCAGCTCCGGTATCTGTCGACGCAGCCATCGCGAGAAGGCAGAGGTGTGATGATAAAAGCGCAGCATTTCTCAAGCTGTTACATAGCACTTACCATCGTGCCTAAGGATTTGGGTTCAAGTGAAGCCTATGGGCGGCAGCTAAGAATATAGATTGTTTGTCAATGCAAAGAATGGGCTGTGAGCACACAAAGGGAAGTCTATGGGATATGTTTACCCGGCACAAACCATAAGGCTTTTTAGTATGGGTCACGTATACGGCTTGTGTTCAGCTGAGAGCAGGTGCATGGGCATTGATATGGCAGGCAGGCTGTAGGGAGGATTTGACAAGTAGGGTAGTAACATCTGTTTGGGATGGGTTTGAGGCCAAGTTAGATTATGGTGGGTATTTGTGGTACCCTCAAGCAGCAGGCTACATCACTCCATCACAGGGTGGTTCTTGGGACTCTGTGATGCCCTAGTGTTGCTAAAATTGGAACTTCGTGAAAACGAGATTTAAGTGGTATGGAAGTCCAACGTCCCAAGAGCGGTAGGGTGTTGGCCTAATTAGCTTCATAGTAGAATATCTTGAAATGGAAGTGATGGTAAATTAGTTTTTGGCAGCATAAATGAGAACAAAATAATTCCAGTTTTCTGATCTTAACCTATAACATATGCTTTGTTTTGCAGTTACTTTTTAAGAAATGATCTGTCTCTAGCTGCATATTCATGTTACTGTTACTGTCATTTCTGTACAGCCATTAAGAAGGAGCTACTGTAATAAATAGTAGGATTTCTGGTGAACTAAACTGTGCTGAAACCACAAACATTTGTGATAGAGTAATTCACTTTGATCACTCTCTATCATAGGTCGTATTCAGAGTGGTCACAGAGGTGAAAGGCTCTGTAGCCCTCTGTGAAATCACTGATTCATCCAGACCTGTTTATCTTGGCAGTGAATTTTTTGCCAATGATAATTCTGTGAAAAGTGATTACACTCATTCATTTGTGCATAATTACAGAAAGTTTTTAAAAAAAGAATTGTAGGAGTAGTAGGTACGTACGGTGATACTCTGGTCAAAGAATAAATATTTTGATTTTGCAACAGCACAATACTTGTAAAAGGGCAGTAGTCTTATACAGAGGCGTAACATAAAATGATGGTTCCTCCCTGCAAAATGCGATGAGGGACCCCTTGGTGTCCTATATCTCTCAGATATCCATTGGCCTTGAGCAGGATGGGAGCCCCCTGAACTATTTGTCCCCTTGAAAGGTTGGGGGGCCCCCATGCTCCACTGGGGCCTACATTACATCCCTGGACGTATGCCTACCGCTGTCTGATGAATGGCTAGTCCTCGCTGTCGTATGTGTCTTCCAGAGGCACCGCCATTGAAGGAGAATCAGTAAGTGACCCAATCTGCACATCTGCCTCGTAGCACAGACTGCGAAGTGCTAATTTCATAAGTGTTATATCACTCACCACTTCACACTACAAGAAGCCATATGTTGCTAAATCAAATTGGTTAGCCATGTCACTTTATGTTAGTTCAGAAAATGCTGCTTGATGCAAAAGTAAATACACCTTACACTTTTTGTGACTATGTATTAGAAGTATGTGTGATGAAAGGTCTCTCAACGGGCTCAGGGTTGCGTAAAATTGTAAATTGTAAATTGATATTTGTATAGCGCACTACTCACCCGCAAGGGGCTTGTACGAATACCACTGTGGAACCCATCCTGGCTTTCCCTGTGAGGTGTCCACTCCTGGGCACCCCCAAGGTGGAGGCCAGGCATCCTTAGCGTTGTGGGGCCCATTGTGGAGATTAAGCAAGCTATTGCCCAGAGTTGCAGAGTGGGACTCACTGATTGGAATAGGCACCGAGGCGAGAATTATCAGGTCCGTGGAATTTTTGTGCCCAAGACCCACCGAGGCGGGGAATTGAACCCTGGTCCCGGGCAAGACCTCTGCATCAGGGTTTGCTGCTCTAACCATTGATCCACACTTCTCCACTTACAGTGTCCACGTATAGTTTCCCAAACGTGATATTGTAGGTTTGTAAAGCAGCTCACTGCTGGGTGGCATACCTTGCGTGGGTTAAACCCATATTTGCCTAGCACAGCAGCCTATTTCTGTCAAAGCTAGGTTTAGCAAGGAAACATTTATGCTTTCTGAAACGAAAGTGTCTTTCTGAGGACCTGGCTCTTTACCCTTCCACTTTAGAATGCTTAGCCTTTTATGCAACTTAGCTGAAAGTGCAGCACTTGGCCCTGTAAGAATTAAACAGGAGAGCTCTTGACAGGTGCCTGTAGCTTCATTTTCAAGTGTGGCAGCCTCCCGAAGAAAATGGCGGCCGGGCCCGGCTCCCATAACATTTCTCACCAATCCTCTGGGACATCTGACTCCAGAGGAGCTTTGAAATCCTCCCAAGTGACGTGATTCTGAGCTGGCATCCAGTTTGTTTGGAGCGCAGATAAACATGCTGTTTGACAGCAGGTTGAGGTACAGAGCCATCCCCATCACAAATGTCTCTGAAACATTTAGCAGATCTTTGCTAGGGGAAGGGATATCAAAATGATCACTGGTATGCATGGAACTGTCACTGGCTGTAAGATAAATGTACATTCAGTGCATGTTAAACAACCATTTGCAATGTCAATAGGTCTGGCTTATGAATGAAAGTGATGGCTGGCACTCGATAAGTCATCATGCATGCACTCTGTCTCATATTTGCACTCATGCATCCATTCACTGTCTCGTTCTTGCATTCACCCACTGCCGCAACTGCGATAAAACACACAAACGCAGCAACATATGCAAGCATACTCATTTTCAGGTCGTGGGCACAAGCGATCAGAAAATACCATAATTCACAGGGTAGACGAGCCAATGACTGGTGTGGACTGAACCATTACTCCATACTGTGTGCTGTCAAGGATGGAAGCAGAGTGTGAATAACACTCAGACAGACTTATGGCATAACAGAGGTGAGCCAAAACTTCTGTAGTATTTATGTGGATGTATATGTATATATATGGATTTATATGGATGTATGTAGTTAATGATTTTAAATTACAAGATCCTGACAGACAGCTTAAGAAGAGGTTCTAACAAGAATTAGTAAGATGAAAATCTTCTCCGCTACGGTTTGTCAATGGTGGTGACCACCAACAATGATGACAACCAACAAAATCCTTCCCTACAAAGGTCATCTGTGACATTTCATATAAAAAAATACCTATCCGACAAATAACAATCCACTCTTAAATGCCTATTGACTTTGACGTATGCTTTTCACAATGAATACGGCAGCACTACTGCACTGATCATACATTTTCATGATGTACAGATCAGACCTATGGCATCCGAAATATTTTCTCTAGTAACTGAATCAGGCATCTAGCTGTTATCATTGGCATGTAACCATAACCAACTCAGGCCTACTGTACCTAAGTAAGTTCATAATAACACTACTGGCAGACCAGTGTAATGCAATACACATGCTTGCCAACCTTAGAATGATTTTCACTGTGTAGAAGTGGATGGGGCATTCTAGAGAGACCTTAACCATGGAGAGTGGGACTTTGGACCACAGGTACTGCCCAGTGGCATCCTCCTCCCCATCCCCCCAGCCACAACAAAATCACCTGGAACCACCTACTATGTCCTAGAGAGGTTAATATTAGAGCCCAGCAGTGCAGGCATTCACACCAGACCTGGAAACCTATTCTGTTGAAGAACTTCGAGCTCACCTGGTTCACGGTGAGGTGAGTGAAGAAACGTGTCACACTGCGGCACCATGTAAGTTGGGTGACCTGAATGTAAGTTCACACCAGGGCCACTGGAATTATGCGATTGTGCGGCAGTGGCAATTTTCGCATAATTAAAGATTTTCCACATAATCTATCATCTGCTGCATAACCTGCTAATTTAAACAAAAAAACAATTTTGTTTCTAGCTCAAACGGATCATAAGTTACAAAAAATACGGCGACACGTGTTGCTGCGCAGTGCAAGGTCTTTTCCAAAGCTGGACTGGTCGGCTTTCTCTTGCTTATGGCTATATTTTGATATTAAACTGGTACTAACGAGGTGCAACCAATGCCGAGACAGTGTTACCAAGTTTAAAAATGATTACAAAATTAAGTAATGCTATTGAAAAATGTGTCGCATTATGCCGCATAATTTGCCTTTTTTGCCTCATAATTTACTCAACCCTGCCGCATAATTTGGCCCTCTCCTGCTTGATAATTCCAGTGGCCGTGGTTAACCCAAGTGACCTATAGTATTGTATGTTGTACAGCAGATGCCCTCTACTTGACCTATTCCTCCCGCCTCATACACACCTCACAGGTGAGCCCTACTGCCTATGAATGAGATGTACCTTCTTGGGGTCATAAATGGCCTAGGTTGAAGACCACGCTATGTCAGTAAATGCTGCATGTTTTTTGTCACGAGTTAAAATGAACACACATTTAGAGCTGCAGGGGTTCAAAGTGCATTCAAATGACTTAAGAACCCACAGCCTCTGCAAGCATTGTAAATTGATACTTGTATAGCACACTACTCCCCCGCAAGGGTCTCAAGGCGCTTGTATGAATACCGCTGTGGAACCCATCCTGGCTTTCCCTGTGAGGTGTCCACTCCGGGCACCCCCAAGGTGGAGGCCAAGCATCCTTAGCGTTGTGGGGGCTGTTGTGGAGATTAAGCAAGCTATTGCCCAGAGATGCAGAGTGGGACTCCATGATTGGAATAGGCACCGAGGCGAGAATTATCAGGTCTGTGGAATTTTTGAGCACAAGACCCACTGAGGCAGGAATTGAACCCTGGTCCCGGGCCAGACCTCTGCATCAGGGTCTGCCGCTCTAACCATTGAGCCACACTTCTCCACTCAAGCATTTTCCCTGGTACTGGAGTGAAGAGCCAGCTTTACAGCACAAAAGCAAAATATTTCGCATTTCTTGTCCTCCCTCCCCCAGACATCCGGCCAACCCAAGCGCGCGCTAATGCAGACTGACGGTAACACATTATTTGGAATCTGTGGAAATGTCGCCCCAAGAAAAAAATGTCCAAAAGTTGAGCGCGCCTGAAGGGAAACAAAACCCCACACTGCATCCACAATGCAAGCGCAACTTTTATTCCAAAGGATAACAGATTTTTATTGCCCTGTGCTTAATTAAACAGCAAAGAGGTGGTCGGTCCTCTGTGCAGACTGGAAAAAAAATGTTAATTCGTAAATCACAGGGACAAAAGGACTGTAGTGCCACTTTAAGGTTTCCATGCACGTAAATGTCAATAGAGCGGCTTCTCCATCATCAGCACTAAATTCACATTGATGCCTCTTTTCTTCTCCGTATTGATCCCTCCATGAGAACGTAGATGTGTATCTGTTAATTAATGCGTCCTGAAACAGCATTTGTATTAATCAGGCAGATAAGAAAAATTGGATGCCTGCACCCTCGTGACAACCGTGAAAAAGTGCTGGCCCGATAAAATCACGGCTCGGCCTAAATAAAAAAAAAAGTCCCCCTTCCACTCAATAAACTAATCATCCTGCTTTTAATTATTCGGCAGAAAGATGTGCGGAGATTGGAGAACGTGTAAATGTAATTATTTACTAACAGCGGTGTCTAGAAGGGAGAATGGGGCTGTCACAGGACAGTGCTGCGGGCTGCCTCCCGCGTCCATCTGCTGCGGCAGGAAACCGCTTCCTGGGCGAGCAGGCGGTGGGGGAGGGGCGCGCGGAAGCTAATTGGAAGCAGACCAGTCGTGCGTCCTCTCGAATAAAACCAGGGCCTCGCGGAGCTACCTGGCCGTTTCACTGACGGATAACAGTGACTTCACTCACGTGACGTCACACCTGTCCCCAGTGCAATAGGTTGAACCAGTTTTACGCATGTTTTTTTTTAAGTACAGTATACACAGATACCAGTTTTTTGGCAGGGGAAAAAATCTTTGTATATAACCAGAAAAAAAGTTTTTATTACCGCAAAAAGCGCTTCGACGCCTCGTCAGGGGTAGTAAGTGCTATATAAATGCAGTTACAATACAATACAATAAAGACCACGAACCAAGGGGCATATTATCAAGAACGGCGTTAAAAATTATCGCCGGTTTAGCGGCAGTAATGGGCTTGATAATATGCCCTTGAGAATTCCAATAGAAGTCCATGTTCTGGTGTGAACATGGGCTTCTATTGGAATTCTCCGGAGCATATTATCAAGCCCATTATCACTGCTTTACCAGCAGTTTTCTGCCGCTAAACCAGAGATAATTTTAATGCCGTTCTTGATAATATGCCCCCAAGTCTGGTGTAATGCAGTGTGTTCACAATTTACACCACTTCCTATCTTCAACCACATTCCAGGATCCAGGACACACATAGAATGACACTGAATACTTTGCCTTGTCCAGGCATTGATGTCATTTAGAGGTTGCCAGGGGTCGCTGCTGTGACCCCACAGCTTGCACTTAGCGACCCCTGGCCCTGCCTTTGCTACCCCATACCTCAGATGTGTGCAAAATGTGGGCCAGGAGCATATAGGCAGCTCGTCATTATAGACGTGCTTTCTTTCCTCGCAATTTATTATTACACTAATAGTGAATAATGAAACATTATTCACTGATAGTGTAATAAAAAATTGAGTACAGTTAGTTGGAGTATGATAATCCCTGGCAATTGGGGTAAGTAAAAAAATGCCTGGAAATGCTTGCGAGTGAGTGTGAGCTTTACATAAGAGAATGTATGTAAGTGTAAATATGTGTGTCTTTGTTAGCATGTGGGTGAATGAAACTGAAGGTCAAAGGGTGTGTGATGTTTCTTCGCTACCCCAGGCATTTTGGTGAATTAACATTCATGTGTCCAGGTGCACAGGTTTCAACTATTTGTAAAAGGTTTTGAAATCAAAAGAGCAAGCATCGAGTTTTGTTTGGGTGAGTGCTAAGAAAGTATTAATTGTTGGTTATGTACATTAAAAGAAACATTTTTATGCCGACACTTCCAGCAGAAATAAAGGTAGCAAATATAGTAAAATCAAAATGTCAGAAAAAAAGGGGTTTTAAATAGATATGATATAATAAGTTAAAAAGGCGGGGGAGTGGGATAAAGTAATGGGGAGCACTGTCACTTTAAAGTGGGGGTGTTGGGTAAAGTAATCAGCAGAACTGTCGCTTTAAAGCAACCAGGCAACATTAAAAGGCTGGCGACCTCGGAGATAAATGGTTAATCACATTTGGTGTCTGTGTTGACCAAGGAAACCATTCACCGTGATTGATTCAGTGGGGGCAGAATTCACACGCTGATGCCTAATGGCCACACATGCCCCATCTATTTTAGGAAAGATTTTTTTTATCGCAAAAGAAGGGATATCTTTATACATGAGTTTTTTTTTGTTTGTTGTCCTTTATAATTCCAGAAAGTGAAATGACATGGCTTTTAGGGTTGATTTTGGTTTAGAAAGAAATGCCAATTTAAGAAACACGGGAGCATCTTTACAGCGAGGTCACTGAAAGCTTCAAATCCCCCTTAAGAAAGGCTTGACTAATCCCCTTTGATGGTTTTATTAAGCACCAGTGCCAACTGGCAAATTCATGCACTTCAACAGACCAGCAAATTACTTCCAATCGCATATTGTGTGATGGGGTATTAGCAGTTCAGCGCAATAAATTAACAGTTAATGTAAACACAAGCATAAGAGGCAGGCTGGGAGAATGACTGCCATCTCACCATCATGCTGGAAAAGGGCTCTGCAATGCAAAAAGGGAAATAAAAAGCAAAGGACAGGAAACATTTTATTTTATTTTATTTTTATATAGCGCTGACTAGACCCGATGGTATCAGAGCACTTTACATCAGTACATACTCAGATCAAGATAACAAGTAAAATCAGTACAGTTGAGATGAATCAGATTAAACTGATTTTTGGGCACAAGGGAGAGAGAAATGGGGGGGGTGGGTAAAGGTCTTGTCTCGTTGGTCGGTTGACGTCCACTAGTTCAGATGCTGGTTGAGGAGGAGATCCTTTAGCTGTTTCTTGTAGTTCAAGCAGGAAGGGTTATTCCTCACCATAGCTAAAGTATTATCCCATCCCTATAGTGATTACATGCAAGTTGTGCAGGAAATATCCCCTTTTAATCTCATATGCATATATAAATTCTCCAAGACAACAAATATCTCCAGTTAAGATTGTTAAGGATTCCCAGAGTTTTATATTCTGCAATGATTTGGTTATCCCTTAATCATTAATTCACCCCTCTGCCGCAGTTTGCAATTTTTTTTGCAAGTGATGTGCCGAAGTGGAGCTACCAACTGTCACCAATAGTCAGTTTGCTAACTTCAGTGTCACACCCACACTTCCTTTTTGTGACCCCCACTTTGAGATTATTTTTGCATCTTCACTGAGAAATAAGGATACGTGGGATCATTAAGACCCTTGGAGATGATGGCCACTCGACCAGCTCACTGGAGACATGACTTTCCTTCCCCTAGTGGAAAACCACCAACTGAGTTTAAAAAACTCCACCGGGCAGAGAGAGGTCTGTATGCCTTCAGCAGAGCCTCCTCTCTCGCAGATCTACGCAAGGCTCTGAAGCTTTGGAGAAATTCCCAAAAGCAGAAATTTGTTTCTTGAAATACCCCCATAAAAAACAATGACTCTGAAAAAGAGAGAGCCTATTTGGGTATTTTCCCTGCTATTTCCACCCGGCTCTTCGTGACAGTAGTCATGTCCTGTAGTGGATGGGCTATTAGGTCAAAGGTAAACCCAACCCTTCTCCTGACTCTAAATAGTGGTGGGGAATTGAATGTTGGGAGAGGTGGGAGCTTCACCAAACTACTGTGCTGCTCCCGCTCTGCCAAGATCCAAATGTCACTAAAAGTGGGCCCACAATGCTCCTTAATGGATCTGAAATCAGAGCCAACTAGAGTAATATGACTAGATGATCTATATGAATTTAAACTCAGAGGCTATGCACAGCATTCAACATGCTCTGGGCCCATGGGTGGATAAACACATCTTGCCATAGACCCCATCTGAGATGTAGGAAAGAATGTTTTCGCAATGAATGAGATGTGGCCTAGCGGCTAGAGTTGTCAAATCTTTTAACTAGGGAACCAGGTTTGAATCACCCTATGATTCTAGGCAAATCACGTAACTTCTCCATGCCTAAAAAAGTGAACATCTGATTCATGTGAACGTTTGATTTTCATGTAAAACACACTAATGTTCTTCGGCCACTTTTGCGCTATAAAACTGTAAAAAGTACTAAAGAAAGACTTCAGTAAACATATGGAGGAGTGCTGATATTCTAGTGTCAGGAGTGGTAAGCAGAGTTTTTAACTGTACAAGGTCAGAAGAAGTAGTCCATTTATTTCTGTGAGGCTTAGATTGCTATATTGTGCTCTTCCTAGCACTCTAAAAGACGCTGCTCAGACAACTTCAGAAAGTTAAAACATTAACCTTTCCACAAACCTCTAGGATCAGATCCAGAGACCACATTTTGCAAGATTTTCTCTTCCAGTACTGTCTGAGGATAGTATTGGAATCTGCACAAAAACCTCCAAAGGTATATGTTATACGGTCTTTGCTTCTCTTCCTTTTTTCCACCCTGTCTTCCTTTCCTGTTCAGCCTAGGAACACTTAGAATGTTCATTGATGTATTGGATTGTGGTTGACTGATATGTGACAGTTGACTCCTGGCTGAGCTCAAGGGAACAGCTCCTGGTGGGGCGTACTTTATGCCTATTTACCATCTTGGCTCTACCTTAACCTTATTGTAACTTAACTACAAATAAAGATATTACTTGGAACCTACATCTTGGCATCCTGAAGATTCTTACTTGCAACAGTAATCATTTCTGAAATGTCAAACTACGCACAGGTAACCCATGGCCATCTATTAAAATTCACTTTGACCAAAAAAGCAGAGAAATCTTTGATGTCCTTACCCTTTGAGATCTGGAGAGGACTTCAAACCAAAATCTGTGTGGAGGGAGCCCGTAAAAATGAATGCTTCACTGAAAGTGTACATGTGAGATAGCTTTTGTTAATGATCAGTGCTTAGAGAAAAATGATTACATATAACAGTGCCAAAAAGTGCTTATATTAAATAAATAATCCTCTTATTCATGTCCTATTGATGCAGATTAGGGCATCTACAATCTTCCAAAGGAGTGAAGTGTAAATGAAGTTTGCAGGGCACCAAACATTTTCAATTTGCTAGGCATGCTGATTCTGGTTTATAAGACCTTGATTAAATTTGCCCAAGTTATCAGTACTACTCAATGTAATGTATCACCAAATAATATGCTAGTCTATTAGAACCTCGCCAGCCACTATCCAACATGACCATAGTCCAAGCAATATGAAAGACTACCAAGAAATATGTCACAAGCCCTGTTTGGCTCCGGTCAACAAGTATCCCAGAACCAAAACGCCCACCCAGATAACACACTTCTGAACCATATAAATCATACTATAGCACCATATAAAGGGACATAGCACACCAATAAATGTATTTATAAAAGTCCATCTGAATATATTATTTCATCAAAATGATCTTTGAAATAAATGGTGGCGATCTGTACTATTGATCATACCAGCAGTCTTGTCAGCAGGCTGCCTTCATTCATTTGAACGAAGCAGGTAATATTACCATCACCTGAACAGGTTCTTTAAAACTTTGGAAAATTGCAATGCAATTAATATATTGTGTGATATGAGTCACCGGGATCATTCCAAAGACAAATGTAGAACAATTTTCAGGATGTATTGAATAACCATTCCATTTTTGTCATCCTCCGCAGGATTCTCCACGTTGTCTCTGGCGGATCAGATGAGCCTTCTTCAGAGTGCCTGGATGGAGATTCTGATTCTGGGTGTGGTATATCGGTCCCTTTCGTTTGAAGATGAACTCGTCTATGCCGAAGATTACATCATGGACGAGGATCAGTCCAAACTGGCCGGCCTGCATGAGCTGAACAATGCCATCCTGCAGCTGGTGAAGAAGTACAAGAGCATGAAGCTGGAGAAGGAGGAGTTTGTTACTCTGAAAGCCATTGCACTTGCAAACTCAGGTGGGCACCTTCGCTTGACACATACTACGGCCATGTTCTGTGCCAAAATTTGTTCATGCATAGGCCCACTCTACACAGTTTTGGGACGCTTGTGATTCTGAATAATTCCTTTTGTAATTGTGACTGCAGCTAGAACGGTGTCCCTAATCTATGATTGACATTGGTGAATGTGTGTGATGCAAGTTCTATATGGAAATGAAAGAATGTTTAAGCAGCAGGTAGTGTGCCAACTCCCTTCTGTTTGATGAGCTTCTATCAAGCAAGTGATGCTCCTGTCAATTATAAAGGTACTAACCCCCTGCTAGAAATGGTCTGTAACTCAGAATGTGTCAGTTATGCAAAAGACAATTTATGGGGAAATATTTTTTGCTATATTAAGTATGATCTTTGTGTGTTTGCACTATCACATGGTTCCAACATCTACAAGACAGGTCAAGAGCATCAGTATATTGAAGAGCTGTAGACCTCATATAATATACTTTCCTTATATCGGGCCACCACAAATCACAAGACTGGTTTTAATGTGCGCAAAACAGAAAATCCATAGCAAAACAGAAGCCCCCGGTGTGTAATGTCACTTTTGCCTGTGCCAAAGGGGTTAAGTATCGCAGAAGCAATTTTCTCAAAGTGAGCAATTGAAATAGCAAAGATAGTGATCACAGCCTGATAAGCAGAAAGAACAAATCATTTATGTCTTTTGTTGTGTGTTTTTTCCTTTTGTACTCTCCTCACGCCTTGTTGTGTCGCTGAGTAACTTTTTGTCATTTGCATACACTCCAGGACATATCCCTCTTAAATGACGGGCGGATCATTAGATACCTGTATGTCGATAACGCGGGACGATGGGCCGCACCATTGACAGTCACACCGTGCCCCTCCATCTGCTTTTGTTCTGACCCTATCTTTGAACTTTATCTTGGTTGCTGGCCAGTAGTTTTCCCTTTAATTACAAGAAGGAACCTGTCAATAAAATCTGTTAAATGGGATGCAATGAGTGGCTTGAATGGGCGGGCGGCTATTTGTTCAAATTCTGCAGCGCTCAAGGTATTGACAGTTTGTTTTCTGGGGCCATATGTGGCGATCAATCTCAGGCTGGGCTCAGCCACGCTGAAAAATTAAAAAGCAGATTGCTTCTGCTTACTTGTGGATGACGCCTCCTGATTTGGCGCGGCACCGGTGAGGGGGAGAGCCTTCTGCCCAAATTGCCCCCAAGAGAGCCCAAGCACGTGATTGTTCTGAGGAATAATTTTTTAATTGATTTTGTAATTAACAGTTCATCTACAGTATTGATGCCTGGATCTTCAGATTGATGGAAGGGAAATTGTTTTTAACAATGAAGTTGTACTTTTTTATTTGTCTGTGTAACGCGATCGAGCACTTGGAATCCTTAATTAAAAACAGGATTTTGGACAGGGAGGTGGAAGCTATCAGTTTATACATCAGCACAGCAACTAGCTCCTTTAGCCCATCACCGCGTATGACGCTCAGTAACTGATGTAGCATGCTAGCATAGGTAGCAGCTACACACTGAATATTAATAACACTTGGGCTACATTCTTCAATTACCCTTTACTCTCTAGCTAATCCAAATAGTGACCAAAATGTTTCTAATATTTACCTGTATTTTGTCTTGTTCAATTGTTTTTTCTTGTTACGTAATGAATTACTCAGTAACTGGCTATGCACTCAAAAATATTTCTGCTTTTAAGTACTTCCTGGTTTAAATAGGTGTTGCAAGAAGTACATATGCAACGTATTTGTACGAATCCAAAGTTTGGCAAGTATGTATGTATGCGAATTTTAAAGAACGAACCTAGTTCATGGCAACAGGGCGTTGTCACAAATTCTATTGGCAGAATTTTGACCTGCCACTCACACCATAGGAGACACTCAATGTCTGAGGTGGATAAAAAGAAACTAGGCATTTGCTAAATTGATCACAAATGCTAATCAAGAAATGGATTGCACGGAAAACTATTTGACCATTTTAAACATTCTTGTTTAAATTAGCAGATTTTAAAAGGCATCTACAGACTTTGCTGTTTTTTTCTGTAAGATGCAGAGAAATGTACGTGTGCGGGTAGGAAGATGTGCTTCTGAAAGGAATTGCTGGTAGATTGGTAGATGTAAGACAACAAAACTATGAACAATAATACCTGGGACCGAAACGTATACCACTGTACCCGGTAAATTGAACCTTCCTGACTCACTAACTTCTGAAGGCGAGCGAGAGGTCCAACGAGCCGGTGGATATTTGCCCAAGGGGCCTTAGAATGCAAATCACCAAGGGTGCTGTACCCTGAATTACTGTAATATATGAGCTGCACTTCTCAGGCTTGAAGAGGCTCACAGTAAAGCTTTAATGACAGCAAGGATTGAAAACATGCATGGCGTCTTTGAGGTGCCTCTTGACCTTAGGCCTTTTTAGTTTTCTATTTGGTCCAATTCAAATCATATATATTCTTCAAAGTCTCTAGCTTTTTCCTCGCTCACACCTTATAGCTCACCTACAGGTTTAGCTCAGCACTCAGCAAGAACACATCTTGTGATGACAAAATGGAAGGAGATGGGTAGATGTTGGCTGAGAGAGTGTTCCAGGTCCAGGGAGAACAGCTCTTGAATGCCTGATTCAGAGATTTGCTTTTTCAGCTCAGGCAATGCCCAGAGGCAGAGTGGATTTGTTTTTGTTGGTGGCACAGCTTCCTCCATTGATACTTTGTTAGGAAGGTTCATAGCTTGGAACAGAATAGGGGTTTTGCAATTTAGGCGGGCATTCACGAAGAAGAATCTTGCTTCTAATGGAAGCCCATGTAGGGAATAGAGAAGTTGTGTAATGTGATCACATTCCCTGGCTCCCAAGATGATCCTTCTGCTAAGTGTGCACCACCTCTGGCAGGAATAAGGTGGACTTAATCACTCCAAATAGAAGGACGTCTCCATCAGAAATGCCGGAATAAGGCTTCGACTTCTGATCCAATGCTCCTGGCTAGTATCAGTGCTTTTAATTTCTGTAAGTAATGAAATTCATAAATACTGCGTTTGTCAATTTGGCAGATTGTGTGATGAGATTCCAAAGGGGAGCTGAGTCATATTGCTCAAGGAATTGAAGTGGGCAAGAACCTGATGGTGGAAAGTAGCATTAGGCAAGGTGGAACCTGTAAGAGGGCATGCAATTTTGTAGAAAGCAAAGCATTCTGTCTTAACATGGTTCAGTTTCGGCGAAAAATGTATTATCCATCTCTGTAGGAGCTAAATTGCCATCAAAATAATTATCTTCTTTTAACTATTTATGAGGAATCTGTGCGTTTCCGAATCAGGAAAATTAAAGAGCAAGCCACTGATTTTTCGCACAGCCCTGAAAAATAAGGTTGTGGTGAAGGTCGGAGTCCTGGCACTGGCTGAGGTGCAGATCACTCGAGATGACTCTCTTTTCATCCAAAATGTCGTCCTTCATGCAAGTGTTGGGTGGATTTACGAAGGACACCGTCAGGAAGACACCAAACTGTTACTTTTCCCAATGATCCCCTTTTACCAGCTGTAACTAGAACTGACACTCTGGACATGGATAAGGCCACTCAAGAGTGTGTATTGCAGGCGCGCAACACCCATTGGGCTCAAAGGGCTTCAGCACCCCCACCCCCCTCCCGTCGTGTGTGTCAGCCCGGCTCAGACAGCTTCCTGGGCACACACACAGCCGCACCCAAGTACTTCAAAGGTCTTCAAAAGACCATTTACTTCTTAATGAGGCTTTGTTGTTCTTTCACCCCTTCTTAGAGCCCCTGCATCTTCACTCTGCCGATTGCTGGAAGAATTAACCCACCCCAAATTTTTATTAGCCCCCCCCCCAAAAAAAAGTTCACTCTAATTGCACCTCGGGTGTGTTGCACTGCGAATGTGGTGAGTTACACAATCTCTGGAGGGAAGCAGAGTACACAGAAGCACTTTACGTGGACTTCAACAATGGCTTTAACCATGGCTTGACAGAAATCACGAAATATGCGTTTATGGTAGGGCCAAAATGGTGTTTCAATCATTTGTAATGGTTCTGAAACCCCGTATATTTTCGTATTTCATCTTCTTTATAAAGAAAGGTAAAATGTAATATTTATTCGCCAAATAAAGTGCTATAAAAAGCCATTGAATCCCGAACCTTCACTTATTTAACTTCCAATCTCTCTCTCACATTAACCTAAACTTGTGTCCACTAGGGGCATTGATGTGGCACAGAGCAGCAAATACTGCAGCATTCTCTTCGTGACATAATATCCAGGCAAAAATGGCATCGGCTAGCAGAACCAGAGCTTAATTTGAAGCCGGTGGTTTCTGGTGCTCAGCAGCGGCACTTAAATGACAGCACTGGCTCTCATGACAATCTGCCACATGGTGGCGCTGTCTGCCTAATTAGCGATGAGCACAGCAACAACTGTTCATTAATTGAATATACAATGACTAATAACTGCCACCCAAGCCATTGTTATAGCTTTGAGGGCCTAGAATTGTATGAATTGTCACACTTGTTGAGTGTGATGGGTAGTAGTTGAGTTGGTATTGTCATTGGCAGCACTGGCACGGGCAATAGATGGAGCAAGATGCAGTGGCCTCCTGAGGAGGACCCTGGCACTTATTATTAATTTTTTTTTACAAATTAAGTGCTGAGCAGAGTTGACCTATTGTGAAGAGCTACAACCCTTCCACTGCCAATATCAAGAACATTAGTGATGCCATGTGGATTTCTAAAGCCCACCACATGCACTTAAGCATCATGGCACTATAGCATGCTGTTCAACAGCTGGTACAAGTCTAAGGCCCAAACATCTTTAACAACTACCAGAACTTCAGGAATTGGGTCTGTGTTCTGAAGACTTTTAGCTGACAAATTGATGCAAGTGACATCATAAATTACAATAAGCTCTAATTTAATACAGTTCTATGGCTAGTGCACCTTTTTGTTAGATAACATAGGCTTAGAAATCTACACTTTCTAGGGATTGGTGGATTTTTCAAGCCACAGCCTTCCACTGAGCGGGTTTTCTCCCAAAGATATGTTTGTTTGCTTTCTACCACTTTGTTATACTGGGCCTGGGGTCTGAAAGAGATCTGCGCAGGCGCACTGCTGACAACAGTCGCACGGAGGTGAACCCAACACGTCATGAATGGTTGTACTTTTATATTACATAAGAAATGGTATTGCTGATCTCAGCATTACTTATTGCTCAGTATGCTATTTTTTTAAAGGAATAACAGACATTTCTAAATCACTCCATCTGGACACAGACTTTTCTGTGATTGAGAAAGTGCCAAGTGCCTGGGTGAGAACAAAAACAGAAGGCAGACGCTAGATTTAATGTGTCACTTATGAGCACACGACACTTGCACTCAAAAATAGGGCAGAGCGTGTTAACCACACCTTTCTCTCTACTTTCCCTTAGACGAGTTATTACATTTTCACCCTGTGTGGATGTCCACGGCATTCCCACGAGCGCTCTTCAACACTTGCTGCCCCCTCCCCCCACCCTGAAACCCCTCCAAACAAGGATAAGGTTCATGAGGGAAAGAGTCACATGAGGTTGAACTCTGGCAAACTCTTCAAAATGATTCAATAAATAGCAAGATATTTATGAAATTAATTCTATGTGTGTGTGCTTGTGTATATGTCTTTTAATATGTACATATCGAAAAAGCAGAAGCTCACAGGTGCTAACTAAGCATAATTACCCATACTTCCAGAGGTGCTATTGTGGCCTCTCTATAGCTGTAACTAGTTATGCTTAGTTAGCCCCTATGGGTTTATGGTTTTCAATTGGAAACTTATTTTTTGTGTTGCTAATATTTGTGGCGCTGTTTATCGAATCTATTTGAAAATCCATCAGAAATGTACAATTTGTATCATCACCTTACTTTTCAGGCACATTGTTCAAGTATGGAGTTTTGAAGGAGGCTCCAAAAACAGGATTTAGTTTTGTAAAATCTCAAGCAGAGTTTTTGAGATGAGGGACAGGAAATAGTTATGGGCAGAATGATATCAGATTTATCAGGCGAATGCATGCATCATAGATAGATAGATAGCTAGATAGATAGCTAGATAGATAGATAGATAGATAGATAGGTAGATAGATAGATAGATAGATAGATAGATAGATAGATAGATAGATAGATAGATAGATAGATAGATAGACCTTTGACCTCTGTGGAAAACTCGAAATGTGCCCACGTGTGCAAAAGCTCCACGGTTTCAGCTTCAGGAATTTAATTAATACAGTCAGTGTATCAGTGTCTCCAAAGCATTATCATGGACAATGGACAATTCCTATTAAATACAAAACTTCCACAATATTATTCCCTGTTATTTTTCTTCAATGGTTTTTACAAAATATACATTTAATTCCATTCAATTGATTGTTTACCAACATTGTATTTAGTCTTTTGTTCGTTGTTTTATTCTCTAACTTTATTATTATGACCTCGTTATCTGTTTTACATATCACTGTCCCAACCGTTCCTACTTTCTGCGGAGGTATCAGCAGATTGAAAAAGCATTTCCCTGAAGGCTGTGCACTAGGGATATGACCTGCACAATTCCATCAGACTGAAGATGATGGTTATGTGGGCAAACAAACTGTGTGGGATTCACTATTACCTCAAAAATCTTATACCATTAAAAACAACAAAAAATGCTTGTTTTCTTGGCAAAATACAAAAGTCAGAGTTAATAATGTCAAAAACCTAAGTCTGATAATCTATCCTTTTGCACTAGAATACAAAAAATAATTAACAAAAACTACTGCTAACATGTCACCAAAGTAATGACTGTGATAAATAATGTAATGAAATTATGCTTTTTATGTACTGAGTATTAATGCCACATGTCTTTGCTTTTCTATAGACTCAATGCATATAGAAGATGTTGAAGCAGTTCAGAAACTTCAAGATGTCTTACATGAGGCTCTGCAGGACTATGAGGCTGGGCAACATATTGAGGACCCCCGTCGGGCGGGCAAGATGTTGATGACCCTTCCACTACTAAGGCAAACGTCAACGAAGGCCGTGCAGCACTTCTACAACATCAAACTGGAAGGGAAAGTCCCAATGCACAAACTGTTTTTGGAAATGTTGGAGGCCAAAGTTTGACTAGAGCATTGTGGGCCTTTCCATTATGCAAAGCGAATACATAATATATAAATATATGTATATATATATAAAACAAAGGGAAAACAACTACAGACATAGTGACAAAAACTCACTGTGTTGAACGAGAACAAAGATACTGCACTGAGAGTTCAGCAGCAAGACTGTGAAGCAGCCTAAAAACTCTATTGTGTCTGTCAGATGCAGATACATGTAACTTTCTTATCCCATTTCTCTATTTCGTTGCTGCTGAACTTTGGGAAGATCTCTCTACTGAAAGAGAGATGGAAGCCAGCCCTGCCAAAGGAATGAAATCCATAATATGGATACCAGTAAACTTGTCATAAAACAGTGATACCCCTAATGACAAATGAAACAAAGAATGCACCATTGTCAATTATGACACAATGAACCGAACACAGTACTGGGTTTCGCTGGAGCAGTCTGTAATACTAGAAACAGATCTAAAGGTGTTGAGTTGGCTGCTTCTTATCATTGCATTCTCCTTCTAGATCCTTTATAGCCATCTGATTCCTTAATTCTTTTTTCAAGTCTTCCAGATGTTTCTTAGGTTAGCCACTGTGCAACTTTTTTCAGGGACTATTTTAAGCTTTATTCATTCATGCAATATGAAAGATGGATGGTACATTTCCATTCGGGCTCAAGTAATGACACCGATGATGAAGGACAAAATAATGGACGAAGAAGGAATTGTTATGTTTTAGATATTTAGTTCTTCGCAGCAGTGGAGATTTTTTTCTGTACCAGCTTTACCACTTTAATGCCATGCACCAATGTGGCAACTTATCTTACTCAAGCAATAGTTGGAAGGAAGGTGCATTTTATCACGGATGCAATTTATGTTGTCTGGTCCTGTACATCCAGTTTCTGAAAAAAATAAGCTCCAGTAAACTGAATTGTTCTTAGATTATTAGAACCTGCAGTATGTATGTTGTAAAATCCACAAATGCGCCCTATAAGATGTAAATTTAAAGCATTTGTAACTGTGTAATGCTCTGACAATTGCCACATTAACCTTAATGGGTTGAGTTGGTAATTGAGCTACTGTACACTATTTTAAAAGATGACTACTTTCAGACTTGTAACTGTGACACGGTACTTGTTAAGAGGCAATAAGGCAAAAGCCATCCTTTGAAAAAGGTAATCAGTTTAAGCAGGCATCTGTTCTGATCATATTCTTAAACTTCAATTATGGACTGATTTTGAATAATTTTTTTACTGTGATTTATTTGTACAACTAGTTGGAGCAATCCGTGTACATTTCAGCTGATTTGTTGCAGCATGGAAGGACTGGTCACATTTAGGACTGTTAAAACTAGTAAACTAGTAAAACACTGATTAGAAAATCCTCACCAAAACACACTTCTTTACACCCCTCAAGTACAGTCTGTTTATTAAAATAAACTAAGAAACTATAGCCTCCGTCCAATGCTATACCAATATACAAGTGTTAGACGCTTCTACTTGTACCATGTGATCCTCCCTATTCTATGTACACAATGTAATTACAATTGTAAGCCTAACAAACAAAATGTAGATCGAGTTTTCAATGTTTCATGTTTGCTGTGCTTTTTCTGACATTTTCTGTTGCATTTGAGGACTGTTGTCTTGTTCTTCTTGTGGTGCTTTAATTATCATAGTGTGTGCTTTTAGAGGCAGGGTAGAATTAGAGACAATATTGGATGTACAATTCCTCAGGAGATCACAGTAATATGTTCACTTCCATACTGATAATGGCGTATCTTCCTACCTAAAAGCCTAAAACGACAACTAGGAAACTCTAAACAAGTACTCAACACCAACTAACACGTGTTTCAAATGAAAAGTCATGCTATTTTCAAAACAAGGGACAATTTGTCTAACTGTATTATAGATTACCAATGTATAGGTTAGAAGGGAGGATCCCTTGAAATATTTCAAAACTATATATAAGTCTACTTTTTAAATGCTGTATATATCTCGCTTCATCTCATCCATCTCTGACTTCTATCAACTCGCACTGTGCTGTTGCAAAGTTTTTGGTGCGGAAAAGTTTCCAAAACTACTACTGCTGCTTTGTGTGCTTTGAACAAAATAGAGCGGGTTGGTAGCACATAAGCAGTGTGCTCTCAATACTTTGTATCTATCATTAGCTATATGGGACTATATCGTAGATTGTGGTTTTTGCAGTAGAGAAGTGTCTGTAGTGTGATTGTAGATAAATCATCATTAGCAACTCATTCAGACAGTCAATAACTTGAAATTGTATAGCTGTGATGGAAGTTCAGAGACTGGCATATCCCTCTAAAAGTGATAGATAAACTATACAACTCCTGGGAAAAGGTGCTGGTGGTATTAGATTATTTATTTATGTAATTGTGTACAAAAATCTATTTATTTTCCAGATGGTGTGCAAGGTGCAATTGCTACTGCCCAATAGAAAATATGTATATGAGTAGGTATATGCATTATGTGCACACACAATTATATATATATATATATATATATATATATATATATATATATATATATATATATATATATGTATACATATATAATATGTATATATATATATTTATATATACATATATATGTATGTATATGCATTATGTGCATGCAAAAGTTTATATATATGTATTTATATATACATATACCCACACATATACATATATATATTTGTGTGTGTTTTGTTTATATGTATGTGAGCGTGCGGATGGATGAGTATATTTGAAACATACAAGTTATACACAGTTCTCGTCAAAGTTTGGCTGGTAACTTGTGGCTGAAATAAGAGAAAGAGATGTGTGTGTGTGTGTGTGTGTGTGAATAGATACGAGTGGAGGTTATCTTTTTATGATAAAGAAGTACTTCTAGTTGTAAAGGGCCAGTCATCTAAAGAATGCTACAGCTAGCAGACTGCTTATTAAACTACACAGACTTAAAAATGAAGCTCTGCTTAAATCTTGTTGGAAACTCCTTCAAGTTTCAACCATAATAATTTATTTATTGATAGATTTGGTGAAACTGGAAAGTGTTTATTTTAGCCATAATATTTTGTTTCAATGTTTTGCTTTTTTTAAAATAGTTTTTTTTACATAATTTAAAGCAATATGATTGTGTGACTCGCTGCAGTTGCACTTGTGTTTCAATCAAATCAAAATGTTGTATTTATTCTGCTATTTTGCATTGAAATGATAACAAGAAAAAAGTGATAAAAATGAAAATCTGCTATTTTTCTTAAAGAATGAAAACTGGGTGTTGGTGATTGTATTTTAATTATTTAAGTGTCTCTTTGTTTACCTGCCTGCAAAAGCATTAAATGGCAGTCTTAGGTGCAAGGATTACTGAAGGACAACAAATACATGGAAAAAAGAATTTAAAATGCTTCTAATAAGCCAGGAGTTTTATCATAGCCAGTAGTAAAAGGAACAGGAACAAAAACATGTCTATCGATGTAGATGTACTTGACATCTGTAAAGCAATCAACTGTATATTTTTGTGATGTGTATCATACTGTGTGCTCCAACAAATGTCCATTTGTGTAAATGTATTTATTTTATATTGTATATATTGTTAAATGCAAAAAGGAGACTTGATCCTGTAACTCCAATCGGTTCCGATATGTAACTCAAATTATTATGCCTTTCAGGATGATGGTAGAGCAATATTAAAAAAGCTTCCACTTTTTGATTGCTTTTTTTGTCTTGTGTTATTTTTGTTCCGCATTGTATTGGCACAGATGGATACACTTTCTTTAGTCGGGTGCTTTTTAAGGAGCAGCTCACATCACCCTATTTTGTGCAAAAACAGGGGCAGGGGGTGACATGCTATTGAAAACTCTGTCAGATTACATTCCAGCTTGCAGCCAGACACTTTGCATACTCGTAAATATGCAAAATGTCTAGTAGCACATTAGGATTCATCTTGACATGCCTTAATATAGCCCTTGTTTAATCTTACAGCATCTTGCTATCAGCCTTGCTGGGACTCATTGTCTCGGTGTGTCAGTGTCACTGTGCACCAAATTTCCACTCTTTTAAGAGCATCTTCTGGGCACCCAGAGACGCCAATTAGTATAGCCTATCGACCATGAAATACCTCATTCATTACCAAGCAGTAGAAAGTCAGACCTGGTTAGCCCACACGGTAATCACGAATATTTCATAGCAACTGCAAAACAACTTAAAAGTCAGCGAGCAGGCACCATTTTCATGTTGCACTGAAGTCAGGCATCAAAATGGAGGCGGAACACTGACACAGCAGGATAATGTTAGTTCACCCTCGTGCCTCGAATTCCATTTTCACACAGGGCACCAGCGATTGTCACTTTGCCCCAAAAATAGCCTCAGCTGGTCCCTCGTGTCACTGTTCCTTTAGAGGCCAGAGCATGGCAAGTCATGCTGTTTTCCAGCCAGTCAACCATTCCATGACGCCTCTGCTGATCACGCATTGACGCAGGATTGCACAGTGTAACCATGTTTTTTGCCCTACCTAATGCAGCAAATGTACACTCCAATTTTGAAGATGAAGAGCATCTTGCTGGATAGATGACACATTTGTTTGTAAATGTCTGTGACGTTCTTATGTCGTACTGGTGTGATGAGCTCAGAGGTGAAGCATGGATATTAATGTATACTCTATTGGAAAGCATTCCGCATTCTTTTTCGATGGATGATATAACACTCACAGGTTGTGCACAGTGCAACTGCCAAATAATAACACAATGAAGAGAGATGAAATGAAGGACTGGTACACGTTTCCCAGTGGTAGATAAGAAATGTGTTTTACAGCCCTGTCTAAATCTGCTTTGGAAACTTGACATCAGTGACGTAACAAAAATGTTGCCCCCCCCCCCCACCTCACAGAATGTGATGTGGGGCCTCTGAGTCTCACCTATCTTGGAGACATTCATTGGCCTTTGTCTTATTAGGTGGCCCCTCTGAAGGGTGGGAGGCCCCCTGGAGAGTTAAGGGCCCCCAGCACCACAGGGGCTGCAGGGGTTTGTGTTATGCGCCTGCTTGATACACTTGGTCCAAGAACCCTATTATTTTCCTACACTAGAGGTCCTCAACCTACATTAACTGTGGATTTGAAAATTGGATATCTTTACAGCGCCAGACATTGTATTACGTAAGTTGGGTTTGTATGTGTGTGGATCGGTGCACATTTCAGTGCGCCCGCTGACTTTCCCGAGAAGGGGAGTCAATTTGCAGCCCTGCCTTATTTTGTGAATTCCACCTCTTCCAGCCGCGGCCGGTAATGGGAGTACCTGCAGGGTGGTGACGTGGGGAGGGGGAGGGGCAGGGTGGGGTAGTAATGTATGGATTACGGAGCTTTCCAGGTAAGTAAACATTTAAATAAATAAGACAAATTTCGTTGAGTGCACTGCATCCCCAAATGCGATGCAGTGCGCGCAACGAAATTCATTTTATTTATTTACATGTTTACTTACCTGTAAAACTCCGTAATCCATACATTACTGCCCCCCACCCTGCCCCTCCCCCTCCCCACGTCACCGCCCTGCAGGTACTCCCACTGCCGGCCGCGGCTGACCTCTTCTCTCAACTGGGACGAAAGATGCCCTTACAGTCCATGAGACCAGGGCCTAGATGTATCAAGCCTTTTGCGATTCGGTAAGGCCAAAATTCGCAGAATTTCGGCCTTAACGAATCGCAAACGGACATTTTGCATCTTTTGGAATGTATGTGAAATTAGCAAAATAAGGAATCGCAAAAAATTGCGATTCCTTATTTTGCTTAAGCATTTAAGGAATCGCAATTTTGCGATTCCTTAAATGCCATGTATGAAGCTTTTTTAAATTGCGAATTCAGGTTAAGGAATCGCAAATTAACACCAACTTGAGGTTCATGTTAATTTGCAAAATCCTTTCAAAAACTAAAATTTGGCAATTTTGAGGGTGGCATGTGACACACATACATGCCCATAGGGCATGTATGTGCGCCATATGCACACACACATGTAAGTTTCAGGGGTGCAGCAGGGTGTCCATGAGACACCCCTGCACCCTTGAAATAATTCTCAAATTGCGATTAGCAAATTGCGAATTCGCAGTTTGAGAATTACTTCACAATCATTCCTATGGGCCTCCTGGCCCATAGGAATGCATGGGAAATTATTCCTTATTTGCGAATTCGGAAAATGCGAATGCGCAAATAAAGAATAATAAGGAATCGCTAAAAAAAAGCGATTTTTTACATACATTCCATTTTGCGAATTCTAAATAGCGATTCGCTAAAAATCGCTATGTAAGATTCGCAAAATGGAATCTTGATACATCTAGGCCCATATTACCTAACGGTATAAACCCCAAAATTATAAGGGCATATTCACTAAAATTTTACTCAACACAGCACAGCAAGGGAGGTCATTGCGCTTTGTTTCGGGAAAGAGAGAGAGCTGAACTGCACCATATTTACACAGATATGGCACAGTTTAGCTCTCTCTTAGCACTGGCAGACCTTTGGCTGCCTAGCACCAGTGGAGGCGCCCTTTCTCCATGGTCGAAGGGTGCCTGCATTACAGTACAGGCAGGATTATTTTTGTGCCGGATCTCAGGTTTACTGTCTGTATTAAATCTGGGATTGTATCAAATTTCTTGGGTTCCCATGGAACTCCTACCACAACTAAAGGTAATGCAAGGCAACAGACTCCACTGTGTTATGTTACATTTCTTTACAAAGTCATGCAAGACAGTGTAAATCGTCCCTTGCAAGGCTTGTTAAATTCCATTTAAGGACTTGCGTTGACTTTCAACAACATGCATCATGCAACGACAACACAGATCCTTAGTAAATCTGGCGCATCAGTTTTAAACCTGATCTAAGGTGATCAAAACAGCTCACTTCATTGACCATGGACTGAAAGGTTTAAGACACTTAGGGCCAGATTTATCATTTTTTAACGTAAGACAACACAGCGGGACAACTTCTGCACTGCGCTGCATGGAAGGGAGAGTGCAGGAATGAACCATATTTATCAAGATATGACACATTCCAGTCCTCTGCCTGTGCTGGGGCACAATCTGCAGCCTAGCACAAATGCACCCATGTGCCATGGAGCAAGGGTGCCTGCACTACAAGCAGGGTGGTTTTGAGCAGGAAGACACACCTTCCTGCACAAAAACAATCCTTAGAGACATTTTCCTCTTTCTTAGTGTGCTGCAGAATGCAGAATAAAGATATTTCTCCTAGTTGCACCTCTGGTGAAAAGGCGTATGAATCTTGAGGCATTCGCAAGTCTACCAGTGTTGGTAAATCTGGGAATGCATTAGAATACATGGGTGGATATATGGGAACAACCACACTCCACCGATGTAAATCTCTCACCATGCAGAGTAACGAAAGTCAACGACTTGCGCTTCCTTGTGTTACTCCAGATATACCAGCTCCGGGCCACGCAAGGTGCCCTTGTATGCGGTAAATCTCATTCTAGGTTATGCGTCACCCTGAATCCCCTTGTATGTGTAAGGCCAACACAAAACCTTAGTAAAGCTGGGCATTAATGTCAGGGGTGGCTCCTCCGCTAAGGCGGAGGAGCGTCACCCCACTGCTCTAAGAGCAGAGCAAAGTCAAAACAAAATTATAATAACAGAATGATATTATCATTTTATTTTTAGTCTGCCTTTAATGTTACAGCCGGGCGGGCTCACGAGACATCAGCAGAGGGAGGAGTGGTCGCTACACCATAAGTGCGCATGACGGTTTGGCCAGCCGTCTTGGGCCGGCCAAATTCTCATGCACACTGTATATGTGCTTCATCAGACCACAACGCTCAGACCAATAACAAAGCTGCTGTAAGGCAGTGTCGTGATTGGCTGGGAGAACTTAAAAAAAACAATTTCTACCCCTCTGCTACCGCTCTTCCGCTACCCTCCCCAACCAACCGCCACTAATTAATGTGATCAAATGAGACATAAAATTGCAGCATCGGATTACGGCAATATGTTTGAAAGTAAGAAATACAACATTTCCTGTCTTCTTATTTTAACCATGATTGTATGTGTTCAGAACACAATAAAGAGAGCAAATTATCCAGACAGCCAACACGTATTTCACCCCATCAGACTTCCTCAAGGTTAGTGTAGTCAATAAACATTCATTGATAGAGCTCAGCTGTGTCCATTTAAAGTTCTGTGCGTAGTTCAAAGGAGTCGGCATAAGACTTGAAACTCTGTACATGGGACGTCCGCGGAGACTGACTCTATGTACAACATCCCAATCCCTGTGTCGGCACGCTTTCTATCTTGAGTCAGTATATAGCTGAAGGCACATATGAAAGAAACCACTTTCTTTGTATTAGAGCAATTCTTTAGATTAGGCGTTAGTAGGAGGCAAAAAATGCTTTCTATGAATGGTTTCTTCAAGTGCTCGTATAGCGTGATCCTGCAGGTTCTGTACAAACCTGTGTTACTAGCAGTTGAGCTTCTTGCAGCATTTGCAAAAACTCAAACATAGAAAGGAAAATATCTAAAGTGAACACTTGAGCATTTCCTTTTAAATGACAAGCAAATCCTGCCTAAGTCAGTGTGGAAAAATAGCACCTAGTTATTTAAATAAATGAATGGCTGTGTCTTTAGAACACACAGGTCCTCATTGAGGAGTTACCAGGGACATCGGGAATTCCAGGTTGTGCTTACTTACCACACTCTGTTTGATTGCCAGGTGTAACCTGGAAGAATATAGGGTATATGTACAAGAACTGCTGCTAACTAATGCTAATGCTAGTTAGCAGGAGTTTTCTTAACGCGGCCTATCACCAAAAACTATCGCCCTGTTAGCGATGTATTTTCAATATGTCGCTACATGATGATAGTGTCTGGTAGCTGCGGTGAAAACTGCCACTAACACTAGCGTGAGGGTGATACAAATTCTGACGTTAGCGGGCGAAAACTGACGAAAGTCCCATTAGTGGCAAAAAAACTCATGTTAGTCAGCCCAACGTGACTTTTTTCGCCTTCAGGGGCAGAAATAGCCTATAAGTCCACCTCCAATGAAAAATCGGAAACAAAACCAATCAGCAACCCAAGCCCACCAACAGCCAGGATGACCAGCCAGAGTCCCAGGAGAAGAGGAAACTCAGGGCTACAGCTATAAAAAGAGGCACATCACTGGGCAAAACCAGTGATGCATCACTTATCATTGTGCACTCCTTGCAGCACCATGGCATCCAAAACCTTGAAAGCGCAGACGTTCCCTGGGGCCCAGAAGCCTCGCTGGGCCTGCGCCTGGGACCCGGAGTGGGATGCAGAGGTGCTGTGGAGTTGCTGGGCCATGGCAGTTAACATTGAGGCATTGGCGATCGCCCTTACCTGGTGGTGAAGTCTGCCAGGTCGCCTGGTGCCTCTAGGAGCTTTGAGGCATTCCTGCTCACCAAAGTAGGAAGGTCTGTATCGCAGTGCTGGCTGGACGCTGTGGAGGGTGAGGCCCCTGAGCTGCTCTGAACTTGTGTGGTGGAGGACTGCAGCTTCATGCCTAAGGGGGCCCTGTTGCATTACCTGCATCGGGAGGTTCGCCAGTGAACTTGGCGGCATCTGCTATACCCTGGCTTGTGAAATCCCACCTGGCTGAGACTCCCACTGGCTGATTTACAGATTTGAAGAGAGTGCAGCAGATTTTGCCATGGTGTCAATGTCCAGGTGAGGAGAAGTTGAGACGCATAGAGGAGACGGCCCAGGGGTCGAGTTGGGCCCGGGCCTAACACCTGTGGGTGACACGACCCCAGTGGCGGCTCATCCGCTATGGCGGAAGAGCATCGCCCTACTGCTTTCAAGCAGTGCAAGAAGAGGAAACATAACATGGTGATAACTTTCTGATGTACTCGTGCTATGTTTCCTTCACAGGAGGGAGAGTGGGTGGGGCTGCTCTACTCACGGAGCAAAGTGATATGCCCACTCAAGTGTGCAATTACTGTTTGGTCGGCCCACTCAGGCCGCCCAAAGCAGTCATGCGCACATCCCTGTTCGCAATGCAGGCTGCATTACAGCCTGCATGGAGAACATGCCCAACCCTAGAGCCCCTGGCTGAATGCCTTCTCACAGCGCTCAAGAACAATCACAACGCTGCATTGCAGCATTTTAATTGGCTTAGGGGAGGGAGCCTGGCTGCCTTCTTCCTGATCCTGGAAGCTGACTCAGGAGAACAGGAGCACAGAAGACGCGGGACCCGTCCTCGAGTTAAGAATTTGTTTTAAATATATTTACTACCCCGCTCCCCCCATCCCCACCCCTCCAGTATCTTTTCCTGTGTTTTCCGCCTCCCAGCTGTCCAGTTCTCCCACAGCACTATATAATGGCAGCCACTGTGAGGCCATGCGCAGCAGGCGTACCATTAGTGTGCTAAAGGCAAGCCCGTCTGTGTCCAACTGCCCCCGGACCACACCCAGTACCATGGACCCTTCCTCCAGGACACTCCACCACAATGATGACAGCAAACTCCTCACCATCAACCCTGGACGCCACACCGCCTGCCATCTAGCAACACTGTAGAATTCACGTGCACCCTGCGCCTTGTTGAAACTGCTGTACCTTCTGCCACATCAGCACACCAGTGCCTTCTGCCGCCCAGCCGACCAACATCGCAGCCAACTGGCTCAACTGCATCCTCCTCAACGTGTGGTCCCTCCACAAACATGCAACATAAGTTTGGGACCTCCTTGACGCCACCTCTTCAGACATCACCGTCTTCACGGAAACCTGGACCAACTTCTGCTCTGGGCCAGACAACACCATGACCATCCACGACAGCTACAAATTCACCCGCATACACCACCCCGAGCCGCCAGGATGAACCCCCATTCACTGATGCCATTGTAGACCTCATCGCACCCAGACTGTCCCATCCACCGACTACATCCTACTCGGAGACCTCAAGTTCCACCTGGGCAACCCTAGTGACCAGGACACCAACCCCCTCCTGCAGAACCTCACCAACATCAGACTCAAGCAGCTAGTCACCCCACCAACCCACATAGCCTGATACACGCTCGAGCCCATCTTCTCCACCAGTGGAAACTTCAAGTACAGCCACACCTCAGGACTCTCCTGTACCGACCATCACTGTTTACATCACACCTTCACCATGCCCACAGTACACCATCGCCATCATTGCCCCTCCATCGCAGCTGGATCAAGGCACCAAAAGAACTTCCTGTCAACTCCCTCACCACTCCGCCAATGCTTACAGACGACAACACCACAGCGCACAACCTCTACCGATGGATCTCCATTTGCACCAACACCCTAGCACCCCTCAAGAAAAGACCAAGCAAACAACACTCCAAGAAGGCCAACTGGTTCACTCCAGCCCTCCACTAGTCCAGCCCCACATGAAGACGTCTCGAGAAGAGAGGGAGACACAACATCAATCAACTCTGCAACACAGTCATCCTTGCACCATGGTGAAGGGTGCCTGCATTGGCGCATGACAACCATTTTGCGCCAACGTAGGGGAAAAAGACTGGGGGGTTTATTCATGAGCCCCTTCTGACTTTCACCATGCAGGTGCGTCATTTTCTTCACGTACTTGCAGTGTGATTCTTTCACCATGTTGCACCGTATTTGCAAAGTAACGCATCTAGGCATATGTGTGACCTTGTGAAGCTGTGTCACATTATACCTGCATCAGGTATGATTTATGCAGGATGGGCGTTCCCATGCAACAAAGCCTCATAAGAGTCGCGCAGTGAAATCCATCAGATTTCACTGCAACAATTGTAGGACACCACTGCGTCAGTAACTTATGCCTGCCTCATGGCAGGCGTATGGGTGACACTGTGCCACAGGGATAGGCTGGCCCCATGAATTGCTGGAATTGCGCCATGCTTGTGACAAAACTGCTACAAAAGGGGGTGGCGATGGACGAAGCATCTGAACCAATCAAACACTCACACCCAGTCAACAGATCTGGGTTTAATCCATCACCATTCTTTAGCCCACTCCGCCACCCTAGTTCAGACATGGCCAAATGCAAATCAGTCTGACCCTGTGCCTCATGGGAACAGTCCAGCCGGAACTGCCAGTTCCGGCTGGACTGTTCCCATGAGGCACAGGGTCAGACTGATTTGCATATGGCCATGTCTGAACTGGGGTGGCGGAGTGAGCTAAAGAACGGTGATGGATTAAACCCAGATCAGTTGACTGGGGGTGAGTGTTTGTATTGTCAACACTCCGTCCATCATCACCTTTGGTTTTTCTTTTTTTCTGTGACAAAACTGCAGCAGTGTGTGACTTTTATGCTGACTAACACATCAGGATTCCAGACGTATCTTTCATTAATTGCAACATAGAGCACCGTACAGTGAATACAGTGGATCCATGGTGTTGCAAGAAGGGCGTAGTGAAAAGTGTTGAAACGCTGTTTTGTCGCAGCGATGGAACACTTTTCATGAATGAGGCCCAGGAATGCGCCCTATCTTATTGATGGTGCACATTCCTGCCCTGTAGTTTTGTCACTGGTCAGCACAGCAACATTCCTTGCAGCGCTGTCCAGCACCAAAACCTTCTAAAATGAGGCCCCAAGTGTTTGCACCATTTTTAAGACCAGCTATTTTCTGGTCTTAAAAAACTGCCTCTAACTGTAGCTAGAGGCTGTTTTTGGTGGGTTGCATCATACAAGGAATTCCTTGTAAATATCGCAATGTGGGGTTAGTGGCAGTATTTGCACTGGAACGCCTATCTTGCATCTCATTTTCATTAAGTCCCGCTAACAGAACTGGCGATCTTGAAAATTCATGTTTACGCTGGAAAAGTGCTGCTAACTCCAGTTAGCGGCAACTTGTAAATAAGGTGATTAAAAAAAAGCTGCTGTAACGTCAAATAATTCACGCTACAGCAGCTTTAAGTTTTTGTACATATGCTCCTATGTCTCTAGAAAATTACTCACTGAGAATTATCTGCAGAAATCTGTGCAATAATATTGATTACCCCAGTAAATAGCCTTTCCATAAGGATAACTCTTAATGGTGCAGTACGTTTGTATCCATGGCTTCTGACCACTGCAGGTTCGGTAAATATGGTGCTTAATGAATAAGGCAGAATTACCACACAGCTTCGAATGATCACCATAGTTTGGTACATTCAATAACCTAATGTACCCACATATTACGGGCATTATACAGGCGGAAAAGCATTTCTATTTTTTCGGTTTGTCCAAATTGTAATTTTGAAGTCAGTATTTCTATCACCTTCATCCACAACTCGTACTAAATACTAAATTGCAAACCCACCACAAATTGAACTGTATAAAAATTGCAAATTACTTAATTTGGTTGAGCAGTGCAGGAATAAGACGAAGGGTGGTAACTCTGTTTTCAGAGGGTTACAATACTTATTTCCTCTGAGTATACACATTTTCTTTCATTATACTCTTGCTTTACTCTCCGTTGTAATATCCTTTGTCTCTGTTATTACACTTTTCATTTCGCTTTAATTGCATATTTTGCTCCAATTACAGTTGTCTAGAGCAGGCATTTCTCTCTTGTTGTCCTGCCTGCAGATCCAAATTTCGTCTACTCCGGTGTTCTTGTGGTGTCCATTTTCTGTGCAGCCCGCGCCAGCCTTCATCTCTGGTCCAGTTCGTTCTCATCCAAGCTATAGGCGCCTTGTATATGCTACACTCCCTCCTGCCTGATTCCTTGCACCTGCAGAAAGCAGCCTCGCCATATCATCTATTACAGGACCAGTGTCAGCAGGGATTCTGACCCTTCCTGTGTAATTTGCACTCTTTTTGCTCAGAGGATCACAGATCCCCCCCACTGCGCATGGCTTAAGCTGAAAGACTAGGTAGCCTTGGTCCCACTATCCAACGAGGCAGAACTGGAAAGGGAAGCCATAGTGGAAAGAGAATATGACAGTCTATACACCCATCAATTATGGTCATCATGCAAATCTTTGCTGACCCTGAGGCTGCCAAGTTAGACTTCATGTCAGTCAGGTATTGATTAGCAGATCCGATAAGAGCTTCTGGATGGATATTGCCTTGGTGACACATTTTTGTGTTTTCTAATCTGTCAGGCACTTTGGCCTCGATTCTAAGGGGCTCATTTATGAACCCTTGCGTCACTTTTACGCCACTTGTATGTCATTTTTTGTGACACACCAGCGGAGTAAAAAATTTGCCTTGTTGCACCATATTTACAAAGTGACGCATCTAGGTAGATGCGTCACTTTGTAAACCCCTGCGCCACATTATACCTGCCCCAGGTATAATGTATGCAAGGGGGGCATTTTGACGCAAGAAAGCGTCATAGAAGTGACGCAGTAAAATCTATGAGATTTCACTGCGCCATTTCTTGGACGCTAATGCGTCAAAATCTTACGCCTGCCATAAGACTGACGCAGGCACTAACAACATAGGACTTGCCCATGTGAAAGTACACATTGGTGGAGTTGCGTCACTTTTGTGACACACTCCAGCAATGCGTCACTTTTGCGACTACAGATACGTCAGAAATACTGACGTATCCGTAACTCCTTGCGACATGATGCGTCATACTGTAAATATGACGCATCGTTAGTGTCGCAGGGAGAGCGCAGTGAAAGGAGACGGATCGCTGTTTTCAGCAGCGATGCGTCACTTTTCATAAATGAGGCCCCAAGTTACCCTTTACTACCAGTGGGCCTGGTCACAGCAGTTTGGTAGCAGGGCACGCTGCCTGCTTCGAAGCTTGTCTTTAGACTGCATGCCTGCCTTTGTCTACCTGCTAATTTAAAGGATGGATCTCGTGCTGGCATCCATGGGTTCCTCGTTAGTCGGTGACTGCTTGCACACCCCACTAAAGGTGGTCCTAAGAATTGCATTTGTGTCTTGTGATGAAGGGGTGATGGAAACAGTCTCCTCCCCATTGGTGTGCAAGATACCCCTGGACTTTCGCTTCTCTCCTGCTGTGCCATTGCAGCAACCAGGGGCAATTCCTAGAGATATCCAGAGCCATTGAAAAACAAGATGCAGTCTGCCACTGTTCTGAGTCAGCTGGATCACCCGGACACTACTGCCCAGACTCTGGTTGATGAGCTATTTGGCCATCAACTAAACTGGGTGGAGGAGAGAATATCAGTTTTACTAGTAGTATATCCGTCCTTCGCCCACCTTGTAGTTTGGTGGCTTGGAGTCAGGAAGGCGAACATTGACAGAAGCTAACATCACCCTCCACTTAGGTTTAAATGAGGTTCCTTGACTAATCCTTATCACAGCATTACAGAAATGTGGTAATATCACATTATTCCTTCAATTATAGGAAAAGGCAAAGGCAGACGACAACTGATTCACATATAAATGTAGAAATCTTTTCATATGCATACATAATTGAGGAACCAGCTGTATTAGTGTAATGCAACTGATTCTATAACTGCACGTCACAATATTAGTCCTGATTTAGTATGTTTTACTTTTTCTAAAAGTAATTATTCTTTGGATTCTGTGCCAACGGTTGAGTCCACCCAGATTGCCTGGCCACACTGAGTTGTCCACCAAGTGATTCTTCACCACTTCTTCTCTGGTGATTCAAGCTAGGCAGCACTAAGATTTCTGGGATTTGATTTTTTAAAATTTTATATGGTGGAAATGTATTTGAGCTCTTTATAATATCCGTCTAGACCTAAAATGACAATAAAGGAAATACAACAAGATTCTGCCCTTGACTCTGCACAATATCTGCACGATATATTTTTAAATGCCATAGACTCAGAGCAGATCCTGGGTAGGATTTAAGAAACTCCTCTCAGATACTTGCAACATGGCTCAAATGATTACAAGGTGCAAGTCATGTCTTGTTCAGGTAAAAAAAAATGTTCAATTACTAAAAAAGTTTTGCTCTCCAGAATGAAGCTCACTGACAGTTGGAAATCAGGCATGGACCCATGTGGTTCCCTTTTACATCAAATTGACAGTGTTTGGAACTGCCATTACCATTCTAACTATATTAATAACAATAGCAAAGAGTCCATGTTAAGAAGAAGAGAAAAAGAGAAAACAAATACCACATAACATCAACGTAAAATGATACTGAAATCGTACAGAAAGTTCAAAAGAATTAATTCATAACATCCTTTTAACACCCAAGTTCTCGACAAAAAATTAACAATCCATTGGTGTTACCTTTTCCTCTCTGTACTAAAATGAGTACATGCTTGGCTGTTTCTATAGTACAGTTAAAAAAGAATGGTATTATTTCTTTAGAAGATGACTTATAGGGCAAAAAAAGAGAAATGGCGTATAGTATCATCTAAGAACCTATCACAATTAGAGTAGGGGAAACACAAACTGTTCTGTTTTGTTATCCAGCATTTGTATAGCACATAACTGTCACAAGTGGGGCATCATAGCTCTCAAACTGTTGAGACCGTGGAAAAATGTCTATATGTACGCAAGCAACGTTTCCTTCTGACCTCACGTCTACTCTTTCTTCTCACCGTCCACCAATGTAACGCCTTCCCAGGGCAGAGTAACGCAAGGCAGCGACTTGCACTGCCACACATTACTTTAGATTTACCAAGCAACGCAGGACCATGCAAAGTGACCTTGCCTTGCTTAGTAAATCTGATTTAGGGATTACGTTGCCCTTACAACACTTTGCGTGACACAAGGGCAACGCAATTTCTTGGTAAATCTGGGCCTCAATTTCTGCAGTTGTGTGATTTTTCTCTCCACATTCTTCCAAATGGAATCCAGGCATACCTGTATTGTTGGCTGGAGAGTGTGCAGTCGTTTTGTACCTTTTATGTGAAGAGTCACTTGTGGTGCATGTAGTCTGGTTCTGTCTAGATGAATATGTGACTTCTTGCATGCCTGCTGGTATCCTTAGAGGATGTGTGAGGTGACAGAGCATTCTTCGTGCAGCACTTATTAAGCATACCTGATGTCGGAGCCTTCACTTGGTGGGGGTTTTACCCTTTCATTACAATCAGAGTCACCAATCTTAGCTTGAAGTATAAGTCTGTCTTTGGCCTCTTCTCTGAGTTGGGTGGTCTACAAGTGATGCGCTTTGAGTTTGACCCATCACTGCTCCTCTATTCATATAGCCTAGGATCAAACAGATGATATTGTTTAGATATTCTGCTCACTTATTTTCAATCTTAACATAGAGGTCTTAAATCTTTTGTGTCCACAACTAATGAGAAGCTTCAACAAATCGAGGATAGATGGATTAAGATGGAGGCTAAGGTGTTGGACATGGAGCAACGTATCAGCGATTTACACAATGTTTCTACTAAAATTCCAGTTCTGTAACAGGAGATCCAACGACTAAAACTCCACACAGAGGACCTTGAAAATCGAAACAGATGGAATAACCTACGTCTTTATGGTCTGCCAGAAAATATTGACGGTCCTGATATGCTGTCATTTTTTAGGACATTCTTGTCAAAACTCTTGGAACTTCCATCTGAGACTGCATTAAATATTCATCGTGCCCATAGACTTGGTCGTCTACAACCTCATGCCTCCAAACCCAGAGGAATCATTATGTTATTTTGGGAATTTACAGATTTAATGCATGTCCTCTCCAAAGCCAAAGCAAAACGTCATCTCAAGTGGTCTGGTCACAACATCATCAGTTCTCAGGAATTATCTAATGCTACTAATGCCAGAAGAAAGGAATTTTTGGCTCTGCGTCCCCAGATGAGACAATTGAATATTCGATATGGTATCCTGCATCCTTGCCTGTGTAAAATTACTCACAATGGTTCCACACGCTCATTTGAGGATCCTCTCAAATTGAAATCTTTTCTTCAAATCATTTCCACTGATTTTGCAGCTGGTTCTTCTTGTAATTTATAATGTTCCTGTTAATGCTTCTTATAATCTATGATGCTCCTGTTGATGTTTTTCTCTTTTTTCCCTTCTATGTTTGGAAGGGCTGTTTCGCACTCTAATTCTTGTTTCTCTTTCTTCGTCGCTTTATCTCTTGTCATTGCTGATGCGTCTTCGTTCTATTGCTGGATCTTCCTATAATCATTTGCACTCTTGTTTCCTTGTTGATATGTTTTAAACATTATGGCTGTTTGTTCTTCTATCACTTTTATTTCTCTTCACGTTGCTCCATCTCTTGTTTACACAGCTACGCCCCATGCATCTGTCCTCCTCGCTTTTTCATAGATCTGGACTTTGTTCCTTGATCTATCTCCTCTTCTTTCTGTGTCTGTTCTCTTTTTCTTACTTGTTCTCCTTTTTTATGTTTTTATATTTCTATTTCTTTTTCTCTCAGTAATTCAATATGGTGCATGTGCTTTTCAGTTATGTTTGCTTCTATGCAATGTATTTTCCTTTTGGTTCTCATATGAGGCGTCATTTCCTTTTTAGACATATCCCTGATGTGTATCGACTTATATGTATAACCCTCCCGTCCCTCCTTCATGTGTAAGTTTCTAACGTGGAACGTACATGGACTTGGACATCCCGTCAAGAGACAAAAGGTACTTTCTCACTTATCCAAACTTAATTCTCAGATATCCTTTCTTCAAGGGACACATTGTACTAATGCGGAATCGCTCAAATTAAAAAGGCAATGGGTGGGCCAAGTTGTTTATTCACCTGCTTCTTGTAAAAAAGGGGGTGTTGCTATATTATTTCATAAGTCGATTTCTGTTCAAATTTGGGTTGAGTTGGGTAATGGCTAAGGTTGTTATACAAAACTCTGGTTTTGCTGAATATTTATGGCCCAGTAAAATCAGATCCTACATTTTGGAATGACATTAAAGTTCTACTATCCTCCATCGATTGCCCTAACATTTTTATTGCAGATGATTTTAATCAATGGATTGACCCCTTCTCTGACAGACAATCTAAATGTAAATTTAACCCTGATAAATCCCACAAAGCATTCCAGTCGGCCATTACCTCTCAATCATTATATGATGTATGGAAAACCTGTGATCCTGATTCTCTTGAGTATACTTTCGTTTCTAATGTTCATCATACTCGGTCCAAGATTGATTATATATTTTGGTTAGCAAATCCTTACTTCCATGTGTTCATTCATCGGAAATTGGGTCTATTTTCATTTCTAACCATGCACCGGTTCATGCTGGTTTTGACTTATCTATTCACTCCTCAGAATTTAGCCGTTGGAAACTGAATAACTTTTTGTTATCTGACACTATTTTCATTAAAGATGCCACTACTGGGGGCGTGGCTAGCGGCCAAGCATGGCGGCTGCGTGATAGAGGAGCTCCCGGAGCACTGAGGCTCGTTTAATGAATCCGGCCAATTAATCCGATACTTCACCACCTGAAGGGGCAGAACCCAAGACCTGGGAACAACCGGCATTAACAGAACCGATCCCAGTCAAAATCCGACACCGGGAACAGGTCCGGAAGCGGAGAGAAAAAGTGGGGCCTACTACCGTCGATGCAGCACCGGCCTGGAATGACTGAGCTCGGGCGGAAGTGAGGGCTAGACGGAGGAAAGAGTCGGCGACTGACCGGTCCGCCGCTGGGTGAGAAGCACGCAACGAGCTCTGTAGGGCAGCGAGAGCAGAAATTAAAGTACAGACCCCGCGATATTCATCCTGACCTTCAGGGGCAAAAGCGAAGGTACGAATAGCCCTGAGGACAGCGAAGAGGTGCGGCCTACCGGGGTGCGAAACTCCCCCAGTGAAGAGAAGCAACCGGCGCACCCTGGGGGGGACGAGCCCCAGCTGAGTCCACTGCCAGCGGCGAAACGCATACGGCGACCCTGGAAGGGCCATTACGGGAGGGATAGAAACGCCCGCATGCTCCATACTCCAACAGACTGCAATACCTGGGCCGTGAGCGGTGCAGGGCTGGACATCCGACCGGAGGCGGGGTAGCACTGGAAGCAACGTCGGGCATCGGACCGGGACACCGGAGGCCGGAAAGTGGAAGCGCTTGCCTCCTAACAAGATCCTATTGCAAGCGGTGCCCTGCGGTGAAGGAAAGCAGGTCGCCAGAACCGCATCCGAGACACAGGGCGCAGCTGAAGCACTGCGACGAAGTTGCATCTTCGCCTCATACGCCCCAGTACTGGCTTTGCCTGAATTCAAGGTCTTCCGACCACAAGTGAGGCGGGAAGTGGTTAACGGAGCACTACATGGAGGTCCTGAGGTAGCGACCGGGATAACAGCCGGGACTGAATACTGTTACAGCCCTAAGTACACAACTATCAGAGATCCACGCTCTTTGCAGGGCAACTCCACTGAGGGGCGCCGTGCACACATTGAGGCCACGGAGGAGCAGGCAACGCACGACCGGAGATATTTACCCATAGTTTCCAGGTGAGCGAGCAGCCTGACTTAAAACCCACCGCAAGCATGAGCCGAGGGCTGTGACAGTGTGATAGCCTTGCAGCAGTGAAAGGGGTGCTGGGACATAGCAATATAGGATAATAGAAACAAGGCCACACCATCACTGGACAAGAAAAAGACGTGGTGGCGTCCTGGGAACCGCCGTCTTCAGAACGGGAACAACCCACAGTGCGCGGGAGCACGCCGCGGTGTCCGAGTAACACCAGACTGACGCAATCTAGAAGTGCAGTATTACAGCCATAGTGGGCGCACGAAAACATGGCAGTTTCCCCCCGGTTGGGCCACCGCCAGGGGCACTGCGTGCCGGGGAATACATTGCGGAGCTCTTACGCTGCCACCTTTTGCTACAGTACCCCACGTACATACCTACAGCCAGGTGCAGTCGGTCGCCATGGCGGGTAGGGGGCCGAAAAACATGTCAACGCAAGCAAAGCTTGATAAATATGCGTATGAGAAAAACAACCAATCGTCGAATGAAGGCCGTGCATCCACGGGCAAAGGTCAAGACACAGAAGGAAGCAAAAAGGTGACGATGGAAGACATTATGAAAACCCTCTCCAGTGTTCAAACAACAGTGGGGACTATCTCCACTGATGTCAATTTACTGCGTGCTGATTTCCATAAAATGTCAGAACGGGTGGTACAGGTGGAGGTGTTGTAATTCTATCTAGGAACCTAATTCGATATTCCTGATTTATGACCTCATGTGGTTATAATAAATAATATCCTTATAAAGGCATAAGAATCATATCCATATTTCGGCAGCCCACGCAGCAACCCTGTGCACACGCCTAATCCCTGCTGATGACCGTTAATAAACGCGAAACACGTGTCCAGGGATGGCAAGCACACCAGTGAACACCCTCAAGACTTTAAACTCGGGTAGAAGCGCACCCGCTGATACCGACCACATCGACCTTCATGCTCCGGGGTCACACGCTGATAGGACGAGCAGTGTGCGACCTCATTCGGACTTACTATTTATACAGGCTCCCTTGAGCCGGTGGAGGTGACGACCTCGAGACAACGCACCTGCGCGCCTTAAGAGGTATCTGGACCTAAGAATATTTTCGGCAGCCCACGCAGCAACCCTGTGCACACGCCTAATCCCTGCTGATGAGCGTTAATAAACGCGAAACACGTGTCCAGGGATGGCAAGCACACCAGTGAACACCCTCAAGACTTTAAACTCGGGTAGAAGCGCACCCGCTGATACCGACCACATCGACCTTCATGCTCCGGGGTCACACGCTGATAGGACGAGCAGTGTGCGACCTCATTCGGACTTACTATTTATACAGGCTCCCTTGAGCCGGTGGAGGTGACGACCTCGAGACAACGCACCTGCGCGCCTTAAGAGGTATCTGGACCTAAGAATATTTTCGGCAGCCCACGCAGCAACCCTGTGCACACGCCTAATCCCTGCTGATGAGCGTTAATAAACGCGAAACACGTGTCCAGGGATGGCAAGCACACCAGTGAACACCCTCAAGACTTTAAACTCGGGTAGAAGCGCACCCGCTGATACCGACCACATCGACCTTCATGCTCCGGGGTCACACGCTGATGGGATGAGCAGTGTGCGACGTCATTCGGACTTACTATTTATACATGCTCCCTTGAGCCGGTGGAGGTGACGACCTCGGGACAACGCACCTGCGCGCCTTAAGAGGTATCTGGACCTAAGAATATTTTCGGCAGCCCACGCAGCAACCCTGTGCACACGCCTAATCCCTGCTGATGAGTGTTAATAAACGCGAAACACGTGTCCAGGGATGGCAAGCACACCAGTGAACACCCTCAAGACTTTAAACTCGGGTAGAAGCGCACCCGCTGATACCGACCACATCGACCTTCATGCTCCAGGGTCACACGCTGATGGGACGAGCAGTGTGCGACCTCATTCGGACTTACTATTTATACAGGCTCCCTTGAGCCGTTGGAGGTGACGACCTCGAGACAACGCACCTGCGCGCCTTAAGAGGTATCTGGACCTAAGAATATTTTCGGCAGCCCACGCAGCAACCCTGTGCACACGCCTAATCCCTGCTGATGAGCGTTAATAAATGCGAAACACGTGTCCAGGGATGGCAAGCACACCAGTGAACACCCTCAAGACTTTAAACTCGGGTAGAAGCGCACCCGCTGATACCGACCACATCGACCTTCATGCTCCGGGGTCACACGCTGATGGGACGAGCAGTGTGCGACCTCATTCAGACTTACTATTTATACAGGCTCCCTTGAGCCAGTGGAGGTGACGACCTCGAGACAACGCACCTGCGTGCCTTAAGAGGTATCTGGACCTAAGAATATTTTCGGCAGACGACGCAGCAACCCTGTGCACACGCCTAATCCCTGCTGATGAGCGTTAATAAACGCGAAACACGTGTCCAGGGATGGCAAGCACACCAGTGAACACCCTCAAGACTTTAAACTCGGGTAGAAGCGCACCCGCTGATACCGACCACATCGACCTTCATGCTCCAGGGTCACACGCTGATGGGACGAGCAGTGTGCGACCTCATTCGGACTTACTATTTATACAGGCTCCCATGAGCCGGTGGAGGTGACGACCTCGAGACAACGCACCTGCGCGCCTTAAGAGGTATCTGGACCTAAGAATATTTTCGGCAGCCCACGCAGCAACCCTGTGCACATGCCTAATCCCTGCTGGTGAGCGTTAATAAACGTGAAACACGTGTCCAGGGATGGCAAGCACACCAGTGAACACCCTCAAGACTTTAAACTCGGGTAGAAGCGCACCCGCTGATACCGACCACATCGACCTTCATGCTCCGGGGTCACACGCTGATGGGACGAGCAGTGTGCGACCTCATTCGGACCGACATATCCATATTTAGTAACAACCCATGCAGTCCAAATACAGCATGGCTACTCCTCTAGACTCCTAGAAAGTACAACGCGTTCTTTAAACAAACCAAGCCTCCAGCAGCCCGGGAAATCCCCCTGCTCTTGTTTTGATTTGCACAAGAACTCCTAGAGTCAGAAAGAACTGTTAGTTCTTGGTGACGTCTTATGTCCAACCTTACGTCAAACCCGGCACCTTTCAGGTATAAATATACCAACGTTGCCCTAAGCAAACACACAGTGGTTTGGAGCAGAGCGGCTATCTACTTGCCCGAGAGCCCAGCTGATGCAAGAGCCCACGGACGCCGCCCCTCCTTTTTGAAGCACTGAGAGAGACGCTGTCTTTTCTCCAGCCGAGAAATCCAGCTCCGGTGTTTCCAGCCGCCCTTGCGGGTTGCTGGGATATTGAGTCCTGAGAGAGAGATACCAGACCTCCTGCTTTCTATTACCCAGGTACGGAGCTGACTAAACCCTTAAAGAGAATTCTTGATTCAGATTCTTGGCAAAACCAACTTAACTTAAACTGCTACTTACTTACTCCTTCTCACGTATTAGGTTTAGGTCAGGTACACTGGGGTAGGCGTATTTAGAAGCACCAGTTGAGTACGTTAGTCAATGTATATATGTATGTATATATTTTATCCATGTTAAAGTATCATATGGCTAAGAAACCATATCAATGCTTTTTCAGTATTATTTTATAATACTCCTTTTACTGTACGCACTTTACTTTATGCTAAGTATTGCAATTGTGGCAATTCATTTCTCTTGCATGAGAAAGAAGACTGCTCAATAAATAACACCTTTTATTGAAAACGCCTGTCTCTCTATTCTCTGCACTCTGGTGAAACTAAGTATGCACGTTTGACTGAGTAAAATAGCTGTCTATTGTTTTCACACGACTCTAGAGATACACTCTTATTCTGAGGGAGCAAAGTTGTCATGTTTATGATTGTCAGAAGCTAATCCCTTCTTGTCTATCCAGGGAAGTTAAACTCCTCCTTGTTTATTCGAGAAAGTTTCTAGTGACCTCTGAGCTAGCTGGCAAAACTAATTAAGTCTAATATAGTCAGTAGAGACCTAGTCGACCTCAGTCCTACGTCTACACTGCTGTTTATATTATTCCAATGCGCAGAGCCTATTGGGAATATAGGAACTACACTACATGGCGCCCAACGTTTGGTAAGGCGATAATCTAGCGCAAGACACTAGAGTAACTCAGTCGTGCTTTTTCTCACAGACCCTTTTTCCCGTAAATACTCCAAAAGACGTCTGGAGTGGGTAAAAGGTTAAAATCCGCCGGAACTTAGTAGGATGAGAATCCTATGTATAGTTTTTGGTTTAGTCAACGTTGAAGGATACAGTGTTCCAAAATTTTGTGCACCTAATCTTTGTTTCCCTTGAAACTTGAAACTTGATCTGCAACAAAAAGCTTTTTCTGTTAGTAAAAATGACGGAAAGTGAAGACGAAAGGGAGGCAGCTAGAATAGCAGCTCAACTCCTAGCGGATGACACAAGTCTCGTAGAAAACGACCCGAATGTTATAATCATTCCGGTAAATGTAAGGAAAACTATAAGTATTAAACTTATAGAAAATGGACTGACATCAAGAGGTGGTACAGTCATATTCGTGGTAGAGGCCCATGAATATCGGCAGACAGAGGTATTCTATTCATGGATAAACTTTCCAGCAGCAAACGCTGTAACACACGAATTCCACTATTACAAAATAGAGGAACCTCCGGATGAATACACTCCTTTCGAGGATGTTGAAATCCCACTAAATTACCAAGAGCACCTGCTCTGGTTTAAAGGCGCCCTAAAACATCAAAATCACATCACCAGGCTCGGTCCACTAGGTAGACCAGGAGCCACATGGCCGGTTCTAGCCAGCTACACACCACATCCTGACATTAAAAAGATGTCAAGTAAAGAACTCTTAGTTAAACTAAAAGAATTAACAAAGGAATATAGAGAATTAGTTCAATTGACTATGGACGATATAACATACCTCCAGAAACTGAAAGAAACAGATATAGCAGAACAACCTTTTGAACTTGCCAGAATCATAGAAAAATCCTATGAAGAACTAGGTAGAGATAGTTTGGGTGGGAAACCAGTAAAACCCAAACTACTCAAAAATCCTGAAAAAACATTTATTAAAAATAATCTAAACACTCCAAAAAAGAGTTGGGATGGAAAAAGGCAACCCACTCCCAGAGAAAAACAATTCCAGTCCAGAGGAAGGTCTCCTCAACAGAGAGAAAGATCTCCGGACCGAGGAAACAAGTCTCCCCAGAGGGAGCCCTCTGAAAAAAGATACAACCTTAGAGATAGGTATAAATTAAGAAAGCCTGATAGATATCAAGATATTGATACACGTCACTCTCGATCTTTTCAGACTTCCTCACAGAAATCGGAAAGAAGAGGACGGTCAGAACACAAGGAAGAGCACGTCAAGTCCAAAGACAAGGAACCTGCTCATCAAAGTAAAAAATTACAATTTCCAAGAAAGAAGGTAGCCAGTATTAAAATAATTAAACATGCCGAGGATACTGAGGACACAACTGAAAAACGGAGAGTGGGCCCAGAAAATGCTAGACAGCGCAGCAGAAGTTACCATAGCTCGCAAGATCTTGATGAATCTTCTGGAGACAGTGGACACGAATGAATACATTCAGGTGAAAACTGCAGATACCAGAGTTAGCAAACCTCATAAAATATACGAGATAACATTGCGTATAGAGGGGGACAAGACTAGGAAAGTAAGGGGTCTCTTTTGGGATAACCTTTCGAAAGGCTATGACATCCTTTTAGCTGAGAAAGACTGGCCACCAGAGTTTGTCAGGGAGTGCCCTCATTGCGAAGAAATGATTATGCCTGCCTTCTCAAATCACATTCCAATTCATAAAAAATACACATTAGCAAGAAAATGGGCAGTGGACCAAGCTCCTGCATTATATAAAAATCATGTAGGATGGGATGAGTACTCTCCTCCTCACAAAATCCAGTTAAAATTTCAACCTACTGCACAAAGGCAGTACCCAATTAAACAAGAAGCTAAAAAGCAAGTCAGGGAGATCTTAGATCAACTTGAATACCAAGGGGTGATTGAAACATGCACCTCACAAATGAACAATCCTTTGTTTCCTGTCTCCAAACCAGATGATTCATATCGTCTAGTTTTGGACTACAGACACCTTAACTCATGTTGCAAAACATTTGCAGTACAAAACTCACACAGTGCAGCACTAATGAATAACATCGTGCGCAAAAAATACAAAACGACATTAGACATCTCTAATGGATTCTTTTGTCAAAACATTGCACCTGAAAGCAGGTATTTGACCGCTTTCTCAAAAATGGGGTCGCAAAAACACTTCTGTCGATTCCCACTGTGATTCAAGAATAGCACAGGATTATTCTCAGCAAGGGTAACAGAGTTACTACAAATATATGATGATGAGGCATTATCGTATGTCGATGACATCTATCTCACAGATGATGACCTGGATACTCACTTAAAAAGAGTAAACACCATAATACTTGGGTTTGCAGCTGAGGGTTACAAATTCAACATTAAAAAGTAACGAATTGCCCATCTAACTGTCCTGTTTTTAGGATATGAATTATCAAGTGAAGGCAAAAGCCTAGCTGACAACTTCTTAGAGAAGTGCGCTGTACTCCAAGCACCTAAAACGCTGAAGAACTTACAATCAATACTAGGTTTCCTGAATTTCGGAAGAACATACATTCTAAATTATGCAGGGAGGGTTAAACCTCTCTATGAATTAATAAAACCTGATTTCAAACCAATCAATTGGACTCAGAAACACACAGAAATTTTAAGATCATTGCAAACAGACATGTTAGCTAAAACAAAATTACAAACTCGCGAAAACATACGCAACCTTGTAATCCGAGTCATCCCAGGAAGATGCGGATTCACGTACCTGACCTCCAATGAGGAAGAAATGGTACCTATAGCTTACAAATCACACTCGTACACACAAGCTGAAATGAAATTCAGTTGTACTGAAAAAATCCTCATAGCGGTTCAAGCTGCTGTAGCAAAAGAAAGAGCCCAAGCCCAAGGCAGAAGGATAACTGTTTTAACAGCAGAATCAGCCCTTGAGGCATTAACGAGTCCACACAATTTGACTGCTGTGGCATGAGATCCAAAATGGATACAATGGGAAAATTATCTTGCTGCAGAAGACGTGAAGTACTATTTTGACCCGAAAATGAAAAAACTAAAAGATCTAAAATATGAAGAAGAATATCCTCTGCCAATCGAAATTCTGCCTCTCGAACAATACACATGTGTAATCTACATGGACAGATTTGCACAACACTACGATGTAGAGAAAAAATCCTACAACGCAGCGTGCGCAATTGTTAACGGTCGCTGGCGCTTGGGTAAATTCAGACCATTAATTACCAAAACTGAATCACTCGCAAACTGTTCAACTCAGCGAGCTGAAATAAGATCTTTAAAGATGGCGCTTGAAAATGCCGATTGCGAATTCCCCACACTAATAGTGTGCGATTCGCATTACTGCGTCAAGTCTTACAATAATAACTTGCAGAACTGGGTTCAAAACGATTACAAAGATGACACAGGTGCCACAATAAAGCATAAAAAGCTTTGGGAACAGGTCGTTCTTTTACAGAAAGAACTACAAAAGGCTCACGTGAGACATACACTGAGTCATCAACGTGATGGCGTACGCGTTGCAGGGAATTCATTGGCTCTCAGAGCCACAGCGGAAGCAGCTCAACCGGCTTCCATAGCCACAAAAAAGCGTTCTAAAAATTACATAGACGGAGAAACTATGCTGGCGGTAAAAGCGTCTTTAAAAGGCGACTACGCAGCATTACCTCTGAACTATCCGCTCACTTATACATACATAATTGATGCAAACTCCGTTCCTTTTACTCAAATCCCTGGAGTGGGCGATAGAGTAATTCCAAACACGAACAGGAGAGTCTTGTTAATAGCAGACACACACATGGGTGAAGGTCTAAGGCACCGAGAGATCAAGGAATCTCTGAAAGAATTACAATCAGAATACTGGTGGCCGGGGATGAGCCTGCAATTTTACAAATTTGCAATGGGCTGTCCAAACTGCAACAGAGATCGCAGTCGCGAACAGACCGGAGTATTGCCAGGACCCTTCTTTTAGAAAGCATAAGGCTATCTATACGCAGAAATTCAATAGGAGAAATGCGTCCCATTTATAGTTAAGACTAGATTCACTTAAAATGTAGACACCAGCGCTCGGCTGACGCCAGAACTGTTATAAAAGATTTGCGAGTCTTTATCGGCACATACGCAATTGGTATGCTACATTCTGACCAGGGTCCTGCTTTTAGCTCTCGAGCTTATAAGGAGGCCATGAGCAGAATGGGCATTGCATTGCGGTACTCTTGTCCATTCCATCCTGAGGGAAATGCGGTAGTTGAAAGAAAAAACCGGGACATAAAGCAATCTATAACGGCGAGGGTATTAGGTTCGGGTGATGGGTGGGTCCAACATTTAACAAGTGTCCAACGTAGTCTTAATAATCTGCCAAGAAATTCTCTAAAAGGTCTCAGTCCGTACGAACTATTGTTCGGTACTAGAATGCACATTCAGGACCTTGATATTCACACTTCAGTGGTTGAGGAAAAATGCTTTGATATCAAAGACCGTTTGGCTGTTTTACAGGAGTTAAATGAAACAAGACGAAACCTGAGCAACATAAAGTTAAAACAACAGCCAACAGCCACTGAAGAAAAAACACCTGTCCCAGCAAGACCTGTCTGGATTCCAAAGATTGGGGATCTGGTCAGAGAGAAGATCGCGGTGAAGAAGGAATTTGGGCCTTCTTACAGAAAAGCAGTACCTGTCTTAGCTGTCAGCGGAACAAGATCAGTAGTACTACCGCCCCTTCCTGAGATCCATCGACCTGGTAAAACCACAATCATGTGGCCAATAATAAGTAGTAGGCCAAGTGGACTCCCATGAAATAGCAGAGTACCAAAACTTGCTACAATACAAGAGGTTCAAACTGAGAGACTAATCACATTTGATAAATCTGCAGTGAATAAAAAAGGACTATGCAACAAAGCCATGGAACTTGTGCCTCTTGAAACCCAAATTTCAACAGTTCGTCAAGAAACACCAGTCTGCAACGATGTAGCCTCAGACTATGCTAATGAAACAAAGAAAATTCCAAAAGCAAATGAAAATTCGGAAGCTATTCCAACAATTGACAGAACTGCATCTGGCTACTTCATCAATTTTGATTACTTTTCCGATGATCCAAGTGAACATGAAGAAACGCCAGCAACAAAAACTTTCAAAGACAAAGTAACTGAACTCTTTCATCAACTCAAAGAAACCTATCTGATTTCTCCATGGATTGAATTTTGGATTGTGTTAGGTGTACTTTTCCTCCTGCTTTGGCTCATCATGGTTCTTTGTTTGGGAAAATTCATTGAAGGAAAATACAGTACAATGGACACAGCAAGTCAGAACATCAGCTTGGTCCTAAAGCCTCACAAGTCATCTCACATCGAGAAAAGAGAACCATCATCAGTGAACGTCAAAGCCAATCAAATACCCGGTGGGGTAGCATGGGACAGAACTGATTTTGACATTTTTGGCCCGATTGAGCTCTTGAAATATCCACATCAGTTCAAGGTTTCATTAAGTGACTTTGTAACACCAAGTACTTTTTCTGATGATTGGGACTTTGAAAATATTAACAATATGATGTCACATTTAGTAATGTCAGCAAAATTCACAGAACATGATTATTTACAGGGTTCATCAAATTATGAAGAAATGTACTGCTATAATCACTTTGGTCATCACTATTTGCATAAATCTGCACAGCCTAGATATGTTTTTAGTTATAATCAATGGGAACATTGTGCAACTCCACCTAAAAGCAGCTCGAAAACATTCTATGAGAAAGTCCCATACTTCTCAGGGTTTAACACAAGTGATGCAGAAACGTTTTATTTTAAAATGTTAAATAAGACAGGAATGAAAACAATGTTGACAAATACTAAATTGATCTATTCTGAAACATTTTATGAAAAAATTATTACATTTGGTTTTGAATTTTGGAAAATACAACATTGAAACAAAAACCATCTGGGGTACAAAAGAATGGCAGGTCCAAGGTTTAGAAGCTTTGTTTAGAGCCGGCATGATCCAGAACAATTAATATTCTTGAATGACACCATTCAACAGACTACCTGTCTTGGCCTAGCCAAGATTAAAGACTTAAACAAACCGTCTATTCCAAAGCCCATACCTGATAGTAATAGCACTACTCATATGGAGATAGACCTATCCCATATTTTATACCAAAACAGAACACATCCTGATTGGAAAAAATGGTTGATCTGGCCCACAGACACAAACAACTGTCAAGATAGATTCCTGAAAAAAATACAGGGGTTCAAAATGACCAGGCCAGACCCAAGATACTCCCAGAGACAACATCCAGGGATAGTTACAACATACAGTGTAGGGAAACTATGCCTCGAATGGCTACAAAATTCCACACTGGCAGAAATTAAGCAACACTTGACTTTACTTAAAGACGGTGCTGACTTGCGTGATTTCATATTGGGACCACGCAAACAGCGTCAAAAATGTTTCATAGCGGCCGGTATATACGCTGCATACAACGAAGCTTGGAAAGTAATCCAAATTCCGAACTCCATAGTCAGTGCTGTTGATAGGCTGGCCCCTGCTTCGCTGCGATATGTAGCAAGGCGAAAGCCTACCGCTCCCTGGTTCTCCAGCCAGTTGAGACTTTTGAGGCAGGGATGTAGGTGTACCGAGAGAAAGTGGAGGAAATCATGGGATCCTAGGGACCGAGAGGCCCACAAATCTGCACTACGGGAGTATAAATTGAGAGTGGTAAAGGAGAAGCAGGAATACTTTGCTAATCTGACCAGCTCTCTTTCTTCTCCGGGGGAACTGTTTAAAATCGCTGATTCATTATGCTCCCTCCAACTCCCTGATCCTGTAGTCCATTCACAGGAACTGTGCAACAAGATTTCTGCTTTTTTCCATAAGAAGATTCTTGATATCCATGCCTCATTGGATGTCGAACGCCTTCTATTGGATCGGAGTATCTCTATGGAGCTGTCTAGTCTTGATTCTTTCAGTAGGGATACTGCTATTCCATCTCTATCGGAATTCCCCCCCTTGTCGTTGGAGGAGCTGGGTCTCCTGCTGGATAGAACCAAGTCTTCTTCTCCTATGGATCCTCTACCTCTTAAAAAGCTCCAAGAGTGTAGAAGCAGTCTTCTTCCTTCCATGCTCATGGTTATGAACAAATCCATTTCCCAGGGCTCTTTTCCAACGGTATGGAAGAAGGCCATCGTGAAGCCTCTCCTCAAAAAACCATCCCTTGACCCTGGCCTTTTAAAAAACTTTAGGCCAATCTCCCTTCTTCCGGCACCTGCAAAGATATTGGAAGTACATCTAAATTCTCATCTGTCCGCCTTTCTTGATCAATCCGGATATTTGGATAACACACAGCATGGCTTCAGGAAACACCACAGCACAGAGTCCGCTCTGACTCTTGTGGCCAACAAGATCCGTCGGCAAGTGGACTCTGGCCAATCCACTGTCTTGGTTTTACTTGATCTCTCGGCCGCATTCGATACCCTGTCTCCCGCCATTTTAACATCTCGGCTTAGGGAGGCAGGGGTCGAGGGATCGGCTTTGAGTCTTCTAAACTCCTTTCTTTTAGAAAGAGAGCAGAGAGTGATGCTTGGGAACTACCTCTCCCCTGCCAAGTCTTTGCAATGTGGGGTGCCACAAGGGTCGGCCTTAAGCCCGACCCTGTTTAACATCTACGTGGCCCCCCTTGCTAGACTTATAAGATCGCAGGGGATGGAGGTAGTGTCCTACGCTGATGACACTCAAATCATGGTGTCTCTGGAAAGATCTTCACTGGCTTCCAGTGCAGCACAGAATTTCTTTTAAAATTCTTTGCATGACCTACAGAGCATTGGCGGAGGGATCAATGAGTGGGATTAGTTCCTTGCTCGCTCGCTATGTCCCAGTTAGAGGCCTTCGATCCGCTGAATTGCTCCAACTTGTCGTGCCAAGGGTCAGGCTGGCAAGATGGGGAGCTAGGGCCTTCTCAGTGGTGGCCCCTCAGCTCTGGAATTCGATTCCCATTGAGCTTAAGAGGTTGCCATCTATTGAGTTGTTCAAAAAGGAGCTAAAGACATGGTTCTTTAGGAAGTCTTATCTCTAACTGAACGTTCCCTGGAGTGATAAGCTGTGTTTTGATGTTAGGCGCCTTGACGCCCATGGGGCAAAGTATGCGCAGAATAAAAACATTTTCATTCATTTTCAATTGAAACAGTAGAGAAAATACGAGAAATCGATCGTATTAATTTGGAAAAATCACTTTCTGTTGTGGACAATGGGTTAACGACTCTGTCCTCCGGAATATATTCACTGGACAGTATCGTATCATCTGCTATTGATATAATAGAACAGGACTTACTAATGTTACAACATGGTCAGTCCCATTACGTTCTATTGTACAGCTTGGCTGGACGTGGCAAAATCGGCGTTCAGGCTACGTACCATGGCGTTTAATCAACACAACGTCATTATTCTCTATCTTAAACCTTACTGATAAACAAATCAGTTTGGCACAAAAAGGAGCAGACTATACGATTCTGAGCATTGAAAAATTTGAGAGATTACCATTGACAATGTCAGAAAGACCTGTCATTGAATGGATAATACACAGAATAATCACAATTCCGATAACAACTTTCCAGTTTAAATATTGCCAAGAATATATACCAGCGGGCCAGTATGAAAGGTTGGGTAAAGGGTACAGAAAGTCAACATGTAAATTACCTTACACATACACATGTTACAGTGAAAAGAAAAAGGAGGTATTTCTTAGTGGTAAAAATTGTAAACGATCACTAAGCGGTACACTTCTGTGTCAAGGTATTAACTTGCATGGAGCCTGCGAAGGGTCTTCGAATAACCTTTCATGTCACCTGCACGGCACTCCTGCAACACAGATAGAGCCATTCTTTAGACAGCTTTCTAACGGGAGCTATATTCTAATAAATGACCACAGCTGTTGTGGCATGGTGCCAGGGAAAGCCTATCTCGTAAGAGTGAGTTCCATGGTCACTTGCTGTATGCAAGTATTGTATCCAAACAGCACTCCAGATATGGAGGCGGCAATATGGCCTCGTTTGAATATCTCTTCTATTCGAATTGATACTTTAAGCAGAATGAAGTCTATTCTTTTACAGACAACTGTGCCTTTGACCTCGTCCAAGGAAACGTATGATCTGCAAGTCGCAAGGACAATGGCAGAGATACATACCCTTTTATCAACAAATTGCCCCGCGCATTTCGTAGAAATGCTAAGCCAAATCCTAAACATTTCAGATACCAGTGGCATCGCACATGTATTTAAGACAATTTTTTCGGGACTGTTAACACCCTTTGAAACAGTTCTGGGCATCTTCCCCAATTCTGTCCATTCCGTCTTTGGCGGCCTACCTCTACTTTTGGGACTAGTGGCAGGAATTTTATTTTTGATTCTTCTGCTCCGATATGGCAAGCCAAGTCGCAGACAAGACTCCAGCAACGATGGAAGAAACGATCCTAGCTATACGCTATCGGGACCGCATAACTAAAGTCCTTGGATTAGCCCGGCTAAGAGATCTGAATATGACCTAGTTTCTTTCATTCAGACCTATCTGGCAAAATTGCATCTTACCTGTGCTTCGATGTATGCTATGCGGAGAAGAATGCGTGTTGGACGTATGTCTTACACTACCATCAGCAGTACCAATGGATACAGATACCTTGCTAGGTCCTGTAACGGCTTATGCATCGTGTTGTCCCCAGCGGCTACCTATTCTGATGATGGCATTCATTGAGACTTCACCACTACGAGTATGTGGCAGTGGAGTACGAGCTGAGAGCAGCATCACACAGGTACAACCTCCAGTGAGCATTGCTGATCCTGACATCGATGATATTAATCATTCTCACGACTGCACTGTTTCGGCATTTTCAAACTTGGTCGAACTTTCACCTGATGTCGTAGACCAATTTTTGTGCGAAATGATGTTCTCCCCTGAACAGAAAGAATAACTTTTTAAGCAACAAGAACACAGCGTTCCCTGAACTCTGAATTAGGCCTTCAGCTTTGAAAAACAAAAGTTACTGAAAACAATTGGAACTATTTTTCCCCTTGAGAGCGAAATTATTTTTTTCTCAATTCCAAAATATTTACCTTTTTCTGGCACATGTACTCTGCTTAAAGTAAAACTATTCTTAGAGAACAGAGCTTCTATTTTAGGAACTCTAGAGACAATATTTTACCTCAGTCTCTAGCACATGTACAGCATTTATATTATTATGTGATGGAATGGTTTCGACCTTCTCTTCTGTATTAAGAGCCATTTCATGTGTACATTTTCACAATTCATTCAGCTGATATATATATGCATTTTTTACTGAATGATACCACTGCTTGAAAAGCGTACAGTACCAATACTCATTTTCGTGTATTTGCCATATACCATTTCAAATGCGAATTATGTATTTTGGGGTGGGTTGGAAAACACATGCACCATTATATGTTTAATATTGCTTAGTTTTAAGTAATGAGGGACATTAGATCGTGGAGTGGGTGTTGTAATTCTATCTAGGACCCTAATTCGATATTCCTGATTTATGCCCTTATGTGGTTATAATAAATAATATCCTTATAAAGGCATAAGAATCATATCCATATTTAGTAACAACCCATGCAGTCCAAATACAGCATGGCTACTCATCTAGACTCCTAGAAAGTACAACGCGTTCTTTAAACAAACCAATCCTCCAGCAGCCCGGGAAATCCCCCTGCTCTTGTTTTGATTTGCACAAGAACTCCTAGAGTCAGAAAGAACTGTTAGTTCTTGGTGACGTCTTATGTCCAACCTTACGTCAAACCCGGCACCTTTCAGGTATAAATATACCAACGTTGCCTTAAGCAAACACACGGTGGTTTGGAGCAGAGCGGCTATCTACTTGCCCGAGAGCCCAGCTGATGCGAGAGCCCACGGACGCCGCCCCTCCCTTTTGACGCAATGAGAGAGACGCTGTCTTTTCTCCAGCCGAGAAATCCAGCTCCGGTGTTTCCAGCTGCCCTTGCGGGTTGCTGGGATATCGAGTCCTGAGAGAGAGATACCAGACCTCCTGCTTTCTATTACCCAGGTACGGAGCTGACTAAACCCTTAAAGAGAATTCTTGATTCAGATTCTTGGCAAAACCAACTTAACTTAAACTGCTACTTACTTACTCCTTCTCACGTATTAGGCTTAGGTCAGGTACACTGGGGCAGGCGTATTTAGAAGCACCAGTTGAGTACGTTAGTCAATGTATATATGTATGTATATATTTTATCCATTTTAAAGTATCATATGGCTAAGAAACCATATCAATGCTTTTACAGTATTATTTTATAATACTCCTTTTACTGTACGTACTTTACTTTATGCTAAGTATTGCAATTGTGGCAATTCATTTCTCTTGCATGAGAAAGAAGACTGCTCAATAAATAAAATAACACCTTTTATTGAAAACGCCTGTCTCTCTATTCTCTGCACTCTGGTGAAACTAAGTATGCATGATTGACTGAGTAAAATAGCTGTCTATTGTTTTCACACGAGTCTAGAGATACACTCTTATTCTGAGGGAGCAAAGTTGTCATGTTTATGGTTGTCAGAAGCTAATCCCTTCTTGTCTATCCAGTGAAGTTAAACTCCTCCTTGTTTATTCGAGAAAATTTCTAGTGACCTCTGAGCTAGCTGGCAAAACTAATTAAGTCTAATATAGTCAGTAGAGACCTAGTCGACTTCAGTCCTACGTCTACACTTCTGTTTATGTTTTTCCAATGCTCAGAGCCTATTGGGAATATAGGAACTACACTACAGAGGTAGTGGCAAAATTACTGGTGGAGGACACTTCAGAACTGCAGATCGCAATGGAACGCATGGAGACGGTCACCAAACAACTACAAGCGAAGCTGGATGAACAAGAAGGGCGCTCCCGACGGAATAATGTTCGAATCCTAGGCATTCCGGAAACAGAGGGTAAGAAAGCCATGGATCTATACGTCGAAGAACTCATAAAAACCAAACTGCAGCCCAAAGGTCTTTCTCACTTCTTCTCGGTAGAACGAGCACACAGAGTGCTTGGTGGAACACCGAACCGGGCGCCGCACCACGACCAGTCTTAGCCCGTTTATTCAACTTTAGAGACAGGGACGCAATACTGCAGGCTGAAAGAGTCTCACCACCCATCAAACTTCAGAACTCCACGCTGGCCTTCTTCCCAGACTACACGGCGGAGGTGGCCCGACTCCGGAAAACCTTCTCTGAGGTCAAAAAAGCACTGCGGGCACAGGAGCTGCCCTACTCCGTGCTGTTTCCGGCAAAGTTGCGAGTCGTGGCAGACGGGAAGACGTGGTTCTTCGACACACCGGAGGTTGCGCAGGACTGGATCGATGGATGGAGACAAGTGGAGGGGCCTCGCCGATCCAACAGAGGACGTCGAAACCAGCAAGCCGAGACACGAGAGGGGCCGCATCGGGAGGGACCGGCACCTCAAGAGAGGACATCAGAGGCCAGATCAGAGGATGGTGGGCAACCACCCGACCCCCTAACTCTCCGCGACAACGTCAAATAGACAGGGCACATTTCGGCAGCCAGCTGTTATGCCCCCTGGACCCACGGTTGGGTGAAGGCGAGTAAGGTGGACTGAGCCATTGGTGCTCCGGGACTCTTAACCCCCACGAGCAAGTAAGGTGGTTTGGGGTGGGATTAAGCACTCTGCAAAGTTGGGGAAGCGGGCAGTGTTATGTACGTGGAGCAGGGAAGCAGGGAGGGGCAAGGAGGGGGGGTTTAGTTTTGTTGGTTTTGGTTCAAGATTCACACGCTATGGCACACCATGTCACATCCTACACATGCAGATCCACGGATGGCAACAGACGCATGACACCGCAATTATTGTGACAACCAGACGCGCTCCTAAGACCACATGATGGCTCACCAGTCCCACACAGCAGCCACTGAGGACATGCCACATTCCATGGCGGGGCCCCCCTTCGACTACTCACATGGAATGTTAGAGGATTAGGGGACAAAATAAAGAGAGGGTTGGTCCTGCAAGCAATCAAACGCCAGGGCCCCGCACTAGTGTTATTACAGGAGACACACCTCACGGGGACAGCATGTCGTGCACTCGATTGACGAGGTTACAAAATGGCGGCGCACGCGGAGTTTACAGCGGGGTCACGGGGGACGGGTATCCTGGTAAAAAACACTTCCCCGTTTATTGTTTTACAACACAAGGTGGACGATCAAGGCCGCTTCGCGGCTGTTCATGGGCAGTGGGAGGGTAGACTCTTGAATGTGGTGTCCGTATACATTCCTCCAGCACTACACTCCATTGCATTGCCGGCACTAGGAGAGTTTCTATTGAATCTCCCGACAGGTGACACAATCATAGGGGGGGACTTCAACGCTATCGCAGACCCAGCACAGGACACGTTTCCCATCAGGACACGAGCGTTGGGCTCCTCTGCCTTCCCGGGTTTCATGGAGGCATTGGGACTGAAAAATGCCTGGCGCCATATCCACCCCACAGCGAAGCAATACACGTATCACTCTCCGGTACACAATAGTCTGTCCCGTTTAGACTACTTTCTGCTCCTCGGTGATGGGATGAGGGACGTAGACACCATAGACATACTGCCAAGAGGAATTTCTGACCACTCTCCTGTATTGCTATCCCTCTCCACTAAGGAGAAGAAACGCGCGAGAATTTATCCCATATATCCCAATTATCTCATGATCCCCCAGATCAAAAAAGACCTTAAAGCTGCAACCAAATACTACTTTGCAGAAAACATAACATCGGTATCCTCCCCCTCGATTCTGTGGGAGGCATATAAGGCGGTCCTGCGGGGGCGAGCGATTGCATCAGTCTCGGGACACAAGCAAACATACAGGCAAGAACTCTCAGAGCTGGAACTGGCGCTCCAAGAGGCTGACACGGCGCACATGGCTGACCCCACGACAGAAACTGCACACACGCTGAAATTGCGCCAGCAGCAGTACCGAGACCACCTCAAGTCGCAAGTCAGGGGCAGCATATCTAACACTGCACATAGGATCTATGACATCGGGGACAAGGCGGGGAAAATGCTGGCATGGCTAGACAAGAGAAGAGGGGGTAACAGGGGCATACAACACCTACATACTCATGTGAGGCAGCTACAGACACACCCAGAGGATATAGTGCGCACCCTGGTGGAACATTTTCAAGATGTATACACTTCAGAACAGGAAGTCACGGCACAGGATGCAATGGCTTCCCTTGATAACATAGACATCCCCACACTTCCGCCGGAGGCAGTACAAGAGCTTGAGCTCTCTGACAGGAGAGGAAATACAACAAGCAATCCAGGCGATCCAATCCGGAAAGGCGCTGGACCCCAATGGGATACCCATAGAATGGTATAAAATCATGTCAGAGACCCTTAGTGAGCCCCTATTGGCAATGTACATGGACAGCCTAGAGAGGGCGGAACTTCCATTAGACCAACGTACCGCTACGATCGTGGCTATACCGAAACCGGGAAAACCACCGGCGGAATGCTCCACATATCGCCCTATCTCCCTTCTTAATGTAGAAGCAAAAATTCTAGCGAAGCTACTGGCTAACAGACTGATGAACCACCTGCAACTGTTGATCCACCCGGATCAATCGGGCTTCATGCCCCATAGGAGCACGGCACTTAATCTTAGGCGGGTGCACAGGGTGATGGCGCGAGCCCACTCCCTGTCGGAGGCAGCAGTGATCCTTTCTCTAGATGACAAGATGGCGTTTGATTTGGTGGAATGGGAATACTTATTTGCTGTCCTGACCCGTATGGGCTTTGGCCCTAAGTACATTTCCTGGATCCGACTCCTCTATACCAATCATGTTGCTCAGGTTACCGTCAACGGTCACATCTTGCAAACATTCCCGCTGGCACGAGGAACTCGACAGGGCTGCCCCCTGTCCCCCTTGCTCTTCGCCGTCCTATTGGAGCCACTGGCGATACTGATCAGAACGACACCCCTACTGAAGGGGATAGAATGGACGGAAGGCTGGGAGGACCGTGTGTCCCTCTATGCTGACGACATGCTGGTTTACTTAACGAATCCCAAAAGGGGCATCCTGGCGCTTTTAGCACTATGTGACACACACGGGAAGACGTCGGGTTATACACTGAACTGGGCAAAGTCAGTGATTTACGTGTTGAAGGGGCAGAGGCCGGTGCTGGCACTGGACTGCCCACTTGCACTGACATCGGGCTCCTTTAAGTATCTGGGCATCCATATCACATATAGCGCCCCAGACTACTTCGACAAAAACCTGAAACCCCCCTTGGAACGTCTCCGAGCAGACATCAGGCACTGGGTGACCCTGCCGCTGACCCTCCTTGGACGCGCGGCCCTGTACAAGATGATGGCACTACCAAGATTTTTGTACGCCCTGGAGAATACACCGTACCTGGTCTTGCCGCGTTATTTTAAACAAGTAAGGGCGTTGGTTTCCACCTTGCTGTGGAGTAATGGTCCGGTGCGCATCGCACATGACAAATTAACAAGAAGCTGGTACGAGGGAGGTATCGCCTTACCAGACGTACATCTATACTACTGGGCAGCGCAACTCAAAATTGTGAACCAGTGGGTACACGCACCGAGAAATGACCCTGCGTATAGAGCCGATTGGGCGCAGCTAGGAACGGACTGCATGCTGTCACCGCTGTACAATAAACAGCAAGTCTCGTGGCTGGTAGGGCCCGCAAAACACACGATTACGTTATGGCACGCAGCGCAGACGAAGCTGGGATGGAAGGGGAGAGTTACCAAACTAACCCCCCTCTGGGACACGAAGGCTCTGGGGCCCTTAAGACACAGTAAAGGATTTGCGCAGTGGGACAGTATTGGTATCTCCACAGTGGGAGATTTGTGGGAGAAAGACACTGTGATCACGTTCGCAAAGCTGCAGCAACAATATGGATTAGGCCCGAACGAAACCTATAGGTACATTCAAATCAGGCACTCGCTATTGCAGGCAATACTGCTGGGCACCGAAGTGCCAGACTCCTCACCACTAGAAGACAGGTTATTTACTGACTACATGCAGCAGGGAGCTACCTCACTCACTTACAAGAAATTTATCAAAAATCTGAAGGACCCCACATTGGCGTTACGAGAGAAATGGGTGGGAGACGTAGGCGATATTGACGACTCAGAGTGGAATGAGGCGCTAGCCTCCCCGAAAGAAGTGGGCATCTCGGCGAAATTTAGATTAGTGCAGCTCAAAATCTTACATCGCATTTATTACACACGGTGCATGCTACACAAGATACACAGAGCGCCGCACCCCTTTTGTCTTCGCGGCTGCGGGGAAGAGGGTACACTGTTCCACACGCTTTGGGACTGCCCCCACATAGTAGAATTTTGGCAACAAGTCATGCGTACTATCTCACAAACACTTCAAGTTTCCCTCATCCCTGAACCACGCAAATGCCTATTAAACATTTGGGACCCGACCAATCTGACTAGATATGGACTCATATGGGCCACATTAGCTGTCATGGTGGCTAAAAGAGACATTGCACAAAAATGGGGAGCTTCAGAACTACCCACGGCATCCATGTGGAGTAGGAACATGGACTTATTAATGTTCACGGAGAGAGCGGTGTATGTGCTTAGGGCCTGTCCCCGTAAATGGAACAAGGTGTGGTCCGCCTGGAATGTGTACAGAGGAGAGTTGTGTGAACCCTTACCAGAGGAGGACGAAGTAAGCTCAGACGAAGACGAGGAGGATGTCTAGAGGGCGTGGGTGGGTGATACAGCTCAGTAGAGGAACTAAGTGTAACACCGTGCTTGTGACATAGCTCGTGCTTAAATCACTGTGTACGAAGGCATTAATCAGTGGACAGAAACAGACATGGCAATAGCCGCTGAGCGTGAGTATTTATCTTGGCCGCAGTTTTGAGTTATGGTTAATGACACAGACAAAATAAAATATAAAAGGGTAAGACCTAACAACTGATAAACACGAATTGGAGGATGGTATGTAGGAGATGTTTTAGGGTGCGCCGCCGGACCCCAGGGTTGTCGGCCATACGGCTGTGTACTAACGAACAGTTTTAATTATGAGTATGTCTGAGGCGACCGGCCCGGTGGGTTGTAGGCCCTGACATGTATTTATCACCTCTGCGAATACATTCAATAAAAGTCTTTAAAAAATGTTTTTTTTTAAAAAGATGCCACTACTTTCATTCATGAATATTTCATGCACAATAACCCATTAGACACTTTCTTTTCCAATAATTGGGATACATTTAAGGCTTCTTTTCGTGCCTTTACTATTTCATATGTCTCTAAGAAAAAGAAAACTAATCGGAAAAAGAATGCTGATCAATTGCAACAACTTAAATTATTGGAACATACTTATTTTACGTCTAAGTCCCCTAATATTCTGCATGAGTTGATTAAAGCCAAATCCGAACTAAATAAACTTGCAACAGTTGAAGCATGTAATATTCTTCTTAACCTCATGCGTGCGGCACATTTTTCCGCCGTACGCTGAGTTTTTAAAAAAAACGCGTTACATGACGAGCTCAGCTCTTCATGAGCTAGAACAAGGCGGGTAAAATGTTAGCCAATTATTTGAAAATCAAATCTGAACGCAAAAATATTGGACCCATCTTGAATGATTCTACTAAAACCTTGGTGACCTCTGATGACGATATTGCTGATGTCTTTCACAACTATTATAAATCTCTTTATACTGATGACACCCATCCCTCTAATCAAAATCAGGATACTTTTTTCATGGGCCTCCCTTCTCCCCCGTCTTTACCCAATGAATTCTGGTTATTGGAGGGTAAAGTTACATCCCAGGAGATTACTAATGCCATTAACTCTCTGAAAAAATCAAAAGCTCCAGGACCTGATGGTCTTTCCGTTGAATTTTATTCTACCTTCGCCTCTATCTTTGTCCCCAAACTTTTACAACTTTTTAATTATTTTATTGAGGATGCTAGAGCTTCTGGATCATTTATGGATGCTTTAATAATCCTCATCCCCAAACCAGATAAAGATCATTCCCTCTGTAAAAATTACAGACCTATATCATTGATTAATTATGATTGTAAAATATTTGCTAAGTTTCTAGCATCTTGTCTCGAGCATATTATTCCATTGTTAATAAAGACTGATCAAGTTGGATTTGTGAAGGGCAGGTTAGCATCGGACAATGCTAGAATGTTTGCAAATATCATCTTCTATGGCAAGAAATTAAAATCCCCTTCAGCATTATCTTTGGATGCCGAAAAGGCTTTTGACCGTATTAATTGGCAATTTATGTTCAAAACTCTCCAATGGTTTGGCTTTGGACCTACATTCATTTCCTATGTCAAACTATTATACTCCTGCCCTCGAGCTAGTATTTTTGTAAATAACCGCTTCTCTAGATTCTTTTCCTTATCTAGAGGTACCCGACAGGGTTATCCCCTCTCTCCCTTGCTATTTGTTTTATGTCTTGAACACTTAGTTCTGACTTCTCATATAATTCTATTGAAACAAAAATATCGGCTTATGCTGATGATATATTGGTCTATATGTCTAATCCCCTTACTTCCTTGCCCCCTTTTATGGATGAGGTACGGTTGTATTCCAGCATTTCTGGATATAAGTTAAACCTCTCTAAGACAGAAGTCTTACCTCTAAATTCTCTATGTTACCAGTATATGTCTTCGGATACTAATTTTGCTTGGTGCCCCTCTAAAATCAAGTACCTTGGTATTTGGTTTTCTGCTTCCCTGGCCAACACAATCAAGTATACCTTTACTGTATTAATCACTAAAATCCAATCACTCCTCCTTACTTGGTCTCCATTATTTCTTTCATGGTGGGGTAGGTTAGACACCATCAAAATGATGATTGTATTACATGTACTATATACAGTTTCTATGTTACCTATTCGCATTCCCTTATCCTATTTCGTTAAAATTAACTCTATTTGTTCACAATTTTTATGGAATAAGAAACATCCTCGTATTGCCCTTGCTAAACTTATGAGTCTTAAATCTGAAGGGGGTGCACCTTTTCCTAATTTTAAAGCTTATCCTTCTGCCTTTCTAATTAAATAACCATTTGCTTTAGCTTATAATTTTACTGATAGCCCTATCCCTAGATGGATTGCTTTTGAGCGTTTCTTGCTAAAAGATTTTTCTTTTCAGAATGTAGTATATATGTCAAATTGTACTTTTACATCCAATCACCCGATTTTAAAATACTCCCAGAATCTATTATATAACACTTTCACCAATGGTTTATTATCTCCTTATCAATGTTTTTTATCCTCTACCATCTGGTATAACATATTTCTCAAATATAAAGGTAAATCGTTCTATTACAAATATTGGAAGGAGAAGGGAATTGTATATGTGCACCAATTAATCCACCAACACTTAGTTTTCCCTTTTGTTGAATTGCAGTCCCGGTTTCATTTACCTAGTTCATGTTTTCATGAATATACAGTAATTTCAGATGCTTTGCTATTACAGCTTGCCTCTTATGACCTTCCTGATGATACACTCTCTCTCACTCCGCCTACTCCGTTATATAGTTTATTTCAGATCCAAATACCTAAAGCAGCTATTGTATACAAAATATTGTCGTTACATGTTACTGAAAGACCTAAGTCCCCTATAGAACTTGCGTGATAAACAGACTTATCCGTTTCTCTTTCTATATCGAATTGGGACAAATTCTGATTTAAGTTATTTAAAGTTTCTGCTGCTGCACGTTTAACCCAATCCTTGTACTTTATTTACAATAGAGCTGTTATTACACCTGTTTATATTTCCAAGTTTTCCCCTTCCTCTTTGCCATAATGTTGGTCATGTTCTAATGCTATTGGCACTTTGTGTCATCAACTTTATGCATGTTCAAATGTTTTGACATTTTGGGAATCTGTTTGGACCATTTGTATGAACATTTTTAATTGTGATTTTACATTATCCTTACAAAATATTTTTCTAGGTTCTTCCTCACCTGATGTTGATGAGTCCTCCTCTATCTCTTTATTATTTGACCTTTTTATCGCATTAGCATTCAAAGTTATTTTATTATATTGGAAAGATAACCCCAAAATTTCCTCATTGACTTGGTGGAACTTTATTTGTGATGAACATAGAATTGCTACTGTTTCTTCTCTCACTCTTTCGCAAAAAATTAAATCTGATATCCTTTGGTTACCTTTCACAACTTATCTTTCTTCCCATGCTCCTAAGCATTAACTCTCTCTTTTTTTGTTTTCTATATTCTTCAACTCTTTGAATAATACATTTCTTATTTCTATCTTTTCTTTTCCCCTTTTTTTGTTTCTTTTCTTCCTTTTCTGTCTGTTCTTCTCTTTGTATTGTTATCTTCCCATTTTGCATTTGGTATGTATTATTCATCCATTTACTTTGTGTAATATGGTTTCATAATTTGTGATTATCTTCGTTTTTTTTCTTTGCTGTTTGTATCTTTTTTCCTGCAAATAATAAAAATTTCTTAAACAAAAAAAAAAAAAGAGATGCTGAGGAAGGGGAGGAGATGACCTGTGCTTCCAGGGGTATATTCCCACTGTTTGATCAACTGTCCTAAATTCTCCTCTTCCTAGATGTTGCCTAACAGATGAGTCAAGATGAAAAGAAAGAGTTAACAGCTTGAATTTCACTGAAAGGAAGTCTTGAAGACTGCCATACTTTGCTAAGATGAAGTCTGCCAAGGAGGAAATGCACTATATTCTTTTGGACTATGAGCATTCTTAGCAGTTCTGGAGTACTACGACAAACCTGAGGAAGAACCAAGGGATTGGTGGGGGTGGAAATGACAGGAAGACACCAGGCACAAGATTATGGAAAGGGATTGGGCCTTTCGTGTATGATCTCATAATTATTATTCTGTCTTCAAAAAAAGTATAGGCACCGGAGATACCTTGCTTGTAGAATAAAGCAGAATTAATATTTGGTTGGGGGTAACATGTTTTAACGAGTTCATGTGATATTTAGTAGAGATGAAAACGTTCTTTCTGGTTCCTAGTGCCTGGTAAAAGCCTTATAAAGTTATGTAAGTCACACTTGAATTTGTTCCTACTGTCTTGACTAGGAACTTTGGGTACCATTATAGAATGAATGTTACCACTCAAATGAATCTGGGGCATATTTGCAATTAAATGGCACAGCGTGGCGCCGCAAGCAATTATGCTGCACCGAGCTGCATCATTTAAAAAATGCAGAATGTGCTATATTTACAAGAATACAGCGTACCCCTGTACTCTCCCCTTTGCCAATGCACAAACAGCAGCCATACGCCAATCCAGGCACCCTTGCTTCACGGTGCAAGGGACAACTTCCTGCACAAAAACAATCATTATAGGCATTTTGGTCTTTCTATGTGTGCAGCAAAAACCGAGGAGAAATTAAAGTATTTCTCCTTGTTGTTCCACTTTAATGCCTCCCCTCAAAAGGCGTTACTTTTTGGCACTGCCACAGATTTATGAATCCTTGGAAATCTGGGGCAGTGTCAGAAAGCCTGGGGTATGGCATGGAAACACCCACAGCAACAACCATGACACACCCCTTTGACGCAGAGTACTGCGTGAACGCGGGTCATATTTACAAGGCTATGTAAAGCCAAGCACAGTGGCTTTGCTGTGCCTTGTAAATATGGGCCAGCACACAGCACCACCGGAGGGTAAAAAAAATGACGCTCTGGTGGCGCTAGAGGCTTGTAAATATGCCCCTCTGTTATCAGGAGATGGTATTTGTTCCGTGGAATGTCAGTGTCATGCAAGAATATTTTTTGCATCGCAAAGGATGTACGATTCTATTAGTGTAGAAAATATTTATGTAGAATTCACAGAAATCCTTCACTGTTAATGTTAATGAGAAAGACTCTGTTTGTGAATTGATCTGAATACCTGTGAATGAAGGATGGAGGTCTGTGAGGAAGACCAGAACTTCATCCATGAATGTCGATGATCAAAATGCCGGACATGCAGCTCGTGTCCCTTAAAGGGGTAGCAGCTCCAGTTTCAAAACAAATAGTACAATGCAAGCCAACTTCAGGGGAGGATTTAGTGGTCTGCTGCACTGCTGCCTGCTCCTCTGATGCCATTTTTGTCATTCTTAAAGTAAGAGTTTCCCTTTTGGACAGCTTCTGTGTTGTTATCAGACTTTCCCCGTGTTGGAATCCAGTCAATGGTTTACAACTGCAATTACAGTTACAGTTACAAGGTAATGATACAATGAATGAAGGAGTCAAACTATGCAAATTGCAAGTCACAGATTCATTTGTGATTCTGAACTTGCCTTTTGTACATTGCTAGTGGCTTTTATGCACCTGGACAGGCTCCTGCTTTGCACACCACCAGCTTTGCACTAAGTTTGAAAAGGTAATTCAAGTGTTTTGGCACAAGTGCTAAAAGACTTCATGCATGACGCCCAAAGAAGACTATCATGACAGAATGTGGGGAATCCATTTGTCACCATAGTATATCCAACTCTTTTATGACTTTTGTATTTGTCTCTAAATGAAATAAAAGTAACATTAGGAAACAAAATGTCCCAGGTACCGACATGGAGTGATCTTCAAATGTGTACTAGTTCTTGAAACTAACATCTCATTAAGAGTTTGTGGATCTCAGTCATAGACGTGGCGGATATCCCATCCACCAAACCAATGGATCCCTTGCTATAATTAGATTAAGGGGAGCAATCATCTTTCCTGCGGTGGAGCTTACATAGGCTCTACCGGTGGAAACCTTTGAACAATGCCTCAGTTGATATTTAACTATTAGAAAAAAAATACCTCGGACCACCTACCAGTAGCAAAGCAAGGGGGCGGCCCCTCCCGCTGCTCTTACCTGCAGCTGTGCGGGGTGACTGGCATGGGAATCATCCCCCTTGTTCCTACATGCGGCCGCCAGGTGGCAACCGCAATGACCGCCATGGGCGGTACAACGTATAGCTACGTCACTGCCATCTATGCTTTTTAGGACAGACATTCCAAATACTCCTCTTCGGCTCAGAAGCAATTAGTATTATGAAACTGGAAATCACAGCATGAACCCCACACACTGGGAGAAATCTCCCAGCATACCAGGGGCATTTCTTTTTTGTTTTTCAAAGACAGTATCATGTTTTTCGAGTGTGTTTTGAAGAACAAAAATCTTTGCTTAGTCGCGGTCATCTTCTGAAGGCATAGAAACCTCCTCCTGCCTTCCTGGAAGTTCGGTGGTTGGTTTTCAACCAGTCAGCAAAATACATCCCTCCAATCCATGGTCAACTGATGGCCCTGCGGCCATACTCTAAAGGAGTCCTTATTATTGCCTTTTCGGTCAACCATAGGCAAGTGTGCCGATGTAAGAAAGATATCAGAATTATTGCACATTTTTGTTGTTCAGTACAGACAGTGTGTCGCCATATGGTAGTGGCACATGATAACATTTGCCAGAATTGCCAGACCTGGGAGATATAATAAAAAATGGTTTGTGTCATAAACTGATTCAAAGCTGCAGTGTTTGGGAACAGGCTAACTGAACTGAAAGGTTATGTGGATTCCTGGTCCAATGGTATTAGAAATGGGGTGTCTGATTGGCTACGGAATACATGCAAGCCAGGCAGAACGCACCACTCTAGTCAGGGTTAGCGGCATACACAAGGTTGATAACCTGTGCTCACCCTCTGGTAGCTTGGCGTGGAGCAGGCAGGCTTATCTAAAGAGGCAATGTATAAAGTATTTGTGCAACACACCCCCACAATAACACAATGAATACACAATAAAAAGACTCCACAGAGGTTTATGAAAAATAGCTTTAATATTATCAGTAAATCAAGACCAAAACGATACAATCTGATAAGTACTCCTCAAGTTATACTGGTTCTAAGTATCACATTAAATGCAAGATTTCCAATCAATCAGGTAAATACTGTGCAAGCAGCTCTTACCATCAAGTGGTGATTGATTTATACTATTTCCTCGCCATGGTGGGAAAAACAGGGCTCAACGCTGCACTCGGAATATGGTTTTGAAAGGGTCCCTTGGGACCAGGGAAGTCTAACACAGAAGGGCCACCAGGAGGTGACAGGTTGGTTTCTTGCATTTTTAGGGCCAGACTCCCAACTACAGTACATTTCGGATCACTGAAAGAATATCGACTACCAAAATATCGACTACCCAAAATATCGAGGAAAAAATATCTACAGCAAAAATATCGAGTTTGTATGTACAAACAGGTAAGTACAAAAATATCGAGTACAAAATATCGTTTACAAAAACTATAGTTGTAAAAAATATCGTATTTACTAAAAACAGTGTTAAATTAAATTAATATTAATAATTAATTACTAAAATATACTTAAAATTACTTAAATTATCTTATAATAATTAAATAATTAATGAAAGTTAAATAAATATTTTTTATTTCATATTTATTAAACATATCTATATAGTAATAACATATAATAAAATAATACCCAAAAACTGAAAACTGACCCTGAACCCTAAAAATACCCCTTTACCCAAAAACTGAAAACTGACCCTGAACCCTAAAAATACCCCTTTACCCAAAAACTGAAAACTGACCCTGAACCCTAAAAATACCCCTTTACCCAAAAACTGAAAACTGACCCTGAACCCTAAAACTACCCCTTTACCCAAAAACTGAAAACTGACCCTGAACCCTAAAAATACCCCTTTACCCAAAAACTGAAAACTGACCCTGAACCCTAAAAATACCCCTTTACCCAAAAACTGAAAACTGACCCTGAACCCTAAAAATACCCCTTTACCCAAAAACCCAAAACTGACCCTGAACCCTAAAAATAAAAACGATATTACTTCACTTACCTTAAAAACGATATTACTTCACTTACCTTAAAAACGATATTTTGGCTGTCGATATTCTGTCCTGTCGATATTTTCTCCAAACGATATTTTGGAGTCGATATTATGTCCAAACGATATTTTGGAGTCGATATTATGTCTGTGTACCGTACATTTCCAATCGGAGTCGTGGGGGACAGGTGGGCCATGCAGGACTGTCCTCGCTTGGTTGAGGCAGTTGTGGTGATTTTCCTCTGGATTCGCAGAAACAGCGGCTGGAGTAGGAAGCACCGGGTGTGTAGAGGGTCCATGATTTTTTAATCTCCAGCCATGCCACTGGTCACCAGGGCACTGAGTCACAACAAAGCTGCGCTGGAAGGCGGTGCGGCCACAGCGGGGGGTTGAAATTAGCTTGCACAGCTGCTGAAAGTTGCAGCGTGAGTCGGACTGACTGAGATCTGATTCGGGGCAAGATAAAAGCAGCCTTTTCTGCAAAGAAGGAGGGTGCTAGTTGATGAATACAGTAAGCGAGTGACCCAGCATGCTCTGCTTCTTCTCAGAGCTCAGCCACTTGACTCACGGCAGTGCTGAGGTCTTTGATGAACCTGAGACTTTGATGAACGGGGCAAGCCAAAAAGCCCTTGGAGAACACTAGTCATAAGTCACAAGGCATAGATAGCAGTCAGCAGGCCAGCACAGCAAGGTAGGTTGCAAAGTGGCTGTCTCTCCTGCAGCTCAACAAGCAGCAGTTCAACACATCAGAGCAGTTAGCACAGTGGCGGTCCCTCCTGGCAGCACAGCAGTCCTTCTGGTAATATGCAGGTGTAGAGCCAGAGATGTATGGTTACAAGTCCAAAAGTGTCTGATTAAAATGGGGTCAGAGACCCAGTACTTATACCCTAAAGTACCTTTGATGTAGGGTGACTTCAAAAGAACTCTCTCAAGTGCACATGTCCCCTTTCAACCCAGTCCTGTCTGCTAGCCTAGAAATCAGCCCTTTGTATGGAGACAGGACTTCAAGTGAAGTGTTACATCCTCTCTTCCCTCCTGCCCAGGGTGACCCATCATTATGCAGATGAATGCAAGTGCAGTTGAGTGTCCTGTGTTTTGGCTGTCTATAGAGAGTGCACAAATGTAGCAGTCACCCAAACCAGCCTAGACGTGTATTGGAGACAGGCTGTCAAGCACACAGAGCAATAAGCACAGAGAGGAGTGTAGTTCGCGCTATATAAAACTCTGCAAAAAAAAACACAAAAAACCAGAGAAATGTCCACTTTCTAAAAGTGACATTTCTAAAATAGTAAAGGTAAATCCAACCTCACCAGTAAGTAGGATTATAAATACCATTCTAAACATATGAAACATCAAAAAGCTACTCCTCTCATATCAGGAATTACCTCTTAAAATGGTATAAAGGAATTCCCAATTCTAACCTCTGAGAGGGGTAGGCCTTACAGTAGTGAAAAACAAAATAGGCTGTTTGTCACTACCACAGCAGTTCATGTCCTACTTTTTACTTACATAGCATCATGCCTTTAGGGTTTCCTAGGATCTACCTTAGCAGTGACTTATATGTAACAAAACTGGAGTTTCAAGGTGGGCAAGTAGTTTTAAATGCCAAGTCGAAAGTGGCAACTGCCCACATAGGCACTGCAGTGGCAGGCATGAGACAGGTTTGAAAGGCTACTTCTGTGGGTGGCACAATCAGTGCTGCAGTTCACTTGTAGCATTTAACTTACATGCCCTGGGTATATGGTATACCACTTTACAAGGGAGTTATAAGTAAATATGTCAATCAAATATGCACCAATTACACACATGTTTAGGGAAGAAGCACATGCACTTTAGCACTGATCAGCAGCGGTAAAGTGCTCAGAGTCCTATGGTCAACAAAAAGATACAGCAAAATGTGGAGGCAAAAACTTTGTGGGACGACCACCCGAAGGATGACTGGTGAGGCAATTGGTGTCTTCACAGAATAAAACATTATAGGTTGTCTGTTCTGTGTCTTTGTCTAGTTGTAATTGATTTAACAATCCAAATGTTTAAAAATATCCTTAAAGTGATGGTGATATGGAAGTTGACATCTCCTTATTTTATGTCTCCTGACCAAGTGCATTTACTAAACCCGGTAGTGCATTTGAATAAGTAGGAAATGGAAAACGAACGCTTATAGTGCTTAAAGTACTACTGTTGAGAATAAGCTGGCTAATGTGGCAACAGCATACACTGGTGCAGGCTGGCTATGTAGACAGGTGGTGTCTGGCTTCCTGGCTGAAGAAATGTGCTGTGGCAGAAGGCCCACCAAAGGCTAAGATCTCCAGTCCCCTGCTTGGCAAACACTCCAGGCTGATATAAGGAGATTGAGAGGAACCAATACCAGCATCCAGGAACACTCCAACAGTCCCTTACCTCCTATATGTCCTCAAAGAACGAACCTTTTTGCAGGGCTCCACTGTGCCTCCATTTTCTATGATAATTCCCACCTAATTGCTGAAGAGAAGTTAAAGAACTAATGATAGGCGTGGAGCTTCTACCTTGCACCTTCCACCTTGAGCACCGGAACACCTGAATTAAAATCTGTGAACAGTTCAGCTCCAGCTTTAGCATTTTGACACTGCACACAGTTGAAACCTAATCTATCCCGGACAAATCTCAAATCATGATGTCTTTGTCAGCCCATCCAAGAGCCCACAATGAGCAATACATTCTCTCCCTGACTTCACGAAAGATGAAGTACCAGTCAAAGCATTCCATACCATTGAGGTGATTCCCTTTATTAATTTGTGATTGATGCTACAGCACAGATCGCAATTCTAAAACTCTTGCTACTGCAATTGTGGGAAACTCAGTTAAGCTTTTCAGATCTACTCTTTAAGAGAAGTTCGTCCCTCATTTGCCGCTCTTTTCCGATGGAACTTTTTCTGAGTTCCTATGTAGAATAGGTCCCTTTCCTAGCTTATTGGGTTTCTTTATGCAACACATGTCTTGAATGCTGATTTCTAATCTCTTTTTATTATTTATGCATATTACTAAACTGAATAGATACCACCACTCCAAATTGAACAAAGCCCAGAGTTCATGACAACTCCAGTTGTTGAAGTACTGACTACACAAAACAGACAGCTAGAGCTATGGAGACATCATCAACATTTTCAAGCTTTGATAGATGGAGGAACTTTGGCCTATATGACCCCATTGAATTCTAGTGAATTTCCTGTAAGTGAAGATAGTGGATTACCAGCTTGGATTTAGGAATTGACAAGGGAAAGAAGGACCGAAGCTGCAAAGTCTCTGAAGGATGCAAAAGTTAAGAAGGATAAACCTTTAGACAGTCCAAAACTAAAATTGTATCTAGATTAACTAATTAGGGAATGCTTGGATTTTGATTGTTTAGATCAATATGAAAGACCATTACTTTCCTTTTTATGTAAGGAGATTACCTATACAGCAGCTACTACCCATAATTACTTGGCAGGAATTGCAAAGAAATATGATGTTGATCTCATCAATAATTTGTATTCGCATCGCAATTACAGAGTTCAATGGGATGATCGAGAACTTGAGAGCACCAGGAATTCAAACCCATAGTATTGAATTAATAAAATGTATCAGCAGATGGAAAGATGTGGAGAAGCTAGATCTTAGGTGGGCAAAGAAACATGAAAAGAAAAAGGGGGAAACAGAAGTGAGGATGAAGTGGGAGAAAACAGCATTGAGAGAAGTAGTTGGGTGTACTTATGTACATGTTCCGTGGAATAAAGGGGATTTGACTGCATTCACAAACAATTATCCAAAGCAGTGGAATGATCAAGTGGAAAGGTTCATTAAAATGTCAAAGGTGTTGCTGAAAGACTTGGATATATTCTTTGACACTGTGGTTCCAGCAGATTTATGGTCATTCCTTTTAAAGATAAAGACTGGTTGAAAATTTAAAGAACGACTCATGAACCAAAAGAAACTGTTCTTGAATACTATAAAAGTGTGTTGCAGACTTTCAAACAGCTTAGAGGAAGTGAATATCCTGAAAGGAATGATATGAGGATTCTTGTGTCACAGTTTGTTCTGGGATTGAAGCCTTAGATTGGATCACATATCACACAAAATGTCATTTGTTGGAAGTCAAAATCGCTAGATTAAGTCCTGCGATATGCAAACTATTTCAGTGATGAATTGGACATGAAACAGGGGAAAATTAAGGAGAAGTTTATGTTAGCACAGAGAAAATCGTCTCAAAAGGGATTTCACGTATGACAAATCCAGGAATGCGAGTGCCTTAGGGACGAGGAAGAGGTGTTCCTATAGGTGTAGGTTCTGGAACCGATATTGCCGCTTTGAAGAAAGTTACTGCTTGTCACATTTGAAACAGGGTGGGGCATTGGAAGCTAGAATGTAGATTTAATCCTGTATATATTGCAGGGCAGGTCCAAAATTCACAGGGAATGACAGGTCAAAGAATGCAGTTAAGATTGTTTCAAACGTATGGGCAGAACCAAATGGCACCAGTTGTATCAGGCCAAATGGGAAATTCAAGGATGAATATAAATCAGCTACCAACATTAAACCTGAATCAAAGTCAAAATGTCATGCCACAAGTTCAGGACTTGAATCAGGATGTGTTAGGAAAATTTCCTTTGTTTGAAATAGATGAGTTTGGTTCTGAAAATTCACAATTATGGTGCCTGGGAGAGGAAGAGGACTGTGTACTTGGTGCAGTCCTAGGTGTAGACCAAAGTGGCTCATATGTAGATGCAAATGTCTATGGTCACAATGTAAACTTTTTGATTGATACAAGAGCCACCTGATCCACAGTTAGAACAAAGGAAGTTCCAGACTTACCTCTCTCGGAAAGAACAATCCAAGTTGTTGGGGTTGCAAATAAACAAATGTCAGATCCAATTTCAGAAGCAGTCCCTGTCAGAATGGGAACCTTTGAAGAAAAACATCAATTTGTGGTTTGTGATGCCACTGCAGTGAACTTGTTAGGAAGGGATTTATTGTGCAAATTGAATTGTTCAGTTTATTGCACACTGGATGGTGTTGCATTTCAGACTCGTGATGAGGATGTTGACTTCAAATTAATTAAACAAAATACTGAGGTAGGAATGTTTACCACTTTGACGGTTGCTGAACTGCCAGAGTATCTCAGAACTACAGTGAATCCTGAAGTTTAGGATTTTAAAGGAAAATATATCAGACTCAAAAAGGTGTAGGACCAGTCCATATCCAAATAAAGCTAAATGAAGTCTCCCCAAGAACACCACCTTATCCATTGTCCACTGAAAGAATTGCTGGGATACAACCTGCAATTGAAGATATGCTTCAGAATCGAATATTGAAAGCATTAATTGGCAACCCATGTAATTCTTCTATTATGGGAATTCAAAAACCAAACAGGAAGTATAGAATTGCAAAAGATTTGAGAAACGTTTATGAAACAGTGGTCCGCGTTGTGCCAAATTCTGTTCCCGTCCTTTTCCAAATTCCATGTACTGTAAAATGGTTTACCGTCATTGATTTGTGTCAGGCTTTCTTCTCAATGCCTTTCCATGAAGACAGACCGTTTTAGTTCTCATTTGTGTCCCAACAGAGAACAACCATGTGGTGTTGTGTCCCTCAAGGGTATAATGAGAGTCCTTCCATTTTTAGTCAGATCCTAAAGAAAAATCTTGAGTCTTTACAAATGCCTTGTGAGTCTGCACTTGTGCAATACATCTATGATTTGATGATAGCCTAGAATCTTGAGAAGCTTGCAAAAACTACACTGTTGCATTATTGAATCACCTGGCAGAGCATGGACACAAAGTTTCTCCAGGTGAATTGAAGGACTGTAAAAAAAAAAGTTCACTAACTGGGACATATTATTATGGAAGGAGCACCAGAGAGAGTGGAAGCCATCTTACAGATGAATCCACCATAAACACAGAGAGAGTTTAGAATGTTTTGGGAAATCGTAGACTACTGTCTATAATGGACAACAAATGTTTCTCTCACAGCAAAACCTCTTTTGAGGTTGACACATCACCCAATTCCTTGGGATAGGGAAGGTACCAAGGCCTTCCTGGAGCTGAAAGATAAATTGTGTTGCACCCCAGCTCTAGGAATGACAGATTGTATGAAAGATTTCACTCTGTTTTTCAGTGAAAGAGATAGGTGTGCACTTTCAGTTTTAACACAGATGCATGGAGGAGCCCAAAGGCTTGTAGCTTAATTTTCAACCACCCTTGACTCTGTAGCTTCAAAACTCCAGACTCCTTGATGACAGTGCCTGCTGTGAGTGTAAGTCTGGAAAAGAGCGAAAACATAGTGATCGGACACCCATTGATCATGATGGTTCCTAAATCTGTCGAGTCTAATGCATAGCAGGCTTAGTAAATATGAGCAAAGTTATTTTGTACCCTAAAATGTTGCCATTAGGTGCTGCAACGTGTTAAATGCTTCTACTCTTTTGCCTGTAATTGATCAAGAAGACAAAGATGATGATTTTAATCCTAATTGCCTAAGAGTCACTGAACTATGTACAAAGCCACGGCCACACATTAAGGAGGAACCCCTGATTGAGCCCGATTATGTCCTATTTGTTGAAAGTTCATGCCTGCGAAGTTATGATGGCACTTAAAGAGCAGCATATGCCTTGTGCACCTTAAATTATGTGGTTGAAGCCTCCTGGCTGAATTTTAAGAATTGGAAACACCAAGTCTGTTTGAAAATGTCGGGAAAGGTTTAAATAGGATGTATGACATTACAAGGCAAACTATTACAACGCATACCTTTACAACTCGGTTTTTACAACGCAACTTCCATTACAACGCATTCCATTACAACGCAAGCCATTACAAAGCATGTTCCATTACAACGAAAATTACTCTTCTAACACCACTGGGTGCTTACCGCAGGGAAGGTGCTGGTCAGTGAGCATGCGCTGTATTGGCATGTGTTGTAATGGTACTTGCCTTGTATTGACCACATTGTAAAAGCATGTTGTAGTAATGCCTGTGTTGTAGTGGTTTGTCCCGTTCAAATACAATTGGCAACTGATTCTCAACAGCTGGGAAGGGAATAATAAAAGCTCTAATAATGCCCATACTAATTGTCGGATTATGCCTGATACTCCTATATGTCTTATATTTGACCAGTTGATATATATTACGTAAGAGACATGATGCTTGCCAGCAAATACGTTTTGAAAAGAACATGGATTTAGAGGGAATAATGAATGACGTCTAAATGGAGACACTACAACACACAAGAGGATAAAGAGGAAGAGAAGGGATACATTGGAGGACAAAATTGCATTTTAGATTCGGTTGTAGAGGTGAAACCAACAATTACTGTGATGATATAAATCATCAAAGAGATGAGAGAAATTACCTCATATTTAGAAACAGACATATTTTAGTATATTAGAAACGCTATTTAGAACTTCTTTAAATAGAAATGAAAGTCTGTTTTAGAAATGACTCATTAAGTGTGTGAAACATATAAATGAAACTGAAATATATTAAATAGTGACAAATGTAGACGCATAAGATGTTATTAGAAATGCTTAATTTATAATGACAAGTTTTAAAAATTTTCACCAACCAACTATACTTTAGTCTAGGCAGCGACTAGGCCCGAGGCTTTCTTTTGAACTTTGCACATAGGAAAGTATTCTGTGCAACAGTCTAACATTGAATGTCATCCTAGAAATATGCTGACTTAAATATTATGTTAATTTAGTTCCTCTCACCCCATGTCAAATCATTTCCACTAAGAATAATAGACTTATTGAAACTGTAAAGAACACATGACAATGTAGACTCATAAATATTGCTTCAAATTAACTTACTATATGTTTTCATATTTGCTGACTAGCTTTTGTTTCGGCATTGAAACTCATAATGCGCCTTTAGCTTGGGTAAGAGGCTTCTCATGAGAACCTTCCCTCATGTAACAATTGTGTTAGAAAACTGTATTAACCCAGATGAATGGAGTGCAGACTGTGGGAATCAGAAGAAGATGCATTGTATGACTGACAAACCCACTTTACGAGCTGTTCTGATTGGACATTGAGGCAAGGCATCTTCGAAGATTGAAACATGTACTAGAAAGTTATAATAAAAAGTGTTTCTAGCTAGTTAGACACCATACCTCTACTTTCCATTACACCTGTCTGGTAGTCTTGCTGGTAGATTTCTCCTCTACTCAAGACTCTTCTTTGTGGAGAGTTGATTCTTTCAGTTCTCTTGAGGTAATTCCCTTTATTAATTTGTGATCGATGCTACAGCACAGATCGCTATACTAAAACAGTTGCTGCTGCAGTTGTGGGAAACTCAGCTGACTTTTCCAGAACTACTCTTTAAGAGAAGTTTGTTGCTCATTTACTGCTCTTTTCCAATGGAAATCTTTATGGGTTCTTATGTAGAATAAGTCTCTTAGCACAGGGAGATTAAGTGATTTGCCCAGAATCACAGAATGTTCATCGTCATTGCCGAGACTCAAACCCGGTTCCCCAGATCCGAGGTCGACCACCCTAGCCGTTAGGCCAACTCCTCTCCCCAAGGGCATTAGATGCGTAAAAAATCAGAGACAATGCGTGGCGCTGGTGGTTTAATCACATGATGCGTGTGTTCCTTACTGCTATGCAGGTCATTGGTGAGCTGGCGCTCGGTGATGGTGCGTGCCCAACGGAGATGATGTGCCGCTTGTAGTAAGTGATGCATCAGTTTCTGGAGGCGGTGCACAGTCATTAAGCTGCTAATGCCCTGTAATAATGCGAGGTGCAGGAAGCTGATGCGTCAATTGTGAGTGTGATACGTAGGTTCCTGAAGGTCAAGTGGTGTTGATAGTTTGTCGATGTCAATCAATCAATCAATCAAGGCATTTGTATAGCGTGCTACTCACCCGGAGGGTCTCAAGGCGCTCGGGGGGGGGTCCGCTACTGCTCGAACAGCCAGGTCTTGAGTTGCTTCCTGAAGGAGAGGTGGTCTTGGGTCAGGCGGAGGTGGATGGGGAGAGAGTTCCAAGTCTTGGCTGCCAGGTAGGAGAAGGATCTTCCTCCCTTGGTGGCTCTTCGGATGCGTGGAAAGGCGGCAAGGGCGTGGCTGGTCGATCGTAGCTGGTGGGTGGGAGTGTAGAAGGTCAGGCGGTTGTTGAGGTACCTGGGGCCCAGGTCGTGGAGGGCCTTGTGTGCGTGGGTGAGGAGTCGGAACATGATTCTCTTGCTGACGGGGAGCCAGTGCAGGTCTCTCAGGTGTTCAGAGATGTGGCTGTGTCGGGGGATGTCAAGGATGAGTCGTGCGGAGGCGTTCTGGATGCGTTGGAGTCTTTTCTGTAGTTTGGCTGTGGTTCCGGCGTAGAGGGTGTTTCCGTAGTCCAGTCGGCTGGTGACGAGAGCCTGGGTGACCGTCTTTCTGGTTTCGGTGGGGATCCATCGGAAGATCTTTCGGAGCATACGTAGGATGTTGAAACATGATTAATGAGACGGCGTTGACTTGTCTGGTCATCGAGAGGGAGGAGTCCAGGATGAAGCCCAGGTTGCGAGCGTGGTCCGTAGGTTTGGGTGCGCTGCCCAGGGCGGGGGGCCACCAGGAGTCGTCCCAGGCAGAGGGTGATGATCCAAGGATGAGGACTTCCATCTTGTCTGAGTTCAGTTTCAGTCGGCTGTTCATCATCCACTCGGCTACGTCTTTCATCCCTTCGTGTAGGTTGGTTCTGGCGGTGGCTGGGTCGTTGGTGAGGGAGAGGATCAGCTGGGTGTCGTCGGCGTAGGAGATGATGTTGAGGTTGTGTTGGCGTGCGATGGCTGCGAGGGGGCTCATGTAGACGTTGATGTCACAGACTGATGCATCAATTCTGTGGTATTCATGTCGAACCACAAGCATGAGAGTTGAAGTGGTACATCACAAACTTCGGTGATGCAGTGCTTAAGACTCACGCAGTGGTGATTCCTCGGGACTCTGGAGCAAAGCTAGAGCATGCTTTAGTCAGTCAGTGCAGTGGTCAGTGCGTTGTGCACTTGCTGAGTGAGGACCATGGCTCAGGTGCAGGCAGCGGTGAGGAGGCGATTCTTGCAGGATGCGTGGGTTCCGAAGTGACGTTTGGAGTCGAAGAATAGTTTTAAACTTTTAGCACAATAACTCAATTCCAAGGGCCCAGACCTGAAATTGGCACCACTTGGCAGAGCAGGGTACTATGCAGAGGAGCCCAGGTGCTGGTTGAAGAATTGTTTTATGAACCTGAGACTTCCAACAGGGGGCAAGCTCAAATCAACCCCTTGGAGAAACTTGGAAAGCAGGATGCAGAAAGCACAGTCCAGTCTTTTCACTCCCAGGACAGAAGCAGCAAGCAGCAGGCCAACACATCAAAGCAAACAGCAAAGTGACAGTCCCACCTCACAGCAACACAGCTCTTCTTCCTGGAAGAATGTCCACAGTTATGAATTGTTGAGGTCCAGTGTTTACACCCATTTCAGCCTTTGAAGTAGGCAAACTTCAAAAAAAGATGTTTGTAGTGCACAAGACCCTGCCCGGACTCCAAACACACTATGGGGGAGACTTCTTTGTGTGAGGACAGGCACAGCCCATTAAGGGTGTCAGTGTCAACTCCTCCCACCACTTTAGCTCAGGAAGGCCCATAAGCCTGGTGATTGTTCATCAGGATATGCAGGGCACACCTCAGCTCCCTTTGTATGACTGTCTAGAGTGGAAACAGAAGTGCCCAACTGTCAACGTGTGTTTAAAGTCAGACAAAGGCATAGAATGGTTAAAGTAAGAAAAATTCCACTTTCAAAAAGTGGCAATTGCAGACCTGTAATTTAAAGACCAACTTCACTGAAAGATGTGTGTTAGAAATGGGGGTCTCTAGTTGGCAATGGTTTGCACCTTTGAACAAGTATCGACCCTTCTTCCTAGTCAGGGTAAGGGGGATACACTTCTAAAACCCCTGCCCTACCCCTTGGTAGTTTGGTATGAGCAGACAGGCTTAGCTCAGAGGTAGTGTGTAAAGCATTTGTGTACACATACAGTAATACAGTGAAAACACTACAAATGGAATACCACACCAGTTTAGAAAAATAGGTAATCTTTATCTAAACCAAACAAGACCAAAGCGACAAAAATTCACAATACAGTAATAAAATAGGACTTTAAAAAAAGGTAGAAACAGTTCTGTCCATAGCAAATTATAGCTGCAACACTTTCCAAACAAAGTACCTTGGATGCATCACGGTCACAAACAAAAACTGGAGCAGGGAAGGTGATGCGTTGGTTCCTTACACCCAGGGAAGGTGTTGTGTCGGCTCCTTATTCCAGGGGACGGGATGCGTCGGTGTCTTACTGCCACGCAGGGGCGGTGATGCGTCAGTTCCTTACTAAAGGTGAGGTGAATGCTTCAGTTTCATACTGTGCGGGGAGGTGATGTGTTGGTTTCTTACTGCGTCCCCTGCGTTCTTGGAGACATGACACCCCGGTGCGATGCATAAGGATCAGGGATGTGTGGGTTCTCGATGCGGCGGCGGCAACTGCGCTGCATTGGATTCCCCAGCCACGGTCACATGATGCATTGGTTCTTGCAGCCGCACAGCCAGGGCCTCCTTCAGAATCGGTGCTTTGATCTCGGACTTCGGAGATTGGTTCACGGGATTCGGGATGTGGCGATTTCTCAAGCTGCGGGCAGGCGCTGTATCGATTTCTTCAGCGATGTGTTCGAAACAGGTGCAGGTGCATTGTGCTTCTTGAAGTTGCATTTCTTTTCCAGCCCCCAATAGCAGGAACAACCTCCAGTACAGCAGCAGGTACCTCTTAGCAGGTCAGAACTCCCAGCAAGAAAGTTCAGAGGAGTTGGTGGTAAAATCTGTGTATCCTAGAGACCTCAAAACTGGAGGCAAGCTCTACATCAAACCCTTAGAGATCTTCCTCAAGCAGGAGACACGGCACACAGCACAGACCTTATCCTCTCCTTGACAGAAACAGCCACTGCAGGCCAACCCCAGACAGCACACAGCAAAGGGGCAGTACTTCTCCTTCAGTTTTCCCAGCTCTTCTCCTTAGTAGAGGTTCCTCTTGAGTTCCAGAAGTGATTTAAAAGTCTTGGGTCTGGGTCACACTGTTTATGTCACAAATTCCTTCATTCTCCGGTGGCAGAGAAGCTCTTTGCCCAGCCTAAACCAGTTCTGTCCGCTCTGGTGCAGCTTCCGGGCAGGAGGTGGAGACAGCATGGTCCAAGCAGACCAGGCCCGTTCAGGTGTGAAAGCAATCTCCTCCCCCTACTCTGATTGCAGCACAGGTCTATTCCACCCAGCCCTGACTCACCCTGGAAAGGCAGAACACACCTCACCGCACACCTCAAGTGCATGTCTGAGCAGAATGCACATCCCCAGGCCGTCACTCCAAAGCCAGACAGTCAATACACAAACCTAGCAGAGGCAGACTGGATGGCAAAGCAAGAACATATCTACTTTCTAAAAGTGGTATTTTCAAACCCAGCATATAAAAATCATCCTTACTAAAGATCCATCTTTATATTCTGAGTTCAGGCATACCAAACTCCACTTTCCCATCTTGTTTCCATGAGTAATTATACTTATAAGATGCTACAAGTAAACTCCCCATTCTATCCAATGGGAGAGATAGCCTTTGAATAGTGAAAAACGAAATTGGCAGTATTAAACTATCAGGACATGCCACACACATCAGGCATGTCCTATCTTTCACATACACTGCACCCTGCCCACAGGGGTATCTTGGGCATACCATAGGGGTGATTCACATGTAAGAAAGGGGAAGGTTAGGGTCTGGCAAGTGGGTGCACTTGCCAGGTCAACATGGCAGTACTAGACTGCACACAAACACTGCAATGGCAGGCCTGAAGCCCTTTTGCAAGGCTGCTGGTGTGGGTGGCACAATGAGTGCATTTGGTTTACAGGCCCTGGGCACATTGTGCATCTTGCTAGGGACTTGACAGTAAACCAAATAGCCAATTATGGAAACACTAATCTATGACAACAATTTACAGAGGGAGCACTTGCACTTTGGCACTGAACAACAGTGACAAAGTGCCCAAAGCATCTATACCAGCAAAAACGCAGTCCAACACACAATAAAAATCACAGGAGACAAAGAAAAATACATGGGATGCCCACTCCAATGCTGCCAGGTCTAACAATGGGTTTTTAAATTGTGAGTCCAGTGACACTAAACTCCGATTTTCTATTGACTCCCAATTGGAAGATACACTTATTAGATGTTACAAGGCAGCTCCAATGCTAACCTATGGGAGAAATGGGCCTTGCTATAGTGATAAACAAATTTAGCATGCCTATCGTGAACATACCAAATACCATTACATTTTAGACATAGAGAACTTGCACATTAGCACTGGTCAGTGTAGGTAAAGGGCCCAGAGTCCTAATGCCATCAAAAAAAATGCAGCACACATACAAAAACAGGAGGACAGATGTAAAAAGACAGGGGAAACCACACCAAAAGATGCCAGGTCTAACATCCTCCATAACCTGAAGTAGTGGCAAATGACTGTTAAAAACCACTGTAGTCTGTACATCCCCCAGTTCCTAGTAGACAAGAAACAACCTAGGCAATCATAACTAGAGTTTAATGATAAACAAGGGAATATTAAAAGAAGGAGAGCTACCAATGAAATCAGATTCTGATATTTATTAACATTTATATTAAAAAAGACATTAATTTCATATACATCAAAAATTCCTAACCAATTCAATTGATCACTGTACATCAAAGACTAACTAAATACAACACACAATTATTAACTTATCATAAAAATAATTCATAAATGAGAAGTGGCACAGTAATTCTCGACGCGCGTTTCGGCGACCAGCGCCTTCTTCTGGAGGAGCCACGTGTTTTCTATAAATGAATTTATAAAAAAGGGAGAAGGTACAAAGATAAAGACAATTACACACAAGAAATAACTAATGTTGTCTTAAAAAACATGTATATCGATTATTAAAAAGAGCTAATGCTGTCTTAAAAAAAACATATGTATATAAACAGGTAGCTTCATTTAAACCTCTTATTTCTAGAAACAATTTCAACAATAAACAATTTATTTCAATTCCTTGTGCATCTTCAAACAGAGACAAAAGTGGAAGGGGAAAGAAGGGTAAGAGTTTTATGAGTTTATATGTGAAGCAGGGAGAGACAATTCCTATAATGAGCCAATTATAACATTATTTCTATTCTTATATTCACTCCATTTAAATTTAACCAGCCAAGATCTACACGAGAGTGGGAAAGAAAAACAGGGGGGGAGGGAAGAAGAAAAGGGGGAGGGGTTTTGTTTGGGGGAGGGTTTTTTTTGGGGTTATTAAGCAATGTTGAAGGTAAAGAGGTTCTATCCATATACTCACATATAAGGACGATATGTTTAAATTGGAGCATGAATGGCTCAAGTTATTCCTTTCTTCTTAACTGTCCTCTGATTCTAAAATATCCAAATGATAGACAGCTTATTAGTTCTCAGAACTATGGAAAACACATGATAGTCAGGTTTCCTTACTTCATGATGGACAGTCATTAATAGTATTAAACGCTTGCTCTATACATCTATTCTATGTGGTGAATGACACTTACTTCTTATTCACAGATGTAAAACAAACAAAATGTATTCTCTAAAGTCCATTATTGTTACGCAAAAGGTGTGTTGGACAGGAATCTTTCTTTACTCTAGTGGCGATACCTTACTATGTACGTATTAAAAAGATGACTGCTAGCGGACTAAGAAAGATTTTCTTAAAAAACCATATAGTTACCCTGGCGTGATATCCGATATGTACACCAGGTTACATATAAATCTGTGATTTTTGTATTAATTTGGCCGAATCTGAAAAAAACGAAAAAAGGAAGGAGTAGATTATCGTATTAATGTTCCAGTGGGTTATAAAGTTCTATTCTTTTTTAGCAAGTTACTTTGCAAACCTGTACCTGGTATAAAAGATAAAGCAGATTTAGCCTTCTCGTCGTCAGTATTACCGAGGGGCTGATAGTTGGATGAGAACTGATAAATAACTGGATGGAGACACAGAAAAAGATACATTACTATCTTTGTTAGCGGGTGTTCTGATATTTAAAAAGAAACGCGCGTCGAGAATTACTGTGCCACTTCTCATTTATGAATTATTTTTATGATAAGTTAATAATTGTGTGTTGTATTTAGTTAGTCTTTGATGTACAGTGATCAATTGAATTGGTTAGGAATTTTTGATGTATATGAAATTAATGTCTTTTTTAATATAAATGTTAATAAATATCAGAATCTGATTTCATTGGTAGCTCTCCTTCTTTTAATATTCCCTTGTTTATCATTAAACTCTAGTTATGATTGCCTAGGTTGTTTCTTGTCTACTGTTTATCTTTCAAAAAACACTACGGTAGGGGGGGACCTTAGGGGAGTTTAAAGACCCAGCTCTGAGTACAATCCCCAAGAACCTATAAACAACAGAAGTAACAGAGGGTCTAAAAATAAAATGCCCAAAAATAACAACAGGTCAACCACAACCATGCACCCACAGTGATATGCCACAGAAGTTCTCAGCAAGATGCGAGAAATACCCATCAGTCACCATACGGATCCGCCCTTCATCATTTGGGATTTTATCCGTACCACCCGTCTGAGAAAATCGGTGCCACACACAAAGGTCAACCCGGTGGTAAGGGGGTTCCTAAGTGGATAGTGGCAATGACAGTGAGGTATGCCACTCGATGTTAATGAGTGGACAAAAACATGGGACTGGGGTGTGCAGTGTAGAAAAAGGGTGAAAGGGTGAAGAAACCAAACTAGGAGTGCATTAAAATTGGTTTGAAAAAAGGCACTTAACAAAAGTTTATTCGGTGTGTGCCTGACATACCAACGTTAAAAATCGATATGACCCAAGGCTGTCAAGTTATGTGGACGGCCTGAGGTGAAAAATGGTCAACTAGTTTCTGCAAATAAAGGACTCTTGTGTCTTTGCATTCATCAGGACCAACAATGAAATTAAAACTACTGCACCAAGTGAATTTAATAAAGTGAAGGAAAGCACCGGGAAAACAAAAAAGTGAACATTGTCACCTGAAAGCTCCGGGTGCCCTTACAGTCTGGGTTAATCCCTGTGGGAGGAAAAAGGTAGGGTATAACTATCGTTTAATATCTGGGCTGGTAAAAAAGTCCACAACTGTGGATCTAACATTACATTATCGTCAAATTGAGGAAAGAAGGGCATTTAAAGCACATATGGCCCGGTATAGAAACATTCAGTAAGAAATTTCATCATCAGAACGTTTCCCAGTCCTTACCTCAATCTGTAAGGTAGACTGGCCTCACCCCACCTGGCAGCGGCTCAGGGGAAGATGAAGCACCGCTCTAAAAAGACATGTGAAACACATATCAACACACAGTATGCACAGAACCTGAACGAAACACTTCGAGATCTCAATAGCTAGAAACAAGATGGAAGGAGTATCCTAACGAAAAAATCGTTACCAACAATAGCGGGGCCGGGGTTCTATATGAGAGCAAGTGTTCTCCATTACAAAGATGTAACGAAGTGAAGAAGAGAAAAGGAGGGAAAATCCCTCTTACCTCTCCGTCGGTACTTCGGGGCCGGCGTCCTGGCCGTCTGGAGAGGTAACAAGCAACCATGGTTCGCCTGTTTAAAAGCCGTGCTACCATTGGTAGCGTGGTCACGTGGGGCCCTTCACTGTCTCCCTCGATTGGCTGGGAGTGGACGAGGCCCACGATTTGATTGGCTGTGCTAACTAAGAGCCAAATCAAGTCGTTGGTCGATCTGTGACATGAAGTCATGGTAACGGAGACACACGGCACAGAGCGTATGTAAACAAAACTGAGCGAACTTTCAGAGGGGTCATGAATGGGAAACATGGTTAAGGAAAAGAAAACAAAAACACCGCATTTATTCTGGTATTACCGCTGAGTGTAATAACCTACTGAGAGTTAATAATGTCAAGCGGGAGGCAGCGGTGAACATGTATAGATGGCTTAAAGCTATAAGCGAACACTGTACCACCATGACACTTGATCAAAAAATGCACAACATTGCAGAAAGGCTGAAGCAATTCATTCAAGTAGTTACAAATTTTGACTTGTCACAAATGTGTCCTAATGAGTGCAATGTCCTAGGTTTATAGAACACATAGGATAACGGGAAAGCACTTGGAAATAGGCGGGGGGACCAGGAATTACGGCCCTGCAGTATTTAAGGTGGACAAATGCAGTGGCGTCAGTATGGACAGATTCAATTAAGTGACGTCACTAGACCCCGTTAGTTAAATTCCTCAAGGGATGGAAAATGAGTACCAGGGACTCAAACAGAAAATCACACCTCAGGGAAAGGCACTAGATACACCCTATCAAAACTGTATAATCAATGCCCAGTATATAAGTAGACGGATGATGTAGTGCCCTGGGATCCAGCTCAGTAGATTGGCCGTGGTTCACAGAACGGACCAAGGAATATCATCGTTTAATCCGTCTTTATGAGTCCCCAATTTCAGTACCCATCTTTGTTCTTTCGTCAGCAGGTATTTAGTCACATCTGCTGTGTGTTTGGGGATAAAGGGTTGCTCCAGAACAGTCCATTTGAATTCCGAGGCTAGATGTTTCGCCTCCAAAAAGTGGGCAGTTAACTTAGTGGCTTGTCTGGCACATCTGATGGTACTCTTGTGCTCAGATATCCGTATGCGGACCTTGCGTGTTGTCATACCCACATACTTATAGCCACAGGGGCAGGTGATAAGATAAACCACATGGTCACTGTTGCAATTGGTGAATTTAATTTGCTTCCATGGTCTGGCAGTGCCAATGTCGATTTCCAATGATTTCGTTGTCTGTGCACAGACCTGGCAATTACCACAGGGATGATGCCCCTGGACAGGAGGGAGGTTCCATAGTGCTCCTATCGCCCTTGGTGGATCTTCACGTGGCCTAGTATGTACTAGTCTGTCCTTCAGATTAGGACCCCTCTTGAATGAAACCAAGGGGCGTGGAAGTGTTAAGCGTCCAGAGTTCAGTATTGGCCAATGTTTTTTAACAACACCTTGTATAGTGTTGTATAGTGTTGGAGAGGCTACCATAGGTGTGAACAAAAGTTAGGCGATCCAGGTCCGGCTTGGAAGGCCTGGGTTCTAACAGTGCTTCGCGGTTATTGTTCATCGCCCTTTTCATGGACCTTCTCACAAGTTCACAGAATTCAAATGGACTGTTCTGGAGCAACCCTTTATCCCCAAACACACAGCAGATGTGACTAAATACCTGCTGACGAAAGAACAAAGATGGGTACTGAAATTGGGGACTCATAAAGACGGATTAAACGATGATATTCCTTGGTCCGTTCTGTGAACCACGGCCAATCTACTGAGCTGGATCCCAGGGCACTACATCATCCGTCTACTTATATACTGGGCATTGATTATACAGTTTTGATAGGGTGTATCTAGTGCCTTTCCCTGAGGTGTGATTTTCTGTTTGAGTCCCTGGTACTCATTTTCCATCCCTTGAGGAATTTAACTAACGGGGTCTAGTGACGTCACTTAATTGAATCTGTCCATACTGACGCCACTGCATTTGTCCACCTTAAATACTGCAGGGCCGTATTTCCTGGTCCCCCCGCCTATTTCCAAGTGCTTTCCCGTTATCCTATGTGTTCTATAAACCTAGGACATTGCACTCATTAGGACACATTTGTGACAAGTCAAAATTTGTAACTACTTGAATGAATTGCTTCAGCCTTTCTGCAATGTTGTGCATTTTTTGATCAAGTGTCATGGTGGTACAGTGTTCGCTTATAGCTTTAAGCCATCTATACATGTTCACCGCTGCCTCCCGCTTGACATTATTAACTCTCAGTAGGTTATTACACTCAGCGGTAATACCAGAATAAATGCGGTGTTTTTGTTTTCTTTTCCTTAACCATGTTTCCCATTCATGACCCCTCTGAAAGTTCGCTCAGTTTTGTTTACATACGCTCTGTGCCGTGTGTCTCCGTTACCATGACTTCATGTCACAGATCGACCAACGACTTGATTTGGCTCTTAGTTAGCACAGCCAATCAAATCATGGGCCTCGTCCACTCCCAGCCAATCGAGGGAGACAGTGAAGGGCCCCACGTGACCACGCTACCAATGGTAGCACGGCTTTTAAACAGGCGAACCATGGTTGCTTGTTACCTCTCCAGACGGCCAGGACGCCGGCCCCGAAGTACCGACGGAGAGGTAAGAGGGATTTTCCCTCCTTTTCTCTTCTTCACTTCGTTACATCTTTGTAATGGAGAACACTTGCTCTCATATAGAACCCCGGCCCCGCTATTGTTGGTAACGATTTTTTCGTTAGGTTACTCCTTCCATCTTGTTTCTAGCTATTGAGATCTCGAAGTGTTTCGTTCAGGTTCTGTGCATACTGTGTGTTGATATGTGTTTCACATGTCTTTTTAGAGCGGTGCTTCATCTTCCCCTGAGCCGCTGCCAGGTGGGGTGAGGCCAGTCTACCTTACAGATTGAGGTAAGGACTGGGAAACGTTCTGATGATGAAATTTCTTACTGAATGTTTCTATACCGGGCCATATGTGCTTTAAATGCCCTTCTTTCCTCAATTTGACGATAATGTAATGTTAGATCCACAGTTGTGGACTTTTTTACCAGCCCAGATATTAAACGATAGTTATACCCTACCTTTTTCCTCCCACAGGGATTAACCCAGACTGTAAGGGCACCCGGAGCTTTCAGGTGACAATGTTCACTTTTTTGTTTTCCCGGTGCTTTCCTTCACTTTATTAAATTCACTTGGTGCAGTAGTTTTAATTTCATTGTTGGTCCTGATGAATGCAAAGACACAAGAGTCCTTTATTTGCAGAAACTAGTTGACCATTTTTCACCTCAGGCCGTCCACATAACTTGACAGCCTTGGGTCATATCGATTTTTAACGTTGGTATGTCAGGCACACACCGAATAAACTTTTGTTAAGTGCCTTTTTTCAAACCAATTTTAATGCACTCCTAGTTTGGTTTCTTCACCCTTTCACCCTTTTTCTACACTGCACACCCCAGTCCCATGTTTTTGTCCACTCATTAACATCGAGTGGCATACCTCACTGTCATTGCCACTATCCACTTAGGAACCCCCTTACCACCGGGTTGACCTTTGTGTGTGGCACCGATTTTCTCAGACGGGTGGTACGGATAAAATCCCAAATGATGAAGGGCGGATCCGTATGGTGACTGATGGGTATTTCTCGCATCTTGCTGAGAACTTCTGTGGCATATCACTGTGGGTGCATGGTTGTGGTTGACCTGTTGTTATTTTTGGGCATTTTATTTTTAGACCCTCTGTTACTTCTGTTGTTTACTGTTTATCTTTCCCTGACCTAGGATTCAAAGACTCTATGTAATCAGGGGGTCCTTGATAGCTATACACTAATTTTACCCACAGCTTGTCTGTGCAGGGCTATTAGTTTTGGTTTTTAGATATATTGTTTTTACTATGTATTTGTGATAATTAATTACCTTTTGTTTCACTTCTTTGTTTTTCTTCTACCTTAGAGACTTGAGCCTCTTTGCTTTTCCCCATATTCTTTTATCTACCTTTTAGCCATGGCCCTACAGAAGACATTTGGTTTTACTGATGAAGAATTTGAGACGCTTGTAGGTATGTCGACCCCATTTGGTAATGCACCAAAGGGACCTAACTATAATAACGATGAAATAAAAAAGCTTATAGACCTAAAAAAGAAACTCAAACGTATTGAGGCCCATGGAGAGTTTATGTTAGCTTACCTCCGGTTACGTATAATTTCAATGGGCCTCCGTGTTCGAAATATTCCTGGCCTCTTTGTGTACTCCAAAGCCTTTTTTGATAAATGGAGTAGAATTGCAAGTAGGTGTTGACGCGATCTGATGATGTTGATCGTTGCAACAGCAAAGGAACTAGCAATCGAAGTGAGAACAGAGATTGATGAATTAGAAGACAAAATAAAAATGATTGGAAATATAGAAGAAGCTATGAAGAAAATTGAGGAATGTAATAAAGAACTTGAATCATTTTCTTCCTATTTAGATAAACGTAAAAATTATAAACTACTGAAAGATAAAAGGTTCTCTACAATTAAAAACACTTACCCCTATTTAAGAGCAGATTTTTACCAACAGAATCACTATTTTGAAGAAAATAGAGAGCAACAACAACGAGTAAATACTTTCTCCGAAACTTCGGACTCTGAGAATGAGAATAATGAGGGGTATTATGAATCTGAGGCCACTTATAATCCAACTCAAGGAAGAGGTAATCGTAGACAGCCTTTTTTAGGGAACCGCGGGACAGGCCGCGGACGCCCAAGGGTCCGCTTTCAGGGTCTACCCAGAGGGAATTACAAACCCCAGCATCATCATCAACAGGAGGAACCACAATTCATACGGGAGACCAGGAACCGACAGTACTGGAAACCGGGAATGTAATTCCCATCTTTAACCTAAGTAAAACAGAACTAGATGATTCCAGTACCAGATTACTATCTAAGGGTTTATCATATGTCCCTCACTCCTCTTTAAATTTGTTTGAACTTTACTGTGATATTATATCTTTTTTCCGTAAAGTTCGCATAAAAATCTTTGTCTTAAATACACCAGTGGAGAAGATAACATTTCTATGAAACAACTTAGTCTTCCTTCCACATTTAGCCCTTCGCTTGAGCAGTTAGGACCAGAAGTGGCCACTTTTGAATTGGTAGTGTTGAAAAAACTAGATCAAGCCTTACGTTTTATCCCTAAGCCTTTGTATAATTTATGCAAGGATGAACACGAAGCCTTATTGTCTCTTTCTTCTGATGAAAGCCTAACCATCAAAGGATGTGACAAGGGTGGCGGAATAGTCATCATTGACACCGCCCAATATGAGATGAATATGCTCAAAATGCTTGATAATTTAGAATTTTATAGTCCGTTCAAGAAACACTCTAATTTACCTTTGTCTAGAAGAATTCAATCCTTAGCAAAACAAGCTCTAGAGGATGGAGACATTTCTGTGAAAGAATATGATTTCCTTAATCATAATCAAGGTAAGACGGCATGTATATACGGATTACCGAAGGTACATAAGAATCAAAATGATCCCCCATATTGTCCGATAGTATCTACTATCAGCACGATAACAGAACCTTTATCTAAGTATGTAGATAATTATTTACGTCCTTACATATCTAAAATTGATTCATATGTACGTGACACAGGCCACATGATAGTTAAAACTGAGGGTTTGACATTCAATTCCAGCCAAGATCTGTTGGTAACCATGGATGTAGAATCCTTATATAGTAACATTCCACTTTCAGAAGCAATGAAAAGCACTGCATGGTTTATTGAACAACATAGCGTCCCCTGTCCAGTGACTTTTGTACTTGCCTGTCTAGAAATTGTTCTCACAGAAAATATTTTACATTTGGATCCCATTTATACCGACAAACTAAAGGAGTAAGCATGGGTGCATCGGTAGCCCCATCAGTTGCTAATATATTCATGGCTGCATTTGAAAAGAAATATATCCAAAATGAAGTTGCCCCTTTTTTGGAGTCAATCTCCCATTGGTCCAGATATATCGATGATATATTTTTTATCTGGACTGATGAGAGAGAAACCCTGGAGGAATTCATTGCTTGGATAAATGCAGCAGATCAGAATTTGCGTTTCACCACCCAAATTAGTGCTGAAAGAGTAGAATTTCTTGATATTGTCATAATAAACAACCAAGGGGAATTAAAAGTTGATCTCCATGTAAAACCGACATCCAGAAATACCCTCTTGCACTATAGAAGTTTTCATCCGAGGACGCAAAAGGATAGTATCCCGTTCTCACAATTTTTGCGTGTCAGACGTAACTGTACAGATCTGGCTGACTTTGACAGGCAAGCGCTCATTATGAGCTCCAAATTTATTGAAAGGGGCTACCCCCACCGGCTGGTGAGGCATTCATACAAAAGAGCCCGATACTACGTCCGGGACTGCCTGTTGAGGACCAAAATATCTAAAGCTAATGAGCAGGTGGTCTGCATTACCAAACATTCCACTGTGAATGCCAAAGTAAAGCAGATCATCAACTCAAATTGGCATATCCTCAATAGTAACTATTCGGTGGAGCAAAAATTGGTTAAGCCACTTTTTGCACACAAGCGAAATAAGAATATTAAAGAACACCTTGTACATTCTCGGTTTAAGACATCAAAAATTGAACAGAATTTAATACAGAGATCAATTCTAACTAATAATCCGATTAAAGGAACGTTTCCATGTTCTTCTTGCACCTCATGTGGAAACATTCTCAAAGGTGAGGAATTCTCTTATAATGGACATACTACTAAGGCAAAAGAGATGTGGAATTGTAAATCTTCAAATGTGATTTACTTTATACAGTGTCCTTGTCTCCTAGGATATGTAGGAGAGACTTCGAGAATGATTCAAACTCGCCTTACTGAACATCGTTCCGCTATTAAAACTAAGAAGATTATTGCACCTATGGTGAAACACTTCATAGAAAAGAATCATTGCTCAAAAGACATGAAATGGCGGGTACTAGAGAAAATTCAAACACCAGACTCTAAGGGTGGAGCAATGATAAGAAAGAAAAGAGAGGTGTTCTGGATTTTTGTCTTTGACTCCTTTCGAAGAGGCCTCAATAGTGAAATCCCTTGGGAGAACGTGATCTGTTAATTAGGATGAGTAAAGAACAATGACATCTGAAAGTGGTAATATATAGGATATTAGAGTAGTAATATGTTACATATCATCCAGATTTTAATAAGATGCAATAACTATATATATTTTATATAATGGCTTATATTAAATCTTGGATGCCACAAAAGTATATATATATATGTTTCTATGATTGTAATGATACGGCTATATATTCTTGCGCATATTGTTGTAATGGCAGGGGTATATTTATAGACTAATGATCAGCATTTTTCTGATGTCCTATTGTAAGTGGATTGACAATATCTATGCACTTATATAGCCAATATAAAGTGGTCTTTATTTTATATAAACACCTCTTTATCATGATAGATGGTCCAGTTGTCTGGTTCCATCTGTGACATCTTAGTATCGACAGTATGCTTTAACATAGGATAGTAAAGTCAGTTTTCTATTTCTAGTTTCTAACGTAGAATTCAATCACTTCCTAGATGACGATAGAATAGTCCGTTCTCTATGTTCAGTCACCAGTGTCGGCCACAGTCGCTTTGTAGATGACGACATCACATATACAGCTGAGAAGGATTATCTTAATAAATGTTCGCATATAAACGCGACCTTTTTAGCGTTTGAGACATTTCGTTTGTCGGATGCTGCCGCCTAAATCACGCCTCTCGCCGTCAGACCGTTAGAGTTCTTCATAACTTTGTTAGGAGGTAAGAATAGTATGTTGTTTTAGAACTCGTCGACCGACTATGCTATGTATCTGAGATCAAGCTAATAGCTAATTTCAGAAGCCGGCTAGAACTAATACCATATATTTCTGTCGTCATCTCTATTACTATCTACCAGGAACCGAGAAAGAAGGAATCTCCCAACATCAGGAAGATTTTTCCCTGACCAGAGGGTACACTTTTATTCACGCAGGTAGGCTGATATTTTGATTCCCCAGAATCATTTTAAATGCCAGAACACCCGCTAACAAAGATAGTAATGTATCTTTTTCTTTGTCTTCATCCAGTTATTTATCAGTCCTCACCCAAATATCAGTCCCTCGGTAACACTGACGGCGAGAAGGCTAAATCTGATCTATCTTTTATACCAGGTACAGGTTTCCAGAGTAATTTGTTAAAAAAGAATAGAACTTTTGATTCCTTAGAATCATTTTAAATATCAGAACACCCGCTAACAAAGATAGTAATGTATCTTTTTCTGTGTCTCCATCCAGTTATTTATCAGTTCTCCTCCAACTATCAGCCCCTCGGTAATACTGATGACGAGAAGGCTAAATCTGCTTTATCTTTTATATCAGGTACAGGTTTGCAAAGTAACTTGCTAAAAAAGAATAGAACTTTATAACCCACTGGAACATTAATACGATAATCTACTCCTTCCTTTTTTCGTTTTTTCAGATTCGGCCAAATTAATACAAAAATCACAGATTTATATGTAACCTGATGTACATATCGGATATCACGCCAGGGTAACTATATGGTTTTTTAAGAAAATCTTTCTTAATCCGCTAGCAGTCATCTTTTTAATACGTACATAGTAAGGTATCGCCGCTAGAGTAAAGAAAGATTCCTGTCCAACACCCCTATTGCGTAACAATAATGGACTTTAGAGAATACATTTTGTTTGTTTTACATCTGTGAATAAGAAGTAAGTGTCATTCACCACATAGAATAGATGTATAGAGCAATCGTTTAATACTATTAATGACTGTCCATCATGAACTAAGGAAACCTAACTATCATGTGTTTTCCATAGTTCTGAGAACTAATAAGCTGTCTATCATTTGGATATTTTAGAATCAGAGGACAGTTAAGAAGAAAGGAATAACTTGAGCCATTCATGCTCCTATTTTAAACATATCGTCCTTATATGTGAGTATATGGATAGAACCTCTTTACCTTCAACATTGTTTAATAACCCCCCCAAAAAAACCTCCCCCAAACAAAACCCCTCCCCCTTTTCTTCTCCCCCCCCCCTGTTTTTCTTTCCCACTCTCGTGTAGATCTTGGCAGGTTAAATATAAATGGAGTGAATATAAGAATGGAAATAATGTTATAATTGGCTCATTATAGGAATTGTCTCTCCCTGCTTCACATATAAACTCATAAAACTATTACCCTTCTTTCCCCTTCCACTTTTGTCTCTGTTTGAAGATGCACAAGGAATTGAAATACATTGTTTATTGTTGAAATTGTTTCTAGAAATAAGAGGTTTAACTGAAGCTACCTGTTTATATACATATGTTTTTTTTTAAGACAGCATTAGCTCTTTTTAATAATCGATATACATGTTTTTTAAGACAACATTAGTTCTTTCTTGTGTGTAATTGTCTTTATCTTTGTACCCTCTCCCTTTTTTATAAATTCATTTATAGAAAACACGTGGCTCCTCCAGAAGAAGGCGCTGGTCGCCGAAACGCGCGTCGAGAATTACTGTGCCACTTCTCATTTATGAATTATTTTATGATAAGTTAATAATTGTGTGTTGTATTTAGTTAGTCTTTGATGTACAGTGATCAATTGAATTGGTTAGGAATTTTTGATGTATATGAAATTAATGTATTTTTTAATATAAATGTTAATAAATATCAGAATCTGATTTCATTGGTAGCTCTCCTTCTTTTAATATTCCCTTGTTTATCATTATACTCTAGTTATGATTGCCTAGGTTGTTTCTTGTCTACTGTTTATCTTTCCCTGACCTAGGATTCACAGACTCTATGTAATCAGGGGGTCCTTGATAGCTATACACTAATCATCCCCCAGTTCCTTCAATTCTAGACAAATGCCTACCTGGACTAGGCACATTTCAGAGATTGGCTTGGTTTAGATGGGCTCCAGAAGGTTTGCAGAGTTTCTATTGACGGAAAATATTGGTGTGGAGCTAAAGAACCATATCTGGGATGGCCCTGCCAACCAGCGATTAGTATGACCCCGCCACGAGCGATTGAGGGTGGTGGTTTAGCAGCTTAGGCTTGGGTCTCCCAACAGCTTTGTTAAGACACAGATCTAGTCAATTGGAATAATAAATGGGTTAATATGAACTGTACCACAACATACCACACCGTTTCCATTGGTGTTCCCTCTTTCCACAGATGCAGGTGCTGAGGGGGCTGACAGTTAAGCTTCACCTAAGATGCGGGTTAAAAACAGTTCCAAATGAAGAAAGTAGGGGGAAGTGGTGCTCTCGCTTTTAAGAAGATGCAATCTGACTTCTACATCAAGTAGGAGTAGTCAGGGGTAGAAGCTGCTACTGCTCTCATAATTGTAGTACCCTTACTAATGCCCATACTACCTCTAGTCCCAGAGAAAATGCATACAGACCCATCGACCAGCAAGGACAAGTTTTAAAAATGCATGAAAGAAGTCAGCACCTGGATAAACAACTGTCTCAAACTCATCACCAACAAGACAGTAGTACTCATCTTTGGGAAAGGCAAGTACACCCTCTAGAACAACAAATGGTGGCTACCTGAGCTAGGCCCACCCCAAAACCCACAGACCACGACTGATTGTAGGCATCATCCTCGACAGCCAGCTCTCCATGAAGAAGCAGATCAGCGCCTTTACCTCCGCCTGCTTCCTCACCCTTTGAATGGTCATGAAGGTCTTCAGATGGCTCCCACCCAACACAAGGCGAACTGTCACACAAGCTCTCATCACCAGTAGACTAAACTACGGTAACTCCCTCCAAGTTGTAACTACCAGACAACTCATGACGAAACTCCAGACTATCCAGAACACTGCAGCCAGACTAATCCTCAACCTCCCAAGGTGAACTCACATCACTCCTCTCCTCTGGAAACTCCACTGGCTACCATTTGCAACGAGATGCCAGTTGAAGCTCCTCACCTGCGCTTACAAGGCACTACACAATGAAGGACCAACTTACCTCAAAACTCAAATGAACTCCCACCTACCTACAAGGAAACTCCACTCTGAATCCCTCTCCCTAGCAGCCACACGTTGCATCCACCAGATCAACAACGGAGGCCTCTCCTTTTCCCACCTGGTGGCTAAGACCTGGAGCAACCCCTCCTGCATCTCTATTGCTCCAGCAGTTCAGGAAGAACCTCATGTTCAACCAATAAGAGATCCAGCAGAATGCTCTCCTAGTGCTTCAAGAACCTCACGGGTGATGCAGTTGTGCTCTATAAATCTGATTAATTGGTTAAGACAGTGGCAGTGTATCTTACCCCCCTTGTTTCAGCAGTTGAGCATTGTGGAGTCCGAGTGGTCTCATACGCCGATGACACCCAGCTGGTGTTCTCCTTTAAAGATCACTCAGAGGTCGCTTTTGGCAGATTTAGACAATGTCTGATGGATATTTATTCATGGATGACTGACAGCTGCCTGAAGTTGAATACTGACAAAACTGAGGTTATTTTCTTTAATCAACCTTCTCCACCATGGTCCAATCTCTAGTGGCCAGAGGGGCTCAATCCCCCTCCCGTTCCTGTCACATCAATCAGAAATTTAGGATTTGAATTCGATTCAAAACTTTCGGGCAAGGTCCAGATTGGGAACATTTCCGCTTCCTGTTTCTGAAAACTGAAAGCCCTACGGAGATTCCTTTAACTCCTGCTAATGGACTACAGGGAAACAGTGGTCCGTGCCCTTGCTAAATCTCAGATGGATTATGGCAATAGCTTGTATTTGGGCCTTTCAAACTATTTGATTAGAAAACTGCAGACTATCCAGAATGCCGCTGCTAGGCTTATTAGAAACATGCTGCTGTGTCATCATATCTCCCCTCATCTGCACAGCCTGTATTTGCTCCCAGTTAGGAGAAGAATAGGCTTTCAGAGCCTTAAGAGATAGCGGCCAGGGATACCTGAAGCTGAGACTCCAGAAGTATAGCCAGACTAGGACCCTGCGATCCAATTTTCAGGAGTTGCTCCAGATTCCTCGCTTTACTAAGCCGAGGAGTGGCGTGCAAGCTTTCTCAGTGAGAACTGCTATCCTGTGGAATTCCATGCCTAACCATCTTTGTAAAGCAGAGTCAGAATTTGCATTTAAGAAGGCTCTGAAAACTTGGCTGTTCGATTTGCCTTAGCCCGTCCTTATTTCTCTGTCCTCCACTGGGTTCCCGCTGCTTAACGCCGGGACATCACTGTTGGTGGTAGCCGTGCGCTTTACAAAAATGGAATGGAATGGAAGGCATAAAGAAAAAATGTTTTTTTGTAGCTGCCCTACTATGTGCAATTCCATCTGCTTCTCAGAAACAAAATTAGGCTGTCAAGTGTCTAAGAGTCGGGTCAGAGGTCAAGCATGTGATGTCCCTGGAGCATCAATTAGAAAGTGATGTCACTTCCACACTCATTTTACTGAATGAACGTCCCTACCCCCTTATCCACCTCGATTCTGTACATGATAAGAAATTCTTATGACAGACATGCTGGCAAACACGGCACGATGATGGATGGAGTGCTGAAACTTTTTAACCACTCACCCCCAGTCAAGAACTCTGGGTTTAATACATCATTATTTTGCTCAATATACCACCCCAGTTTGAACCAAGTCATACGCAAATCAGTCTTGACCCTGCTCCTCATGGGAACAGTTCAGCCCCAACTGCAGGACAGGTCCTTCCTGGACAAGAACAATCAACCTGGGACCGATATTGGGGCATCAACCCTCATCAGCCAGGCTAGGTATAATCCAGTAGCACAGCGAGCAAGGGACCCACGTCTGGGCATACCCTTGTCCACTTAGGGTGAACATAGCAAATACAGCAAGATGATGGACGGAGTGCTGAAACTTTTTAACCACTCACCCCCCAGTCAAGAGATCTGGGTTTAAACCCTCATTCATTTGCTCACTAAGCCACCCCAGTTTGGCCCTAGCCATATTCATTCAACCATCCATCCATCATTTGTTGCTGCAGCACTTTTTGCCCTAAGTGGGATGGGTATGCCCAGACGTGGGTGCCTTGCTCGCTGTGCCGCTGGATCCAAGCTAGCCTGGATGATGTTATGTTATGTTATGTTAAATTGCTTTTATAAGGCACACAGCTACCCAAAAAGGGTTTCCCAGTGCCAGCCAGAGGATAAAGCAGAGCATGGAATTATTGGTTAAATAGCCAGGTTTTTAAATTCTTGCGAGATTCATTTCAAGGCGAAGAGATGCAGGCAAAGTATTCCACAAGGTGTGACTGAGAAAGGCAAAGGAGCGGCCTCCCATCCGCGAGAGTCTGATCCTGGGAACCAAAAATGTTCCCTGAGTGGTGGAACGCAGTTGCCGTGAAGGATAATAGGGTTGGGCCAGGGCCTGCAGGTACAGAGGAGCAGTGCCGGATTTGACCTTAAATAAAAGGCTCAACACTTTAAACTTAACACGACTTTCCACTTTTAACCAATGGAGATCGCGTAAGTAGCTGGTGGTGGAGGTAAATTTGGGAATTCGACATAATAATCTTGCTGCCGCATTTTGCACTACCTGTAGCTTCCCCATTATATCTTTGTTGGCCCCTAGATAGAGAATGTTGCCATAATCCATTCTCGAGGTCACAAGTGCCTGGACCACTGTTTTCTGGGAGGAGCAAGGAAGTATCCAGACTACTTTTCTCAGCCACTTCAATATAGTGAAGCAGGTAGCTGCCACTTTTGCTACTTGCTGTCTCATGGACAGCCAATCATCAACAATGAAGCCCAAATTACGGACTTGTTGAGTGGGCTGAGGTGCAATACCCAATTCAGTGGGCCAGTGATGGGGGCCCCACAGTTCTTTGTTCTTCCCAAAAACAAGGACCTCAGTCTTGTCGCTATTAAGTTAAAGCATGTTTGTTTGCATCCATGCTGCCACTTTCCTTAAACCGGCCATCTTCTCAGAGGAAAGAGAGAAGATGATCTGGGTATCATCTGCGTAAGAAAAGAGAGATAGCCCAGCCTCTTCTACAATAGTCACCAATGGTTTAACATAAACATTAGAAAGTAGTTGACTAAGAATAAAGCCCTGAGGGACTCCACAATCAGATGAATAAAGTTTAGATGTGGCGTTAGCAGAAAGAATTTGAAAAGTTTGGTTGGTCAAAAAAGATATCAACCATTTCAGAGCTAAACCAGAGATGCTGAGAGATTATAGGGATCGTATTAACACGGTATGAGACACTGTGTCAAAAGCAGCGCTCAGGTCGAGTAGTATGACGGCTACTGTGTCCCCCATATCCAAGTGGTGTCTCAGCATCTCCGTCACGCCCAGCAGAGTTGTCTCTGTTGAGAAACCGGCTCTGAAACCGGACTGAGAATCATGTAAAAATTTAGAAGATACAATGAACTGTGTAAGTTGGTAGTTTATATGCTTTTCCAAGATTTTAGAGTAAATTGGGAGAAGAGAAATAGGTCTAAAATTGGAAAATTGGGCAGGGTCAGCGTTGGCTTTCTTCAAGAGCGGAAGAACCATCGCGTGCTTCCACTCTGGAGGAACAGTTGCCTCCTGTATAGAGGCATTAAGAAGATTTATAATTAGTTCAAGGAAAGGTGTATCAAGTTGTTGCAGCACCCTAGAGGGTAAAAGATCCCGAGGTGAACCTGAATTAATGCTGCCTACATTTTTAGTGAATGAGTTAATGTCTAGTAGTGACCAGAGTTGCAGTTTATAAGTGGGTTCTGTCCTATCAGTAGACTCAGGATTCAGGCTTTGTTGCATAGTCATAGCTGTCGAAGAGCCACTCAACGTCGAGTGAATGTTTTTGACTTTGTTTACAAAGAAATTGGCAAGATCATTACATTGTGAATCATCTAAAGCGGGAGGCATAGGTTGAGTATCAGAACCTGAAAGTCTTTTAACCATTAAAAACAATGTTCGCGAACAGTTCTGTGCATTGGAAATAGGAAGTGCAGCGTAGCTTGCACGTGTTTCTTTGCAAAGCTCTTGATATTTTTTAAAGGCATTTTTGTATTTTATTTTGGACTCAGTGGTATAATGTCTCCTCCTGTGTCTTTCTACGCTTTTACATTTGCTATTTTCTTCTTTTAATTGCTCCGTGAACCAAGGGGCAGGGGAGCAGTGGTTATATGAATTTTCATTAGAAATCAGAAGGCAATTGTCGATTGCTTTAAGAATCCAGCTTTAAATTGCATCTAGAGAAGAGGTAGAGACATGGGGAATAGAAGGAGAACTGTTAGAAAGAAGCTTATTAAAGACGTTCATATCCAATTTACTCCAGTTTCTAGATTTCTGCTGTAGGCCAGAGATCGTTATGGGCAGATTAATTGGATCATAGCAATGAAATTTGATTGCATAAAGATCTGACCAATATAAATGAAGAGATGGTGAGCATTGGATATCAGCCAAATTTGAAAAAATAGGGTCCAGTAAGTGATCTGCCTTGTGAGTAGGGCTCGTATTACACAGCGGCAAGTTCATTGCTGTGAAATCAGAAATCAGCGTACAGCTGGTAGGGCATAAAGAGTTATCCAAATATATGTTAAGGTCGCCCAAAAATGGTGAAGTTAGCCGCCTTAAGGAGGTGAGGAGAAATTAATTCTGGAAATGAGGCCGCCCAAGAAGTAGGCGAGCCCGGGGGCAATAAACAAGCATGCCGGACAAAGTAAACTGAGGGGTCAGCACGAGTTTAAAAAGGCCTGCTTCACAGCCCTTGAAAGTGAGTGGATCTAGTTTGCATGAGTAAGATTTTTTAAAAACTATAGCAATACCACCCCCTGTTTTAAGTTCCCTGTCAACTCTAACTATAGCATAGTTGGAAGGGAGGGCAGAGGCTACATCTGGGCCTGAAGTCACATGCAGTCATGTTTCTGTTAGAAACATAGCATCAGGTAGTTTGCTACTTAATAAGTCAAATATATCCAGTTTATGTTTAGGAAAGGCGTGACAATTAATATTCCAGAAAGTAAAAGTCGCGTTAGTAGATTTGCCGCCGGTGGAAGAGCAGTTATTGTGTAGAAGGGAAACCATTTACACTGTACTCCCCATTAAGGCATGATTTATCAAATTTAAAACTACAACAATTGCATTTAGCAGACTCATCCAAAGGATCAAGGCACTCACATTTAGGTTGAGGAAGGTCATGATAGTTTAGTAGGTGTGCAGATGTATATCTTATAGGGGCAGAGTATTTTCAAAAATTTTGAACAGGGATTGGGGCCCCTGGTCCCGTCCGGGCGCGGACTGGCATGCCTTTGGCGCACCGCCGGCGCGTCCGCTGCGCATTCTGTGGTGTATCCGGTTGTATCGCGGGAGGTAGGAATGAGGGGCGTTACCCTGAAACTGGTCCCAGGATGTTTTTTTCCTGTCCAGGGAGGACCCTGCTTGGCAGTTCAGGCTAGACTGCTCCTACGAGGAACAGGGTCAAGACTGATTTGCAAATGGCTAGGTCTAAACTGGAGTGGCGTACTGAGCAAAAGAACGATGGAATTAACCCAGATCTCTTGACTGGGGTGAATGATTGATTCATTCAGCATTCCATCCATCATTTATTGCTGCAACACTTTTTGCTCTAAGTGGGATCGATATGCCCAGACATGGGTTCCTTCCCTTTCTCACTGTGCCACTGGATTCAAGCTAGCCTGGTTGATGAGGGGTGTTACCTCAAAACCGGTCCCAGGATGCTTGTTTCCGGGTTCAGGGAAGACCTGGCTTGGCAGTTCGGTCTGGACTGTTCCCATGAGGCATAGGGCCAAGACTGATTTGCATATGGCTGGGTCTGGATTGGGGTGGCTAAATGAGATAAAGAACGATGATGGATTCAACCAAGATCTGTGATTGGGGGTGAGTGTCTGAAAAGTTTCAGTGCTCTGTCCATCATCTCCTTGTGTTTGCTGTGTTCACCCCTGGTTGGCAGGGTATGCCCATAAGTGGGTCCCTTGCTCACTTTGCCACTGGATTGAAGCAAGCCTGGCTGATGAGGGGTGTTACCACGAAGCTGGTTCCAGGATGCTTTATTCCAGTCCAGGGAGGACCCTGCTTGGCAGTTCGTGTTGGACTGTTCCCATGAGGAACAGAGTCAAGACTGATTTGCACCTGGCTTCGTCCAAACTGGGGTGGCATAGTGAGCACAAGAATGATCGATTTAACCCAGATCTCTTAACTGGAGGTGAATATTTGATTCATTCAGCATTCCGTCCATCATTTGGCGCTGCATGACTTACGCTGGCAGCACAGTTGAAGACCAGTGGTCCATGGTCTTTGTTATCTATCCTCAGTGATCATGTGTGTTGTTCCTGCTCTTCAATGTTTGTTCTCAGGAACATTGTATGTCGCTTTTGGAACAGCATAATGTTTACTACGATTGGGCGAGACAAACTCCCTGCAAAACCCTTAAGCTATCAGCATGAGAGCGAGATGGGAAGGCACTTTTCCTTTAGTTTTCACAGGGTTTTAGGAATTCATATAAAATAGCTGCAGCACGGATTCAAGAAACTCACAAAGAAACCCTCGAGATCTATTTAGAACTTTTATCAAAGCTGTTCATACAGATGAATGATGCCTTCGGAGCATCTTCAGCTTCAAGGCACCGGCCATGCACCGGAGGGCTCTCGCGTCGCCAGCTGCATCCTTCTGGGGCCCGGTAGAAGTGCTAATGTGTGCTCTTTAAGCGTTTTAGTCTCGAGCCGTAGCGTCGTCGGTCCGCGCGCTTGGCTGACATATTTAGCGCTCTTTGTGGCGGCCATACTCGAGAGAGTCGGGGTGATGACACGCGCGCAGCTGTGAAACGGTGCTCGGAGACCAGCATGCAGCAGGCCTGGCAGCTCAGTCTGTCTGCTGCGCATGCGCCATGCTTCACTTTAATGTGTTCTGAAGCAAAAAGTTACCTCTCTCCTTTCTAAAGAAACGTTTTCTTAACTATATATCCTATCCGCTTTTTTTGACTGCAATGGAAGGAAACTGTGGAATGAGCCTTCTTTCTTTCACAATTAGTACCGACCCCATCAAAAATGTTGTCCTGGTATTCGCTCAATGTAAGCTGGAAACTCGCAGGTCTGCTGCAGATGTAGAAAAAACATGCATAGGACCTGGAAAACGCGAGAAAATATGTGAATTGTAAAGCCGCGTTACTATCGAGTTTGTGCAGTCTGCAGCTCCCTGAGAACCGTTTTGTCAAATTGCCTCAGGCTCTACACAGCTTAGCAAGGAGGTCGTGCGTGTCTTTTCCTGTTGTTAAACAAAGGGGAAGAACAGGTGAAGTCACCTGAAGCCTAAAACCATTCCATTTGTCAAATGTAAGCTGCACACCAGTACAGGGAATTTTCGAAACATTCCTAAACAGTAGCTTCACATTCGCCTGAACAACACTGCCCAAGACATTTTCAGAATATAAATATAGAACTGAATTATGTTCATAATCTTCAGGGTAGGGTGGGCAATTTTCCACTATCACTTTGCTGACAATTTTGCATGTGTGTAGACACATTGCCAGGGCCGGACAGGCTGGAGTGGGCATCAGGCATTTGCCTGGGTGGCTGGAAGGGTAGGGGCCGGTTTTGAAGCACTGGGGACTGGTTTTGGAGCGGTGGGCCAGTTTTGTTCCTGGGGGTGGGGGCCAGTCAGACAAAACTGCCAGGGCTGCTTTGGGTTCCCAGTCCGGCCCTGCACATTGCGTGCACGGAGACACCTTGAGGCCAGTGGCGTAGCAAGGTGGGGTGGGGCGGTCCGCCCCAGGCGGCACGAGGTTTGGGGGCGGCCTCCTCCCACTGTTACCTGCCGTTTCGAGGCAGTAATCTCCACCCCCGCTCTTCAATGCGGTGGCCGCCGGGCGGCAAAAGCAGGGACCACCATGTGTGGCCAAAGGGCTATCTACTCACTGACTGAAGCTTATTTGCAAGCCCCTTGCGCTGCAAATGCGTCGCTTTTTATGTGATCCAAAGGGATGCATCTGTGCCACAAGAGGGTTGTACATAAGCTCCATTGTGCATCCACTGAATCAGACGGCATTTGCTGGGGAGCTGGAGGAATGTAAGAAATTGGGGGGCATATTTACTAGAAAATGACGCAGTGCAGAGCTGTGGGCCATGCATGGGAACACCCACTGCAACACCCATGGTGCGTCCCTTTCATGCAGATTAATACTTGAAAGGGGGTCTTATTTACAAGCTCATGACAAGCCACACCTGGTGGCTTTGCGTGGCTTTGTATATAAGGCTCAGCACTGTGCGCCACCGGAGCGTCAAAAGAAGTGGCAATTTGGTGGTGCAGGGCCCTTGTAAATATGCCCCAGGGTTTTTGATTGAGGAGATCAAGACCGTTCTCAAGAAGCAACCACAATCCTTTACAGGGTGAACCACAAAAGTCACAGAAACAACCTGGTAGCATGGCACAAAAGTAGTTGTGATTAACTGAGAGATACAGTGTTAATTATTTATGCAGACCACAAGCAGTAATAAGGTAAAACACAACACAAGAAAAATCCCCCACCAATCTAGAAAAATACAGAATGTTTAAAAATAAAATGAAACCAAAAATACAACTATCCAATCAGTAGAACCTGAGATATTCAATGAAAAAGAATCAGGTGAAAACAGCATTTAGAACTGCAAAGCACCAACTACGGATATCTGGTCAGGTTGATCGAGATGGGGCGTGAGCCGGATGCAGGGCGGAGGTCAGTCCACTGAAGATTGTACCTTTTGTCCTTGGGGGTCGTGATGCAAGGTCTGCGTCAGCTTGCGCCACACTGCATCTGTGTCACTGGAGCTGCAGTGAGAGGTCTTGCATCAAGATGCATCACGATGCATAGTTGCAGATGGAGCTGCTGGTCAGGTGCTGTGAGGCAAGGTGCAGAGTTGAGATGAGCTGCTTGGTTTCAGGGCAGATGAAGCCACTGATCATGAGCTGCGATACAGAGTCCTGCGTTGGGATGCGTCAGACAGCATTGGTTCGATGAAGCCATCCATCTGGAACTGTGATGCAGAGTCCTGCACCAGGATGCATCGTGCTGCATCAGTTCTGATGAACCATCAGTTGTGCTAGGAGGAATACATGATGATGCCACTCAAGGGTCCAGTACCTGGGGATAAATCCCTTAGAGATCAGGCATGCACTCCAACATATGCCAGATGGGTTCAGACAGGTCCAGGTGGAGGTCCAGACAGGTCCGGTGCAGCAGATCATCTTTGTAGTTGGAGGGAGGCCTCTGGAGATTGTTGTGTCCCTGTAGCTCAGAACAGAAGGTCGGATAACTGACCCTTGGAGTCACTCAGGTTAGCCTGGGATGAAGGGAGCAAGTATTCCTTGTCATAGACCAGGTCATGCCTCAAGCAGCATGGCAGTCCTCTGAGGAACAAGGCAGGCCTAAAGCAGCAGGATAGTCCTCTGATAGCAGAAGGACAGTCCTCTGGAAAACAAGGTAGCCCTCAAGCAGCAGAACAGTCCTGGGGAACAAGGCAATCAGCCTTCTGTAATGTCCACAGGTCCAGAACTCTACTGAAGAGTTGGTCTGATTGTCCAATATTTTTACCTAGTGACAACCTTTGAAGTGGGTGACATCCTGTCTACCCCCACATCTGGTTCTGCAAAGTTTCTTCTTTCCCTTACCAAGGCTCCAAGTAGTCTTGGGTAACAAAATACTGTTGTCAAGTCTGTTTATGTGTGCACTGGAGGCAACCCTTTGTAATGTAAGTGGGGCAGAGAATATATCAGCCCTACCCATCCTGGCCGGCCTTTGCTCAGCCCAAACGTTCCTTTTTAATACATATGTCAATCAATCAGAAATTGTGAAAGCGTGCTACTCACCCATGAGGGTCTCAAGGCACTGGGGGGCCAGGGGGTTTTCGCAGCTTCGATTAGTCGAAGAGCCAGGTCTTGAGTGTTTTCCTGATGATGAATTTTGCCTTGTCATGTGTGCCTACGTGTTCCCCATCCTATGTTATATGTGCATGATCGATATGCATATATCCCCCTATGATCGATTAAAGACGCAATTATAGTTGTGTCCAACGTTAGTATGTCAGTTATCCGGTCCCCGTGAAAGCAACGTGAATTAGGCTTCTAGGCCTATGTTGCCAACGTTTTACATTATGCACGTTAGACTTATCGAATTGTCCCCGTTTCTAGGCCTCAAAGGGCCTGAACACCAGATTCAAGCTCCAGTCTCCTGAACCCACTCCGAGGAGCGATGCAGCCCCTCCCGCATCCCTGACCCTTCGCTTACTTCCTGCCGAGCAGCGCGGTGCCCGGCCTGGCTCTGCCTGCCTGTCTGCCAAGAATATGTTATGCCTACAGTTATCAGTTCAGCTCTCCGTCTTCACATTCCTAAGCTAACGAACCGCATAAACATCTTCAGCTATAGTCTAGTCTTCCTGTCTCCATGCAAGTGAATTACTGTATTAATATCCATAGAAGATTCATAGCACACGCAATACATGAAGAATATATGCATGCACCAGCCTTAGTGTCAAGTAGCCTTTGCTCTGATGACTTTTAGATTCTATCAACATGTTCTCCAAACACCAGATACCAGATATGCTATAGGTACATGTCGTCCTGACATCTCAGACTTTAGTCTCCTCTTCTAGTGCAGAAGTCAGAGCCCCCAGCTCTCCCTAGTTACACGTCATGGCCCGTTTGCGCGCACCAGTAGGTTAAAGGTTCCAGCTGCCCAGGTAGCCCCCTCCATGTATCCACCCATTTATGACACTTCTGTGACGTTTTCATCACATGTCTACGTACACGCCTTCTTTGTACGCCCATTTGTTCTTATCTTACGTTTGTCACTTGTTACGCCTACTGTATTCAATGCAATTGTAATGTTTTCCTATATATATCATGTACTGTTAATGAGACGTTGCAGCTGCCATTCCATGCCATTCTATTTCAGGCTGTTCCGATCCTGTCCCTTCCCTTATGCCTGATTAAAGCCTGTTCGACTCAGATACCCCGGATCCTGCCTCTTATTTATTGAGCTATCTGTTTTATTTAATGCATAGAAAAATAGTACCGGTAATTAATTATTTATTTACCACATAATGGCGCCCGAATAGGAACGAGCCCCTTCCCCACGCGCCGGCGATGTAACGCAGGCCCCCTGACCCTTCTACAGCCGTGACGGAACTCTACTGTGCACGTGCAGATATTTCTGCTTCATCAAGTCTCCCTCAGGCCCACGGAGGAGACGGAGACTGCGGTCCGGCATCCAGACGAGGCGGTGAGGAATGCGGTTCGTCCCGACCAGAGCCCAAGCCGAGAGAGCAAGGTCCGAGGTATCCGGAGGCCCACCTGTTTCTGAAGCCCGAAGTTCGAAGCGCATGAGTAGTAACCAGACGTCGTAGCAGTCCAGTCCAGTCCGAGGCCTTCAAGTTTTGCTTCCCGGTGAGTACCGTTGCTGGAGGAGTATCTCGACGGGGTCATTAGTTTGTCTCCGGTCCGATGGGTTTGGGTACACAGATCCAGTCCGACGTGTCCATCTAGGTGGATACGGTATGACGTGTCTCTTTATGAGACCGGTATGTTCTGTACTGTTTTAGCAGTGCATCCAGTAATTCTAGTAAGTCCGTTTCTCGAGAAATTCAAGTGTTATGTTTTTCAGTGTATTAGGTAGTATTCTGTTCGAACTGTTCGTGGTATGAGTGATTTGTTTGCCATTTCATTACTGTGATTATTGTGTATTGTGTTTAATTCAAGTACGACTCAAATATGCCTCTGTTTTCAAAGTTATGTCAGATAAAAACCAGAAAAGGGTTACTCGAAGAAGCAGTTCCTGTCCCTCCTAGGGACAGTCCTGGACACTTTATGTATCACAAGCATGGCTTAGATGCCATATTATATCTAGACTTATGGGTGGATTATACAAAGAATCTTGAAGAGAAATATAGATGGCCTGTATCAGGTACATGGGATGCCGAGTGCATCATGAGAGTAGAAGAAGCATTATGGAAAAAGAAAGCCAGACAGTCCCAGAAAGATGCCATAGAGTTATGGCGCAAAGAATCTCATAGAAGAACCGAAAAAGAATTTAGAAAAGCAGAATTAAGTAGAGAATCCTCAGAAAAAGCCCAAGAAAGGGAACTTCTAGAAGAAGGTGAACGAGTTAGAGCAGAACAATCAGACAGACAGAGAAATGCCCTAATTAAAGGTATGTATCCTCTTCTCGCCGAGGGTTTGCCGAAGGCAACCCCGGAAGCACCCCATAATTTACCGCCACCATTAGTCCCGACTAAACTGCGTCATAAACCGACTGCAGCTGAAATTTTTCTTTCTTCCTATTTAGACGACACTGTCCCAGAATATGCTAATACAGATCCTACTCCGCCAGTCCAAGTTCAAATCCAGCCTCCTGTTAATGTAATTCCTGTGCCTCCAGTCGTTGGTCCTGTCCATGCGCCAGTCCCCCAGGATCAACCCACATTACGTATTCCTACTGTATCAGTCACGTTACCAGCACCCGCACATTCAGTATTAGTTGACGATTCCAGTTCAGGAGGAGCAGGGGGAGGTACTCCTATCACCCCGCCTCAAACAAGGCGACGGACGCTCAGAGATGTAGCGTTACAGCGTACGCCAAAACTGGCTACGTATGACGCCCTCCGAAAGTATCTTACAGAGTGCAGACCTGATTGTAGATATGACCCAGTGCCAGGAGAAGATAGCATGCTAATATATTCCATACGTTTACGTCGAGTTGCAAGCTTCTTGGTTACCATATCGAATATGGAACCACATCTAGACAGAATATACCATTTTATTCAAACAGGGGAGAATCCAGAAAGTATTCACGAAGCTATGGCACACAGGAAAGTCGAGATTCAAGGCATGATTTTGCAATTTCTGATAAATTGTTTAATAAGAGAACAAGATTATCCTGATAAAAACAAAGAAGATATGAAAGTCCTGACAAGATGGAGTGACAATATATCAGAAGGAAAACACAGAACACAAAATTGTATAGAATCCATGTATAAAAAGATTCGTAAAGAAATAATAAGTATACACAAGAAGGAGGAAGAAAAGAGAGTAACCGAGAAAGAGAATGACTCTTCAAACGAAGAGGTAGACAGCGAGAATCCCGCCAGAATAGCGTATGTAGGTAGAACTAGATTTTCCGACAGACACGCACGCCTAGATTACAAGAAAGCTTTTCCTCTTTCCGTACCAGAACAGTGTTCTCTTGAACAAATATTCCAGGCTACAGATAAAATTCTGAAACTACGAATAGGTTATAGTGAACTTAGTACCATGCATGAACAAAAACTAGCCCGATCAGCAGTCCGATGGGTTAGTGATTCTGCCACGTTTCCAGACGAAGTAGTGGCTCAAATGTTTCTGAAGCTGCCCCCAGCCGAGCAGCGACTGGTGGGTATGTATATGATCCAGCACCTCATTACACTGTATGAGGATCAGCATTCTGATCCAGGTCCTTTACATGATGTACTGAACGAGTTACTCCTAAACCGATGGAAAGGTCTAGGTACCGATTTAATTAGCGTCATTTTAGAACAGCGCCACAAATACAGAACGTTCCTGAATCCACATTTTGTTCCTGTTCCACCCCCAGTAAGAAAATCATTCTACATAGACAGACAGAATCCGTTACGAGAAGTGCATCCAGTTAAGGGAGCGGGAGGAAATCTCGAACGAGTATTTGTTTATACCCCTATCACGAAAATAGAACTTCTAGAAATGAAAAAGTTAATACCCTGTCACGATAAAGATCCAGCAGGGTTCCATCGAGAATTAAAGGACATGCTCCGTATGGGAGAATACACGTATCCTGATATCATTAAAATGTTAAAGGTCCTGTTGCCTGCGGGCATATATGAAAAACTCAAAGAAAAAGAATGGGAGGTGGGAGAGAAAAAGATAAATTGGACCGCGTTAGAGACCGAAGATAATGCACGAGTCCCAGGAACTGGTCTTGGGGATAAAGCCAAAGAATTACCCGAACTGTTAATACAGGTCTTGCCAAGATTACTAGCCACGAAAAAGGAAGATTGGGATGCCATCTCAGCCTGTAAACAGAAACAAGACGAAGACACTAGTGATTTCTATTCTAGATTTGAGAAATGTTTAATTATTAATAGTGGTCTGAAAACAAGTAGTGAATCGTATCCACATCTTTTTGTTACCAAACTAGTTGAGAATTCTTTACCGCAAGTTAAAAATAGAGTATTGAAAGTCGAAAGTACCTGGCAAGCTAATACTCCATCACAAATGCTCCAGATGCTACAGTATCACCAGAACAGAATCAGGGAAGAGCAAGAACACGAAAGAAGACGTATGAAAGACACGAAAATGAAAGTACTGGTTGCACAGTCTGTTCCACAAGACAGTCAGAAGAGGGGTCCGAGTCAAACTAGTCATTCTTCAGCTCCTGTTAAAGGGACCTGCAATTACTGTAAACAGCCAGGTCATTACATAAACGAATGTGCAGTTCTGAAACACAACATAGCTACAGGTAAGACGAAAGAGAGACCACGTCCTCCTAGACAAGAACATGTTCCGCAGAATTCCCAGCCACCGCAGAACGCACAACAGACAGTTACAGTACCGCAGCCTATAGCTGCCACACAACACGTTACACAACAGATGTACCAGTACGCACAGTCAGATTATCCAGAATATCAGCAGTATTCATGAAACAGCCTAGAGAGGGAGGTTGGCTTGCCTCTCATCGAGGTTCCTGTAGATCAAGAGGGTCCCTATGTACACAGTCAAGTATTAGGGAAAGACAGAAAGTTTCTGATTGATACAGGGGCAAGTAGGACTACCATCAGTCATGACGAGGTTCCAGGGGCTCCACTCTCAGGCTCTAGAAATGTTTCCCTTGGATTTTCAGGAAAGCCTATTGTTAATGAAATATCGAAACCAGTTTCCCTAGAAGTTGGTCCATTGTCCCGAACTACAGACTTGTTACTTACGAAATCATGTCCAGAAAATTTACTAGGTATTAAGACCCTGAAAGAATTAGGAGCAGTTATATGCTGTTCCCCAGAAGGTGTGAGATTGTTTTTACGTGATTTTAAAGGTCATTATGTATTACGTGATTTTGATCCAAGATTACTGAATGTACCTCAGCATTTATGGGCGCAAGGTCCAACTGATGTGGGTTGTATGCACATTACACCCTATCGTGTCACTCTGAAGCAAGGTGTTGTATTACCACGAATCCGACAGTACAAATTGCCACCTGAGGCTGTAGCAGCCTTATCCAAAATTATTGACGAGCTCATTGCTCAAGGAGTGGTTGTAGAAACTGACTCCAATGTATGTAATTCTCCTATCATTCCGATTCTTAAACGTACTGATCCCAATGCACCTCCAGTTTATCGATTAGTGATCGACCTTCGAGAACTTAATAAATGTATCATACCCCAGTACCCAGTGGTTCCAGATATTTCTTCCCTATTGACTGCCATTGATTCCGAAGCTACGTTCTTTACTGTTATTGATCTCAAGAACGCATTCTTTAGTGTCCCCATTCATCCAGACAGCCAATTCCTTTTCGGTTTCTGTTTAAATGGAAGAAGCTATAAATTCACACGAGCTCCTCAAGGTTTCACAGAAAGTCCTAGCATTTACAGTCAAGCACTTAAGAGACAACTAGACAGTATTCACATGCCAACTGACACTGCCCTGCTCCAGTATGTCGATGATCTATTGATCACAGCCCGTTCTGAACGTGACTGCGAACGTGCGTCGCTTACAGTCTTGTATTTCCTGGCAGAGATGGGGCACAAGGTGTCCCCTTCGAAACTGCAATTTTGTGTCCAGCAAGTGGTGTACCTTGGACACTTACTGTCCAAGAGGGGCAGGCAGTTGACACCAGACCGTATCCAGTTAATAGCACATCTTCCACAGCCCAAGACTCAGAAGGAGGTACGAGCTTTTATCGGCCTCACTTCTTACTGCAGACAATGGATTCCTCAGTACGCATATCTAGCCAAGCCACTGATACAGTTAACGACACAGGAGGCAGCCACATTGACTGTCCTCCCCTGGACCCAAGAACATACACTTGTTTTCAATGAGTTAAAGAAAGCTTTATGCCAAGCACCTGTTCTAGCGACACCAAACTACAGTAAGCCTTTTACACTTTTTGTCACTGAACGTGATGGTACAGCATTATCTGTTCTTACACAAGATCAAGCAGGACAACACAAGCCCTGTGCTTATTTTTCTAGCACATTAGATCCGGTGGCCCAGGCTCTGCCTGCGTGCCTCAAGTCAGTTGCAGCCACAGCTCTAGCTATCAGACAAAGTGATTCCATAGTGTTAGGACACTCCCTGACAGTACAAGTTCCACATTCTGTGGAAGTTCTTTTGAACCGAACACAGACTCAGCACTTGACAATTGCACGTTTAACAGGTTATGAACTGACACTGTTTCAGCCACACATAGAAATCAGACGCTGCAACATTTTAAATCCCGCTACACTGTTACCCTCAGTTACTACAAATCCTGGCACACATGACTGTGTGGAAGTTGTTAACACCATGACAAAGCCAAGACAAGACTTGACAGACATTGCATTACCTGATCCCGACCTGACACTTTATGTGGATGGTTCATGTATGAGGACAAGTACAGGAGAGTTAGTAGCCGCGTATGCAGTGACTACTGAAACTGAAGTTATAGAAACACATCGTATTGATACCCTGTCTGCTCAAGCAGCAGAGCTCGTCGCTCTGACCCAAGCCTGCAGACGAGCCAAGAACCTAAAAGTAAACATATACACAGATTCACGTTATGCATTCGGAGTCGTACACGACTTTGGAGTGCTCTGGCAAGAGAGAGGTTTCATGACTTCTCATGGAACCGAGATTCAGCATGGCCCCCTCATTCAAGCTCTGTTAGATGCAATACATTTACCGACAGCTATCGCTATCATGAAGTGCAAGGCACATACGAAAGTCACTGACATCATTTCCCAGGGTAACGACCTGGCAGATCGAACAGCCAAGCTTACAGCCCAGACTCCAGACATTCCAGTTAACACGACACAGACAGACGTTCCAGATCAGACTACTTGTATGACAGTTAAGGACCCTACACAAGACGTACTAGATATACAGTCACATGCTACCCCAGACGAAATCAAGAAATGGTCTGAACAAGGAGGGGTCCAGACAGATCAAGGATGGTTGACGAAGGGAAAAGCCACATGGTTTCTCCCCGACTCTATGGTTCAAGTCATTATTAACACCGCACATAGTCCAGCACATTTAGGAGAAAAAGCCATGTTAGACAGTATTCAGAACCTCTGGTTTAACAAACATTTACGAGCAGCAGCCAAACAGAAAGTGCGTACCTGCATGATCTGTTGTCAGTTCAATCCAGGTAAAGGTGTTCCGGTGGAACAAGGTGGATTCCATCCTCCTGACCACCCTTTTGAAGTCCTCCAGATGGATTATATTCAGATGGATCGATGTCGAGGTTTCAAGTATGTCCTCGTAGTTGTATGCGCTTTGTCCAGATGGACAGAAGCATATCCAGTCCCAGATTACACTGCCGCGACCACTGCCAGGCAGTTGGTTCATGAATTTTTCCCCCGCTATGGATTACCGAGGGTCGTGTATTCAGACAACGGCCAGCCATTCTCCTCCGAGCTCATGAAACAAGTATCCCTACTGTTAGGGTACCAATGGAAGTTCCACTGTGTACGACATCCTGAAGCAGCTGGTCTCGTAGAGAGACATAATCAGACCATGAAAATCCGCATTGCAAAGGTATGCGCAGAGAAAGGCGTAGATTGGATGGTAGCACTGCCAGTCGCCCTTTTTTACATGAGAATGGTCGCTCACTCCCGTTCAGGTCTATCCCCTTTCGAGGTAGTTTTCGGTCGTCCCCCAAACATATGGGGTACACCTAGACCACGTACAATTACTGATGTTGACAGTAATATGCTGACAGATTACCTGGCTTCCTTGATGTCTGCACTACTCTCTTGTCGTTCACAGGTCGCCGCTGCTTTTCCAGACAACACCCAAGTGAAACCGCACGAGGTCATACCAGGCGACCTCGTTCTGATTAGGAACTTTGATCGTTCAAGTCCGCTGGAGCCCCGCTGGAAAGAACCAAAGCTCGTTCTGATGACAACAAGGACTGCGATCAAGGTGGAGGGCCGCAAAGGCTGGTTGCATTCCAGTCACGTTAAACGATTCCATGGACTCCGTCCAAAGACTTTTTTCAAGGACTGCCCCGTTCTCAAGGACTGCCCAGATACTGACTCTAAACTTCCCCTGTTAGAGAAAACTCCACAGCAGGAGTATAAGAAAAATTAAGGTCTAGTAAGTCAGCCAGTTTAATTGTCTAAGTCCCTCTCGGGTGAAACGGTTAGACAGGTTCCTGACATGTATGAGATAGACCCACATAGTGAGAGAGTTAGTCGAAACTCTAAGAGAACACGTTATCGAAAGAATCTTCGAAGTCGATGCATTGTTACTCTATTAATTATGTTATTCCTGAGTCTTATGGTTATCTGCATAAGTTATGCCTTACATCTATGTTTTCCTCCTACTGTTTCACATGTACATTTTTCCTCTAATGTTACAGTAGAGCGCACATTTAGTGAACTGCCTCCTCACGAGTTATCCTATCGTCTTGCCATGCGCAACAATACTTTTATCCGAATGTTACACTATTCACACCAGACTAGCAATGCTACTAATTGTTGGGTGTGTGGTCGACTCCCCCCTTTCCAGACACCGAAGGGAGTTCTGCCACTCTTTCCCTATCCGTTTTCACACAATGGTTCGTGTGGAGCATGGTTTACTATAACGTCATCCACAAACGATATGTCCCTTCTGAATAGAACATGTTTCCCAGACAAGGAAGGTCTTTCCCATAGAACAGGGTTAGATCTAGAAAATGAAGTATATGATCTAGGTAATTATTCCTCAAATTTCATGGTTTTGAATGTTCAGTCCGAGACTACTCCCGATTTGCCTGCTATTACAGTCCTACCAGTGAAAGGCGAATTATGTGTCAGAAAGAATGGTTCAGTACATCTAGGACATAGTGATTGTACTACTGTGGTCGAGTATAGTGACAGTGGGAAATCTACTTTCAAAGCCTCACGTCATTCTTATTTTGTGTGTGGTCAGACCGCATATGTACGTCTGCCCCTCGATTGGGATGGAACATGTTACATTGCCTTTCTACTGCCACCAGTTTTTCTAGCCCCATCCGATTATCACAGAAACACACATCTAGTACACGTTAGACCTAGAAGGGAGATCGAGTCCCCAATTGTCGATCAAACTGAAACTGCCTTAGAACAGTATCAAGACTTCAATAAAGGTTTCTTTTTCTTCATAGGTCCTGTCCAGAATAGTAAGTTAATACGTAGGCTAACCAGAACACTTGAAGCAGTAGTGAATGAGACTACTTCCGCTCTAGGTAACTTAACTGAAGAACAATCTGCTATGAGATTTGTCGTGCTTCAAAATCGTCTCGTTCTTGACGTCATACTGGCCGATAGGGGCGGAGCTTGTAGAGTCATCGGATCTAGTTGCTGCATTTTCATTCCTAATAACGCACCGTCTGTTTATTCAGCTATAACTAGACTTCACAAGATAGCCCATCAGTTACACCAGAATCCAGGCACCTGGACATGGTCCGGTTGGCTCTGGCGTATAATATCTGCCTGGGGATGGAAAGTATTGTCATTCCTGGGTATAGTAGTAATGATCATATTCAGTTGTTGCCTATGTTTACAATGCGGCCCTGCGATTTGCGGCTTGTGCGCTACCTCTTGTATTCCTAGTCCTAAGTCCCGTTCCAAGACGTTCCGAGACGAGCAAATGATGCTCTATGAACAGATAGATGGTATCATGACTATTGATGTTTCCTGAAGGAAACGTAGGGCACAAGGAGGGAATGAGGAAAATTGAATTTTGCCTTGTCATGTGTGCCTATGTGTTCCCCATCCTATGTTATATGTGCATGATCGATATGCATATATCCCCCTATGATCGATTAAAGACGCAATTATAGTTGTGTCCAATGTTAGTATGTCAGTTATCCGGTCCCCGTGAAAGCAACGTGAATTAGGCTTCTAGGCCTATGTTGCCAACGTTTTACATTATGCACGTTAGACTTATCGAATTGTCCCCGTTTCTAGGCCTCAAAGGGCCTGAACACCAGATTCAAGCTCCAGTCTCCTGAACCCACTCCGAGGAGCGATGCAGCCCCTCCCGCATCCCTGACCCTTCGCTTACTTCCTGCCGAGCAGCGCGGTGCCCGGCCTGGCTCTGCCTGCCTGTCTGCCAAGAATATGTTATGCCTACAGTTATCAGTTCAGCTCTCCGTCTTCACATTCCTAAGCTAACGAACCGCATAAACATCTTCAGCTATAGTCTAGTCTTCCTGTCTCCATGCAAGTGAATTACTGTATTAATATCCATAGAAGATTCATAGCACACGCAATACATGAAGAATATATGCATGCACCAGCCTTAGTGTCTAGTAGCCTTTGCTCTGATGACTTTTAGATTCTATCAACATGTTCTCCAAACACCAGATACCAGATATGCTATAGGTACATGTCGTCCTGACATCTCAGACTTTAGTCTCCTCTTCTAGTGCAGAAGTCAGAGCCCCCAGCTCTCCCTAGTTACACGTCATGGCCCGTTTGCGCGCACCAGTAGGTTAAAGGTTCCAGCTGCCCAGGTAGCCCCCTCCATGTATCCACCCATTTATGACACTTCTGTGACGTTTTCATCACATGTCTACGTACACGCCTTCTTTGTACGCCCATTTGTTCTTATCTTACGTTTGTCACTTGTTACGCCTACTGTATTCAATGCAATTGTAATGTTTTCCTATATATATCATGTACTGTTAATGAGACGTTGCAGCTGCCATTCCATGCCATTCTATTTCAGGCTGTTCCGATCCTGTCCCTTCCCTTATGCCTGATTAAAGCCTGTTCGACTCAGATACCCCGGATCCTGCCTCTTATTTATTGAGCTATCTGTTTTATTTAATGCATAGAAAAATAGTACCGGTAATTAATTATTTATTTACCACAGAGGGGGCGAGTCTGATGTCGATCAGAAGTGCATTCCAGGTCTTGACCGCTATGTGGGAGAAAGCTCTTTAGCCTGTCCTGGCTTTGCTGATGCACAGGGTTTTGGCGAGGGCGAGGTTGGCTGATCAGAGGGTTCTCTTGAGTACGTGGAAGGAGATTCTGTTGTTGAGGTATTGGGGTCTGGTGTTGTGGAGGCATTTGTAGGCGTGTGTGAGTATCTTGAAAGTGACTCTCTTCTCTACGGGGAGCCAGTGCAGGTTGCGTAGATGTTGGGTGATGTGTTCATGTTGAGGGATGCCGAGGATGAGTCTGGCTGCAGTGTTCTGTATGGTCTGTAGTTTGTGGGTGAGAGGCTTGTTGATCCTGACGTAGAGGGCGTTTCCGTAGTCCAGTCTGCTGCTTATGAGTGCGTGGGTGACTGTCTACCTTTATTCAGGGAGATCCATTTTAAGGTCTTTTTGAGGATACAGAGGATGTTGAAGCAACTGGAGGCGACGGCGTTAACCTGTCGGGTCATGGAGAGAGAGGAGTCAAGAATGATACATAGGTTTCAGGCGTGATCCGTGGGTGTGGAAGGGCTGCCGAGGGCTGTGGGCCACCAGGTGTTGTTCCATGCGGAGGGGGATGGTCCGAGGATGAGGACTTCTATCTTCTCTGAGTTGAGCTTCAGGCAGCTGTTGCTTATCCAGGATGTGACGTCCTTCATTGCTTCCTGGAGGTTGAGTCTGGTGGTGATGGGGTCCTTGGTGAGGGAGAGGATTAGCTGGGTGTAGTCGGCATAGGATATGATGCTGAGGCCGTGGTGTCTGACGATGGTGGCGAGGGGGGCCATGTAAATGTTGAAGAGTGTTGAGCTAAGTGATGATCTTTGGGGTACTCTGCAGGTGATTTCCGTGGGTTCGGAGAGGAAAGGTGGCAGTCTGACCCTTTGGGTTCTGCTGGTGAGGACGGAGCTGATCCATTTGAGGGTGGTTTCCTGTATGCCAGCATCATGGAGTCTGTATGTGAGTGTGCAGTGGGAGACAGTGGCGAATGCATGCGGAGAGGTCGAGTAGGATCAGGGACGTGGTGTGTCCTTGGTCGAGGAGGATGCGGATGTCATCTGTGGCAGCAAATAGAGCAGTCTTGGTGCTGTGGTTGCTTTGGAATCTGGATTGGGATAGGTCGAGGATGGAGTTTTCTTCGATGAATGTAGTTAGCTGGGTATTGACGATCTTGTCTGCCACTTTGGCCGTGAAAGGGAGGAGGGAGATGGGTCTGTAGTTCTTGAGGTCCGTGGGGTTTGCTGATGGTTTCTTGAGCAGGAGTCTGACTTCTGCATGTTTCCAGTCATCGGGGAAGGTGCCTGTCTTGAAGGTGGTGTTGATGATGCATTGAAGTCCGGGAGCAATGGCGGTGGTGGCTCTGTGGTAGATGTGTGGCGGGCAGGGGTCCTTGGGGGCTCCTGAGTGAATGCCTTTCATAGTGGAGGTGGTGTCTTCGGTTGTGGCTGGGGTCTAGCAGGAGATGGTCGGCCTGTTTGTGTTGCTGGAGAGGTCGGTGGTTACAGCGTTAGGTGTTTGGTCATTGAAGCGGTCGTAGAGGCCCTTGATTTTCTGGTGGAAGTAGGATCCAGGTTTGTCACAGAGGTCCTGGGAGGGGGTGATGTCCATGGTTTCGCTGGGGGGCTTGGTGAATTCCTGGATGACGCTGAAGAGTTCCTGGGAGTTGCAGGAGTTGGCAGTCATCTTGTTTTGGATGTAAGTCCTTTTGATGGCTCCGATGCGTTGGTGGTATTCTGTCATGGCAGTCTTGTAGGTGGTGTGATCTCCTGGGATTTTGATGTTTCTTCCAGTTCTTCTTGAGACGTCTGCAGGTGGGTCTGGCTTCCTGGAGGTCGGTGGTGAACCAGGTGGCCTTTCTTCAGAGCTGTCTGTAGGAGTTGTGTAGGGGTATGAGTTTGTCTTGCCAGTTGGAGATCCATGTGTGTTTGGCAGCGAGGTTGAAATCGATCGAGGTGGTGAGGGCATCAAAGATGAGGGTGCGGTTGAGCTGCTCTTCATTGATTTTTGTCCAGTTCCTCAATGGATGGCACGATGCAGGTTTGGGGGGGGTGGGTCTGTCAATGTTGAAGTGTACGCAGTGGTGGTATGTCCAGGGAGATTGCATAGTGTGACTGAAATGAGTGTTGTTCCCTCCTGTGAAGATGGGGTCAAGGGTGTGTCCAGCCTTGTGGATGGGTGTGGTGAAGAGCTGTTTCAGTCTTACGTTGGTGAGGTTGTCCAGGAGGGTGGTGGAGTTGGGGTCGGTGTGGTTGTCGAGGTGGAAGTTCAGGTCTCCGATGAGTATGTAGTCCATGGAAGCGATGGTCCTGGCAAACAAGGCGCGAGGTCCGGGGGTCTGTAGGCGAGGGCGCTGCAGAGAGTGGTTCTGGGGCTTGTTTGTATCTGGAACTGAAGGTGTTCGGTGGTGGATGGGGGGTCATTCATGGTGGTGTTGAAACTTAGTACGGTTTGGTGAACATTATCTGCGCCATCTTGCATCTTCCCCTGATGCCACACTTTTTCGTGCGCACCCGCCATTTTAAGATGCCCTGAGCCGAACAAGCCCTTTTGCATGCCGCTGGCCCCTGACATAGCCCTTCGCCCTCATTAAGCCTGCACGCTGACCAACCCCCTGCTTGCACCTGCCTTGAATCATAAACCCCTCTTCGGCGCTTCTCTGCCTCAGGCCCTCATCCTGTTCCCAGCACAACACCTCCCTTCTTCCCTTTCATGATCCCCGGCCCCTTTGATGCAAACCCCCTTTTCCCCGTGTGTCTGTTTGTCTTCCCCGTTCCCAGGCCGGCACCCGGCTCTGCCGATACCATTCCTTGCCCCTCCCTGTACAATAGAAAGCTTCCCTCATCAAAGGATCCCCAGGTTGATAAAAGCCCCCACCCCATGAGATCCGATCGAACCCCGCATTCCATGAATTGACGGAATATCCTGCTGCGCGATACTCATCACCTGTTGTGACCAGGGTGGGGACCTCTACTGTAAATGTGTGTGGGAACGGGCCCGGAGGGGGGGGGTTCCGGGAATGTCTTTCCGTACATCAAAGCTTTGTCATGAGTATGTAAACTGTAATAAAAACCGCAAAACCCTGTATATAAGGGGCCAGACCTCAGACATAAGTTATAGCACCTCAGAACGATACCTGCTGTCCGTTTTGCCGTGTTCTCCTCCGGAGAGAATAAAAACCTTGTTTCCTGCCTTCCAGTCTCCAGCGCCTGCCTCTTCATTGATTAAATAACTAGAGGGTCACAGAGGCAATACCGCCGGGCAAATATTGATTGTCCCCGACCCGAATCAGGTTTTTACAATTGGCGTCCCAAGCGTGGGGCCCATCAGCGACTCGTGGATCCAGTGGGAGAGGTCCCGACGACAGAGTGAACGACTGCAACGATCGGGAGAGCTCTTGCCCAATAGACCCTCGTCTGGCAGCCGATCATCCGAACTTCACTAGTTCCGAACAGACCTCTCTCGAGTGATCTACGGTCCTGACTGGGGACCATTAGGAGTGCCGTGAGAAATACGAGAAAAAGAGGACGAACGGGCGCTGGATTCGGAAGACAAGAAACTGTCCATACGGTCCGGGTAAGGTCGTGTAAACACGACGGATTGCGAAAATAATTGATTGCTTGATTGTTTACAATATATACTAGTATTACTCTTTGTTAACTTATTTTGGAGATTCACTGTCTGCACGCGGAGAAACAGTAGGCTCTTTCCCTTCTGCAAACAGTGAAGGATAGGTAACGCAACCGTCGCGCCTATTTTTCTCCCCCACTGACTCTATTATTTCTTAACGGTTTTTGGGAGACTCCCTCTCCCTCACTGATTAACTGGGTTCTTTGACCCCGAACTACTGTTCGTAGATTGTCTTCTGGAGATTCTCTGTCTGCAAACCGGAAACAACAGATTCCTCTTTGCGGATAGTGAAAGGGTAGAGGACGCAGACTTTTGCGCCTTACTTACTCTCCCCATTGACCTTACTCTATCTTATTTATTTTTTGATTGTTTGATTGTTCCTCGTTATTGGTTACTCTTTTTTATTTTTTGTTCATGAGGTATTCACTGCCTGCAAACAACGTAGAATAGGAATATTCTGTCTAGTCTTTGCACCTAGTGATAAGATAGGCAGTGCTGACTTTTTAGTCCCTCGTTACGAGCAGTCATGTCTGTCTTCTCCCCATTGATTGATAATTGGTTCAGCCCGGACCGTGTATTAGAGGTGGACCATATAGCTCCACTAGAAGGCACCCCTAATAAGGACATGTTCATAAACTATGGATTAGTTACCATAGCCTATAATAAATTGTGGCACAGGTATACCAAAGAAAGTCAAGACAAACAGTGGCCACTGGCAGGATCCTTTGACCTTGATAAAATAGAAACGTTGGAAATAGCCCTTCGCAATAATAAGACAACGCCTATTATGCTCGACAGTCTCGGTATGTGGCGCAGAGAGGCTATGCAACGACAGAGAAAAGACGAGGACAAACCAGGTAGAGAAATATACCGACAGGACAACCCCGGGACACCACGACCCAAAAGTTATCCCCCGACACTACGCAAAAGACGGCCAGACTTAGGGCCAGACCAATGCGCTTTTTGCAGATATGTCGGACACTGGAAAGCCCAATGCCCGACTCTACTGAGCGTGAGTAAGGGCAAAGGGCCGACAGGAATGACAGGCCAGCAGAATGAGAAAAAGCGCGAGACAAAGAAAAATCCGACTCGCACGGACAGACCAGATAGAACCACCACGTTTGATTATACCCGATGGCACAGGTTCCGCCAGAACGATTTCAGCGACATGTTCGAGTTTTCCTAGGTCGGACAATATAAAAACGGGAACCCAGCCTAGCTCTAAATTAACAGACGGAAAAAGATAATTTTGGGCCAAATAATCACTGTTTTATGTTTGTCTTTGGATCTTGTGTGTCATACTTTTCTACTACACTCCCCGTCTGAGTTTGTGTGTACGTAATATATGAATCTGCGTCATCCCCCTGCACGTGCTTCCATGTTACATAAACTATGTTAATAGAAATTTTTAGCATGAAACAACCTGGAAAGAAAGAAATGGGAAACGAAATCAGTAAGCCACTGATAAACACGAACTTTTATTTTAACATAACAAACAAAGAAAAACACAATAAACGCTAGAAAAACAAGAACGGTAAACTGTAGAACATGAAAGTCAATAGAACATTCGCCCCCCCCCACCTTCTGGAACCTTCCAAAGTAGGGTAGGGTTACGGCTACGCCCAACCGGCGGCAACCCATATAAGGCGGGCCCTGCTGCCAACTCTTGGTCAGGAAATCTTAACGTATGGGGGAGCCGGAGGAGAGGCAGGAGCCAGCAGCCTGGACAGTTGCAGGTAGTCCCGCCACATGCCTCCTCGGTCAGCCGCAACGGGCCTGGATAGTCTTAAGTAGTCCCGCCACATGTCCAGAGAAGAACGAGACACCTCTTCCTTTTCCCTTCCGTAACAGCCGCAGCAGCTCTGGACGGCGGGATGTCCTGCACGTACCTCCACAACAATTTGTCCAAGTTGGGCTGGGAGGGAGAGGCGACGCGGACGAGCCTCTCCCACCTCCACGGATAGGAGGTCTCCCAGCCCCCGGCCCAACGCCGAACGCCCCCAACCAGGCGATGGTGCCCCAATACTTGCGCAGCACCGAACGTGCAATGGTGCCCATATTTTCGGAACACCGAACCTGCAATGACTGCACCGATACTCGTGCCGCACCGAATGCGCGCCACAAGTGGCCATACTCCCACAGCACAGAGCACACGACTTGGGAAGCACCGGATGGGGAGAGACCTTCGTGCGGGCCGATGAAAAAGAGCAGCATGGGGTGCACTGGAAGAAGGAGACGGCGCGAACGAGTCTCCCTCGCCCCCCCAGGTGGGGGCATCACAGCTGCACCCCAGCCGAACGTCCCGCTTTCACAAAACAGAGCCCTCTTCCTTTCACTCCGAAGGATCTCTTCCACTCTTGCAAACTCGACGAGAGTGGCCCCTGTAGGGCCTCAAAATGGCGTCTGGGTCCGCTGGAAGGCGGGCCCCGGCCGCTAGAGCAACTTTGACCAGCAATATAACTCGGACACTTGCCCACTGGGGCACAAGCCCCCATCTCCGACAGCATCTCCGCAGCCTTGAAGATTCTACAAAGGTCCCCGGCGGAGCCTTCGGCCACTGCAGGCCTCCGGTAAGGGGCAACTGCCTTGATCGCCAACGAAATAAACATGACATTGCCACTCCTTCTGTTAGCATGAATTCTAGAACTGCCGAAAAGGACTCTGGTCCAACTGCCGGTTGTTAGAAACATTTTTCCCTGATGCTACTTCCGGACTAACCCGGCCCCGCCCAAAATGGCGCCGGTATCAATAGGAACTTACGAACACCTCGTGGTGTTCCTTCGCACTAATACAAACTTGATGTTCTGAGACTTATATGATCCTTTGTACACTTGGCTAGAAAAGACAAGGAGAGCTCACTCGACTAACATTGTGAAAGGATCCCGTTAAAAATGTTGAGTACAAATGTACGATGTATTATATTTTTATAGCTGATGTATAACCCCATTTATAACGCACACATACGGTATGCATATAGGAAATCTGATTGCAACTATTCTGACTATGCTTCTAAAAATTATGAAATAAATGCCCCCGAACCCCCAGCCAATTAATAGACGTTTTAGTTTCTTACAAATAAATGAATAAAACTTTCCGATGTTTTTATTGTTACAAGACGACACCCCCCCCACTGTACGCACTTTAACCATTGCTGTGTCCGGCCAAATACGACCGCACCCTCATAATCCACGTGCTGAAATGATTTTGCAAAATAAAGGTTTTCGAAACTATGAACGGGTATTGCATGTTTTATTTTTGTGTGGGATCGGTGGGAGAGTTCTTTTCTGTGCACCCTGCTCTGCTCTCTCTTTAAGGTTGAAAGAAGATGGTTGCCCAGCCCTGGAGGTCGGATCGGATCGACAACACGACACTCTGCCTTCAAAGTACGCGACCGACTCATGAACTCTCGCATGGAGGAAGACCTCGACTTCCAAGGATGGGTAAAACGAACGGCGTAAATGAGGGAATGTAAAAGAAAGGTGAAATAAAATGATGTAAATGTTATAAAGTACGACGTTCCAAGGTATTAGGGAACGGAGCTGACCCAAGAACCGAAGAACCTTAGAACGCCGCAGCGTTGAAGGAGGTTTAAGGACCCCGATAGTAAGATACATCTTTTGACTAGGTACCTCGCACTAGACACCTCTGGTTTCCTTTTTACGTTTCCCCGCACACGACCTATATGGGCACACACACCCCCCCCCCGACTCCAGAAACCATATCCCCGGGGACTCTGCCCCGAGGAGGAAAGCCGAGTAAGAGGTAAGTAAAGGACTCTTGAATCCATGTATTTGAATATGCGCGAATGCTGTTCCCCTCCCCTCCCCCCTTTTTTCCTCCCTCTGCAGGTTACATCAGAGATTACAGCCGAGGTGTGGCGAAGATCTGAAGCCTTGCCATGTCTAATACACGAAGCAGACTAGCGCTGCAAGGTGGTGCCTAAACACGCCTACAGACTACTCACGTATCGAACAAACCCGAAAAATTAGCATGACCTGATAAAAAGTGATTACCCTTAAACCAGACCGGACGAATGAACCCATGTCACGTACGATGCGAAACTATGAGAGAATGTGTGTGTGTGACTGAGGCATTGACTCAACTGGTCGAAGGACCGAGAATGCAAGGAAGTGCGACAAAATGGTACCCCTCTTTTCTTTTTCCCTTTTTCTCGAAGCATGTCCCCTCTGCCCTGTCTAATGCTCGGACTGCATGATTTCAAGATACTAACGCAGACCCGTGAATGTCCTTTGCTGTGTAATGCACTAAATAGCCTTTCGTAAATACACTGCCACTCTCTGTCGCACGTGTACTATTTAGCCTGCTGTTGCACCCTCTCTCTCTCTCTCTCTCTCTCCCTCTCTCTCTCTCTCTCTCTCTCTCTCTCTCTCTCTCTCTCTCTCTCTCTCTCTCTCTCTTTCACACTCCCGCTCTTCCGAGCGATTAGCCCCGAAATTGACAGACTGCCACCCCTAGCACACCACCTAATTGGCTTCAAATACCGCCGGTATTTGCTCAAACTTGTCTTTAATAAAATCACCCTAATGCTGTGTCACCACCTCTCCTTTCCGGAAATATTTGATGAAACCGAGAATTGGTCATAAAGGAAAGGACAGGTAAGCTGACTGAGGTTCCCTAAATCTGACCCGAAATGAGGGAACTACATGTCAGCGGCTACTACTATGAAATAAAAGTGCCTCAGATAACGCGCCCCTCCCCGTCCCAAATTGTCGCGATACCCAAAACCATAAAGGTAACCGAAACCCCCCATCTTCTCAGGACGCTCCCAGTATTGCGTTCAGTTGCCCCCCCCCCATCAACGTTTTCTATGTACCTAGGTGTCTTCCGATGAGGCCCCTGTCTTCTCTAATTTAGTAATCCGGCCGCGAGAGGCTGCATAGGGACCAGAATGATGTTTTGCAAAATTAAAGATTAGACCGGAGCAAAGAAAATCATTACACTGAGCCTTGTCGAAAGTGAAAATGTTTAGTTAAAGGGCAGGATGCATTGATGATATAAAAAAGGTGTTTAGCCTATGTTCGTCCCTCAGCGAGAAGCCCATTAGTACCATGCGGTTAGCTCACACCACTTTTTATTAGCATTGCCCGGCTTACATTACAGGGGTGGGCCCCCATCAGATGACCTGTCGTGACTATATTAAACAGTTGTGAAGGGAAGCCATGGTAAACCCAGCAGGTCCACCATCGATCATTTGTATGTATAGCGAACGTTCCTATCTTCATTTGCCTGGAGCTGGGAGAGAAATAGACTTATGTGGTTACTTTCCTCTACCAAATCTCTAAAAACTGTCTTTTCAAACTCCTTCAAGGGTACGGCTGTCGGAGGAAAGAAGGACCGGATGTGGGAGCACGTGGCCTGACTACGAACTATGGAACGTCTGCGACATGGGCCAAGGCGAGACCGCGACAGAACAGAGCTACAGGACGAGGCACTGTCTCCAACAAAATGAGAAGGAAGGGCTAACCTGATGCCCCTGTTCCATGTTCGAATGTGTGCCGAAAGGTCCCCGCTCTCTAGACTCGGTCATGAGCCCGCCTATCTGAAGTCTCTCGTTCCCCTAGTTTGTTCCTGATTTGGCCTTGCTCCATTCCCCTTTTTCTCCGACCTACCCTATGGACTATTTTGTACGCTCTTCTTCCACCTGAACTTTTGACTATTGATCCCAAAGGACACCGGGCGAGAAAGACCCTTTTTCTGACCAGAAACGCGAGGAAAGGGTCGTGCCCTGCAACACGGAACTTAGAATAGAGCTGGACTCGTAGCTCCACCGCCGGTGCTCCACAGTGCCAACGGAAGACGAAGAATCGCTGAAAGCTTACTAAACCTCGAACATTCCCGATCATTTCCGCCACGTCTCGTTTCTCTCCCAGCCAACATTGTATTGATTATGTAACAATCCATCAGTTCGCCTTATGAAATGTACTCACTTTTGCATTGCATTACTATGACTTTCCTGCTAAACAAGTTTATCAAAGTTTACCAATAGGTCCGCCTCCTAACACTAGAAATGTTAAAATGTATTGTTTACAACTCTTTCATCTAGGGTTCCTACCGTTTTTCTTTCTCATGCCCACCACAATAGAACCGAGTAGAAAAAGAACCAGCAAGATGTCTTGGATATGTTAAAGGGAGGACTGTTGAAACTTAGTACGGTTTGGTGAACATTATCTGCGCCATCTTGCATCTTCCCCTGATGCCACACTTTTTCGTGCGCACCCGCCATTTTAAGATGCCCTGAGCCGAACAAGCCCTTTTGCATGCCGCTGGCCCCTGACATAGCCCTTCGCCCTCATTAAGCCTGCACGCTGACCAACCCCCTGCTTGCACCTGCCTTGAATCATAAACCCCTCTTCGGCGCTTCTCTGCCTCAGGCCCTCATCCTGTTCCCAGCACAACACCTCCCTTCTTCCCTTTCATGATCCCCGGCCCCTTTGATGCAAACCCCCTTTTCCCCGTGTGTCTGTTTGTCTTCCCCGTTCCCAGGCCGACACCCGGCTCTGCCGATACCATTCCTTGCCCCTCCCTGTACAATAGAAAGCTTCCCTCATCAAAGGATCCCCGGGTTGATAAAAGCCCCCACCCCATGAGATCCGATCGAACCCCGCATTCCATGAATTGACGGAATATCCTGCTGCGCGATACTCATCACCTGTTGTGACCAGGGTGGGGACCTCTACTGTAAATGTGTGTGGGAACGGGCCCGGAGGGGGGGGGGGTTCCGGGAATGTCTTTCCGTACATCAAAGCTTTGTCATGAGTATGTAAACTGTAATAAAAACCGCAAAACCCTGTATATAAGGGGCCAGACCTCAGACATAAGTTAGAGCACCTCAGAACGATACCTGCTGTCCGTTTTGCCGTGTTCTCCTCCGGAGAGAATAAAAACCTTGTTTCCTGCCTTCCAGTCTCCAGCGCCTGCCTCTTCATTGATTAAATAACTAGAGGGTCACAGAGGCAATACCGCCGGGCAAATATCGATTGTCCCCGACCCGAATCAGGTTTTTACAATGGAGGTGGAGAGTCGAAGGCAACATCTGGTGAGAGGGTGTTGAGGAGGTCACAGATTTCTGTGGCGTGTTTGTGTAGGGAACGCATGTTGAGAAGGATGGACCTCAGGGGCTCGGGGGTTGCAGGGGTGTTGGCGTTTGGAGCGGCGGTGGTGATGGTGCTGAAGGTTTGGCAGTAGTGGGGGCAGGAGAATTGTCCATGGGTAGTGCTCGGCATGGACAGCTGGAAGTGGATGCCCCTTCCGGGGTTGAGGGTAAGGACAGAGGGTAGTTGTTTTATAGTGGTGGGTGGTTGTAGATCCAGGGTTCCTGGTGCTACTCGAGGTCGGGTTGTGGACGGATGCAGACGGGCTTGCCTTTGGGGCACCTTCGGTAGCCTCTATTAAATAGGGAAGGTAAGGGAAAGTGTACCTTGGAGGCGTTAAGGCGGAAAGCGGCAAGCGGGGAAGTGGGCGGGGTAACCACACGGCGAGAGAACAGTGGGGTGAAGGCAAGAACAAGTACGGAAATTAAAAAAACTAAGGCAAGAGAATTACCACAAATAATCCACAAACTATACCAGACAAAACAGGGCAACACAGAGAACAGGTCGAGGGTGTACTCGAACCCTGCTATTTCAGTCAGCGGTGGCGAGTGGCCAGGCGGAGCTGCGGGGAGGGAGAGTGGGACCCATGCAAGAAGTTCAGGGCACTCACTCGCTTCTCTGCGCAGCTGCCTCCATTAAACAGGGGAGGGGGAGGTAAAGTTCTGCTGGGAGGCGGGAAGTCGGGAAGGCAGGAAGCGGCAAGTGGGAAAAGTGGGCAGGGTCACCAGGCGGCGAGAGAACAGTGGGGAGAAGGTAAGAATATGTATGAAAATTAACAAATAAGGCAGGAGAATTACCACAAATAATCTACAAACTATACCATGCAAAACAGGGCAAAACATAGAGTGAGTAGAGAGTGGACTTGAACCCTGCTTTTCAGTCTGAAGTGGTGAGCGGTCAGGCGGAGCTGCGGGGAGGGAGAGCGGGATCCAGGCCAGAAGGTCAGGGCACTCGCTCTTTGAACTTATTTTTTCAGGCGCACCCCCACCGGCACTGAGATCTCAAGTGATTTTCTTTTGTTATATTGACCTTAAGAGAAGTCCACCTCACTTGTGAATTTTGGGTGCCTAAATTCACACTCCTTGGAGTTTCCATCCTGACAATGGCTACCTCGTACCTTATTAACATGTGCAACAGCAGGGAGGCTGTAGGCAAGGGCAATAAAGGCTATCACAATCGACGTTCAGCTACCTCAGCATTATGTTATATGCACGTATTAAGTACACAACACTCCGAACACTTTTGTGTCAGCGACAAATAATTCTTACCACATCTTGCTAGAGCTACACTCTAACCATGCCTTGGAAGGAACGACTCTGGACAAGATAGCATTTTTAGATCAACATTGTTTATCAGATTTTACCTTAAGTCAGCCAATATTAAATTGAACAAAGAGGAAATATTTAATAAAAATATAGCAATTTTGAATTTATATTTTAAAATCATGACGCTAAGTATTTCCCTTAATTTTTCATAAAAGAAATACGTTATTTTAATGTGCACCTTTACAAATGTAAATACCAATGTAAACATCCACATTTGTACTTTGTTTCAGTAACTATTTATATTGATGTGATCAAGAGCCGTAGAGGTACGAGGCAAGGTTGTCCGTGTTCCCCCTTATTATTTGCTGTATATATTAATCCTTTGATTTTGAAAATTATTGAGAGCCCGTCTATCACTCCAATTGTTCTTGGTCCGTTTTCCACTAAGGTACTAGCATATGCTGATGATATCGCGGTTGTAACATCAAACCCGGTTGAAGCTATGAGGGAAATTGAAGCCATAACCACAGAATTTGGCATTTATTCTGGATATTCCCTGAACAAAACAAAGACAATTGTATTATGTACGGACAACATTGACTATAATGATCAAAGAAAGGCAGCAAGTGCTACATACTTAGGAATTGTTATTACTCCCGCTATTAAATCCGTAATTAACTATAATTATAATCCTTTAATTCAAAGTATAAAAAAAGATTTGCATAGAGTAAATGGACTTCATCTGACCATTATAGGACGAGCTAATTTTCTTAAAATGATATACTTCCTAAATGCCTCTACCTGTTTAGAGCAATTCCATTCGCTATTGATCCTAAGATCCTAAAAACACTTGAATCCCTTATGAGTAAGTTTATCTGGCAATATGGCAAAATTCGAAGGTCTTATAAATTAATGTCTCTCCCTAGTGAAAGAGGTGGGATGGCAATACCCAATATTAGCATGTATCATTGGGCTGCACATCTTAAACAAATGACTCCATTGATTAGCTTTAATTTACAAGCAACACCCCTTGATAATAATAATATTCCACCCTCAATCTATGAGTTACTATTGGGAAACGCGGCCAATGGATTGCTCTTACAACAGAAGGAGGCACGAGACTACTCACATGAACGGAAATACGAAATTATAAACGGTGCATTTAAGGTTTGGGGCAAAGTTACTAAACATTTGCATATTAGCAATGTGAACATGTATACTTCCTTATGGCATATGAAAGCGTTTATACCATTTTCAAACGATACCATAGCAAGAAAATGGCAGAGACTTGGAATCCTGCGTGTCAAATATTTTCTGATACATGGTTTAGAAACCACCTTTTCAGATGTAAAGGATAAATATCATCTTTCCAATGGGGACTACATTAAATATGTTCAATTATATACAAACCTTAAGGCAAAAAGATCTACCCTTGGGCTAGGAAAAATAGATTTGTTGGAGGCCATTAATAGGTCTAACACACGAATTGGGGTTATATATAATCTTCTTCTTGTAAACTTACAAGATGATTTGGAAAAGATTGAATCTAACTGGGCTATTAAACTTAGCAATCCGAATGTTGACATCTATAAGAGTCTTGAGCTGAGCCAACGACTGTTCAGGGCCAGTAACCTTAAAGCTCAAACATATAAAACTATTTTTGACCTCTATTATACACCCGCTAAATTATATTCCTGGGGTAAAAGGGAGAATGATTTTTGTCCAAGATGCTCACAAGGACCAGCTAATTTAATACATATGCTAAGCAGCTGCCCCAAGCTCAGTCAAATTAAACATATGATTGCTAATTACTGGGAGGTGCTGTTTGGCCATAATCTTCCAGAGACAGATTCATTGTTTATTTTAGGATATGATTCTTCAATCGCCCTATCAAAAAGTGAGCAAAATCTATTATTTATAGGCACTGCGGTGCTTAGAATTATTTTGTCGGCCCGATGGAAAGAAGCTGAACCACCAAGTTTCCAGATGTGGCTAGCTCGCTTTTTAGCTGTTTTCAGCTTCGAAAGAGCCATATACTCAACAAGAGGAATTAAATGGAAAAAGTTGGGCGAATCAATTTGGTCTCCAGTCCTGAGGTGGAAATCAGGATTAAACCCACCTATTTAGATCTCCTCAGATGGGGTGGAAGATAGTAAACAGTCTAATTATGTATTAAATCTTGTTTTATTGTTTTTTTTTTTCCTCCTTCTTATTGAGTGGGAAAATTCTTGAATATGTTAAACTCTTTTGATTATGAGTATGATGTCTTAAGATTTTGATTTTAACTTGTATTTCATTTAACATGTTTTTTGCTCCTATGATCCTTTTGTAATACTATTTTGCTATGTACCTGTTTGGATTGAGGTTAATAAAAAATAAAAAAAAATAAAAAATAAAAAAATTTCATAAAAGAAATACGTTATTTTAATGTGCACCTTTACAAATGTAAATACCAATGTAAACATCCACATTTGTACTTTGTTTCAGTAACTATTTATATTGATGTGATCAAGAGCCAATTAAAAGCATTGTAACTTCGAACTATGGAGAAAAGAAAAAAAATGAAAACTATACAACAGGAAATTAAAAGAAAGAAACAATCCTCATGACAATAAATGTATCTACGGTTTGTCAGCTTGATGAGTGGCTGAGTCAGACACTGTCTCCCACAGGGTAAGAATGAATGAATATGTTGCCCCCAGTCTAGGCCCTGGACAGCCCAGAGGGCAGGGTGAAACGTATTTAAAATGTAAGACATGTACTTTTAAGTTTAACATGTTCTGGTAGTGAAAAACTCTTAAATTCATTTTTCACTACTGCAAGGCCTACCTCTACGATAGGATAACATTGAAGTTACCTTATTACATTTAATATGCTGACATTTATAAATGGGAGCAGCTACCCAGTTCATGTTTTGTGTCTTGCGGTCAGCCCATTGCCTCCTGGCAAGGATCCCTAAGATCTGACACATGTAGATGGGTGGAAGGACCTTCTCCTATCTTGGACCAGTGACTTGGAATAAATTCCCATTGGAGCTATGCTCAGTAGCAGCTATCACCTTCTTCAGGAGGAACCTGAGACATGCCTTTTTCAAGAAGAATAGGTGATCCCACTGCCTGTCGCTGTTGACTGAAAGCTCAGTGTTGGATTGCTCCATGGAGTAGCTGTTTTCTTTACAAGTCCCATTTCATTCATTCATTTAATACTTTGGAACTGTAATGAAAAATCCTAACTCATGGTGAAGTTGGATTTAAAATTACCATATTGAAAATGCACCTTTTACACATTTGGCATTTTCCAGCTTTAACCATTTGGCCCTGCAGCCTGTCTCTGGGTAACATGACAGGGTGTAGATGACACTTAGGCTTTGTGTATTCTTTCTAGACAGCCACACACATCACTGGCAGGATGGGAGGGAGGAGTTGGCCTAGCCCCACTTACACATTAATAGGCTGAGTTCTGTCTCCACACAAAGAGCTGCATACCCCCTGTAGTTAGTCTGGAGCAAGAGCCAGGAAGGCAGGACACCTGTGCACTTTAAAGGCCTGCCTCTAGAAGCTACACCCCACAAAGGTACTACTGGATATAACTATTGGACCTCTGACACCAACGTTTGAGAACATTGCTGGACCTGTGGATACTATGCCAGAAAGAAGTACTGCTGTGCTGCTGAAAGGACTGCCACTCTGCTGGACTGCTACTCTGAAAGACTGCTGCCCTGCTCTGCTGACATGTTGACTGATGCCCTCTTGCTTGGATGAGAAGGACTGGATCTCAATCCCTTAAGTCCAGAGTGACTCCAAGGGTTAGTTGGCTGGCATTCTGATCTGAAGCATCAGGGAGACAGCAGGTTTCCAACAACCTTGCACCTGAACTTGCAATCTGGCATCTATGAGTCTACCCTGCCAAGTGGGGCACCCCAGTCCTGTAAACTTGAAGGTGGGAAGGTGCTCTACCAGCCTCTGTGGATCCAGTGGTATCAATGCATCTTGTCTGCTGTGCAGAACAAATCGAACCAGAACCGATGCATTGGCACTGCTGCAAGTATTGGACCCATCACAAAGCCCCGTATCACAGCCCCATCAGAACAGCTGCTATGCAACGCATCATCGGCACAGATCTATGCATCCCTCATAGACTGCAACCTCGATGACATTGTCAGACTCAACATTGCAGCCTCGCAGGTCCTAAGAACAGATTCATCACCCGAATTGAGCATCATATCCCTGATACTGGACTTCACATTGCAAGCCCTGTCTACGGGATCCTCGACGATGATGCAGGACCTCACGTCAAAGCCTTGCCACATCTCGGAACTGGTGCATCACTTTGGCTTCGACACGGATCCTTGCAACTCCCCGTCACCATGATTTAACTTACCATGTTCAGTGGGCCTAACTGGGTCCCTATAGCTGTACACCATATTTAAAAACAAGTACAAAGTCAAAAAATGTCAAGAATGTTTAATATCTAAGTCAATAGCAGACAGACTGTATCGACACCATCAAGAGTCAAATGTAACATCTTAAGACACCTTATATCACCTGCTCACAGGTAATCAACTTTCAATATTAATTTTCTAGTCTCTGTGTTTCCAGAGATTGAATCCTATGTCAATATTCCAAAACAAATGCATAGGAATTAACTGGAATTTAAAGCCAGGGATTACTCTTCTATCTTTTTGTCCGAGTAATACTCTCCATAAACCTCCTCCTCTACCTCCCTTGGTACCTCTGAGTGTACCCTACTTTATCACATACCTGCCACCTTTGTCGCTACTATACTTCAGCAAACCAACCACACCTCCTCCTTACAAATCATAAACTGTCCTTCTTAGTAACCATTCCCTCAATACCTAACCTTTCCTAGCCTAGCTACTCATCCCACTCTGTGGATGGGCTTGAGGAACCTTCAATTCAACACCAACAAAACCGAAGTATTCATTTTCAGCACCCGTCCTCCATCTTGGGGTGGTAAATGCTGGCCTAGGTCTGCTCCTTCTCCCTTTCCCACTGTCATAGTCATATGCTACCTGGCGATAAAGTTCGATAATAAGCTATCCTTCAGTTCTCAGTTGGAAAATGTCACAGGAGCATGCTTTACTTCTAAGATACTTTAAAAAGTTTTTATTCTTGCTCCCTTCACACTGACAGGAAAAGACTATTCTTGCTCTTCTAGCTTCACAGCTGGGGGGGCCTCCCAGCATACTAGCTTAAGAGACTCCACATGGTGCAGAATGCTGCAGCCTGACTTCTCTTAAATATTCAGAAACATAGCCACATTCGTCTGCACCTTAAGGATTTGCATTGGCTGCCTATCTGCAAATGAGTTCATATCAAGGGGCTTGCGATGGCCCACAGAGCTTCATATTAAACTGCCCCCGCTACTTGGCCAATAGACTCACACAGTACCTTCCAGCAAGAACTCTGCCTTCCTCAGATGCCTTGTTGACTGTTGTGCCAAACACCAGGAGGAAGAAATGGGGCGCCTCTTCTTTCTTGCTCCTTGCCACCTCTAGCTGAAATGCTCTTCCCCTCCATCTGCAGGCCAACAAAGACGAGAGTTCCTTCAAATGGAGCCTAAAAACCTGGATGTTCAATTTGGCTTTCTAATTATCAATCTTCCTCTGACTAGTGGTTACTGGACCTTAGTGTTGGGACAATCACATGCGTTGCTGTGCACCCTACAAAAAACAAATAATAATAATAATATGGCCTCACAATCTACAACATTATTAGTAAATCAGTCTAATTCTGCCATTTATTGACATTGACACTGCTTAATTTGAGCTACCGAATGCAGGTGGCGCACACCGGCACTCATTTTTAGTGTCCAGCACTTATTTTTCTTCATCAAACGTAGAGCAAGAGAGACAAAAAAAAGAAAAAGGAAGAAAGAAGGAGGAAATGAAAGAAAGAAAAACAGTGACAAGAATAGGAAGAAGGAACGAAAAAGAACCTGAATGAATGAATGTTAGGGGAAGGGAGTGGTTGGTGATAGATGAAAAAGGCATGAGGCAAAATCAAGACAAGGCAGCCTTAGTAGTCTTCACCTCTGACATTCAATAGGCTCCGTCTACGGGCTTCTGAGCAAAACGTTGGGCCCTGTCACTTATTTCATTACAAATTAGGCACTGGGCATAGCTAAGCATGTGATTGACTATATAATATATGTCAATGTCATATGGTATCATGTTGCACTACATTGTCTCACATTCACTTATAGATTAATGGAACCTAATCACATGACAGAAATTATTAATCTAATAAGCAGGTGGCAGGTTCTTGTCTTGGAGCAAGTGTAAGATGTCCATGGGGAGAAGGGAACATTCATGTATACGATACTCAGTTCATTATTCTCCTGCACACCAGCTTCTAATTGCTAACACTGAAAATAAGATTACACTTTGCTGGAATGTGAAAATGCACTACTCTAAATAAAATGGCTCCCAGGGCCACTAGACCCATGAAACGCAACAAGTATAATTGAGTGTAAGGGACACTTCAGATCAACAGGAAACAATATCCATATTTGAAGAAAAATGTATCAGTGCACAGTGAAACTCACATATATATCTGTATATATGTATTCAATGGAAAAAAACAAAGGTTGAAGATGTTATTGTTAGGCAAACGTAATTAATTAGTTGTATAGAAAACCAACTTAAACTACACAACCTATAAGTGGTGAAACAGTAGAATGTTTGAATGTCAGAGTAACCATTATTGAAAAACAAATTCAGACTAATATATATATATACACAGGAAACCTACATAGGAAATAGCCTTTTACACTGGAATAGTTTCCATCCTAATCCCCTTAAGAAGAGCATACCTTACAGAGAGCTCCTTAGAGCCAAGAAGAATAGCAGTACAGAATTAGAAATGTAGAATCTAAGGAAGATATCTTAAACAGACTCAGGGTGACAAGCTATAACGGAGATATACTTGAATGAGCTGCCAATAGAGTTGAAACTAGGAAATGTGAGGACTTCTTATTTTTGAAAATTGGGACACAAAATAAATCAACTAATAATAGCAATACCATGTGGTTCATAACAACATATAGCAAAGATCATTAAAAATAAGACACATTTTACAATCACACTGGTCTATGTTGAAAACAGATCCAGTGATAGGCAATTAACTTTACAAGGGACCATTGATGACATTTAAAAGGCCAACATCCATGAGGGACAGTGTACCAACACAGTGAATTTAAGACCGTGAAATCTGAGTGCTGGCTGGTAAAGGGAGGTGGCTTATTTAAATGCCCCAAATGTAAAGCATGGAAACATGGAAAAAATATTAAGAGACGTTGGGCTAGATGTAGGTAATTCTATTTTACCGACTCATAAATACCGAATTTTACCTATTCGGTTTTTATGAATCGTAAAATAGAAGGAGGGAGATGTAGGTAAAATCTTTATTTGATTTACCGAATCTGTAAAAATCGGTATTTACCGAATCGGTAAATACCGATTCGGTATTGCCCATTGATTCCTATGGGCCTTGAAGCCCATAGGAATCAATGGGCAATACCGAATCTGTATTTACCGATTCGGTAAATACCGATTACTGCAAGGGTGCAGGGGGTGTCACTTTGACACCCTCTAGCATCCCAAATACAGGCACGTGTAACATGTGGCACACATACATGCCCTAAGGTTATGTCTGTGTGTCACATTGCACAGGTGTGCATGCACAGAGGTGCATGCACACCTGTATTCGGTATTTTACCACCCAATAGGATTGGGTGGTAAAATACCGACTCTTAAGGGCCCGTGGCACTTTCTGAAGTGCCACCTACATCTCATTTACAGAATCAGTAAAATTACAGATTCGGTATTTTACCGATTCTGTATATTTACAGAATCGGTAAATTTACCGATTCTGTAAATGACATGCCCCCTACATGCCAAATCCTAAATACCGGTCGGCAACAGCCGAAATCGGCCGTTACCGACCGGTATTTTGGCTCCTACATCTGGCCCTTTATAACTCACATACTAACGTGGTTAAGTAGGGAAAGTGTTGGATAGCGGAGAGGTAAAAATTACTATTCCCACTCCAGTGAATGCAACAGTAGGGAAATGTTGGATAGCGGAGGGGAAAAATGCACTATTCCCACTCCAGTGAGTGCAACAGTAGGTCAAGTGCTGGATAGCGGAGGGTTAAACATTACTATTCCCACTCCAATGAGTGCAACAGTAGGGAGAGTGGTGGATAGCGGGGGAGTAAAATGTACTATTCCTACTCCACTGAATGCAACAATAGGGTACATATTGGATAGCAGAGGGGTAATAATTACTATTCCCACTCCAGTGAGTGCAACAGTAGGGAAAGTGTTGGATAGCGGAGGAGTAATACATTTACTATTCCCACTCCAGTGTGTGCAACAGTAGGAAAAGTGTTGGGTAGCAGAGTGGTAGAAATTACTAATTCTAGTCCAGTGAGTGCAACAGTCGGGAAAGTGTTGGATAGCGGAGAGGTAAAAATTACTACTCCCACTCCTTGAATGCAACAGTAGGGAAAATATTGGATAGCGGAGGGAAAAAATTTACTACTCTCACTCCAGTGAGTGCAACAGTAGGGAAAGTGCTGGATAGCGGAGAGGTAAAAATAAAAAATACTATTCCCACTCCAATCAATGCAACAGTAAGGAAAGTGTTGGATAGTGGAGGGGTAAAATTTACTATTCCCACTCCACCGAATGCAACAGTAGGGAAAGTGTTGGATAGTAGAGGGGAAACATTTACTATTCCCACTCCAGTGAGTGCAACAGTAGGGAAAGTGTTGGATACCAGAGGGGTACACTGTACTATTTCCACTCCAGTGAGTGCAAAAGTAGGGAAAGTTTTGGTTAGCGGAGGGGTACAAATTACTATTCCCTCTCCAGTGAGTGCAACAGTAGGGAAAGTGATGGATAGCGGAGGGGTCAAATTTAATATTCCCACTCCAGTGAGCGCAACAGTAGGGAAAGTGTTGGATAGCAGAAGGGAAACATTTATATTCCCACTGAAGTCATTAAAAAACTTAAAAAGAAAAAAAATATCAACTGCAATACAAAACATGATAAAAACAAAATAATATATAAAAATAATAAAAATCACAAAAGATAGAAACATATTATAATGTTTAAAAAATCTAAAAAATACCTACAAACATTATTTTATACAAATTTCAAAAATAATTTCCAAACAAATAATTATATTTAATAGAAATTAATTATAATCAAAAACATTATTTGTTACATAAAATGTATATATTTTATTTCCTACCCTATAACACCACACAATTCACAACACACATCTAAATTTAAAAAAGTGTACCTCCATAATTAACATAATTAATTATCAAATAAACAAATATTATTAATTAGGAAACACAAAATAAAACAGTTACATTTTAATTTACTCACCAAACATTACCCCTATGAAACCAAAATCCATACACAAAATAAAAGTAAACAATTACCATAAATATATATCAATTACTGGATGAATAATAATGAGCAACTATTTATTAATTAATAAAACCTGAAATATTTTGCACCCTCTACCCCAATAAATACCACAACACACACCTAAAAATCATTACTCAATTTCCATAACTAATTTTACATTCTTACATTATTATCAATTAACAACAACTTACTAATGATTTGACTTCCCACCCTTTACCACTATAAACCCCACAACTCACATCTCAAATGAATTACACAATTTCCATAATTAATTTTTAATGATTTAGTTACCATTAATTAACAATTAGTTACAAATTATTTTTAAATAAATTACTTGACCCTTTATTCCCCTATAAACCCACAACCCGCTCCTACAAAGTTGACACAATTAACATAATTACCAATTAGTAATGATTATCATCCAATTCATAATTAATTAATAATAAATGAATTCTTACAATAATCACTATAAAATCTAAATTAAATAAATACTAATAAATATATATTATAATTAAATTACTTCCCACCCTATTCACCTATAAACCCACAACCCACTCCTAAAAAAAACAAGTAAAATAATTATCAATTATTTACTTATTAAAAATTAACAACCAATTAATAATTAATTAATAACAAATTAATAACCACAATTAGCACTATAAAATCTAAATTAAATAAATACTAATACATAAAAAATATGAATTCATGTATTATAAACTAGCAGCCCGTCCCGACGTTGTCCGGGAGCAACAGGCTTCCCCGACCCCCGCCCGCCCGACATTGTCCAGCTGCCCGGCCCCCGCCCGGCCCGTCCCCCGCCTGCCCCGACCCCCGCCTGCCCTGACCCCCGCCTGCCTCGACATGGGTCCCCTCTGCCCCGACATGGGTCCCCTTACCTCAGCCGCCGCTCCTCCCGCCTGTCCGCTGCTCGCCCCGCCGCTGGCCTGTCCGCTGCTCCTCACGTCAGCGATCCTCCCCCGCGCCATGTCCGCCGCTCCCTTATCTCAGCCGCCTCTCCTCCAGCCTGTCCGCTGCTCGCACCGCTGCTGGCCTGTCCGCTGTTCGTCACGTCACCGCTCCTCCCCAGCGCCATGTCCGCCGCTCCTCGTCACGCTCCTGGACGCCGCCCCTCCCCGCGCTCCAGACGTGAGCACGCACATCGCGGCCGGCGCTACTTCGGAGGGACTACTTTTTTTTACTGTAAATTTTTTAAATAACGTTTTTTTTTTTACATTTATATAGCCTATAACCATCTACACACCCTGACGATTGCAACGGTGTATCAGGTGTGTGGATTGGCGCTGTGGTTCCTGAGTTTACCCGCCTCAAAGGCTGAAAGTTCTTCCTTTATTATAGTAGTATAGATAAATTACTTCCCACCATATTCCCCCATAAACCCACAAACAGCTCCTAAAAAGAATATATATAAACAAATAACACAATTAACATAATTATCAATTAATTAATTAATAAAAATGAACAACCAATTAATAATTAATTAATAATAAATGAATTACCACAATTAACATTAAAATATCTAAATTAAATAGGGTTGCTAACTTTACTGCTCATATATGCCTTGTGTGAATACCGAAAGTCGTAATGTTAGGATTTTTTTCAGTTTAGGAGTAGTAAAGTTAGAAATCCTAACTTTAGTACTCCGAAATGCCTTCTGTGAATACCGAAAGTCATAAAGTTATTATATTGTCTCAGATTACTTTTGTGAATCAGGCCCTTTGTTTTTTGATAAGAGGAAGAAATCAGGCTTCTTTCCAAAGTATAGGAGAGGTCCCTTGCAGAAAAATTTAATTAAACACTGAGGAAAGAGGAAAGGCAATAGATTGAGTTGTGAGCTTTAAAATGGATCATCTGTAGAGCCAGATCTGGCAGCTAAGAGATGAGAGGCTACTTGATTGGGGAGGTCGATGCAAAGTCTGTGAGTCAATCACTTCCTGATTCTTTAAATCCGTGATGGCATTAGATTTATCAAATAGGTCAAAGATTTGGTCGACCATACTTCTAAAAGTCCGGGATAAGGGTGTCACAGAAATCAAAAGACTCTACAGGGAAGGCAAGGCACATCAACATGAGGATCATGGTCCTACCAGAGAAGAGGGAAGGGCAATGTATGGGTCACTTTTCCACATAAATGGATTAAAAAAGAAATGGCAGTGGATGAACTGTCCCAGTTTTTCATGCTGGCATGGGCCCATAGGGTCCCATAGAGGATGCCAACACAAGCAGTAGAGGAGCACCCTGAATATCAGTAGTGGTACAGCTACTACACGTGTGCATTTGTGATCACACCCTACAATAGGCAAAGGCAAAAGGACATTATGCCATAGAGAACAGCAAATCTATGATTTTCAGTGATAGGGCAGATTGGCATGCTAATTGTTTTTTTCCAGTCACAGCAGAGGAGAAAGAACAGGGATCTTTATCTGATGGATATAGAGATGTGGAGGGGGTTTGTTGGTTGCTCACAGACAAGGTATGGATACAACAGATAGATTGCTTCTGCAGGAAAACTTTATGGAATTGTCAGAGGGCTTAACAGCATAAGTAAAAGGTGGAATATCCAGCAATATGTCTATAGAAGGGAAATGTAAGTTGTAAGGTGGCAGGAGAGGTACTTGGCCAGCAAGTGCTGCAGAAACGATGGAGGGGCCAGATATCTTTTACAGATTATTTGGCAAATGCCAGGTACTTAATGATTAGGGATGGTTGTAGCTCTTGAAATTCAGTGAAATGAAATCACGCAGAAATGCCTAAGAATTCCACGAGATGATGCACAATTACGCTAGAAGCTGAATTCTGCATTCAGCAATATTTCTTAGTCCAAACTGCCCCCTTGTGTCTGAAATGGACACAAGAGTCCATATTGTGCAAAATGCAAATGAACACAAATAGGATTTTTGAATTGGGATAGGATTTTTCCCCAACTTACTCCCAGCATTTAGTGCTATTTTTTTTAGCGTAAAATGTTTCCTTGTGTCCAAAATGGGAGCAAGAATGCATTTTGCATTAAGGGGCCTATTACGATGTCGATCGTAAGGCCTCAGACCTCAGGTCAGAGGCCTTATGACGACATCATTGGTTTCAATTCCAACCCACTGATTTTTATTCAGCCTGTCAGAATCGAAACCGACCGGCCATTCCGGGTGGCGTCCGATGGGCTCATGGAGCCCTTTGGCCAGTCGGAACCGGTACATAATCCAATGGACGGCGGCTTACGCCGTCCGGAGTACGATGCACGGTTGCCTTTCCGACATGGAAACCCTGTCGGAAAGCATGGTTGGGGGCCCCTAGCAGGGCTCCTTCCACTTGCGGCCTCCGGTTGGGAGCCGAGGGGGCACTATAAATCCCTGCACCCCGAGAGGTGCCTGCCACAGGTGCAGTGATTAACACCACCTCCCATTTCCATATGGGAGCATGTACTACGGCCGATTTACGGCCGTACACATGCTTCCATAGAGAAATGTCAAAATGCGACCGAACAGTGTTTGGTCGCATCCTAATCAGGCGGTTGGAACCACAGACCTAAATTTGTGATGTCTTGTTTCCGAGACTGTTTCCGACATTGTAATCGGCCCCTAAGAAATAGCACTGTAAGTGCTCTAGTGGCAGGATTTCCCTCAACTTGCTAGTTAGCGTTATTTACTTATCGCTAAATGCACCCTTACATCCAAAATTGACATGAGGGTGTATTTTGTACGAAGAAGTAGCAATAAATGCACCAGAACAAAAATAGCAAACGTGCTCACTAAATGTGCCCTTTCACTAGGGTTGTTTTTCCCCCAAATTAATCTTAATTACGCAAGCAGGTGTCATAGCATTATTAATGGCAATTCCGCATAAAAGAGTAATGTGGATTTACTGAAATTAATCTGATTACTCTGTTGTAACTGGAATTCTGCCCATGCTAGTAATGACCTGGGTTAGGCTGCGGTGCCATTCCAATTGACTGCCAAAGTAGAAGGTAATAGCAAGAGGAATTTTATAATATCTTGCAAATTGAATAGGATTTATCCACCCTGAAAACTGACCAACTGGAGTTCTTGAAAGAATTATTGACGAAAAATGGCAAATTCGACTCTTTACTCAATCAAAACAGGAGTAGTTTTCACTCATGTGGCAGATATTGGACTGGACAGGTCCTATCTCCTACTGGCTACTTTGGGTGTGGTAAGAACTTCCAAAGCTATTTGTAGCTGGATAGAGCTTTGAAACTTCATTGACACCTGTAGAGTGCATCACCTTGGGGTCTGATATACTTCATTTTATTCAGCCATGGACGATTTTCGCGAGCATCTGGACATATTTTTATGTCCCCCGACTGAAGACGAGGTAGTGGCACTTGCACAGTCCTTAACTCACGAACATTCAGGCCACAACCCGTTGCTCATAGCCCTCAAATGGAGCAAGTTTAGGGCCCTTGTGTCAACCTGGAGGTTAAAGGTGGAGACTCCAGAGGACCAGGCTTTTACAGGTACTGCAGGGGAAGGTATACAGAACTACTTTAGAGAAAATGTAGGTTTGGTAGCATCCAAACTGGCTGGGTGTGAGCCTTTTAAAGTTGTAAAGTGCATCAATGCTGTGGTGGGAGTTAGTCGCACACTGCTCACGGAAATTGTGCAACAGAAGCAAGTAGTTAGGAAACTAGAAAGGGGAATGCCTCGGCACCCCAAACTCTAGAACGAATTACCAACAGAAGGTGAAACATTTACACAACTTATTGAGAAGGGTAGGAGTTTTGGCAAAAAAGAGTACATTAGAAGATCTCAGGATGAACCAGTTTAAATAGTTATCTATTAGCATAGTTGGCTAATGCAATCAAAAGGGGAATGCCAATATTAGAGATCCAAGACAGGACCAAAACTACGATATACTCAGAGAGTGACATACATTAGGTTTAATTGGATTATTATGAATAGTAATATGAGAACATGGACACAGAGAATAGAGGGGTGATTCAGCAATACCTTGGGGGAGTGGAGTTATGGAAGCTAACATGGGAGGATAGTGAGGCACTGAAGACAACATCCTGGAAGGGGAAGTGAGGCAGGCAGTGACGGACATGGTAAGGGATAAAGAGGCGGTCATTGGCAGGTTGCCTATTGAACGTTATGCTGCATACATTGATTTGTTGGCACCCGTGATGGTAGTATTACTGCTTGAGAGTAACAAAGCCTGCTTCAATCCATAGGGAAGCATGATGGTTGCGTTGTCCAAACAAGGGAGGGATGTTCTGGACCCAGATGTATATCAGCCATTGTCCATTCAAAACAAAGACTTTAAAATACTAAGTAAAGCACTAGTACATAGGCTCCTATCTCTTATGCCCAATTAAATATATGCACATCAAACATGATACATCACACAAAGAAACCCAGCCTTAAATATAATAAGGCTTCTGCCGATCCTAGGGTGTCCTGAAGGAATGGTTAACTCAATCATTCCATTGATATTCAAAGGGTTTCGACATGTTGCAGTGGGACTATTCGTACATGGTGATCAATAGAATAGTGGTGGGCAAAGACTTTAAGAGTTTGAAGCAATTGTTATACACAAATCCCACAGCCAGTATTAGAACAGGATAAGTTATTTCCAAAGATGTGGGTGAGAGGGGCACCAGGCAGGGCTGCCCCCTTCGCCCCTCCTTTTTGTGATAGCCTTTCGAACCTCTGGCATGTGTAGCTCGAGATGGCAGATAATTCAGAGGGAGAGATCATGAAAGCATGACACACATTATTTCCCTATGTATCGCTATATATTGATGATATCCTCTATACAGAATGGACGAAGAGATCCGGTGGGGGCTATCAAGACTTTGGAACAGCCTCCTAGAGAATTGGATTAAGACAAACGCCTTTCCGGTTTGGCAAGGTGAAACACAGGAGGTTCCAGCAAGCATGGAGAAATGTTTGCCATGAGAATATGGGATAAACAAGTTGAGGTGAGGCTAAGTGCACAGCTGTAGTTTGTCGGAAAAATAGGAGATGAAAACCTTATACTTTGCACTGCCGATGTAAGTAGTTTGTACACATCCATCCCACACGGCGGAGGTATTGACGCCATGGAAAAGGCAATCTTGAACAGTGACATCCCCACCAACCTACAACCATTCCTCATGGAATTGATGATCTACACGTTATACCACAGTTATTTCACCTATGACCAACATTGGTATGCACAACTGTCTGGGATGTCCATGAGCAATTGCGCCGCGCCAACTTATGCCAACATGTACATGGCTGAGTTCGAGAAATCTTTCATTTTTGACAACAACATCTGGAAAGACAACCTAAAGTTATTTGTCCGGTATATCGACGATCTGTTCTTTATTTGGAAAGACACAAGAGAAAATCTAGAACTGGCACTCACCGAACTTAACTCAAAAGACGACAGAATTCAATTAACTTGGCACATCAGTGACGACATAATAAGCTTTTTGGACGTATCCATTGAATTCCCCAAAGGAAGACTTGAAACCGATCTATTCAGAAAAGATACAGACCGGAACAACACTCTACACCACTCAAGCTTTCATCAGGATTCTTTAAAAAAACACCTTCCATTTAGCCAAATGCTGCGAATCAAACGCATCACATCAGATCCAACAACTTACCATACCCGCATCAAAGAAATGGGCATCAGATTCCAAAATAGGGGGTACCCACAAGATGTCATAACTGAAGCGACAGAAAGAGTAAATGCCATTTCACGCAAAGAAGCTCTCACAAGAGCCACCAAAAAGAAGACAACAGAATGGTGGTAATCTCAAAATATTCCACCCAAAGTAAACAGTTCAAAAAAATCATCTTAAACCATTGGCGGATACTCGCCACAGAACCTGAATTCAAGGAACTATTTGAAATTCCACCGATTTTTGCATACACAAGAGCAGCTAATTTCAAAGAAATACTATCAAGGGAACCCATGAAACCAACCACATACAATGGCACACGTCCCTGTCACAATTGTAATAGTTGTAACAACATCATACGAGGAAATAAGATAAACCATCCTATGAAAGGACACAGCATAGGTGAATGTAAATGCCACATGTGATTCAATGAACCTCATCTATTTACTCAAATGCCCATGTGGGAAAATCTACATAGGGAAGACTGAAAGAAAAATCAAGATACGCCATAATGAGCATATATCTAACATACGGACCAAGAATGAACGTTCCAACATAGCCATGCACTTTCAAGAAATGAGACATAACATTGCCCAAATTAAATTTATGGTATTAGAGTTGGTTGACAAAAAAGAGGGTAAAGACAACAACAAAACCTTGTTGCAACGTGAGACCACCTGGATTTGTCGCCTTCAATCCTTGAAACCATTCGGTCTCAAGGACCGTATTGAACTCAGTTGTTATCTGTAAAGATCGTTATGACATTATTGATGCATTGTAATTTAAGCGGTTTGCCTTAAGACCGTTATGATTATTATTTGATGATTCTGTTTTATTTACCACTCCGACACACATTCCATACAGACTGGCCCAGTTTCAAAATGGCCGCCAACTTTTTTTACCATGTCACTTCGTGCACAAGCCCGTTTTCTATTTTCACTGACATCACGCCCATTTCCGGGTTTGTGTCAGGTTTAAACTCACCCACGCGCACGAACACCTGCACCCGAGTTCCGATACTTCGTGACGAGGAGGGTTCCAAACCCGGTCCCATTAGGAATACCAACCTTCATGGCTTCAGCTTCACATTTGAAGTAAGTTGAAAACCAAGCTAGCTTGTATACAATCCTGGTTGACCCACCATAGTGTTAGGTCACCATTTTAACTCCCGTTATTTTTTACAGCGCAAACCATTGATCGTTCTACACCTCGCTCACTAAGCAACACCTGGTACGTTTTATTTCATCTCATTCTCACACAAGCATATCGAGCATGGTTTTAGGTTATTTTCACGTACCGACACTGTGATACAACTTTGCATGTCATTTTTAAGTGTGATATCTTAGTGATGAACCCCATATTTTATTGCGCATTTCAACCGTATTATTTTCACCAACAGAGCTCCTTGAAAAAGGGCCACGCCCGAAATGCATTGGAGCATTTTTTGTTTCTCACCCTAAATGTGTATTGGAAACGCACAATTGAGGATATGAATTGAAATATCTGCAAAGAAACTTTATATAAATGGAAAATTTGAACCTGCTAAATCAGGATTAAAAGAACCCAATTTAAAAACCCGGAGTCTGTCTTGTTTTGATGAACCAAAAAGGTGTGCCCAAAAACAGGGACGCACTCATGTTGTTTGTGCGCACAATAGCTGCCATGAGAATATGACACATCTAAACACCTAAGAGATCAGATATGTAGAACTGAACATCTACCTGAAGGAAACATAGGAACAGCCATGACAGCTTTGAGCTGGAGTGCCGCCTTTTGAAAGACTGCCTGTATTAGTGGCATGTCTCATGGCACTGATCTATATGGTGTCTTTCCCACACTTATTGTACTATTGTGTAGGACGTCCACTCCGATTCAGAGGAGTGTCTTCCAGGAGATTGATATGCTGTCACAGATCTCATGTAGAGATGGCCCAGCTTAGCATTGCACTATCTAAGCTTTGATTCCCTATGCACAAGTGGGAATTGGCAGTGCCAGATTGTAAGATAAATTATTTGGCAACACAGCTGCAATGGATCTCAAGACGAGTAAATGAGAGTGTACTGCAAAGGCGGAATGATGCTGCTAGAGCTTTACCCCTGACTGATATATGGCTGTGTTACTCTGAGCTCTAAAGGACACGAGGGATAAGGGTTGGCTTGAGCAGGTTGTCTGCTATTTCTGGAAGAGAGCACTGGCAAGAACACAGATTCCCTTTGCATCGGAGCTCCTGGTAGAGGGTATTATGGCATGGAGTGGTGCATGAGAGCAAAATGTAAAAAAAATGTAAATTGATACTTGTATAGCGCACTACTCACCCGCAAGGGTCTCAAGGCGCTTGTACGAATACCGCTATGGAACCCATCCTGGCTTTCCCTGTGAGGTGTTCACTCCTGGGCACCCCCAAGGTGGAGGCCAGGCATACTTAGCGTTGTGGGGGCTGTTGTGGAGATTAAGCAAGCTATTGCCCAGAGTTGCAGAGTGGGACTCCATGATTGGAATAGGCACCGAGGCGAGAATTATCAGGTCCGTGGAATTTTGAGCCCAAGACCCGCTGAGGCGGAGAATTGAACCCTGGTCCCGGGCTAGACCTCTGCATCAGGGTCTGCCGCTCTAACCATTGAGCCACACTTCTCCACAAGAAGCAAGGGAGACTGTGGATATGGGTTGTATTGGTGACTTGTTTGCGCGGGCAGCTTGAGAGAATTTGAGGAGCTGTGGGAAGAATATGATATCCCAAGGGGATATTTTCAATGGTATGGTGAGATTAGAGCAGCAGTTCAAAAGATTTGCAAAGTGGGAGTAGTGAGCCCACTGAACATAATACACTTCAAGCTTGTCTGCACCACCAGTGGGAAATCCAAAGTGATAAGCCCTATGTGAAAAACATTTTTGTGTCTGGCAAAAGGCTTGCTAGGATCCTAAAGGGAATTCTGGAACATAGACATTGGCAGTGATGCTACTGAAGAAGAATGGAACTGAGGGGGATATGTACAACGAGTTAACGCCACGTCAGCTGCACTTTTCTGCCGCTAATGTGGCGATATTTGTATTGACCTATTCACAAGCTGTCGCTAACAGGTGTTAGCGACAGCTTTCTGGCGATACCTGCCACTTTCAGCATCGCCACCCATGTTAGCGAGAACTATCGCTAATGACATGCAAGGTAGGCGTTCCCGTGCAAAAACGCAGGCTAACCCCATTTTGTGATATTTACAATGATCGCCCGAACCCGCCATACGTTAAAAAAACAGCTGCTAAAGGCCGTTAGCAGTTGGGACTTAAGACCAGAAAATAGCTGGTTTTAAAAATTGAGATAACACACAGGCCTCATTCCAGCAGGTTTTGTTGCTGGATCGCGTTGCAAGCAATGTTGCTTTGCTGCCCTGCGACAAAACTACAGGGCAGGAATACGCACCATCAATAAGATAGTGCGCATTCTTAGGCCTCAGTCATGAAAAGTGTTGCAGCGCTGCAACAAGCCAGCGTTGCAACACTGCTCACTACGCCCTTCTTGCGACACCATGGATGCGCTGTATTCACTGGACAGCGTTCCATGACACAAGTAGTGACAGATACGTCTGGAATCCTGACGTATCTGTCTGCGCTAAAGTCACGCATTGCTGCAGTCGGCTCACAACCATGTCGCAACTCCAGCAAAGTATGGGGCAAGCCTATCCCTGTGGCACTGCATCACTCCCACGCCTGCCATAAGGCAGGCAGAAGGTACTGACGCAGTGCCGTTCTTGGGGGGGTGCCTGGGTGTTGGCGCAGTTATAGAACTATCGGTGGCGGTTGCGTGCTGCAGTGTTATCGTTTGCAAGTGTTGGCGGAGTGGTGGTGCAGAGGGCGTTTACGAGATGTTCTTTGGTGACCTTGATCCTGCTGTGAGGGGGTCGATGATGGCAGTGGCGTCCGGCGGGCAAGGTGAAGAAGTGATGTATACAATGTGGTTGGTCCAGGAGAGTCCGGTGTTGGGCTGGAGTTGAAGTTCACACTGGCAGAGGTGTTCAACCGTGTGTCCTGCTATGTGGCTTGTTGCGGTGACTTGCTGCTTGTGTCTGATGTTGGGGACCATCCCCAGGAGGGGGTGGTGTTCTGGTCACTGGGGTTGTTCAGGTGTAACTTGAGCTCACCGAGTAGGATGTCGCCGGTGGATGGGAGAGCCTGGGGTGCAATGAGGTATACAATGGTATCGGAGATTGGGGGGGCCATGGCCCAGGGGAGCTCCACATGAGGCAGCTGCAGAGGATGTGCGTGGGGTTGGTCCGGATCTGGGAGTTGAGGTGGTCCATGGTCGCCATTGGGTCATTAGAGTGCGTGGTCAATCGGAGTGTGCTTCTGCAGGTGATGCTTCTGCAGGTGATGGCAATGCCTCCTCCTGGACGGTCAGGCTGGTCCATATGGGTGATACTGCAGCCACCAGTGATGGCGATGGCGATGTACGGTCTGGAGCAGAGGTTGGTCCTGGCAGGTGAGGTGGCATCCAGGGTTGATGGCGATGGAGTATGCTGGCGTCGTAGCGTTGGAGTGTCCAAGAGAAACGGTCCTTGGTGCTGAGCGTAGTCCAGGAGCAGACGGAGGCAGACGGGCTTGCCTATGGCTTGCCTTTGGCACAGGAGATGTCCATTACAATGCAGGCATTACATCGTTAACAATGCAACTCCGACAACGCAGGTACCTTTACATCGCATTTGATTACAACGCATTGTGTGGTCAGTAATGGGGTAATTTTAAGTTTCTCGTGTGGGTTTCGGATGTAGGATTTGAAATTTGAGGTGTATTCTGGGGTAAAATTTGAAAAATTGGGGTGTGTTTTGGGGTCAAATATGAAAATGCGGGTGTGCATTTGGGTCAAATGTGATTTTTAGGGTGTGTTTTGGGAGCTCAAAATGGAATTTCAGGGTTCATGGTTTGGGGTGTAAAGGTTAGTTTTCGGGTTGCACTCACTGAAGTGGGGAAAGTAATTTGTACGTTTCCGCTATGCAACACCTTCCCTACTGTTGCAATATGCCTAGTATTAGTATGCATTGGAATGGAATGTGTTGTAATGTCATGCGTCGTAACTACGTATGTACCTTTGGTACACGAGTGGTATGCGAGCTGCGCATGTGCGCACAGCGTCCACCATTGAGAAGTGCTGGGGGAAGGCTGGACAGCTGGGAGGTGGTAAACACCGCAAACAACACAGGATGGGGCGTGTACGTGGGGGGTGTGTGTGAGCGGGTGTTGTAAATATTTTAATGAGGCAAAGGTTACCTCTAACCCAGGTCCTGTGTCTTCATTGCTCCTGCTCTCCTCCGTCTACTTCCAGGAACAGGAAGTAGACAGCCAGGCTCCCTCCCCTGAGCCAATCACAATGCTGCGATGCGGTGGTGGGATTGGTAATTGGCAACGGTACAAGGCTGGAGGGGCTGGAAGGGTGGGCATGTTCTCCATGCAGGCTGTAATGCAGCCTGCATTACAAACAGGGAAGTGCGCATGACTGCTTTGGGCTGCCTGAGTGGGCCGACCAAACAGTCATTGCACACTTGAGTGGGCATGCCAATCTGCCCGGGCCCTGCTCAGTGCTTGGAGCAGTCCTACCCACCCTCCCACCTGCTAAGGAAACATAGCACGATTACATCTGTAAGTTATCATCATGTGATGATTGTTCCTCTTCTGCACTGCTTGAAAGCAGTGGAACAACGCTCTTCTGCCATAGCGGATGCGCCGGCAGTGGGAGTGCGTCATCTACGTGTGCTAGGCCTAGGCAACTCGACCCCCAGGCGTCCTGCGCTACACGTCCCACCTTCTTCTTACCTGGACATTGACACTGTGGCGCAATCCGCTGCACTCTCTCCAAATCTGTGACTCAGCCAGCAAGAGCCTCAGACAGTTGTGATTTCCCAAGCCTGGGTACAGCAGTCACCGCCAAGTCTGCTGGCGATCCTCCCGATGCAGTTGATGCAGCAGGGCCTCCTTATACATGAAGTTGCAACGCTCCCACCACACCAGTTTGGCGCAGCTCAGTGGCCTCACCCTCCACAGTAACCGGCCAGCCCACCATCATCCAGCCTGTGAAGCAGAGAGGCAGCTCACACCGTTGGTAATCCACTCCGTGCACCCCGGGATGGATCATAGTACGCGATGCAGACCTCCCTATGCTGGGGTGCAGGAACGCCTCTATTATTAACAGCTCCAAGGTGCGCAAGGTGGTCTTCTCACACAGGTCTCCATGCGACCTGCCAGACTTTACCAACAGGTACGGGTTATCGTCGCACCTCAATGTCTACCGCCACGGCTCATCGACTCCACATCTCCTCCGCATCCCACTCCAGGCTCCAGATGCAGGTCCAGCAAGGAATCCAGGATCCAGATGCAGGTCCAGCGAGGCATCCAAGGTTCCAGACGCAGGTCCAGCGAGGCATCCAGGCTCCAGACGCAGATCCAGAGAGGCAACAAGGCTCCAGACACAGTTCCAGCAAGGCATCCAGGCTCCAGACGCAGTTCCAGGGAAGCATCCTGGCTCTCCTCCTGGTCATCCTGGATGTTGGGGGGCTTGCAGGGGTTGTTGATGTGTCCTGCACTTGGCCCTGGCTGCTCCATTATTCATTTTACTTGTTTTTATGCCTATTTTCTATTGGAGGGTGACTGAGGCAAAAAAAACTCATATTGGGCTGACTAGAGTGAGGTTTTTTGCCGTTAATGGGCCTATCAGTAGTTTTCACCCGCTAACACCAGAATTCTTCTCGCCATCGCGCTAATGTTAGTACCAGTTTTCACCGCGATCCCTGATACTATCACCATGTAGCGATGACTTGTTAATACGCCGCTAACATGGCAATAGTTTTCAGCTGTAAGTGGCGATAAAAATATTTCCGCTAACTAGCATTAACAATAGTTGTTGCCAGTGCTTGTACATATGCTCTTAGGGATATCCCCATGGTAGCCAGGAATGGCTGTTTCTGACTATTTGAACTTTATTCCACAGGGTATATTTGACTGCTCGTAGAATTAATAAAATCTACCCTGGAGCACTAGCTGCTTGCCCATGATGGCCAGACCCTCATGTAGCAATCTACCATGTGATTTGTTGTTTCCTTGAAATAGAGGAATATGGGAGCATAATAGGGGTGGTGCTGAAAGCAGCAACAAATAGGGACATACCTAAATCCCCAAAGAGGTTCCTGCTTGGCCTGTCCACACAACCTAAGAACAAGCATGTCACCACTAGACTCTTTCAACTGGTGCTAGTATTAGCAAAGAGGCAGATTTTCAGAGATTGGAAGAGTCCAGGGGGAACTAGTTATTCTGCTTGATTGAGGAAACTGAGAAAACGGACTGAAGCAGAGGTGCCATGCTACACAGAGAAGCTAAGAAAAGGCAAAGGAAAGTTGACTTCCCAGGTGCATGGGACTCAATAACAGCATCGATATCCAAAGAGGCCTACGTGTTGACCCCCCTCCCTCCCCAGAGAAGGACTGCATTTATTCATGAAATTTCCCCTGATATTCAATCACCATACACCAAGGCAAAAAGAGATGCAATCATAGTGGAATCCCTGTGCTGTTTCTGGCTCTTTTTACAGGCTTATCCACAAACTTTTGCCTCTTGTCTCCTATTATTCTGACCCTGTTTTGTTGGCTTTAGAACTCTGGGCACTTTACCAATGCTAAAGTGCATATGATCTCTGTGTAAATTGCGATTCTGTTTGGTTATCCATGATTGGCATATTTGATGTACTGCAAAGTCCCTAATACAGTGCTTTATGTGTACCCAGAGCTTATAAATCAACTGCTACTAGTGGGCCCGCAGCACTGGTTGTGCCACCCACAAGAGCAGCCCTGTAAAAGTGTCTCAGACCTGCCATTGCAGTGTCTATGAGTGCAGTTTGAAACTGCCATGGCGACCTGGCAAGTGCAACCACTTGCCAAGCGCAAATCTTTAATTTTTCTATATGTAAAGCACCTGTAAGGTAGGTACAAGGTAACCCCATAGGCAAGGTGCAGTGTATGTAAAAGGTAGGGCATGTGCAGGTGTGTTTTACATATCCTGATAGTGAACTACTGCCAATTTCATTTTCACTAATGCAAGTGTAACTTTCAATTGGGAAGAGATAGAGATATGGAGTTCGCTCTCCCTGAATTCAGAATTTAAAAATTCATCTTTTAGAGAAGGAGGTTTTAAAATTATGTGATTGGGTAAGTGGACATAATATCGAGTTTTAAATATCGTTGTGCAATAATATTGAGTTTAAAATGTTGAAAGTCAAAAATATTGTTGTAAATAATATTGATGTCAAGAATATCGATTTGTTGTGTTGTATAAAATGTCGGTGTTAAAAATATCGATTTTAAAAATATTGTTATTAAAAAATATTGATTTTGTAATTGTGAATTTTTTAGGAGTTGGATGTTGGGTTTATAGGGGATAAGGGTGGAGAGTGTTTGAAATTCTATAACTTTTTAATTAATATAAATGAAATGTTAAATTGGGTTTTAGGAGCTGGATGTTGGGTTTATAGGGGATAAAGGTGGGGAGTGTTTAAAAAAACTTACATTTAAATTTGTTTTTAATTAATTAATTTTAAAATTGTGTTTTAGGAGCAGGATGTTGGATTTATAGGGGGATAAGTAAAGGGAGTGTTTAAATAAATGTTATTTCCTTTTTTTATTAATAATAATCAAATGTAAAATTGTGTTTTAGGAGCGGGATGTTGGTTTTATAGGCGATAAGGGTGGGGAGTGTTTTGAAAATAAAATGTAATATCTGAAAAAAGAGTCAGATGTTGTTATAGGGGATAAGGGTAGGGATTGTTGAAATTAAAAACATTTTTTAATTAATTTTGTATTTTAAGGGTGTGATGTTTCGGATATGGGTGATAATGGGGGTATTTTCTAAATAATTTTCAAGCTTTAAAATTACGTTTTAATATATTTGAAAAATATTTAAAAAATGAAAATAAATTGAAAATTGTTGCAATATTTTGTGAAATTTTTAAAATCTTTTGTTGTATTACATTTAAATATAAAAAACTATTTAGAAATTTTGATTTTCTTTAAAAAAACATTAAGTGATATTATTTTTGTTTATGATATAACATTAATTACAAAAATCATATATTTTTGGATTAATTATTATAAATAGGAATATGTAAATATATGCATAATGTGTATTCTTTTATATGTTTTTATGTCATTATTTTGGTAATATTACATTTATAAATTATATTTTTGTATACTTGTCTTGAGTTAGCATAGTTTGGAGTGGGAAAAGTAAATTAGATATGTTTAGTGTCCTTCACCTTCCATGACTTAATGTAGTTTGGAGTGGGAATCGTAAATTATATATGTTTAGTGTCCAGCACCCACCCTGAGTTGATACAGTTTGGAGTGGTAATAGTTAATTATATATGGTTAGTGTCCAGCACCTTCCCTGAGTTAATGTAGTTTGGAGTGGGAATTGTAAATTATATATGTTTAGTGTTCAGCACCTTCCATGACCTTTTCAAGTTTAGAGTGGAAATAGTGATTTATATATGTTTAGTGTCCAGCACCTTCCCTGAGTTAATGTAGTTTGGAGTGGGAATAGTACATTATATATGTTTAGTTTCCAGCACCTTTCCTGACTTAATGTAGTATGGAGAGGTAATAGTAAGTTATATATGTTTAGTGTCCAGAACCTTCCCTGAGTTACTATAGTTTGGAGTGGGAATAGTATATTATATATGTTTACTATACAATGCCTTCCCTGACTTTCTTAAGTTTTGGAGTGGGAATAGTAATTTATATATGTTTTGTGTCCAGCACCTTCCATGAGTTATTGTAGTTTGGAGTGGAAATAGTAAATTATATATGTTTACTAACCAACGCCTTCCCTGACTTTTTCAAGTTTAGAGTGGGAATAGTAAAATATATATGTTTAGTGTCCGGTGCCTTCCCTGAGTTAATACAGTTTGGAGTGGGAATAGTAAATTATATATGTTTAGTGTCCAGCACCTTCCCTGACTTTTTCTAGTTTGGAGTGGGAATAGTAAATTAAATAAGTTTAGTATCCAACACCTTCCCTGAGTTAATATATTTTGGCGTCGGAATAGTAAATTATATATGTTTAGTGTCCAGCACTTTCCCTGGTTAATGTAGTTTGGAGTGGGAATAGTAAATTATATATGTTTAGTGTCCCACACCTTTCCTGACTTAATGTAGTTTGGAGTGAGAGTAGTAAATTATATGGGGCAGATTTACAAGCCCCTAGTGACACCTTTGCGTCATTTTCCAATGTTAAAAATGACACAAAAATAGCGCAAGGGCCTTGTAAATCTGCCCCCATATGTTTAGTGTCCAGCACCTTTCCTGACTTAAGGTAGCTTGGAGTTGGAGTGTGATGTATTCCTATAGGTTCTGTATCGATCCCCCTATTCCTGACCCTGTTCTGGTTAACAAGTTAACTAGCAGCCATCCCATGATGCAGAAACCGTTATCTGATTAAGCCACACCACGGCACAGGAACGTGTTATCTGATTAGGTCATAACGCTTGCCATCTAATTAGACAAGCGATATTCCTCCAGCCCCTGATAAGGCATACGGAGTTCTCAAAACAAATCAAACCTATGACAACCTGGGAAAAACCCTGCGGCCATTGTTTTGATTTCATCGAGAACTTCAGCAAAAGAATGTGCTAACGACCAAGTCGTATGACATCCTTATTGACGTATCTATGTCCATCCTTACGTCAATCTCAGCACCTTACAGGTATAAATATTACCGGTATTGCCTTAAGCAAACACACGCGGTGGTGACGAGATCGGAGCAGCCAGACTTGCCGAAGCCCAGAGCAGAGCAGACCCCGCTGGCGCAGCCCCGCCTTCCTGACGCGCTGAGAACGAGACGCTGCTTTCTCCTGCCGAGAAATCCAGCTCCGGCGCTTCCGGGTAGCCCTCGCAGGCAGCCTGGAATATCGAGACCAGGGACGAGAGATACCATCCCTCATTCATCCTAAATTCCAGGTACAGAACTGAATAACCCCTCGCAGAGAATTCTTGAGTCAGTCACTTGGCAAAACAAACTTAACTTAAACTGCTACTTTCTATTCCCGCCCACGTATTAGGCTTAGGTCAGGTACACCGGGGTAGGCGTAGTTAGAAACACCAGTTGAGTACGATTAGTCAAATGTATATGTATATATATATTTTATCCATTTTAAACCTGCATATGGCTTAGAAACCATATAAATGTTTTTACAGTATTATTTTATACTTCTGCTTTTATTGTATGCACTTTACTTAACCATAAGTATTGCGATAATATCGATCCATTTCTCTTGTATGAGAAAAAAGACTGATCAATAAATACCATCTTTTATTGAACACGCCCGTCTCTTCCTTTTCTCTACAATCTGGTGAGACTAAGAATGCACGTACTGACTGAGTAAAATAAGTTGTCTTTTGTTTTCACACGACTCTAGAGATACACTCTTGATTAGGGGAGAGCAAAGTTGTCATGTTCTATGGTTGTCAGAAACTAAATCCCTTCTTGTCTATCCAGGGAGGTTCAACTCCTCCTTGCCTATTCGAGAAAGTTTCTAGTGAACTCTGAGCTAGCTGGCAAACCCAAAACTTTAAGTCTAATATCGACAATAGAAGACCTAGTTAACGTCTGGTCTAGGCCTATACTATTGAAGGTATTATTCCAATGCGCAGAGCCTATTGGGATAATAGGAACTACACTACATGGCGCCCAAACGTTTGGAAAGGCGATAAAACTAACGCAAGACATTAGAGTAACTCAGTCGTGCTTTTTCACACAGACCCCCTTTTTTCCCATAATACTCCAAAGACGTCTGGAGTGGGTGAAAGGTCATATCCGCCAAACCTCGCAGGAGGAAACTCCTATGTATGGTTCTTGGTTGAGTCAACGTTGAAGGATACACTGTTCCAAAATATTGTGCATCTAAATCTTTGTTTCCATAAGAAACCTGATCTGCAAACAAACAAAATAACCTTCCTGACAGTAGAATGTCAGATACTGAAGAAGAAAGAGAGATAGCTAGAGTAGCAGCTGAACTAGTAGCAGCTGGCACCCTGTGGGACCTACCTCCTGTTGTCGGACACCACCCATGTGGGGCGTGTACGGTCTGTCCCCAAACCTGTAAATCCACCGTGGTTGACATAGGGACCAACCGCCCATGGACACAAAATAGATTTACAAACTGCAACAGCAGTAACCTAATCTACCTGATAACATGCCCGTGCCCACTACGATACGTTGGCATGACGACCAGGAAGATAAGGACACGGATACAAGAGCATAAAAGTACAGTGCGTTGCCGAAAACAGGCCACTCGCCTTACTGCACACTTTTTGGAGAAAGGGCATGGCCCTGATGACTTCTGTTGGACAGTCCTGGAACAACCACAGATTCCTGATTTTTGCACTGACATCAGTCGCTTCTTGTTCAAAATTGAACAAAAATGGGTCTACCGACTGAACACTGATAAGGAGGGTCTTAATGAGCCAATACCCTGGATGTTCCTCTAATTATCCATATCATACATTCGTACTCTCAACCCCCTTTAAAATGACAAACACTATGAATCCTTGGATCCTAGTTTAGGGACTTAATAGCATCATACAGGCTCGGGTTTTCTCTAGATATTTCAAACACCCACTCTCATTTTTTGCCACTGATACAACAATGGCTTCTTTCCAAAGATCGATCTTGAATTATATGTCCTAGCATTATATTGCATTGACACATAATATTATACCTTCTTTCCTTGCGTAACCACTGTCTAAAGATTAAAATACCTTATCGACAGAAAGTAACTCCGAAAGATCGTTTGGAACTACATGTCCCAGTATGCTTTGCATCACGTGACCGCCCCGGATCACGTGACGCTGTTTAGCAAAATACGAGCATACAAACATCTCTCCTTCACGATCGCCGGTGCCCCCCCAGACAGTACGGATGACTGCCCGGAGACACCGACGGACAGGTAAGCGGGCTGCATAGCGCTCGCTCGCTAGCGCGCACACAGCTAGCCTGACAATAAAACGCGTAAGGGAAGCAGCGCAAGCTTTTAATAGCAGCCTCGTTCTCCGTGTTGCCGCCAAACTTGAACTCTTTCTATCTAAGCTTGGCTACATGCATATATTTGTGAACACAATCAGCGGAATAGTATCTGTGTCACAATTCTACTTTAGCCATTAGTCTGACCGCCGGGGTATAGTACAGGCGGGGTATCTACATTAAACCAACGTAATTTTTGATGGAGTAACTAAGCCATCTTTTACCTCCGTGTAAACTTCTCTTTTTAACTCTCTGTTGAATTAACTCCAAAAGTAACTTATAAATTGTTTTTAGAGCGGTGCTCCTCAAACCTGAGCTGCAGCCAGGTGGGGTGAAGCCTCTCAACCATCATTTATGGGTGAGTGCATATTGGAACTTTTGTCCTAGTATGTGTGAATGTGACTCCATCACACTGTGGGTTTTATTGTAAAAAACTACGGGAATATGATTCATTCATGTTCTTTTGTTTCTTGTTTGTTTGTTTGTCTTTCTGTCTGGATCCAATACCGTGCGATACAATGCGATAACAGTATACGGTTGAGTACACACCTGGGATTTTCAGGTGATATTTTTTCATTATTATTTATTCTAAGCAGTAGTGTTGTTTATCAAGGTCCTGAAGAATGCATTAGAAACTTTGTTCTATTTAATTCAGAAACATGTTGACCATCATCAAGTACGGTTATTATTTCAAACCCGCACTTGCACTTGCTTTTTAACCTTAGGGATTGGGAGATACTAATACATTTTGTTTTTCTACCCGATTCACCTAATTTTATGATAACTTTTCACTTTTCACTCCTACCACCTAACACTGCTTTTTTTCAGGAGCCACTTTAATTCTTGTACAAAACATACTACCCACTTGTCACTTTTATCGGTCACGGTAACATCAGACCGGCCGTTTTTGTCTCCTGGGTAAGGAGAACCCAAATGATGAGAAAGAGGGCGGTACAGTGTGGCTTCTGATGGGAACTATCTTCTCCATATGCTCTTGAGCCTTGACTTGGCCTGCATTTACTAGCATGCATGATGTTCTCACGGGTGTTATTTGCGTAGTATTGGTGTTGTGATCCATTCTGTCTGACTTACTTTATTTTGACCCCCAGGTACCTTTTGTCGTTATAGAAAGGTCATATCCGCCAAACCTCGCAGGAGGAAACTCCTATGTATGGTTCTTGGTTGAGTCAACGTTGAAGGATACACTGTTCCAAAATATTGTGCATCTAAATCTTTGTTTCCATAAGAAACCTGATCTGCAAACAAACAAAATAACCTTCCTGACAGTAGAATGTCAGATACTGAAGAAGAAAGAGAGATAGCTAGAGTAGCAGCTGAACTAGTAGCAGCTGATAATACTATGCAAGAAGCAGACCCGGATTTAATACTCATCGCGGTCAACATAAGGAAATCTATAACTTTAAAACTTATAGAAAATGGACTGACACCTAGAGGTGGCACAGTCATATTCGTAATAGAGGCACACGAATATCGGCAGACAGAGGTATTCTATTCATGGATAAACTTTCCAGCAGCAAACGCTGTAACAAAGGTCTTCCACCATTACAAAACAGAGGAACCTCCTGAAGAATACACTCCTTTCGAGGAGGTGGAAGTACCACTTAAATTTCAAGAGCACCTGCTCTTGTTTAATGGCGCCCTAAAACACAACAATCACATCACCAGGCTCGGTCCATTAGGTAGACCAGGAGCAACGTGGCCTGTCCTAGCCGGATACACACCACATCCAGACATCGGAAGAATGTCTGCAGCAGATGTTTTAGTACAACTAAAACAATTAATAAAAAATACATAGATAATTAGTCCAATATGTAATGCGGACTTCAACAATCCAACCAGCAATTAAAATTCCACAGCTGACCCCTCATCAGGGGAACACAAATAAAATTACACCACAGAACATACAGTCCTGCCTAGGTAAGGTACCAGCTAAAAGGGAACAAATATCATTCTGGTTAGCACAAAAAATCACCCAAATAGAGGCGGTGTTTCCAGACACCACTCCTGTGGATAAACACAGGATTCTGACTATCTGTCTTCCAATGGGAATCGCACCACACGTGGAGGACTGTGACACTTGGGGTACAGTCTTTGCTTCCATCTACACAAAAACGCATGGTGTTCCATCCATCTCGGTAATACCAGATATGCTAAAACAAATTCAAGACGAATACGGTCCAGAACCCGCTTTAACTCTTGGTATGAAATTACTGAAAGACTTCAAGCAGGTCTCGGCTATATTACTAGCCAATATAAAGGGAGAAGCAGCAAACGTGGCGATCCGCCAAAGGTTAAAAGAAACAGATATAGCAGACCAACCAGCTGAAATTGCCAGAATTATAGAAAAATCCTATGAGGAACTAGGTAGAGATAGTTTAGGTGAAATACCAGTAAAACCCCAACTGATTGAAAGTCCTGAAAAAATATTTATTAAAAATAATTTAACATCACAAAAGAAGAACTGGGATGGAAACAAACAATCCAATCCGAAAGAAAAGAGATTCCAGTCCAGAGGAAGGTCTCCTCGGCGGAGAGAAAAATCTCCAAACCAAGGACACAGGTCTCCCCAAAGTGAGCCCTCTGGGAAAAAATACAACCTTAGAAATAGCGATAATATAAAGAAACCGGATAGATATCAAGATTTTGATACACGTCCCTCTCAATCTTTTCAGACTTCCTCGCAGAAATCGGAAAGAAGAGGACGATCGGAACCCAGGGAAGGGCACGTCAAGTCCAAAGACAAGGAACCTGCTCATCCAAATAAGGTACAATTTCCCAAAAAGAAGGTAGCCAGTATTAAAGTATTCAACAATGCCGAGAATACTGAGGACACAGCTGAAAAACGGAGAGTGGGCTCAGACAATGCTAGACAGCGCAGCAGAAGTGAGCATAGCTCGCAAAGTCCTTATGAATCATCTGGAGACAGTGGACACGAATGAATACCTTCAAGTGGAAACTGCAGACACCAGAGTTAGCAAACCTCACAAAATATATGAAATAACATTACGTATAGAGGGGGATAAGACTAGAAAAATAAGGGGACTATTTTGGGATAATCTCTCCAAGGGCTATGACATCCTTCTAGCTGAAAAAGACTGGCCACCAGAGTTTGTCAGGGACTGCCCTCATGGCGAAGAAATAATTATGCCTGCCTTCTCAAATCATATCCCAATTCATAAAAAATATACACTTGCAAGAAAGTGGGCAGTAGCTCAAGCTCCTGCTTTATATAAAAATCATGTAGGATGGGATGAGGACTCTCCTCCTCACAAAATCCAGTTAAAATCACAACCTACTGCACAAAGACAGTACCCAATTAAGCAAGAAGCTAAAAAACAGGTAAAAGAAATCCTAGACCAATTAGAATACCAGGGGGTGATTGAAACTTGCACCTCACAAATGAACAACCCTTTGTTTCCTGTCTCCGAACCAGACAATTCATATCGTCTAGTTTTGGATTACAGACACCTTAACTCATGTTGCAAAACTTTTGCAGTACAAAACTCGCATAGTGCAGCACTAATGAATAACATAGTGCGCAAAAAATACAAAACAACATTAGACATCTCTAATGGATTCTTCTGTCAAAATATAGCACCAGAGAGCAGATACTTGTCTGCGTTCTCAATAAATGGCGCTCAAAAACAATTCTGTCGGTTACCCCAAGGGTTCAAGAACAGCCCAGGATTATTCTCAGCGAGAGTAACAGAATTATTACAAACATATGACGAAGAGGCATTATCTTATGTCGACAACATATACCTAACAGATGATGACTTGGATACTCACTTGAAGAGAGTGAACACCATAATACTTGGATTCGCAGCAGAGGGTTACAAATTCAACTTCAAAAAATCCAGAATTGCCCATCTAACTGTCCTGTTCTTAGGATATGAATTATCAAGTGAAGGCAAATGCCTGGCTGACAATTTCCTAGAGAAATGTGCCGTACTCCAAGCACCGAGAACACTAAAAAACCTACAGTCAATTCTAGGCTTCCTAAATTTCGGAAGAACATACATTGCAAATTACGCAGAAAGGGTCAAACCCCTTTATGATCTAATAAAACCAGATTTTAAAAGAACCAATTGGACTCAAATACACACAGAAATTCTGGGATCCTTACAAACAGATATGTTAATTAAAACAAAATTAGAAACACGCAATCTTGTGATTCGAGTCATCCCAGGAAGATGCGGATTCACATACCTGACCTCTAACGAGGGAGAAAAGGTACCAATTGCATTCAAATCACACTTATACACAGAAGCTGAAAAGAAATTCAGCATTAAAGAAAACATTGTTCATGCAGTTCAAACCGCAATAGCTAAAGAAAAAGATAAAGCTGACGGTAGACACATCACAGTCATAACAGCAGAATCAGCCTTTGAGGCATTAACAACCCTCTGTAATTTACCAACCACAGCATTGAATCCAAAGTGGATACAATAGGTGAATTCAATTACAATGGACAAAGTATACTACTACTTTGATCCAGAACTAAAGGAATTAAAAAATCTAGAATATGAAAGAATATTCCCTCTGCCGGCCGACATTCTGCCATTACGACAGTACGCTTGTGTAATCTATACAGACGGACATGCTCAACCCTCCGTTTGGGGAGAACAAGCATACAACCCCACATGTGAGATTACAAAAGAAGTGTGGCGCGGAGGTAAACTAAGACCTCTATTAACAAAAACACACTCAGTAGAAACTAATTCAGAACAACAGACTGAAATAATAGCATTGAAAATGGCGCTAGATAATGCGGATCGCGAATTCCCGACACTTATAGTGTCCGATTCATATTACTGCGTCAAATCATATAACAACGATTTGCAGAAATGGATTCCAAACGGTTACAAAGATGACACAGGTGCAACAATAAAGCAAAAACTGCTTTGGGAACACATAGTTCTGTTACAAAAAGAACTACCAAAGACTCACGTGATACATACACTGAGTCATCAGCGTGATGGCGTTCACGTTGCAGGGAATTCATTGGCTGAGACAGCCACAGCGGTAGCAACTAAATCGGCTTCCGTAGCTAGGAAAAAGCGTACAATGAAATACATTGACGGTGAAACAGTGCTGGCGGTGAGAACGTCATCAAAAGGCGACTGCTCAGCGCTACCGATCAACTATCCACTCAATTATACATACATAATCGATGCAAACTCCGTCTCTTTTGCTCGAATCCCTGGAGTGGGGGATAGAGTAATTCCAAACATGGACAGGAGAACTTTGTTAATTGCAGACGCACATATGGGCGAGGGTCTCAGACACCTCAAACTAAAAGATTCTCTGGAGGAACTACAATCAGTGTACTGGTGGCCAGGCATGAGCCTGCAGCATGACATTTTTGTAAAAAAATGCCCGGACTGCAACAGAGATCGCAGTGGCGAGAGAAACGGTATACTACCTTGGCGTTTCACTCCAGAAAGAATCGACAGTAAAAAGCAAAGCGTCCGATTAACATATACAGGCTAGTTTCCACTTATAATGTAGATCCCCAGCACTCGGCTGACGTCTGGACTGTTATACAAAGATTTGCGAGTCTAAATGGCATATACGCTAGGATCATGCTACGTTTGACCAATGTTTTCACTTTAGCCCTCAAGCTTGGGGGAAAGCTCGGCCAAATGAGCATAGCACAGCGGGATTCTTCTCACTTCCTTCCTGAGGGATACGGGATGGTGTAAAGAAAAAACCAAGGCATAAAGCTATCTATAACGGAAAGGGTATTAGGTTCGGGAGCTGGGTGGGTCAAACATCTAATAAGTGTCCAACGTAGTCTAAATAACTTGCCAAGAAATTCTCTGAAGGGATTCAGTCCGTACGAATTATTGTTTGGAACTAGGATGTTAGTCTTAGATCTTGACAGTCAGACTTCAGTGGTGAAGGAAAAAAGCTTTGATATCAAAGATCGTTTGGCTATTTTACAGGACTTAAACAAAACAAGAAAAGACCTGAGCAACATAAAGTTGAAACAGCAGCCAACAACCACTGAAGAACCACCACCTGTCCCAGCAAGACCTGTCTGGATTCCAAAAGTCGGGGATCTAGTCAGAGAAAAGATCGCTGTAAAGAAGGAATTTGGGCCTTCTTACAGAAAAGCAGTTCCTGTCTTGTCTATCAACGGGACAAGATCAGTTGTACTACCGCCGCTTGCTGGTAAAAAGGAGAACCGAGTTGTATCCATCGACCTGGTAAAACCACAATCATGTGGCCGATAACAAACAGTAGGCCAAGTGGACTCCAAGGTTTGCTACAAATACAGAGGTCCAAACTAAGAGGCTAATCACATTCGAAACGCCTACAGAACAACAACAAGGACTATGCAACAATGCATTGGAACTCAGACCTCTAACAACCCAAATAAAAACATTTAGTAGAGACACACCAACCTACAATGAAGTAACAAATGAATATGCTGAAGCTGCAAGAAACAGTAATCCTGAAGCAATTAGAACAATTGACAGAACTGCATCCGGCTACTTCATAAACTTCGATGATTCCTCTGAAGACCTAAGTGAATCAAAAACACAGCCATCATCAAAAACCTTTAAAGATAAAGCTACAGAACTTTTGAAACAACTGAAAGAAACATATCTAATTTCTCCATGGATTGAATTTTGGGTGGGCTTCGGTGCATTTATCCTCATACTTTGGCTCATCATGATACTAACTTTGGGACGCTTCATTGAGGGAAAATATGCTAAAATGGACACAGCAAGTCAGAAAATCAACTTGATCCTCAAGCCACACACATCTTCACACGTCGAGAAAAGAGAACTTTCTTCAGTCAACTTCACAGCCAATCCTATACCAGGTGGGGTAGCATGGGACAATACTGACTACGAAATTTATGGTCCGGTTGAAATCCTGAAATATCCACACCAAATCAAGATCTCGTTAAGTGACTTTGTAAAACCAAGCTCATTTGCTGATGATTGGGACTTTGAAAACATAAATGATATGATGTCTGACTTAGTGATGTCTGCTAAATTTACCAAACATGATTATTTGCAGGGTTCGACTAATTATGATAGTATGTACTGTTACAACCATTATGGTAACCATTTTCTACATAAATCTGCACAACCTAGAAATGTTTTAAATTATAATCAATGAGAACATTGTGCGACCCCTCCAAAAGGAAGCTCAAGAACCTTTTACGACAAATATTCATACTTTTCAGGGTTCAACACAAGTAATGCTGAAACATTTTATTTCAAATTGTCAAATAAGACAGGGACAAAGATCATGCTAACAAACACGAAATTGATATATTCAGACTCATTTTTTGAACAAATGAATACTTTTGGTTTTGATTATTGGGACAAAAATGTTGAAGTAAAAAGTGTTTGGGGTACAAAAGAATGGCAAGTACAAGGTATAGAATCATTGTTTAGAGCCTGCATGATCCCAGAACAAATTATATTTTTGAATGACACTGTTCAACAAACTACCTGTCTTGGCCTAGCCAAAATCAAAGACTTAAATAAACCGTCTATTCCAAAACCAACAATGGACAGCAATAGCTCTACAGATGAAGGGAGAGACGTAAACTATGTATTAAACCAAAACAGAACACATCCTGATTGGAAACAATGGTTAATCTGGCCCACAGATACTAATAACTGTCAAGATAGATTCCTGAACAAAACACAGGGGTTCACATTGACCAGGCCAGACCCTAGATATTCCCAAAGACAACACCCAGGGATAATAACCACCTTCAATGGCTACAAACTTCCACACTGACAGAAATTAAGCAACACCTAACTTTACTTACTGATGGTGCTGACTTGCGTGATTTCATTATGGGACCGCGCAAACAGCGTCAGAAACGTTTCATAGCAGCCTCTGTATATGCAGCTTACAACGAGGCCTGGAAGGTGACTCAAATTGAGACAGCAGAAAGTATACGGGAAATTGACCGTATTAATTTGGAAAAATCCCTTTCTGTAGTGGACAATGGGTTAATGACTCTGTCCTCCAGAATTTTTTCTTTGGACAGCATTGTGTCTTCAGCAATCGACATTTTATCGCAAGACTTACTGTTGTTACAACACGGTCAGTCTCAATTGCGTTCTATTGTACAGCTTGGCTGGACGTTACAAAATCTGCGTTCAGGCTATGTGCCTTGGCGTTTAATCAACACAACGTCACTATTCAATATCTTTAACCTTACTGATAAACAAATCAGTATGGCACAGAAGGATGCTGATTATACAATCCTGAGCATTGAGAAACTCGAGAGATTACCAGTGACAATGTCAGAACGACCTGTCAGTGAATGGATAATACATGGGATAATTAATATTCCAATATCAACCTTCAGGTTTCAATACTGCCAAAAATATATACAGGCTGGCATGTACGAAAAATTGGGAAAAGGGTACATTAAGACAACATGGAACTTGCCCTATTCACATGCATGTGTCAGTAATAAAGGACAGAAAGTGTTTCTTAGTGGCAATAATTGTGCGATGTCACTAAGCGGTACACCTCTGTGTAATGGAATTAGTTTGCATGGAGCCTGTGAAGGGAACTCGAATAACCTTTCATGTCACCAGCTAGGCACACCTGCAACAGAGATAGAACCATTTTTTCAAAGACTCTATAATGGGAGTTACATTCTAGTTGTGGACCGCAGATGCTGTAGTCTTATGCCCGGGACTCCTTATCTCGTAACTACGACTGCGAAGGTCAAGTGCTGTGGACGCTTATTGTTCCCCAGCTCCTTTCCAGACAGGGAGGCAAGGGCATGGCCCAACTTGAAAATTACTTCTATTCGAATAGACACTTTAAGCAGAATGAAAACAGTGCTTCTTCAGACGCCAACCAGGCTCACGTCATCAAAAGAAACGTATGATCTCCTAGTCGCAAGGACGACTGCAGAGATTCACTCATTGTTATCAACTAATTCCCCCATACATTTCGCAGAAATCCTGAATGAAATCTTAAATATTTCTGATACCAGTGGAGTCTCAAAAGTATTTAAGACAGTATTCTCAATGGCATTAACACCATTCAAAGCCATACTGGGTATTTTTCCAGACTTCGTCCATTCGATTTTTGGCGGACTTCCCCTCATTTTGGGACTAATTGCAGGAATTCTATTCTTAGTCCTTATATTTCGTTATGGCAAACCGTGTCACAGACAAAACACCTGTGACAAGGGAAGAAACAATCCGAGCCATTGGATACCGGGACCGGATATCAAAAATCCTGGGACTAACCCGGCTTAGAGACCTGAACATGACTTGGTTTCTTTCATTTCGACCAATGTGGCATCGATGTGTTTTACCTGTATTAAGGTGCATGCTGTGCGGAGAAGAATGCGTGTTGGACACCTGTCTGACGCTACAATCGGATGCGCCAATGGATGCAGAAACATTGTTGAGCCCAATAAAGGCTCATGCTTTGTGCTGCCCTCAACGGCTGCCAATCCTGATGACGGCATTCGTGGAGACTTCACCGCTACGATTAAGGGGTAGTGAAGTTCAAGATGAAAGCAGCATCGATCAGGTACGACCTTCTGTCAGCAATGGAGACAATCATGCACATGAATGCATGGTTACATCCTTTTCCGAGTTAGTGGAACTCTCACAGGAAGCTGTTGACAGCTTTTTCGACAGTCTAAATGATATGATGTTCTCTCCAGAGCAGAAATAGAGACTTTTGAGCAAGCTAGCACACGGCGTTCCCTGAATTTGGCCTTCAACTTTAATAACAAAATACCATGAACAATTTTCCCTCCAGTTCACGGACAGCAATTTTTTCAGCAGCCCCAAAATATTTTTACGATTTTTCGGGACACTTATCTTCTGCTTAAAGTAAGAACTATTCTTAGAGAACTGAAATTTCTATTTTTAGGTACTTTATAGACATTAGCTGCCCGCTGGTATGTTCATAAATTATTTTATTCTGTGATGGAATGGTCTCGAACTTTTTCTTCTGTATTAAGAGCCATTTCATGTGTAATTCTCATATTCGATTAGTAATAATGTATACATATGCTTGATTACTTTGGCATTATTCTACAGCTTGAGTGCATATAATACATGTGACTATTTTTTCGTATATTAGATAAATTCGAAATGCATTATATGTATTTTGGGGTGGTAAGGTATACACAATACTCTACAGTATGTTTTACTATGCCTAGATTCGTAAATATGGCCATAGTTAGTGTGGAGTGGGTGTGATGTATTCCTATAGGTTCTGTATCGATCCCCCCATTCCTGACCCTGTTCTGGTTAACAAGTTAACTAGCAGCCATCCCATGATGCAGAAACCGTTATCTGATTAAGCCACACCACGGCACAGGAACGTGTTATCTGATTAGGTCATAACGCTTGCCATCTAATTAGACAAGCGATATTCCTCCAGCCCCTGATAAGGCATACGGAGTTCTCAAAACAAATCAAACCTATGACAACCTGGGAAAAACCCTGCGGCCATTGTTTTGATTTCATCGAGAACTTCAGCAAAAGAATATGCTAACGACCAAGTCGTATGACATCCTTATTGACGTATCTATGTCCATCCTTATGTCAATCTTGGCACCTTACAGGTATAAATATTACCGGTATTGCCTTAAGCAAACACACGCGGTGGTGACGAGATCGGAGCAGCCAGACTTGCCGAAGCCCAGAGCAGAGCAGACCCCGCTGGCGCAGCCCCGCCTTCCTGACGCGCTGAGAACGAGACGCTGCTTTCTCCTGCCGAGAAATCCAGCTCCGGCGCTTCCGGGTAGCCCTTGCAGGCAGCCTGGAATATCGAGACCAGAGACGAGAGATACCATCCCTCATTCATCCTAAATTCCAGGTACAGAACTGAATAACCCCTCGCAGAGAATTCTTGAGTCAGTCACTTGGCAAAACAAACTTAACTTAAACTGCTACTTTCTATTCCCGCCCACGTATTAGGCTTAGGTCAGGTACACCGGGGTAGGCGTAGTTAGAAACACCAGTTGAGTACGATTAGTCAAATGTATATGTATATATATATTTTATCCATTTTAAACCTGCATATGGCTTAGAAACCATATAAATGTTTTTACAGTATTATTTTATACTTCTGCTTTTATTGTATGCACTTTACTTAACCATAAGTATTGCGATAATATCGATCCATTTCTCTTGTATGAGAAAAAAGACTGATCAATAAATACCATCTTTTATTGAACACGCCCGTCTCTTCCTTTTCTCTACAATCTGGTGAGACTAAGAATGCACGTACTGACTGAGTAAAATAAGTTGTCTTTTGTTTTCACACGACTCTAGAGATACACTCTTGATTAGGGGAGAGCAAAGTTGTCATGTTCTATGGTTGTCAGAAACTAAATCCCTTCTTGTCTATCCAGGGAGGTTCAACTCCTCCTTGCCTATTCGAGAAAGTTTCTAGTGAACTCTGAGCTAGCTGGCAAACCCAAAACTTTAAGTCTAATATCGACAATAGAAGACCTAGTTAACGTCTGGTCTAGGCCTATACTATTGAAGGTATTATTCCAATGCGCAGAGCCTATTGGGATAATAGGAACTACACTACAGGAGTAGTAACTTATATATGTGTAATGTCCAGCACCTTCCCTGAGTTAATGTAGTTTGGAGTGGGAATAGTAAACTATATAAATTTACTATCCAATGCCTTCCCTGACTTTTTTAAGTTTGGAGTGGAAATAGTAAAATATATATGTTTAGTGTCCAGTGCCTTCCCTGAGTTAAAACAGTTTCGAGTGGGAATAGTAAATTATATATGTTTAGTGTCCAGCACCTTCCCTGACTTTTTCTACTTTGGAGTGGGAATAGTAAATTATAGATGTTTACTATCCAATGTCTTCCCTTACTTTTTCAAGTTTGGAGTGGGAATTGTAAATTATATATGTTTAGTGTCCAGCACCTTCCCTGAGTTAATACAGTTTGGAGTGGGAATAGTAAATTATATATGTTTATTGTCCAGCAACTTCCATGATTTCTTCTAGTTTGGAGTGAGAATATTACTTTATCTATGTTTGTTGTCCAGCGCTTTACCAGGGTTAATACAGTTTGGAGTGGGAAAAGTAAATTATATATGTTTAGTGTCCTGAAGTTTCCCTAAGTTGATATAGTGTAGAGTGGGAATAGTAAAATATTAGTTATTTATTTTGTAGTAAGGTTAATTATACAAATCTATGTTTAAGTGGTAATAGAATATTATCTATGTGTTTCCGCGCTCCTCCTGTTTGCAGACTTACAGACAACATTTGACTTGCCCGCGGGTCATTTCCTAAAGCATAGAGCTCGAACGCGCAGGATTAGGATGCACTGGAAGACTGGGGATGCTGAGCCGAGAGCACTAGTGGGATGTAGGTATGTGGCGCTATCGGCAGGAAGGATCAAAACTGTATCATGCCTGTAAAAAGCAATACAGAGAGATATACTACAGCCGCTAGAGCGCTTGAAAACGCAGTGGGAGGAGGACCTCGACAAACAAATACCCGAGAAAGAATGGGACAAAATACTAGAACGCATCCCAAAGGTGTCTCGGAATGCGCGCTTTAAATTAATTAACTACTCTGTGTTCCACAGAGCGTACTTAACGCCGATCCGCATTCTGTGGTACTTTGGCGTGGACTCAGCATCTTGCCCCAGATGCGGTGAAAGGGAGGCGCAGATGCTCCACATGTTCTGGAACTGCCCTGTATTGCAAACATTTTGGGGGGAACTCAGACATACCATAAGCGACCTAATTGACAAAGAAATTCCACAGACCCCAGAGCACTTCCTCCTAGGGTGGTTCCTCCACACAGCTAAAAATAGGGTGACTGTGAAATTTCAAGACCTTGCATATGTATTAGCTAAGCGGGAGATAGCCAGGAACTGGAAGGCACTGGGCGGGCCGAGATTGACTACCTGGAGGACAGAGTTGTAGAAGTGGGCAGGGGCGGAGGGGAGACTGCTACTCCGAGAGGCCAGTAAGGGAATAGGTAAATTAGAGAGAGCCAGGGCGTGGGTAGGCCTTGTGGGGGAATTAGTGGCAGCAGACACAGACGCAGGCAGTGAAGGAAATCACTTATAAAAAACTGGGACCTGTTCATTCGGTGAGTATGATCCTCAAAATCCTAACCAACTAAATATTTTTATATTTATATTTGTTGGGGCAGCAGCTATCACTAAACCGTCTATGCCTTCTAGGTCTGGGCCACCACTTTCATAAAAAAACTGGTTTAAAAAGTCGCGCTGTATTCCCCTCCCTCCCTTCTCTCTCCCCTCCTATGTTACCTGCAGCCTCTTCAAAGGTGCCTCTGAGTTAACTAGCTCGACAGCTTAGCCCGCATATACCATGATAACCACAGCCGTCGTCTGGTTAACTGAGAAATAATCAATAGCCTGCAGTAAGAAACTCATATTGGCCACCATCAGCCTCCCAAAAAACCAAACCTGATTGATCCCTGTAAATTACGGCCTGGGCCAGTGGGCTGATCTGACTGGCCCACAGTTTCATCAACAACTTATAATTGGCATTAAGGAGACTTCTGGGCCTATACCAGGTCACATCCTCAGGGTTTTTACCCTTCTTTAGGTAGCTAACAAAAGTGGATTCCCTTAAGTAAGAAGATCATTCCCCCATCCTTAACTTTATTAAATAAATCGGTCAAGAAAGGGAGTAATTTGCTGGCAAAGATTTTATATAGTTCGGCTGGAAAGCCATTGTTACCTGCAGCCTTACCGCAAGACATAGGGCATCATTAGGATGGCGGACAGACGGAAGCGGTGCTGCCCTGCCGGTGCTGGTCCCGCACCGGCGATTAGAATGCCACCGCCACCGTGGCAGTGGCATCCTCCATTCCCAGCATTATGGCGAGCGGTGCTCACAGCACCGCCCACCACAATGCTGGGAATGCACTGCAAGTATTGTCATGCACAAGGTGACAGGCACCGCGAGGTGCCTGCCACCATGTCCATGAGAATGCAGGGGGGTACCATAGGTACCCCCCATGTGCACTTCCCACCCCTCCAATACCTCGGGAGCCCACAGTGGGCCCCTGAAAGCAAAATCTGCAGGCCTTTCCGTGCCGACGTTGCCGTCACGGAAAGGCATGTTTCCGCCCCATGCTAATATGGAAAGCGGCAGACGTTCTTCCCGTCTGCGGCGGTACCACCCCCGCAATACTAATATGGCGGGGGAAATGGGTAGCGGGCGGGAAAGGATGTATGGCGAATCGCCACTGCCAATGCCGGCGGTGGCGAAATGCCCAACATCCTAATGGACCCCATAGTAGCTAAAACATCTTTCAATTCACTGGCTGTAATAAGTTACATAAATTGATCAGCCTGGGTGACCTCTAGAGATGGATTATTTATAGACTGAAAGTACTGCGCTACGGCTAGCGGGGAAGTAGGATAGCTAATTTCGTATACCGATTTATAATGTTCAAGGAAAAGCTTAAATATTTTAACCCTATCTGTAGCTAAATCACCTGAAACAGGGTTCTTCAATTTCCTCACATACACAGACTTTTGTTTTTGTCAGGTAGACCAAGCTAGATACCTCCCACTATGTTGACTCTCTTCATATAACTTCTGTTGATGAGCCTTTGAGCTAGTGATTTCTTCTAATATTAAAAAAAAATAACACGTTCTGTTTGGCTTTCTCGAAGGCCGAAGAATATCTGTTTTCACAAGTTATCAAATCTATGGCAGCTTGCAGCTTAGTGATTTTTTGATGATGCTCTCTGTATTGAAATGCCTTATAAGAAATAATACGTCCCCTGGCTGTAGCTTTAAACGCTTCCCAGATAGAAAAAACAGAACCTGTAGACTGATTTAATTTAAACAAATCACTTGATGAAATCCCTCATTTCGCTAACCCATTGTTCATCTGCTAATAATGAGCTGTCCAGCTGCCACCTGGGCCTGTGTTCCGATTGACCTCTTACTTAATAGAAACAGAGATAAGGGCATGATCAGAAAAAGAATTAGCCCAAATATTTAAACCAGCCCTTGAAAAATGTCAATGCAGGAAGCAGTACGATACCGACTTGAAGAACATGTAAATTGTTTAGTAGTGGTGTGATCCACCCTCCATGTGTCAATCAAATGGAAATCCTTCTTTAAAGTATTGAAAGCATTTTTAGTTCGAGGTTTTAATTGCTGTTTTTTTATTAGAGGTATCAAATCTAAGCTCTTAGAATCGGTCCGACTGCTCCCAGTGCAATTCTACAGATCTGCTGCAGAGGTTCGGGTACATTGGTCACTGGGACGTAGTAGTTTACTAGGTTAATAGGTGACCCATTAACCACGACCTTGACCCAAAGCCAGCGTCCCTGCGGGTCTCTTATTATATCACTGAGAACCCAGTCAAGGGCTCTACTCAGGTAAATCGCGACCCCCTTACTGCCAGCCTGGCTGAAGCAAACAACAAATGTGAATACTACCTAGGTATAAAGAACTTTGGGTGATTCTCTATGAGATGGGTCTCTTGCAAAAATACTACTTCTGGAGAGAATGAAGCAAGCCATCTAGCCACTGAACCTTGCTTTTGCCTATTCGCCATACCATAAATATTGCAGGATAGAATGTTGATTTTCTCAGCTATTTACGATTTGATTTATTCCAAAGTGACCTTACCCAGTTACAGAAGACAACCCACTGGTTTTAGAATAAACAAACATACTGAACCCCTCTTCATCACCCAACTAAAATAAACAAAAGATGGATCTGCTCATTTTTTGAAAAATGCACCTACCCCTAACCCAAAAGCCCCACCTGTGACCTCCAAAGGAACTCCAGAAGAGCCAATGAAGAAGTAAATGAATCCCACAAAAATCACAGCCAGAGGGAGGGGAAGAGCCCACCATACCCCTTCCTGTGTACCCCTAGCTAAGATTGGTGCCTTGTCACTGCACCCACGCAAATCTGCTCTGTTAAAAAATGTGATTCAGCATCAGTATTCATTGCTTTACAAATCTGTTGCAAGAACTCCAAGGCTTCGGAAAAATTAGACAACAGATGGAACTTCCCTTTCAAGAGGACCTTCAATTTAGATTGCTGCGCAGTGCTGGCCTGTACCCCTTGCACTTTATAAAGAAGAAATATTTTAACAAAATCCTTTCAACGTCTGGCGGCAACTGTGGGTAGATCAGAAAAGATTCAACACTGGGGTACTTCGGTGAGGCGAACTGTCTCTGCTGTATTGCCTTAGAGAGTATCTGTTCTTTAACTCAAAAATACCCAAAATTTACCAGAATTGTATGTAGGAATTTCTGAAGTGACAGAGCGTTGGGCTGGAACTCTATGAACTCTTGTCATGGTTAAGTCCCCGGAGAACCCTGGCAGCACATTGGATACTTGAGTCAATCCACAGAAGCATTTGTTGGCCCTTGCAGCCCTCTGTAACTCCCACTATGCGCAAATTAGAGTGGCGTGAATGGTTTTCAAGCTCCTCAATCTTATTTTCTAGCAGGGACTGCTGTTTATAAAATTGGTGAATTTCTTTCTGGGTCGTAGTAAGCTGATCCTCTAACTCTGAAATCCTGAATTCGGCCTCCTTTATTCTCTCTTGCAGCTGTGATATTGATTCCTCAATTGTATATTGAGTCTGGCATAGAGGGTGGTGGTTTCTAGTGCTTGTGAGTTCTTAAAATCCCTGATCTCCTCAAGGATTAGGTTGAGCATATTTTTCACATCCAATTGCAGAGTAGGGGTTTCCGCACCCTGCTATAAAGCTTTCTGCTGAATTATCTGCTGATTCCCGGCCCCCAAGTTACCCCCCACCACCCAAGCTAATCGATCTTCCAAGGCTTTCTAATGCAAAAACCTGGATGCCGCCATCTCAGACCCCATGAAGATAAATGCAGGATTTCTTGTTGACCTTCTAAGTCCGAAGCAGGAAGCACGAGAGAAGATGGCAAAGCTGTATCCTACGAGTTTTCTAATTGGTCCACAGTGGCAATAGACTTCGGTTTCTGAAACAAAGGATATTCGTTAACAATAGCCATCCGCCGTTCAAGATCTGGTTCATGATGCAAAGACGTCCCAGCCGGGTCGCCCCAAGTTGCCTAGAGACTCCTACGACGTGGAGATTTTTAATATCCAGTTGGAAAAGAGAGCCTAAAAGCTCTGAATCTGAATGCTCAGCAGTGTCTGGGAAAGTCAAACTATCCTCAAAGTTTCCTGCACCTGGGCCAGTATTTGTTAACGCCATCCAAAGGAGTGGTTCCACCCTCCAAGATGTCGCTTTGTGCCTTGTAGAGCATCATATGGCACCGAAGAAGCCCATAGCTGCCGATGGAACCTTGCTATTCTTGCACTCTTTCATTTTCTCTGGCCCGTGAATCACTGCTTCCCTGAGAGACGGGTCAGAGGTCGAATGAGTCTCCTCACACCAGAAGAAACTTGCGGGTCCATTGGCCTATGCCCGCGGTTCCAGACATCGCAGGAATCTCACTGGGGGGAGCCGGCCGTGCTGCTGCCCCCATGTACTAACCCGGAACTGGAACACACGTCGGAAAGAGGAAGGGGAAGGGACTGTGGCACTCAGCAGCAGTGCATGTGGGATCCGCCTGCTACTAGTACATAGGTTGTTCACAAAATGCCATACAGGTCACAAAAATACTGGTGTCAAATTATGACTAGTATTTTGCGACCAATGTTTAGTACATCTGCGCCTTAGTTCTATTTGGGAGGGAGGAAGGGGGGGGACAACCACACCGACCACCATTTGTGTGTGTAAAAGGCCACTTTATTGAAACAGGTGCACATCACACTTTATTAAACTGGCAATCTGCCTTACAAAACTAAAACCTCTCTAAACATCGAATTACCTGACACCCTTTACTTTTCCTGCCCCCACCGCTACGATCCCCACATGATAAAAATCTCCCACCCTGCAAGATACAAAATATAACTTCAAATACATTACATAATACACAATTTTATCCCATACATCTTAACTCCAAGCCTCCCAAGACCTACAGTCCTATTTGTCTTCTTGCAACTGTAACTAACTACCCTTTAATGTAACTTCCAAACTGCTTAACCTTTCCCCGCTCCCGTTCCCCAACTCACCAAACTTAAAGATAACCTACCAAACTCCAGCCAAACTTGGCCAACTTCAAAAACAACTCCGCCAGCTCCTGTTCCAAGTGACAATTATACATAACATCCCCCTATGCACCTGTTCCAAATAAAGCCCTCCTAACCAAAAATCCGCCAGCAGAAAACGCCTCCCCAAAAACCCTAAGCCCAGGAAGGGTGGGCGGGGACCAGAAAATACCTCACTACCCGCTCCCAGCCACCAGGTCACCAGTACCTAAAATGGTGGCTGGGAAAATGCGGGCACCCCCTATAAACCCCTTGGGCTTGGAATTCTGAAGTTGGGCTGTCTTTGGGCTACTCCCAGGCAGCCCAAAGCAGCGAAATGGCTGCTCTCTCGCTCGCCCCCCTTCCCCCTCCCAAATCTGCCAGGCTCGGCTGCCCGCCAAACCCCCCTTCTGCAAAGACAAAGCGACATGCTAGACTCAAGCATATCACTTTGTCTTCTTTTGGTCCTAATACATGCACTCTTTATGTTGGCACATAACAGAACTGCTTCAACTGAGGCCACCAATAGTCCATGCTAGATACTGTTTACTCTACTTGTACTGCTCCCATGAATCAAGGTAATGACGACAATTTAATTTTTAGCTTCTAATTTCAAATTCCTTCACGTTTATAAAGCGTTTTCACATTTTCGCTCTAAGATTTTACTTTTTACATATATGTATTTTGTTAATCTGCTATTAATATATCATTTTCTAAATAGCAATGGACCCCCTGAGTCAGTAGAGTACCTGCTTGTTTCTGAGAAGTGCTGGTACTCTCTAATTAAAAGTATTACATCACTCTTGAGAAGTGCAGATACTCTCCCTCTCAAAATATAAAAGTGCAGGTACTCAGTACCCGACAGTACCGGCCCATTTTAATCACTGTCCTGAGTAGGTGTCATGGACCTAGAGGAGTCCACAGACCACAGGTTAAAAAACTCTGCGTTAAGCATTCCGTAATCAGTAAAGCCATGCCAAATTTGACAAGTGAAACCAGGCTCTGCATAGATATTCCCATTCCACCTGTTTAACTAGTAAGCAAATGGTACAGGGAACTAGGAATTCTGACCTCAGAAATCCCAGCTCCTCTGGTTTTTCCATCTTGTAATTAGCCCGATAAGACTGTGCTTGTTTCAATTTTCAGTACTGTACTACTTTTATGCTCAGAAGTTGATTGCTGATGTTGTTTACACCCAATGACATATCACAAAGTGATTGGACCCCCTGTCGTCTACCATAACTCACAGATATCCATTGGTCTTTGGCTGAATGAGGACCCCTGAAGGGCGGGTGACCTCCTGAAAGGATTGGGGGCCCGAGCCACAGAGATTGCAGGAACTTGCATTAGGCCCCTGTTTTCACCACTAGCAGCACACAGCACTGCTTGCCATTGAGCAAGTGCTTATACTAAAACTTAGAAAAGATAGTGCAGGAAATGATAGCAGCCAGTTCCAATAATGCCGCTCCATAGCAAGTCACGTAGGCCCGTACAGTGTTTGCCTCTTTAGCAGCATTATTTATCCTTGTGGTCGTAGACTCACCAAAGGTTGAGTCTCAGATCTGCCCACAGAGATAGACGAAACACGGCTCACCCATGACACGCTCATTGCCCTTCGACTAGAACCCCCATTAATCTCTCTTTGAATTAACCCCTTCCCCGCGGAGCTAATTCCCCTCCTGTGCGGGGGGGAAGGGGGCTGCGCGGGGCAACGCGGTGCTCGTGACGAGCTCAGCTCGTCATGCTGCACAGCGGATCTGGGCTCATGACGAGCTCTTCACGGCTCTGCCCACTCAATGGAACGCCCCACAAAGGAGGGGAATTATCCCCGCGTGGGCGTTCCGTGGCGGTTATGACGAGCTTAGCTCGTCATGAACACAGCTACATTGTGCCTCATGACGAGCTGAGCTTGTCACAAGCGCCCAACGGATTAAAGAAGTGCAGGTACTCAGTTACGAGCAGCACCTTACCATTTAACGCTCTGATCAAGTATCTACGGCCCCTCCTTAACCTCCATGTGCCCATAAGGTTTACAGCTGTAATTACTTTTCTTCCATACCCATACCTCCTTCATGTTCTGGAGGAGAGCAGCAACCAGGGGAGGCTTGAAGAGTGAGACGCAAAACAGATATGATGCTGTGTCCCCCGGCCGCCAACTCTTCTAGTGCACATATTGTTCCCTATAGGCCCAGATTTCTCCTCCCTGTTTTTTCATCCCTTCCACCACCTGTAGTGCATGACAGCTAGGGAAAAGTCTGCTAATATGAAGGTTGCAGATGGCATACTGAATTCGTAATGTGTGAAGTTTGTGATGTCATTGGGTGAATCTTCGAGAAAATGTGTGCACGTCAAGTGTTGTTGGCTAAATGTCATTACCTGCACTTCTGATCATGCTTTGATACATTTAATAGGAGTGTGCCGGCGATTGTCAGGAGCAAACACACACTTTCTATTCAGACCAATGTACTTGTTGGACATTTCACCACAGGACAGGTTACTGTGCACAGCGTCCTTTGCAGACTGTCTCGTTCTTTAAAGTTCTAGAATAAGCATCTTCTGGTGGTGCCGACTCATAGGATATTCATGTCAGGCTAAAATTGTGCCACTGCTGAAGAAACCCCAGGAAGTAGTTACAGACCCGTCTAATTACAGGCCCATTTCACTGCTCCCAGCCCTCTCGAAAGTTTTGGAAAAACACATCAATCAGCAGCTATTCCAATTCTTGGAAAGCAATAATTTTCTGTATCGAAGCCAATCCGGGTTCTGCCCCAGTTGTAGCACAGAAACAGCACTAGTAGAAGTGGTCGACTGTATCATGGGCAGTCTAGATGCTGGTGGCACAGAGGTCCTGAGTATGCCAGTAGCGGCTGGGAACATTTATATATGGTGAGGCGTGAGGCCCAAAAAACTCACCATATGCATGTTGCCTTTGCTAGTGGGTCCAGTTCCCGACTCTCTTTCCTCCTGGCCCTCTCCTCCATCGGCAGTGACTAGGGAGGAAGGCGAAGGACTTCCTCTCTTGCATAGCACGATACCAGCCAATCCTGGATCTGCGCTGCATCTCCAAGATTGGCTGGAGGAGGCTAACCCAGCACTTATTTTGAGGCTGGCAGCTGCAATCCCTTGGCTGTTTTTCAGCCTTGGAATTGCAGGCTCTGAGGTGCGCATGTGAGATTAAAATCTCATATGCGGACTGGCAGGGACTGAAGCAGTTGTGTAATTGCACTAATAAGCCCCGCCCCCTGCCCTCGCGCTGTAACAACGGGAGCCTGGGACACATTAATAAAATGGTACTTTTTGCCATTGTATTAATGCGTGTGCCTGCTGCGCTCGCAGCAGGCGAGGCGACTCTCCTCCACCATAACGGATGAGCCAGCACTGGATTATGCTGGATCTGTCAGCAGCATTCAATACGATACCCCACTCCACTCTCCTGGCTCGCCTCCAGTCTTTCGGGATTAGAGTGCAGGCATGGAACAGGCTGGCTTTGTTTCATGAAGATAGTGGTCAAGAGGTATGGTGTACTCCATTTGCAGCTGGACCTCTGGATCTCTAGGTGGGAGTATCTCAGGGTTCAGCTTTAAACCCTACACTATTTAACATAAATCTTACTCCCCGGCCATGCTTGGCTGAGACCATGGGTGTTAAAATAGTCTCATATGCTGATGACACCAAGCTGCTGGTTTCCTGGGGTAGGGATGAAACATTTCCTGGCAAAAAAAATCAGAACTGGCTATCCTTCCAACAACTGAAGTGTAAAGCGGGAATGACTAAGCTTCTCTTCTTCGGCTCAAGATCGGAGGCGCCCTAACAGGCCTTTTGGCCAAAGGATGCTCCCCACTACTTACTCATACCAGCTCTGTTAAAAATCGAGGCATTACGTTTGACAGTGAGCTCTCCTTTCGTGCACAACTTAGTGCCGTAGTAGTAGGGACTTTCTTTGGCATGCTGCGAATGCTTAGGAAGTTCTCACATTTTCTGTCCCTGCCGGCTTGGAAATTGGTGGTCCAGGCTCTGATAACATCTAGAATGGACTATAGCAATGCATTGGACCTGGGCCTGTCTAACTATTTGATCAGTAAGTTGTAAGTGGTCCAAAATGGAGCTGCTCGAATGATACTCAGCCTACCTCTGAGAACTCATGTGCCTGTTTCTCAGATAATTGCATTGGCTTCCCATCAGGAAGAGGATTACTTCTAGATCCTTGCTGTTTATCCATAGAGCTCTGCATCAGTCAGGCCCAGGGTACTTAAGAGCAAGAATCAGTTTTTATGCCCCTTCCAGAAGTCTGTGCTCAGCCAATCTCTTTTTGGTCAAAATTCTTTGGATCAATAGGTCCAGAATGGGAAGGGAGGTCCTTTCCTTTTTTGTAACCATCTCTATGCAATAAGCTCCCTCTAGAATTAAGACGCATCACATCTACCCCCGGTTTCGGAAGATGCTGAAATGTTGGCTTTTATCAAATAAATGATTCTGATTTATTTTGTCTCTTGGCTATTCCACTGACCCTGCAGAGCGCCAGGACACTCTTTTACATTGCATGTCTGTAAAATTAAGTAAATAAATACAAATATTTAATGATAGAGGCACATTCTGTCAAGCGTATGGTCATTTCCTCTGCATTCATAATATGTGCTAAGGTCACTTAGGTCAGATGGGCACTTTTAAAACTATGAGTACTCGTCTGAAAATGTAAACAACATTGATAGTTCGAGGGTAGCAAACAGCAAAAACTGCAATTTGCCCGCCAGTTTCACTTTTTATAAAACGGCCATAAGTGCATTATTTCATCTAGGTTGAAATTCGGATCCCTAAATAGAACAGTGCCTTGACAGTTGTCACTCGTTTGTCTTTGCTCGAAAACCAGAAGGTGTAGCGTTTCCTTCCTGTGTAAACATATTTTTTGCATTATAATTAGAACAGTGAGATTGTTGATGTAAGATTTGCATGTCACTGCACGCCTGTCTATATCGACAGGAGGCGCGTGCACGTAACGTGCACCACTCTCTGCCTTTTCAACCCAATCTGACACGAGATAAACACTTTTACTCACAAATTGCCGCCAAATCGCGATAAGGACGCACGGCGTCGGATATTTGCCATTCTAATGTTATCAATATCTCCCTGACAAAAAGGACGTCTTAATTCAGTTTAATTTCAAGCTCCAGATTTTTTTTTTAATGATTCCTGGCTCGACATCAAAACAGAAAGCAGCAGCAGACTGATTGCACACTGGGCTTGTTATTAAGCAGGACGGAGAGGAATGTGGAAAAACTACGGCCCTTTCTTCCCCAGAGTGCTTATCTTTTTTTTTCTACGTGGAGATAAAGGAATTATGCGCCCATCAGCCGGTCAATGTTGCATGTCCACGCCAGTTGGTCCAGGGGCTTGTTATGATGGTAATGGCTGCCTGAAACGTGAGCCCGGATGGCGGAAATACAATTTCATCGAGCTCTCCCGCAGGGAGAAATATTTTATTATTTCCAGCCGCCCTCCGCAGAGATTAGTTGTGCGAGTTTCTCTTTCAATTAAGTTCTGAAGTGTATTACAGTTTTCTGAAGCATATTTGAAATAAACAACTGATATGAAACTTTTTGCACGCCCCGCGCCTGGGCCCCGGCCATTACAATCGCACCCATTTAACAATAAAATGGCGACGGGTGACACCTCACGAGCAGCAAGAGGGTCAGTGCGGCAGGTGTGCGGGAGATTTATGCACTGGGCGCTTAGTCTAAAAGCACGAGAGCTTTGATCTCCATTAGAGATTAATAATTAAGCACGTCATCAATTTTCCCCAAGTTGAGGCCGATGCTCTACCTAGAGATTTCTTCCACCTGCCAAAGCGCTCTGGCAGTGTAATATGTTCTTTGAAGAGGTGATGTTGGTACCAGTGCTTTAAATGGAAATAAAGAAGGGCCCAATTCACAGAACTAACTTAAGACAAAATCCTAAACGTACTACTTTTGGTATTCACAGAAGGCATTTAGTAGTAGTAAAGTTAGGATTTTGTCTTAAATTTGACTTAAGAGAAACTTAAGACAGACTTAAGACAGACAAGACAAAATAAAGACAGACTTAAGACAGACTTAAGACAAACTTAGGACAGACTTAAGACAGATTTAAGTTAGGATTTTGTCTTAAGTCTGTCTTAAATTTGTCTTAAGTCAAACTTGACAAAATCCTAACTTTACTACTACCAAGTGCCTTCTGTGAATACCAAAAGTAGTAAGTTTAGGATTTTGTCTTAAATTAGTTCTGTGAATCGGCCCCGAAGTGCAGATACTCACTCTTTCCAGTGCTGGTTTGCTCCTGTGAAAGGTGCCAGTACTCTCCCATGAAATGTAGTTCAACGGTACTGAGAAGTGCAGATACTCCCCTTTCAGATTAAATAAGTGTAGGCACTCACTGCCAGCGAGGTTCTGTCCGTTTAAAGCACTGGTTGGTATAGTTTCAAAATCAAGGATGCAAATGTCGGAGGGCATGCACTCACACTGGTTCTGCTGCTTTTCAGTGTCTCTCTTAAGTTCTTTGAAAGGGAACCGTTTGTAAGGCAGCTCTCCCTTAGCAGGCGGTGTGCGCTCAAGAAGATGTTCTTCTATCACACAAGTATCCTACTTAAAAGTACTTGCAAAATGCAAACTCATGAGATGAACAGCGGCCAGATGTCAGCGGGGAGCGTTTAACTCTTGACGGGGTAGTTGTTAAACGCGGCTCCTATGTTAGTGTAAAGAGAACAGTTTGACCCAGGCATTGCAAGTTACAGTTTTCGTGCTCGAACACACTTGAGCAGACAGGTATAACTAAACAATCACTTGAGGTCACTGATGCACACTGTTGGTGATCGCTGATGGTATGGAGCATTTTTGTAGCAGGTGACACATTTGAAAGGCAAGAGTGCAAATTTTATTAGCAAGAAATGTCCTTGGTTTCAACTGAATTTCCAAGGCATAGGTCACAAAATGGGAGGTAATCCCGCCTAAAACAGGATTAAAAAGAAAGTAAAATGGTGCCAAATACTGAAGGTTAGCTCCACAGTTTAAGGATGGTAAACATGCCACACATCACAAAATCACAAAAAGTGTAAAATGCGGTAATTGTGTTTTATGCATTCCTTGTGTAAATTGAGCATAGTTATCCCTTCTGGGAAGTGCAACTCGAATTCAGGTTCATATTGCACACTTGCTAAATAAACACACCTTATGCTAGTTGTGATTAGCAGGAGCACAATTTGCACCTGCTATTTTCAGCACTCTTGGAATCGGGCCCTACGTTGACAATTAACACTGAACACATTTTTCTCTCAGGATAACCACCCAATAAGCATCAACAAGACATTTCAGAGTATTCCTCTTCAACTGTTCGCGTGGAGCATCAGAACATGCAACGCGACTTTTTATACACACAAGGATAAACCTGCACACACGCATAGGAATGTGGCTGATTCGCACAAGTATAAAACCATGGGGCATATTTATTAAAAAGTAGCATGACTCTGCCAAGCAACCAAGGTTGCGGTGCTGCTTTGCACCACGGGGAGAGGGCATTGCAGAGGCTATTAGCATACTGTGTGGATGGTATTTTCTCCAGCACACAAACAGGCTGCCTAGCACACAGTGCAAAATACTATGCTTAGGCTAACTTTTACACATTTCCACCCATTGGATATGTGCTGTAAAGTGCAGCAGACTAGTCAAAAGTTAAGAGAAATTAAAGCATTTCTCCTAAATAACATCTCACTCAAGGAGGCATTATTTTTTAGCTCAAAGACCTGTGTACCAATTTTAGTAGATAGAGCCATGTCAAGAACCATTGGGTGAGAGTCTGGGAGCACCCATGTACCATCCATGGAAGGCCCCCTTCATGTAAAGAAAGGCAAAGTTGCACGAAGTACTATATGAATTTTACAGCATCTTTCCAGCGTAAAAGTAAACACTTTGCACTAGTTTGCGTCACTTCACATTGCACCAGTGCACAGTCTTGCAAGAATTGTCCCCTATATGTGTAAGTGTAAAATACGCAGTGCAAAAAGTGCCTTATGTTTCAATCATAATGCATGTAGGTTACAAAATATAAAGGTATATTCAAGGTGTTCACAAATCTTGAAGATGTGTGCAGATATGTGCAACCCTACATGTGGGTAACATATATAGAGGGCACAGTACAAGCATGTGGCTTTGGATTGCGTAGAATTTCAGATTTATTTTTAACTGCACAATTCGATGGGTGGCATCACAAGAGCATCCAATACAGCCTGTCAATACTTGTGGTAGTTACACTTAGGGAGAAGTTAGCAACTCTAATATATATACAAAATGGATTGATAGATTTTTGCAAATATCTGCATAATTGCAACATCCTTGACACTCCTCCAGAGAGTGCCCAGCTACCAATTGTCATCTGTTGGAAATGGCCCTTTTTAGTGTGCATTTCCTCAACTTTTTGCTGTTGTTCCTTCTGGGTTTCTTCTGATCTTTGTGCTAGCCTTGTGACTTTGGAATGCGGAACAATGAAAAAACATTCAGCCTCATTCAAGAGATCTGGGTTAAATCCATCGTTCTTTTGCTCACCATGCCACCCCAGTCTGGACCCAGACATATGCAAATCAGTCTTGAGCCTGCTCCGAATGGGAACAGTCCAGCGCAAACAGCCAAGCCAGTTACTCCCTGGACCGGAAACAAGCTCCTGGGGCCAGTTTTGGGGTATCACCACTCACCAGCCAGGCTAGCTTAAATCCAGTGGCAAAGGGAGCAGGGGACCCACGTCTGGGCATACCCATCTCACTTAGGGCGAAAAATGCTGCACAAACAAATTATGGACGGGATGCTGAACAAATCAAACATTCACTCTCAGTCATGAGATCTGGGGTAAATCCATTGTTCCTTTGCTCACTATGCCACCCAGGTTTGGACCCAGTCATATGAAAATCAGTCTTGACCCTGCTCTTAATAGGAACCGTCCAGCCCAAACTACCAAGCCAGGTCCTCCCTGGACCAGAAACCAGCTCCTGGGTATTACCCCTCATCAACAAGGAAAGCTTGAATCCAGTGGTACAGCAAACAAGGAACCCACGTCTGGGCATACCCATCCCTCTGGGAAAAAATGCTGCACTGTAGGACTTTGAGCGCTTTTGAACTGCCATTCAGTGCTAAAGCACTGTACTTGTATATACATACTAGTGATGGGTGTATACATGATTTTCTGATTTAATTTAGCTATAAGTCTATTGTCTAAGGGTATGACGTACCAAGGGCATGCAACTCAAATGCTCCTCCTTGGGCCTGCAGCACTGGTTGTGCCACACACGCAGGTAGCTCTTCTAACATGCCACAGGTTTGCCCACAGGTTTGCCAGTGTGTGTAGGTTACCGTTACTCGGCTTTGCATTTAAAAAGCTACTTGCCATGGCTCACTATATCGGAGTACTCCCTGAGGGCAGGGTGCCATGTCTGGAAGAGGCAGGGCATGTGTGTCTGTGAGCTACATGCACTGGTAGTGAATGGCACCAAATGGTGTGTTTGATGCAGTGGGTCCTGATTAATAATAATAATAATAATAATAAGACCATTTATTAAGCGCCTGGTTACACCTATGACGGTGTGTCCCCGCGCTGAAAAACTACTGCTCCCAGATGAAGCTAAAACCAAGATGCACTAAATCCCAGAAGTGTCAGGGTACATTACTTGGGAAAGAGGTGAGTTTTTAGGTTTTGTCTGAATCTTGTTTCGGAGGGCTCCATCCGAAGGTTCAGGGGGAGGGCATTCCAGTGCTTGCTAGCCAAGAAGCGGAAGGAGCTACCTCCCATTCTGGACCTGTAAACGCGGGGGAGTTTGAATAACATCACTCCAGCGGATCTAAGATTTCGAGTAGGGCGATGGGTGATAAGGAGTCTTTGCAGGTAGTTAGGGCCTTTTCCCTGGGCAATACGATGAGCCATGCATAGTGCCTTAAATTTGATACGCTCCACAATGGGGAGCCAATGGAGTTTGCGCAATGCCGTTGTACCGGATGCCCTACGTGGAAGGTTCAGTACCAAGCGGGCGGCAGCATTTTGGACACACTGAAGTTGTTGAATGCCTTTTTTGCTCAGGCCAAGGAGAAGGGCATTGCCATAGTCCAGATGCGGCGTGACTAGGGCGTGGATAAGTTTCTTCCTGGCACCAAAGGGGAGCAGGTCGAGAACTTTGCGGAGGGTTTTTAGAATTCCAAAGCATTTTCCAGTGATTTTGCTGATTTGTTGCTTGAAAGACAACTCCGCATCAATCATGATTCCCAAGTTTCTTACAGCCTCTGCTGGGCGGGGGATTGGCCCTAAATCCGTCGGCCACCAGTCCTGCGACCAGGTAGAGGGCGATTTACCTATCACTAGCAGCTCAGTTTTTTCGCCATTAAGGCGAAGGCAGTTGTTGTTCATCCATCCAGCCACTGCCCGCATACAGTTGGAAAAATTAATGGCTTCCTCAGGCTGGTTATTGGCAAGTTGAATTATTAATTGGGTATCGTCAGCGTAAGTGACGATATCCACACCATAGGATTCCACAATATGTGCCAAGGGCTCCATATAAATATTAAACAGCGTGGGGCTCAGACTTGAGCCCTGTGGAACCCCATGCCTTAACTTGCGGGGGGATGACTTATAGGGAGGGCAATGTACCTGAAAACTCCTGTTTTCCAGGAAGGATCTTATCCATTCCAAGGCTGGGCCCACAATCCCCATGTCTGAGAGGCGTGACAGCAGCGTTGAGTGCAGCACGGTCTCGAATGCTGCACTGAGATCTAATAACACCAACGCTGCTGTCTGCCCTCCATCAACAAGTTGTCTCAAGCGTTCTGTGGAAAACAGAACCGCAGATTCAGTTGAATATCCTGCTCTAAAACCTGACTGGGTTGAGTGGAGGCAGGAGTTCTCTTCGATGAATTGCATAAGTTGCTTATTCACAACCTTCTCCACAACTTTCCCACAATAGGGGAGAAGAGATATCGGACGGAGGTTTTGCAGTTGAGAGATCTGAATATTCGCTTTCTTTTTCAGGGGTATAACCTGTGCGGTTTTCCAGGCCTCCAACACATGGCACTCCTGGAGAGAGAGAGCGATAAGTTGTTCAATCTGCTCAATCATGCCATCAAGAACTCCCGTACATCGATTAGGGGAGATAACATCCAGAGGGGATCCGGAATGAATTCCTCTCATAATCGAGAGCAGGTCAGATCTCTTAGGGACTGAGAAGGTTGTCAACTGGGGCTTGGTATCGGGAACCTTTCTCACTATTAAATGATGGTCATCTGGGCTGTTTGTGAAAGTAGCATGTATTAAGTCTACTTTGTTCACAAAGAAGTCTGCAATCTCCTCACATAACTCATTAGAGTATGTGTCTCGAGCCTCAAGTCTGGTGGGGACCGTGAGCTCTTTGTATATTGAGAAAAGTTCCTTAGTAGGATTTTTAGCTTTTTCAATACGTTCTTTGAAATACACACCTTTAGCTGCTCTAATAAGTTTATGATAAATTTTTAATTCATTTTTATATTTTAATTTGTCCTCCGGATCATAGTTTTTTCTCCATCCTCGTTCAATGTTTTTACATTTGGCCTTAGCTTCCTTGAGTTCTTTGGAGAACCATGGAGCCGTTTGAGTCTTTCTGACAGGGGGTTTAAATGTCCATGGTGCTACTGTGTCCAGAGCCCTGGACATCCATTTTTCATAGTCTTCCCATGCCTTAAGTAGGGTATCGCTGGAGGGGGGAGGTTCTCTCCCAAGAGCAGATTTAAACTTTTCTTCTGAAAAGCTCTTCCAATCTCTGCGTTTCACGGGTTTAGAATTGAGCACATTAGAATTAATCGTGCTACATTCCAGTAGAACATTTTGCACCTCAAAAGGGATGATTCTCACATTGATCAATGTGGAGGACCAGTGGAAAGGCTATTGAGAAGTATTTCTTAAGTGCAGAAGAGTAAGAGTATCGTGTTTGATATCAATGAGCTAGTAATGGCAAATCCTCTCTGTTCGTGCAAGTGGATTGAACATTACTAATGTGGAAATACCTCTTTGGAAAGTGGGCATTTCTGTGGCGTCAATCAATCAATCAATTAGGGTATGGTAAGGCACAGCTACTCACCAGCGAGGTTCTGAAGGCTCTAGTGGTGAAAGGGGGAGGGCGGCTCCATTGAGTGCTGGGGCATCGGAAGAGGTCCTTCCTGAACTGGAGTAGTGTAGGGACTTGCCAGAGCTATATAGGTAGGTCGTTCCAGGCCTTGGCTGCGAGGTAGGAGAAGGACTTTCCTCCTGTTCTGGTCTTGTGGGTATGTGGAATGGTGTCCAGATAGAAGTCAATTGATTGGAGGTGCCTCTTGGGTGCGTGGAAGGAGAGGCAGTTGTTCAGGTATGCACGTCCAATGTTGTGGAGGGCCTTGTATACGTGAGTGAGGAGCATGAAGGTTATTCTTCTTTCGATGGGGAGCCAGTGGAGATCATGGAGGTGTTGGGTGATATGGTTGTGACGGGGGATGTCTACGACTTTCTGGATGGTCTAGAATCTTGTGGCTCTGTGTGCCTGTTAGCCTGTCTCCAATCCACATCTGGGTGCTAGGAGGACAGCTACACCTTTGCATTCCTCATAGAAGGCCATAAACTAGGGGCTCAAGGGAAACGGCAGACCTCTGACACTGAGGGGCCTTCCTGGGACGGATATGAGGTGGAGGACTTGGCACCTGCATTCCAAGGGCAGGATTTTTACCCCACTAAAGATATTGATCAAGCCTCCAAGGGTAGGAAGGCACACAGGACAACATTTAGATAGGGCCTGTGCATTTTAAAGGTGGCCTTTTGAACTAATCTAATCTTCATAGGCTATTGTGGGTATACATACTGGGGATCTACCCTCAGGAGTAAGCCTGGGTGGTGAACTCCGCCTCGCTCACGGAGTTTGCAGAGTTTTCCGCACTCCTCCTTACGCGGAGCTCACGGAGCTCCGAAAATCTCCGCTTTGTGTAGACGAGTTTTTTTCCTCGCTCGCATTCGTCAACGTCAAGTTGGCCGAGCGCGAGTGAGCGAGGAAAATCAACCTCCCTGTGAGATTTTTCCTCATTTGCGATCGTCAACATCAAGTTGGCGAGCGCAAGCATGCTAAATCAACCTTGCAGCGAGCTTTCTCAGTGTGGCCGGTCAGATTTCTCATTGCGAGTGATCGCGTATGCTCGCGACAGCTCGCATCGAGAAACCGTCTGTTCACGTTGAGGATGCTGCCGCTCGACTAAAAATCTACTCAAGTGGCAGAAAAAAGAAACACCTGCTTACACTGGACATGGTGACGTTCGCGATGATTGCACAGTGCGGACAAGCACCTAAAACTGAAGATCACAGCAAACAGCATTTATCTGCGTAACATAGTTTTTTTTCTACTTCGCTGAGTTCCCCATAGTGGAACTCCATGAACCCCACCCAGGCTTACTCAGGAGTCAGAGAAGCTTTTGGGATTGGAACCATACTGAGCTGGTTTGATACTGGGTAATTGACAAGAAGAACCATTGGGGCAGGAGGCAACTGGATTATCTGCAGACTTAAGATGACCTGGGGCTTGATGTGCTCGAGGAAGGGATTATCACTTAGTGGATTTTGCCTGGATGTTGCTGGCCTGCAGCTAATTGCCAACTATCGCAGCCCGGGTCCCTAAGTACTCTCCAATGGCCCGCTAGCTCACCTCCTAACCCTGAAATCCCAAACAGGAAGGATCTCCACATTGCAGTAGATTGTTAGGACTGCGCAGGCTGCGGCGGAAATGGGAGGAAGGGATCGTCGGTTGGGACAAGGACCATGCTGACGTACAGCATAATCACACTGTGCAGAGGAGTGTGCTTGTAAATATCAGCAGCCCCCCTGGAGTGCTGGAAAGTGAGGAGTTTGAGGAGTGCTGGGGAAGTTTGCAGAGTTTAAAGGCCCAGTGCTTGCAAACGGAAACCTGTGCAATGTCAAACTCTGTAGACTGCGGTGTCCGAGGGGTGTTGGGGGTAGTTTGCTGAGTCCGAGGGACCCGAGCTGAAAGCTTAGACGGTCTCTGCCTCCAGATCAGGAGGACGAAAGGTCCTGACATTGCAGAATCCATCCTAGGTCTCCGGTTCCCTCTACCAGGACCCACAACACAAGGTACTCTGTTGTTGAGACTATCATGACTGGACCTGAGGGGTCGTGTGGTGCCTTGTGTGCACCCACGGCTGGCTGCCTGGAGCAACTGCAGCTTTAACCTCCGCCTAGGGGGAAAAATGTCACCAATTTGGAAGCGCATCAACTTCTGGTATTACAGTCTTTTTCCTATAGGGGATTGTGATCCTGCACTTCTGAAAGTGCCGCTAGGTGCCTGAAGACCTAATCTGGAGGGACAAAACTCTGGAACTGTTTCCTTTCGCTTCAGGTGGTTCAGACAATCTAATCAAAGTGTCGCCAACTGGTGCAACGTGTATCGTTGGCTGGTGTAGTTTGAGTAGATGAGGGGCTGGGTCTCGAGGCATAGTCAAAGCCTGTGATTTCTTGACCATTACAACTGTACGGGGTATGCGGTATTGGGAATGTTGTGTTATATGGCAATGTGTTAGTGGGAAAGTGGAATACCTCTGAACAGCCTGCTTTTATGTTTCTGTCGCTTTTGATGTGGGAGGGATTGCTTGAATCTTGTGCACCTTGGAGAAGTACCCACATGGGTTGATGTTCCTTTCGAGGCTGGGAGGATAATGGGGAAAGTGAATGCCAATGGCTAATACATATATGTTAATGCCGTTCTACTTCTATTGGGAGAGTTTGACAATAGCATATACCTGTAAAGCATATGTCCAATGTGTATCTCATCTTGATTTCAATGTGTGTTTAATACAAAGACCAGTGTTTTATACATACGGTGTGCAGTCTTTTTGTAGTGTTCTCGGTGTGTTGCGAAGGTGGTTTTGTGTCAATACTTTACACTTTGACCCTCAGGATAAGCCTGAATGCTGTTCATCAAGCCACCCAAGTGTGAGAAATGGTTATCGGACAAGTGTATCACTCTCATCCTATCTAGGACAGTGGATTTTGTCTGGCTTCAATGAGCCCCAGCCAGCCAAAAATCACAGCGCCTAACATAATCTAAATGCAAATGTACATAATCCATGTTAAAAAATGATTTTCTTTGCTGCTTGGTTGTGATACTTTTTGAACTCTGCACTCTGGGGCACTGCTGGCCAGTGCTCATTGTATGGGGTGTGACACCCTGAAACATCTTAACATTGGCTAATCTTCAACTAGAATATTTAACTCTGCAGTAGGACCAAAGTGTAAGCTGCAGGAAAATACACCAATTACATGGAAAAGTTAGATGCCACTTGTGGACTGCATCACATATTTTGCCATCCACTAGGCTGACAAAGAAAACATGGCTTCAGGACTATCTTTGTAGCTTGAGCGCTGGAGCATTTAAACCTGTGGGCAAACTTCTTAAAATAACCCTTCTTAAAGAAACAGCCCTACTCTTTAAATATTAAATAAGACACTCCTAAATTGGCCTAATAGCCCACAAGATAACATGGCAAGCGTTTAAAATGGTACATGCAAGAATTTAGTGTTGGCATGTACCTACAGTGACATGCCGCAAAAGTTATTTATACTGGGGCTCTAGGTGTTTTTTTTTTTTTTTTTACAAAAACTAGAGTTAAGATAAAATAATTATTCTGCTTTCTTTGGTTTGAACAAGCTACCAGGATAATTCAACCACTATTTTTTTTATTGTTTATTAAAAATCAAATTAATTGATGAAGCCAGATTTGCAATAAATATTTAGGAAAATTAACTTTTAAAAAGTTATACTTTGTCTGCCTAAAACTCCAGTGGCTAATTAGCATTACCCTGATAGCAGCTGGGACAGTCAGTGCTTCCCCTTAAGAAAGTGTAAAAACTGTTTTCAGTGCTGAAACAGTGACTTAGGCCACTTGACAGCAAGAGCTGAATGTAAGGCATATGACTCCTTTCGGCTAAGGAAGGAAAGCTAGTGAGGATGCAGTAACTTCATTAATTTGATAGGGACCACGGTTAGGACATTTATAGTTAAGTGGAAAGTCAGACCTCAGACTTAGGGAGGAGAAGCCTTTGTTCTCTGGGCCGTCTCTAGCCAGTTTGATACGAGCGACAGCTGATCCCAGAACCAGTTTGGTGTAGTTGAGAAGGAGGATCGGACTGCTCATTTCCCTAAATTTACCCCTGGCTGCAACACCAGTGCCTCCAAAGTCAGCATTACAAAAGGGGGTGGTGATGGACGTAGCATCTGAACCAATCAAACACTCACACCCAGTCAAAAGATCTGGGTTCGACCCATTACCGTTCTTTAGCCCACTCTGCCACCCCAGTTCAGACATGGCTATATGCAAATCAGTCTGACCCTGTGCCTCATGGGAACAGTCCAGCCCGAACTGCCAAGCCATGCCTTCCCTGGACCGGAAACAAGCTTCCGAGGACCGGTTTCTGGCATTACAGCCGTCTTCAGCCCGGCTTGCTTGAATCCAGTGGCAAAGTGAGCAAGGGACTCACGTCTGAGCATACCCTGCCACACTTATGGCGGCCAAAAGCGGTACAGTGTGAGTGTGAGTGTTTGATTGGTTCAGATGCTCCGTCCATCACCACCCCCTTTTGTACTGCTTTGGCCGCCATAAGTGTGGCAGGGTATGCTCAGACGTGAGTCCCTTGCTCACTTTGCCACTGGATTCAAGCAAGCCGGGCTGAAGACGGCTGGAATGCCAGAAACCGGTCCTCGGAAGCTTGTTTCCGGTCCAGGGAAGGCATGGCTTGGCAGTTCGGGCTGGACTGTTCCCATGAGGCACAGCATCAGACTGATTTGCATATAGCCATGTCTGAACTGGGGTGGCAGAGTGGGCTAAAGAACAGTGATGGATCAAACCCAGATCTTTTGACTGGGTGTGAGAGTTTGATTGGTTCAGATGCTCCGTCCATCACCACCCCCTTTTGTACTCCAAAGTCAGCATGGCGCTAAAATGCTGGATTTTACTCACAATTAGTGAACTATGGCTATGGGATAGTTTGCCATCAGATAAACAGGATGTACTGCAATAGTGTGAAGGGTTGCCCTTGGAATGTTTTGGAATGTTTTCCTCTTTGGTTAGGGACTGCCTAAGAGTCACCCCGCTCACAGACTAGTGAATCCTAAGGAAGTGCCAACTCACCCCCAGCTTAACAAAATACCTCTGGACATGCAGAAGAACAGAAGAATACTGGACCTGCTGTCTGTGAGATGTATGGAGACCTGAAGGGCTGACCCTCCTCCCAATTTAATTTTACCCAGGACTCAAAATTGAACTCCAAGTACAGTTGGCTGACCTCTTGTCTGACTACAGGGTCACAAGGTGTAAAAGGACTTTTTTTCTGGAGTGATCAACTGATCATAAGCAGGCTGTTGGCTTCTGTTGGAGTGAGTCTTGGCCTGTAAGTGCTGTCCCTGACAGCCTTAGAAGTGGCCAAGAGCAGATAGACTTCCAAGACCACTAGATCCTCATCGGAACCTTGTGGCAATGGTGTCCACCTTTGAGATGAATATGTTGGATACAACTTCTGGTATGGACCTTTGAGCTCCTAGAAAGAGAAATTTAAATGTTGAAAATAAGCATACTCCATTGCATTGGTGGCAGAGTGTGCTTACCACCAACATGATAGTCTGCCTGCCAAATTTAAAAGCCGGTGGACCATTGTTCGATCACAGCGGCGACTACTCTGTCTCCACTGTGGCCAAACTTCTCAGATGGCCTGTACAATTAAAGGCCCTTGGAGAATTGGATATATGTCCACTCGCCCAGTTAGGATGGGTGGAGGTATAGCTGTTTTTTACTGCCTGTCACCGGCAGGCACGCCCTAGCAGTAACGGTAGTAAAAAAAAAGAAAAATGCCCCTTTACCATGGGAGATGACTCCCATGGTGAGCAGGGGAGAAGGGGGGCATTGTTATTTTTTATGTTTAAACCAAAACAATCACTGTTGGTTTTTGAATTTGTAAATAAAAACCTTTTGGAAACTTTGCATAAGAGCCCATCATGTTTGATGTAGCTGTAGAGAAAAATTCCAATGCCTTCACAGGAACTGCCTTGACAGCAGTTCATGTGAATACTAGACAACCAGACAGACCATTTCTAGATGTGTTGGTCAGGGACCCCCGCCAGGGCTACAGAGTATTTTACTCTCTTGCCCTGGCGGTAAACGTCCAGACCGCCAAGAATAAAATCTGGTCCTTAGTCCGGATAGTTCCTAACCAAAAGAAGGCATGAAAAGTTTCTGGCCAAAGAGAAGACTTCACAGAGCAAGAAAGTTAGAAACTCAGGCTCAGAACTTTTCCTACAAAAATCAAAGCTTCAATGGTATCTTGTCCAATAGTCATCCAACTTTGAGGTGTCTTCATCAAACATAGGGCCTGATTACGATGGCAGTCAGAAGGGCCACCATGGTCCCATAGGAGTCGGAAAATACTGATGCATTCAGAAGCAGTCCTACCGACTGCCATATTACACTGGGCACTGATAGGCAGTTTTCTGACCGATGCAGTCCTTCCGACTCCAACAGGAAAGTCGAACTGTGCTGGTGTCAGAAGGGGCCAATGGAGACAGACAGCAGGGCGGAAAGCCGCTCTGACTGCCCACACTATTACAATGCCCCTATCAGGCCATCTGACTGAGGTGGTTTAACCGGCTCGCCAGAGTTGGCGGAAACAGAGGGGCAGATGGCACAACTCAACTCCATGCACCTCATTACACCATGGATCCTGCCTTTAAAAGTCCGGCCGCTGCTCTACCTGCTTCATTACAAGGAAATCCAATGCCATCGTGGACTCTACCACTCCTGCTGTATATGAAATCACTGGCTTTTCCAACTGCATCAGTCGGAGCTGAAAGCTTTCCGACCTCATCAGTCGGAATTGAGGTCTTTACAACCGCTGCAGTCGAAGTTTAGCAGTGCATGTATCGTAATGGGGTCATCGGTAGGCCCGCAGCTCAAGCTTTGATTGAAAAATGTATGTTTCAAACATCCCTAAACCATGTGACAGGCACATGGTTCCTGCCACATGGTGCAGGGATGTGTAGAGGGACACAGACTACAATGCGGAGGGCCAGGAATAAAGGGTCCCCTGCTAGGGGCCCCCAATGTCACTTTCCGACAGCCTTTACATGTCGGAAAGGCTGGCATAAAATGGATGTCAGAAACGGACATCATAATGCCGACGGCGGAGCCACCATCATTAAGGGATTATGAGCTGTTTCGGACTCACCAACAGGCTCCTCGAGCCCGTTAGAAAGCATTGGACAGTTCCTCCGCCTGCTGCCTCTAACCCCAAACATTGTAATGCATCGGTCAGACTGCAGCAACAAATGGGTGCGGTCCGACAGACATTATAATCGGGCCCCTAGTGTCAAAATAAATAAAATGTATATTTGTATTTGATTAATTTATTCTATGATGTGTTTTACTTCATTTTTAAAAAGTATATATTTTTTCTTGGGGTAAATCAATATTTATTTAAAATTTGTATTTTTGTGAGTTTTTATAGTTGTGTTTTTTAGAATGTATTTTTTAATCATGCAAATGTCAAAATAAAAAATAAAAACTTGCAATAAATTAGTGTTTATTGAGAACATATTTTAAACATTTGCAATTTAAAAATAATAAAAATGTATATAAATAGGAAAATATTATAATCTTTGGTAAATAAGGTTGTACACAGTTTATTTTATAATATTTAAAAACATTTTTATGTTTACATTTATTTTTGAAGTTATTAAATTGAAATAAAGTGAAAATAAATGTTAAAGATTTACATTAAAAAAATTCTATAATTTATTTAAAAAAATTATGGATTGCTGCATACTCCTAAATTTAAGTTAAGTTGTGATTACATGTAATAAATAAAAGGGCTTAATACGATGCTGGTCGGAGTTGCCGCCGGCCAACACCGTTAGAGTCTCGGGACCGGCCGATCTCCGGTCGGCGGTTATGTCCTTCTGATTATGATGCGACCAAGCACAGTTCGGTCGGATACTCACATTTCTCTATGGAAGCTTGTGTTACAGCTGTAAACTGGCCGTAATATAGGCTCTCATAAAGAAAGGGCGGTGTGTGTAATACCTTGCGCCCTATGGCAGGCACCACGTGGTTCCTGGCACACAGTGCATGGATTGCAAGGGGAACCCTAGGTACCCCCTCGGCCACCAACTGTAGGTTTCGGAGGCAAGGGGGCCCTTATAGGGGGCTCCAAAGTTGCTTCTCGACAGCCTTTCCGTGTCAGAAAGGTCGGCACAGAAAGGCTGTGGGAAACCGACATTGTAATCCTGACTGCAGAAATGCCATCCATACGGGATTAAGGTGCGGTTTTGACTGTCTGGAACTCCGAGAGCCATCCGGAACCGCGTCAGAGTGACCGACCGGTTCACGCTCCGCCCGCCGACATCGTAATTCAGCGGTTGGACCAAAAACTGATCGTGCCGGTCGGAAAGCCTCAAACCGTTGTTGGAAAGCTTCCGAATAGCGGAAGAAGGCTTTCCGGCCAACATCTTAATCGGCTCCTAAGTGTTTAAAAAAAATGTTAAACAGTTTATTTGTTAAAAAAATAAAGTAGGTAAATTTAATAAATATGTAAAAATCTATATTAAAATGTAAGGCTTAATTTATGTTTGGAGAGAGAATAGTATATGTTTTTAATTTAGTGTTGTGTATTTTACTGAGTTGGATTATTTGGAAGTTAGATTAGTAAGTTATGTATGTTTAATGTGCACTCTCTAGTTTAATTTTTATTTATATTACAGTGCAGTGGGAATATTAACAGTAATTTGTTTACTGTCCAGCACCTTCATTAACTTAAGCTATATTGAAGTGGAAATACTAAATTATGTATGTTTAGTATCCAAAACCTTCCCAAACTTACGCTAGAATGGAGTGGGAACAGTAAATGATGTATGCTTAGTGCCTAGCATCTCTGAGTTAATTTCGATTGGTGTAGGAATAGTAAACTATATGGGGCAGATTTATGTTAACTGGCGCATCCCCAGGGATGCGCCAGTTAATGTGCGCCACAGTGCGCCACAGCTCCGCCACCCATGGTGCGTCGCATTTACAATGCAGCGCACCATGGGGCAAAAACGGCACAGATGCGTGACGCATCTGTGCCGTAAAGGCGGCGTATTGCTGGAGTTGCGTCGCAAGCGCGACGCAGCTCCAGCAAGGCTCGGGGGTGCCCTATCTGACCAATGCTGCATCAAGACCTACGCCTGCTTCAAGCAGGCGCAGGCTTTTGACGCAGCATCGGCCTGAAAGTGACTGAGTGAAATCTTATAGATTTCACTCAGCCACTTTTGCGAGGGGCACCTGCCCCGGAACGCCCACCCTGCGCCAGAACGCCCACAAGCGGCGCAGGGCTTTACAACGTGACGCATCTGCCTAGATGCGTCACGTTGTAAATCGTTCATAGGGATGCGCCACGTTTACGCCGCCTTGCGTGACGCAACAGCGGCGTAAACGTGGCACAAGGGCCTCATAAATCTGCCCCTATATGTGTAGTGTTAAGCATTTTTAATTAATTAAAACACACATAGTTTTGATAAAGTAGATTTTAAACACATAAGAATTTAAACCCGTTTTTTTGAATAAGGCCCTTTGATTGGAGTGGGAATAGTAAATGTTACCCCTTTAATGTCCAGCACTTTCACCAAGTTGATTTAGTTTGGAGCGGGAATAGTAAATGTCACCTCTTTTGTGTCCAATGCTTTCCCCAAGTTGGTTTAGATTTGAGTGGGAATAGTAAATGGTACTCCTTTCGAGTCCATAATCCTTTTCTAGTTGGTTTAGATTGAAGTAGGAATAGTACATTTCACCCCTTTAGTGATCAACACTTTCCCCAAGTAGAGTTAAATTGGAGTAAGAATAGTAAATGTCACCTCTTTATGTCCAACACCTTCTTCTAGTTGGTTTAGATTGTCATTGTAATAGTAAATGTCACTCCATTAGTATCCAACACTTTCCCCAAGTTAGTTTAGATTGGAATGGGGAAAGCAAATGTCACCCCTTTAGTGTCCAACACTTTCCTCAAGTTGGTTTAGATTTGAGGGGGAATAGTAAATGTCTCACCTTTATTGTCCAACATTTTTTACATGGTGGAGCGAAAATAGTAAATGTCATCCCTTTAGTATCCAACACTTTCTCCAAGTTGGTTTAGATTGGAGTGGGAATAGTAAATGTCACCCATTTAGTGTCCAACACGTTCCCTTATTTTTCTTATAATTGTAGTGGGAATAGTAAATGTCACCCCTGTAGTGTCCAAGACTTTCCTCAATGTGGTTTAGATTGGAGTGGGAATAGTACATGTCACCTGTTTAGTGTCCAACACTTTCCACAAATTGGTTTATATTGGAGTGGGAATAGTGAAGGTCACCCCTTTAGTGTCCAACAGTAAATGTCACCCCTTTAGTGTCCAACTCTTTCTCCAATGTGGTTTAGATTAGAGTGGGAATAGTAAATGTCACACCTTTAGTGTCCAACACTTTCCTCAAGTTGGTTTAGATTGAGTGTTAATAGTAAATGTCACACCTTTATTATCCAACACTTTTTCCAATGTGCTTTAGACTGCATTGGAAATAATAAATGTCACCCCTTTTGTATCCAATACTTTCACCAAGTTGGTTTAGATAGGAGTGGGAATAGTAAATGTTACCTCTCAGGACCTGATTACGATGTCGGGCAGACTGCCAAAGATAGAATGTTGGTGGTGGTTTGCCCGACATCCAGTGTATCGGTCTGACTGCCGTATTACAATACCGGCGGTTGGAGCAATTTGCGTGGGAGAAAAGCCTGTCGGGGCATCGGTCAGAGCCTAATCTCTACAATGGATGTGGTGCATGCGGAGGCACTGCCGTAGGGATTATTGTGTCCCTTACCCTCAGTCTTTACATGGCAGTCCCACTGCCACATAAAGGCAGACGGAAAGGGACTTTGGGGCCCCATAGCAGGGCCCCCGTCCCCTGTGGTCCTCTGCGATGTGGCCAGGGAGGCACATGTGATGTCCCCAAACATCCATGCACCAAGTGGTGCCTGGCACACTGTGCATGGATGTTTAAAAACATAATTTATTCAATTGCAGCACAAGCCACAATTGAAAAATGGGTGTTTCCAACCAACTACACGAAGGTCGCATCATTATCTGGCGGGTGGGATCACCGGCTACTTGTTGAGCAGGGCCAATCCTGATACGATGACGAACAGACGCTCGTCTGACCGATATCACAATGACCCCGTTAGTGTTGAACGCTTTCCCCAAGTTGGTTTAGATTGGAGTGGGAATAGTAAATGTAATGCCTTTTAGTGCATATCATTTTTCTAAAATTAATATAATAAGAAGTTGTCACAGATATTTGCATTTTTAAGTTTTTTAATAATTTTCAATTTATTATACAGTTTTACATTTTAACAAATATATTTGTAGAGTAAAAATATAAGTAATTACAAAGTGAATTCCAAAAATACTTTTTGTTAATTTTTACTGAAAAAAGGACATTATATTTAATATATTTGTATAATGTACATTTGCAATTGTTAGTTTGCATTGTTTACAGTTTTGATAAATGTGTTAACTTTTATAAATTACATTTTTCACCTTATTTTAAAATGTCCTTAATTTTTATACATTTAAAATTTTTATATAATGTATGCTACTATTTAATTTGTACTTTACATATTTTTAACAACATTGGTTATAACATTGTTAATCAAATTTGACATTTTAAACCATGTTTTAAATTTTTTATACATTTATAAACTTTTTGAATAAATGTTTTCACATTATTCTAACACTTGTTTTATTAATATAAATTAAATAATTGTATACATTATATATTATCTTTTTATTTGTACTTTACAAATCTTATAACATCTTTACAACGTTGTTTGAGTAGTTTAACATTTTTAAAAAGTATTACATTTTTTTAAAACATTTATTAAACATTTTACAATATTTCCAATTGATTTCTATAGGAGGAGAGTCTTTATTTTAGTTTTAATTGGCAACCATTTTGTTTACTATACTCGTAATAAGGCCCTAAGTGTCTACATATAGTTGGTTAAAGTGATACTAACAGCCTTATATGGCTGTGTTGTAATATATTTTTAGAATTGTTTGAATCATAGCTTGTTCAAAGTCTATGATTATTTATATGTTGCTTATATTATTTAGGAGTTCTTAGTAGGCGCTGCTTTGTTTGTTCGGTAGTAAAGCATACACAAAAGGCACATTGGTGTTTTCAAAGTCACCATGCATGGTATATATTTATGTGAACGGTTTGGAACACATTTTGAAGGTCCCATCCATCATCCAGGTTTGGCATTGGGTAAGTTTCATTAAGTTGTTTGCAGTAGAGAAAATTGAGATTTGTTTTTCATATTAAAATTGTCATGTAAAAGGAAGTGTTCCTCATTATGGGTTCATTTGAAATCATTAGGTATGGCTATATCTTGGTATGTTCTAGCATTTTGAAATGGGGATAGGTGGTAGTTGGCCTGTTACATGCATGGGGACTTTGGGTAGTATGTCTTTCAGGATTTTGCTTGTAGGTTACTGGGACCTAGTGCTTGCCTCTCATATATCTTGTAAGATTTCTCTAACTTCTATTTCTGTAATATATAGGGGTTGGTTGTGCTCTTTTACATTTAGCACGAAATTTTCCTTTCCAGTTGTCTACCCACAGAATGATTCAAATAATATTTACTATATTTCCAGTTGATGGTTTCTCTTGATGCACTTTCTTGGCTGTAGGTGTAGCTCATATCGTTTAATAATTGTTTGCCTTTCTGTGAATTTATATATTTTGTATCTTCTTTCATTGATCTGTAAAAGGTTTAACAGTGTGAATACAGTATAAACTGACTTTTGCTTATATGTTATTAATTTGAATAGAAATGCTGTTAATTGTAATTTGTTTGCTTTCTTGTATTTTGCTTAGATGTTTTTCACGGTTTTGAAGCTGTTTGCTTTTTACCTCATTTTAACATGGAACATGTGCTTAATTTTCTGTTGAGAGAGAAAAGGATGATATTTTATTGCAAGTTTGTTGAGGCTTAGGGAGTCAAGTTTATTGTTTGTCATTGGTTGGGAGAGTGTTTAAATGAATATAAATACATATAGTTGATGTTTTTGAGCAATTTGTTGGTTTGTTTTTCAATGTATTTGTTAAATTATATTTTTTAGTTTATTAACAGTACATTTGTAGTTTACATATATGTATTACTTACTTGACATTTTAGTTGTTGAGATTTATTTCTGTATTAATTATTTCTTGTGAGAATCTGGCAGAGTTTCCTCTACTTGCAGCATTAATCATTTTTGGAGTAGATGGGTGCATGATGTTATTGGTTAATGTTGTTTATAGCGTTATTTTATTGGTTGGCTTAGTATAGTTTGAATTTTTCTGATGGTAAACGCAAATTTATGTTTTATTTTTGTAGCATAATATACAGTATGTTTTATTTATAAATGAATTATATTGTATGTACATATTAATTTGTATTGATGAATGTGTTTATATCTTTATAGTTAATAATAATTGTTTTGGTATTTTTAAATACATATATATATATATATATATATATATATATATATATATATATATATATATATATATATATATATATATATATATATCTTAGGTTTACCATTGTTCTGAGATGTTACATTTTTGGTTAATGTAATATATTTGTTTTTATTATAGTTGTTTATTATACATTTTGGGTTTATTTATAGTAATTGTTTTATGTTGAAATTGTCTTTTTGGATTTATTTGTAATGATTTATTAGTTGTGTTGGCAAAAATACTGTGATCGAAATTGGAGTAATCGATATTCTTGACATTTTATGTTTATTTCTGGACGACAATATTAGTGTTTCTTATATTTTTGTTTTCGATGTATATAAAAATATATTTTTATTGTGAATGATATTTGTGTGTTTGATATTAGTGATTTGAATAGTTAAGTACAGGGAGGCAATATTTTTGTATGCGATATTCAATTTCTGATATATGTGTATATCAATATTTGTAGGATTGATATTATGTCTGAGATCATCTGAGCACTGTTTGCACACATTTTTGAGGATTAAGAGGTGAAATAGGTTGTAAAGCAAGTGAAAGAGAGAAGGATATAGGTGGAGAAGGTTGGTTGTTTTTCCATTAATTTTCTGGGCAGGGATATGTGAACCAGGCAACACATAGCATTCCAATCTGTAGAGCATTCTGGTGTGTGACTGCATTGTTGTAGTGAGAGTCAGCTGGCCAGGGACAACTGTTGTAACATAAGCAATGCTACATGTAACTCATACACTGTAGAGGCCAGTCAGAATAAATGCTAATTACCTTGACTCGCCTCTCTAAGTCGTGTGGCTGGCTAGGCTCATCCTCTGACATGGTAGATGTTCTTATGATCATGAAAGTGGAATGTGACACAGATTGGGAGGGAGTTGTGGCAGGGGTGATGAGTGTTATGACAGCAGCAACTGGTATAGATACGTGGAATGTTGCAGCTGTACATCTAAATTCAGAGATGGTAGCATCAGATGCGCCGGTGATCTCTGCAGAGGTGAATGGCAGCTGTACTAACAGTGGCTGCACTAATAATGATTGTAAGTGTGCCAAAAATAGCCACAGTAAATTTGATTGAAGCTGTGCAAGCATGCACCAGCAGAGGCCGCAGGTGCTGTTTTATGTACTTTATCATTAACAACCACAGGGGATGTCCATAAACCCCGAACCCGGGACAATCAGTTATGACATCAAACAATAGGTTCAGGGAAGGAAACCTAAAATTATGCGTGATCTGTAAAAAGGTAAGGAAATATAATCGAAAAAAAGGAGAAAAATGGAGGAAGCCCAAAGAACTGTTTAGTCAGTATCAAAAGGAATATAATTTATTATAAATATAGCACAAATCATTAAAAAAGCTTGGCTCAAGACAAATAATGCTGGTGTACATAGGCAGAACATATAACAAAGACCAGACATGTGGGAAACAAAACCACTACATGTTAAAGAAAGAACAACATATAAATGAATATAGTGTCCTTACAAATTTGTACTTTGGCAGACAATCCTTGTGAAGAAGAGGTGGTTCCAATGGATAGTGTTTATAGCTGTGGAGTATGTTGTTCATGATGGGTGGACTTTCTTACTGGATGGTGGTGAATGGCTTACTGGAGGCCTCTTCTTTATCCTCCTCACCTTCCTATGCAATGTCGCCTGCAAAAGGAAATGACATATATTTGAGATTGAAACATGGCCTTAAAAAGCATTTAATTTATTTATGTTAGTTAAAGTCATGTACATGATGTTAAGCATGGGGGGGCAATACCAATTGAAATCACATTCACAAGTTATCAGGATGGACAGTGCACCTATAAGAAGTCAATGGACTAATGGTTTAGGAGTATCACAGCTGTGTGTGCAAGTACTTCACGTGGGGCAAGGATTCAGACATGGACTGTTCTCTGACACCATAAGGCACCGTGATGTTAATTTAACCTCACTGCGCAGTAGGTGTATTGGGTGTATGTACATATTTTATTTGATTAATGTAGGCCTTTGTGAGATTTCTTTAAGGAATGTACTGTGTATGTTTCAAGTAACATATATTTATATTCCTTTTTTATGAAGAGCTAAGGATATATTCTCACTGTGGCACATTGCAATTATATTACTTCTTTATTAATCCAAGTCTTTAACATAAAACAGGGATCATTCTAGTACAACTGTAATCCAGCTCTAGTAACTCCTATGCTAGCCATGTAAATCTTAGAATACAACAAAGTACAACATGGGGCACATGGAAGCGTGTGTATGGCAATGCTAACTGGTGTATTAATATACTTTGCCTGCCTCATGTATGTGTGAGTAATCAAATAAAGTGTTTGCTTACCTTGGTTAGTTTCTGTCTTCTCCAGCCTCTACATCTCCAGCAATTCCCACCAGGCCTTTGGCATTGTACGAATCCTTTTCTTGCAGGTCTCCAAGTCCTGCTGTGGTGCTGAACCTCCTAAATCATCCAGGATATCTCCCGGTGCTTTGCAAGGAGGTTCTTAATGCTCTTTTTTGGTCACTAAATTATTTTTGACAGTCTTCTTCAACCTGTGGGGACATTACATTTGCCCAGTCTTTGACATTCTGGCACAAATGTCCTCCCACCTTTCCACTTGTCTTTGTCGTGAGGTGGCCCACTGGGCATGCCTATTCCCTCACAATCTCACCCACTAGGATGTGGTGCTCCCATTCCAAGAATGCAATTTTACACTGTGTACCAGATACCTTCTTCTTGGGATGGCCATCTACCTGTGTCTGAATGGGGCAATCTGTAGGAACCTGTTTATGGATTCTGTTTAAGGTGCATAGTTCTTTTCTGTAGCAAATATGGATACCAAGATGATCTGAATGGCCTTGTAGCTTCTGATCTGCACATAGTCTTGACCACATGTCCTAAAAATGTTTGATTCAAGAAGGAGTATTTGTTCTTATCGGCTTAAAAAGATCAGATTCTATTCTATGACGTTTAAAATAAATGCATGCACATTTATTAAGGGGCGTAAATAATGCACCTGCAAAGTCAGGTGTTATAAACAGTGCAAATGAAAACACCCTGGGTCAGTTCGTAAACAAAGGAGCAAGGGACTGATTACAAGTTTGGCCATCCATCGGACTGCAAAACTCGTGGTGGCATGGCATGAAATGCCGCACTGTTGGCCCGACTTCCGCATCACCAGTGTGGCAGTCTCACCGCCACAGACCCGCCAAAACCACTGGGGATCCCTGATCCCTCGGTGGTGGCACAGCAGTCTGGGCAGTAATATGCTGACGTGCCCCTGCAGCACCACCAGGCATATTACGACTTTCCAGACCTCCACACTTTTCATGTCTGTGAGCTCGCAATGATAAATGTGGCTGTCAGGCCACTGGTGCCTTTGTGCATGGGGGGTGCATGCAGGGTGGCACATGTTTCGCACTCCTGTCTCTATGCACCCTTGTTCCTGCACAGTATGGACTGGACAGTCCATGCCATGCAGGAAGGGGCTTTGGTGCTCCCTCTGCACTGCAGTTGTAAGGTTCGCCTAAGAACTGCACCTCCAAAGGCCGCCAAAACACTGCCCACATACCATGAGGGAACTAGTAATCTATCGGGCGGCTTTGGTGATGTAGGAGTGGGGCACTGCCATGGCGACACGCTCCCACATCACCAAAGTTGTAATCAGGCCCGAAGTCTGGGAACAGAGTTTATGTCATCTGGATTTAGAGAGTGTCTTCTGGGTCTGGTATATCAGATAATGTGACACTAGGAAAAACTATTTTTTCCACTTGCTGTTGGATATTCTTGACCTAAGTTTAACATTTACTAGCCAACTTGTGATGAGTGCTCTGTACACAGCTATTCAGCTTGGAAAAATGCTATAATCCTTGAGAAATGTGACCGCCAACCTGTGATCACAGTTGGACGATGGAACAACGCAGGGAAATACATTGCATGCCTTACTCACCCATTGTTTACCCTGCATTTTTATACAACACCAATGTTTTTATAGTGTATGCCATTACCATGCATTGTTTATATATAAAAACAATGTTTTTGTGGGGGGGACTCGCCATACCCCCCAACTTACTTTTAATGCATAGTAAAGGCTTGCATTGTAAAACCCTATACACATGGCAAATACATAAGTGCTAAAAAATGCATGATAAAGTCACAATGTGGTAAAAACCTCATTTTAAAGACTATTTCACATGATCACAGGTGTGAAAAAGAAGCAGTAGAACCAAATCTAGGTGTAATATAAAGACCATTAATTGCAACATGTAAACATTCAGGGTCTTCCCAACCAATACTAAGTTTATAATAAGTTTATGATAAGCACTTTTAAACCATGATAATGGTTTAAAAGTAAAAGATTAAGAAAGTTATGATAAGGGGTGAAAGCTGACAGGTTAGGTGTTCAACTTGCATGGTGGGTGAAGATTTCTGCATGTCTGTAAATCTGTGCAAATCGCATATTTCCAGGCTTAACACTGAAAATGCTTTGTGATTTACAGATCTATATTTTGATAAACAAGCACGCTCAAACACGCATGACTTTTTCTTTTCTCCCCCATAGGGACCATATTTTTTCTAGTGAAGGAACCTCTTTCCAACTAAGGGGTCGATTATGATTTCATCCGGAAAGGCTCCGAACGAGATTTGGATTCAGCGAATCCGATTCGGAACTTATGTATGCGACCGAATCAGACACCTTACCGGACGACCAACTATGATGCAAGGAAACCGTTCAGGCTGTCCAAATCAGTTCCGAATGGCATTCGGACAGCCCGAGTCACTCGGAGCCGATTCATACAGCTCTATGGACACGGGTTTCTAACAAGCGATTACAATGACCGAATCGGACAGCCGTTCCGATTCGGTCAGCCCGACACTTAGACAGCTGTGGGTATCTGACGTTGGGGGCCCATAGCAGGCCCGCTTCACCCGTAGGCCTCTGGTGGGGCCCATGGGATACCCAAAGGACCCCTCTTATAAACCATGCACAGTGTGGCAAGCACCATGGGGGGCCAGTCACAGGGTGCATGGTTTTCCCCAACCACCCCTTTTTTTCAATGGGAGCCTGTGTTCTTGTTCGGAACAAGGCTCCCATTGAAGTCAATGCGAGTCTGACTGAACGATGATGGAAAGCATTGTAATTGGTAGGTCAGACTCGCAGAACCCGAGTCAGTCTGAAACTATCCCGCAACCGATTCGGTAGCAATAGTTTCCAAACTACAATTGACCCCTATATGAAGTAATCTGCTCACACAAAAAATATCTGTGTCAGTGAATTCTTCTGGGAGTACAGCAAATCTGAGTTTTGCGCTTGTTAAAAAGGAGATTTGCATATGCATGTCAGGATTTCATCTGCAAGTAGCATTTACACATTAATGAAGGAACTGGATGGGGAGAACAACAAGAAATAGGAAACAGAATGTGTACTTGGGGGAGTGCGACTTGACTATCGGCCTATGGTGGGAGAATTGTTATTTCATTCTTATTATTTTGTTTTTGCTTAGTTTGAGGTGGCTTGCATAGCCTTATGAATTTAGTACAATTGTGCTTGTGTGCGATGTTCATACTTTTGGTCAAAAATCTAATGGAAATATTATAGAAAATAGAATTTACACATAGCATTGTGAATGAGGCTTGAGGTTATAAACTGTGGCAATTAGAAAGATTTCTACAGTAAACCATCACAATCCTCACAAAGGGGCCAGTTATTAGAAACAGTTGGGTATCTTCACCTGTAAGTTTTTAACATTATTTAGGTGCAGATTTCTGACTGTTTCGAAATCAGAAAACTTTTTTTCACGTTTCTCCTGAAAATCTCTGGAGATTTCTGTGTGGAATCGCAAAAAAGTTTGATGAATTTTTTTTTCACATGTCAAAATATACGTATGCACATTTACATTTTTTTTATTAAGAGAATAGAACATGTAAAATATACATATTAAAATTTTTGCAATCACAATATATGATGTTGAATAATTATCACTAAGGCTGCAGGAAATAACAGTAAATCCTTCTTCTAATATTCTAGACTTGGTGATTTTGTATCCTTCGTGTGTTTAGCAACACACAGACCCGTTAAATTAATAGTAATTAAACACAGCCCAGAATAGGCATGATTTATGTTTTGCTCTAAGCTCAAATAATTATTGTAGTATCGAAAATAATTTCTATTGGGGTGATATTTCTTTGAACAAATGTGTTCTAAAATTTGCAAATCTTCACACTGGATAAAACATGCACATCATCTGCTTCTTCTAAGCCACACCTACCGCAATTAGAATTGCTTCCACACCTCCATTTAAATAATCTAGCAGGTTTACAATTTCGAATATCAATAGTACACAGAACGTGTAGCATGAGCGTCTTTATAACATTACACCACCCACCAATGAAATAGGTGCCTATTTCAATTTTGCATCATATTAAGGCACTTTTTTAACATTAGTTCATAATATGCTTCACTCTATTCTCTACCTTTTTAGTTACCCTGATACTTTAGTATCAGCATATGTTTTCTGATTTTCAAGAAGCTTATGAAAAAAGGGAGATTATTTAGAGTTTGGAGGACAGGGTACCTGTTGGCCCTGGCCCTATCTGCAGGGCCAACCCCAAACTTTTTGCCTAAACTCTCCTATTTTCTTGGCCTGTTTTTGTTGGCCTTTATGACTCTGTGCACTTTAACAGTGTTAGTCAGTTCTAAAGGTCTTGAGCTCTCTCCTTTAAACATAAGAAACAAATGATGGACTGAATGCTGAACAATGCAAACATTCACCAGCACTCACAAAGATCTGGGTTTAATCCATTGTCCTTTTGCTCACCACACCACCCCAGTTTGGACTCAAATCAGTCTAGACCCAGCTCGACATAGGAACAGTCCAGCCTGAACTGCCAACCCAGGTCTCTCTGGGATGAAAACGAACATCCTGGGACGAGTTTCGGGGCATTACCCATCATCAGCCAGGCTAGGTTGAATGCAGTGACTCAGTGAACACGGGACCCACATCTGGGCATACCCTTTCCACTTAGGGCAACAAAAACAAAAGAAGCAAATGATGGACGGAATGCTGAACAAAGCAAACATTCAACCCTAGTCACAGAGATCTGGGTTTAATCCATTGTTCTTTTGCTAAACACACCACCCCAGTTTGGACCCAGCCATATGCAAATCAGTCTTCACCCTGCTCTTGCGGGAAAAGTCCGGCCCGAACTGCGAAGCCAGGTCCTCCCTGGACCAGAAACAAGCATCCTGGGACTAGTTTCGGGTATCACCCGTCATCAGCCACGCTAGCTTGAATCCATTCTATCCATGGAAAATTAGCTTGCACTCAATTAACACATTTAATGTGCTTGTAAGTCCCCAGAACAGTAGTACTACAAATACCCAGGGCTCCTAACTTAAATGCTAATAGTGGGCCTTCAGCACTGAATGCGCCACCAGCTTAAGTAGCTTTTCAAATGTGCCTCAGGCCTGCCATTGCAGCTTGTGTGTGAAGTTTTAAATTGCCTTTTTGACCTGGCAAAATACATGTTTTTCCATGTCTCAACCTTTCTTTATTTTACATTTCAGCCCCCTTAGGGTAATCACTAAACAGCCCATAAGGCAGGGTACATTGTATTTAAGAAGTTAAACTTGTACTTTTAAGTTTTTCATGTCCTGGTAGTAAAACATTCTCAAAATCGTTTTTCAGTATAGCAAGGTCTACCTCTCTCCTGGTTTAATATTGCGTGACCATTAATATATTTAATAAGTGATTATGTTTGATTGGGAGTAGGTAGGAAGTCATGGTTGGTGTCTGAGGAATTGTAATTTATCACTAATTCATGGAAAATTCGGCTGACAGCAGCCTGTTCCTGGGTCACATGATTAGGTGTAGGTGGCAGTTGGCTTTTATATATTCAGTATCACAATAGAGAGTCTGGGTGTTAGCAGAATAGGCCATATCTGAATTATTGGGTGGGGGGCAGAGCTGCCATCTACCGCACTTGCACTTCAAAAGCACTGGCTCAGCTCACACACAAAGGACTTCACACTAGCCTATTGTGTCCCCAGACAGACTGGGATTAGGGCATAGAGGAAGGAAATTTCAGACACCTCTGCAGGGGAAACTCCAGAAGCTTCTCGCACTTCGAAGCTGGTATCAAGGATAATTATTGGACCCTCAACTCCAACTCTTCTGATCACTTCTAGACCTGTGGGAGACTCAGAAAAAGAACTGTTCTGCTGCTCTGATGCAAGAAGGACTGCCCAGCTGCTCTGCAGCTTCCCATTAGAGCCAATGCACAGCAACGCAACTTGACACTGGCCTCGCATCAGTCCTTGATACCTCCACTGCATGGCATAACACCGCACATCCAGGACATAAAGTGCCATTCTTAGTGGTCTTACCCTGGTCCCTGTATCCAGCTTGCACTCCATCGTGGTCGACCTGCATTTGTGACCTTGTCCTGGTCCAGCATGACCTGATGATCACATTTGTCCCTTTGTGCTACTAGGCACTAATTGATCCTAACTCTTTAAAACCACATATCTTCGGTATGACTAATTGCTGTTATTGTTGTTTTTGTGTTAAACAATTTAGTACATTTTACTCTATTCTTCTAAAGTGATACTGGATATTTCTTGTGTTGTGTTTCCACTTTATTACTGGTTAAGTATTCAATAAGTAATTAACACGTTGCCTCTAAGTTAAGCCAGACTGCTTTTGTGCCACGCTACCATAGGGTTAAGCACAGGTAATTCTTTTATTTGTTGTGGTTCACCCTGACAAGTATTGTAACTGTTGCTTGAGTTGGGTTTCAAACCCCTCGACCAACAACTCAATTTCTCGCATTGGTGTTCAGTGCCATACAGTGATTTTGTTTAACACTAAAATCCCAGATAAATAATTTGATACTAATTAGAGTTTTTTTAATTCTCCTTGATTGGCTCTTCCAATTTTTATAAATCCACTCCCATTCTACTTAACTGTCTGTTCCTGTGATCATACATGCAAGAATGGAATTTGAGTTCATCAATCTGGAGAGCTACACTGTGCTCGAGGAGTTCTGTAAGGAAAGGGGGCTTGCAAGCAAGAAAAGCACCAAGAAGCTGGAGGTCCTGAAGGCTGTGAGGGCCTGGGTGGAGATTTACCAGTTCCTAGCAACAACAGAGGACCAGGATGAGGAGGAGGATATGGAAGGGCAAGAGGAGGACCTGAGCATAGGTCCTTAGCTAAAGCCCCAAGAGGAGGCCAACTTGTCTGTAGGAATGGAGCTCCCTGCAAGGACAAAGAGCATTGTGTCCTCCCAAGGTTTGTCCCCAAAGGAGCTGGCAGACAAGAGGGCTGAGAGGGGAGTTCAGCTGCAGATGGCCAAACTTAAAATGGAGGGAAGAAAATGGCTATGGAGGCGGAAGAGGGGAATATGGCTTCTGAACAGAGCCTCAGAGGCCTGGATTTCAGAAGCAGCCAAATGGATTCCAGCAGCAAGGGTGGCAGCAATACTGCAATGTCCATTGGAGATAAAAATGTCCACATTCCAAAAGACCCGGTCCCTAGGTATGTGGTGGGGATGATATTGACAAATGGTTCTCCGCGTATGAGGTAACCCTGAGGATGCACAGGGTCTCAGAGGAGCAAAATGGGAGTGAGTCTCTGGAAAAACATGCCTACACTGGCGAGAGACACCCTGCTTACATTAGAGGAAGGGACTAAATGAGGTACCTCCAGAATTTCAAACTCATCTCCCTGCTCCCCTTTCCAAGCCAAGGTCATTGAGAAGGCCATCAACGCCGAACTCTCTAAGTTCATGAAAGCCAACCACGTCCTGGGCACCTCTCAATCCGGCTTCCGAAGGGGATAACTGAGCTGACTCTGATGGACAAGGACGTCTAATTCAATGCTTTTGATCGCCTCTGCGGCTTCTTTTTTATTACTTCAACCGGCTGGTGAAGATATATTTCCAGTTTATGTCCAGACCACAATCCACCTATGTGAGTCTGAGGTGTCGGGTGACACCTCTACAAAAATTGCTTCAAGTTGGATGCCAAATCATTAGGATCAAAAGTCTTCGGCTTTAAACTCCCCCTCGTCCCGATGAAGACCCGCCTCTGATGCCTAATAAGCTGCCCAAATGCTAAGGGCCGAAACGTCGATGTTACTGTCTCCATTAGTCCACGCTTGAACATGAAATTATAACTACTGTTGGGGTTTATGCATTTAGGGGCCGATTATGATGGCGGGACGGACCTGAGTCCGTCCGCCACCATAGAGAAGGAGGGACCGTCCGCAGGGGCAGCGGCGGTCCCTCCGTGCAAATTAGGATGTGACCGCCACCCTGGCGGTCACATCCTGTATTTTTATCATTGCGGCGGGTGCTGCTTGAAGCAGCACCCGCTGCAATGATAAAAAAGTAAGTTGTGCATTTGCATGCACAAAGCGGCAGGCACCTCGCGGTGCCTGCCGCTTTGTGCAGGCAAATGCAGGGGGGTACCATAGGTACCCCCATGTGCACCGCCCACCCCCCCTTCACCCCTGGGGGCCCCCAACGGGCCCCCAAACACAAATCCGTATGCCTTTACACGGCGGAAATGCCGCCGTGTAATGGCATCTTTCCGCAGTTATCCTAATATGGCTGGCGGTGTCTGATAGACACCGCCAGCCATGTTAATGCTTTTCCGCCGCGGGCGGAATCCGCCCGCGGCGGATAAGCGGCGGACAGATAGTAAGACCCACCAGCCATCCTAATATGGCGGTGGGTCTTGCAAGGCTTCCCGGCGGATTTCCCACATCCTCCGGGCCGGCGGTGGCTTCCGCCGGCCCGGTGGATGCGGGAAATCCGCTATCTTAATCGGCCCCCTAGTCTTGGACTTGAAAGATATATATCCCCCTGTTTTATGTATATCACCTTTGTACAGCACTGTGTCACACATCACTACAAGTCTCTAATTGTACACCGTAGTCATTTGTTTTTTTGCCGTATGTGTAATATGTCACAGACAGCCATTTCCTTGATTTGCATGTATATGAATACAAAGTAAAGAAATGTAATTTTTTGCGTAATCAAGTTCTCCTCTTTGGTGTGATACTTGGAAATATGATTAGGTCATATATTCCTTATTGTATTTAATACTTTGTACAAATCATTCGACCTACCCGACAGAACCAATTGTTTTCTATATCCGAAGCAACCACAGCACCAAGATCACCTCCTTGCGGCCACGGATGACATACGCTCCCTCCTCTACCAGGGAGAAACAGAAACTGTCATCCTCCTGTACCTCTCAGCCGCCATCGTGGTCAGCCTGCACTTGTGACTTTGTCCCCAATTCAGCACGACCAGATTGGTGATTTGTGCTTCTAGGCAATATTCATACCTAAATCTTTAAAAATGCACATCTCTGATTTGACTAATTGGATTTTTGTCTTTTATTACATTTTACTCTAGTTATTTTAATTGGTGTGGGATTTTTCTGTGTTCTGTTTTCATTTTATTACTGTTTGAAGTGCTGCATAAGTACTTGCATAATAATGCAATGTGGTGTAGAATCCTATTTGATAGTCTGCTGGTTTGTATGCTCTATTTATTTTTGGCTGAGCCATATGTTTCTGTAAGTGGACCCCATTGCTCTGCCGGTATAAACCTTAGATCAACAGAGCCATGGGCATCAGGCCATGGATATAAGTACTTCAGCCCATGCACCCTACTCACCCTGGTCCTAAGATAGGGTTCCAAATATAAGAACAACATCAAAAGACGCTGGGTGCCACTTGCAGTGGAAGTCCTATAAAATCTCTAGATCAACAGCACCACAAGGAGCATCTAAGTATACTTTCACTGTATCAAAGCATTAAATCATGCAATTTGTTTAAGCATCAGAAAAAGTTCCATACAGGCTTCCTTGATCAATGTGTTCAGTTCTTTAATTATTTCAGTTTCATTTTATTTGATGAAAAAATGCCCACTGTATAGATGCTTCATATGATATACACAAAACAATTGTTGCTTGACTTCCTACACAATCCATCGGTTACAGCCTACGCGTTTCGTCCCATCCGGGACATCATCAGAGCTGTAAAATGAAAAAACACAAAGTCACCATAATAGCCAAAAAACAATCTATATCGAATTTCTCTTCTAATCTCAGTATGAACAACCTTCCTATATACCATTCTCAACAATATTGTGACATAAGGTCAGCCTGCCTATATGCTATTCTGTTCTCATACATCTATAATCCTGCCTATATCACAATCTATATTATAGTTTGTTTTGAGTAAAAAACAGAACCCAAACCTCACAGTGAATACAAAATTGAAGTTTTTAATTCATGTTGCAACTCCAAAACCTATAAAACCTCTGTAGGATCAAAATAAATACTTAAACAAATTTTATACATTTTATGACAGCCCAGAAATATTGTTAGGAGATACTTTCGAATGTTTTCATTGTATTGAGGAGGATCATATCAATAATCTTTATAAATACTTCAGCCTGTATGTGCAGTGATGTCAGGTTTGACACCCTATATCACCTTTGTGAGTTAGATTAGAGGGTCTGTATTTTACAAGGCAATTGATCAGTACAACCATTCACCCCATCAGCCGATTCGACTTTCTTAAAAAATGAATAGCAACATTATTCAATCCCTTAATGCTGGAATTTCCTCTTCCCTAAAAATAGGAATATAACCTTCCAAGTTTAATGTTGCCAGAACTTCCCAGAAAATGTTATAAAATAATGCACACCCTGCCTCTCCAACTCAGGCTATCCCCGTCACTGACCCAATTCAGGAAGGATCTCAAGACCTGGCTCGTTGACTGAACCTCAGTACCCAGCAGAACCTGCAGCCTCCCTCCCCCCGTGCCTTGGGATGCTCAACAAACACTGATTGATTGATTGATTGATTGATTGATTGATTGATTGATTGAGGTATGCCCCAATTAAAGCCATTCTTGTTGCTAAGTTTGGGCGCACCCCAGAGAAGTAAGCATCAGATTTAGGAACAGTCAGAAACTACCAAACAATACTTTGGTGGATTTTCTTGATTACTCCAGCAAGGCACTGAGTGGTTGGGTGCGGGACAGCAAAGTCAATTATTATGTTGGGCTGTACAACTTGATCCTGAGGGAGCACGTGCTCAATACTTCTTTTGCAGAGCTGCACCAACAACAAGTGGATAGCAAGCTTCCTGAGCTGAGAGATCTTGATAAGGGGGCAGACCTCTAGATTAAAACCAGAGGGTCTGGGGAGGTACCTGGGAGTGACTGCAAGAAGAGTGAAGGGGAGGTCAAGGAAGACACATTAGGGAGGTCAAGGAAGACACATTAAAATCCCAGAATAAGGTGGGGTAAAGGGTTCCCAGTCCTCTTCTGCAAAAGTTGGGGAGGTTCTGGTGGGCCCTGGGCGCCACCTTCCAAACCCTGCTTTTTTGAGTGTTTCCAGTTAGGACACAAGCAGTGGAACTCTATCTGTCCTAAGAAACCTCCCACTGGTAGTCCCAATGGGGCAGATCATAGACCATGTCATAATCTCCCTTATCTAGGAAATAGACCCAGAGGGTAAGCTTGGGATCCCTGAGGGTAGAAGTCGCCACTGCCACAAGGGGCAGGTGAATGGGATCCCAGTCACTGCTTTCAGGGGCACCAGAGTCAGTCAGACCTTGGTAGTGGAAAGGCTGGTTTCTCAAGAGCAGTACACCAACCAGGTGTGTAGGGTAACATAAGTCCAGGGGTCAGGACTTTTTTGCATCATGGCCCCGGTATCCCTGGTGTGGGGTTAGGGATGGTGACTCAGAGAAGGGTCATAGTTGGGTTATGAGTTGCCCCCAGTGTCAGGAGTGCTGGGAGGGTCGGCCACCCAGGGCACTGTGACAGCTCAGTTTTCTAGGGGTATCCCTACCAATGAGTGGGTAGAGGAGCACAAATGGAGGAACAGGGTAATGGAGAATTCACCCCTGATGAGGCTCAGGGTGCAGACCCCGTGCTGAAAAGACACTATCAGGATATCACCCCGGGACTGGTGGGAGTTAGTGTGGAATAGGGTGCCTAACACCCTGGGCTGTTGCTCCCCACTCTAAGAAACCTCATAGTCCAGCGAACGCTAAGAAGCCCATGGGACACTTCTTGCCAACCCCAAGGCTGAAGAGACTCTCACCCAATATCCCTTCTTGGAGCATCCACCTGGAAGTGGATGTTCTTGGGACCGGCTCTTGACACTGACAGCTGTCAGTGCCCTCTGTTGGTTGCTATCCATATGGGCAGAATTTTCCCTGGGTTGGGGACAGAAGTCTGATCTAAGAGACAAAATAGGTCACATCAGCTTGTTGGCCATGGTGGTACTGTCTTCCTACTGGTATGCATCTGTCAGCAAGTTAAGGTTAAGTGCTTCTCAGAAGGGGTTCACAGTTGAAGAGGAGGATTCCCCATGAATCAGTCTATTGGTTCATAAGAATGTATACAGAGGGATCAATCAGAGATCAAAGGGGTACAGGACTGACACCTGCAACTCATAAGAGGGTCTTCATGTTCTATCATCTAAGCAGGGAAGCTCATCAAGGTATTGACTAGCATTCCCTGACATTTGGCTGGAGGGGAGCATGTTGGTCCTGGCAGGGTCATCAGCAAAGTTTTTACCCTTCCTTTTTATGAACCTGTTTTTGTTAGGAGTCTGTCCACTTTGCAACTGCTAACCAGTGCTAAAGGCCTTGTGTTCTCGTCTTTAAACATGGTACAATTAGCTTACACCCAATTGGTACATTTCATTTCCTTGTAATTTCCTAATAAAGTGGTACTACAGGTACCCAGGGTCTGTAAATTAAATGCTACTAGTGGGCTTGCAGCAATGATTGTGCCACCCACTTAAACAGCCCTTTAAACTTTTTTCAGGCTTGCCATTGCAGCCTGTTAATGCATTTTAAAATGCCATTTTGATCTGATAAAAGAATCATTTTTCCAAGCCTAACTCTTACTTTTTAGCACATATAAACCCCTCCAGGGTAGGCCTAAACAGTCCATAGGGCAGGGTGGGTTTTGCTTAAAAAATGTTTCACCTGAACGTTCACGTTTTACATTTCCTGGTTGTGAAAAATTCTCAAAATCATTTTTCACTTTTGCATGACCTACATCCCCCTAGGATAACATTGGGTTACCTTATTATATTTAATACATGAAAACGTTTAATTGGGAACAGGTTGGAAAGTTATGGTTTGTGTCTATGGAGTTGTAATTTAAATCTCTGTTTAATGGTAAAGTCAGATTTTAAGTCAGATTTCTTATGAAGTTGGTATTTACTTGTCCTAACCCTTAGGTGCCTGCAGCCTGTCCCTGGGTTGGTCACATGAGTAGGTGTAGTTGGCAGCTGACCTTTGTGTATGCCTCCCAGACAGTATTACAATAGAGCGTCTGGGTGATGGCAGGATGGGTCATCTCTGACTTAATAGGGGGGGTGCAAAGCTGTGACCTATCACTCTTGTACTTCAAAAACATTGATTCATCTCACACACAAAGGATTTCACTCTTGACTATTGTGCCCCAGTCAGACTGGGACCAGGGCAGGGAGGCAGGAAATTCCAGACACCTCTCTAGCGGGAAACTCCAGACGCTTCTCCCACTTCATAGTTGGCACCAGGTATAAATATTGGACCCTCAGGCCCAACTACTTAGTTCAGTACTCTGCTGCTCTGCTGCAGAAAGGACTGCCCAACTGCTCTGCTGCCTTGCTGTTATGCCTGAAAGAATAACTGTTCTGCTGCCCTGCCGCCTGAGGAAGAAGGACTGGACCCGCACCTTGAATTGATGACCACCAACTTGACTTTGCCTACTGTGTGTCCTAATCCCCCCAGGTGTGAGAAACAAAATTTACAACGCAACTATTACATCGCAATCCTTTACAATGCATGTCACTACAACGCATCCATTACATTGCATATCATACAACGCATGACACTACATTGCATGTCATTACAACACAGGCATTACATCGCATGTCATTACAACGCATACCATTACAATGCATAGTGCCCCTACACCATTTAACACTTACCCTACTGTTGCACCCTCTGGAATAGAATAGTAATTTTTACCCTTACACTATCCAACACTTACCCTACTGTTACACCCCCTCGAGTTAGAATAGTCTCGGACACTAATGCGCATGCGCGGCCGCCCGCGCATGCGCATTTCTCATGAGAAATGCGCATGCGCGGGCGGCCGCACATGCGCATTAGTGTCCGAGACGGCGGCGCGATTACGAGAGCGAGCCCCGGAGACGCAGCGGACAAGGTAAGTGGTTTTAATTCTTTTTTAAAAGGTTATTTAGGTATTTAGGGAGGGTGGAAGGGAGGCGGGTGGTGGGCAACTTTGCTACGCCCACGGAGTGGGCGTAGTCTTGCCTGCTACGCCTACTTTGTAAATGGAGAAGTAGGCAACACTACGCCCACTCTGTGGGCGTAGCGAAGTACTTCGCCCAGGGTTACTTTTGACCAATAAGACATACTTGAATATCAGTTTGTGATTTCTTTTATTTATTATCACTCAAATGGTTGGCTCATTATAGGAAGCTACTTTACTGCCATTTTGTGATTTCACTTTTCACTTTATTACTCATTTTATAATGGTTGGTTTTATTAGTTTTGAATCTTTAATTCAATAATGCATTTTTTGTGTGATTCTCATCACACATATTGATACTTTTTAGTACTTTTGGTTATTTTTTATGTTCACCATGCAATTTAAACCTCCATCGAAATGTTTACATTTTAAAGGTGAGTCTCCCATCCTTTGGTAAAGATGGAAAGAAGAATGTGTAACTTACATCAAAGCAATAGATGGTGAACGTATGGGGAATGAAAGGAAGAAGAACATATTTTTACATTGTTTGGGGTCAGAGGGACAAGCAGTTTTTAGAGCTTTACCTGTGGTTCAAGTTGACTTAAGTGTTTACGATGAAGCACTTTTATGCATGGAAACTAGATTCAAACCTACGACTAGTCTAGCTCTCAATAGATATACGTTTTATACTCGTGCACAGAGGGAGTCGGAGTCATTTGATGATTTTTTGACAGCTCTTAGGTCTCTTGTTATTTCATGTGAATTTGGGGGTATGGCTGATGAAATGATCAGGGACCAGATTATTGTAAATGTTAGGAATAAAAAGACGCAAGAACAGTTATGGTTCCTAGGTAACCCTAATTTGCATAACATTATTGCTACAGCAAAAGCTATTGAACAGTCTGAAAAGTGGATGAAAACTATAGAAGATGTAAATGCAAAGAGTGATAAGACTAATAAATGTGTGGATGAAGTTTGCACCATGACTAATTCTAATAAAACTTATAGTGCGAACAGAAGTTTTGACAAGAGTATAGTATGTTTTAGATGTGGTAGTCCCAACTATGTTGCCTCATTTAAATTTTGTCCAGCAATAGGTAAGGAATGTACCAAGTGTGGACGAATAGGACATTTCGCCAAAGCATGTAGAGATGACAGGAAAAGGAATTTAAATAAGGGTAAAACCTTTATTAAAAGCAGTGAAGTTTCTTGTGTATGTTGTACTCAAATGGGTGATGCAGAAGGCTCTGAAGAGAAAGGAATGGTAGTTTCCTTAATAGATCTGTGTGCTCTAGAAGGTGAGACACTAAATTCTTCTAAATATTTGGTGACATTTTTGGAGAAAGATTTAGAACTCATGGCTGATTCTGGGTCCCCTTGGACAATTTTCACAGAAACCTACTTCAATTAAAAGTTTTCTGATAAGATTTCTATCAAAGATTTGTGTTTCCCTGATATTACTGCTCAAGGTTTCGATGAGTCATCTATTGATTTTTTAGGTTTTGTTGCCTCTGAGATACAGTTCAAAGAGAGATCTGCTTATATAAAACTTGCGAAGAAAGGTGTGAATGTGTTGGGTTGGAGAGACCAATGGAAACTGGGTATAATTTTAAACCCTCGGAATAAGGAACCTGTCATGGTAGTTGAAGAAAATGAAATTGTTAACCCGTTTGAGGAGAAATTTCCGAATGTATTTTCTGAGAGTTTAGGAAAACTAAAAGGGTTCACGCACTTGATAAAACTTAAACAAGGTGCTTCGCCTGTTAAACAAAAACGTAGAAACGTCCCCATTAATGTAAGGGATGATTTGAGTAAAGCTTTACAAGAGATGTTAGATAATGGTGTAATAGAAGAAGTGGAGTCATCGGGTTTCTCGGATCGTTTTGGCACGCAAGGCTGATAAATCTTTGAGATTATGTGTTGACCTTAGGGCCCTTAATGCCAACATATTCATAGATTGTCATCCATTACCCAATATAAATGAGGTGGTTAGCATGCTAGGTGGAGCCATGATTTTTTCCACTCTAGATCTTCGATCTGATTATCATCAGATTGAGTTGGCCAAAGAGTCACGTCACATGACAGCATTCATAACACCACAAGGTCTATATCAATTCACAAGGATGCCTTTTGGAATGGCATCTGCTGCTTCTGTTTTCCAAAGGTCCATGTGTCATCTCTTTAGAGATATGCAGTGATATGTGAAATGTTTTCAAGATGATATTTTGATATTTTCATCAGATAGGGACACACACACGAAGCATGTTAGGAATGTTTTTAATGTATTGAAGGAGCATGGACAAACTTCTTTCATTCTTGGGATCGTGTGAATACTAAAGCAAGTTCATCAAGGACTTTGCTTCAAAGATGGAGCCTTTGCGAGAATTAACAAGGAAGAATAGAGAATTTACTTGGGATGAGAGACAACAAACAGCTTTTGACAACATTAAAAAGGAAATGATTTCTGCCCCCACCTTGAAACCTTTCTGTTTCAACAAAATATGTATTCTTACTGTTGATGCTAGCCTTTAGGGTCTAGGGTGTGTTTTGTCCCAACAAGCAGAAAATCAAGAGTGGAACATAGCATTTCCATTCAGAACACTTAATATGACGGAAAGACGTTATGCTGTTATTGAGAGAGAGTTAACAGGATGTGTGTGGGGAGTTGAGCACTTCCATAATTATATTTGGGGTGCACGTTTTTTTTTTTTTAGAAAAGATCACAAACCTTTGGTTTCGATTTTATCTTCTGGAGGTGGTCAAAATGCCACTGCTCGCATTGCCAGGTTGATGTCTCAGTTGAAAGAATATAATTTTACAGTGGAATATGTTCCGGGGAAAATTTATGTAACAGCAGATTGTCTGTCAAGGCTTCCTTGTAGAAAGAGTGAAGAATGTGAGGTGGAAAAATTGGTGCTAGTGTTGATGAAATTCTTTCTGGTACTTTTAGATCAATTTCTAAAGAGATGTGGAACAAAACTATGCAAGATGATTCTGTTTTATCAGAAGTCATAAATTATACTAAGGTTGGATGGCCTGTGAACACCGATGTGTCTGCTGAACTTTCTACTTACTGGAATGTTTGTGATGAGCTTGTAGTGGAGGGGGATTTAATTTTCCGTAAAGGTAAATGTATTCTCCCAGTGTCACTGCGTGATCATTTCTTAAAGGTGAGTCATGAGACTCATTTAGGTATGTCTTCAATGAAAAGATTGATTAGAAATTATTTTTGGTGGCCTGGAGTAGATAGGTTTGTTAATAGAATTGTGAGAGAATGTTCCGAGTGTGTGAGTAGTGAAAGGATGCTTAAATGTAATCCTCCTCCTCTTCCAATTAGTTGACCAGATTTTCCGTGGCAAAAAGTGGGTTTTGACATCGCTGGTCCTTTTAATTTTTTACCTCAGGATTGTAGTTTCGCCCTTGTCATGGTTGATTATCATTCTAAATGGCCTGAGATGAAGTTGGTACCACATGCTAATTCTGTGACTATTATTTGATTTTTAAAGACATTTTTGCTCATGAAGGATATCCTGAAGTGCTTATTACCGATAATGATGTGCAGATGAGATCATGTGAAATGTCTGATTTTCTTACATTTCTGAACATTCATCATATCACCACTGCATTATATGAACCGCAAGGCAAGGGGAAGTGGAGTGGTATAACAGAGTTCTTAAACAAGACATCTTGTGGGCAAGGAATTTGGTTCTTTGTGGAAGGATAAATTAAGAAATTGTGGTTATACAGAATAACACCACAACCCAAGTTTCTCCTTTCTGTCTACTTAAAGGAGGAGAACCTGTTTCGGAACTATGTCTGTGGTGGTTTAAAAAACTTGTGGAAAACCAAAGGGTTTGATTGATAAGGAAATTGTAGCACAGAGGGTTGGAAGAAAACAACAACAAAGTAAAAATTAGTATGATGTTCGTATGAAAGTGAAGGAGCCTAGTTTTGTAGTGGGAGAATGGGTTAGGATACGTAAACCTGGAATCTTACTAAAGGGAGAAGCAAAGTTTGGGAGACCAATGAGAATTATAAGAGTTTATCGTAACAATGTGGTCACACAAGATGGAAAAGTTTGGAATGCCAAACGTTTTGCAAAATGTTTAAATGTGTAATGGATAAATTAGCTCTTCTTTTGTGCTATGTTCCTCGCTGTACAATTTTCTCAAGGGAAGAGATGTGTTATATTGCCTCTTATATGTTTTAGTTCATTTTTGTTATTCTTTATTTGTCCCTTTCCCCTTTAGGTACATTGTGTTTTTATGACTGTGGCACATGCCCTGGCACATGCTCTTCAGTTGCTCTCATTCTGTTTAGAATGTGCTTCGATTCATTCAGGAACTGGACTTTGAACATAGCAGTACTCTGCCTTCAAGATTAAACCTTAATCTTGAACTCAATCTAGATTTTGAATTTTTTATTCTTGGATTTAACACTAACCATGTCTGTATATCTGGTCCATGCTCCATCATGGTCAGCCTGCACTTGTGACTTTGTTCCTGGTCCAGCACGATCAGATTAGTGATTTGTGCTTTTAGGCAATATTTATACCTAAATCTTTAAAATTGCACATCTCTGGTTTGACTAATTGGATTTGTGTCTTTTATTACATTTTACTCAAATTTTTTTAATTGGTGTGGGATTTTTCTTGTGTTCTGTTTTCACTTTATTACTGTTTGAAGTGCTGCATAAATGCTTGCATAATAATGCAACGTGGTGTAGAATCCTGTTTGATAATGTGCTGGTTCGCATGCTCTATTTATTTTTGGCTGAGCCATCACAGTTCTGTCAGTGGACCCCCCGTGGCTCGGCCGGCATAAACCTTAGACCAACAGAGCCACGGGCATCAGGCCTTGTATATAAGTACTTCAGCCCATGCACCCTACTCACTCTTGCCCTAAAATAGGGTTCCAAATATAAGAATAACATCAAAAGACGGCTATGTCACCACTGCTGGGTGCCACTGGCAGTGGCAGTCCTATAAAGCCTCTGTATGATCAAAATAAATACTGAAACAAATGTGATAAGTTTTATGACAGCCCAGAAATATTGTCAGGAGACACTTTCCAATGTTTTCATTGTATTGAGGAGGGTCATACCAATAGTCTTTATAAATACTTCAGCCTGTACATGCGGTGATGTCAGATTTGACACCCTATATCACCTTTGTGAGTTAGATTGAAAGGTCTGTATTTTACAATTACATTGATCAGTATAACCATTCAGCCCATCAGCCGGTTTGCCTTTCTTAAAAATTTAACAGCAACATTATTCAATCCCTTGATGCTGGAATTTCCTCTTCCATAAACATATGAATGTTTCCTTCCAAGTATAATGTTGCCAGAACTTCCCCGAAAATTTTATAAAATACTGCGTTGATAAGGTCTTTAAAGATAAAGTTTTTGCTTGGTAGGGCATTACTGTCTAGCACCACCTCTTCCATGGTTACAGGGGCATCAAGGTACACAGAAACCTCAGGTGTCATACTGTCTAGAGAGACCCCATATAAATATGAGTTGATGTGTTTTTCTGATTACTGATCTTTCTTGCTATATAAAGCATGGTGTAAAATGTGCTCAATATATTAGATTGGCCTCACTTATCAAACACACAGTCATTCCCAACATGCTTATTACTGTTAACAGATGTGTTCTCTCTTACCTCGAAAGATAATATACATTTCACTGACTCGCTCTGCTCCTACACTTGAATACAATAGCGTTAGATGATGCAGCATTCTCTATTGGCCTTCTAAACCCCTCTGCTCTATAATTTATTAGCCTTAGAAAATATCTTGCTGAATCAAGTTTAATCATGATAGTTTTTACATTTTCCACCTCCAAATATTGTATTTGTTCCCTTTAAGTCAGAAATATGCTCTGTTTTCCTTTGTCCCCCCCTATGATATATCTGCAAATTGTGCCTTTTATGTACATTTTTAAAATATCCCAGCTTATAGATTGTGAGCTGTAATGAAGTTATGATTTAAGTATTCCTTGTTTTTATGAACTTTTATTACTCTGGCTCTGCAAGAATTGCCCTTTGAGAGTCTAGCAGTACATGCCCCCCTGTTGTTTGAGAACTGTGTTGTTATTAACAAATGTTTGTGATAGAATTTATCCTTGGATAATTTTAGATTACATTGAATATCATATTAGATGGAACGTCCTGAGTCATTAAAATTAAGTCAAAGCTGGGATATTGGCTGTGCGAGCACAAGTAAAATGCACACCCATTCTCATGCATGACTATCTCTCCAGCCATGTATCAACCCCAATACTACTGATATTTTCAGAAAATGTCATACAGTTCACGACTTCAAAACATTCACATTGGTTCCTTATTATCTCCTTATCATAGAAGTTCAGATAGTTCCCCTGCATTCCAAACCAATTGAATGCCAATTATCATTTATAGCTCAAAGAATTTTGCAATTTTGTGCACAAATAAAAAAAATTCCCTACTTTTATCTTCTGTAAAAAGTTATGTACCTCTCTGTCTCCTGTATTACTTTCAATTAACCATGACACTGGATTTTAAGGCTAGATTTCTGTGCAGTTTGTGCGAGAGGATCTATTATTTAATATCAGCAATCAGGCTCCTCATTGTCTTCCTTCGCTGTTCTGTCTCAAATACCATATGTGAGAAGATCAAACATGGAAACCCAGTAGAGGATTTAAACACTTTTTCAATTTTGTGTTTCTTAACTTAACCGCCAAAATGTCCCCAAAGTAGGGACACATCCCTTTACCAACCCAGTCTTTATCCTTTCCAATATTCCATCCATTTTCTCTGATCCCTTTTTCTCATCTGTACTTTTAATTGATACTTGTCCACTCACTTTTTTCTCCTTATGGCTGAGACGGCAAGCTGTCCATCAACAGGATTCAACTTAGAGCAAAACTTTCCTAATCAATTGTCTCAGCTGCCTCCACCTTATATTGTATAACAGATCTTCATGCAGCCCCTTCTGTAATTGTAGCCTCCTTGTAGTCCCTCTAGTGAACACGCTCAAAGTTGTGCCAATGCCAGGGCTGACACTGCCTCCTTTCTGCTCACCAGACAGGAGCTTAGGTTTCCCAGTTAGTTCCATGTATTCTTTTGAATCTTGTCTGACATCACATACTGTTATCTGGGTCTTTGAGTTACATGCTATTTTCCAGAGTGTCAAGTGCAGATGTATTAAAATGTTGTGAATGGTAGCGGCCTATACACCAAGGGATGGTACTGCTGCTCTCACCAACTGTGCTGGTGCTCAAACAGGCTGCCAAGCATGATGCACATACCTTTGTGTTATAGTGCAAAGGTGGCCTTCCAGTACAAAAACATTACTTAGACATAATTTAAAACTTTTCAAACTATGTTTGTGTGCTGTACAGTGCAGCACACATGCAACGTTTGAAAAGTTTGGAGGAATAAAAATATTTCTCCAAGTTAAAACAGGCCTTAAAGAGGATTTTTTTTTGGTGCACAATCCTGTCTACAAATCTTGTTAGCTTTGAGTAAAAAAACAATGGGTGGTACAATGACAATGCTGATGCACCACCCCTGGTCCCCCCCCTCGATGCAAAGTACAGCAAATCACAGGAAAGCACTACCCTGCTTTACTTTAAGGGAACTTTCCAGTTTAAAAGCAGTTTTGGGCTGACAATAACAAATCAACACTTAGACTGGTTTGTATCAATTTTATGACTTTGTATCATCCAAAAGTGTTGATAAAGTAGACCCAACATGTACTGGTGACTCATTCCGGGGGAGTTCTGGCATTTTTCCTGCTTTCCTGCCAACTTGCACCTCCTCAGCTCCAAAGCAGCCAGCATCAACCATCTGCCCAACTGTTGATGCCGACACTGATGCATTGACTGCCTTGGCCATTTTTTCAGCCTGCACAGGAAAGTGTCTGTCATATAGACAGCCCTTCATTTACTTTAGGTAAAAGTCTCATTGGAAATAATTCCTGTTATTTGAATTCACCATCACCAGAGGCACCCCGGTGTTCATAGAGTTTGACGAAACTGCACAAACTCAGTCAGGGTGGCGAGGGATTTAAGTCAGAAACCTTGCTTTTACTTCATCTACCAGATTTAGAGTTCACCACCGCCCTGCGGTGAACTCTCTGGGTTGTATTAACCTCTGTCATAGCAGGCCACTCAAAGGCATTTAAAACTCTGGTGTGCGTCTGTCATTGGTGAGGAATACTTCCACCAAACTTTAAAATGTTTTTCTTTTTCCAAAAACAAACTCTCAAAGCAGGAGTTTATTTTGGGAAGAGTAAATACCAAGGGCCCCAACATCAAGAAAGTTTTCTCCAATGGCTTGAGGGTAATTGTTTTATTTTTACTGTCCCTGGATCACTGGCAGTGCCAGACAGTAAAAGAAAGCCATCCAATCAACCACTCTAAATAGGGTGGATAGTCAGACGGTTTACTGCCTATGGACCATACTATCTTGGGCAGTTGGCGGAATCTTTACACCAACAAAGTGAATTTTCTTGATTAAGCATAAACCTGGAAGTCTGCTCGACTAACAATAGGTGGGCATACTGTGAGTTTTGTGGACATATCTTTAACATAGCATCAAGACGGATCTCATCCAGCCAAGTTACCACTACATCTCCATCCTTTACTAAGGGAGTATAGGAAATTGGGTTACTTGTTGAGAGGGATTGAAACCATAATCAAGATGCAACCACGATCATCATCAATGTGAAACACAAGCAAAACCCAAATTAACCTGTGCTTAACCCTCTAGTAACTTGGCACAAAGTAGTCAGGCTTAACTTAGAGGCAATGTGTAAAGTAATTATACAGCATTTCAAACAGTAATAGTGAAAACACAACACAGAAAAAAATCCCACACCAGTAAAATAAAGTAAAATCTAATTAATTTGCACAAAAATGACAACAATCCAATTAGTCAAACTGGAGATGTGCAGTTTTAATGATTTATGAAGAAATAATGCTTAAAACACAAAGGGCCAGCTGTGGTTATCTAGTCATGCCAGACTGGGACAAATTCACAAGTTTAGGCCGACTACGATGGAGCATGGGCTGGATACAGGGACCCAGTTAGGCCTGCTGAACAAAGTACCTTAAAGTCTGGTTGTGGGGAGTTGTAAGATTCCCTGTTGAGAATGTGTTGCGCAGCAGAGGTTAAGGGGAGCTCTGGGTCAGCAATTTAAACTCCTGCACTGAGAAGGTGTCCCTCAATGGCAGTTCCGTGGAGTTGCTAAGTTGTGATGCAAGGGACTGGGTCGCACAGAGGTGTTTCTGAGGAGCTTTGAGGTCCTGCATCAGGTCAGCGTTGCGCAGCTACAGTTCTCATCCAGAGCTGCGAGGTGAAGCGTTGCACTGTGTCAGATCTGCTAAGACCACAGCTCGGCTGGCAGAGCAACTTCAGGCCTTCCTCCAAAGGTCCAGTACTGGGGTGGCACCACATGCGTGACACAACTCACAGCAGGTAGAGTCCAGGTGATGGGTTCAAGGTGGTTAGAGCCTTTTCTGTTCCTGAGGCTCTGATCAGGAGGCCAGCCAACTAGCCCTTGTAGTCAATCTGGTAGTCCTGAGTTCAAGATGCAGGTCCAGCCCTTCTCACTCAGGTAGCACGATAGCAGAGTAGCACTCTTTGTGTAGCAGACCAGCACAGTAGTCCTTCTTCTGAGTCTTATTCTAGTCCAGATCAGTACTGAAGAGTTGGGTCCGAGGGTCCACTATTTATCCTTGGTGTCTTCTTTGAAGTGGGAGACGTTTTTAGAGGGTTTTATGCCCAGACGTGCTTGGAATCCTTCCTACCATTCATTGCCCAGTTTGTCTATGGGCACACAAGACTAATGTGAAGCCCTTTGTGAGTGTGCTGAGGCACAGTCTTTGTGATGGGCAAGTATGGTAGATGACAGCTCTGGTTCCCTATCAAGTCAGAGATGCCCATCCTGACAACATTTATTCCCCCTTTGTCTCACTGTCTGGGAGCAACCAAGAAAGAACAGCTGCCAGCTACACCTAGGCATGTGACCCAGGATACAGGCTGCAGGCACAAAATGGTTGGGACAAAAAAATACCAATTTTCTAAAAGTGGCATTTTCAGAATTGTGAATTAAAATCGAACTTTACCATTAAAGAGAGATTTTAATTACAATTCTTTAGGCACCAAACTCAGCATTCTTATTTGCTCCCAATTGAAAGATATAGCGTATTAAATGTAATAAGGTAACCCAATGGTATGCTGTGAGAGAGGTAGACCTTGTAGTAGTGAAAAAGAAATTTAAGAGTTTTTCACTACCAGTGCAAGTAAAATTTAAAGTACATGTCCGACTTTTCAATAACACTTCACTCTGCCCTATGGGGTGGTTAGGGTCTACTCTAGAGGTTACATATGTATTAATAAGGTAGGTTTAGGCATGGCAGAAGTTTTTTGTCTCAGTTTTAAATCAGTTTAAAATTGCACATACTGGATGCAGTGGCATACCTGAGGCATGTTTAAAGGGCCATTTAAGTTGGTGGCACAATCAGTGCTGCAGGCATTTAATTACAGGTACTTCACATTTGCAGTACCGCTAGAGACTTACAAATAAATTGAACCTGCCAATTGAGGGTAAGCCAATTTTGCTATGTTTAAAAGAGAGAGCACTGCTACTTTAGCACTGGTTAGCAGTGGTGCAGCGCAGAGAGCCCTAAAAGCAAACTAAACAGGCTCAGTAAACAGGAGGGTGACCGCAAAAACATTTGGGGTTACCCTGAAAAGTGTGCTAAGTCCAACAGGAAGCTTAGGTGGCCTGCTGCCTCCTCTTCAGGTATCTGAGCACTATCATCTTCCTGGCTCCTTTTCCTCTTCTCCTCCAATACAAATGCACATTTTCACATGTAAAAAGGAAGAGAACAACTGCAAACTTGCTAGATTATTTTCCTTTTTTCATGTCCAAAGGAAAAATATATTTCCCTGTGAAATCACAACTCCTTCTACTATCCACTATGTTTTCAGAGTGTTACCTTCCCCTTCCCGTCCTAGAAAAGAATCCTATTTCTGAATTTAACAGAGTGGTAAGAATTTGGGAAATAGTTTGCAAATACCTACAAATGCCCACATCCCACCCATAAGAGAACGTTTACTTACATGGAACTGGCTGAATGGGTAAATGCTTTTATGAATGTGAAGCTCAACAAGATCTTCTCTAGCAGGGATTAAGGTGCTGAAAAATCTTTCAGAAATTGTATGGGTGTTTTAGCTGTTGGGAATTTCTTTAAGACTTTTAAAATACACAAAAGGTGCTGAACTTTCGCACTATAACCTCGATTTTCACCATTAGCTTTTTTGCACTAATAGTCCATTGTTACATGTAGAAACTTTAGGGGGGCTTAATTTTAGGCGCTTTCTTCTATAGCACCATTGAACAACTATATCTGACTATTTTGGAAGTGGGAAGAGAGGGTCTGTCTTTGATTTCTATCACCGCTCCAGTTGCCAACGTGTGGCGGTTAGCGGTCTAGACTCCGGCCATCATTACATGCCTGACTGCTTTAAAGGGCAGGCCGGTGTGTGAACGTGACACTGGCGTGTCAAAGGCAAGCCCCTCTGTGCACTTCTTAACTGGCCCGCTCTCAGCACCAGCCATTCTGCTTTAACACGCAAAGCAAGCGCATTTCACGCACCGCCTCCGAACTCCTCTCCTTGAGGCAGGGTGTATTCTGCTCTGGTAGGTCTAAGACACTGGAGCAGATACTTCCTCCCAGCTGTCATTATTGCACTTTAGCATTGCCTAGCCTGGTTACATGAGGTAAAATCACATGTCCATTGTTACGTCTCCCAGATGAACCTAACAAAAGGCCAGGAATGCTCGTTCTGCTCTGTACTGTACTTTCACACATCCATGAGTTACTAAGCAAAGATACTACTAACATACTCTCCCTCACTGACACATGGATGTCTGAAAGCTCTGAGGCTGATGTTGCAACAGCTGTAAAGGAGGGTTACTCCCTTCCACATTGCAACAAAATTGGCAGAAGAGGGGGTGAAATTGCCATTATTTACAGACATAATCTCAATTGTGTTAGCTTTGACACTAGTAAGTTGCTTGGGGAGAAGTCATGGGGTTGTCTCCTCTCTCTGTCCACTAACACAACCCTGTCTGGGATATTAGTTTATCGCCCACCTGGCCCTGTTGGTGAGTTTTTGTCCTCTCTAGTTGAGATCTTATCAAAAATGTATGCTAAATTACTCCAACGTTACAATCATTGGCGACCTCAACATACATGTGAACTCCACCTCGGATCCACATGGTCAACTCCTGTTGGGTAATATGTCCTCATGGAATGTGCAGCAATTTTTATCTCAGCCCACTTACATTATCAACCGTACTCTAGATGCTATTTCTTCTAATGGTCATGTTCATGGCAGTTTACCTTTGGCTTGGTCAGACCATTCTCTTACCTGCTTTGTGGGAGACTCACCATGGCCCCATGAATGCAGGACTGACTTCCAGCTATCCCGCAGAAACTGGGCCACATTTGCTCCCTCAGAGCTTAGTCCTTCCTTAAGTGAGCATTTCCTACATCTGTGTGGCAACATCATTATAGTTGTTGGGTCAGTCAATGCCTGGCTTACACAGATGGCCGACACCATTGCTCCTATCAAATTGCAACAAACCAGTTTTATGGCCAAATGACAATCGGCGCCATGGTTCAATGAGGAGCTTAAAGAGCTTCGTAAGCATTGCAAGAGACTGGAAGGAGGTTGGAGGCACCAGTACCTTTTGCACGACAAATTAATCTATAAAAAGGCCTTAAACCACTATTACCATACCACTATCACCATACTATTAGGAAATTACAATCAGCTTTTTTCACAGCTCAGATCGACTCCTCCAAAACAAACCAGGCGAGTTATTTAAAATTGTTAAAAAATGTACTCACCTAGACGCCTTACTTCAGTCACAAACACCCTCTTACAATCTCTGTACTCAACTGGCTAACTTCCTTGATACTATAATAGGATCACTGACATAATATCGACGTCAAAAATATCGAGATACCAAAATATCGAGGATAAAATATCGAGGGACAAAATATCGACTGCCTATCTTCAAACAGGTAAGTACTAAAATATCGACTCCAAAATATCGACTTACAAAAATATAGACTGTCAAAATATCGATTTTTTTCAATGTCTTAAAATTAAGTTAAAAATAATATATATAAATATATTTAATATAAACTTAGAAATAATTATTAAATAAATGTAATATTAATAAATAATTAATATAACTTAAAAAATTATATCACCAAAAATAATACATATATATATATAAAAAAACATATTATTAAATAAACATATTAATATAATATAATTTAATTTGATTTAATTTCATTAAATTAATGTAATTTAAATTTAATTTTACTTTATTTTTACACTGTACCCCTGTACCCCAAAAACCCAAAACTGACCCTGAACCCTAAAAATGCCCCTTTACCCAAAAACTAAAAACTGACCCTGAACCCTAAAAATACCCCTTTATCCAAAAACTCAAAACTGACCCTGAACCCTAAAAATACCCCTTTACCCAAAAACTGAAAACTGACCCTGAACCCTAAAAATACCCCTTTACCCAAAAACTGAAAACTCACCCTGAACCCTAAAAATACCCCTTTACCCAAAAACTGAAAACTGACCCTGAACCCTAAAAATACCCATTTACCCAAAAACTAAAAACTGACCCTGAACCCTAAAAATACCCCTTTACCCAAAAACTAAAAACTGACCCTGAACCCCCAAAAATACCCCTTTACCCAAAAACTAAAAACTGACCCTGAACCCTAAAAATACCCCTTTACCCAAAAACTGAAAACTGACCCTGAACCCTAAAAATACCCCTTTACCCAAAAACTGAAAACTAACCCTGAACCCTAAAAATACCCCTTTACCCAAAAACTGAAAACTGACCCTGAACCCTAAAAATACCCCTTTACCCAAAAACTAAAAACTGACCCTGAACACTAAAAATACCCCTTTACTCAAAAACTAAAAACTGACGCTGAACCCTAAAAATACCCCTTTACCCAAAAACCCAAAACTGACCCTGAACCCTAAAAATACCCCTTTACCCAAAAACCCAAAACTGACCCTGAACCCTAAAAATACCCCTTTACCCAAAAACCCAAAACTTAAATTTAATTTCCAAAACCAATTACTTTTTTTTACGAAGTAAATTTTATTGAATGGTAAATTATTAATTAATTAACAAATTTAATTAATTAACATATTTAATTAGTTATTATTAAATTACTCCCCACCCTATCCCCCTATAAACTCACAACCCACTACAGAAATTAGTTTACTAATTATTATTTATTTATTCTTAAAATATTAATAATTACCAATTATATTTTAATTATTTACCAAATAATAATTGATTAACAATTACTATTATATTACATATTTAATTAATTATATTTAAATTACTTCCCACCCTATTCCCCTATAAACCCACAACCCGCTACAGAAAATATTTTACGAAAATATAATTATTGATCAATTAATCAATTATTATTAATTACCAATTATATTTTAATTAATTAACAATTAATAATTAATTAACAATTACTATTATATTACAGATTTAATTAATTATATTTAAATTACTTCCCACCCTATTCCCCTATAAACCCTCAACCCGCTACAGAATAATATTACACAAAAAATTAAAAATATTATTAACTTACCTTAAATTCGATATTTTTGTTGTCTATATTATGTCTAGTCGATATTATGTCCATTCTTTATTTTTGATTCGATATTATGTCCATTTTAGTCGATATTTTTGTTGTCTATATTATGTCTAGTCGATATTATGTCCATTCTATATTTTTTACTCGATATTCTGTCCAGTCGAAATAAACAACTCGATATTATGACTGCACACCACTATAATAAAATGAATCATTGATTCCTACATGCCATTCACCTGGATGACTGGCCAGCTGGGAACCCCATGATGAATCCAAATGCCCTACCTGCATCAAGTCATTATTCCCTTCAGGAGTTTGTTCCTAATTCCTTAGGGGACTCTGCCCTTGTACTCTGCACTTGCAAATCTGGGTCCCAGGATGATCTGTGAACGTCCTGATCTCCTATTGTCCAGCAATAAAGCCCCCTAAACCTGCTACTAAATCAATCGATTTTGATGGCTACAGTCACCAGCTGTTCGAAACATGCCAAAGCAATTCCCCTGTTAAAAAAGCATTCAGCTGACAAAACCAATCTGTCTGACTTTTGGACAATTTCCTTGCAGTCGACCTTCACTAAAATACTGGAGAAACTTATCATTCAGCAACTCTCAAGCTCCATAGAACAGAACAAACTGCTGTAGCCTCCTCAGTCAGGCATTTGCCTTGGCTTTAGTACTGAGACTTCTATGTTGGAAGTTGCAGACTCAATCAAGCTTGTGGTAAATTGGGGGGGACCAGGTGGCCCTGGTTTTACTCGATATATCCACTGCTTTTGATACTGTCTACCATTCTATTCTGCTGCAATGTTTGGCCGACATAGGGGTCTCTGACCTGGCATTGACATGGTGTTGTTCTATTCTGACAGGTAGCAATCAATCTGTTTGGATTGCTCCATTTTCTTCCATACAAAAACCCCTGGGCATTGGGGTGTCTCAGGGATCTGCCCTGAGCCCCACACTATTCAATATATATATTATCCCACTGGCGACCTTGGTTGATTCCTTCAGCATTCAAATAGTTTCTTACGTCAATGGCACACAATTGCTTCTCACCTTAGATAAAGCAGACTCTAATGCCTGGAACAATTTCAAAGCTTGCATCTTGGCTGTTTTTTCTTGGATGTATGTCATCAACTTGCTGTGGTACCCCGGGAAAACAATGACATCTGCCTGAGCGGGATTCTGCCCCCCACCAGACCCTGTCGCAGTGGCACGCAACCCTGGGTTTGAATTCGACAGTTTGAATGTAAGTATTTTTGGTCAACCCACTGTATATGATGTTAAAGCACTCAAACTCCATTCTAGGCTGGTTTTGAAAGAAATTGGATCATTTTCCACACCAAAATAGCTGCAAGCTGACCTTATGTGTACCACTGCATTGATCTAGAGTGTAAGTGATAGGTCAATGTTAAAGATGGCCCTTAGTCTTTTTACCTCCTTTATGCTGTTTTAGATGCTTCAAGACAGTTAGGCCTATTAAAGCGGAAGAAATCTGCATGCATTTGTAAAATGGACCAGCACTTGCATTAGTCAACGCTAGTATGTTTTGAACAGTGATGCTGATTGAAATTAAAGTTGTGGAACTTTGGAGCATACATACAAAGAAGTGGCAGAATGTGTAATTAGCCTCCTTGGCTTAACGACACGCTCAACCACTTCTGAAACAAATGGCTGCACCATATTTAGAAAAATATGGTGCAGCCCTGCATTTCCCCCTGTGCTGGCACTAAGTTTAGCAGCCTATTGTCAATTTAGTCACCCTTTCGCCATAGTGCAAGGGTGACTGCATTCAAGGGAAGAATTCTTAGGGGCAGGAATGTCCCCCTTCCTGCTCATAAACAATCTTTAAATACCGCTTTGTAACTTCTATGTATGCTGCATAATGCAGCACATACAGAAGTTGCAAAACAGCAGTTTTTTTTAAAAATTTGATTGTTTATGTGCAGGGAGGGGGACCTTCCTGTACATAAACAATCATTAGCCTTTTGTGCCTCATTGTGCCAGAGTAAGACCAAGTTTTCCCTGGTCTGAATTCTAGCGCTGCCTCCTGTTTATGCCTCCCTTTTAAATAGGAGGCAGTGTTAGATCAATGGGTATGGTGGTGGAATGCCCAAAGCAACACCCACTGCCCTCCCCTTTCATGCTAAGCATGGCGTGAAAGGGCGGTTTATTTGCAAGGCAGCGTTATGCCTCGTTAAGTGGCTTAATGCTGCCTTGTAAATAAGGCAAAGCGCCTATCGCCACGGGAACATCCTAAAAAGTGACATTTCCGTGGCGATAAGGTGCTTGTACATATGACCCTATGTATCCAATCTGTACCTAGTAAGTGTGATGGGGAGGAAGGAGTGGGTGTACCCCAAGGCTTCTAGGAGTTTGAGGGTCACTAACTTAAATCCAAGATTTTGAGGAGTTCCTAACTTAATACTTTTTATTCAAATAAAAGATTTATATAGCATGGGTGTACCGTACTGTATTAGGGTGCTTTACCGAATAACAATGCTGTATTAGGGCGCTTTACTGAAGCACAAATATATGTATTTGTGTTGATAATCTTTAGGGAACCTACTAAGAAAGTAGTAGTAAGTTAGTAACTTTTATGACTGTCCAATGGAAGCACAATCAAATATGATCAAGTGACCTGAAAACTGTCTACGAAGGACAATTATGGTATGTATGTCTTATGTCTTCTGTTGTCTCGGGTCATTTTAGTTAATCTGTTAGGTCCAAACCTAGATGGTTTTCAGTCGAGGACGACGCTTTGCTGAACTTGTTCCTTTAGTTTGTTTTGATGCGGCACCTTATTTTTCAAAATCCTTACTGGGAGAAGGTAGATTTAAAATCTGATGGTAGTTTGACAGGATCCGTTTTTTCAAAAGAACAAATAGTTTCAGACATGCCGCTGAGAAAGACCACTAGGGTGGATGTGGGCTTTGGTTTGTTTGAGTCAGACTCAAGACACCCCCTACTTCCAAAGGTTTGAAGTATGCACGTTTATTTGAAGTGAGGGGAGGGACCACTGAGTGGGGTGTGCAGGCTTCTGCAACATCCTTGACAGATCACATAATTTGGCCATATTTAATTCCAAAAGTAGAAGATCTGTAAGAAGATTTACAACTTTGTAATGGCTTCCGTTTGGATGAGGCCATGAGAAATACAATTTGTGTGCCAGTTATAGTTTGCACGGATTGTGGTTCTAATCATGACTTCTGAATTTCAGAGTTTTTGTTTTTAATTAATACCCATAAATGTCACCATTAAACAATTGATACGTCCTGTTGTGTTTGTAGGTTTCCTTATCTCTTCTACTCGTTCCCTTTTTTGTTCTAACTAAATGTCAGAAACAATTTTCAATTCATGTCCTAGCACACATATGATGCATGGCATGCCTACGCCATTGAATGATTCATAACGTGTCTCTCCTAATTTCAAATGTATGCAAAGGAAGCAGATCATTAGACTCGATTTGATGAGACAATGTAGCACAGGAAGGATAGCTAGGAGTGGAAGCACTTAGTGGCCTAGAGAAGTGACTGCATCACGACAGCCGGCAGGCGATGGATGAGACTGGAAGGCTGTATGATGTGATACATCTTCAATGACCCGGATCAGGGTGGCTAGCACACCAGCCTTCACTTTTCAAAAAATCAAAGAAAGTATCCTTGTTGTATTAGAACACATGTAAACATAAGTGCACTTATTTAATACTATAAAGAACGAGTGCTCACGCGATGCAAAGCAGCACACACAGAGCAATCAACTTTTCAGTGCAAGAAATAAACTTTGATGTGAGTGCAGCACAAGTTATCTTTGTGTTGCATTGTACCAACGCTCCTGTACAATGCATAGGGGGTGTAGTGGGGCAGAGACAGCAAACACTCCTACAGGATTTCACAGAAAACCAGATCGACTAAAAGTGAGTGCCCTGGCTTTGCAAGAAATCCTAATGCCAAATAAAACTAGGTGCAAGTAAGCGGTAAGCGAAATACCGCAGGATATTCCTACAGGTATGATGTGTAATTACAGAAGAAATTCCACATTTTGCACAATTTGCAATTGGATGCTTGTGTCCACCTTATAGTATGTACTGTAGGGTATACCTCAAGTGCAAATCTCACATTAGGCAACACTAAGTGTGGCTCTAAAATTTCATTTAAGTACAACATGACGTATAATACAATTGAAGAATAAACATGGCACCGAAAATTGTTTACCATTCACATCTTATGCTAGTGCACTTTTTTCATACAGGGCAGCACTCCATGAAATTAGTAGATCAAGTCCTACACATAATGAATGATCAGCTCAAAATGCTTGCAAAGGAAGCAATTTCAGTGTGAATATCAGTGACTAGTTTATCTATTAATTTTCTGTTTGATAGGGAGAATTGCTGAGTCCTCCTATTACTTTTATGGGTTTAGGTTGTCGAACGGGAGAGGGGAAGTGCTTCAGTGACACTAGCCCCTTTGTGTACGAAGTACCATGGTTTTTCTTCCAGGCTGTCATTCTGTGTCCCAATGCTCTTGTGAAAGGCTCATCTGATTGACACAAGGGACTGCTGTTTGATGATGTGAAATTGGAAAATTCCAGTGCCTGGATGGTTGGTACCTGTGCCCATCCTCTTGTGGGGCACCCGATGCAGACCGGAACCATGTGCAACATATGCAAATGAAATTAAATACTGTCCTGTGTTTCTCTGCAAGAGGCCCACAAACATTGAAGGGAGTTCTAAGGTGTCCATTGGTAGAGGATGCAGGCTGTGACTCAACCGGCTATTGAGTGCAATGTTTAGGCTGTTTAGACAGAACGGGTTCAATCCTTGATTTAGGATGATGGCTGAGAATTTGCGTAACAGATGTGTCGTCTGCCAGCTGATGAATGTAGAGAGGAGGACCATAGTAACCATGAGTCATGTAGGAAGTTCAGGAGGTACCTTCAACCGAATGCAGCTGGATTTGATCAAAATGCCTGTTTGTCACGTGCTGAGAGAAGTCCTGGTTATAGGGTTTATTTTCTCCTGTTTGGTTGGGGCGTACACAGCTTGGAGGAATGGGTGTCTCACTGTTACATGAAATGATACCGAGGTTTGGATACGCGTTTTTTCAGAAGTTATACTGGAGTCATACTGAGGGGCTCATTTCCATAATGAAGTCCTGAGAATGCTGTATATGGCTTTTTTTGCTGGAACAGCAACTGCACCTTAGTTACCTACCGGAAGTTTCTGGTTTTAAAGAATAAAAAAGATGGACACTGAGGTCCTGACTGTGAAAGGTGTGTGTGTACGTCTCTGAAGTGACTGTCTGCTTTGCCGTTGATGCTGATGAGTCTCCGAAGCACTCCTGACCAGCGAATAGGATTGTCACCCCTTGAAATTCTCATGGGAAGATCTATGAAACTGCCTTCTGTGCCTGCACATGGGTTTGCAAATCTCACTGATGATATCATTCTAGACTACTGCAAAGGACTCGCTAAGGTGGTGCATTCTGTTTTTCACCAGGTTGGAGTTGCCACTCTCCTCCCACACCAGGAGCAGTGTCATGACCTATGTCATTGGGGCTGGGTCCTGGTGAAAAAACATGTTCAGAGGTCGTGCTTGGTACCCCAAAGAAATGGCCCCTTTCAAGTTTTCCTGGTAACCAACACTTTTGTGAAGTGTAGAGGACTGCTTGATTAAGTGCATTGCTCCCATACTCAATGTGTAAGAGATCAAAAAGAAGAGGTGGAGACACCTGCCACTGATCCACAACCACATGACCAGCCCAAGGAGCAGAGGGATGTGAGCCGAAGCCACAAAAGTCTGAGACAACCTGTGATTCAAGTTCCAAAAGTAACTTAATGTCGATTTGAAGCATGGTGAATTAGCCAGGAGTAACCACAGTTTATCAGCCTCATGCATATGTGGTTGGTGATGCTAACCATGGAGAAGGACTGAGTAATGTGACCGGCAGTGCTTGTGGGTGCGGAAAGTGGCCAAGGAGGAGTGAGAGACTGCCACCAACCCTATCCATTGAACGCGTTCCTCCAACTAACACTGAAGAAACAGAGTCAAGTGGGCTGAGTGACAGTGAAGATGAACAGACAATACTCAAGAGATTGAAAATAGCAAGGGTACCCTGTTAAAGGTGCTCAGCCACTGAGTGGACATACTAGGCCTACAGTGGACTTGATTAAATCACCTAAGATTTAGGTGATCAGACAGCAGAGCCATGATTGTGCTATCAGAACAAGGAGAGTTTGATTTCCTGATCTGATTGTCATTATCATAACAGCCTACTTTTATAAACTGAACTTTATTGAACTTTGGCCTGGTTGAACTTTGAAGATTCCCTAGGGCCAATATTCCAATAGAAGATAAGGATTGCTATTCTAGAAGATGGTGGGGTAGGGCTAGGGATGACTCATGGAGACTGCTGATAATAAAGCTAATCTCATTGTCTAATCACTAAATCAGTTTTGCCATTTGCACAGAAGAAACGTTGCAGGATTTATAAGTCTGTTTGGTGCTCTTTTTAGATTCTGACTTATACTTTCTGAAGTTCCACTAAGTAGGAGCATGACTTCCCATCCTCTGGCAGATGAGATTGGTATTTCTTTCGACCCCCTTATAAAATTGGCACTGATTTCACACATAGTGTGAATAGGACATGTTCTATGAGTCCTATAGTGAAGCTGTTTAACGATGATGTAGAGGTGAAGAGGGCCAAAATGTACCACCAGTTAATGGGAAGAGAGGTTGTTTTAAAGAACGTGTGGAAAAAGGAGGAAAATGAGTATTAGGAGAAAGGAGTATATTCTAAGTTGAAATTAGATTGACAACATAAAGGGAAGTTGTGCATTTATTAGAGTTTAAGTGCATAAAGGAATAAGCATATAGGTCTGAGTGTGTGTGAACACAAATTTGAAATGTTAGGTGGCTGTGGTCATATTCTTACAGGAGAACTTCTAGTGATTCCAGGACACAATGCTTAGTTTAAGTTGCTGTCAATTTGGGCAGGTACTTGTTATCTAGCCTTAGTGTTCCCAAAAATATATCACGTAGATAATTTAAATGTGCTTGAAAGAGGCTCATCATGTACACCTAAATGTAGTAGTAGTAGTGCTTTGCATTGTAGGAGACATTTTTGGAGCTATGATTCCTTTAGTAGGGGTTGTTGCAAGTGATTTAAAGATTAACAAGCTGCCCAAAGTAGTGGACAAACTGCCACTAGTACAGCTGATGCACTGCTGGCTATGGATACACAGCTAGTAGCTATTAGGTTTAGGTTTTGCAAAATTGACTTGCATTAGACATTTTGCTAGCAAAAGAAAGTGGAGTCAGTGAGATGCTTAAAGCTCAACTATGTTGCACCTTTATTTCTGTTAGAAATCGGGTCTCTAATTGGCAGAGGTTTGAAACCTGCCCAAGTAGGGACTCACTACAGAAGGGTAGGCAATCCTTTGTGTGGGGACAGACGCAGCCCTATTCAGGTGCAAGTGTCAAGCCCTCCCTCTCATCCCTCCATCACCATGCAAATAACTGCTTAGTCACACCTACTCAGCCTTTGTGTGTAGCTATCCAGAGGGAATGCAGGAAGTCAGTTATCACCTACCCCAGATGTGTATTCCATGGACAGGCAGAAGGCACTACATGGTTTAGGTAAGAAAATGCCAACTTTCTAAAAGTAGCACTGCAAGGAACCTAGCTACCATTTTATATGCTGTTATCTACTTAAACAGACAAAGGACCAATATCTGATTTAATTGGTCCTGGTTATTTATTCAACCATTCAATCATTATTTCATTTTCATATCATATATTTCTAAGAATGGAGAAAACACTTTTGTTTCAAACGAGTGCAAAGTATTAATTGTGGACGTGAAAATCAACATTGAATCTGAACCACTTTTCGGATAATACATAAAGACAACTTCAAAGTGATACAATAAAATGATACACCAGTCAGTTATTTCAAAAACATTATGCATATAGCAATCCCATTATGTGCGGTTCGTACAATCCTTAAGGGGATGCTACCCATTGGGAACAAACATAAAGATAGCGGGGGTTGAGTCAAAGTTACATTTCCCTCAAAGCTGCTTGAGTTCATAAATGAATTCCCCAATGGTGGAAAAATGCTGATGCGTTTTGAGTCTCAGTAGCACTCATGGGGCTCTCTTCAGGGCTTTGACTTTGGTATAATCTAAAAAATAAAGGCAATTCTTTAGCTGTTTTATCAGATGCTCTAAAAGGTGAAAAGGAATCATTAAGCGACTAATTGGCTTTAGATAAGTCCCAAAATAACTTTAGAGTACGCGAGGCATATTACTTATTTCATCACAACATCACTGCCGGTATACCTGTTTTACTTCGAAAACGGAGGTCTAGTGTGAAGAGACGATCTAGAACTTTCTAAAAGTGGCATTTTCAGAACTGCAATTTAAAAACCACCTTCAACCTAAGTTGTGGTTTTAATTTGTCACCAAATTTAATTTTCCTATCTTATCCCAATGGGAAACAACACTTATAAAATGTTATAAGGCAGCCCCCATTTTAACCTAGAGGAGAGATAGGCCTTGCAGTAGTGAAAAATGAACTAAAGAGTAGTTCACTACAACAACATGTAAAACATAAAAGACCATGTCCTAGTTTTTAAATACACTGCACCTTTCCCTTTAGGGTTGGCCAGGGCCTACCTTAGGGGTGCCGTATATGTAGTGAAAAGGAAGGGTTGAGCCTGGCAAGTATGTCAACTTGCCAGGTCGGAATGGCAGTTTAACTTGTACACACAGACTCTGCAGTGGCAGGCCTGAACCATGTTTAAAGTGTTACTTAAGTGAGGGGTACAATCAGTGCTGCAGACACACCAGTATCATTTAATTTACAAGCCTTGGGCACATGGATTACACTTTACTAGGGACTTTTAGGTACATTAAATAGGCCAAATGTGGATAAGCCAATGTTACCATGTTTTGTGTACAGAGCACATGCATTTGAGCACTAGTTAGCGTAAAGCGCCCAGAGTCATAGAGCTAACAAAAACAAATTCAGCAAAAAGGGGAGGAGGAAGGGAAAAAAGTTTGAGGGTGACTTATAGAAAGCACCTTGTCCAACAATTCCAGATAAGAACAAGGAGGCAAGAGGGTTTGTGAAGAATAACACTGGATTGAAACCTGAATTGGAGGATTTGAATGCGACAAGAGCTTGGGAAGTAAATGGAAAGGGATTTGCTATAATTTGTGGTTGGCTTAGCAACGTAGGTAGAGGACTTCTAGGCGCTATATGCAGGCCAATTTTGATTATTTACAGTTCCTTGATTAGCCTATTTTATATGATAAAATGACTTAAGTACATGAGATCAAAGAAAATTGTGGTTGAAGGAAAGGGAGTTAAATGGAAGAGGGATAAAGTTGAATTAGTGGAAAAGCAGTGCAGGCATATAATGAAATAAAGGAATTGATAAGTCAAAACATAAGATGATGAAGACAACAGTATTTTAAGGTTGGTCTCAGAAGGTTCATTTGATTATGTGATGGCTAGCATAGCAATTTGATGATTTTACTGAGTGATTGAGATATTAGAATCTCTTCTCCATCAACACACAATTTGAACTGTGGAGTTCTGACGTGATTTACTCTTAGTGCTCTCACAATGTGCAACTCGCCTCCCCCCACTGAAACAACTCCCAAGGAGATAGGCAACTGCAATCAATGTGGTTTAACCAAGGGCGTATCCTTTTAATCGCATAGCCACATAGCATCAGTGAGGAATGATAACCATAGTTAAGGCATTCATTATTGTTATGAGAATACAGTAAGATCAGCCAAGGACATAGTTATGAAAATACAGGACGTAAGATCAACAAAACAGCTGAACGATTGTGTAAGCAATGAAAGAGTTGTCTCCACTCATTACAGCACAACACTTCAGAATGCACTTGTAAGATCAGTCCAAGCCATTATTGCTCTGAGATTACAGTATGTAAGATCAGAAAAACAGCTCAAAGATTGTGCATGCAATAAAACAGTTGGCAACAATTCGGAATGCAAAAGTGCCAGCAAGCCCCTTTTCCATATCCATACCCATGCCCTCACTCAAGGGCATCTGGGGCATAATTATTTGGCAAATTTCCCTCCATCACTCGGAGGGATGGGCAATACCTTACCTGCATTTCCACATACACCAGGGCACCGCATAGTGCTTTGTCCCTGCCAGGGTACCTGTCACCAGGCAAACCCCCAAAATGTTCCTCTCTAGGCATCCCAGTGTAGGGCATAAAGGTCCTGGATCACCAGCAGGTCGGTCCTACCTCCTGCCTGCCCAGTATCCACACAAAACAACACCCTTTAAGGTGTAAGTTCAGGAAATCAGTACAAATTGTGGGTAGCCCACCTTTTTCTGCTGCACGAAATGCTGCAAGACATTCTTCCTCCTTCTTCCAGGAGTGGATGGGTGGGTGTTTGCAGAGGTACTCTGGCTTGTGTATAGTGGAGAGAAAAAGAGGCTGATCCCTTGCCTCGTTATGCCTTATATGCTGTCCGGGCACCGCAGAGGAAGTCACTGGTGACCCTCCTCTCTTCATGACAAAACAGATGAGGCACTCACCAGTTTGGCTCCTGCCCGTGGCGCGACTAAGGGCACCCCACCGCTATTTGCGGGGGCAGTCTGATCAGACTCTGTGTCTTCTTAATCTATAGCTCCCTTTTTTTAAGCTTGTTAGGCTGAATAACATCAGATTTCAGTCATAAGAGGATGACACTGAGATGATGGTACATAGTGATTACTATAGCAATAAAACAATCTCTCAAGTTGTGCAAATTGGGATTTCGTGCCAAACGACATGTTCCACAATGCACAAATTGTAATTACATGCTACTTTCCATAAATATTCTTGCCAGATTTTACTTGTTGTAACATGTGTGCAGATGATATGGGATGCCCTGTTTGATCACAGGCAAATAGCAAATGTGCAATTAGTCCATGTGCAAACACAACCTAATTGAAATCGCTTTTTGAGGGCATTTGTTACTTTTTAGTCACAAGGGAATTAGCATTGTGGTTGTAATCCAAGCCAAAGTATGCAATGCAGGATTATTCAATATATGATTTCTCTTTTTGAGGACAAGAATAGAAAAATGGTCCTCATATTCCCTTGTGACCAAAGGAGGACATCTGTAGAACCGAAGCCCTAGACATGTGTCAACAAAGGAAATCAGAATCAATGAGGATTTTGTTGTGTATAGAGAATGCATTATGCTGTAGACTGAAAGGTTGTTCCTATTCCTAACATGAGGCTGGAAAAAGAATGCATAGCTATATGGTAACTTAATCATTGCACTGAAGAAACTATGAGGCAGTGCATCACTTTTTGTGAGGTACCGGTGGCGCATTTTACTGCCACATATTTACAAGGACAGGAAAAATCCCCTTGTGTGACTTTTCTTGTCCTTGTAAATATGGCCCCTTTGCACGCAGCACTTTGCGTGAAAGTGGCATTCAATGGGTGTTGCTGTTGCTGTGCTATGGAACCAGACACATTTCCAGATTTACAAGATATCGCAAATCTGGAAATGCTTCTGAATGCTACGTCTCCCCAGGGGAGGCGTTGGAAGGCGCAACAAGGAGAAATGTATTTATTTCTCATCGTTGTTTTCCTCTTTTTATGTGTGCTGCATTCTGAAATCGCATGCACTAACCATGCTATTCCACCGTAGCAGGCGCCGGCGCATGGCAGCAGTTTGTGCACCAGCGCAGGGGGAAGCACAGAGATGCGACATATTGTTGTAAATAGGCCACATCCCTGTGCTTTGAAAGTGACTCAGTGGGGCACAGCCAAATGTAATTTTCCTTGTAAATCTGCCCCATTGTTCGCTTCCTAAATATACCCCTACCATCTATAGGGCCTAGAGGAGGTACAAGATATATATGCAAATGCTGCTCGTATCCATGGTGGAGCACCCAAAAGTGTGGTGCGTTCTCTCCGCCAGTTATAATGTAGTGAGTTGTGCAAAATATTTCTATCAACCTTTTTGAGAGATGAGATGATGGTTAAACTGAAACAGGAAATGATTCTACTTTTGGAAGTAGTAACGCTGTTGGAACATCATTTCATTAGTAACAAATGGGTAGGCGTGATTGATACAGTCGCAAAATAGCACAGTCAATTTTAATCTGATAGCAGGTTGGCAAAACATACAATCTTACGTAAAACCTTGACAATACTAAGAAAAATGCATACAAGAGGGAGACGGTGAGTAGTATGGGGCAGGTTACATGTCGCGTGAATAAAGCAGACTGGACTTCCCAGGGCTAGAAACACCATTTCTGAATGGTAATTCCTCATCTGCACCAGGCTATTCTGAGTCCTGTGGCCCCTAGTGTGCACAATCATGCACAGATCAGATCTACCAGTAGGCTTTCAGCATGTGGAGTCCTGCTTCCTGGTCTGTTTCTACACAGTACTTCCTCCCATTTCCAGCTGAAGTAATTTCTGTGCAGAAGCATAGGTGGAGGCACAGTGTGGGCGTCTGCACTGGCAACCCCATCATGATGGGATCCACAGACTTGGTGCTAAGATGGGCACCTGTATCTCTGTGCCTGCAGTGCATAAAGTGAAATTTCGCTGAATTAGGCCATTATTTTCAGACAATAACAGCTCAGAAACAGTGAGCAGGGTTTTCTTCTTTTTCCCTGAGTTGAGTTGTATGTAAATAATGCACTAAGTCACTGCCGGTGCAGAAAACACAAGATCTCGACTCTGGACTGTGAGCTACCACAGCCCATCACAATTTGGCCCCTTGTTTACTTTCAATCAGGCAGAGCAGTAGCCCCTCCATTGACAACTCTCTTCGCAACTGAGAACCTCCCTCAGGTAAAAATGTACCCAAATAAATAACTGAGCTCAAAATAAGCTTTGAAATTATTTTTTATAACCCATATTCTAAGATGAGAAAACCATAAATAATAATTAATATTGCAAATTCCAATCTTAATAGTGAAAGGGAACCCAAGAAAACGATGCTGGTAGGAAATATGAGAGTAGATTGGACAAACATTTAGCAAGGATAGTTTATGTTTATATACTTAATAAATAGTACATGTATAAAAAGAAATGGGTAAGAAGTAGTGTTCCCCTGACACCCACAGCAGCGAGATTTACATTATGATCTTTTCATTAGGGCATCCTGGCTTCAGAATTTAAAATATCCAGATAATTAGCCTATTACTGAAGCAAAGGCCAGTCTCATGAAATATATGGCATAAAAGCAAATGAGAAGACTTTTGTGCAAGGAAGGCAAAAATAAATGTCATCACATAATCCAACATCATGACATTTTTTATTCATAAACCAATAGTAACTCTAATAATGTTTGATCCAGGGGCAGCATTACACGTGCAAAATCTATACCAGGAGTGGGAAATCATGTCCGTAATAGTATCTAACATTTTTGGCTGTAAAATAAGGTAATCTATACATCCTCCACATGCAAATTTTCACCTTATGAGCTTACATCTTTCTTGCAAGACAAATGAGGTAAAATATACTAAATATAGAGGGTGCTACAGGCCATATTAAAATATGTTACGGTAAATCATTATGAGATTGAGTTGGATTTAAATAAACATATACGAGAGATAAATGCAGTTGCAGGTAGCAATCGGGCTTTAGACACATTAAAATTAAACCAGATTTGTCAATAATAGTCACCCCGGAAATAAAAATACATGCTTGTCATTTTTCATTCAAGGAATTAATGTGAGTGATAAAAATAACATAATTTGCCATCTGCCTCTGCCACCTTTCTATCGCACTCCCTGTTTTTGTATTTTATTCATGGCTGCCAAAGAATATGAAAGGCAACCCGAGTCGCTGTGTCTAATCTAGCATGCATACCAACAGGTGATAGAAGCACATTTGTGGGTGTTTCAGACTACCAGTGGAAGGGTGGTTATTAAGATTAAATAGTCATGCGGACCTCCCTGTACCCTTGTAAAGATGCCACATAATCACTTCTACCAGACCTACTTTCAAGATTTATACATTAACTTGTGGAGATATTAAAATCTAGTACGAAGAGGGATGTGCAGTGGAAATGCAAATATGTATTCACTAACCAGGCTTGGATATGGGTAGTTACCATAATGAAATATGTGGGACTGTCACCCATATTCATTCTATGTAATAGTTTACATTTTAAAGTGCTTAGGGCCAGATGTACGACCCGCCAATTAGCGAGTCGCAAATTGTATCACATTTGCTACACGTAATTTGCGACTCTCTAATTGGAATGCACAACAGTGTCACAGACACTGTTTGCGATTCTTAATGGGGTCTCAACTTGCATGCCTCATTATTATGTATGAGGCAGGCGCAATTTGCGACTCCTTTAGGAATGGCTAGCATTCACAGGGATGGTGGCCTGCTGGGGTCAACAGACCACCATGTCTGTGACTGCTTTTTTAATAAAGCAGTTTTTTTAATGCAGAAGGAAAACGGGCTGCATTTAAAAAAGAAAAATTTAAGTTTTCAGTTTCATATTTTTAGGGCAGATAGTGGTCTCTTGGCCTGAAATATTTTCCCACATACTCATAAAGGTGAAGGGGTCCCCTAGCGACCCCTTCCCCTTTGTGAGTGGTTTACCACCTACTTGAAGTAGGTGGTTAACTGCAAGTGTTTTCCGGCCACAAATGCGTCCGCAAAACATTAGTACATAGCATGTTGACTCGCTATTAGGAAGGGAGGCCCCTTCCTAATAGCGAGAGTTACATATGCTATTTTGCGAGTCAGTGACTCGCAAAATAGAATTTGTAAATGCTATTACCTTTTTTTGCGGCCACAAACAGGAGGTTCTCTGGTTAGCGGCCACAAAAAAGGGTTGTACACCTGACCCCAAGTTGTGTGTTTCATTATAGTGGGACAATCTACATATCCATAGCTTCTTGACACTGTTGGGTATCTCAGTATGTTGACTGTTCTCTTTTGGTTGCAGAATACTCCAACAGTGGAGGTTCTAGGAGGAGGATGCAGCTTAAGACCCTTTAATTACTCATGCAGGTGTGATAGGTAGGTTGTGTGTTTCGAGTAAATGATCCAAAGTTCTTGCCTTGTAAGTGCATCGCATGTGATGCAACCTAGTCCCTGTGTATAACTCATGTGTATTGTCTCAGTGTCTTGTTGTTCTTTTGCTAGTGTCTCTCGCTGTCCCAATGTCAGATCCCCACCACTACTGGATGCAGAGCTTCTGCATTCCATGATCCAGTGTCAGTGCTCAAAATATATTAGTTTTTTGTAGAATATTGAGCACTCTATTGTTAGTAGTGCAGCTTTCTAAAATATACTCCATTTTGTCAATTTACTGATTGTTTTTAGTTAATTTAAAAAGTACCATCCTGGTTGTCTCATGCAATCTTCCATTTGTTGAGATCATCTCACGACTTCTCAATATCCAAGAAAAATTGATTTACTGCATACATCTAGGTTAAAAAACATTTTTGCATAGTTTTTTTGTTTTATTTTATATAGTGCAAACTAGATCCGAAACATCGGGTATTAGAGCGTTTTACATAGCACCAGTTTCGTTACAGAAGGACACATTCATTTTTGTTAGGCATGGGGAGATTAAGTGATTTGCCCAGAATCACAGGATGTTGAGCGTCGTTGCTGAGACCGGTTCCCCAGTTTCGAGGTCGACCACTCTAGCCGTAAGGTTATATCCTCTCATTAGTTTTTTGTGTCATTTATGGTTTGTCAATCATACTGGGATTTTGTTTCCAGAATTGTGCCTAATATAGAGATCATTTGCTCGCAAAGTCCTTGAAGCATTTGTAAAACACAATGTTCATTTAGCGACAATAATAGTATTAATAGTAATGATAACAAGGTGCTGCTACTCTATCACTTCTAAATGAATACCTCTATGTCAAAGAGCTTAATACATGGAAAATTGAAAACCCATTATCCCGCTACAGCCCGATTGAAGGATATTGGATCTCCTCGTATTCCTTCAAAAGAAGTAAAGAACATTTAAGGGTGATGATGGACTTCAAACTCTTGCTAGAAAGAAAGAGGAACATTGTGACAAAAATGCAAATGTCTTCAGTATCATGAGAACCGTACCACAGAAGTTAGCTCAATATTGTCTTATTTCTGTCTTAGTCCTGCTGCTTCTGGAGTGTGCTAATAGTCTTTACATCTGGCTCACAAAAAGCATAATAAAAAACCATAAACAAATAAAGAATGCCATCACTAGAGAATTCAGTGGTCTTAACAGATCTGACCGACCATATTACCCTTGTTCCTACGGCCCCACACTAGCTATGGTACCAAGAAGAACATCTTCCAATGTCCTTGTTATCACGCACAGGGCAACACCCTACAATGGATACATGTTTCTCCAGTCCAAATTCAAACTCTACATCCAAAGGAGGAATATTAACTTGAGAATGATACAATTACTAACTATCCCCCCTTTCAGAAGAAGCAAAGTGGGTGAAAGATCCTTCTTCATTAAAACCATAAAACTGTGGAACACACTATATAAGAAAATAAAGATGATCACCAACCAACTAGAATTCAGACAAGTGATACATACTTGACTTAACCAGCTACCATTTGCATACCAAATGGTCCACAGCACTCTTGGATAGTTTATCAGGTATCCAATTGGTGTGCACTGCTAGAAGGGTTAGAAAACTATTAAAAAGATCCCGATTCTGTTCTACAGCTTTGTGGGGACATGTGATTTTAACTGCAGATCATACAGACAACATCAATAGCAACCTCACTAGATAACAATATCACTGTACAAATGGTAAGTGACTGCATGTGTAGCTGCTCTTTATTTCTCAAACTCTACTTAATGTTTGCATGCGGTTGTACCACCACACAATACTTCTAGCCAGATTCAAACCCTGATGCAGAACAATCATTTTTCACCCACATAGGGCAACCAACAACCAAAACAGTTTCAAATATAAAGCCGAATGCCACCCTGGAAGTTGGTGGAAAATCAGCACACTTCCTTGTCCTCATCAGGGCTATGAAGTACTATATAAATTATATATAAGGAGCAGCTACTTCCTAAACAATCAGGAAAGGACTTTGGGCTGACACGGAGTACGAAAGTGACTATATGAATACTAATGCAATTCAGTGGCTTGTTTTGTATGTAGAGTTTAGCGCTGAAGTTTTGCCATTTCTAAGTGCTATAAATATGAGCTGTTAGTAATGCCCAATTTAATTGTATTCAATTTATCAACCTCAGAAAGATAAAAACTGAGTGGATTCGACAAGCCTTAACTCGTTGAGTGAGGTTCCGAGCTCGTAGGAGCATATAATTTTTGAAAGGCTTGTTGAGTGTACGATATTTAAGACTGCTTGCAAAGAATCGCAGAATTTTAATGTTGCAATTGCATTTTTCAGAGACATAGGTCACACTCATGTTAAACAGCCTGGGACTTGCTTGTGACTGGAATGCAAGGACAACTAGGATGAATAGCCCATGCGTAGGGTTACTTGTTCCTTTTCGCCTCCTTATTGCAGGGGGTCTGTATACAATTGTGTTCTTAGTTGAGAGGGGTGAGAGCCCCACTCAAATAATAAATAAAATACTTGTCAGGGTGAACCACAAAAGTAACTAAATAAACAGGTGATTAACCCTCTGGTAGCTTGGCAGAAAAGCAATCCGGCTTAACTTAGAGGCACTGTATAAAGAATTTATGCAGCACTCGAACAGTAATAAAGTAAAACACAACCGAAGTAAAAAAAAAGTAAATTTGAATGAATGAAATGACAGCAAAATGACACAAATCAAATAAGTAGGACCACATTTTTAAATTCAGTCCTACTCTCAAGTTCAGGCCGACTGTGATGGGGCACGGGTTGGATACAGCGACCAGATTCATCCTGGTGAAGAGTTTCCCTTCTCTAAGGCCAAGTCGACGTAAGGAGCCTCAGCTGAAGCTTCACATTGGTGGAGGCCGCAAAGAGGTCATTGTTGTTGTGAGGGGCAGATCACAGTTGGATCTTAGCTTTGGTAGGAGATGCGGGAAGTCACTTTTTGGCAAGAGGAGCAGGTCACCATTGGAACTTCGCCTTGGCAGGTGTTGCTGCAATCATTGCTGATGAGAGGAGCCCCCTCATGTCGTGAAGAGCTTCGAACATCTGGATTTTCAACTGTAGCTCACTTTCGAAGCAGGAGTAATACACACCAATGCCAAGCAAGACCTAGGGGGCACATCTTGGGGATCAGGACTCACTCCAGCAGAGGTCATCAGCAGGTATCAGGCAGGTCCAGTTGTCGCTCTTCAGCTGGGCAGTTGCAGGCCTCTATCAACTGATTCTTATAGTCCCTTCTGGGAATCTGGAGTTCAAGGCAAGCAGGTCCAGTCATCTTTACTCAAACAGCAAGGCAGTCCTTTCTCTGAATCTTCAAAATAAATCCAGGAGGGTTCTTATGAGAGGTTCTGAGGGTGCCATTATTATACCTAGTGCCAGCCTGTGGGTGGGGATGCGTCCTTTGTGGACTTTCCCCTTTCCTGGGTTTGGCTCCAAGTTGTGTAGGGAGTAAAAGACAGGCAGGCATAGGTGTGACATGCATCTGTGAGTGGCGGGGCAGTTACCCATAGAAGTCAGGAAGCAGCCCTCAGGTTATGGATACCCTCTGGAGCTAAGGAAGGACTAAGTACAACTCCCACATCATCCTGCTCAGGAGAAAAAAGCCTTGCCCTACAATCAAGGCCCCTTTTCTCTTCATGTCTGGAAGGAACATACAGCACACCACAGGAAAGATCATAGTCCTGTGACCTTGCGCAGTGACAGAAAGGCAAATTAGGATTAGGCAGAAAAATGTAAACTTTGTAAAAGTGGCATTTTTATAATAGTAACCTAAAATCTGATTTTACAATTAAGGAGGATTTTAAATCACAATTCAAATGAGTGGAAGAAGTATTTCTTTATCTGTTCTCTATCTGAGTTTGTTAATTAATAAGTGCAATGAGGTAACCCAGTATTAGTCTATGGGAGAGATAACTTTGCTACACTGAAAAACGACTTGACAAGTTTTTTTTACTGTCAGGACATGTAACACTACACATGTCCTACTCTTAACAATGTCCTCCTGTTTGAATACCATGCACCCTAACCTATGAGCCTCTAGGGCCTGCCTTTGGGTGATTTATAAGTATAAATAAATGAAGGTTTAGGCCAGACAAAGGATTTAGTTTGCCAGTCTGAAATGCCAGTTTAAAACTGAACTACAGGTGGCAGTGGCAGGCCTGAGGCATGTTTTACAGTGCCACTTTAGTAGGTGGCACATGGGGTGCTGCAGCCCACTTTAATCTACAGGCCCAAGTACATATAGTACTATTTACTAGAGATATATAAGTAAATGAAATGTGCCAATTAGATATATACCAATTTTACCATATTTAGGGGAGGGGCGCAAGCACTTTACCCCTTGTAAGCAGTGGGAAAGGGCACAGAGTCCCAATGCCAACGAAAATGGATTCAGCAAAATAATAGAGGAGTGAAGGCAAATAGTCTGGAGGAATAGCACGCCAAGGAGGTCAGGTCCAGCAAGGTCCTCTTCATCAGTGCTGTGATCAATATTTTCCTTCTCCTCAAGCTACAAATCTAACTCCCGTCTCTGGTGTTGGCACATGAGAAGGATGCAGTGTTGTCCATTAACTGACATGTGATGCTAATAGGTGAATAGACTCCATCTGCTACCTTCATTGTGCATGGTCAGAGTAACAGATGGCAAAAAGAATCACACCAAAGTTGTTTCTGCCCTCTCGTGATACCCTCAACTTTTGATCTGGTAATACCAGAGGAGGAGCTAGCAGTATCCAGGACCCCAATGGGCAATCCTAAAACAAACAGCAGCCACTCCTTAGCACTAGTCTGTGTGCAATTTCTCAGCTGCATGTAACTCTGGGAGGAGGCTATGCTACAAAAATGGGGACACTTCGAGGTCTGCAATAAGTGCGAAGATGTGAAATGCACACATTATCTTAGCTTGATTACTGCTAACTATAGACCTATCTCCCTCCCGTTTTTCGCTAAAACATTGGAAAAATATGTTCATTCGGTTGTTGAAACAAATAACGTTCTTCATTTTAGTCAATCAAGTTTCCATTCCAACTTTAGCACGGAGACAGCCCTACTTGAGGTCTCGGAGACCATCAGAGAGACCCTTGATAAGGGAGGAAAAACTGTCTTGATTCTTTTGGACCTCTCCGCTGCTTTCGACATCGTGCCACATGACCATCTGCTGCAGAGACTGCGGGAATGTGTTTTGGTGGCACGGTGTTGAAATGGTTTGCCTCCTTCTTGAAGGACAGAATACAAGAGGTCTGGTCTCCTCCCTTCACAGCCAAGATTCCTCCTCTGAATGTGGGGGTCCCTCAGGGCTCTATTTTTAGCCTGGTATTATTTAATCGCTACATGTTCCCCCTTAGCTAAGTTAGCGGAGGCAGGCGGGGCGAAGATTATATCTTACGCGGACGACACGCAGTTCACATGCAGGAAGGGGGAAGATTTCAATGGACAGAGGATTAGAAAGTGTCTGATAGAAGTGTTTTCCTGGTTTCAACTACACCAATTTAAATGCAATCCGGAGAAGTCAGAAATTATTTATTTTGTTTCTCCTCCTCTGGATGTTTGGAAACAGTGGTGGCCTGATGAAATGTCACCACCCCAAACGGCAGTTAATACAGTGAAAAACTTGGGAGTAAAAATGGATGACAGGCTATCCATGAAAACTCAAGTTCAGTCAGTAACCGGGACGTTTCGGACTTCTGAAAATGATCAGGAAATTCCTCTGCCTGTTACCAATGATGCATAGGAAGTCAGTGGTGCAGGCTCTCATTACCTCCAGACTGGACTATGTCAACGTCCTATATCTTGGTCTCCCGGAGTACTTAACGAACAGGCTGCAGATTGTTCAAAACTCGGCTGCAAGAGCAGTCTTGAAGTTAGGGGCCAGGGAACAGATGTCTCCCCATTTGAAGAAACTACACTGGCTCCCAATTCGGTCCAGAATTCTTTTCAAGCTCTGACTCTTGCCTTCAAAGCCCTCCATGGGGTGGGGGCACACTACATCAGGAATAGAATTTCCTTCTACACTCCCCGTAGATCGCTAAGATCAGCCCACCAATACTTGATCACGGTACCGAATTTTTGTAGAGCCCATTGTGGAGGTCGGTCCTTCCATGTCCACGTGGCTCGTGTTTGGAATAGCATGCCTCTATTGCTAAGACAGACCACGACCCTTCTGGATTTTAGAAAGCAGGTGAAAACCTGGTTGTTTCAGCAATTACCTTAAATTATTGGTCTCTTTCGGTATCTGCAGCTTTTGTTTTCAGGTCTCCTCTGTCATAGCGCCGGGACACTCTGTTGAGTAGCTGTGCGCTCTATAAATCTTTGATTAACATAACATAACATGCCTCTGTACACAGCTTCTACACATACATAAATGCTATAATGTATAGATATGATAGACGGGACAGATTGCCTCTAATAAGAGAGGGCACAAACAAAGCCTTGATGAATAGAACCTTGTTGCATGTATGACTCTGAAACATTGACAGGCACACAGAACCTTAATGCATGGAAGAGCACCTAAGCGCTTAAAGAATAAGGAGGTCGACATCACCAGGGACCGTGCTCCCTTAAGGTAAATTAACGCAGCAGCCTTAGGGTACCATTGAGGTGCGACAACAAATTAATGCAAAAAGCCAGAAGAAATGCAGTTTTCGGATTAGAGGAAGCACTTTATAGGGATAATGTATGTTTTGCTTCGAGCACAGGCATTTTTTGCAGCGTTCACTACAATTGGTGGCAGTTGTAGCACCTAGATTAATGATGTGACCTACTGTCGCTGCAACCCAGCCCTATTAAAAAAAGAAGCGCAATCTAGCAGGAGAAAAGGAAGGGACAGTGACCATGAGTGTCTGAAAAATGAAGGATTAGCCAATCCAAGATGAAAAGAAGGACACATAAGAACTTCATGAATAAAGGTAAATAAACCAATTCGAAGGCCATGGCGCACTGGTGAATACCATAATCTGGAACCTAGTGATTAAATGATATTGAGAGAAGTCAATGACGATTTCGACAAAATCGTCATCACTATCGAACGTTATGCAGTGGCTGCACTGCAGTGCTTAGAAGCAATTTAATGCGGTGACAGCTGTTATTTGTCAATGCACAAAAAGATACAATAGTCAACTTTTATTTTGCTGAGCTCACTGTAAGTCCCTTCTATCATGCTTGAGACTCCACGTGGGGCTGACTCCCCGAGGATTTTCCCTCCCTCTCTTTCATGCTGTTGCTAGACCAGGATGACAGGAGAATCCTAGATTGGTGTTTACAGAGGTGCTGGGTATGCTTCAAAGCTCAATTTATATATGCAATTATTATTCGTGGAAGTGAACCCAAGTCTATTGAACATTTCCTATGGGAAAACAATTGCTGCATCAAAGTTGAAGACTCCTTTTGAGCGTAACAGGCATATTTTGGCACCTCTTTTTGAATGCTGAAGGATAGACTGAGTCCTTCCACTTACTCAGTAGAATGAACAATTTACGGTCACTCTGCAACTGCTCTTGTCCGAGGTACCAGCCTTCACTTGCCACCAGGGGGGCAGCATTTCGGCAAAGTGCAGTATTTAATAGGACTAGAAAGTTACATTATGTTTGTGCTTAGGAATTTGTGTAGTAGATGTAGAGGACTACTGTGTCATTAGAGTTTTTGTGTCACATGATGTGGTCCATCCATGTTCCTCCTGGGGCTATTTGGTTGTTTGCCCTATGTATTACAAAGTAACATTTATGAAACACTCTCCTTTCTGATACCTTTTAGATTGCGGTAACTTTATGGCACAGGGCTAAGCCATGAGAAATAAACGGAAGGATTAGACAGACCCTTAATAAATAGATGCATTAGCACTGCTACAGGGCTGGCTTTAGCAACGTGCGAAAAATGTGGCTGACCTGGGGAGGGGTTGCTGACCTCAGGGGGGTGCTGTGTTTAGCAATAAGGTACGATTTAAAAACACCTGCTGCAGAGTTCCTTGTGCATTCAGCTTTCAGGCAGCAAGAAAAATATCAAGATAACTCTTGTGATTAATGTTTCGGCTAGAGAGAAAGTTTTGCCGAGTGCCAGTTTTGATTCGCCATGAAGTAGCGCATAGAGTTATTATGCCTGCTGCAAACAACGGGTACCATGCTGATCACAGATCTGTATTTTATGTGGATAGCTGAGTGGATTACTGCTTTTGTCCCAGATATCCTTTTGTGACCGCAGTTCATAAGATACAACCCTAATATAGAACAGAGACTGCTACAAACTGTCATCAAAGAGCTGCATGCAAACTGCACAAAATAGGTTATAACATTAAGTTCCCCCCCCACTATTTTTAATGTTGCCAAAAAGGGTTTGTTTGGGTAGATATACATTCGTATGAGTAAATCCAGTCTTTACCAGTGCTTTAAAACAAATGAAATGTATGTGAGTGAGGGGCTATGGAGAGATGTGGGGCACTTTTGCCGGGTGGTGTTGGGGGAATCCGAGGAGGAGGTCATGAGGGGGCAAAATGATTGTCACACCGGGCACCACCAGCGCTAAAGCCAGCCCTGTACTGCTGTCCTTCACAGTGATCATGAGGTGGTCTGAAGAAGCAAGATATTTTATTGTCTTAAAAAATGGAATGGCACTGCAGGAAAATTCTAAAAAACTAAACATTGGTTTGATTTGATGCCATTAGTATTCAGCTAGTAATCACACATATCATATCACAGCAAAACACTGCCCTGTTCACATCTCAAAGAAGAAAATCACACATCAAAAGATAAGCCTTTAAAGATTTTTGTACCCAGAATCTATGCATCACATAGATTCCGTGGTGAAGCTTTATGCCAAGAACAATGACACCTAGCTCCCATCCTAGAAGATTTTAATGTGAGACATGATTATTGAGCTCTCGTTCAGAGGATAATATTTGTACAGTCACTGATGTGCCATAATCATACAGAAAATGGTACTACTGAGTATTTTTCCACCTGTGCCAGTACAATAGGCCAATACAATCTAACTAATTTTCCTATATACAAAGAATTGGAAAAACCATTTAATAGTTCAGGTTTATAGAGTTGAGTGGTATCAGATGATTGTGTGATTTGAGAAGGAACCTGTGGGATTTCTATCACAACATTATACTTATTTGGGAGAAAATTCTTCCACTGGATTCTTCTCCAGATTTAGTACTTCCTCCAGAAATCAAAGCATTTTCCCGTATTACCCTACTTGGTATCAGCCCTACACTTTAAGAGGGCCAACAAATTGTGCGCGGGCCAGATTAACTATAGCAGTAGGAGCAGTCTAATCTCTTTATTTTTCAAACAGGTATCTCATCACTTTAAAAAATTTTCAGAATCATTTTTCACATGATCTCTATTCTGTATTTTAAATTAATTTACCCACTTTGTTTATTAGCACTTTAGAATTCCAATATTGACTCATCCTCTCAAAACAACTAGAATGCTTGCAGCAACTAGAGTTGCTTGCCTACCTTCTAAATTTAATAAGAGTGTGAAGCAGAGACAATGAGCAGAAAGGGACTGCTGGTTTGTTTGGTAATGTTTTGAGTGAAATTAGTGCAAAGGGTGGCAATAGTCTCCCTGATCTAATTCTGTGACAGGGTAGTCTGACAAAACATCGGGGAAAGAATATACCCCCAGATTCATCAATCTCAAAATCTGCGATTCCTAAATTGCGAGAAATACCGAATCGCAATTTAGAAATCGCAGAATGGGATTCATGTAATTTTGCGAGAAAAAAATGCGAATCGCAACCGGCCGCAAACGCCGATTGCGAGTTACCGAAAATCGCAGAAAAATCGCAGAATCGGACGTTTTTCCTGTTGAAATTGCGATCTCGCAATTACCAATTTCGCAAATTGCGATCTCGCTAATTGCGAGATCGCAAAAACGGAAAGTCGCATTTTGAACACAGTGATGACATCACAACCAGGAAGTAGGCAGTCCCCACATTCATTCTGCATTCAGAGCCTGAAGTGGAAGCAGCATTGATCTGAGCTCCACTCCAGACAAACTCCAGCTGAAAACCAGGAGACACCCCACTGCAGAATATGTCCCAGGAAGCAGCAGGGGACAGTTCCTCAGGGAGGAAACGGAAAATTAAATTTTCTGAACAAGAACTTGAATATCTCATAGAGGGTGTGTGCAAGGACCACGATTGGCTCTTTGGGAAGGACTCAAGGAGGGTGCCTGAGGCCGACAAGAGAAGGATTTGGGTGCGCATCCGCGCCAAAGTAAATTCTGTGGGAGTGACCCAGCGCTCCATAGATGAATTGAAGAAGCGTTGGTACGACCCCAGAGGGCGTGCCAGGGAGAGGATTGCTGAGAGGCTGGGGGAGCGTGTCGCAACAGGAGGAGGAGAGTCCACTGTCCCACCCAACACCCCACTTGAGGACCTTGTAGAGGACACCCTGAATCCCCAGGCATGCGTGGGGGTAACCCAGCTGGGCTCCTCCCGACCCACCCAAGATTCACAAGGGAAGTGTCATGCGACTGCGACCCTGTCCCCTAACAATGGCCATGACTCCGGATCAACCCATTAGAAACCCCAGTCATGCAGCCCATGCACACCAGAAAAGCTCTATTGCATTGTGGGACATGTAGTCTGACCACATTTACCATCCAGCACCATACAGCCACACCTGTCCAGTGAGAGTCAATCTTACATCCAGTCAGGGAATGTTAGCCTGCATGCATGTAGCAACCTTCCATGTGCAAGATACATGTCATTAATCAACGTCCACTTTACATCACAGGTGGCACTGAAGCACCCAGCACGGATAGTGATGCCCTGGAAATAGAAGAAATACCTGAGGACACCGAGGGTGACGTCCATCCATCCCCGCAACCAGGACCATCAGGGCAAGCTGCAGCACCAGCGGTAGTTCCACCACCTGCCCCTGTGGACAATGCCACCTCAGCGCCAACAGGCGCGCCACAACCGCAGCGTGTGACTCACATGCCAGTGGGGCTGACAACAGCAGCAGCAGCACGTAACCAAACCCGCTGCACTGCCACTGTGAGAAGCCAGTCCAGTGGACTGGGGAGGGAGCCGCACAACTCAACACCACGCGCTGGCAGGGGGGTGAATGTGCGTGCACCTGGGCTCTCCATTGAGCACCGTATGCTCCGCATACACCAGACACAAGCCCGTCATCTCGCAGCAATCCACCTCCAGCTGCACAAGACCGCTGATAATGTGGTACATCTGTCAGACAGGATGGAGAGGATGACCGCTGCAGTGGAGGACAACACACGGGCCATGTTGAGCCAGCGGGATGTCAATCGGCGCCGCCACCGTCAGCTGCTGACCCGCCTGTCTGCGTACACGCAGTCAAATTATATCATAGGGAATGCCACCTCCCAACTCTCACGACGCTCGTTGGCCATGCAAGTGCAAATGGTCCAGTGCTGCCAGGATGTTGCAAGGGCACTGGAACAAGTGACTACTGCAGTGCAGGGTCTGCAGGCAACTGGCCATGGCCAGGCGGGTGGGGGGGATGACACTAGTGAGGCAAATTCAACCTACAGCAGCCAATCGGTGCCACTGGTTATTGTACCCCGCCGCAGCACCAGGCCCACTGCTGCCTCACGGCCAAATCCTGAGGAAGAGCTGGAAAGACGTTTGGGAGCGTCTGCCCGGAGGCGGCATTGACATTTTCATTACTACCTTGAAAGGCCATGCTGCTGACACAAGCATGCCCTCCTCAAATACATGGGGACATATGACTTACAATACCACTCATGTAACTGTGTGAGAAATTCCTTGTTTATTGTGAACAAAACAATAACACATATTCAGTTCCAGTTAATCTGACTCATGTCATTATTTCAATTGTCATGCAGGAGTGCAGTGTTGGGTGAGGGGAGTGGGTGCACTAGAAACAGTTAATGGTGGTTTGGTTGCGGTGCCTGTGTCCTTCTGCAGGATTCTCCCCGCGTGCATGACGCACATGTGCAGATGGGCGGTTGTCCCCTTCCGACTCACTGCCAGAGATCTCTACAGGTATCGTGCGCTTGGTAGCAATGTTGTGTAGTATTGCACACAGGGCCACGATGCGGCAGCAGACCTCAGGCTCATATTTGAGGGCACCACCAGTCTTGTGGAGCATGCGGAATCTGCTCTTCAAAAGGCCAAATGTCCTCTCGATGTAATTTCTCGTGTGTATGTGCGCAGCATTGTAACGCCGTTGCTGTGGTGTTGCAGGGTTGAGGTATGGGGTGAGGAGGTACTCACGGAGACCGTAGGCGTTGTCACCTGAATGAAAGGAGCAGAGGGTGAGTGTCTGTTATGCGCAGCTACATGGTCACAGTGTAATAATTGTTGGCATGTGTACTCACCGAGTTGGTGTCCTTCGCCAAAGTCTCCCCTGGCTAGGCGTGTGTGCATGCCGCTGTGCTGGAATATGAAGGAGTCATGTGTGCTCCCCGGGTATTGTTCCACTATGTCAGTGATGAATGTCTTGGCATTGCACACCATCTGTATATTCAGGGAGTAGTAGGACTTGCGGTTCCGGTACATGTACTCCGTTTGTGCAGGTGGGCAGATGTGGATGTGGGTACAGTCAATGCATCCTATGACATGTGGAAATTGCGCAATGTTGTAGAAATGAAGCTTGGTTTCATTTTAATCCTGTTGGGTTGTCGGGAATGAAATATAATGGTGTAGCCGGGTCAGCATTGCCTCCAGGAAACTCCTTAGACAGCGGGACATGGTGCTCTGGGATATCCCCCCAGCAACAGCGACTATTCCCTGGAAGCTTCCTGAGGCCAGTAGGTGCAGGCTGCACAGGACCTGGACATGGGTGGGCACGGCATTGGTCTTCCTTGTTGGGTGCTGCATCAGTGGGTCTAGGTCCCGGATCAGCTTAATGATCATTGCCCCATTCAGGCGGTACTTTGAGTAAATTTGCTCTGCAGTTTGGCCCAGAAGGGTGATCCGCTGGCAGAATATTCGCTCCTGGATCCTGAATCTGTTCCGTGCTGCAGCCTGGAGCCTTCGCCGCCTGACCACCATGTAGAGTCCTGGCATTGTGAGAGTCCTCATGCTCCTACTGTGTTTCCTTAAGTGTGTTTGATCAGGACTGCACCTGTGGCTAGTTTGATTTTTTTTTTCTTCCCTTAATGGTTACCACCTGCTTTTGGTTCTCCTTAAATTGCGCGTTGCAAATAGCGATTTTCAGGTTTTGTGCAATTTGCGAGTTTTCATGAATTGCGTTAGCGAATATTTAGCGAGATCGCAAAATAAATCACAGAATCCATGGATTCTCGCTATTTCCGATTTGCTATAGGGGTTCCTCCTAGATTCTGCGATTTATTTTGCAATTTCGCTATTTATTTTTTTGCGATTTCGCAATTTCTTTGTTTTTCACAACATGAATTGCCTTTTTGTTAATTGCGATCGCAATAGCTAATTCGCAGCTATTGCGATCACAATTGTGCTTGATGAATCTGGCTGATAGAGAACCCAAATATCATATGTTAAATATCATGATGTCAAAAATATGGTGGATTATCACAGGTGGGAATGTCTTTCAATAAATATTTGTACTATTGTTCTTAAAATATAATTCTGTGTTATATCCTAATCTATAGCAGTTTGAAAAAGTATTTTGTGTATTTTTGTGCTTTGATGCATTGCATTTGTTTCTAAAATGTTTTTGTTTTTGAATGACTAAATGATCAACGGTGGTTATGCTAAACACTTGCACATCAATTCAATCATATAGGGTGGTAATAAAAAAGTCAAGTATACAATGTGAAAAAATGAAGTCCTTTCCAGTGGTGCTCACATGCTGACAGCACCCAGACACCTACGGTACAAAATACCATACTGTAAGACAGTCCGGAAAACTTGACAGCACAACACCCAAGCGCATGCTCTGCTGTTTCTGTAGAATCCTTGATAAGAAAGTCAAATGAATGAGCAGATAAATCCTTCTGTTTTATTCGGAAAAAAAATCAGTACCTGGCATGAACAATATTGCCATGGAGCCGGCTGACACATGTTTCTCCACATTACTTTTTCAAGGCTGCAAAACCATAAATAACAATTGTCAATCTATACACATCGAATACAATACACTACATACCTGGTATTGCAATTGATGAAATTCTGTATCACATAGGGTTTTTTGGTGTTATGTGTGAAGATGGTGGTCATGTCCAAAGCAAAACTGTAAATACTGCATGTGCCACATTTATAAAAACCCTTTGGTGGGGATGGTAGCCAAGAACCTCGAACACTCAGAGGTATGAAACTAGCATACGGATGTTGCCTAAGTGTTTAACCCCAGGCATGTGTGAGCTTACGTTTATCTCTGATAATTATGATCCCGAGTCAATAGATGCAAGGGCTTAGTCAAGATTCTATATTTCACTGAACTCAGAACAGAGTATGGCGGTAATAAAAGCCATATTTGCCTGTATGGCTTTTCTCTTGTTATGGGTGGTGCCTGATGTCAGCCAATATTTTTCATGAAGTGGAAAGTATGCCTTTGGCATAGTCCCTCTTAATAAATCTACTTTCCACATTGTCCAATTTCTTATTCAATTTCTCTGTATCACTGCATTTCTGTTTTGTTCGTATCATTTCTCCAAAGGGATTTGCTCGTATCTGCGAAATGGGATGAGCACTGGTAGCATGGAGTAATGAGTTATATGCTCTCAGTTTCCTAAATAAGTGTGCCTCCAATCACTGACCATTCGTTCAGATTGTCACATTCAAAAAGTGTTCTTCTTGTTTGCTGTTTTCTTCTGTGAAAGTGATGTTAAAAATATTGTCAATTAAGTAAGTAAGTTCTATTGCACTGTTCTATTCCTTTTCTGTCTTGCAACTGTCTGTTCAACATGTAATACTTCTTGGCACATGAACTGGTTGTGTATACCTCCATGGTTTCCATGGCAGTTCATTTTTGTGTTCACAAGGTATGAATTTAGGATTTTGCACTAATGGATTAGACACAATATATTTGAAATTGTTATTTAGGATTTTGAAGCCTTGAAAAAGTCCTGTGGACGAAACACTTGTCGTCTGCCTCCATGGTGAAATTGTTCATGTCATGTACATAATTTAGTTGGGAGAAAAAAGGATATTTTGAAATTATCTGCCCATTTATTTGACTTTCTTATCAAGGATTCTACAGCAACAGTGTGTGCTTCGGAGCTTTGTTGTCAAGGTTTTGTTTTATCGTATAATGATTTTATGAGTGGAACATTGGGTTTATAACTCATTAAGGCAGAGAGTAATTTAAAGTTAAAAAAGTTTTCTACCGTAAGAAATTGGGTTATTGGTTAAAATGGGTGAGAACCATTCTCAAGCTATTACCACCTTCCTTTTCAGGGTGAACCACACGTCATTAAATTAGTCTGTGCTTAACCATCTGGTATCTAGGCACAAAAGCAGTCAGGTCTAACTTAGAAAACATCTGTAAAGTATTTATGCAGCATACAAACAGTAATAAAGTGACAACACAGCACAAGAAAACCCCCAAACTCACTTACAATAATAGAGTACATTTTAATAAATAAAATGATACCAGAACAGTACAAATTCAATCAGTAAAACCAGAGTCATCCACAGGTCTAGAAGTAATCTGATAAGTGGCACATGAGGTACAATATATATACCTGTGGCAGCCTTTGAAATTATGTTAAATTAATTTATATAGCGCAATGTATACCTGAGGGTGTCTTGGCACTGATAACTAAGCAGAGTAAGGGAGAGTAGTGACAAGAGAGTTTACCTGTTGAAAAGCCAAGTTTTGAGAAGTTTTCTAAAAGCTAATAGGATGATGAGACTCTAATGTGGATGGGCAGAGTGTTCCAAAGTCTAGTAGCTCCTGCAAGGGAGCTGCTACCGCCCCATTTGTTTTTTTTTTATTTAGATGATGTTACTGAGTAGGTACCCAGAGATCTGAGATTCCAATTAGGGGCATACGAAGAGCTGGCATTTCTTAGAAATTCTGGATCCATGCCATGTAGGGCTTTAAAGTTGAGACAGAGGGTTTTGAATTTATTTGATATGATTACTGACAGTAAGCCAGTGTTTTTCTTTGATGGCAAGGGATTCACGCTGATGTTTCAGAAGGTCGAGAAGTACTCTGGCGGCTGAGTTCTGCAGGACCTGCAATTTAATAAGGTATTGTTTCTGCGGATTGATATACAACCTTTTGCAGTAGTGTTTTTTAGATGGAAAGAATAAGAGAGGATATGACTATTTTTCTGGCACTAATGGGTATGTAAGGGAGGATCTTTCTGATAGTCCTTAAGGTATTTTAAGAAGCGGATATGATGGAGTTTACTTGTTTACTGAAGTTAAGTTTGTCATCAAGAATCACTCCCAAGTGACCTTGGGAGTTGGAATTGGAAATGAGCCCATCTCTGATGGCTAAAGTTTTGTAAAACAAGGTTAACCCCATAGGACCTTTGTTTTAGGTTGTGGCGGTGCTACAACCTGATTAGGGTACATTTAGCTGATTCTTGCTGTGGCCACAGACATACACCAGCACATGTGTAGCTACGGTTGGAAAAAACTTTTTTTTTTTTAAATGTATCCCGGAAACATTCTGCATACTGCCTGTAGGGTGTTGACTGAGGTCTCTCTGTCCAGACATGGGACATAAATATTTTTGACATTTTTTTAAAGAAAAAATTGTTTTCCACACTGGAGAGACTACATATTCCGTGATTAGACCAACATATTAGCACATCATTAGCATTGTGTTATGGTGCTAGATGGTGCTGGAAGTAAGGAACATAGACTTCCCCTTTTGACGTACACGGCATTGTAAAGGGTTTCTCTACACGTTTTTTTGTCTAATGTGGCATTGCACACAACATGTGCACTTTGTTGTGTATCATTTATTATTTGTTAGGCTACATTTCAGTACTTCCTCGTTCATTTTGGACATTTCTATATGGCGCCCGTAGCTCGAATACTGTCACGTGATCTATCCTAGCCATGTGACAGTAGCGGTTACGGAATCAACCGGGCAGCCGCTTTAAGTAAGAGGCACCCGGGCAGTCGCATGGTTCCTGGGACGAGTTATTGAGCCTTCCAAACCTCTGTATGGTGAGGAGTGGGGGGAGCGGGGTGAACATACGAGGGTGTTACACGCTGCGATTAGACAGTGGGCAGGAATTTGTATTGCTGTCTTAGATGAACGCTTCGCTGTGATAAACAAGAGTTTCACAAGGTGCGGGAATGTGAACATGACGCTCTACGACAATAATGTTACAGAGCGTAGAGAGATAGATGCAGACTTGCAGTTACGTCTGTTGTAGAAAGCAATAGCGGTGGTTTTTAATAGTAATCATGCCAGTCCGTTTTGGATTTAGAAGGCAAATAGACCAGCTTGAATGTCGAGAAACATCTAACGGCAGGTGTATAGTACATCTAGATTGTACTAGCAATGACTCTTTGGCTAAGGCAATAGTAAAGGTTATAAACAAGCACTACAAAAAGTTTATACACTCACTCATATATTGCAGATGGATGCAACAATCGCCAGCAGGTGCGCTTCAACTATTGAAACAGGCTTGCATTCAGAGCCTTTTTTGCCCCACCAGCCGGTATGAGATAACATGGCTGGATGAGGGAAATCACTTTTTTTTGGGATCAAAAATATGTACAAATGGAATAGGTCTGGGGAGATGTTCTTGGGTGTTTTTAACTGTGGTGTGTTTTCAACTTGACAGTCCCAGAGTTATGGTATCCAACATTGGTGCAGTGACTAAGTGGTGAGCCCTGACGAATCTGCCAGAAGTTGTGAAGGCAGTGAAACATGTTGGCTGCAGGTATTGGTATGCAAAATTAAGCTACCAACCTTTTTATTTCATCAGAACACACCTAATTTAAGAATTACATTGTGTTACAGGTGTGCCTGGTGATTTTAATCACTTGTTGTGTCACTTAAAGGAGCGAATGCGAGGGCTCCTTGCTTGCACTATATTTATTTTTCACATGCTAAGTTGTTTCATTTGGACACGTTTTCCTCTTCCTTTTCTGAATTTGAATGACTACCAATGATGAGAAAGGGGTCTAAGTTGGTAACATCTGCCGTTTGCCCCGTGGGTGGTGCGCCCCTGAGGTGTCATTCTTCTTCATCACACATTTTTTCACAGATAGTAAGTGTGGGTGGATGTACTGCCTCAGTGGAGCAGACATCGTATATCCCTCTGTGTGACTGTCTTGTTGAAATCCGCCGGGAATTTCCTTTATTTATACAAAGATTTGTTGTCGGATGAGACGCATTTAGCATACCCAGCTATATAAGAGGGGGTGCGAGACTGGAATCTGATAGTTTTGTTTTTCCAGGCGAATAATAATAAGCGCTAAGTAACACAGTGTTATCCGACGTCCGGGTACAGGGTTTGTGTTATTGTTACTGGTTGAGTGGAGGGCTACCCAGTTGTTACCCCTATTTCCCTCTCGGCTCCTTGTTGAATTATAACCCCATAGTAAGACCTGGGGTGCAATATAATGTTTAAGGAAAACAATAGACTAGGAGGCCTATCCGGTCCTCTGACAGCCTTGGCTGAGTAGATTTAAGAGAGGAATTAAATCAATGTACACATATTACTCTTTAGGGGTCCAGAGAGGAGTCAGTTACTTAAAATGCACGGACACAGCAAACAGCAAATTTATTATCTCCGTAAATGTGCTATGTCATATATTGGCTTTGTGACATAATGTGCTCACAGAAGTGATAAAAAGTGTGTGTGGTGAAGGTGTGTAGGTGACATATTAAAAATAGCATCACATTGTGTAACAATATAATTTGTCAAAACTCCACAAATGAATGAACTAGGGGATGGAGTCATGGGATTCATTCCCAGTAGGACACGGATAACACTGGTCCTCCCCTGCCGCCTCAACCCATCTAATCCCAAGTACCTCCGCAGCCATCGCCGTTGCGTTTCACAAACCGACCCCGCCGCTGACTTTGGCCTGCAGTTAGGACTCAATCTCCCAGCAGGACACGGAACACGTCTGTCCTGCCCCGCTGCCTCCACACCACTATCCCCAAATAACTCCGCGGCCACCGCCGTTGCGTGCCACACCGACCTTGCTGCCACCAACAGAGCTTTCTCCCAATCAGCCTCTTATCCCGCGGCTAAGTTACTTCCCCGACGAGTACCCTCCGCCTCTCATCTACGAATCACCCCCGGATTGAGATCTGCCTCCACTTACGAGATCGTAAGTGCTCACAGGCCCTTGTCCTGAAGATGATCTCTCTAACCTGAAATCAAAACGCCGTCGACTGTTCCAACAAAAAACTCCATCACCTAGTTCATTCATTTGTGGAGTTTTGACAAATTATATTGTTGTACAATGCGATGCTATTTTTAATATGTCACCTACTCCTTCACCACACGCACTTTTTATCAGTTCTGTGAGCACAATATGTCACAAAGCCAATATATGACAAAGCACATTTATGGAGATAATAAATTTGCTGTTATATTTAATTGTTCCCTGTGTCTATGCATTTTAAGTAACTGAGTTCTCTCTGGACCCCTAAAGAGTAATATGTGTGCATTGATATAATTCCTCTCTTAAATTTCCGTCAGCCAAGGCTTTCAGAGGACCGGATAGGCCTCCTACACCATTGTTTTCCTTAAACATCTCTGATGGCTAGCAGTCGGGAGTCCAACAGCAAGGGTTATTTCCAAAGAAAATAACTTCAGTCTTGTCTTAATTTAACTTAAGGCAATGCCTATCCACCCAGGTGCCGATATCTTTCACACAGTTGTGAAGCTGAGTGTGTCATCTGCGTAGGATGTGAGAGAGAGACCAAAAGACTGAATCAGCAGGTGCAAGCTCAGCTACTTATAAGTTGAATAGGGACTGAGCGTGGACCCCGCATGGTAGAGAAAACGTTTTAGAACTAAAATTGTCTAGCATAACTGTATATTCCCTGTTATTTAGAAACGATATAAGGAGATCTAAGGCTGTGCCTTTTATGCCCATAGTATCTAGGCAATGGCATAGTGTCAGGTGATCCACAGTATCAAAGACTGAACTGAAACTGGACATTTCAGTATAGGAGGCGTTGTTATATTTCTTGTAATGATTTGCTGCAATTTTCTGCAGCAAAGGGTAGGGGTTCCCCGATGCACTAAAAAGATTATAGATATGATCCACCTTGTTCCTGAAATATTGAGCAATGTAGTAGCAGAAGGTTTGACTGCTGCTACTTCACTTCTCTACTGGGACTTTGGTAAGTTTGTTAATAACTTTAAAGAGTTACCTGGGTAAGTAATTAAAGTATACTAATTGAGCTGTAAAGTACACTTTTTTCTCTTGACCATTAACGTTGTATGTATGGACAGAGATAGCTTATACATTTCCTTCTCTTGAGTTTCATAGTGGAACCTCCATCTCCTTTCTTGTTGTCTACATTTTAGTTTTTCTAAGCGGAGAGCCTCTGGGTACCAGGGCTCAGAGGGTTTATTTCTCCTTTGTTTGCTAACTTTAGAGGGGTCAAGATGTGACAATGCACAGTTTAGCCAAGTTGAATAATTCTGAGCAGCCATTTTGGGGTCTGGTGATGGGCAGGGTAAGTCTTCAATAGCTGAAGTTGATTGAACTGGATATGCTCCCATGTTTGATGGAAGGTCAGGCCCATTTGAGTTCTGGTAATTGGAGTTTCCTTGAGGTCCCTAAGCTCCAAAAAATGACATAATGGTCAGACCATGAGAGGGGTATAACCTCTGGTCTTGCGAGAAGGTCATGGTTGCTAAAAATAGCATCCAGTATGTGGCCTGCAATATGAGTGGGAGTCTGTATCAATTGAGTGAGCCAGAGTTAAATCATTATATCCAAAAGGTCACTAGTGTCTTTCTCTTCTGTTAGATCTAAGTGAAAGTTTAAATCGCTCAGAATAGTCAGATCAGAGTTGCAGATCATTCCTTCAAGGAGTGTGCTGAAGGAATTGAGAAACCTATTTTTTGGGCGGGGTGGGTGATAAATAAGTAGCCCTCTATAGGATTTGTTTTGGTTACTTCAAACCAGTAAGATAAGTCTGAAAATGGTGTTGCCTGGAGGAACTGCGGTAATCAGATCAGGGACGGAAGAGCAGTTGGCCCGTGTTTCTGTAATAAATATAATGTCAAGCTGATGAGTTTCGATAAGAATAGACATTTCTGTGGCGTGTTTAACAAAGGACCGAGCATTCACAAGTGTGCAGTGATATAAAGAGAGGGAGAGACTTGGTGCACATTTAGGTGGCCATTAGGATCGCGGACGGACTTGCGTCCATCTGCGAGCCCTGAGTAGGAGGGAATGTCTGCATGTTCTGCGGCGTTCCCTCCTGTGCAATTAGGATGTGACCGCCACACTGTAGAGCAAGAGAGCCAGGTAACTCCAGAGCCAGCCACGACTGCCTAACACACCCGAAGTCTACAAGGAAAATAGGGAATGAGGTAAGACAAAAAACGCCCCACAGATACTCTGCAGAGCAGCTTGTCCGTGCTAGGGCATGATTTAAATATCCCTCCATAGGGTGGGTGGGTCTACATGCCAATGCCGCAGCATGAGTAAAGAAATCCTAAAAACAAGTTGGCTAAAATAAAGAGGGGGTAAATCCAGGGCCCAGCAACCACACTTCCCTATACAGGCTCCCCTGTAAGGGAAAGTTACTGGGAAATGAGGAAACATTCAAATTAAAATTGTGAGAATAAACCATAAAATCATTAAGAACTAAGGGCACTAACCCAATCAAAGATAGCGCCCTGTATAGCGCAAGGGAGCCAGACAACCCCAAAACCGGCCACGAGTGCCTAACACACCCGAAGCCTACAAGAAAAATAAGAAATGAGGCAACATGCCTTACAGATTGTCTGCTGAAGTGGGAGAACTCCCTACCACTGCACCACATTTGGTTCTGCAAAGTTGCTTCCAACCCCTTTCAAGGCTCCAAGAAGTCTGGGGTTATAAAAGACTGGTGTCAGGTACCATTGTGTGTGTGCTGGGGGCATCCCTTTATATGTAAGTGGACAATTCCACCACAACCATCCTGGCAGAATGATCCATCCTTCCAACACTTAGTCCCCCATTGTCTCATTGTCTGGGATTAATACATACATGCCAGCTGCTAAGCTATTCACAGTCCTGTTACCCAGGACACAGGAAGCGGGCACCAAATGATTAGGACAAGAAAGTGCCACCTTTCTAAAAGTGCAATTTTCATACTTGTGACTTAATATTTGACTTTACCATTAGAGAGGATTTTAAAGTACAGTTAATTTGAGTGCAAACATCATTTTCCTAACTGCTCCCAAACGTAAGTTATCACATATTAAGTGTAATAAGGTAACTCATTGATATCTTAAGAGGGAGATAGGACTTGCAATAGTGAAAACAACTTCAGGAATTTTTCTGTACTAGGACATGTCAAACGTAAACCCACATGTACTACTTTTTAAATATGATGCACTCTGTCATTTGAGCATTTAGGGCCAACTTTAGGGGTGATTTAAATGTGTTAAAAAGAAAGGTTTATGTCTGGCAAAAGGATTATTTTGCCAGGTCAAAATGGTAGCTTAAATGTGCACTACAGGTTGTATTGGCAGGCCTGAAACATGTTTTCAAAGTCTACTTTAGCGGGTGGCACAATAATTGCTGCACACCCACTAGTAGCATTTAATAAACAGGCCCTGGATACAGGTAGTACCAATGTTTAGGGACTTACAAAAATATTAAATGTGTGGATGATTAGTTGTAAACCAATTGTACCATGTTTTGGGGTTGAGAAGACAAACACTTTAGCACTTGTTAGCAGGAGTAAAGTGTGCAGAGTCCTCAAGCCAATAAAACGAATTCAGCAAAATAGGACGAGTCAAGTCAAAATGTTTCTGAGACTACTGCCCAAGGGTGTCAGGTCTAACATTTATGTTTACCATTGTTCTTGTCATTTTAGTGTTTATTATTATTTTGTGGGAGTAGTTAATTTTGAAATCTACAGTACTTTCCCTCATGTTATTAGGTCTTATACGTGTGAGGTTGCAATAGCAAATCTGACTCCGAACCCAAACTCCCATACTGTTCCCAATGTGGAAAACTTTGGAGTGGGAATAATTATTCGGAAGCCTTCCCCCAAAGTCCAACACTTTCCTTAATGTGGTGAATTTTGGAGTTGCAATAGTAAATCTAAATCCCCCAATGTCAAATAGGTTCCCCAATGTGGTGAACTTTGGAGTTAGAATAGTATATTTTACCCCCCACCCCACAGTATTAATCTTTCCCTAATGAGGTACGGTTTGGAGATGGAATAGTATGTCTACTCATCCCTCAAAGTTCAACACTATCTCCAATTTGGTGATGGTTGTAGTTGGAATAATTAATCTGACTTCCGCTCAAAGTCTAACACTTTCCCTAATGAGATGAAATTTGTAGTTGGAATGGTAAATATGAACCTCTCAGTACAACACTTTCCCCAGTGTGCTCAAGTTTGGAGTTGGAATCCTACTTCTTCCCCCATCAGGTCCAATCATGCTTGACATGCATAATTAATTTTTACCAACAGCCACATGTTATAGTAATTCATTTATATATGTATCCTGCATTAAAGTGCATCATAATATTGTGTATTGTATTGTATTGAACATAAGTGTGTTTTATACTAAGAACTAAAGTCAATATACTATATAGGTCTCAGTGCACGTATTACACATCTTACAGCAGTGCCAGTACATTTCTGTCCTTAAATGTGCAACATTATTTAATGACTTCCAGAGCAAAATACCATTATTGAAAGACTCAGTCTGTACTTGTTTTTTTAATTTACCTTGCTCTGCAAATGGTGGTGAAAAGAAACCACAGTACAATCAATGTAATGTGGAAATGTTGATGCAATTTATGTAATCTAACCCGAGAAAAACTGCCAGAATTTAGCATGAGCAGAATTGTATTCATTTGTTGCTGCCGAGGACAAATGTAATTTGAGAGGAATTTACTAATCACAAGTGGAATTTGATAAAAGGGATTTTTTACTAATATAGTAGAATTTCTGCATGATAGAATTTAGATTCAGTCACAGTTTTCTGAGAGCTCCTGGATGGCTCCACCTTGGTTGACACCCTCATATTCACACGCCTAGCTACTCACCAACAATTTGAGGGTAGTTTCCTACCGAGGCAATTTTGCAAATTTACCTCTCTCAATGCTTTTTCACGTTTGGAGTGGGCATGGTCACCCACATAATTTATAGGGGTGCAGAGGAACAGATTTCCCCATGAGAAATATATTTCATCATGGAGAAAAATAGAAACATGCTTTAAATTGTAACTACACTGTTAAATTACATGTACACTGATGAAAAAGTACAAAAGTCACATTCCTGGTTGCAAAAATTGTTACACATTTGAGTATTCATAGATATCAATGACTTGTCTAGATATCAATGAACATTCCTGGAATTGTTTTAAAAATTCACAATGGTTGGGATTTTGGGGGGGCCCCAATGAAACAGGCTGCAAGATAGATGCCATTGAGTAGGGCTCTGCAGGCCAGGAAATCAATTTGTTCATTATCCTTGTGTTAAAGTGTGGGTACTTTCTCTCGGGGGCAAAATTTGCAGTGTAGTTTGTGTCCGAGGGCGACACCGGTGGGGGTGGTAATCACCACCACCAATAGCAATGCCACCACCACCACCAATACCACCACCATCAATACCACCACCGATATCACCACCACCTATACCCCACCACCATCACCACCAATACTACCACTACCAGCAATACCAACACCAATACCAAAACCATCATCAATACCACCACCACCAATATCACCATCACCAATACCACCACCACTAATACCACCGACACCACCAATACTCCATCACCACCAATACCACTACCACCAATACCACCACCAATACCACCCCCACCACCACCACCAATACCACCACTACCACCAATACTACCACCACCAATACCAGCACCAATACCAGGACCACCACCACCAATACCACCTTCACCAACACCACCTCTGCCAATGTCAAGACCACCATTACCACCACCACTACCAGTACCAATACCAGCTCCAATACCAGCTCCAATACCACCAATACCGCAACCAGTACCACCACCCCAATGCCACTACACCCACCAATACCACCACCACCACCCATACTACCACGAATACCCTACCACCACCAATACAACCACCACCAATACCAGAACCACCACCAACAACACACTTACCACCACCACCACCAGTACCAATACCACCACATCTACCACCAATACCACTACCACCAATACCACCACCACTACCAATAAGATCACCACCAATAACACCACCAATGCCACTTCCACCAATACCACCACCAATACCAATACTACCACCTCTACCACCAATACCACCACCACCAATACCACCACCACCACCAATACCAGCACCAATATCACCACCAACACCACCACCAATACCACCACCAATACTACTACCACCAATACCACCACCACCACCACTAATACCACTGTCACCAATACCACCACCACCAATACCACCACCAATACTTCAACACCACCAATACCACCACCTATATCACTACCACCAATACCACCACCACCACCAATACCACCAATACTACCACCAGCACCAATACCAGTACCATCACCACCAATACCAATACCACCACCACCAATACCCCTACACCAGTACCAATACCAATACCAGCACCAATACCACCACCAATACCAAAAACACCATCAATACCACCACCACCATTTTCACTACCACCAATACCATCACCAATACCACAACCATTACCACCACCCCCAATGCCACCACACCACCACCACCACCCATACTACCACAAATACCCCACCACCACCAATACCACCACCACCAATACCACCACCACCAGTACCAGCAACATCATCAATATCACCAGTACCAATATCACCACCAATACCACCACCACCAATGCTACCACCACCTCCACCACCTCCGCCAGCATCAATACCACTACCAATCCCACCACCACCAATACCACATCCACCAACACCAATACCATCACCACCACCAATACCACCAACACCAATACCACCACCAATACTACCACCACCAATACAACCACAACCACCAATACCACCACCAATACCACCAATCCAATACCACTACCACCAATACTGTGACAACCACAAATACCAGTACCACCACCAATCGCACCACTAATACCACCATTACTACCACTAATACCAATACCACCACCATCAATACTACTACTACTACTACCACCCCACCAATACCACCACTATCAGCACCAATACCACCACATATACCACCACCACCAATACCAACACCAATACCGCGCCAAGACCGCGACAGGCGCAGGAAACTCTGGACATGTTTCTCCCACCGTAATATACCAGGCAAGCGCTCTTCGAAGTTTTAACATAGTAAACAGTTGTGCCTGTACTGTTGAGATGGCTAAGATTAGAGGGCCTTTTTGCAGCAGGCTTTGCAGATGGACCTCTTCCTGGCCCCCTGTCGAGATAACTGCTCCCCTAATTGATACTGTCGATAACACTTCATACTTTAAAGGAGGGTTGATCAACGCTCGTTCCATGTGTAGCCACAGCCAAGATATTAAAGATCTCATCCTTGAGTTAGACTTGGATTGCCTCCTCATAACCGAAACATGGTTAACTGATAGCAGTAACCCTGACCTGGCCATCGCCCTTCCAACAGGCTACACCATCTTTAGGCAGGACAGATTGAAGGGGAGAGGAGGAGGAGTAGCTATGGTGCTAAGAAACCACATGAGATGCCATATTTTCAATCTAGATCCCCTCAAAGGCATAGAAGGGCTCGGTTTTTCCATCAAGTTAAACGAGACCTCCACCTTTTCAGGAGGATTAATCTATCGCCCCCCAGGCAGTGCAACTAGTTTCTTAGAATCTCTGAGTGACTCTCTAGGTCAGCTCCTTCTTCGGTACCCTCACTTCACACTTTTGGGAGATTTTAATCTGCACCTTGAATCCAAAGCGGATATGCAGGCACTTAATTTTTATCAGACCCTGGAAATTTTTAACTTACAGCAGAGGGTTACACAGCCCACTCATCAAGCAGGACACATCTTGGATGGGGTATGCACTAATTTTCCCCTCCTTGAAACCCAGACCCTTGTCCCACAAATTTGGACAGATCATAGTCTGATCCCTTTTTCCATCAGAACTTCACGACCCCAAAACTCAGTAAAATCCAGTCAACATTCAGAGAACTATATTAACTGGACAATGGTAGAGGACAGCCTGAAGCTCAAGCCCATCATTCAGATACAGATCCCCAGTCTGTCTGGAGATGTAGAACAAGATTCCAAATGCTTCCACAATTGGATGCAGCATGAGATCAAGGAACGTGTTACACCTCAACGTTCCCGAGGAATGGAAAGAAGAGGGAAGTCAAATGCCCCCTGGTTCACTCCAGAATTAGCCAAAGGCCACTTATCATGTAAGAAAGGCGAATGCAATTGGCGTAAAACCTATGATCCTGCAGATAGAACCTCTTATATTCAGCAGAGGAAAGCATATCTTCGCAGCATAAAAATTGCCAAGAAAGAATACTATATCAATGTTATCAAGGAAGCAAAACAAAAACAAAAAACATTGTTTTCCATTGTAAAGACTTTTACCCATCCTAGAGCTTTACAGCCAGAAATACCTCCATCCCAAGATTTCTGCAATCAAATAGCGGATTTCTTTGAGGAAAAAATTGACTTAATCCAGAAGGATTTCACTGCCCCGCAGGCCTCTCAGACTTCCACCTTTTCTGTTCATAGAGAAAATACAATTGGTACTCTCAGAACTTTTACACCGGTCACTCTTTCCCAAACCCGCGAAGTAACCCTGGCATGCAAATCTGGTGCCCCTTCTGATTCCTGCCCCCCACGAATTTTCCATCAGCTAATCAATGTGTTGAGTCCTATCATAAATGGGATTGTAAACTCTTCCCTTAACACAGGTATAGTCCCACTGGAATGGAAACAGGCAGTTGTGAAACCTTTGATGAAAAAGCTTAATAAATCCACTACAGATCTCGCCAATTTACGTCCAATCTCACTCCTCCCAGTCTTGGGTAAGATCACCAAACAGATGGTCTACAAAGAGCTAAAAAGCCATGTAGAAACCTACGATGTCCTCCATCCCCAACAATCTGGCTTCTGTCCTCATCATTCTATGGAAACAGCTTTGATCGAACTTACTGATTCCATAAAACTATTGCAGGATCAAAGAATGAACGCTGTCTTGATTTTATTAGGTCTCACAGCAGCGTTCGATACCATCTCACATCCAATATTGTTAGGTAGATTAAGAGACATTGGTATTTCAGATGTGGTACTGCAATGGATAACCTCTTTCTTAACAGATAGATCCCAAACCATTGCCTTGGGCCCCTTCCTCTCTAAAGAAAAAAAGGTTTTTTCTGGAGTTCCCCAAGGCTCCATCTTGAGCCCTTTATTATTTAACATTTACCTGATCCCTCTTATTTCTTTGATTGAATCATACGGCATACCTGTTACATCGTATGCCGATGATACTCAACTTATTGTGCCCCTTGAAAAAAACTCCACTAATGCTGAACTAAACCTTAAGAACTGCCTGAAGGATGTATTCCATTGGATGGAAGAAAACCATCTTAAATGTAACGCCAACAAGACAGAAATCCTCCCTATGGGAAAAAATCTCCATTTCTGTCCTAGTAAATGGTGGCCAGAGGACTCCACTACTCCCCCCAGACCGTGGCGACAGCGAGAAATCTTGGGGCCTTTTTTGACACTGAGCTATCATTCGACCAACATGTAAGGAATGTGGCAGGAAGCTGCTTTAGTGTCGTAAAATCTCTAAAGAATTTTTTTGACTTCCTACCCACTGACTCAAGAAAGGCGGTAACAGTGGCCTTAATCCTCGCACTCCTTGATTATTGTAATGGCCTGATGGCAGGTGTGAAAAAATCCACGCTGAAAAAACTTCAAAGCGTACAACATTCAGCAGCCAGATTAGTACTAAAACTACCAAGGAAATCTTCAGCGTCGGCGGCTTTGAAAACTCTTCACTGGCTACCTCTGCATAAAAGGATACTATTTAAAATCCTGACTATCGCCTTTCGTGCATTTAATAACATAGGCCCAAAGTATCTTACTAGGCGTTACCCCCACTACAACCCTTCCAGGACGTTAGGATCCTCCGGAGAAAATCTGATACAATTAGCCAAATTTAACTATAAAACCAAGGGCGGTAAGACTTTAACTTTCCTGTCTTCCAAAGCCTGGAATGCAATGCCCAAAAATCTCAGGTTCCTGACCCAGGAAAATCTGTTTAGGAAGCAACTAAAAACCTGGATTTTCAACCTTCCAGACGACTATGTCATGGCCGCCATCTAATTCTGTATTGGTAAATTGTTTGTACACTATCTAGCTAGCGCCAAGATGCTCCTTTCGGAGCGAAAGTTGCGCTTTATAAATACACAATACAAATACAAAAATACAAATACAAATACCATCACTAATACCACCAATACCAACACTAACACCACCAATACCACCAATACCAACACCACCCCCAACATCACCCCCACCAATATCACCACCAGCAATACCACAAAAACCACCAATACCAATGCCACCACCACCACCACCACCAACCACACCACCAGCACCAGTATCACCACCAATACCACCAACACCACCAATACTACCACTACCAGCAATACAAACACCAATACCACCGGCAATACCACCACAACTACCACCAATACCACCGTCACAAATACCACCACCACCACCAATACCACCACCAATATCACTACCACCAATACCACCACCACCACCACTAATACCACCAATACTACATACCATCACCACCAATACCACCAACACCAATACCCCCACCACCAGTACCAATACCAATACCAGCACCAATACCAATACCAAAAGCACCATCAATACCACCACCACCATATCCACCACCACCAATACCATCACCAATACCACAGGCATTACCACCACCCCAATTCCACCACACCCACCAATACCCCCACCACCCATACTACCACAAATACCCCACCACCACCAATACCACCACCACCAGTACCAGCAACACCATGAATATCACCAGTAGCAATATCACCACCAATACCACCACCACCAATACTACCACCATCATCAATACCACCACCTCCACCACCTCCGCCAGCATCAATACCACTACCAATCCCACCACCAATACCACCACCACCAATACCACATCCACCACACAAATACCATCACCACCACCAATACCACCAATACCAACAACACCAATACCACCACCAATACTACCACCACCAATACAACCACAACCACCAATACCACCACCACCAATCCAATACCACTACCACCAATACTGTGACAACCACAAATACCAGTACCACCACCAATAGCACCACTAATACCACCATTACTACCACTAATACCAATACCACCACCATCAATACTACTACCACCCCATCAATACCACCACTATCAGCACCAATACCACCACATATACCACCACCAATACCAACACCAATACCATCACTAATACCACCAATACCAACACTAATACCACCAATACCACCAATACCAACACCACCCCCAACATCACCCCCACCAATATCACCACCAGCAATACCACAACCACCACCAATACCAATACCACCACCACCAACCACACCACCACCAATACCAGCACCAATATCACAACCAATACCACCACCACCACCACCAATACCACCACCAATACCACCACCACCAATACTACCACTACCAGCAATGCCAACACCAGTACCAACACCACCAATACCATAACCACCACCAATACAACCACCACCACCAATACCAACACCACCCCCAACATCACCACCACCAATATCACCACCACCAATACCACCACCACCACCAATACCACCACCAATAGCACCACCACCAATACCACCACCAATACCATCACCTCTACCACCAATACCACCACCACCACCACCACCACTAATACAGCACCAATATCACTACAAATACCACCACCACCAATACCACCACCAATACAACTACAACCAATACCACCACCACTACCAATACTACCGCCACCACCACCAATACCAATGCCACCACCAATAACACCACCTCTACCACCAATACTACCACCACCGATACCGCCACCACCACCAATACCAGCACCAATATTACCACCAATACCTCCACCACCAATACTACCGCCACCAGCAATACCAACACCAATACCAATACCATCATCAATAATACCGACACCAATACCACCATCACCAATACCACCACCCTCAATACCACCGACACCACCAGTACTGTACCACTACCAATACCACTACCTCCAATACCAACACCAATACCAATACCATCATCAATAACACCGACACCAATACCATCATCACCAATACCACCACCACCAATACCACTGACACCACCAATACTCTACCGCTACCAATACCACTACCTCCAATACCACCACCAATACCACCCCCACCACCAATACCACCACTACCACCAATACTACCACCACCAATACTAGCACCAATACCAGTACCACCACCACCAATACCAATACCACCTTCACCAACACCACCACCACCAATACCACCACCTCCGCCAATGCCAAGACCACCAATACCACAACCACCAGTGCCAATACCAGCACCAATAATATTACCAGCACCAATACCAAAAACACTACCAATACCACAACCAGTACCACCACCCCCAATGCCACTACACCCACCAATACCACCATCACCACCCATACTATCACGAATACCCCACCACCACCAATACCACCGCCACCACCAATACCAGAACCACCACCAACACACTTACCACCACCACCAATACCACCACATCTACCACCAGTACCACCAACACCAATACCACCACCATCACCACCAATACCACCACCACCACCAATACCACCACCACCAATAACACCACCAATGCATCTACCACAAATACCACCACCACCAATACTACCACCACCACCAATACCAATACTACCATCTCTACCACCAATACCTCCACCACCAATACCACTACCACCACCAATACCAACACCAATATCAACACCAACACCACCACCACCAATACCACCACCAAAACAACTACCACCAATACCACTACCACCACAATACTACCACTACCAGCAATACAAACACCAATAACACCATCAATACCACCACCACCAATACCACTGTCACCAATACTCCACCACCACCAATGCCACTAACACCAATACCACCACAAATACCACCACCACCACCAATACCACCAAAACTACCACCAGCACCAATAGCAGTACCAGCACCACCAATACCAATACCACCACCACCAACACCACCGCCACCAATACCACCACCTCCACCAATGCCTCGACCACCAATACCACCACCACCACAACCCCCACCACCAGTACCAATACCAATACCACCACCAATACCACCACCAATACCAAAAACACCATCAATACCACCACCACCAAAACCATCACCAATACCACAACCACCACCCCCAATGCCACCACACCCACCAATACCACCACCACCACCCATACTACCACGAATACCCCACCACCACCAATACCAGTACCACCACCAACAACACAATTACCACTACCACCAATACCAGTATCACCACCACCACCGATACCAGTACCCCCACCAATACCAATACCAACACCAACAATACCAGTACCACCACCACCAATACATATAACACCACCAATACCAATATCACCACCACCAATACTGCCACCACCAATACCAGCACCAACAATACCACCACCAACAATACCACCAATACCAATACCACCACCACCATCAATACCAATACCACCACCAACACCACCGATACCAATACCACCACCACCAATATCAATACCACCATCTCCATGCCTTCCACTCACTAGTAATAGCAGAGGCACTGTGGATGGCCAGAGCTGCAGCCAAGACCATCCTTCCCTCCCTCCATGCCTGCCATAACGCACAGCCCACCCTGCACCAGGAGGTGAAGCAGGGACCCTAGTACAGCTGGAGTGTTTTTTACTATGCCAAAGATGGCAATGCCATTATGCAATGCCACACTGCACACTCAAATCACAGAGAGGGCAGGATCTAGCCCCCCTCCATCTTTTCCTCCTGAGCCGCGATAGTGTAATCATAGAGCGAAAGGTGTTGGAGCACTTTGTTAGTGTTTATAGCTCAGATCATATGTAACTCTCACTTCACACTTAGTGTCTGTGTAATTTACAACACTTACACATCTTCTTCACTGCACTATTTGTCACTACTTTGAAGACGTCGCATGCCGGTCTCTTCCTCTCATATTTACAATCTAACAAGCGGTCGAGAAGGCCCTTTATTGCACTGCTATAGGTCTCGCATTTGCAAGAGTATAATCTATTAATACTGTAAATGACAATGCCTTTTATTTATGTTTTAAAACCCAAAACATAAATAAAAGGCATTGTCATTTACAATGCCAATGGCTCAAACTTGTGTGAATGCGAGACCTATTGCATTTCAAATGCTTGTTTATGTTTACTGTCCTTGCTGCAATCGTGTCAAAGAACAGGAGCTTAACTATTCCCCAAAGCCAGAAGTACTTATGAAACAAAACTTTTAAAAAATGCATGATTTGGAGAAAAATCTTATATATTGATGTGACTCTGGTAATCAAGTTTGTTTTTGAAGCCACTGGGCAGAGAGATAGGTGGATATGTAGGATTAGGGCATTCTGCTTCACTATTTAGTGCTACCACATTTGCATAAGACAAGCAAAGCAAACAGGATCAGTATTTTTTATGCTCACAACACATTGGCTGGGCAAGTCGTATGAATTAATTTTAGAAATGTTTTTTCTATTATTGTTAACCAACTTTTTTTAAATAGGAAAATGTAATTTGTTGGTTGTAATAAATTTTTTACTTTTTGACATCATATCTCATGCGGTAGATTATGTTTTGTATTTATCTATGCAACAGACTTTCTATCATATATGGTTAGTCGTGTTTATTATATCCATAACATTTAAGCCTATGTTATGCTTGTGTTTCTACACTGAGGATTGTTTGATAAAAAGAAGGATATCCTGGTAACAGTGGCTGCTGTTAGTGTTATATTGTTTCTCTGTTGAAAAAGTAGGCTCTTGCAGGTGTTCATTTTTGTTGTTCGCCAACAGTGAACAAGCCCTGCTCAAGTTTGGGTGACAATGCCACAATTTGTGTTTGTAGTTGAGATGGTGTAATATGTCAGCTGTAATCAGAGAGGCAATACAAGGTGGGAGACCTACAACATGGGATTTCCATTGGGCATATTTTTGTTAAACTTTTTTCATATTATTTGAATGATAAACATACCTTAATATTAGCAAGGGACCTATTTGTTTATACACTGAATTATATTTTAGAAATTACCGGGAACCTACACTGAGCATATGTACACACTTGGATTATATTGGCTGAGCAGTGTGAAATTTACATGGTTGTCATTAGATACTTTCAATAAGACCCCTGCTTGCATTCATGACTTACTAATGCAGATTACTCAACATATGTTGATTGGTAGTACTGATATGACACTTACTTTTTTAAGTTATTTGAGACTAAGGATATACAGCAGCTGGTATGGTAGACTTATCTGGAATAATGTCAGGGTAAGTTTTTATGGACGCTATGGACAGTTGACCCTCTACAGTGAACTAATAAAACATCACTTGGCCATTTAAAATACCCACTTATGATAGACAATAATAGTAGATATCTTTGCCTCATATAGATTTAATCTACTTCTTGTACCTTGCTGTACCTTATTCACACTGGTATAGGATTTCACTTCTTGGGCTTTTAACTTTGAACACTATCCTACCACTTAAGAGGTAGCATAGTATGTATCACTTCGGCAATGGTTATGTGCAAAGATACTAATATTCACCACGGTGATGGAATAGTAGATACAGGAAGCGTATAAACGTAATAATCATGAGCATATTGATTCCCACTTCTTTTGCACCCTAATGAAGTCACTGGTTGAAATACCATTAGACGAAACACGTGTTGGCTACAAGTTTGTGCTTTCATTGGATATATATGAATATTTGGAAATAAAGCTTAATTTTGTGATTTCCTCTACATGGAAATTTAACAACAGCAGCAAATAAAAGAAAGAACTACAACAACAACAAAATTGTGTGGACTGACATATTTGATTTAATATTGGGTGCTCAGGACTGTTTTGTTGATTAGGTGGAAAACTACCTGGCCTGTTCTGTGGCCTTTAACAGTCCGATTTATAACGTTCCCTGAGTTGGTTGTAAATGGGAGCAAGAGTGCCTGTTTGGAGGGGAGGATTGGGGTGGGGAATATGTCTGGGAGAAGGTTAGGCTGTCGGCTGGCAGGGGAAGTAAAACTTGCTCCCACCAAGTCATAGTAGGGAGTCAGGTCGGGGCCAGGCAGCACTTTAGCCTGCAGCCACTTACTGATTAATAAGCAACCTTATACAGTGGATATTCTATCTGGTAACATCAGGGCTGGTCCTCCCACCTTCTAAATCTGGCTGCATGATTACTGGAGCCATGCGTTACTTGGCTGATAAGCCCATAACAAGGACGAAGCCGGCGCTGGGTTGTTTGTGTTGCGGTTCAGGGAGGACCTGGCAATTCAGGCTGGACTGTTACTATTGGAGCAGGGTCAAGATTTATATGCATATAGCTGGATCCAAACTGAGGTGTCATGGTGTGCAAAATAACGAAGGACTGGAATGCAACCTGAGTAATTACCAGTGGCTGAGATTAATTCAAGCATTCCTCCCACCACTTTTTGTATACTAATTATGTCACCCTAAGTGGGATTGATGTGCCCAGACATCGGTCCTGTGCACACTATATTACTGGAACTAAGCTTTACCTGGCTGATGAACCCATAACAAGGGCAAAACTGGTCCTAGGTTACTTGTGGTCCAGCACAGGTAGGACCAAGCTTGGCAGTTCAGGCTGGACTGTTCCCATTGGAGCAGGGTCAAGACTGTCACTCATGATCTTTATTTGATTTGTACAACGTAAAACCATAAAAGAAAACAATAAAAACTAAAATACATCAATCACACAATAAAAGATTCATTTTTTTGACTGCTCTTGATAAAAAACAAGCCAGATAAAACAGATGTGTGCATCAGACAAAAGCTGTAAATAAAACAAAGCAGGTTGAACTTGTTGAAATGCTTTCGGGCCAATAAGAGGAAAATAAAAGACTTACAATTTTTTTCATAAAAGGGACAAAGCATGATAAAATGCAAAGTGTCCTGGGTGGCAACGTAATCACATCTATATAGAACAAAAGCAGGGTCAAACAAGCTTCCCCGTAGAATAGCCAGCTGGTGATTAAATAAATGAAGTCTAAATCGGGTCACAAGAAACCAATGATGGTTCAACATATCAAACGTTAGATAAGACTCCATTGCAAAAGTGGACCGTAACGGTACAGAAGCTCTAATGAAGGTTTTCACCATTTCAATGTCTTCCCTCTCCTCTACTTTCGGAGCCTTGAATGCTGCCTTAGTCCATGCAATGCCACGATCCACCACTGTTCCCTGTAAGGTACGCTTGAGCGCGTGTGCCCCTCTATCTCACATCGCGCGCACAGTGTTGTGTGTGAAGCGCACACAGGTGAGTTCAGTAGCAAGTGCCTCCTGTACTTGCTGCATTTCTTTTGTTAAAAGGGCGTTGCCCTGTTAATTGCAGCGCCATTGCAATTAACATGATTACGTTAACAAAGGCATACAATCTGCCCCATAGCATCGTCTTTTAACAAATTAAAGGCAGCAAGTTTAAAAGCACGGCGTGTGCTTTCAGGGGATTCTGAAAGCACATGTGTGCTTGTAGACTTACTGCATTTCCTGTCTTAATAGAGTGGGCAGATTGTGTGCTGTGCTCTATTACCAAAAGAAATGCAGCAAATCTTGCTGCCTTTCATTTGCTAAAAGGGCGTGGCTGTGGGGAGACATGAAAAGTCTGAAACATAACTGTCATCAACAAACAACGTATCCAAGGCATGCTTACTCCTGCACCCGGGGGAATGTGGTGGGGGCGGGTTGAGAGAATGGGGGTGCTTCATTCAGTGTGGGGTGAGCCGACAGGAACGTCCTACCAACAGGACAGGGGCTGCCGCTCCAAGAAACACCGGCCCACCAGTGCCCCTCTCCGGACCTGCAATGAGCTCTGGGTTGGGGCCCATTGCCAGAGCTACTCCTGCTCCTGTCTAGCCTCCTACAAGTGGGCCCTTGTCTGAGGCTAACCAGTCTCACCAGCTTTCCCGAAGTCATGCAGTGATAGACCAATCACAACAAAGCATTTCAAGGTGAGTGACTGTCTCCCAGATACTGCATCCCTGTGTGGGTCTGGCCTGCTCTATTCAGGGCTGGCTCTATGGATGGCCTCTGGGGGTGCCGTGTTTGCAAGTATGCTATAGTTTTAGAAGTGCCTGCTGCCATGTTGCGTGCATCCAGCAGTTTTCATACAACAACAAAAAATGTCTAGATAACTCCGGTGATTAATGTTCTACCTGGAGTGAGATCAGAGTTTTGTTTAATGGAAATTTTGACTCAACCAAAAGTAGCGCAGTACGTGTACCATACAAACCACAAAGTGCATATAATGTAAAGAGATCACTGCTTTTGTCAGAGAGATACTTTGGTTCCTTGCAGTGTATACATTCTAATATAGAACAGTGAGCTAATAACTGATATCCAAGAGCTGCATTCAAACTGCAAAGTATATTATTATTATACTGTTATGCTTTCCCCCCAGCCTTTCATTATTCTAACTTTGCAGAATAGGTTTAATTTCTGTAAAAAAGAAATAACAATTCTTATTATTAAATACAAACCCCAACTATTGTGTTTTATTTTAAAATTCTGAGTTTGTGCTTCTCCAGACCAAGCACTCTTAAACTATACTGTCTACCAGTATGGATGACGTGACTACTACACCTTGTCTTCCTCTGTCTGATGTAACATTTACTGTACACTGATTTACACACGTGTTATTGATTGTCTCTGTATAATGTTTGTGTGATGTAAAGTGCTCTGACACCATACACTGGTAAGAGCGGCGCTATAAACCTAATTAAATGCATCTCAGTCAGTGAATGGTTATGGAGATGTGAGTGGGACTGTTAAAGGGTGGTATGACAGAATCTGTGGCGAAGGTGGTCGCTGGGGGGGGCGCCAATAACCATTGTCACACCGGGAGCCACCGGCGCTAAAGCCAGCCCTGGTTCTATTTGCCACTGCCCGATCTTCTGGCTCCTGGTGGGATATCTCATGGCTCTGGATTGGTAAGTTATTGAAAAGGCAACTGTTCTATACCCATCCTTGAATGAAGCCTCTGTTCTGTGCATGAAAACAACTCCTACTTGACGTTGCTTGAAAAATATCACCAAATGATTATTGTTTCTTCATGCTGGATCTGCACTGTTTTACCTGTTCATGTTGGACTGTTAGCCTGCTTCCTGGGCCCTGTACTTGCAACATGCACTCCAGTGTTTTTAAGGCACATAAACAGGGATGACTGCAATCAGAAAACATTGCCAAAGATAGCACTTAATTTATTGAGATTTAAAGAGAAACCCTAACCGTGGTGTTACATTTTAAATCCGAGTTTGGGCTTCTCCAGACAAAGCACTCTTAAACTATACTGCCTACCACTATGAATGACATGTCACTCCTACACCTTGCAGTCTTCTGTCATATGTAACATTTCTTATACACTGAGTTCATACCTATGATTGATTGTCTATTTAATGTGTGTGCAATGTAAATACACCCTACACTGGTATGAGTGGCACTATAAAAAGCATTAAATGCATCTCAGAGATTGTAGTAATGGAGACTTGAGTGGCACTGTTGAAGGGTAATAGTGAGAGAATCACTGCCAGAGATGGTCATTGGTCATATTCATGTTAATTGCAACACATGACTGGCACTGCCATTAACATGAATACTCACGCAATCTGCACTCTTGATATTTGTTGCTGCACACACGCACGCGATCGGGTTCCTGGCGCACATAGACTTGACTGCTGCACACAGAAAAAAAGAATTAGAGGGAACATTGCCACCCACTATGGAATCCAGATTGTTAGAAATGTTAGGCCATCAAATTTGCTAAAACACACTGTAGCGTAATTTAACTAAAGGTCAAGACTGATTTGTATATAGCTCGGTCCAAACTGAGATGGCATGGTATGCAAATTAACAATGGGCTGGAATGTGGCCCTGAGTAATTAATTGCCAGTGGCTGAGATTAATTCAATCATTCTATCTATCACTCTTTGAAAACTTTAGCATGAACAATAAGGCAGACATGATCAGCCATAGTGGTGTCCTGCCCAGGGTTAATACTCCAGCCAAGTGGTAATCAGGACTTCAGTGTTGGGTTGGAGGTTTTGCAAGGAACGTGGAATGCTTGGGAACAGGGAGTTCAGGAGGACGGTCGGGTCAGCTGCATTGCTGGGTGATGCAATGTACAGGTGGCGTTTAGGACGACACTTGTAGAATAAATGCTTTTAGCTGTTTTGACGTGGAAACCATCTTCTTTTCTTCAGCTGTTACAAACTGCTTATACAGGAGGTGGAACTCCTTCTCAAGAGCCACTAGTGGGTTCAGGGCTGCATTGAAGACTGGCATAAGTGAAGTGGTGGTTGCTTTACCAACCTCTCTCAAGGGATAATATGTCACCTTAAAAAGCAATGGGAAGAATGGGTTTCTTGAAGGGTAGCCCACCATATGCCAGGATTTTTATTCATTTCCCTTTTTCAAATCTAAGCTCCTCTTCTTTCACTGAAATTTGCAGAGGTATGGACATTATCAAACTATTGTTTTCCTATGCAGCTGGGTTTATGTGTTCCTTTTATAAATTACATGGGGAATGTAGTTCATTTTTAGATTACTAATTCCATCTGTTGAGCTCCATTTCTGTCTTTGGCTGTCTGTGGTTACATTGAGACTGCGTATTACTTTGTTTGCTTCACAGATTTTACTGGACTGCCAGGGGTGCAGTTTAATTGTATAGTAAGACTGAGAAAATCACCTGTTAGGGTCCAAAATGAGTTTCAGATTTTCAAGAGTTCAAAATGATTTATGTAGTTTCACAAGTATACAATGTAACCTATTTGTATTCAAACTTAATAATCTCCTGCCATGCAACCCTGAACACTCCTCTCAAAAACAGAAGCCAAACCCATTTATTGGGTGCATTAGAAATAGCAATCATCAGATAGATAGATAGATAGATAGATAGATAGATAGATAGATAGATAGATAGATAGATAGATAGATAGATAGATAGATAGATAGATAGATAGATAGATAGATAGATAGATAGATAGATAGATAGATAGATAGCAGACAGACAGACAGACAGACAGGCAGGCAGGCAGGCAGGCAGATAGATAGATAGATAGATAGATAGATAGATAGATAGATAGATAGATAGATAGATAGATAGATAGATAGATAGATAGATAGATAGATAGATAGATAGATAGATAGATAGATAGACAGACAGACAGACATGAAGGGCCAATAGAAAAGAACAGCCACCCAGTGCAAAAACTGGATCCAAAAGGATACACGGAGTAACAAAGAAATATAATATCCAAGAAAGAAGTGACTAAAACAGATGGACTTACCAAACAGTAAACATGTATTTTCACTACAATATTTCAGCTTTTCCCTTCCTTAAGTAGTCAAAGATTTCTTGCTTAGTGACTGCACCACTGGCACTGCTGGATTTTCAAAAAGCATCATTTGGAATGTGGAATCAGTGCAGTCCTGAGATCTCTTGAGATGTGCAGTAATCAGGTGGTATTGCCAGTGATGTTCCCTTTATTTGTATGCAAGGATGTTGAATGGTGTATCCGAGACGTTTTCTCTGGAGTCCAGTAGGTATGCCTTTAAGACATGTTTCAGAGGGAAAATCTACAAATCCAGTAGCAAATGGTCGACAGGTAGTAGGTTTAGTGTAGTGCTTTGCAAAATATTTCATATTTCAGAGGTGAATGTGCCTGTTGGTCACTGGGTGTTATTACTTTAAATACCCAACAATCAACCATTCACATACACATAGGGGCCGATTATGATGGCGGACGGACCTGAGTCCGTCCGCCACCATAGAGTAGGAGGGACCGTCCGCAGGGGCAGCGGCGGTCCCTCCGTGCAAATTAGGATGTGACCGCCACCCTGGCGGTCACATCCTGTATTTTTATCATTGCGGCGGGTGCTGCTTGAAGCAGCACCCGCCGCAATGATAAAAATGTAAGTTGTGCATTTGCATGCACAAAGCGGCAGGCACCGCGCGGTGCCTGACGCTTTGTGCAGGCAAATGCAGGGGGGTACCATAGGTACCCCCCATGTGCACCCCCACCCCCTCTTCACCCCTGGGGGCCCGCAACGGGCCCCCAAACAAAAATCTGTATGCCTTTGCACGGCAGAAATGCCGCCGTGTAAAGGCATGTTCCTCCAGACATCCTAATATGGCTGGCGGTGTCTGATAGACACCGCAAGCCATGTTAGTGCTTTTCCGCTGCGGACGGGAGGCGACCGCGGCGGAAAAGCTGCGGACTGAAAAACGATCCCCCAGCCATCCTAATCTGGCGGTGGGTCTTTTTCAGTCCGCTGCGGTTTTCCCGCATCCTCCGGGCCGGCGGTGGCTACCGCCGGCCCGGAGGATGCGGGAAAACCGCCATCATAATCGGGCCCATAGTACTGAAACAGGCACTCACCATCAAATACCCCTGCTCAACCCCTTGAATTGCTACTTATTACATTTCATTGTAAACTGACTTATTTTATTGACCAAACGATAAATCACCATTTATTTTGTTTTGATGTTTTGCAAAAGTAAAACATTTAATACAATTTAAAGTGTAGAGACATTTTCTTTGTATTCAAACTTCGACTGAAGCAGTAAGAAATGGACTTCACCGAACACCAAAAATTTTTTTAGAATTGATCAATTTCTTCCATTTTACTGATTGCATTTAAAATAAATTTGATGTATTACAACATTTACTTTGGAAAGAAAGAATGATGACGGGAGTTTCTTCAAAAGGCAAATGCCTGATTGCAGACACTGACATAAAGGAGCTGTTTTTGCCATAATTATGGTATGTTGTCACTGAACCTGGAGATTTATATCTCTGACTATCCCTGTTACTGAGTCATCCATATGATAAAACACAAAAATGTTCAACATGAGATAAATGTTTTCATATATTTCAACGTGTACAGAACACAACATTTTCTATTTTTTTTTGTTTTTCACTTTTAAAGACCTAATCAGATAATACTGCCACTGGATAAGTGCTCCTGCTAACCTCTAATCGCGGTTTCTCTAGTATCAAGGTCATGGTAATTAGTACCATTGACTTTGGTTCTCAATCTTCTTGCTCTTCCATCTTCTTGTCAAATCAGCCTACCGTTGAACCTCTAAAACACCACATCCAGTTAAAGTCTCAGTAGCGAGCATTTTTAAAAAGAAAAATTGTTATGAATGGTTATAAATGCAAAACTTATAGGCCGAAAATACAAATGTCATTCATAACTCAATCTCTTAAAATATATAAGAAGTTTCTCAACATAAAGTGAAACAGAGTCACGTGCCACAATCTGAAAGAATAATTCAACATATACTTTACCAAAACTGCCAATTTTTAAAGACATTATGTACCGCACCCCGATAATAAAATCGATGCAACTCAACATAAAACAGTTTAACAAAAATTGCTGGCCCTGCTCATGCACCAAAAAGGCGAAATATCCAAATTATAAGCACGTTTACGAGACAGTAACTAACCCCCAGGTGGTCCTATTAAAGCACGTGGGAAAGGGCAGCCATCTCCTTGTACTGGAGACAATGCTGCCTGTGGGGCTCTTTTCTACACATTTGTTGGGAATTTCCATATTTACAACCCTTCTGGAAGGACATAGCTAAAGCCTTACGAGACATACTAGGCTTCACCCTGCCTTTCTCTCCACCCTGTTCTTACTAGGCCTACGACACCCTGAACTCAACTATATAATGGTCAATGGAAAAGTAATGATCTGGAGTTGTCTAAGGGAGGCAAAACTTGACATAGCACAATGGTGGAAAAATAAACACCCTTATAGATTTTCAACTGGTATGGGTGTATACCAGATGTAGAAGCAATGGAGCCCCTGATTATCAATGTCAAGAAAGAACATGGCTTATGAAGCATGCTGGACTCCAATAGTAGATAACTTATTGACAAACCTCTTGAACAAAATATGCCCGCCATGCATGAAAGCCCTATACATTTTTCCGAACCTGCACCCTAGGGTATACAAAGTGGGTAACTGCAAGGGAAATTAGGAACCTTAGAATATCCTGATGATGCCTCTTATTGAATGGTGATGCTCAGATTTTGAACTATAAGGAATAGGAAAGGAGGGGTAAGGGAGGGTTTTTGTTTATTAAGGATACGCTGTGCTTTGGTTTTCAAATTTGTACTCTAAAATGCTCTCATTGGCAGCTGAATTTTGAGAACGCTGTTTGAATTTGACAGCTACATGAAAATATATGTCAGTGTGAACACCAATAACATCTTTGGTTTGCAAAATGTTGTGAACTTTCAAGAAAATTACTTGACATTATGTGAAATTTCATGAAATGTATTTGACACAATCTATCCTATCCAAAAGTCATATAAGATGTAGGTAAGGAGGCAGGAACAGGGGCAAAAAACCTTCTACAAGACATTTTTCTGTTCAAACCAGTCTCCCTCTAAACAAAACAATGTGTAAACTGTGTGAATTTTTGCAGGTGTGGAACTTTCACAATTTTGTGATGTAACATGTCATGAAATTTGTAAATTTTAAACAAATCATGAAAGCGTTGCACCGGCCTACCCTTATTTTGGGTCAGGCATTCACATCATAATAGATGTGTTTATGTTTTATCTAATTAGAGTGTATAACAAATAACATATCTCCTTCAGTGCAAGTTTCTGTATCTCCTTTTACAATTGGCCACAGAGCTGACATCCATACATCCTTCCAACATTTTTTTGGATGGCTTATACTTTCTCAAGTAAAACTGTGCATTTGTTAGAAAACATAGTCAGTTCAAGACTGATTGTCCGCACACCTTCCAGATATGTTGGCCTAAGTCCTGTTAGCTCACAGTGCATCGTCTGTATGCCTAACCTTACAGGGTAATAAATGGATTGCGTGACCTCAGAACCATGACAACCTTGAGTTCCCAAAGAAATTATGGTAACAGATCCTAAACCCTTTTGCTTAGTTACTTATGCTTACCTGCAGAGATATACAAGAAATACACCGTTAAGCTTTTCAATATTTACTGAAGCATTGTTAGCCTTGAGTAAAATACTTGTGCAGCAATAATCAATAGAAGGAAACAGAATAATGTGATTAGCAGTACGAGTATTGTGAAAAAGATGAATAGATTAACCATTATTACAAAGAATGTATGCTTGGATACAAGTACTGCAATATGGTGTACTCCTATCTAGTGCATCCTAACCGATCATGTCTAGGGTGAGTGAATTCTCCAAATCTATGTGGGGTAATTGAACTCCCTGTTACCTATGGGTTTGCGTAATTGAGCTACCCGTCTTGTGTAGAGCTGGATAGCATCACTCGCATGAGGAAAGCAGGAATCAGCTCAGTTGGAATTCCAGCATGGACCGACCTCTCAGTGTCAGTGAAATGCTCCTCAGTCTAAACAAAGGCTTGTTGTTGTATATATATATTAACATCCTTCATGTTACCATGCTGAAGCCCCAGTCAGACCGCTATTGTTTATTCTATTTTGATAGCTCTGTCACCAAGTGGCCAAAAACAAGTAACAACATGTTGTGTGCTGAACGTAGCCCTTATACAGAATGTAAAATGTGTTCTGATGGAGTGCCTATACAGTAGTATTGTATGCAAAACTGAGTTTGAAGAATGTTATCCATATGTACACGCAAATGAATTTCTGTCAACTGTCACTGTGTTTAGGGAGCGCAGGCAACATAAGAACTTGAGCATGTAAAGATGGTGTTTCTTAACCAGCCTAATACCTCCATGTGACACCCACTCCTTGGACTTGAGATGAATAAGTTAAAACTATCTAAATACAATGCTAAACTTATATGTAAATGCATAAACACCTTAAAACTATCAAAAGACACTATGCTAGTTTGAAGATAGAAGCATACAGAAGGCCATGTTTAAAAGTATAAAAACAAATTTAAAAGCTGTGTATATTTAAAAATGATTTGGAATGTTAAAAACATATTCGAATTAAAAAATTTCCCACAGGTCGAAACAGCCAGATTGTTTATTATGTGGAGTAGACGAAATATTGCTGTTACCAGCAACCACAGATTGTGTTACTAGAGGCACCCAATGCATCAGGGCTATAGAACAAAGATGTTCCCGTCAGTCCCTCTCAGCATCCACCAAGGGAGGAACAGCCAGTGCAGAAGACGAGCAGGATCCAGATCACCAAAAGCTGAGGCATCACAGGAGAGCTCATAAATATGCATTTAGGAGCAATGGCAAGCGAGAAGGATAACTTTACAAGTGAGCCGTTAGGGGGCCCACCAGTAGAGCAACGTGCGGAGGTTGAACCAGTTGCAATCCCAATCAAATGTCCAGGGCACACTCAACAGTACACAGCAGACAGTGGAAAACGGGCTGCAAGCAGTGTAGACAGAGGCCGAAAGGACAAGAACCAATGTTCATTCAATTCCTGAATTAAGGGTGCACCAAAGCACTGTATAATGCATTCACGACACAGAAGCACGTGTGATAGTGTTATCCCCGTTTGGCCTTGTGTTGGGATTTCCATTGGGGAGCAGAAAAAATAAAAGCACAGTCCTGACACCTAGGAAACAGAACAAGCGGTAAGCCTCCAACAATACTGCCAAGAACGGAGTGTATGGATGATGGAATAACTCCGAAGACTGTCTGGAAGGTGCTAACCAACATAGATCTGATTGTCTTTAAAAAAGTGAGCCACTCCCGCTGTATTAGACATGTTAAAAATGTAGGGGCAGTTTTACAAGCACCTTGCGCCACTTTTGCGTCACTTTTAACATGGGAAAAGTGACGCAAATGTTGCGCAAAGGGCTTGTAAATCCGCTCGTAGTGCACAAACTCCCCAAAATGGTGTGAGAAGTGCAGAGTAGCAACTGTATCTCAGAAGAGGTACTTGAAACTTCAAGATCAAATGTCTCATTTGTAGACGTTAAGGCCACATATTTCTGGAACAATAAGGCTTTTAATCTGCTTAAAGTATCAAAGCACACATTTGTAAGCTTTATCGAAGGCCAAAGCTTTGCATCCCTAACTGTGTGGGCAACTGGAAACAGTACTCATGTGTAGCAAGTTATAATCGCAGAGACCGTTACCAGATAGGCAATGCTCGGTCTCATCCCACAGCAGCCTTGATCATTCAGCTTCAATGTAATTCCCATTTGAGAGTAATCTGAAAGCCGGATAAATCACAGCATCCAGGGAACCTTCCAAGTTTGCCTTAGATGCATTTCATGCACCATGAAGTTATACTTCCCTGCAAACTAAGGAATGTTCCATGGTACAATCGCAGTCAGTCCCACTAAGAAAAACCTCAGTCTTCCTGTTCCTACATAGGTAATTTAAAAGGTAAGATCAATGACTTGTGTAAATACCTTTCTCCTAGCGCAACATATCTGCCCACTTGAGGGTGTTGTAAGCAGCATTAAAAGTGAAATGTCGAAATTGGCTGAGAAATGAATCCATGGATTATCCAGTCCACAGAAGGTGTTTCAGCAACAATGAATGGCAGTTTCTCTAGTTTCTGTATATGTAACATGGTATATGTTGTGTCCTTTTTTGCCAAAACTGTTCTTTGGTGAGGTTATATGGCAAAAGCAAACTAGTGGCATTTGGGTGTTTCAAAGAGCGTGACTAGCCCAGAGTGTCTGCAGAGTCCAACTCAGTCACATTATAGCTCTAAGCTGTGACTACCTATGTCATAAAGAAGATTTGTCACTCTGTATGATATCAATTGCAGAAGATAATATGTTACCTAGAGAGTAAATCCTGATGGATAGAGTAGTCATACCATTTTCTGCTACTACTAGACCCTTTTCTAAATTTTCCCCAGTCAATTTCACACAATCTCTCAGTAGCTTTCTGCTGTGACATCTTCCACACTTCATTGTATATTGCATGTAGAAAGCACTTTTGACGTGGTCTTTGAGGACCTAGTAAAAGTTCTGTAATGCCATTCTTAGCAGGGGGTCCTTGTCTGCACAATTACTGTAATTCCAAGTCACCAGAATGAAGGGACAAGTGTTGTTTCACGTGAGACAAAGTTGAGGTTTTTAGCCAATCTAGGTATAACTTCCCAACACTGTAAGTTGTTACCAACCCTGAGTGCTTGTCTGCACGTATGTCGGGTTGGGCCTACTCATCTTAAACCGTAGGTGTCACCCACAAAGCAATCCTGACATCCGTTAGTGTCTAACGGCCACACTAACTATCCCTTCTAATTGGTACGTGGAGAATTGTATGGTGTCTTATCAATCAATTAATGAATCAGGGGAATTGTAAGTGTGCTACTCAACCGTGAGGTTCTCAAGGCACTGTGGGGAGGGGTAAGCAGCTCCGTTCAGTCAAAAAAACAGGTCTTGAGCATCTGCCTGAAGATGTTCAGAGAGGGGGGCATCTGATGTTGAGCGGGAGCTCGTTTCAGGTATTGGCTGCAACGTAGGACAAGGTTCTTCCACCTGTTCTGGCTCTGCGGATGTGTCGTATTTCAGCAAGGGTGACGTCGGCAGATTGGAGGATTCGTTGGGTACATGGAGGGAGATTCTCTTGTTGAGGTACTGGGGTCCCGGTGTTGTGGATGAATTTGTAGTTGTGGGTGAGTATCTTGAAAGTGACTCTTCTCAACGAGGAGCCAGTGGAGGTTCCGTAGGTGGTGGGTGGTGTGCTCGTGTCGAGGATGAGTCTGGCTGTGTTCTTCTGTGTTTGTCTGGAGCTTGCGGATTAGAGACTTGTTGATCCCGGCATAGTGAGCGTTTCCATAGACCAGTCTGCTGGGGATGAGCATGTGGGTGACAGCCTTCCTTGATTTGTGGGGGATACACTTGAAGGTCTTCCGGAGGATTTGGAGGGTGTTGAAACAGCTGGAGGCGATGGCGTTGACCTGTCAGGTCATGGAGAGGGAAGAGTCAAATACGATGCCGAGATTCTGGGCGTGGTTCATGGGTGTTTGGGCTGCCAAGGGTAGGCCATGCCGAGGGTAGGGTCCGATGACAAGGACTTCTGTCTTCTCCAAGTTGAGCTTCAGGCTGTTTCTGCTCATCTAAGATGCAACGTCCTTCCTTCCTTCCTGGATGTTGAGTCTAGTGGTGATTGGGTCCTTGGTGAGGGAGAGGATGAGCAGGGTGTCATCAGCGTATGATACTATGCTGAGTTTGTGCTGTCTGACAATGGCGACGAGGGGGCCCATGTAGATGTTGAAGAGCGTGGAGCTGAGCGATGATCATTGGGGCACTCCGCAGTTGATTTCCGTGGGTTCAAAGAGGAAGGGTGGTAGCCTGATTCTTGGTTTCTGCCAGTGAGGAATGAGGGGATTCAGTTGAGGGTGGTTCCTTGTATGCCGGCGCCGTCGAGTCTGGCGGTGAGGATGTGGTGGGAAATGGTGTCGAATGCTGCAGCGATGTCAAGTAGGATCAGGGCTGCGGTGTGTCCTTGGTCAAGGAGGGTGCGGATGTCGTCTGTGGTAGAGAGTAGGGTTGTTTCGGTGTATGGTTGCTGCGGAATCCAGATTGGGAGGGGTAGATGATGGAGTTTTCTTCTATGAATTTGGTTAGTTGTGCATTGACGGTCTTCGCTGCGACTTTGGCCGCTAAGGGGAGGAGGGAGATGGGTCGATAGTTCTTGAGGTCGGTGGGGTCTGCTGAGGGCTTCTTGAGCAGGGGTCTGACTTCTGCACTTTTCCAGTCATCAGGAAAGGTGCCTGCCTTGAAGGTGGTGTTGATGGTGTGTCGCAGTTCCAGAGCAATGGCAGCTCTGTGGAAAATGTGCGGGGGCAGGGGTCCATGGGAACGCCTGAGTGGATGCCTTTCATAGTCGAAATGGTGCCTTCGGTGGTGGTTGGGGTCCAGGAGGAGATGGTGGGCTGGCTGGCATTGCTGGAGCGGGAAGTGGATTCGGAGTTGGGTGTCTGGTCGTTAAAGTTGTCATAGAGTGCCTTAATTTTCAGATGGAAGTAGGGAAGTCTGAGCTTTCCCCAGAGTTGCTGGGAAAGGGTGATGTCCGTGGTTTTGCCGGCGGGCTTGGTAAATTCCTGGATGACGCTGAAGTGTTGCTTGGAGTTGCCAGTGTTGGCCAGGATCTTGTTTTGGATGAAGGTTCTTTTGGTAGATCTGATGCGTTGGTGGTATTACGTCATGGTGTTTTTGTAGGTGGTGTGGTCTTCTGGCGTTTTGCTGTTTATGCAGTTCTTCTCAAGATGTCTACAGGTGAGTCTGGATTCTTGGAGGTCAGCGGTGAACCAGAAGGCTTTTCTGGGGCGTCGTCTGTCGGGGTTATGTAGTGGTGCAAGCTTGTCTTGTAGGGTCCGGGCGGTCTGTAGGCGAGGGTGGCACAGAGTGAGGTTCCGGGGCTGGTCTGAATCTGGAAGTGGAGGTGTTTAGTGGTGAGGAAAAAGTCCTTCTTGGTGAAGGTTGAGAGTCGGAAGGAGCTCTTCTGTATGATGGCGAGTCCTCCTCCTGGCCGAATTAGGGCGGTCCTCCCTCTGGATCTTGCATCCATCGGGGATGGTGGTGGGGATGTCGGGCACGGAGAAGGCTTTGGTTCCAATTTCCGTAAAGAAGGTGATGTCTCGCGAGAGGGTGTCGAGGAGGTCCCAGATCTCTATGGCCTGTCTGTGCAGGGAGTGCACATTGAGGAGGATGCACTTCAGGGCTTCGGTGTTGTTGACATCTGGTGCGGGGCCGTGGGGGCGCGGTCGGCAGTGAAGGATTGGCAACAGTGACGGCAGGAGAACTGGCCCTGGGTGGTGTTCGGCATCGATCACTGGCAGTTGTTGTTCCTTCGGGGGTTGAGTGCGAGGACGGCAGTGGAGTTCTAGCGGTGGGAGGTCGTAGATCCATGGTTTCTGGCACTGGCCGTGTTCGGGTCGTGGATGGGCACAGACGGGCTTCCCTTCAGCGCGCCAGTGGTGCACCCGCTGTGCTTGGCTGCCATTAAGTAGGGGAGGGGGAGGGAAGCAGGAAACCGGCAGGGGGGAGGGGCCGTGGGGCGGCAAAGGCAGGAAAGGGCACAGAGAGCAACGGGCACAGAAGACAGAAAAACAGCTAAAAATACACACAGGCACAGGTACAATTACTGACACAATAAAGACAAGCACAATGAAAATACAGTGAAGAGGCTAGAAGAAAGACAGAAAATGGGCACAGAAAAACAGTAAAAAATACACACAATGCTTCCAGTGTGTAATTTGTGAATTGTTGCCAGTTTGCAAGTTTTACAAATGTGGGAATGTTTGGAGCATTTAGGTATTTTATCTAGGTCATGCCAAGACAAGAAGATTATTGCACAGTCTTGTTCAGGAAAATCATTTGTTGTGGTATAAGGCTTGCTCTAAATGAACCTGTGTTCACCTAAACCTGCCAATCCTTAGTTCCCAAAATGGATTTCAAAACAATATTGTCTTTTCAAAAGTCAAACCCTTGTACAGACAGCTGGAAATTAAAGATGCCGAATAAATCAGCTATGTGTCTGTGAGCATAGTTTTCTGAGCATAGTTTCTCTTGACCTACTGTGTATAACTGGCCACATAATGTGGTTTGACAAGATCCATTGCCACAAATCTCTTGCTTTTGTTATCAGCCAGGGGCAGTAGAAGCACAGTTCCCGTACCTTCAATGGCCAGGACAGGTACAGGCACTCTGTAAGATGGCCCAATTTCCTTCTTGACCACCATCTTCTCCCGGAATAGTTCACTAATTTTGGGGATCCAACCAGGAGTCACTGGAGATTCCTTCACTTCTCCAGTGGCATAATGTTTCTGCTGGATATTGCTCTTAGCTTCACATAAGTTGTTCAGATCCTGTAAAACATCCACACATTCATTGATGTCAAATGGTGTTTCTGCTGCCACTGTACTGGGTCTGTCAAGGTCAGGAACCCACATCTTAAAACCCAAACAGGACTTTATACTACCACCCAGGGCTTTTCTAGACAGATTGTTTAGGCCCTCAGGACCCCATATAGGTGATGGACTCAACTCTGAACTGAACCTAATACCCTTGCGGTTAAAAACTGCTTTAAGTCCTGGTTCTTCCTCTCCACTGCCATATTTCCTTCGGGATGATGGGGGGGAGGAGTACCGCACAGTCACATCCAATTTTCCCATGGTGTCTTAGTAAGCCCTGGAGACAAACACCAGACCCTGTTCTGAATGGAATGTGGCTACTGCGTATGTCCCCATAAAGACTTACAGATCTTATATAACATTTCGGAAATCAGCAGATTGCTGTGGCCAAACCCATACTAATCGAGAGTAGGAATCCACTGCCACCAAGATGTATTTGTAAGCCCCTTCTGATTGTAGAGGGCCGCAGTGGTCCAAGTAAACACGAGCGATAGGCTTGTTGGAGATCAATTGAGGTGTCTGTGGGTGACGCGCCACTGAGGAAACCTTCATTTGCTGGCTAATATGATATTTAGGAACAAAAGCCTTAGTCTGTTTGTATGGAGCTGCCCACCAGTAGGCTTGCTGCAGTAATAAAATAGTAGCTGTCAACCCTACATAAGCAAATACTAGGCCCTCATGTGTTGCTAGGATCAACCCTAACCCATGATCTGAAATAGGTATCACTCTATCAGAACAAATGGAATGTTATGCGTACTAAACCGGAGAAGCAGTGTGTTGGAAAGTCTTTCGGAATCGTGAACAGCGCTGACAGACACCATGATTTCTCAATCTATCCTCATACTTGAATGAGTAATTGCAGCGACTGCAGCAGTTTGCACTGTTGGGTTTGCAGCTTTGTCAGCCATGGAATTCCCTACGTGTATTTCTACAAACTGATGACTCAGTGTGTGCATTACATGAGTCTGTGAAAACCCTCTTTTAGTTTTGCCACCTGTCTCCAAAGCATTTTGTGCTTTATAGTGTACCTTTTCGAATCTCTGAAACCATTTTGGCCCAATAGTGTAAGTACTCATTGTAAGACTTGGCACAATAATACAAATAATACAAAGTACACATTATGAGTGTGGGGCATCTGGGATCTGTATTCTTCAGTGCCCAGATAAGCATGGGCGTAAAATCCGCTCCGATCGCGGATTTTTCGGATTTTCGGCAAATTCGCAATCCGCGAACTCTCGCAAATTTGTCGAAAATCCGTGAATCCGCTCGCGGCGGATTTTTTGCTTGGTTGCGGCGCGCGGCGTGGTGCATGGCGTTCACTTTCCGTCATTAAGCGTTTGCCGAGTTGTTTTTCTCGATCATATTTAGCGAGTGCCGCGCCATTTTGGATCTTGCTGCGTGATCCCGCGGGAGTTTGGCGCCCGCGAATACGTAATCGCGGCTTGCCACCTTGCACAGCATACCTCGCGAGAGTTCGCAATTGCGAACACGTAGTTGCGGCGGAAAGGAACAATCTCGCACTCGCGAAATAGAGATTTTGCAATTCTGCACAAGAAAATCACCAGCAAACAGGATAAACCTTCAGAAAATTAGGATTTTTATCAGAATCACTCCTCAGGTTGACATTTGCATGGCCTTTTTTTTTGCAAGGAGTCCATTTTTGGGGGGGGGAGGAAGGAAGTGCCCCACAGTCTCCAACTTCCTGTTCCTGTCCAGCAGGCTCCTCCCAGTGCTTTGTCCATCTCCTGGTCACTTTCATTTGGATCTGGAGCTGGAAGGATTACTTTTTGTGGGTGCTGCTGGATATTTGGATTTGAGGCCTTTTTGACTGTCTTTGGATCACTTTTGGATTAGAAATCAACTTTCACAAGTAAGTTTGTTTGGGGCATTACAGTTGCTGCAAGTACAATTTTGGAACTTTTTCAGAACATTAAATAAATTATATTGTTGGTAGCCACAGTATCCAGTAGGACCAGGGTTGGTTAGGGGTGCATGATACAACTGTTTTGTTGAATTTAAACACCATTGAGGCCATGGATGGGCTGGGATTGTGCTGATTTTATTGTTTTTTGTCGTTTTTTTGGGGCTGCTGGTGGGGCCTTTTGCCAAGGGGTAGTGGTGCATGGACTGAGTGTGCCTGTAGTGTGGTCTCACTCTCTTTAATGTAAACATCATGGATGGCATTGGATTGTGGTGATTTCTGGCTGGTTTTCTGTTTTTTGGGGGTGTACTGTTGATGTGGACTGTGGCCATGTGGGTGGTGGTGGTGGCCATCTTGAGTCCTGGCTGGTACAGGCAACATGTGCTTGGGGTGTAAGGGGCCATTTTGAAGAGAGGCAGTGTCTGAGGCCTGCACTTATTTTGTCTACTTTTCATCCATTATGCCCAGGGGTAGTGAGTGTTGCAATGGCCTAGTGTTTCTGAGGGGTGTCTTCTTGAATTTAAACACCATTGAGGCCATGGATGGGCTGGGATTGTGCTGATTTTATTGTTTTTTGTCGTTTTTTTGGGGCTGCTGGTGGGGCCTTTTGCCAAGGGGTAGTGGTGCATGGACTGAGTGTGCCTGTAGTGTGGTCTCACTCTCTTTAATGTAAACATCATGGATGGCATTGGATTGTGGTGATTTCTGGCTGGTTTTCTGTTTTTTGGGGGTGTACTGTTGATGTGGACTGTGGCCATGTGGGTGGTGGTGGTGGCCATCTTGAGTCCTGGCTGGTACAGGCAACATGTGCTTGGGGTGTAAGGGGCCATTTTGAAGAGAGGCAGTGTCTGAGGCCTGCACTTATTTTGCCTACTTTTCATCCATTGTGCCCAGGGGTAGTGAGTGTTGCATGGGCCTAGTGTTTCTGAGGGGTGTCTTCTTGAATTTAAACACCATTGAGGCCATGGATGGGCTGGGATTGTGCTGATTTTATTGTTTTTTGTCGTTTTTTTGGGGCTGCTGGTGGGGCCTTTTGCCAAGGGGTAGTGGTGCATGGACTGAGTGTGCCTGTAGTGTGGTCTCACTCTCTTTAATGTAAACATCATGGATGGCATTGGATTGTGGTGATTTCTGGCTGGTTTTCTGTTTTTTGGGGGTGTACTGTTGATGTGGACTGTGGCCATGTGGGTGGTGGTGGTGGCCATCTTGAGTCCTGGCTGGTACAGGCAACATGTGCTTGGGGTGTAAGGGGCCATTTTGAAGAGAGGCAGTGTCTGAGGCCTGCACTTATTTTGTCTACTTTTCATCCATTATGCCCAGGGGTAGTGAGTGTTGCAATGGCCTAGTGTTTCTGAGGGGTGTCTTCTTGAATTTAAACACCATTGAGGCCATGGATGGGCTGGGATTGTGCTGATTTTATTGTTTTTTGTCGTTTTTTTGGGGCTGCTGGTGGGGCCTTTTGCCAAGGGGTAGTGGTGCATGGACTGAGTGTGCCTGTAGTGTGGTCTCACTCTCTTTAATGTAAACATCATGGATGGCATTGGATTGTGGTGATTTCTGGCTGGTTTTCTGTTTTTTGGGGGTGTACTGTTGATGTGGACTGTGGCCATGTGGGTGGTGGTGGTGGCCATCTTGAGTCCTGGCTGGTACAGGCAACATGTGCTTGGGGTGTAAGGGGCCATTTTGAAGAGAGGCAGTGTCTGAGGCCTGCACTTATTTTGCCTACTTTTCATCCATTGTGCCCAGGGGTAGTGAGTGTTGCATGGGCCTAGTGTTTCTGAGGGGTGTCTTCTTGAATTTAAACACCATTGAGGCCATGGATGGGCTGGGATTGTGCTGATTTTATTGTTTTTTGTCGTTTTTTTGGGGCTGCTGGTGGGGTCTTTTGCCAAGGGGTAGTGGTGCATGGACTGAGTGTGCCTGTAGTGTGGTCTCACTCTCTTTAATGTAAACATCATGGATGGCATTGGATTGTGGTGATTTCTGGCTGGTTTTCTGTTTTTTGGGGGTGTACTGTTGATGTGGACTGTGGCCATGTGGGTGGTGGTGGTGGCCATCTTGAGTCCTGGCTGGTACAGGCAACATGTGCTTGGGGTGTAAGGGGCCATTTTGAAGAGAGGCAGTGTCTGAGGCCTGCACTTATTTTGCCTACTTTTCATCCATTGTGCCCAGGGGTAGTGAGTGTTGCATGGGCCTAGTGTTTCTGAGGGGTGTCTTCTTGAATTTAAACACCATTGAGGCCATGGATGGGCTGGGATTGTGCTGATTTTATTGTTTTTTGTCGTTTTTTTGGGGCTGCTGGTGGGGCCTTTTGCCAAGGGGTAGTGGTGCATGGACTGAGTGTGCCTGTAGTGTGGTCTCACTCTCTTTAATGTAAACATCATGGATGGCATTGGATTGTGGTGATTTCTGGCTGGTTTTCTGTTTTTTGGGGGTGTACTGTTGATGTGGACTGTGGCCATGTGGGTGGTGGTGGTGGCCATCTTGAGTCCTGGCTGGTACAGGCAACATGTGCTTGGGGTGTAAGGGGCCATTTTGAAGAGAGGCAGTGTCTGAGGCCTGCACTTATTTTGTCTACTTTTCATCCATTATGCCCAGGGGTAGTGAGTGTTGCAATGGCCTAGTGTTTCTGAGGGGTGTCTTCTTGAATTTAAACACCATTGAGGCCATGGATGGGCTGGGATTGTGCTGATTTTATTGTTTCTTGTCGTTGTTTTGGGGCTGCTGGTGGGGCCTTTTGCCAAGGGGTAGTGGTGCATGGACTGAGTGTGCCTGTAGTGTGGTCTCACTCTCTTTAATGTAAACATCATGGATGGCATTGGATTGTGGTGATTTCTGGCTGGTTTTCTGTTTTTTGGGGGTGTACTGTTGATGTGGACTGTGGCCATGTGGGTGGTGGTGGTGGCCATCTTGAGTCCTGGCTGGTACAGGCAACATGTGCTTGGGGTGTAAGGGGCCATTTTGAAGAGAGGCAGTGTCTGAGGCCTGCACTTATTTTGCCTACTTTTCATCCATTGTGCCCAGGGGTAGTGAGTGTTGCATGGGCCTAGTGTTTCTGAGGGGTGTCTTCTTGAATTTAAACACCATTGAGGCCATGGATGGGCTGGGATTGTGCTGATTTTATTGTTTTTTGTCGTTTTTTTGGGGCTGCTGGTGGGGTCTTTTGCCAAGGGGTAGTGGTGCATGGACTGAGTGTGCCTGTAGTGTGGTCTCACTCTCTTTAATGTAAACATCATGGATGGCATTGGATTGTGGTGATTTCTGGCTGGTTTTCTGTTTTTTGGGGGTGTACTGTTGATGTGGACTGTGGCCATGTGGGTGGTGGTGGTGGCCATCTTGAGTCCTGGCTGGTACAGGCAACATGTGCTTGGGGTGTAAGGGGCCATTTTGAAGAGAGGCAGTGTCTGAGGCCTGCACTTATTTTGCCTACTTTTCATCCATTATGCCCAGGGGTAGTGAGTGTTGCATACTTGCATGGCCCTAGTCTTTCTGTGGGGTGTCTTCAATATAAACATCATGGATGGCATGGGATTGTGCTCATTTTTCTGTGTTTTGTCGATTTTTTGGGGTGTATAACTGAACTGATGTTCCTCTGTCTTCCATTGCTTTTAGGTGCACAAGACTCAAGAGAACCACCAGTGCCAGGAAGAAGTCCTGCAGCGGTGTGTGTGTGCAGCATAACGTCACGCGACGTCACGTCTGGACACAGACAACTCTGCAACTCGTGCAACTGCTGCCTGCTGTTCTGACCTGCTCTGAAGAAGATGGCCCCAAAAAAAGTAACCCGTAGCTCCTCTAGCAAGAAAGGTGCCAGTAAGGAGCAGAATAGGCAAGTTACCAAGGAGACTGGTGTGCCACCCGCCCCTTTTTTTGGGAGTAAAAAAAAAAGTATGCCTGCAGCAGCAGCGGGATCTGCTGGGGACCAAGCTGGCAGCAGCACCCCCGCTCCATTGGGCTCAGTTCCACCACCACCACCACACCAACTTAAGTCCAAGCCCGTGAGTGCTGCAGAGGCAGCCAGTATAGTTCTTCAATCACCATCGACCAGTGATGTTGGCTCATCGCAAGAAAGCAGCAGCAATGTCCCTCAATCAACACAGGTTGTTGTAGCTCATCTGACGAGTGTTGCACAACCACAGCCGCAACAACAATCACATGTGCAAGTACAAGCCCAAGTACATGTGGATGGAGAGGCAGCGCAAGGAGATGCGCAAGCAGAGGTGCATGGAGGGTCACAAGTGCCCACAATAGTTGTTCCTCCCGAAGTAGGGGCACATCAGGAAATCGACAATCAAGGCGAGGTATCATTTGAGGAAGCCACTCCTCCTGATGATCCTTCATTGTCTTCCACACCCCTAGCAAGGAAGAGATCAAGGGTGGTGTCTACATCTTCTTCAAGCACACCTCCTTCTGATGATACGGATCAAACTTGGGAACCAGCACCACTGCCGTCTGAGAGTGAGGCACACCATGATCCGACAAAGGTAGTTAAGCGTAAAAGGAAGCTCGTCCAAAGTCTCAGAGTTATGGAGTGTGATGAGGCTCAACAAGAAGTGGCGGATACTGCTGCTGATGAAGACTCTGCCAACGACGACCCAGTCATCATAAAGGTCACTGCAGCCCCAGCGGGCATGCAGCAAACAGACATTTTGACCCTAGCCCGAAGAGCTGCTGAGCGTGATGATGATGATGCTGTCGATGAGGAGGCAGTGGAAACACCACAATCATTGGAGTTAAGTAGTACACCAACTCGTCCCGCTTCCATATTTCTTTCTGGCCAGAAGAGACCTCCATCCACCTCGACCTTAATTAGTGGCGGTGAAAGTGCACAACGTACAAAAGTTGGGCAATCCAGATCCTCCACTTCATCTGGCATTAGCTTCATGACCACCACCACCAGTATCGCCGCCTCCTCCAGGTCCCACAGACACTTCAAGTCCCCAGTTTGGGACTTCTTTACTGTTTGTCAAAAAAATCCAAAGTTTGCCATTTGTACCCTTTGTAAGCTTGCAGTTAGTCGTGGTAAGCCAGGTACCAACTATGGTACCGGAGGCCAGAGAGGTCATCTTAGGAGACAGCACACTGTCCAATGGTTTGCGCACCTAGATGCGATCAAGAAAGGCCGAATTCAAGGAAACGTTGATGTTGCATCTGATGATGACGAGGAGGAAGAAGACGTGTCAAACACTTCCCTTACACCCAGTACCCCTGTCAGCAGCACACCCAATGTGAGGCATACTAAGAGTGATGGAGCGAGTGAGACACCAACGCACAAAAGTTCACCAGCGAGCAAAATTGGGTCAACGAAGTCATTATCAGCCCGTAAATGCTTGGTCCAGGGCAACATTAGAACAATGCTTACTTCAGACGTGCCATATGAACGCAACCACCCACTGACGCGTCTGTATAACACTAAGCTGGCTAAAATGCTAGCTGTGGACCTTCTCCCTTTTTCTTTTGTAGAAGCGGTAGGTTTTCTAGAATTAGTGGCAACGCTCTGCCCTAAATGGAAGGTTCCTAGCCGGTTCTATTTTGCCAGAGTTGCGGTTCCAGCACTACATGAAGATGTGCTGGAGGCGATTGGGGCAGCTTTGCAGAAGAGTGCTGTTCACACAATACATCTGACAACAGACATGTGGACCAGTGGCGCAGGCGCTGATTACATGTGCATCACTGCACACTGGGTCTCTTTTTCAGGTGTTAAAGCAAAGCTAAACGCAGGTGTTGACCCGGACAAAGTTTTCAAAGCTGCTCGGAAACATGCAACACTAGCCATGTTTGGCTTGGAGAAAAGTCACACATCCCAAAACTTTTTGGACGAGTTTGACAAAAAGGTCTTGAAAATGCTATCCCCAAAAAAACGCCAGATTGGTTATGTTTCCACGGATAATGGCGCCAATGTAGTTAAGGCCATGGCGCTGGGTCGCTATTTTAGAGTGCCGTGTTTGGCGCATTGTATCAACCTGGTAGTTCAAAAATTCTTGAGTGATAGAGACAGTGCAGCGTTCGCGGTAATGGCCACCTGCCGCAAAATGTGCAACCATTTCAGCCATTCTTTTAAGGCCCGGAAGCATCTGAGGAGGCTGCTACTTCAAAGTCGAATACCAGTGAAAGCACTCATCCAGGAGGTGGCAACACGTTGGAACTCAACCTTCTACATGCTTGAGCATCTGTATGAGCAGTATACGGTACTCGATCACTATTTCTTCACAGAGGGTACATCTCAGAAGGAGGACATGCGGATGGGTGCGGCGCAATGGGACATAGTTAAAAGCCTGACAGACATGCTTCGTCCTTTTGAGTTCTTCACGCGTGCAGTCAGCCAGGAGGACTGTAATTTGGGAAAAGCTATCCCATTGTTGTGCATGCTGGAGCACCAACTGATGGCGGTGTCTTCTGAGTTTGAAAAAGATGAAAAAAAAAAAGACCATTTTATTTTGTCTGAGAAATGATTAGAGCGCCTACGTGGTGATGAACGTCTTCAAAAGATCAAGTCAGAACAGCATTACATTTGTGCTACTATTCTGGATCCACGCTACAAAAAGGCGCTGGCAGGCGAAGCATTCTTTCCTTTTGCTGATGCAGATGTTCAAAAGTACAAACATTGGTTAGCCTGGTCAGCCAAGAGGTTTGAAAAAGAACGGCAGGTTATTGAAGGAGAAGACAGTACATCAGCATCAGCATCAGCAGGCCATCCCCAGTCACAAGAATCCACTTCTGCACCTGTGGCTGGGGCACAAGTGACCTCTCAGCCGTTAAAGACACCGGCAAGTGGATCATCTGCACCACACACAATGACAACACTAACAGTGGCTGCGGAGGAGGATTGGCTAAGTTTGATGGGGTATGGTTCTCGAAAAAATGACACAGGCACAGCAAAAAGTAACCGAAGTGGAGGAACCGTTGATGACCTTGAGTCGATGGTGCAGGACTATCTGAATGACTCAACAGAGGTCTTTCTTAATGATGAGCCATTGCAGTATTGGCATGGGAAAAAACAATTGTGGCCAGAGCTCTCCAACCTGGCTATAAACTATTTGTCTTGCCCACTCGCAAGTGTGTCTTCTGAACGTGTTTTCAGTGCTGCTGGTGGCATTGTAACTCCCAAACGGAGCCGCCTCTCGCCCCAAAATGTGGAGCGGCTGACAATGATCAAGATGAATCAGCACCTCATACCACCAGATTACAAAGTACGAGAAAGCACGCCGCATGAAGACGAGGAGGACGGCAACGTAGATGAGGGGATTTGTTCTCTTTTCCGTGGCACTGACCTCATCCTGCCTGAATTCGCAGAGTATGATGACGAAATCTTCTTCTTATTCCCTGACACCGAGCCCTGAAAATGAGACAATGAATCAATAACTTTCTTTTTCGTCCTTATTCACTTTTATTCCTGTGTGTCTCTCTTTCTTTGTTTTGCACAGTTAATTTAATTCAAACTTTAATCACCTAATCCCAAAAACAAGACCATCAGCAGAACTGTCTTCACTTGTTTGCTTATTGATTTGAAGGTGCCGCAGTCTACATTCCTCAGGTTCACAAGTTCTGAAGAACATGCTCCTCTATCCTCCTCCTCCAGACTGCGATTTCCCTCAAAGCAGAGTGCTGGATTACGCCCAATGAAGAAAGACTCAGCACTTGTGGGGGTGTTCTACTTCTTTGCGGGTGAGTTGACGGATTTGGGCCCATTGCTGTGAAGCTCTAATAATGGATAAAAGTGTTTTGGACCAAATATGAGGTGGAAATTTCTTGCCATTTTTGCTGACTTGCTTGCCTTTGAGGTGCTCTTTGGCGGGGTTGCGGGTGTTTGTGGGTGAGTTTTGGGGTCTGGGAGCACTGCTGCGACAGTCTAATCTTGATTGCATTTGCTTTTCAGGAAATCCGTGGTGGAAAACAGGAGTTATGATGATTGATGATGACCTAGCTGCACAGCGCGTTTGGACCGAAGGCCGAGAGATGTTGTAAGTATGAGATTTAGCTTTTTCGCTGTTTGGGGGTGTTGTCGCGTGGTTTTTTGCGGTTGGGTTGGCGGGTCTTGGCTGGGGCATTCCTGGGGCATTCCTGGGAAGGTCTAATGCCGGATAGAAGTGTTTTGGACAAAATCCTTAAGGAAAAGCCTTTTTTTTGCTATTTCTTCTGACATCTTGCTCAATGTAGCGTTTTGGGGGGCTTCCTGCTGTTCGTGGGTGGGTTGCGGCCGGGGTCTCTGTCGAAGCACTGCTGCGACAGTCTAATCTTGATTGCATTTGCTTTTCAGGAAATCCGTGGTGGAAAACAGGAGTTATGATGATTGATGATGACCTAGCTGGTAGTAGCTGCACAGCGCGTTTGGACCGAAGGCCGAGAGATATTGTAAGTATGAGATTTAGCTTTTTCGCTGTTTGGGGGTGTTGTCGCGTGGGTTTTTGCGGGTGGGTTGGCGGGTCTTGCCTGGGGCATTCCTGGGAAGGTCTAATACCGGATAGAAGTGTTTTGGACAAAATCCATAAGGAAACACCAGTTTTGGCACTTTTTGTAAGTTAGGGTTCGTTAGGGTTAGCCCTAGCAGCAGGATTGCATGTGTTTCGGGGTGTTCTATTGCAACGCAGTTCTGGGGTTTTAGAGCACTGTTGGAGCGATGCTGGCTATGGATACTTTTGCTTGCTTGCAAGTGGTTTGAATACAATCCACGGTCTGTATTTGGGCCTACTGTTACTTTCAAAGTACGTTTTGTCTCCATTTTTCTGCTAGGCATCGTTTTTGGAGATCTGATTGGGGGTCTTCTACATTTTTGCGACTGGCTTTAGTAAGGGTCTTGGTGGGAGCATTGCTGGGAAGGTCAAATTTTGTTCTAAAACACAGTTTACAGTACACCTACCTTGAGGGGAAAGATCCGCTATAATATTTTGGCCATACTTATTTATCCTTAAAAAGGTGACTCAGACAGAGCATGCAATTTCAAAAATATTCTACTGTCTATTAGGGAAATCAAAGTGTGACTTTTTGCACCACACAGCGTGCATACCTTTTATTTATTTATCAGTGGTATTGTAATAGCAATTCCTGTTTTCCGTTCAATAATTACAGGCCGGGTTTCAGTCAACATCCGCCAGGCAGGCAGTGGACAGGGTGTCTTCTGTCAGTGGTCACCAACATTGATGGACGAAGCGTCAGCTGGAATGGAGGAGTGCCGCTAATAAGAGGAATTGTTTGCTGCATGCAACTTACTTACCAAATTCAACAGGACAACTCCAACAACATACAGAATACAGATACAGTATCCATTGTTTTCTTCTATGAGTGTGACTGCATGTGCTTAGCTTTAGTTTGTACCCAAAGATTTCTTTATCTTCAATTATTGTTTGTCCAGGCTGTGCTTTTTTTTTCTTCTCTCAACAAAACCTACCCAAAAAGAAACCCCCATTCCCATCCATTTTCCAAACCCTAACCCTCTTCCCCCGGGCTGTGTTGTTTTGCTTGATGTCTGACTAAAATGTCATCAATAATTCCACACACTTGCTCGGGAGGATAAGGTCATAGCAACAGGCTGGTGAAGGAATACGAGGATATCTTCTAGACTTACTCAGCTTCAGTACTATATCTTCTAGTAGTAGGAGCCAATGTCAAATAAATTCAACGCAAGTACTAGTTATACTTGCAAGCAAATACTTTACCATTTGTTAGGCTACATTATGGCACTGTTCTAGTGTACTGTCACCTGCTATATTCTCGATCGTACCGTAACCGTTGTAATGCTACAGTAAGGACAAACCAGGTTTCGTTTTCTTTTTTTCCATAGGCATGCAACTGCCACTGTGTCACACCACTAGTACCACCGCAATGAGGAAATTTCACCCGCCCAGGATTGCCAACGTTAATCCCCATTTCACGTGGAGCCAGCCCTGGGCCTAGCCCTAATTTCTAACACAAATTACAGGTAAGATAAGCGTTTGGTGGGAGGTAGTATAATGGAGTATTATTTAGGACTAGACGAGAGATTGACGGTAGTACTACTAAAGTCCTACGACTGTTCAGGAAAACAAACTTACTGTTACACCCCCGTCCCCCACCCACCAGACTGAAAAGCAGTAAAAAACAGGTATGGTCAGATAAAGTTTAAAAATGTATATTTATGTAGCCCTAACAAAATAATCTCCCTCAAGACCCACCCTAACCCCAACGATTGTCTTTGAAAAGTCCCAAAAAGAACCCAACTCCCAAATCCCACCCCCCAAAAGTCTCTAAAAAAAGGGCAAGGGACACTCCACTACTGGAGGGTGCTGGTGCATTTTGCGGCATGGGCATCATACTCCTTGCGGTGGGTGGCAAGCTCGAAGCGGAGGCCCTCCACCAAGTTCCTATAATTCTGGACCTCCTGCTCCAGGTAGGACATTCGGACTCCTAGGCGGCGTTGGCGTGCCTTGCAGCTCCTGTGGGGGGCAGCTGGTCTTTCTGTTGCTTGGCCGTGGCGGTTGGCTTTGTTAGCCCGGCTCGGTCCCGCTGGAGCACTGCGCATGCTGGCGTCCCGTGGGGTCACGGAGGAGGATGCAGCTGTCCCAGTCGAGGATGTTGTTGTTGCACCGGTCGACTGCGTGTCCTCCTCCTCCTCCAGGGCCACCAGCCGCCGATATTCGGCGACAGTGGCATCCAGCCTCCGTTGCCGGGCCATTCGAGCCTGCTCCCTCCGTGATGTCGATTTGGAAGGAGCAACTATATGAAGAAAGAAAGACATAGTCTGTAACCAATGCTCCTTAGCATTAATAACACAAAGTGATTGAGCCGAAAGTTGGGTCACAGTACAAGTAGCAAATTGAAAGCACAGTACATAACTATTGAGGACAGTATCTATGTAACCTCCCACTTCTGCATCCTTGCTCTAACATTAGTGGTAGTTTAATGAACAAATTCTACGACCACTATGGACTTCCATTACAGTCGACTATGACAGTACACCAGTCTTATTCTTCTTCTTCTCTCTTGTTTAGGAAAATTGGTACGTTATCTTATGCAAGCCGGCAGAATGGCAGCACAGTGAACTTGCACCCGAGAAAAACAGTTGCACACCATGATGAGTGAGACAGACTTGCGTTACTGTACCGGTCCAGTACATGCAGGTGGTGAAGCTATTACTTTTCTATTACGGGTGGCACTGAGAATACTCTGTTACAAGGGCTACTGCTTAATTAATTTACCTTTCACCCTACAGTGCAAATGAGTACTAGAAAAGGAAAATGAAGAAGCTAAATAATTTGATTATCTATCACTTCACATGGGACGTATTTGATGACATATGGGATGACTTTAGGTGCTTTGCTTAATATTGAGTGAACAGTGATACACCCACACATGAATGACGTACTACAACTAAACTAAAGTTATTAAGAGAGGTACGGAGTGTCCACCGTAATAACCAGATATATGCTGTGCTTGCAGTTGCAATACAAAGTACTGCTACTATTCATGGTAGTATTGGACACATTTACAATTTCTTTTCCTTGCCTTCCCTACACTGGAACGGACGTGCGGGTGCGGTGGTACATGCTCTTCAAGGTAACACTTAGTTCATCCAGCGACCATCTACTCTCTCTAGATACACATGTGCTATCTAAGAGTCAGAGAATACCATGCTCCAGGCATCCATTCATTCAAAGTATACGCACACATACAGTTTCTGTTTCACCCACCCAGGCTGCTGTCCTTCCACCCATCCTTGCTTCATCATTGACCCAGCCATGCACCATACCATATTCTTTCCTTCCCAGCCACCTCGGGGGCCAAGCAAACACATATTGTTCTTCTTTGCCAGCCATCATACAATTTCGTGTCCCACTTACTTACACCCTTCTTTCGCTTTTCGTTCATCCCATCCATCACGTTCATCTAAGAACTTATTGGGATTCTTCTCACCAAAAACTTCACAGCTAAGTCGAAGTACATTTCGAGGAGGCTACTACCTGGTTGATTTGTAATACACCCGTGCAGAAAGCACACTATGCAGTCTTCAATCTCAATAAGTAAGGAATATATAGCTTACCTGTTCCCGCCACCACCGTGCGAACCCCCACAGGACCGTCCGCCGGCTCTTGCACCGCCTCCTCCCCAGAGTCCTCCGAGTCCTCGCCCAACACCGCCACCTCCGCGCTGGCCCCGTCACCAGATGTTCCACCTACAAAGTACATTTAAGAATGTTAGAATACACCACTCACTACTATATAATATTTGGTCTAGGAGTAATAAAGAAATGTTAAAAAAACAGAATACAATGTAATAATTTGTGACTGTCTACTCTAAAGTAAAAATGTCCCTTTTTCCAGGGAAGGCTGTTGTCTTGCTGCACTTTTATGCACAACTGATGAATGCTTGCTTTTTATTTTTAACACGCACCACTTTTTCTCCTAACAGACAGAAGCTTGACTCCTAAGAACACGACCAGGATCAAGTTCAAACCAGGTGAGAGCTCGGCTCGACCACAAGAAATGTGTCCAATTAATCGTCAGCACTAAGCACTTTTCCGTTTTCAGTTAAATAGTTTTATGACAAAGTAGATTTTAATAAATGTGTTTACTTTTAATAAAGCTTTTAAACTTAAATAGACTCTGTGGTTTTTGGTCCTCCAGACTAGAGTGGATGAGCTAAAGGTTTTGGAATTTTTGCAAGCATGAGTGCCTCTGACACTTCTTGACTGTGACTCCGTACTCTTGTCCTGCGTACGATAATCTAGAGATCATTGGGGATCAATCATCGGTGACTTCGGGAGCTAAATGACTCTGCCACACTATCTAGTCAGTAAGGAGACAGTGCATAGAGCTATTGCTGAATAGAATGGGAGTACAATGGAAATGCCAAATGTCCAATCTTAGTTAGCTACACAGACAGACTAATAAGAATATTCTAGTAATACCACATGGAGTCATATTCGAGGCAGGATAAGAATTTATATCCAGTCTACAAGAAGATCAAAGACGATTTAGAAAAAATCGAATGAGGAACACTAGGAAAAAATAGGTACTCTTTATTAAAATGTAAACTTACTGGGGCCAGCAAAGGAGCCCTCGCCTGCCCGATCCTGGCCTGCATCCTCCTGAACAGCACCCTCCTCCTGTGTCCTCTTGCCCTTGGGGGGAGCTGATGTACAACATGAAAGAAAGAAAGACCAGAAAACATGGATGAGATTTGTCAACCAAATCAAACATTTCAAAAGAACAATAACAAAATATTTTGGAGAAATAGCAAATAGATAGACAACTATTCCACGGGATCTATCTCATGTGGTATACTACGTTATTCGTATTGCCTGATTTGCGGACCGTTGACTTAGAAAGTTCCTATGTAACTCAATAAACAGACTACTAAAGAGGTTTGCCTAGGCCTGGCAGGCAGCAGTCCGCAGCACGCGAAGTGACAGACAAAGTCCATCCTGCTTGCAGATCAGTGAATACTCAAACTATCAATCCACCGACCACCGCCACTATTTCTTCTTATAGCCATGTGTCTAAAGGAAGGACTGGACTTCAGTCTGTTGGGGCTGATTTAGAAGTCCCTTGCGGCTCATTTTCCTCCATTGTTGCATGACTTTTGTGACGCAGCGGCAGAACAAAAGACTCGCCATGGTGTTGGTGCGGCGTATATATGCATCACGTTGTAAAGCCCTGCGCCATCAGGGGGCGTTCCGGCGCTAGGGAGGGCGTACCTGCGCAGGAACGAATCCTAAAAGTGGATGAGGGAAATCTACAAGATGTCAATCAGTCACTTTTAGGACAATGATGCATGACTCAAACCCTGCGCGCTTGAAGCCGACGTACGGCTTGATGCAGCATTGGGGAGATAGGGTACCCCAGAGCATTGCTGGAGCTGCGCCATCATTGGCACGCAACTCCAGCAATGCGCCGCCTTTACGGCACAGATGCGTAAGGCTTCTGTGACATTTTGGGCCAATGGGTGGTGGTGGCATGGCACACAATTACTGCCGCACCCCTGCTACTTTGCAGGGATGCGCCGGTAATTGAAAATATGACCCTTAGTGTCTAGCATTACGCAGTTCTTATCTTTACACTACACTCATACATAATTTCTCAGGCCAATGAAATGAACACAAAATACAAAACAAATAAGCATAGTAGCAAGCAAGGCTACTGAGAAGGAGAGCAGTGCACCTGAAATGCATAGAAGATTTTGAAATATAATTTACCTACAATGTAATCGGCAGCATTATTGCTCTTGGTAAAGAACAAAGATTTGCAAATGACAGAGCCGGATAAAACAGAGTAGTGATGAATAGCTACTACTACTCACCAAGCCCGGGGACCTCTACGCCGAGCGCGTCCAGCAAGTCCCGCTCCCGGTCCATGACATCTGTCCAGCGGTGGGTGGCCTGGTTATATGTGCGCCGGACTCCAGAGAGCTTAAACATGGCCCGGCACACCTTCTCCCACCGCTTCCGGCGCTCCCGGATGCCATAGCCGGTTGCGATCTTGCCGCCTCCCAGGATCGTCTTGGGGAGGCGGCGCTGGACGTGGAAGATGAGTGCGGCCACCTCCTCCGCGCTAAAGATCTCCCGTGGCACCACTTGCTCCCCCCTCAAACGCCCGCACGGGAGCCGGTCACGGGGTGCGGGACCCTTCCCCTTCTCAGGGTGCTTCCCGGCTCCCTTTACCATGGTCTCGGCAGAAATAAAGTTAAATGATAAAGAAGAAATAGAATAGTGAAGAAGAAAAGAAAAGAGTTTAAAAAAGTAGTTTAAAAGTAACTAAAAGCAGCAGAAAACACAAAAATATAGAGCTAGAAAAATAGAGGGATAGATTAATAAGTAAAATAGATCAAATAAACTTCAAACAAGCAAAGGATGGCAGAGATTCAGAGAGGATACAGAAAGCATGCCCAGAACCATAGCAATGAATGAGAAACAAGATGGCCACGCCCGTTCCCGACCGCGTGGGTAAGTTTGCGCGAGATTTTCCTCGCGAGCACGCGCGAAATTGTACTAGCGAGCAGCACACTTTGCGAGATTACACATAGCGGCCGGAAACGGAATTACGTCACGCAAACAATATGGCCGCGCCCGTGTACGACCGCTAGGGTAACTTGGCAAACGTATAGCTACAAGCGCCTCGCGAACACGCACAAAATCACACGAACATACACGTCGCAAAAAAAAAAAATTGTGTATTCGCAAGCATTCGCGGCTTCCGAAATCGATCTCGCACGGATTCGCGCCCCAAAAAACGTGCGAAATTGCAGAAAAAACGATTTTTGCTAAACTGAAAGCAATGAGCAGGTGCAAAAGTTCAAACTTAACATTTGTAACATTCACTGTAGTGCTTCCTGAGGGGCCCCTCCAGAGTTTGCAACTATTCTATGACCCTGCTATGACCCAAACAGCAGGCTCATAGAATAGCTACAAGTAGACCATAAAGGTCCTGTGAAAAAAAATTTCACTGTAACAGAAAGCAAATTACAGATAAGGAAGGAAGCAGGTGCCAGCCAGACTGGAACTTTCTAAATAACTGACACATTAATCAACCCCAAATTAATTCATGGCAGTTGAAGTAGGGGATGTGTGCTTGCTTTTTTCACCCCCCATAAACTACAGTGATAAACAAACCTAATGGGTGGCAGTGAGGATGTACCAGAGGGTGGCATGGGTGTCCCAGAGGGTGGCAGTGGTGAAACAGAGGGTGCTGTGAACCTGTGATGATAAACCAGACGTAGAAACAACATAGTCGCGGCCGTTGCGAGCCGAAAAGTAAGTTCGCAATTGCGAAATTGTCCCAAAATCGGCGCGAACGCGCGCCAACACAAAAAACGGGAAAATCCGCAAATCCGCGAGAGTTCGCGTATCTTCGCGGATTGCGAATCCGTAAATCCGCAAATTCGCGTACGCGAGATCCGCTAGATCCGCCCATGCCTCTGACTTCTGCCAGCTGTGCTGTGCAATCACGTAGTGACTGTGTATAAGTCTTGTGAGGGTGGAATTCACTATCTTCCTTTCTACCCTTAACACCAGTGCAAGTTACAGAGCATTGATGTCTTGTACCTAAAGCAGGCTGTGGTGAACCATCAGTATAAATCATGTAGTCATTCTAATCAAGAGACATTACTTATTAGGCAGAGTATATTCATTTTCAGACACAGCTGGCACAGGTGGGTTGGGGCGGGTGGGGGAGGAAAGTGGGTAGACAATGGGATAGGGAAAGCAAAATTTAAAAAAATATAAAACCATTTATCTCGTATTTGCCGCATCGCCAACTCGGCGATGTGGCAAGCACAAGGTAAGCGGTTTCATTGTTTTATATTTTACTTTCCCTACTTTCATCTGTCCACTTCCCCTTCCACCCGCCCAACTCTACTCAGAATCTTTTCTGCCAGTGCAAAACGCATCTCCGCATTGGTAGTGAGACAAAATATCGAACTTAAAATATCGACATACAATAATATCGATGTTTTAATTTCGATAGTATAGAATATCGATGTCCAAAATATCGACAGACATAATATCGTTTTTTTAAGGTATGTATGTTACTAATATCGAATGTTACTAATATCGAAATTTTGTTTAGTGTTATGTATTTTATTATGTTGTTTATATGTTTGTTAAACATGTTTTGTAATGTATGTTTGAAAATTTGTAAATTTGTTTACATTTTGCGTTTTAGTATCAGAGCGGGTTGTGGGTTTATAGGGGAATAGGGTGGGAAGCAATTTAATAATAATTAATTAATTAATATATGTTTGTAAATATTTTTAATTAATAATTAATTGGTAATTAATTAATATTAATTAGTTAATTAATTCATATAATTTTGTACATATTTTTAATTATTAATTGGCAATTAAATAATATTAATTATGTAATGTGCTAATATATTTAATGTGTTGTTATTGTTAATTAATAATTAAATTGGTAATTAAATAATATTAATTATGTAATTAAATTATTTAGAGTTTAAAGTGCTAATATATTTTATGTGTTGTTATTGTTAATTAATAATTAATTGGTAATTAAATAATATTCATTATGTAATTAAATTATTTAGAGTTAATGTGCTAATATATTTAATTTTTTGTTATTGTTAAATAATAATTAATTGGTAATTAATAATTATTAAGTGATTAAATGATATGATTTATTTATGTGTAGTGGGTTGTGTGTTTATTGGGGGATAGGGTGTGATATAATTAAATGTAATTAATTAAAGAGATTGTATTTTTTTGGTATTTATTGTTAATTAATTAGTTATTAATATGTGTTATTTAGTTCATTTATAATTACATCAATTTAGTAATATTAATTGTTATTAATTGATTAATTGAAATTTATATTAATTGTCTTTTTTATATGTGTAGTGTGTTGTGTGTTAAAGGGGGAGTAGTGTGGGAATTCATTTTTACCCCCATGCTATCCAACGCTTTCCCTACTGTTGCACCCTCTGGAGTGGGAATAGTAATTTAAACCCTTACGCTATCCAACGCTTTCCCTACTGTTGCACCCTCTGGAGTGGGAATAGTAATTTTGACCCCTACGCTATCCAACGGGGAAACAACCTTTACAATGCAACTTTTACAATGCACTACCATTACAACGACATTTTTACAACGCAAAAACCATTACAACGCATGTGTTTACAACACATGTTTTACAACGCGGGTACCTTTACAACGCATACCATTATAACGTAAGTATAGGTCAGTATATAGTTATATTTTAAATTTTATATGTTTTAGTTTTTTAATGGGGTATTTTTAGGGTTCAGGGTCAGTTTTCAGTTTTTGGGTAAAGGGGTATTTTTAGTGTTCAGGGTCAGTTTTCAGTTTTTGGGTAAAAGGGTATTTTTAGTGTTCAGGGTCAGTTTTCAGTTTTTGGGTAAAGGGGTATTTTTAGGGTTCAGGGTCAGTTTTCAGTTTTTGGGTAAAGGGGTATTTTTAGGCTTCAGGGTTAGTTTTCAGTTTTTGGGTAAAGGGGTATTTTTAGGGTTCAGGGTCAGTTTTCAGTTTTTGGGTAAAGGGGTATTTTTAGTGTTCAGGGTCAGTTTTCAGTTTTTGGGTCAAGGGGTATTTTTAGTGTTCAGGGTCAGCTTTCAGTTTTTGGGTAAAGGGGTATTTTTAGTGTTCAGGGTCAGCTTTCAGTTTTTGGGTAAAGGGGTATTTTTAGTGTTCAGGGTCAGTTTTCAGATTTTGGGTAAAGGGGTATTTTTAGTGTTCAGGGTCAGTTTTCAGTTTTTGGGTAAAGGGGTATTTTTAGGGTTCAGGGTCAGTTTTCAGTTTTTGGGTAAAGGGGTATTTTTAGGGTTCAGGGTCAGTTTTGGGGTTTTGGGGTACAGGGGAATTTTTAGGGTTCAGGGTCAGTTTTGGGTTTTTGGGGTACAGCGGTACAGGGTAAAAATAAAATTAAATTAAATTTAAATTAAATGAATTAAATGAAATAAAAAAAAATTAAATTACATTTAATTATATTAAATTAAATTAAATTATTTTCAATTTTTTTAAATTAAAAAAAGTAATATATACTTTCCAATACTTACGTTGTAATGGTAGGCGTTGTAAAGGTACCTGCGTTGTAAAAACATGCGTTGTAAATACATGCGTTTTAATAGTTTTTGCGTTAATTTATATGTAGAGTTTTTAATTTATTTTAAATGTATATGTATTAGTTTAAATTTTTTAATTATGTTTTAATGTTTTATTTAATATTTGTAAAATTATATGTATTTTAAAATTATTTTTACATTATTATTAATACATTTAAAAAAACGATATTTTTATTTCCGATATTTTTGTACTACGATATTAATTTTTCGATATTTTTGTACTTACCTTTATGAAGATATGACTCCGATATTTTTGATTTCGATATTTTTGTGTCGATATTTTTGTATGTAGATATTCTGTCTGTCGATATTATGTCATAGATTCCTCAGCATTGGTGTATAAATGCAATTTTTATGAAATTATTAGTGTCCCCTTTGTTGAATGTAATGTATGTTTACCCTGATGCCCCCAAAAATATAGTGATCAACAGGTTGGTGATGTTTACATGTGTGTATAAGTGTTTGGAAGCTAGCCTGTCAACTTGTGTTGAACGTGGTATTTGTGTGTGTTCAGCTTTCCACTATGTGCTTGAAAAGTCTGGATGTATCAAGTCGTAGAATGGTTTCATCCACTCTGCATAGTGTGCAATGTATGCTCAGCCAAAATTCAGGTGACCCAAAATTGAATGGAGATTCTTCAATGTGTTTGGTGGTTGTAGAAGCACACCCTTCTCGAGGAAATGTGTTATAAGGTTTTTGCCTTCACTTGACAACCTGTATCCTGAAAAAAGGACATCTAGATTGGCTATTTTTCGTTTTTGTAAATTGAATTTATAGCCTATGTGAGCAAATCCTATCACTAAGCTATGTACTCTACCCAAGTGTGTTGAAAGGTCATCATCTGTTAGATATATGTCACCGACATAGGACAAAGCCTGGTCATCATATTCTTGCAACATTTCTGTAACTCGGGCTGGAAAGAACCATTGGTTGTTCTTTTACAGAACTGCTTTTAAGACCCAACTGCACTGAATGTGGTCAAATACTTGCTTTCAGGCGCTATGTTTTAGCAGAAATAGCCATTGGAACTGTCTAAAGTGCTTTTGTATTCCACCCAATGTTATTCATTAGTGCTGTGCTATGCGTGTTTTGTACAGCTAATGTACATGTAGCTGTGTTCAAGTGTCTGTAATCTAATACTAGACGATATGAATAGTCAGTTTTCATTACTGGAAACAATGGATTATTCATTTATGAGGGTGCAACTTCCGATTACACCTTGGTGTTCAAGTTGTGTATCTCCCTAACTTGTTTTTCAGCCTCATTTTCAATGGGGTATTGCCTTTGTGTTTGTGAGGTTACCCTCACTGTTACAATGTGATAATGGAACCATCATCTCACCCCAGTTGGTTGTCGTATTATGCAGGAGCTATTGCTAAAGCTCACTCCCTGGTGTATGATTGTTTAACTGCATGTGAGATGAAGTCGCAAAAGGCAGATAAATTACTGTTTCTCCCTCTGGGCAATCCATTACAAATTCTGGTGCCAGTCCTTTTTGGCCAGCAGAATGTCGTAGCAGAATGACATATGCTCCTAAAAGAGAACATTAATGACACATTCTCCTAAAAGAGAACATTCATTTATCTGTGTATTTCCGTCTCCAGTTGGAGTTGCATTTCAAATAATCATAGCAGGACTGTCACTGTTGTGTGTGGTGTTTCCACCTGGACATAGTCACTTAGCGCTACTGCCGTCTGACAATCCATCAGGCTCTAGCATACTATTGTGACTTCTGCCGCACTGTCCAGCACGGTCAGAGTCCACTCCCTGATCAGAAACCATGTCCTCAATATCCGTGGCATGCTTTATTTTAATGACAACCACCTTCTTCTTTATAAATTGAGACATGGACTGTTTAGGTTTATCTTCCTTTTTTATTATGTAGTCAGAAAAGTGTTGTGAGTCCTTTTTCCAGTTCTCTTTGTCCATCACTTTTGGTAAGTGCCTCCATTTCCCTGGATCTCTTGTAATCATGATAATTTTTATTTTTGGTTTGCTTAGCGTTCTGGATACCGTTATTTGATATATGCACTTTAATGCAGGATGTGGGGCATAATTGTTTTGCATAGACAACATTCTATGGTCTCCATTCACCCTGTACCTTAGGCACTCTAAGGGGCTTTTCTTTAATAAGATGCATCACAGAATGGACTCTGCTCGCTACATAATACAGGACATGATTGTGACACTTATAGATTATTTTGAGATCCAGATTACACCCCACCTATGGGTGCTCTGATATCACACCTATCATCTTCTTGTGTAGGATTTATTATAATATCCATGCTTGAATGTTCCTCTAAAATGTCAATAGTTCCATACCATAAAAACTCAGTGATTAGAGGGATGAAAATTTGGACCACCACTTCTCCACCCACTACTGATTAGCGATGGCGTAGAGAATGCCTCTACACCATCTCCAATATTGCTCTGATGTACCTCATTTGCATCCCATTTCTTCTTCTCCCTTCTGTATTGTATCCACACTTCTGATGTAGGTCCCTAATGAAGATAACCTGACTGCAGATGGTGTACTGACTGCAGATGGTGTATTTGGTCAGGGTATGGCTAACGGACCGTGTTCAATTAGTTAGTAGATGTTTTAGGTCCTGAAGAAATGCCTGCCACAATAATTTTGACAATATAGGGCATGAAACCTGCCGACCGTCATTTTCACGTAAATACTTGATGAGACCACTAGCATCTCTACATTCAAGTATTACTTTTTTTAACCATGACAAGGAACTCGTTAATTAAAGTTAGTTCAGCAGGCTCCTATAGTTATTTTTAATCCACACACTCCCTACACTCTACTCACTTTTTATAGACCCCACACATCCCATACACACCCGCTTCTTCATCACCGGCTGAGACCAGGGTCTATAAAAGATCTCCGGCAAAGAGCTCGTCGGTCATTGCAGCGTGGTGTGTGAGGGCCCTTGCTTATTATAGGAGCAAACCCCTTCTTCTTTCTCACCACCAGGAACAGCATACCTTGTTATTTGTAGTTCATACATTGGGGCTTGTGTGCTGGACCTTAATTGCCCTTGACTCAGATATAGTAACTACAAGCTATTTATTTTATCCTATTATTTGCCTTAATAATGTTCCTTTTATTTCAAATACTGTCTCTTTGCTTATGTCATAAAATGGGTTTATGCTATCTTTGTTGGAACTGTTTTATTGCAGCATAGGTTCTGAAAAGAACCTTTTGTATTACTGCCACCTAATCCTGGTATTAATGGACTTTTCAGCTTTATGTGGGCTCCAGGTAATTGTTATATTGGTATGTTGGTAGTGGTACACTTCTCACATTGAACCCATGCTGTTCTCTCATGTTTGCTTGTCAGAGGATCCCTAGACACAATCGGCCCAATTCACAAACAGTAACTTACATTTTCTGTGTATGCTTAAAAGTTGGAGAAATGTTACTACTTTTGGTATTCACTAACACCAAGCTTAATCTTACTGCAAAAGTGTAAGTTACATGTCTCCACCCCGAGAGTAATGCATGTGACTTACATTGTGTTGGTGGGTGACATCCTTCCCTAACTCCTTCCTAGCCCTCCCTAAACCCTTCTTGCTCCTCCCTAGTTCTATCTCCTTTTTTAATAAGACTGCCCCTTTTCCCACCAAATCTCTCCAATCCCACCCACATTTATTACTGAACTGTATACTTAAGTGTGTGGAGACTCTGCAGTTGGGGCAAAGAACTCCCCAATGTAGGCAATAAGGAGGAATAAAACTGCATATAGAGTTGCAATTTGTAGTACATTTTGTAGTAGCACAGCTGAAGTCAACATAGTAGTACTAGGTAAGGCTGACATCTATGGACTCCATCTTGGGCAGAGGGTTTTGTCTGTATCTGTGTGGTGTGTGCATCCTGCCAACATAACATGTTTTATTTTGGAAGTTTGTATTCTTGCACGTTACACAAACAAGTATATTGGGCTTATGTATGTCTGCAATGGACACTCTGGATGCCCCCTTGTCAATTTTGGCATGTATCTATAGTAAAATACAGCAGATCAAATATTGAAAAATTAACCTTCATTAAGAGCTTCAGTGATGTAGCATTCACAGAGTGGCCTTACTCCTTGTTCTTCCGGATGCCTGCAGGATGGCGAGGGTCAGTACTTTTGAAATGCTAGTTCTTTATTCTGTTTTGTGCTACTTACCATCTGACTTTGCACCTAAACATTTCACACAACTAATACTGTCAGTTATTTCTTTGATTCTAAGCTAGGTTTTGATATTTCGCAGCTCCACAACTGGCAGTGGAGACAATCACGCTGTTAATGCTACACTAGTGCATTGTTTTCTCCTGACTCGATATCAAGACCCTTGGATTCATTACTGTTGCGGACCGAAACAACAATGAATGTTTCTTGGACTGCACATTGTCCCATATTTTGGAGATTTCAGCCAAAGGATGCAACTCCAACCACTCTAATGTCCAAAACTTTGTGCCACTATTACATTTTACAACACACATTGATCTCCTTACATTGATATCTTGTGCTTTCCACTTCTGCCATTATTGCACTTTAGCACTTGAATACTTCGCATATAAATATGTTTCTGGCTTCATGACAAGTACAGTCATCAAATTATGAGTTCAAGTTCAGCTGCTGTTTTTGCTTCCCTAAAAGAGTGTTGTTAATTTTTTCATGCTCTGTACAGGACTAGGGGCTGCTTACAATGTCAGGGTAATTTCTTTCGCCTGACACTGTCTCGTACGATGACCGATCAACATCCAGTCGGCGGTCAAGACAGCCTCATTAGGATGCGACTGAACACTGTTCAGTTTCATTTTTAACATTTCCACTGTGGGAAAATGCATTGCAGTTGTAAATCAGCCATAGTGAATGCTCCCATAGGGGAATGGGAGGTGTTTGTCATCCCTGCACCCAATGGCAGGCACCTAAAGGTGCCAGCCACGGGGTGCCGGGATCAACAGGGTACCCCCTCGGCCCCTGGGAGGCTGCACACACAAGGGGGCCCTGCTGGGGGCCCCCAAACATGCTTTCTGACATGGTCTCCATGTCAGACAGGCCACAGTGTATCGTAATCCCAAAGGTGGAGAGGCCCGCCCTTTAGGATTATGAGCTGGGTCAGAAGCCAGCAGGAGTGATCGTCCGGTTTCAATTCCGACCGGCTGATTCATAACCAGCCGGTCGGAATTGAAAACGATGATAGGCCCATTAGTGCTTTCTAGGTTGATATTCACAAAAGTGTTTAATTGTGTTGAATTTAACATTTAGGAACCACTGCTGTCTTTATGCTAGCAAATGTGCGATGGATGTGTTGTTATTTGGTTTCTCAGTAACTAAAGGCTAGTTGTTATTCAGAAAATAGTCACAATTTCGCTACCATTTTTTATTCAACCAGTAACAAATTTTACACACCTACCTATAAACTAATACATCAGTTAATACAATTTGGAGTGGGTCGGAATACAAACTACCTCATGAATATTCATGAGGTATGTTGGAAATGGGGGTTGCCCAAGTCTCCAAGGGGGTAGCATGGCATCAAGCGAGCAGGCCAAACTTCGAGGACATGTGAAGCATTCACGCAGTACCCACAGACGACACACGAGGCACACTACAAAAGAGACGCAACTCCACCTTTGGTTGGAAAAGAAGAAGTTTAGTGATATCTCCAACCTGTAAGGTAAAAAGGGAAAAATACACCGGTAATCACAACAAGGCGCCAACTGGCACCCAAGCCAAGTACTTCAGTGGGGGATTATTTACATGGGACAAAAAGGGTTGAGTCCAAAGTCCATAGCTGAAATAAGAATGGTTGGTTAAATTAACATTAGACCTGGGGCCAATCTGGCGGGGCCAACTCAGGCTTTCATCCTCGGGGGTAGGCTGTAATTGCAAAATCCAACATTATGTATGAATACACCTCGGGCGTTATAACGCCAAACCCCACCCCTGTAAGGGAAGAACAACAGAGCTTCACAGCGCATACTAGACAGGAGCACCCTGTAAGAAATCAATACGGCAGGCTCTTTAACAAGGGGCATAAACCACATTAGCAGGATAATCAGCCTATAATTCAAATTAGGCACAGAAGCGCACCACACCTGGACAGATAACTGGAAACTACCAGGCCGGATAAAACTACTTATGCTAGGGAAAACACTTCCTTCAACAGGATTAAACAGTGAATTACATGAGGAAATGACATTTCGGTCAATGTAAAGCTTTCCATCAGATGTAGAACCTGTTCTCAACCGTCAACCTTTTCACTAGGCTAGGGCTAAGCACTCCTTGGGCAGAGTCACCACCCATCGTGGGCACGAACTTCCAGGCTTAAGAACCTCGGGCGTACCCATGCAGGGGGAGTATCAGGCCTACACAGGTATCATGGGGCAGAACACACCTGATTAGTCCCCTAGGCACAAAAGTTAAGTTGCCCTCTAAGCCTCTATAGCTCCTAGGGTGGTCCTATGGGTTAGATATAGGTCCCCCTACAACTGGCACAGTCTGTTGGGACCCAACGTTGCAGGTGCCCACTGCCAGACGGGGCACCTGGACAGTTAATCTGGTCCTTGGGGCGGGCACCGACCCTGTGCCCCGACTCCAGCCCCCCAACCACCACGCAGCCGAGGCCCCACTCACCAGGCTCTCCAGGGGCTCTGACACCCTTTGGCGGAGTCCTTGAAGATTTTCACGCTAGGCGGGGGAAAGGGGCAGGCACCGACCCGTGCCTCGATGCCTCCTCCCTCTCGGTCCAAAGCGGTAGCACCGCGGGGCTTCCCTCTTCCTCGGGGGAGGCCGCCACAGCTTAGCTCCTCACCCGGGTCCTCCGCCTTCCACACGGGGACCCAGGCTTCTTCCGGCCGGCAGCCCGCGGGGGCGCTGTCCCCGCCTTCACCGGCGGTTTCAGACAGCCACCTCAATTCTCCTTGGGGCCCGGCGGCGAGGCAAGCACCGACAGTGTGCCCCGGCCCCGCCTCCCTCCGCAACACCTCTTCCCGGCACCAGCCCCAATCCACAGGCACAGACCGGCGGAGTGAGCTCCCGCTCCGGTCGCTCCCACGGGGCCCCCCTCACAACCACGGGGGTTCTGTACTGCGCTTCACCCGGGTCCCCCTCCTACCTCACGGGGACCCGGGGCTTAGACTCGGCTCCGTTCCGCCTTCCCAGCTACCCGGACCGGCAGCCAATCAATGCGCGGCGTTGGCGGGGGCAGGCCAATGACGCGGCCGGACGCCCCCGTCACCTGACGCGAGGGACGCGGCCTCGGGCCCAGCGCGGCCCCTTCTAGACTTCGGCGGCCCTCTCCTGGTACCGGGGGCCGCCGCAACGATACCCACCACAGTGGGGGATCCCACACACGCCGGGCTGCGACGGTGATCTCCAGCGGCGATAAGGGGTAGGCTCCCTTTTATTATTTATTAATCAGGAAGCAAGCGCGCCACAACGAGAGGAGGCTCCTCCAGCGCTATTTCTCCTCACAGTCTTCTCAGCACTTTGGCGCTATTCACAGCGCACCGCTTGTTAAGCAGTCCAGGGGCAGGTTGACTGAGGCAGGTCAGTGAGGCACAGTTCCTCGGGGGCACAATCCTCCCCGGGCAGCTCCTCCCAGTCCAGCGCTTCCACAGGGGTCACAATTTCCCAAAACAGCGCTTCCACAGTACAGCGTCCGGCAGATACACCTCACAGGGGCTCAATCCTTCCCAGGCGACTCCACACGGCCCAGCACTTCCAAGGGGGGTAGGCAGTCCCACTGCAGTTCCTCAGGGGCAAACTCCTCACCTCCTGGGGGGAATCCCATTAGCTCCTTCCCTTCCCAGTGCTCTTTCAGCGCGCCGCTGGCCTGGTTCAAGATCCCAACTGTGACAGGGACCTAGTCAGAGACCCTCCCTTGTCAGGGGCCCATGGGGACAGCATAGGGGGGGGTTCTAGGGGTGCAGGGCCCAGCTCACAGGCCCATGTGGCGGTAGCACCTCACAGCAGGTCCCCTCTCTTCCTTGTCCCTGCGCTGACTGACCCTCTGGTGACACTTCACCCTATTTATACCCTCCTCCCAGGCAGTGCCAGGACCTTCTAGAATGTTGGCACATCTAGCCTAAACTGGTTCTAGGGGAGGGGGTGAGCACCCTGGGTGCCAGGCTTTCCCTCCAAAAGCTAGGGGTAGCTGGGTAATATTAACTAGACCGCCAACCTAACGCAGTCAGGTGGCACTACCCAGGGCCATGGCATCCATTTTAAAATCACAGTACATTTTAGTCAGGTACATTTCCAAAATGGGGGATATTTTCTGTACACCATTTAACAACATTACATTTTCAACAAGGGGTCTCACACCACTCATGGCCTATACAGGTTTAATCCCATGGGGGAGAAATTCAAGTTAGGGGGTCAAAAGCGAAAAAATTTTGGGGGAAAAGGCCAAGTCCAACACGACTCCCCCCCAGCCAAAAGCCAGGGTAGACTGATCAATGCCTTAATGGGCTTCCCTGCTTGGGGCGGAAAAAGGTGGACGCAGGCCTGCAACTACAGGAGCACCTGCAGTCTCTCCTCCACTCTGGAACCCAATGGTTCTCTTTCGCAACCCTCCCTTCACCAGCAAAACCACCCCACTGGTGTTCCCTAGTGGGATGTTTCTCCTTCCTAGAGTGGGAGGCTCTAGCCTCAGGCTTGTAATTCTCTTGGACCACTCTTCTCTCTCCAAATTGCCACTGGTCCACCCATCTGGGTTCTACACCCTCAGACTGACCAGCCCTTAGGGGCGAGGCTCTCCTCCCCCTACTTCTCCTCCAAGGGTTCCTCCATCTCCTACGCCTGGGGACACCCTCACACAACTCTCTCCCCAACCTGGGGTCAAAACCCACAGGCTGAACTGGTGACAGGGGCGAGTCCTCCCTCTCCCTGCACCCCCTCCCAGAGTCCCGCACCCTCCTAACTGGAGAAGTACCCCTGGGAGTCACTTCCGGGGGGACTCTGATTACAGAGGTCCCTCCCACCAGGGCAGGCAAACCCTGTCCCTGGCCACCCAACCCAGGATCTGCGCCCTGTGGCTGAGCTGGTGACAGAGAAGAGACCTTCCTCCCTCTGCACCCCCTCCCAGAGTTCCGCACCCTCCCACTGGGAGTAGTACCCCTGGGAGTCAAATTGGTAGGGACCTGAATTACAGGTACCCCACCCTCCAGGTCAGGCAAACCCTTAACCTGGAACCCCAGTCCAGGATCTAAACCCTGTGACTGGTCAGACCCCCGAACCACTGGAGCTCCAATTATTGATGCTCCGGGTCCTCCTGACATGAGTGGATCCCTTCCTCTGGATGACACATCGGGACAGCCTAGTCTCCCAACCTGGGGTTCTCTTAAAGAACACTCCAGGCCCGGTGACCACAGCTGGGGCACCTTGGGACACCCCCCCGTCTTACTCCCTTCAGGATCACTCCCCTCAGCCTTCCCAGACGCTCTGGCACTTACCCAGAGGTCTGCCTCCCGTGCAAGTTCCCTGGGGTCTGAGAACCCGCACTGCAACAGATGGTGACGCAGTCTTGGGAAACAACTCCTCAGCATGTGCTCCCGGATAACGGCATGGCACAGCCCTTCCCAATCCTCCACTGCTCTCCTCACCACCCAATCCTCCAGTACAGTCCAACACTCCTCCTCGAACTCTCCCCAGGACTGATGGAACAGCTTTCCCCTGCCCCTAAACACTAACCCGTCCTCCTCTTCCGGGGAATCAGGCACAGTCTCTTGGGCTTCGGGAGTGGGACTCCTTGCACTGGACCTACACTCGCTGCCACCACTGGATCCCACCCTCTTCGGTGAATCCAGACTCCTAAAACCACTCTCAGGGGACAACCTACCCACCTGAGCTGATCTCTCCCTGGCGAAGGCCCTCTCCGCCTCCGCCATCCTCTCCAGCGCTAGGACTTTTTCAGTCTCTAGTCGCTGCTCTTCTACCCTCAGCTGCGCTAAGCCCTCGGCATGCTTGAGCTTTGCCAGCGCCAGCTGATGCTCCCTCTCTTCTCTCCTATCTACCCACTCTTCTGGGGACAGGGAAAGGGATGGGGCAGTGCCCCCGGGACTGGACCCAGTGCGAGACTCCCTATCTTCGGTGTCCTCCACAGCTACTGGCGTCTCTGCCCTGCTAAACTCTTCCTCCTCCTCATCGGAGCAATTACCTCCCAGGGTTCTGGATGGGGAGCCCTCTCTCTGGTCTCTAACCCACTGACCCTTCAAAACTTCGGGGGGGTAGTCAGACAAGTCCCCACTAATCTCTAAGGGCTCTCCCCTCTTGAGGGCCTCATAGAGAAACAAATTCCTCCTAATGTTCCCTACTGGGGGTATCCCTCTCTCCAGGAGGAAGTCTATCACCTCCTGTTCGGTGTACTCCATCAGTTCCACTTCCTGGTAAATCAACCCCATCGTGGCGAGGTACACCCGGTACACACCCTCCCAGGGGAACAAGGGGACAGTTCAGAACACTTTCAGGAGGAAGCAATTTAGCCAACAACAATAATCCCCACAACAAGGCTCGGATTACATCCAAAGCTCTATTTGCAGTGTAACCCGTGGCCGCTGTGGTACTGCGCAAACACAAGTCCTATCCCACCGCTCTGCCACCAAATGTTGGAAATGGGGGTTGCCCAAGTCTCCAAGGGGGTAGCATGGCATCAAGCGAGCAGGCCAAACTTCGAGGACATGTGAAGCATTCACGCAGTACCCACAGACGACACACCAGGCACACTACAAAAGAGACGCAACTCCACCTTTGGTTGGAAAAGAAGAAGTTTAGTGATATCTCCAACCTGTAAGGTAAAAAGGGAAAAATACACCGGTAATCACAACAAGGCGCCAACTGGCACCCAAGCCAAGTACTTCAGTGGGGGATTATTTACATGGGACAAAAAGGGTTGAGTCCAAAGTCCATAGCTGAAATAAGAATGGTTGGTTAAATTAACATTAGACCTGGGGCCAATCTGGCGGGGCCAACTCAGGCTTTCATCCTCGGGGGTAGGCTGTAATTGCAAAATCCAACATTATGTATGAATACACCTCGGGCGTTATAACGCCAAACCCCACCCCTGTAAGGGAAGAACAACAGAGCTTCACAGCGCATACTAGACAGGAGCACCCTGTAAGAAATCAGTACGGCAGGCTCATTAACAAGGGGCATAAACCACATTAGCAGGATGATCAGCCTATAATTCAAATTAGGCACAGAAGCGCACCACACCTGGACAGATAACTGGAAACTACCAGGCCGGATAAAACTACTTATGCTAGGGAAAACACTTCCTTCAACAGGATTAAACAGTGAATTACATGAGGAAATGACATTTCGGTCAATGTAAAGCTTTCCATCAGATGTAGAACCTGTTCTCAACCGTCAACCTTTTCACTAGGCTAGGGCTAAGCACTCCTTGGGCAGAGTCACCACCCATCGTGGGCACGAACTTCCAGGCTTAAGAACCTCGGGCGTACCCATGCAGGGGGAGTATCAGGCCTACACAGGTATCATGGGGCAGAACACACCTGATTAGTCCCCTAGGCACAAAAGTTAAGTTGCCCTCTAAGCCTCTATAGCTCCTAGGGTGGTCCTATGGGTTAGATATAGGTCCCCCTACAACTGGCACAGTCTGTTGGGACCCAACGTTGCAGGTGCCCACTGCCAGACGGGGCACCTGGACAGTTATTCTGGTCCTTGGGGCGGGCACCGACCCTGTGCCCCGACTCCAGCCCCCCAACCACCACGCAGCCGAGGCCCCACTCACCAGGCTCTCCAGGGGCTCTGACACCCTTTGGCGGAGTCCTTGAAGATTTTCACGCTAGGCGGGGGAAAGGGGCAGGCACCGACCCGTGCCTCGATGCCTCCTCCCTCTCGGTCCAAAGCGGTAGCACCGCGGGGCTTCCCTCTTCCTCGGGGGAGGCTGCCACAGCTTAGCTCCTCACCCGGGTCCTCCGCCTTCCACACGGGGACCTAGGCTTCTTCCGGCCGGCAGCCCGCGGGGGCGCTGTCCCCGCCTTCACCGGCGGTTTCAGACAGCCACCTCAATTCTCCTTGGGGCCCGGCGGCGAGGCAAGCACCGACAGTGTGCCCCGGCCCCACCTCCCTCCGCAACACCTCTTCCCGGCACCAGCCCCAATCCACAGGCACAGACCGGCGGAGTGAGCTCCCGCTCCGGTCGCTCCCACGGGGCCCCCCTCACAACCACGGGGGTTCTGTACTGCGCTTCACCCGGGTCCCCCTCCTACCTCACGGGGACCCGGGGCTTAGACTCGGCTCCGTTCCGCCTTCCCAGCTACCCGGACCGGCAGCCAATCAATGCGCGGCGTTGGCGGGGGCAGGCCAATGACGCGGCCGGACGCCCCCGTCACCTGACGCGAGGGACGCGGCCTCGGGCCCAGCGCGGCCCCTTCTAGACTTCGGCGGCCCTCTCCTGGTACCGGGGGCCGCCGCAACGATACCCACCACAGTGGGGGGGTCCCACACACGCCGGGCTGCGACGGTGATCTCCAGCGGCGATAAGGGGTAGGCTCCCTTTTATTATTTATTAATCAGGAAGCAAGCGCGCCACAACGAGAGGAGGCTCCTCCAGCGCTATTTCTCCTCACAGTCTTCTCAGCACTTTGGCGCTATTCACAGCGCACCGCTTGTTAAGCAGTCCAGGGGCAGGTTGACTGAGGCAGGTCAGTGAGGCACAGTTCCTCGGGGGCACAATCCTCCCCGGGCAGCTCCTCCCAGTCCAGCGCTTCCACAGGGGTCACAATTTCCCAAAACAGCGCTTCCACAGTACAGCGTCCGGCAGATACACCTCACAGGGGCTCAATCCTTCCCAGGCGGCTCCACACGGCCCAGCACTTCCAAGGGGGGTAGGCAGTCCCACTGCAGTTCCTCAGGGGCAAACTCCTCACCTCCTGGGGGGAATGCCATTAGCTCCTTCCCTTCCCAGTGCTCTTTCAGCGCGCCGCTGGCCTGGTTCAAGATCCCAACTGTGACAGGGACCTAGTCAGAGACCCTCCCTTGTCAGGGGCCCATGGGGACAGCATAGGGGGGGGGTTCTAGGGGTGCAGGGCCCAGCTAACAGGCCCATGTGGCGGTAGCACCTCACAGCAGGTCCCCTCTCTTCCTTGTCCCTGCGCTGACTGACCCTCTGGTGACACTTCACCCTATTTATACCCTCCTCCCAGGCAGTGCCAGGACCTTCTAGAATGTTGGCACATCTAGCCTAAACTGGTTCTAGGGGAGGGGGTGAGCACCCTGGGTGCCAGGCTTTCCCTCCAAAAGCTAGGGGTAGCTGGGTAATATTAACTAGACCGCCAACCTAACGCAGTCAGGTGGCACTACCCAGGGCCATGGCATCCATTTTAAAATCACAGTACATTTTAGTCAGGTACATTTCCAAAATGGGGGATATTTTCTGTACACCATTTAACAACATTACATTTTCAACAAGGGGTCTCACACCACTCATGGCCTATACAGGTTTAATCCCATGGGGGAGACATTCAAGTTAGGGGGTCAAAAGCGAAAAATTTTGGGGGGAAAAGGCCAAGTCCAACAAGGTATGTTGCAAATTATGACTCATTCTAATTAGTGGCTATAGCAGCAATGGTTCTGCTAGGGTCAGCAGACCACCTGTCTCCGATTACCTATTAATAAAGTCTTTTTTTTAATACAACCTGCTTTTCTTAAAGGAAACTGTGCTGAGTTTACAAAGAAAAGTTGACTATTTTTAAGTTTGTTTCAGAGTTGCCAGCGATCCCATGGACAACTGTGTACTGCCCCACAACTTTTTTTAACATTCACAGACCTCCTTGCATTTTGAGAATTACTTACCACAGCCACTCAAGAGTTGATCAGTTTTTAATTTATTGCAACTAGATTTCATTCACAAAACATTGATACATGTGATACCAATTTTATATTTGGAGAGGCACCTAAAACATGCCCCTTTCAAATACTGAGGGCCAGATGTAGGAGCCTAAATACCGGTCGGTAACGGCCGATTTCGGCCGTTACCGACCGGTATTTAAGAATTGGCATGTAGGGGCATTTATTTTACGGAATCGGTAAATTTACCGAATCGGTAAATTTACCTATTCTGTAAAATACCGAATCGGTAATTTTACCGATTCGGTAAATCCAAATGTAGGTGGGACTCTTCTGAGTCCCAAAGGCCTTACAGATTCAGTATTTTACCACCCAATTCAATTGGGTGGTAAAATACCGAATCCAGGTGTGCATGCACATGTGTGCATGCACACCTATGCCATGTGACAGACAGACATGCCCTTTGGGCATGTCTGTGTGCCACATGGCACACATGCCGGTATTTGGGGTGCTAGAGGGTGTCAAAGTGACACCCACTGCACCCTTGCAGGAATCGGTATTTACCGATTCGGTAATTACCGAATCGGTATTTCCCGTTGATTCCTATGGGCTTCATAGCCCATAGGAATCAATAGGAAATACCGATTCGGTATTTACCGAATCGGTAAATACCGAATTTTAAAGAATCGGTAATTCAATTACCGATTCTTCCTAAATCTCCCTCCTTCATATTTACCGAATCATAAATACCGAATCGGTAAAATTCGGTATTTATGAATCGGTAAATACTATTTTCCTACATCTGGCCCCAAGTTCCTTCCAAATACCAAATTAGAGGGCCCGAAATCCCATTTTAAGAGCTGTTAAATGTTTAACAACTCCTAAAATGGGCTTAGTACTTTCAAAAATGAATATTTCAGTTGAAAACTCCATATAGGAGTATTGCAATCACACAAATGCTTTATAGATCTGGCCCTAAACATTGTTACAAAGTACGCCTGTCTAACGAATCTGCTGGCATTCAGTTACGGCTGCTCCGCTTTGGCCCCACTGCTCTTTGAGCAGGAATAATAAAATGATAATAACGTATTTATTATCATTTTATTTTTCGAATGTTCAGGGCTTGACGCACAGGGGGAAGAGTGGTTTGCCTACTCCAAGTGAGAATGACTACGTGCCCGGCCATCCTGGCCCTGCCAAACAGTCATGCACACTTTGAATGTTCCCCATCAGGCTACATTACACAGTCTGGTGGGGAACATGCCCAGGCCCCCAGTCCCCATCTGACCGCCGAAGCATGGCGTTCAGGCTAATCACAATGCTGCATAGCACTGTTGTGATTGGCTTAGGGGAGCCAATCACAATGCTGCATTGCAGCATTGTGATTGGCAATGGGGAGCCTGGGTGTTTTCTGATTCCAGAGAAGCTGAGGAGAGATGTAGCCGGCGGACAAAGTAAGTGGTATTTTTTTGTATTATTAGTATTTTGAAACCCCTCCACCCTCATTCCCTGCCAGACGCTAGTAGTATATAAGAAAATGGTAGCCCAGAAATATAAGTAACAAAATGGTTATCACCATCTGCTTGTACTCAAATCGATTACGTCTGATAGCACCCAGATCTTTACAAAGTTGGCTGCAGGACATATATTTGTAACTGAAGCTCGGGGCCTGTATTTTACTTAGGGTGCACTGTCCTTCCCTGTTGGCGCAGTGATACACCTGTACTGGGCTGCACCAGGCATAAACAGGGACAATACTGTTATTGGTATACTGGTACCCTATTATATGATGTGCTGCCCTAAGGGCAATTCTTTAGTGAAAGGCAGACTGGCTCTTTGAAGCACAATCAATCAATTAATCATGGTATCTGTAAAGCGCACTACCCACCCGTGAGGGTCTCAAGGCATGGGGGGGAATGCTGCTACTGCTCGAAAAACCGGGCCTTGAGGGGTATTCTGAAGGTCAGCAGGTCTTGGGTCTGCCGTAGGTGGATGGGGAGGGCGTTCCAGGTCTTGGCATCGAGGTGGGAGAAGGATCTGCCACCTGAGGTGGCTTTGCAGATGCGGGGGACTGTGGCGAGGGTGAGGTCGGCGGAGCGAAGCTGGCGGGTGGGGGTGTAGAAGCTGAGTTGGTTGTTGAAGAACGCTGGTTCGGTGTTGTGCCTTGTGTACGTGGATGAGGAGCTTGAAGGTTATCCTCTGTTGACGGGGAGCCAGTGCAGGTTTCTCATGTGGGGAGTGATGTGGCTGCGGCTAGGGATGTCGAGGACCAGGCGTACAGAGGCATTCTAGATGCGTTGAAGCCATTTCAGGAGTTTGGCCGAGGCTCCTGTGTAGAGGGCGTTTCCGTAGTCCAGCCTGCTGCGGACAAGGGTCTGGGTGACCGTTCTTCTCATTTTGGTGGGAACCACTTGTAGATCTTGCGGAGCATGCAGAGGTTGTTGAAGCAGGAGGAGGAGACGGCGTTGACCTGCTTAGTCATGGAGAGGGCGGAGTCAAGAATGACCCCTAGGTTGCATTCGTGGTTGGTGGGTGTTGGAGCTGTTCCCAGTGCGGTTGGCCACCAGGAGTTCCAGGCCAAGGGGGTGGGTCCGAGGATGAGGACCTACGTCTTGACCTCCGTCTTGTTCCTCATCCATTTGTGGAGGTTGGTTTTGGTGGTGAGGGGGTCCTCGGTGAGCAGGGGGACAGGCTGGAAGTTCTTGAGGTCCTTGGGTCCACCTTGGGTTTTTTGAGTAGGGCGTTGATCTCGGCGTCCTTCCAGCTCTCCGGTAAGGTTGCTGTCTCGAAGGAGATGTTGTTGATGGCTTTCCGAAGGTGGGGTGCGATGGCAGTGCTGGCTTTGTTGAAGACGTGGTGTGGGCATGGGTCTGACGGAGATCCGGAGTGGATGGTGTTCATGATCTTGATGGTGTCGTCGTCATTGATGATGGTCCAGGAGAGCAGGCGCTTGGTGCGGATAGTGTTTGTGGGGGCGGCGGTCTCAGTGGTTGTCGAGCGGGCAACAACCAAGCAAGCAAGCAAACCTAGGGACAACCACTGGCCACCAGGGATGAGGCACAGGTGGTAGTCTGCGGGTGGAGGAGGGCCTCGATCTTATGGCAGAGCTGCAGCAGGGCTCAAGGGAGCAGCACACTGGTGCTGCTGTGCAGCGTGGGGAGCGACCTGCCTAAACAGGGTCAAGGGTCGCTCAGTGTATCCTGGTGCAGGTAGCACCTGGCTTGCACTTGAAAGGGGGTCTCTGGGGGTTCCATGGGACCCTCTTTCACCCCATGCAGGGGTCTTAATTTGGTGGCACCCTGAGTGTGTCCCATCTCTGTGTGGCACACAGACAGTGCATCACCATGTGGCCTTTATGCCTCCAATCCCGCATTCATGATGCCGCATGAGGAAAGTGTGTCTCTCATTTGCATCCAGCCACATGCTCATGCAAATGAGGGAACATTCCCATAAGATAGTGCCGGTGCTATATATGCAATAGTTCTATCTGTATTACAGATGGGCCCTCACATGCGTCTGGTACCTCTTCTGTAATTCTACTGTGCCCCCGATGCACAGATAATGGGCATACCCAGCAATGCACCCTCAATACACTGTACGAAATAAAGCTCCAAATGTGCAAACAAAAAAATCCTCATTTTTACAGTTCAAAGAAATGGTGCAATTCAGTATTAGACTGATGCTGAAGTAGATATCCTAAAAGTGTATCAATTAATCACTCTGCAAGGAAAAAAAATTGTACATTGTTGCTTCTTGTATCATAGATGTCCAGCCTTTTTCCTGAACGATTATGTATGCTACAAAACAATCAGAACAAAATCTCTACTCCTTATTAAGCATTTTTTGCTGTAAATATTTCAGGGCACGTTGTTTAAAGCAAAATGTTTTGCGACATTTCAATGGTAGCAATCGATAGGCGGGGGAACCTAATGTGAGGTTTCTAACTTCCAGCACCAAGCTCTACTCTGGTAACAACACCAGAACAATAGTTTCTACCTAGTGGAGCTAAAGCAGCGCTAAAGTAAAGCTAACAATATTTAAAAAAACATGATCTGCAAAAGGAAATTATTTCGAAAATATACCACAATGAAAAGATGTGTAAAAATTGTGTACTTCTTGATATACAAATATTCAAAACTGGTCCAAAAAGCATTGCAGGTTTACTTTTCCAGGGGAAGGCAATGCGTGAAGAATCTCACCAAAGCACACCCTTCGCTCCTCCTCCATCATGCAGTAAAAAATACAGGTAACCTCACTGCTCAGTCTTATACAAAAAAGAGCATACCATGTCATGAGCAGTGATGAAAGTTTTGTTTAACCCATGTCTCTCACTATTGCTGAAGTAGTATAGCAACAACTGTCAAATACATGTGTTACTTTGACAACTGCCTTCCATAAGTGATTGCACCAGCAAAATGGCACATTAATTACTCAAATTATTTGGCTTTTTACTTATAATGGACATGTTGAGGAACATACTAAGTAGCCCCCCTCTGCATAAATAACACCGAGGTCTTGGAAAGGAGTGCAGTCTTGATTTGTTCTTGGGAGCAAAAGCTTAGATAAAAATACCAGATACTGACAAATCACTGTTCATTGTAATGCAGCTCTTGGAGTTCTGCCAAAAGCCATTAGACAATATATAAACCTTGGAGCATCAAGGGTATTTTTAGTTCTAGACGCCTTACACTAGCTTCCTTCTTCAAGGTAAGCTAGAAATAGCAGAGAGGCAGTTTTTTAAGGTATGGATTAGTTTGCAGACAGCCAAATAAATGGAAAATGCATGGATGGACTGGATATATCTTATGTTGTCTATTTAATCAAACACAATTGCTCTTTTCATATGCAAATGCTTACTTTTGAAGCTGGATAGAGCCCTGGAAATTGTATGTGCCAGCTGTGTGGAATTGTGTGTGTTTACAGTGTCATCAACGTAAAGGTGCAAAAAAATGTCACTAAATTGTTCTAGGGCCAAATTGAGCAAGTGCAATAGATACAATTAAAGCGCAGTTAAATGACAAACATTATATGCATGTACTTCGTTCGGGTTACTCAATTTACATAGGGACAAAGCAATTAAAACATTCAGTGTGTAATACACACGATTTCGATAGCACAAATATATTCGTTTGTCAACATTATGTAAACTCCTACAGCATGTCTAAATTCACGCTAATACCCTCGATGATTACCTCATCAAGAAATTTTGCAAAGGAACGTTTACGGGGTTCATTTCTTTGCATCAGGTGCAACTCTCTATCCATGTTATTGCACCATTTTTTGTGTAAATGTCTTTGTGCGTGTTCCAAAGTGAAGTACTAGCTACGTGTGTGATTCTGAGTGATACCACATTTGCCCCTTTTCGTGTAACTGCTTCCTAAACTGTGGAACTCTTAATGTATGTAAATATTTGTTTACACAATCCCTGTTTTAAAATAGATATAGTTCTTACAACATTTTTATTTTTAGGCTCTCTTGAACCTTCTTACTATTCCCATTGATCCAATATTCATAGACAATTAGTTTAGTCTTCACTTTTCAGTTCACTGGCTTATAGTTTTGTGTAGACATTGGTCTTTCTCACTATTTTGTCTTGTTAGTAATTTAACAACACCATTTATAGATAATCTGTTCTGGCAGCTAAATAACCATTTCTGAATATAAAGTAGTTGCAAACAAGAAACATGAATATAGATCCCTTTTCATTTTTTGTAGTTTGATAGGTCTAGTTGTACTATTAACAAATTTGTTTATTAGTTAAAGAAATGCTTATGCCAATTGCGTGGGCGAGAAATGAGGGATAAAGGGGAAGGGAGATAGAAAAGGAACACCTCATTAGTTTTTTTGACCCACTCAACTGAGGAGCGTCGACTGGTGGAAGGCGTGCAGAAAGGAACCTTTAGTCTGTAATGGACTAACAGTAACCCCAGTACTCCTATAAAAGAAGATACCAGTAATCTAAATATACAGGACTTCAACTGGATAGATACTTTGTCTTCTGAGTAACAGTAGATTGAGTTACCAGGGACGAAAAGAGGGAGGCTGTGATTAGTCCCCAGTCAATTAGGATACAGTCTGGGAGCCAAATACAAAGGTCGGCCTCTAGTAGTAGAGACGCCAGGATGACATTGAGTGCTTGAAGTTAAAGCAGGAATTCTAGAAAGGTAGCTAGCAAAGCTCAGTATCTGTAGAAGAGAGAGTTAATCAGAGCTGTCCCAACCACACAAACAGTATTGGAGAAGCACATTTGCGGAATCTCTCATCAAGACTCTGTATAGTAGATTCATGCCAACATCTGCAATCTGAGACATGAGCATCTGGTCAGTGGCCCTTGGTGTTCAATGTTCCTCCTTATATGGTAGAGTTTGATTCACTATGTAAGATGTGGTTGAGCTTCACAATGTACTCTGTAGCAAAGGTTGAGGTACTCAAGACAATTGCGTAGAAGGTGCTTTGACAAGCACTTACCGATTAAGTGTATCATGCAATGTTCAGCTTGGGTAGTAATAATTGAATATCAAACCACTTTTCCTTTAGCACTTGATGGAGTACTTCAACCTATATTGAGATTCCTGTACTGTGTTTACCGTTAAGCCCTGAGAAAGTCCTGGGTCAAGGGACAAAACGCGTTGGCTAACAGTCCTGAACTGTCTTTGAATACAGTGTTATAACTTTGGAACAATTTGGAATAAGATCATCATCCTTCCAAGACAGTACTACCATCGACTGGTCCACGGATAATAAATAATAGTCTCGAAGGAATAAATATACAGTTTTGACATGTGTAAAACAGCACATTGGTGATGTTGTGCAGCAGCTGCTATCAAACTACATTGAAATGATTGTTAGAAATATAATGGTACATTCAATCAATCTAGTAGTGGCAAGCATTTGCTTCACCTGTATGATCAGTATAAGTGTTTAATGTGGGAAATATAAATGATGTCACTTACAGTCTTCAACCCAAGATTCAGAATCTAAGTAGAAGTGCACCGTTCAGGAAAACCATCACACTCATTCACTTTTTTGCTGCAAATGTAGATCAGCCTGTATCACCAACCTTCACATGTTTCACATTTACATGAGCACTGCGCGGTTACCTCACTGAACCACCTGGATGTTTTTCCCTTTAAATACCACTGTCACTTAAAGAAACATATAAGCTACAGTAATAAGTCTAGGTCTAGGGGTAGTTCTGTGCTCTGTGCAAATTAATTTAAAAGTGATGGCAATTTCTCCATACTCGCTTTGAGCCATTTTCACAAAGCATTTTAATATTGGTGAAAGTCATTGTAGGAACCAGTTATTTCTCTTACTCACTTTCAGTTTCCAAAGATTACAGGGTTGCGCAACTTGTATTGCACCTACTTCTACCACATAACTTGAAAAAAACGTTGTTAGGAGAATGTGCATTACACTATATTCATGAAAATAATCGGAATTGCACCTACGCACTTACAAAAACGCAACATTTTAATTGTTTTCCAGCCAGTTGATATCTACTCGGGAGATTCACAGCTAATATCTGAGACACGCCTCTTTACAGAATAAACCAACATATCACTATGCCTTCTTCCTCCAACAGATAGCTGTGAATATCACTTGGTGCTAATAATTATAGTGTTCACTTGGTTAACAGACCACATACTTCTGGCGTAGACATCTTTATAATTATTCACTTCCCTGTGCAGAACAGTGAATAGGTACATAACACGTACATGTCCTGCTGCAAATCAATCCTCAAAAACATTTACTACCTCTTGTTTGTATTATATATATTTACACCTGTTCCCCCGGGTTGCATATGATGAAGACCTGTCAGGGTCGAAACCGGTAATGCTTTACCTACTGGATTAAAAGTTGATCCTCTGATGTCCGAGTGGTGGACTTGATTTCTGCGCTGGAGGTTGCGTGAAATTGTTTGCTATATACAGGCGGTGACATCGCCAACAAGCCCCGACCTGGCAGGCTGGGTTCCCCTTCGTCAAACTTTTTTCTGGTTTATGGACCCATACAGCGGGGAACCCGCCGGCTGCATACGCAATTGGAAGGATGGATTTAGCCGAGTAAGAACAACCGGGGCATACAGGAGGCGCTGCCACTGATCCTTGGGAGGTCTGCGGGCGAGAGATATCTCAACATTTCCACATGCAGTCAAGGTTTGTGGGAAACTGTACTCCCACACAGTCGGACTCAGGGAACCAAAAACCATCAGGGTGCCACACTGTTTATCGGAACAGTGGGTACTTGGAGGAACAATGTGCTCAAAGATACAAACAAGCTAATTTCCAAACACTGAGCGTAAGATTTTAAAGAAGTGACTTTTGGGGGCATTCATGAACGTTTGCAATGGATGACGGACCTTGAAGTCCGGAACTGTTTTCAACTTAACCGAAGGAACGATGTTCAAACATTATTTGAGTACATGCACTAATGCCATAATCTGAAAAGAAATATCGTCAAACTTCCTAAGGTTTGTGACATTTGCAACGTGTAAAACAAATTTATTTGAAAAACTTACTTTCAAAAGCATCCGCAAGTCCTTCTTCGCTCTTGATAAATGAAAATGTATTTAAACCTTTTACACCTGTTCCCTCAGATTGCATATGATGAAGACCTGTCAGGGTCGAAACCGGTAATGGTTTACCTGCTGGATTAAAAGTTGTTCCTCTGATGTCCGACTGGTGGGCTTGATTTCTGCGCTGGAGGTTGCGTGAAATTGTTTGCTATATATATATATAAACATATATATATATATATTCACTGAAAAAACCATAGGTTTCAGGCCTTATATAGTTAGGAATTAGCATTTAAAAAAAACATTGAAATTGCTCCTATATAGTTAGTTGGACTAACTATATTTCGCGCACCCGCAATCAACTGCTGATGCTTTCACGTATTACATCATTCATGACATGGTCAGTGACATCACTGATGACATCTCAAATGACATCAATGATGACATCACTGATGACATCATCCAGTGAATGTGGTTTGCTTCGTTATTTAAATATGCATTATATATATAGCAATTAGCATTGAAGTATGAGTGGATATATAAAAATAAATATTTTGATGGAGGACTTTAACAATTTATAGTGTCTCACTAAATATAGTGGATAGTGACTAAACTGTGTCAATATCTGTATCACTTTGTCAGTTGTTGTGTAAACTGGTTCTCCAGTTGATTACTACTAGCTAATTTCAAATTTCAAACATGTTAACGGAAATGAACATGGGAAAAACATGTTTTGGGACCCCCTTTTTTCTCAGCCCCCGCTTGACGAATCCCCCCAAAACTTTCAGGGAAGGAGCGGAGCGCAACGGGCCATCTTCTTTGAGAAAATCGCGTACATTCATTAACCGGCGCCAAAGTTACTCCCAATAGAATGTTCTGGATTTCCTATGGAAACTAGGTCCTAACTATATATACCTACTGGCTATCGCCAGTAGGTGATATATATATATATATATATATATATATATATATATATATATATATATATATATATATATATATATATATATATATATGTTCAGCAAAGTGCGCAAGCGCTTTGGCAAGGGCTCACCACATCCTTCCAACCATCCGGTCTTTGCTTTGGCTCCCAAAGCGATGCACCAAGACTCCCTCTTGTTAATACTGAACGTCCGACGCGTTTCGGGGCCAAAACCCGCCCCTTATTCATGGACTTGCTGAGGGAAGCGCCAAATTCTACTCACACTTCTCAAGCGCTTAGATACCTGAGAGGGGCGTCGTCCGCCCTGAGTGGGTGGAGTTACGACGTCGGGGCTTGTGGTACATGCAGTCCTGTGAGTAAAATAATTCATAAACCCTTAAGTAGGGTGGCTCAAACCTTCTGTTTAATGTCATTAAAACCTTCAAATTACAGGCGAGGATATTTCTTGGCACACCGCTGATTTGTTCACTGGAATTCTGTGCTGACAGGCGACCCCGTTTTGGACCGCCTCAGTCCTCTGTTGCTCGGATCCTTGTTCCGCACTAGAAGCGGAGCCCCTTGCCACGACCCAGGCAGGCCGTTAGAAAAATGTTCAGCAAAGTGCGCAAGCGCTTTGGCAAGGGCTCACCACATCCTTCCAACCATCCGGTCTTTGCTTTGGCTCCCAAAGCGATGCACCAAGACTCCCTCTTGTTAATACTGAACGTCCGACGCGTTTCGGGGCCAAAACCCGCCCCTTATTCATGGACTTGCTGAGGGAAGCGCCAAATTCTACTCACACTTCTCAAGCGCTTAGATACCTGAGAGGGGCGTCGTCCGCCCTGAGTGGGTGGAGTTACGACGTCGGGGCTTGTGGTACATGCAGTCCTGTGAGTAAAATAATTCATAAACCCTTAAGTAGGGTGGTTCAAACCTTCTGTTTAATGTCATTAAAACCCCTCTCAGGTATCTAAGCGCTTGAGAAGTGTGAGTAGAATTTGGCGCTTCCCTCAGCAAGTCCATGAATAAGGGGCGGGTTTTGGCCCCGAAACGCGTCGGACGTTCAGTATTAACAAGAGGGAGTCTTGGTGCATCGCTTTGGGAGCCAAAGCAAAGACCGGATGGTTGGAAGGATGTGGTGAGCCCTTGCCAAAGCGCTTGCGCACTTTGCTGAACATATATATATATATATATATATATATATATATATATATATATATATATATGAGCTCCAACCTGTCCCTCAGTGCACTTCCCGTGCAGACAAGAACGGGGACACCAAATGACGCCACAGCCAGACTTGGATCACAGGTAATTTTCTTTTATTTGTCATCAGTGATGTCATTTGAGATGTCATCAGTGATGTCATCAGTGATGTCATTTGAGATGTCATCAGTGATGTCATCAGTGATGTCACTGACCATGTCATGAATGATGTAATATGTGACATCATCAGCAGTGGATTGCGGGTGCGCGATATATAGTTAGTGCAACTAACTATATATGGAATTTCATTGGTTTTATTTCAATAAAATGTCCAGCTAACTATATATGGTCTCTAACCTATGGTTTTTTCAGTGAATTTTCAAGGTTTTGTAAATGCAAATTCCTAACTATATATGGTCTATAACCTATGGTTTTTTCAGTGAATTTCATTGGTTTTTTAAAAGCTAATATCTATAGCTGTAAAATATATTCTTTATTACGTGACGTATCACGTAGCCACGTGAGACGCCTCATGACGCGTCACATAACCGTGACGTATCGGCTCTGAAGCGCAAACAAAACCCGTAACGTAAGCGTGCCGGAGCACGCTTACAGATATATATATTTTTTTTAACCTTAATTAGACAAAATCCACACGTGCACATATCTTGAGGCCTTGCAAAGGCACATCAAACAAACAGTCCCTACAATTTTGCCAAGTTTGCTGGAAATCTATTCCCTTAATTTTTTTTTAACTGTTTCTCTTGGTTTTCCCCTTGTTACGCTTACCGGGACGCTACCCGGTACGCGAACCGGACGCTCCAAAAACACAAGATGGCGGACTCCCGCTACGCTGCCGGTTAGCTGCCCGGTTCACGTACCGGGAAGCGCCTCTACCGCGAAAAATCGCGGGGGACTTTAATATCCCCCTCATCAATCCTAGGGGGTCAGGAGGGGTTTACCTTGCCCCCTTTCCTTCATTTCCCCCTTCTTTTTTCACCACATCTTGTCTCAGGAACCTACCGAGAGACAAGATGGCGGCCGCTCCGGACTGTTTACAATGTTGACAGCTACGCTGCCGGTTAGCTGCCCGGTTAGCTGCCCGGTGAGCTGCCCGGTGAGCTGCCCAGTTCGTGTACCGGGACGCGCCTCTACGGCGTAAAATCGCAAAAAAAAATGTTTTATTATTTTTTGCCCCGCGGGGCACTTTAATATCCCCCTCATCAATCCTAGGGGGTCAGGAGTGGTCTACCTTGCCCCCTTTCCTTCATTTCCCCCTTCGTTTTTCACCACATCTTGTCTCTCGATCGTACCGAGAGACAAGATGGCGGCCGCTCCGGACTGTTTAGAATGTTGACAGACACCGGAGAGCCAATCAGCTTCGCTTCGCGAAGTTCCGTTACGCGTCAGGTACGCGAACCAGGGCGCTAACCGGAGCGCTGTCACAGATATATATATTTTTTTAAACGTTAATTTCTCAAAATCCACTGGAGCACATATATTGAGACATAGCAAAGGCACGTCGGGCAAACCATATCTACAATTTTGCCAAGTTTCATGTAAATCTATTCAGCCGTTCGAGCTAAAAGTGAGTCCAACCGCCCTATGGAAAAATGAATGGGAAAAACGCGTTTTGGGACCCCCCTTTTTTCTCGGCCCCCCCTTGACGAAACCCCCCCAAATTTTCAGGGGCTGCTCAGAAACAAAATGTGCCATTTTCCTGAAAATTTCAGCCAATTCCGTCCACAAACGCCAAAGTTATTAGACATAGAATTTTCAGAAATCCCATAGAGAAAAAATCCTAACTATATATACCCACTGGCTATCGCCAGTAGGTAATATACATATATAAACATATATAATCTGCATATCTATATAAATATAAATGCATGCATACATATACATATATGCATACATATGCATGTTATTTACATGAAAGTTTTAAAAACACTAATAAAAGCAAAGCTAAAAAACCACCTCATTACAAACAGAATGGCTTTAACTTAAACGAGGGCGAGATCTATTGCATTTTCAATGCTTGTTTACTTTGGTTCTATCAAGAAGGCATTCAGATGTGTCACACATTTGCCATAAATTCTAAATGTTAGCACTCTAGTTGCTCATTAGATCACTGTAGTAAAGCTAGTGCTCACCAGGGAAGTCTGCTGCTAATCATGGTTTGCAGCCATTTTCCCGCATTTTTTATCCCGCAGACTTTCAGTCCGCATACCATTATCCCGCAAGGTCATTGACCTCGCATACCATTATCCCGCATTTTTTCAAAACGCATGTGCATTTATCGCGCATGCCTTTACAAAGAATTACGTTTTAAAGGCATGTATGGTAAATGCATTTGCGTTGTGAAAACCACGATGACGAGAGAGGTAAGTGGGTTTGTGTTAATTTTTTCATGGGTTAGTGATTGTGTAGTGTAGTGTAGTGTTGTGTAGTGTAGTGTTGTGTTAGTGTAGTGTAGAGTTGTGGTGGTTGTTTAGTGTAGGGTCATGCTGGGGGTAGTGTTTTAGGGTTTAGGGTTGTGTTGTAGTGTTTGCGTAGTGTAGGGTCATGCTGGCGGTAGTGTTTTAGGGTTTAGGGTAGTGTTGTAGTGTTTGCGTAGTGTAGGGTCATGCTGGGGGTAGTGTTTTAGGGTTTAGGGTTGTGTTGTAGTGTTTGCGTAGTTTAGGGTCATGCTGGGGCTAGTGTTTTAGGGTTTAGGGTAGTGTTGTAGTGTTTGCGTAGTGTAGGGTCATGCTGGGCGTAGTGTTTTAGGGTTTAGGATAGTGTTGTAGTGTTTGCGTAGTGTAGGGTCATGCTGGGGGTAGTGTTTTAGGATTTTGGGTAGTGTTGTAGTGTTTGCGTAGTGTAGGGTCATGCTGGGGTGTAGTATTTTAGGGTTTAGGGTAGTGTTGTAGTGTTTGCATAGTGTAGGGTCATGCTGGGGGTAGTGTTTTAGGGTTTTGGGTAGTGTTGTAGTGTTTGCGTAGTGTAGGGTCATGCTGGGGGTAGTGTTTTAGGGCTTTGGGTAGTGTTGTAGTGTTTGCCTAGTGTAGGGTCATGCTGGGGTGTAGTGTTTTAGGGTTTTGGGTAGTGTTGTAGTGTTTGCGTAGTGTAGGGTCATGCTGGGTGTAGTGTTTTAGGGTTTTGGGTAGTGTTGTAGTGTTTGCGTAGTGTAAGGTCATGCTGGGGGTAGTGTTTTAGGGTTTTGGGTAGTGTTGTAGTGTTTGCGTAGTGTAGGGTCATGCTGGGGGTAGTGTTTTAGGGTTTTGGGTAGTGTTGTAGTGTTTGCGTAGTGTAGGGTCATGCTGGGGGGTAGTGTTTTAGGGTTTTGGGTAGTGTTGTAGTGTTTGCGTAGTGTAGGGTCATGCTGGGGGTAGTGTTTTAGGGTTTTGGGTAGTGTTGTAGTGTTTGCGTAGTGTAGGGTCATGCTGGGGGTAGTGTTTTAGGGTTTAGGGTAGTGTTGTAGTGTTTGCGTAGTGTAGGGTCATGCTGGGGGTAGTGTTTTAGGGTTTAGGGTAGTGTTGTAGTGTTTGCGTAGTGTAGGGTCATGCTGGGGGTAGTGTTTTAGGGTTTAGGGTAGTGTTGTAGTGTTTGCGTAGTGTAGGGTCATGCTGGGGTGTAGTGTTTTAGGGTTTTGGGTAGTGTTGTAGTGTTTGCGTAGTGTAGGGTCATGCTGGGGGTAGTGTTTTAGGGTTTAGGGTAGTGTTGTAGTGTTTGCGTAGTGTAGGGTCATGCTGGGGTGTAGTGTTTTAGGGTTTTGGGTAGTGTTGTAGTGTTTACATAGTGTAGGGTCATGCTGGGGGTAGTGTTTTAGGGTTTAGGGTAGTGTTGTAGTGTTTGCGTAGTGTAGGGTCATGCTGGGGGTAGTGTTTTAGGGTTTAGGGTTGTGTTGTAGTGTTTGCGTAGTGTAGGGTCATGCTGGGGGTAGTGTTTTAGGGTTTAGGGTTGTGTTGTAGTGTTTGTGTAGTGTAGGGTCATGCTGGGGGTAGTGTTTTAAGGTTTAGGGTAGTGTTGTAGTGTTTGCGTAGTGTATGGTCATGCTGGGGTGTAGTGTTTTAGGGTTTTGGGTAGTGTTGTAGTGTTTGCGTAGTGTAGGGTCATGCTGGGGGTAGTGTTTTAGGGTTTAGGGTAGTGTTGTAGTGTTTGTGTAGTGTAGGGTCATGCTGGGGGTAGTGTTTTAGGGTTTAGGGTAGTGTTGTACTGTTTGTGTAGTGTAGGGTCATGCTGAGGGTAGTGTTTTAGGGTTTAGGGTAGTTTAGTTGTTTAGTGTATGCTAAAGGCATATTCGTTCTAAAAGTTTTCGTTATTTTAATTTGCGGCCTAATAGTACATGCAGGATTGTTTTTGCGGACTGATGGTATGCGGGATTTCGTCATATATTCGCTAATCATACTTTCTATGGCAAAATGAACCCCCTCATTTTGTTCCTTTTTAAATTAAATGTTTTAAGAGTTACCACTTTATTCCAATCAAGATGGCTTCAGGTGTTCCATACCTTTGTAATAAGTAGGACTGTTAGCACTCTAGTTGTTCTTTAGAACACGCTGGGACATTCTGTCATTGGGCTATAGTTGGGCTACATCTGGCTGATATTTGGGCTACATATTGTTTTTTTTGTCTCTGGTGGCCATCTTTGGGCTACATTGGGCTACATTGGGCTACATTGGGCTACATTTGGGCTCCAACATATATATAGCCCAATGTAGCCCAATATATATTTTTCAAAGTTAATTTTCGTAAAAACCACTGGAGCCTATATCTTGAGACATAGCAAAGGCACATCGGGCTACCAGTCCCTACAATTTTGCCAAGTTTGGTGTAAATCCATTCAGCCGTTCAGGCTAAAAGTGAGGCCAACCGCCCTATGGAAAATTGCATGGGAAAAACACGTTTTGGGACCCCCCTTTTTTCTCGACCCCCCCCTTGACGAAACCCCCCCAAATTTTCAGGGGCTGCTCAGAAACAAAATGTTCCATTTTCCTGAAAATTTCAGCCAATTCTGTCCTCCAACGCCAAAGTTATTCGACATAGAATTTTCAAAAATCCCATAGGAAAAAAATCCTAACTATATATACCTACTGGCTATTGCCAGTAGGTAATATATATATATATATATATATATATATATATATATATAACATTTCTATGACAAAATGAAACCCCTCATTTTGTTCCTTTTCAAATTAAATGTATTAAGTGTTACCACTTTATTCCAATCAAGATGACTTCAGGTGTGCCATACTTTTGTCATAAGTAAGACTGTTAGCGTTCTAGTTGTTCTTTAGAACACTCTGGGACATTCTGTCATTGGGCTATAGTTGGGCTACATCTGGCTGATATTTGGGCTACATTTGGGCTCTTTTGTCTCTGGTGGCCATCTTGGGAGACTGCATATCAGAATTTATTTAATGAAATATAAGAGGATTTGAGAAGTCACTCAAAATGTGCCCTAATTTTTCTTTCTTCAGCACTAATCATAATTTCTATGGCAAAATGAACCCCCTCATTTTGTTCCTTTGCAAATTAAATGTTTTAAGTGTTAACACTTTATTCCAATCAAGATGACTTCAGGTGTGCCATACTTTTGTTATAAGTAAGACTGTTAGCGCTCTAGTTGTTCTTTAGAACACTCTGGGACATTCTGTCATTGGGCTTTAGTTGGGCTACATCTGGCTGATATTTGGGCTACATTTGGTTTTTTATGTCTCTGGTGGCCATCTTTGGGCTACATTGGGCTACATTGGGCTACATTGGGCTACATTTGGGCTCTAACATATATATAGCCCAATGTAGCCCAATATATATTGTTTCAAAGTTAATTTTTGTAAAAACAACTGGAGCATATATCTTGAGACATAGCAAAGGCACATCGGGGTACCAGTCCCTACAATTTTGCCAAGTTTGGTGGAAATCCATTCAGCCGTTCGGGCTAAAAGTGAGTCCAACCTCCCTATGGAAATTAACATGGGGAAAACACGTTTTAGGACCCCCCTTTTATCTCGGCCCCCGCTTGACGGATCCGCCTGAAACTTTCAGGGAAGGAGCGGAGCGCAGCGAGGCAAAGTTAAGGAAAATTACAGGCCGATCCATCATTCGGCGCCAAAGTTATTCCCAATATAATGTTGCAGATTTCCTATTGGAAAACAATCCTAACTATAACTACCTACTGGCGACCGCCAGTAGGTAATATATATATATATATATATATATATATATTCCAAGCACACCCCTCTCAGTCGGAAAGGAGAGAAGGCCACTCAGGGGAACTTTCAGGAGCCGTTTATTAAAGGACAGCGAGGCAAGATGCATTTCGGCAAATAGCCTTCTTCAGTTGCCGTAGCTATCATGTTAGAACTCCACCTGCGCCTTGTAAGTGTCCTGTACCACCCTCATTGGAAGGTAAGTAAGCCCCGCCCCAAAGTCACATGTTGATTACTCCATGGTGGCTCAAAATGAGACTTCGACTGCCAGAAACCATTACGTCTGGTAAGTGAACCTCGGGGAAGGAAACAAATAGTTCAGGGTGAAGATGCAGAAGTGAAATGGAGTGTTCACGCTGAAAAATGAAATCCAACAAACTCCATCAGGTCCCCTATGTGTTTCAAACCTCAAGTAGGATGCAGCCGGATGTAGAGCGTGGTGTAGAGCCGAAGATGCAGTGGTTTTGACTCCACGTCACATAACGAGCTGCCGCTGGCAGTAGACCGTGGCTAGCATGAAACTTGAGGCTACATTGGGCTACATTGGGCTACATTGGGCTACATTTGGGCTCTAACATATATATAGCCCAATGTAGCCCAATATATATTGTTTCAAAGTTAATTTTCGTAAAAAAACACTGGAGCATATATCTTGAGACATAGCAAAGGCACATCGGGGTACCAGTCCCTACAATTTTGCCAAGTTTGGTGGAAATCCATTCAGCCGTTCGGGCTAAAACTGAGTCCAACCGCCCTATTGTTAAAATAGTTAAAATGTTCAATTGATTTTATGCATATTTTAACTGTATGTTTTTCATGTGTTTTGTAGGAGGATGGAAGATCATTTCTCACTTCTGTCACGTCAACGTCACGGTCCCTGGACCTGCCTGAATTATGGATGAAAGACACTATGCACCTGGATGAAAGTAGAATTTTCACTTTATTAATTTCTTTGCACCATTCCCTGTAGTACGTAATTGTTACACGCTTAGTTGGTTGGTTCCACACATGGAGGGTTGTCCCCGGGCACCGGCTACTGCCATATATGCGGGTAAAATTGGGCACTAGACCGAATGCAATCCTATGGACCCGCTCAAACTCACTACAATATGAATGTTGCAATGGGTACTTTAACCTCACTACGCATGTCCCTAGTATCTGGTGACACTCACTCTTCCTTCGTTAGCAAGAAATATTCTGGCACTAGTCCGAATGCAAATGAACAGAGACACATCAAATGCAATGTGTATACTAAATGTATATGTAAATATGTATGGTTTAGGCAATATTAGTGGGGAAAGCCAAATAGAATTGTTCTTTTTAGAAATGTTCCACAAGGTTTGGCCAGTCAAAGATGGCAGCTTGATTCCAATGTGAAGTTAACATTGTATGTTATACCTCATCTATGTCTACGAACCACCCGGGGCTGTGTATATTATGTTTTGACCTGCAGGGGTTAGTCACGTGTGATCAAGGCAAGATTGTTTGTCGAAACGTGTAGCGTGTTGACTGGGCAATAAACACAATATGTAAATGTAAATGTAAATGTAAATGTATTTCGATTTATATAGCGCACGTTTCACCCAGGGGTCTCAAGGCGCTTGCTTAGGGAACCCGTCCTGGTATTCCCCTGTGAGAGATACCCCGGCAGGGTATTCACAAGGTGAAAGCCAGGCATCCCGCCGCGAGGGGCGTAGTGGAGATTAAGCAAGCTATTGCCCAGAGTCGCAGAGTGTGACCCCGTGAGTCGAGTAGGCACCGGAGCGAGAATTGTCAAGTCCATGGAATTTTTGAGCCCGAGACCCGCCGAGGCGGGGAATCGAACCCTGGTCCACAGCTGATCTCAGCTTCCGGGTCTGCCGCCTCTAACCACTGAGCCACACTTCTCCAATATGCTGCAGTATCCCTGAGTGCGTCTTCTTGCTTTCAAGCAAAACTGTGGATTATATTAATTTCAGTCGGCGCGGTCCGCCGTACTTGAGACGCCACCTGACTGGGGAGAGATCCCGGAAGGACCTCGCTGTTACTTTGAAATATATATATATATATATATATATATATAGAAGTTTGAAGCGTCAATTCGGAAATGCAATCCAAAAGTATGACAGCAGACCCAGAATTTTCGAAGGTGCTGATTTTATTCGTGCATGGTACCCCACACCTCAGCCATGACGCGTTTCGGGCCTACCTTGGCCCTTGATCACATGATATATCGTGAGGTCGCTTGGTTGGCGAGGGGAGACCACTCGTCCGCCTCGATCCACACATGGGGCGCCAAGACTAAACAGGACTTCCAGTCCCAGCAGGCACTGGGACATTTGGACTGCCCATCAGGGGCGTGCCATGATCAGTATCAGGGCTGGTACCTGCATTCCCATCATCAGTTCGCCAAATCCTCTGAAGAGAAGGCGGGAGCCTTCGAAACGCGTCAGGAATTCCACGGCGAAATGGGATTGAATCACTTTCTCTTGAGCTCCTCAGCTATTCAAGCACGCTGTGGCAAGAAAGGCGAGTTCAAGTTTCTCCCCGCGAGTGTGACCGTGTCCTTACACGCGAGCGCACATATATATATATATATATATATATATATATATATATATATATATATATATATATATATATATATATATATATATATATATATATATATATATATATATATTAAGTTCCACAAGTTGCCTTTCTTAGGAAAGCACTCACAGCAAGAGTTTTCAAAGCGCAGAGACACCTTTAAATGAAAGACAAATTCAATCTTCTCGCATGCCTCGCCTGACGCGTTTCAGAGATAGACTCTTTCCTCAGAGGCCGCATGCTCTGCAGTGATTGTTTCAAAACTTCACCAACTGATTATCCCCTCTTTAAGTTTCAGGCCAGAGTTGGAGTGCATATTAAACCCATGTGGGTCAGAAACAAAGGACACTTGTATATTTATAAGCAGCATACCTTCTTTATTCAGTCAAATGTTCATCCATTATAAAGTGCCCCCAGGAGTAAAGCACATCTTGCTGTTCCAAGGTAGCGCAAAATCATCTCGCACCACAGGACTTGCCATGAATCCTGCAAAGGTGCAATCCCCCGGCCTGGCTGGGCCGTACACATATAGGGGCCGATTAGGATGGCGGACGGACTTGCGTCCGTCCGCCACCCTTGAGGAGGAGGGAACGTCCGCAGGGGCTGTGGCGTTCCCTCCGTGCTGATTAGGATGTGACCGCCAGGGTGGCGGTCACATCCTCTATATTTAACATTGCGGCGGGTGCAGCTTCAAGCTGCACCCGCCGCAATGTTAAAAAAGCATGTTTTACATTTACATGCACAAAGCGGCCGGCACCGCACGGTGCCTGCTGCTTTGTGCACGCAAATGCAGGGGGGTACCATAGGTACCCCCCATGTGCACCCCCCACCCCCCATTCACCCAGGGGGCCCGCAACGGGCCCCCAAAGTGAATGTCCGTATGCTTTTCCATGGCGGAAAAGCCGCCGTGGAAAAGCATGTATTTACGAACATCCTAATATGGCGGACGGTGTCTCATAGACACCGCCTGCCATGTTATAGCTTTTCCGCCACGGTCGGAAGCCGACCGCGGCGGAAAAGCGGCGGACGGAATTCCAGACCCACCAGCCATCCTAATTTGGCGGTGGGTCTTTGGAGGCTCCGCAGCGGTTTTTCCGCATCCTCCAGGCCGGCGGACACTTCCGCCGGCCCGGAGGATGCGGAAAAACCGCCATCCTAATCGGCCCCTAAGTTCCACAAGTTGCCTTTCTTAGAAAAGCACTCACAGCAAGAGCTTTCAAAGCGCAGAGACACCTTTAAATGAAAGACAAATTCAATCTTCTCGCATGCCTCGCCTGATGCGTTTCAGAGATAGACTCTTTCCTCAGAGGCCGCATGCTCTGCAGTGATTGTTTCAAAACTTCACCAACTAATTATCCCCTCTTTAAGTATCACGCCCATCCGGGCATTTGAAATGTTGCATCACGGGAGTTGGAGTGCATATTAAACCCATGTGGGTCAGAAACAAAGGACACTTGTATATTTATAAGCAGCATACCTTCTTTATTCTGTTACTTTAATTATATCTGTTACTTAGAACTCAGTAGTTTTCAATCCTAGTCTTGAATATCTTACTATAGTATTTCAACATTATTTTTATTGTGGACCGTCATACCCCTCTCCCACAAAATAAAAGAAGTATGTAGGTTTTTTTAAATAAACTTTTATTAAAACAATAAATGTAAACGAAACTCAATTATAACTATATTAGAAGCAACTAGAAAAATAACTTTAACAACAAACAATATTATAAACAAATTGTTGAATGGACTCCAAAAGATGTCCGATTGGTAATCTGCAAAACAAAAAAGAAAATTAGAGTTTAGAATTATGTAGATGTGAGTAAATGAGCTGAAGCATTACAGGTTTTGGTAGTGTGCCTCGTACATTTCAGTTCTGTTATAGTGTCGCGTTCAAATGGTGTCTATATGGAAGTGCCTACTGCGTTACTGACGCCCGTTATGCCGACTTATTTCTAATGCATTGCTATGAAGGCTTTGTAGATCTAGGCCTCTGTGCTGCTTACCGTTGTATAAACCTTGCGGCCAAACACTTCAGGCAGTTGAATTCACAACTTATTTTCAACAATTCTTCTACACATCCAAGCAGACAGCAGTGTCTATAAGTTTAAGAGAGAAAGAGAAATGATGACACAGAGAGTGAGAGAGAGAAAGAGAGAGAGAGAAAACAACATTCAAACTGTGTCGCAGAGTCTGGAATTTAGATGTTTTCTTGAAAAGTCAGACGTAGATTTACAAGCTCCTTGCGTCACTTTACCCATGTTAAAAGTGACTCAAAAGTGGCGTAATAAGGTTGTGGATCTGTTTGTCAGACTGTTGTAACCTATCTGTTGTCACTGCTCGGAGGTAATTATAGATTTTACAGAGAAGCTGCTTTACACTATGCGCTCTGGGCCATATTATCAAGCTTGGGCGATAAAATTATCGCCAATTTATCAGCAGGAAACTGCCGCTAAAGTGGCGATAATGGGCTTGATAATATGCTCTATGGAATTCCAATCAAAGCTCATGTTAGATGTCCTTCACATCTAACATGAGCTTCGATTGGAATTCCATAGAGCATATTATCAAGCCCATTATCGCCACTTTAGCGGCAGTATCCTGCCGATAAAGTGGTGATAATTTTATCGCCCAGGCTTGATAATATGGCCCTCTCTGCTTTCACAAATAAAGGTAACACTACAGTTTTACGAGTGCAGTGTACCTGGTACATTTCACTTGTTATAGTGCCGTATTCAAGTGGTGTCTATATGGAAGTGCCTACTGCGTTACTGAGGCCCGTTATGCCGACTTATTTCTAATGCATTGCTATGAAGGCTTTGTAGATCTAGGCCTCTGTGCTTACCGTTATATAAACCTTGCAGCCAAACACTTCAGGCAGTTGAATTCACAACTTATTTTCAACAATTCTTCTACACGTCCAAGCAGACAGCATTGTCTATAAGTTTAAGAGAGAAAGAGAAATGATGTCACAGAGAGTGAGAGAGAGAAAGAGAGAGAAAACAACATTAAAACTGTGTCGCAGAGTCTGGAGTTGAGATTTTTTCTTGAAAAGTCAGACGTAGATTTACAAGCTCCTTGCGTCACTTTACCCATGTTAAAAGTGACTCAAAAGTGGCGTAATAAGGTTGTGGATCTGTTTGTCAGACTGTTGTAACCTATCTGTTGTCACTGATCGGAGGTAATTGTAGATTTTTACAGAGAAGCTGCTGTACACTACGCACTCTGGGCCATATTATCAAGCCTGGGCGATAAAATTAGGCTGGATAAAGGGTCTGCATTTTGAATTTGAATTAATTTTAGAATAATTCATAACTCCAGCCAAGAAAGGCAGCAAGTGTGCAAATCTTCCACTGCCTTTGGACGGGGTCGTTTTTACAACAAAAAAGTTTGATAAATGTCTAATAACTAATGTTAAGGACAGTGACGCTTCTGTTTGTTGTTTTTGATGAGGTTGATAGACTGTTTCGTGTAACACAAAAGTTATTCGCAATAAATGCATAGAAATGTAAGTTTAGTAAATTGAAGATCAATATGTGAATATGGACTGTTTGCTGAAGATGCTGTTGCAGTAGTTGATGTGCTTGATGCTGCAGCAAGTGGGTTGTTCTGCAATCTCTGTGTTGCAGTGAAGCAAAGTTGTTGGGGTGCAAGTTGTTTAAGTGTTGCACTATATGTGCTGTGCCAAAGGAGGATTTTTTGGATTGCTCACACCTTGAAAGAGTTGTTTGGTAAATTTAACAGGTTACTAATGGTTGGTGTGTTTCAGTTAGTATGTGTCTGGACTTTGCTGGAATCTTTAAGGGACACATTAGAGCTTTCATAATACAGAAACACTTTGTACTTAGTGACGTCCAATTCTATTTTGTGAAGAACGGTTGAATTCTACATCCGCCTTTAGAACTAGTGGGAGGGTAGCATTTTAAAGTGTTTGACAGGTTACACTACATGTGTGCATGCAGCTAAAGAAAACATAGCATTGTTATGCATGGGCATCCTTTCACAGAAAACGTAGTATTCAGGATTGTAAAAGCTTGACATAGGAGTGACTGATGAGTTTATATATGTCAGTGACAAAAGAAAAACAAGTACGATTGTTTTACATTACAGATATACAGACCTGAAAGATTATGCATGTAAATCCATGAAATTGTTTTTTAAGGTATGGAGGAAAGCAGTGAAAGGGTGTTTAGAAGCAACACTGTCCAGCATAAAAAGTGCATAAGTATGTTTTTAAGTAACATATGATCACATGCAAGATATCTAATTAGATATTTGCACACTCCTGCAGTCTAGTCTTCGGTCCAAATTATCTTAAAAGTAATGTTGAGACACACTTTTTTTCACCTGTTATGATTTGCACAATCCTTTTAGAGTTGGACCTCTCACATTCCTACTTAATTTTCTTTTTGAAATTGAGCAATTATTTTGTTTACCTGTTGAAATATACATTTAAATCTTCCTCTTTTGAAGGTCAAGAAGCAACACCGCGGGGGGAGGAGCCAAGATGGCCGTCGGGACGGTCGTGTAAGCGCCCGGCTCCGCGAGCCTTTCACTCCTGCATCGATATCCTGCCTCTTTTCCTGTGCCTGTGTTGCGGTATAACAGAGATTGAAACGCGCTGACACCGCTCGCGTTCCTCCGAAGTCTCTGCCTGCTGGTGTTACGGAGATCTGGTCACGCCGATTTTCCTTTATGGTTGCCCCTGGACCCTCTGCCTGCCGCCGCCGCTGGGCGCTGCTTTACCGACGTCGGAGAGACGATCTGGGGAGGCGCTGTTGTTTGCGGTACTGTTGCCGGCTGCAGTGGGAGATGGTGTGTATCCTTCACGGATGTGGCGAGTTCCCTCAGTGCTGTAATGTATACCGGCGAGGTGGGATCCCCCTCTCGTAATTCCTCCCATTGTTCCTCTGCTGACGAGCTGAGCTGCCTCCATTTTGGGACATCCTTCCTGCCTAGGGTCGCCCTCCTCGCCTGAAGCACAACTCTGTACTACAAGCCGTGTCTCTACCGGCTCCCGGCCTTTCTCCCGGGGTCCGTGTCGCCCTCCCCTTACCACTGTGGTTTCATCGGCGATATGGTACTGGCGCTGGTTTTTCAGGACGGGGTGATGAATGCCTCCTTCTCTCCCGGGGGTGCTATCCTGCCTAGTCTTGAGGGTGGTGACGGCCCGACGGCAACTACCTACGTCGCGGACAGGTTGGAACCGCAGCGGGACCTGACTTACGGCGACATCCTGGCAGCGCTCACCGGCTTGAGGGACACATGGTTGCGATGCACCCAGGAGCTGGGTTGGAAGATTGACGACGCCATTTCTGCTCCGAGGCGCCTGATGCGATCCGGCTCCCTGCTGCTTCCTACCGCTCCTGGAATGGATAGTATGTTTCTACATGCATGCTCGATACAGCGGATGATTCCTGGCAACAACGGATTGTATCTGCCGGTTGACGGCGCTGCTGTTACATTGTCTCCCCCCACTCCGAGAATTGTGACTGTGCCGCTGCTTTCGTCCCCATTGCCTCGCTCACCGCCTTCCCGGCTGCTGACCCTCCTGGCCGCCTTTGCCTCTGAAGGCTTTTTTCTAAGGTGGTGGACTGTTTTTCATCCTGTACATGAGGGGACGATGGTATTTTTGGACACTGGACTTATTGGTCAATGGAGACTTTCCTTTCATCTTCTCCTGCTTCTTCTTGGTTGGGGGCGGCCATCTTGTCCCTTTGTTCTGCCTTCGATGAGCTCCCAGCGGTGGCCATGTTTGGTGGACTTTCGACGTTCGGGCCAGGGCTGATGCTGTTCTTCTCACTGACTTTGTCTGTTCTACGGGCGATGATTCGGACTGGGACACTTTCTACTATGTTTGAATGCGATGTTTTCACTGTTTCTTTCCCCCACTTCAGGTTGTATTAATCTGTCCTGTTGTTGATCCTTTTTGGTGGGGTATAGGTTTCGTGCGGGCTGTGGAGTCTGGGAATAATTGGTTCTGACCCTCCTCCGGGTTTCGGTGCTCTATGGGAGTTTTAGATTGGGATGTTCCTTTCTTACTCTCATAATTTAGGTTTTTTCCTAACTTTTTCCTTTTTCTTTTTCTCTTCTTGTTCTATATTTCGGGTTTGCTGGGCGACAGACACACTGCTGGGGGGGGGGGGTAGGCCGTAGCCTCCGCATGCGTGTAGGGTGGGGGGTGGGAGAGGGGTCTTTAGTTTACTGGTTTTAGTTTCTATGGTGCCTTGGTCTCTCTTCTTTTTGTCTTTCTTCTTTCTTCTTTTGGTCCGTGTGTCGGACTATTGTGGGCGGGTGGCGGCATGCATTGATTCGATTGCTGCTTCTGTTACCTTAGTTACACGTACTTTGAGCCGCCGTGCCGCCTGGGGAAACTTGACTTTTGGGCTGTTGAATTGTCGGATTGATTTGTCACTTCGGTGCTGTTATGCCCACACGGACTCTGTTTTCTTCATATATAATTTGTATTTTTGATCTGCAAGTGCAAAGCTGACCTTTATTGTTGCAACGAAAAATGTTTAAAATTAACCTTCATTGCTCCTTCGTCACGGTATCATGATGATCTAAGCTGTGGTCTTTGATGCTCGCTTGTGGTAATGATGTATTACTGTGTCGCTATATTGTATGCGCAGGTGCTTTCACAGTTTTTGTGGCCGGCCGGTTGGTTGTGGGCCCGTATTTTGTCATCTTAATGCACAATAAAGGTTTTTGAAAAAAAAAAGAAAAAAAAAAAGAAGCAACACCGCTCCTCTACACAATATTGTTCAATGGTAGTCTAAAAAGTAGTGGTAATTCCACTGTCACCAAGGTAGATATCTGATAAAATAGAATGAATGATATTTTTACACCAGTATATCATAGTCCTAATGCAGCCTTATAGCCCGTCGGAGAGGGCTATACCGTTTATTAAAGGCCCTCTCCAGCGTTAAAGGCCCGAGCCGAAGGCGAGGGCCTTTAACAAGGGAGAGGGACTTTAATAGCCAGTATAGCCCAGCTACGAAGGGCTATAAGGCTATTATAACATTCTGCCACTAGAGGGTAGAATGCTTTAACAAAAAAGAACAAAGCCTTATGGGAGCATGAGGGGATTGGAATCCCCTCAGGGTCCTTGAAGCCTTTGTTCACAGCCAGAGCTGTGAACAAAGGAACATTGGAATGTTGGAGCTCCAGGCTTCTACCAGCCATTATAAGCCCGGAGCAGCCCATTGTTTTCAATGGAGCTCCCAGCATTCCAATGTTCTAATAGCCGGTATAGCCCTCTACGGCGGGCTATAAGGCTATAATAAAGATATAAGGAAGATTTTTTGTAGGGAAAAGTTATCTTCCATTTAATAAAAACTCTTGATAGGTCTGAATTTTGTTACTCTGTGAATCATGACCGATTGTCTTTGTTAAAGGTTCGGAAGTGCATAGAAAATATGATAGAAATATGATTTTTAGTATGGAGAATTTACATTTTACGGTACAGATGTCTACATTAGATACATTACAAAATTATTTAAAAAGATTACCCTTTAAATTATTTGATCTAAAAATTTAGATAGTTTAAACTATTACAACCAGTTATATTTTCCAAGAATAACTTTGAAAACGGACTAATAAATGTTGAAAAACTTGCACTTACCAGAAGTATCCAATGACAGGCAGTATTTGTCGGACTAAGAAGAATGTCCATTTTCTCAAAAGGTACCTGTAGAGTTAAAATGAAATCATTAATAGCTTTACATTACAACCCAATTACATTCGTTTACACTTACAAGTATTCGAAAACGTGAATATTAATGAATATATTTTTCAAAATAAACAATCTTCATTTGAAAAAGTTTTATAAACATCTTACATTTGTCATAGTCTTCTAAACGTTACTCGATTCTACTCTTAAACATTAATTCAAATCGAGGTCTGAGAGGGCCATATGACGCAGCAATAACTATTACAACCATGTACGCATCATTTAAAAGAATACAGGCTTGGGAGTGTCACGTGCCGCAGTAATAAATATTAAAACTAATGGGAGAATTAGGAGGGGGCAAATACGATGAACTAAAAAGCATATATTCCACAAAAATAAAGCAAAACAGAGCTGGGAGGGCCACGTGACGGATTAAAAAAAATAATACTAGTATGAACGCACAATTTATATGAATACAGGCTAAAGCACGTGACAGTTCAAAAATACGAAAGCAAAATTTATGCACGGAGAATTTTTAAAAATAGAGGTCTGGAGGACCTCGTTGTCGTAAATTGACAATGATTAGGTTAGCATTCGCTGAAGCTAATGCACCTTTCAATGTTATGTTGCCCGTTTTCAGAGGCCATTTTGTATTATTATCCACCATTTTGTATGCCTTCCATTGCCTCGTGCTCGCCATGTGCTTTGTCCTACCTCTCTGATTACTTGCTCACGTATTCTGCTTAGCAACAAGTTTTTTTTTGCTTTCTATTAAATATGCGCATGGTCTATCGAGCCACATCTGTTTCTAATAAACCATTGTTGAGATGTTTTTACTCCAAACTGATTAAATCGTCAGCTCCTTCCACTTTTTGAATAAATGTGCTTCGAAAATACCCTTATATGTACATGAATTCCTCTTCTGTTTGTGCCGCCTATTTTCCGAAACCCCTGTGTGGGTATAAAAGGACCATGTGCCTTCCTACCTGGGGGTGACTCTGGACTCTAAACTCAGCTGGAGAAACCACATAGAGAAGAACTGCCAGAAAGCAGCAGCCAAACTGGCTGCATTATACCCACTCCTGAAGACCAAGTCTATGCCCATGCAGAGCAAGGTGCGAGCAATCACCGCAATAACTCATCACTGCCTGACGGTATAATCGCCTCGGCAGGCAACCAAAACCCTTTCACTGTCTGACGGCATAATCGCCTCGGCAGGCACCCAAAACTGAACACTATCAGAAGGTACTAGATAGACAAAGATGAGACTCTTTGAGGAAACATGGTGACAACTCTGCAAACTCAATTGACCGCTACCCTTGGCCTATCACTGAGCTGACCCTGTGATACAACCTCAACTGTAACAAAGCGTCACACATCAATAAGAGAGCCTAAACAGCGACTAAAAAATTCAAAATGAATGTGGAGTAATGAGACTACTGCCTCGGTATCCAAAAACTCACCACTGTCAGAAGGAATCTGACAGACGAAAACAAGACGGTAGACGTTCATTGTGCTACTTCATGCATTGCCGAAGGGTTTTGTCTGAATGTAGTTCCACCCCATGGGTTCTTAATAAACTTTGTCTTTTCTATTCCAGTTTCCATGCCAACTTCTATTTTAAGAATCACAGGTTTTAGCAGCATTACTAGGCCTTGCTGAAAGTGGATACAACATCGTGACGCAGAAAGAAACATTTATACTATGTGCATACAATTTAAAACCATTGAGGGGTAGGAAAGCCATATGATGGACAAAAAAATAGCATCATGCATATACAATTTACAGCGGAGGCTGATGTTTAGACGGCTTCCCTTACCTTTGCTTCTGTCGTGTTTTGTTGTGCCTCGAAAGGCTGCGGTTTTGCTGAGTCTGGGGTGTTTTGGGTGCGGGCGCCGCAGGATCCGCGCCTATGATATTGTGGCTGGGCGGCCGCAGCAGTGACACCACGTCGAGTGTCAGGAGTCCTCCTCCGCTCGAGCAATCAGTTTGTAGTAAAATCGATGACGACACTCTGTTTGTCACCGCAGTACAGGCAGGCAAAAGAGAGCGTGCTCACGTCAGTGCCCGCATTATATGGGAACCGCATGGGGCTGACCAAACGAAGCCCAGGGCCTTCATAGGTAGAGTTTTCGCGGTGTATAAGAATGATGGTCTTGGGAGACATCTCATTGGCTAATGTATTAGTTTCCAGGCTTAGTGATAGCAAGCATGCTAGGTGGTGGCATGTGGGGAGTGTGGGCGGGCGTGCACCGGGCATGTGCAAGTGTGAGTGTGTGCACTAACAATTAACAACAGAGAGAGATTAGGGCGGTGTTATAATGTGCGCAGAGGCAGGCCCAGAATCGGATCTGCAATGAGTGACCACTTCTAATCATTCTCCTTAGCGCGCCCTGTGCTCTGATTTGTCAGTGAGAGGGTGATTGCACCATACTTTGTACTGCTAATCATACTCAGCGCATACCCACGCATACGGTACGAATATGCTTTGACGTTACGCTTCCGTGTGACGTCATGTACAGCGTTTTGTACGCGAAAGGCGGCAATATTTCTACTTCGTTTAAAACATGTATTTATGTAGTTAATGTAGATACTAAGGGCAGACATTTGGGATGACTTTGATTTTTTTTTATACTTTTAACAATCATATATTACTTTTCAAAACGATTACACAAATCGTGGTAGAACATCATGCGTACTCGTATTGAAAGAGCTGCACAAGCGCATCATAAGTGTACGCAAAGCCATGTGACTTTAAAAGTAGAGATTTGATTGGTTCATAACTTTTCCTATTGCGACTGTTGAAAGTTCCATCCCATTATAATTATTGACTTTGACTTTCTAAGAAGAAGTATTTCTTCTGAGAATCTTCTCAAATAGAAGGCAGATCACCATAATAAGAGCAATGGACTCATCTTCCAGCAGTTCTTCAGAGGGAGATTTCATTCCTGAAGAACCTCCAAAGAAGAGGAAAGAAGCTCTAATTTGGAAGTTTTTTACTTTTCCAGAAGGACAAAAAAAAGGTTAATGCTCCAAAAGTAACTGGTAAAATTTGCCAAACAACTCTTTCAAGGGGTGATCCATGTAAAAAAACTCCTTTGGCACAGCAAAAATGGTGCGACATGTGAAGAACTTGCACCCGAACAACTTTGCTCGAGCTGCAAGGCGCAAGTTGCACGAGAACCCACTTGCTGCTACACCAAGCACATCAACTGCTGTAGCAGCATTTTCAGCAAGCAGTCCACACCCACAAATTGATTCTGACTTTACTAAAGTTAAAATTGTATGCATTTATTGTGATAAACTTTTGTGTTATGGGGAACAGTCTATGGACCTGATAAAACGCAGGATGCAGGATTATTGGTGTCCTCGACATTAGGTTTTTTTTTTTCATTCTTTTGTTCCGCTTGGAATTTGTTGAGAAAACACAAAAATATTCAAAACTAAAAGAACAGCAACGCCTCCTAAAAGTGACTGAGTGAAATGTATAATATTTCATTCAGTCACTTTTGAGCTTATGCTGCGTCAAAACCTTGCACATGCTTGAAGCAGGTGTAAGGATTGATACAGCATTGTGAGCATTGGGGCCCCAAGAGCATTGCTGGAGTTGTGTTATACTTGCAACCTAAGTCAAGCAATAATTAATCCAAAAATTACTTTGCAATTTAGTTTTGTTATTATTTTATTTAATAATACGAAATATAATCTAAAAAAATAAAATAAATATAAATATTTATAATAAAAATATAAGAAATTAGTATAAAAAGAAAGACATAATAATTAACACATTTATAAATTATCATTTACAAAACCTTTGAAATTCACTGAAAAAACCATAGGTTTCACACACGTTATAGTTAGGAATTAGCATTTAAAAAACCTTGCAAATTCATTGAAAAAACCATAGGTTTCACACACGTTATAGTTAGGAATTAGCATTTAAAAAACCATGCAAATTCATTGAAAAAACCATAGGTTTCACACATGTTATAGTTAGCTGAGCATGTCTCTCATACAAAACCTATGAAATTCCTCTGTTAAAATTAGCTCAGCTAACTATAACTTGCGCGCCCGCATTGCACTGCTGATGACGTCACATATTACATCACTCATGACATGGTCAGTGACATCACTCATGACATCACTGATGACATCTCAAATGACATCACTGATGATAGCCATTGGGGCTAAAAAAAAGAAAAAAAAAGTTATTTTTAAGAACTAACTTTACAGGTCAAAAAAAGAGCTATATTTCTATGATAGTATGTAAAACTTTCCGGGTTTTATTTTTTTGCACCAGTTGTACTCTCTACGCATGCGCAGCCTCGTTTCCAAGCCCACGTTTTTTTCTTTTTCTTCAAGTTCGCCAAGCAAACCTCTCCTCATTTCAGGTATTAAATTTGCCGCTTTCTTTTCCCGGGTCGTGTGTGTCATCCGCTGCTATACTTTTGTAATATATTAATAAACATATTGTATTTATATTTATTTGAAATGTAGTGTTGAGGCGCCAAACGTTGATTACATACTCCGTCCACCACCATTTTAGTAGTTTTCCTCCGTTATTTTTATTGTACCTGTTAATTTCATTTTACCTTCCGCATATTTTCTCTGTGATCGATAAGATTTCCTGCCACAGACAGCACGGTGTTTGTCCTTGGCCTCCGATCTTATCATACTTGGTTACACGTATACCTAGAACTAATTTGAAGGACGTAAGCCACAGCCATTACAAGGCGTGTTCGTCAACACAAAGACATTATTAAGATTATGCGTTTATCATGCGTGGTAAATGCATACTAGTTGTAAAAGCATGTGTAGTAATGCCATATGCATGCTAATGGCTTCGTGGTGACGATCAGGCGTTGTAATGGTTGTTTCCCCCCAGGACACTGCAGAAACCGGGTCTGGGCGTGGTGGACTCCAGAGCACCAGGCGGAGGGCTACGCAGCCCCTCTCATACAATATAGAAGTCTTTGTGGGGTTATTGTTTCCGTGGTTTGAGGGGCATCATTGAGGTGCACACACTTAACTTTGTAGGGGGGTAGGCATTGCATGGGGAAATGTCGCATGAGGTTTGTAAATGTGGTACACATAGTTTCGTATTAGTTTGATTTCTTTACCATGTTTTAGTATATCCAGAGAAAATATAACTCAGTACTTTTCAATCCTAGTCTTGAACATCTTACTATAGTACTTCAACATTTTAAATATTATTTTTATTGTGGATCGTCACCCCCCCACAAAGAAAAAGTAGTATGTCGTTTTTTTGTTAAGTTTCATTAAAAGAATAACTGTAAACGAAACTTAATGATAACTATATAATAAAGAACTAGAAAAAAACTTAAAAAAAACAATAGTATAAACAAATTGTGAAGTTGACTCTATAAGACGTACGATTGGTAATCCGCAAAACAAAAAAGAAAATTTGAGTTTAGAATTATGTAGATGTGACTAAATGAGATGAAACATTACAAGTCAAGGTAACACTACAATTTTATGTGTGCAGTGTGCTTGGTACATTTCACTTCTGTTATAGTGCCGTGTTCAAGTGGTGTCTATATGGAAGTGCCTACTGCGTCACTGACACAAAAGTTGCACAACGGGATTGCAAATATGGCGAATTATTTCCAATGCATTGTAATGAAGGCATTGTATATCTAGGCCTCTGTGCTTACCGTTGTATAAACACTGCGGCCAGTGGTATTCAAAACTTGAAGACTTCTTTGCTTTTACATTTTAAAGCAGACAGCATTTTCTATAACAGAGAGTGAGAGAGAGAAAGAGAGAGAAAACAACATTAAAACTATCTCGCAGAGTCTGGAGTTGAGATTTTTTCTTGAAAAGTTAGACGTAGATTTACAAGCTGCTTGCATCACTTTTCCCATGTTAAAAGTGACACAAAAGTGGCGTAATAAGCTTGTAGATCTGTTTGTCAGACTGTTATAACCTATCTGTTGTCACTGCTCGGAGGTAATTATACATTTCAACACAGTGAAGCTGGTGCACACTACCCACTGTCTCCTTTCACAAATTAAGGTAACACTACAGTTTTACGTGTGCAGTGTGCCTAGTACATTTCAGTTCTGTTGTAGTGCCGCGATCAAGTGGTGTCTATATGGAAGTGCCTACTGCGTTACTGACACAAAAGTGGCAGAACCGTATTGTAAATATGCCGACTTATTTCTAATGCATTGTAATGAAGGCATTGTATATCTAGGCCTCTGTGCTTACCGTTGTATAAACACTGCGGCCACCGGAGTTCACAACTTGACTTCAACTATTGTTCTAGACGTCAAAGTAGACAGCAGTGTCTATAAGTTTAAAAGAGAAAGAGAAATGATGTCACAGAGTGAGAGGGAGAAAGAAAGAGAGCGAAAACAACATTAAAACTGTCTCGCAGAGTCTGGAGTTGAGATTTGTTCTTGAAAAGTCAGACGTAGATTTACAAGCTGCTTGCGTCACTTTTCCCATGTTAAAAGTGACACAACAGTGGCGTAATAAGCTTGTAGATCTGTTTGTGAGACTGTTGTAACCTATCTGTTGGCAGTGTTCAGAGGTAATTATAGATTTTAGACAGTGAAGCTGCTGCACACTACCCACTGTCGCCTTTCACAAATGAAGGTAACACTACAGTTTTACGTGTGCTGTGTGCCTAGTACATTTCAGTTCTGTGATAGTGCCGCGATCAAGTGGTGTCTATATGGAAGTCCCTACTGCGTTACTGAGTCAAAAGTGGCAGAACGGGATTGTAAATATGCCGACTTATTTCTAATGCATTGTAATGAAAGCATTGTATATCTAGGCCTCTGTGCTTACTGTTACGTGGGAGAGACACACACCACAGGGGAGGGGTACGTGAAGCCAGAGGCGCAACCAGCCAAAAATAACTGGGTGGGGGGGCTAGACAAAATTTGGGGTGGGGGCTTTAGTTCAAGCAAAAAGAAGAGTGGAGCTGCAGGGGCTGTAAGCGGCGGGGGGATTATCAAAGCCTCATTAACAAGCAAAATGTCTTTTAAAGACCTGTCACATACTCGGGTGCGAGTGTGTGTGGGCCTAGGAAGCTATCTCATCCTTGCTGAAGCCCCATTAGCCCAATGTTTTTTTGCGCTTGCTGCATACTACATATTCTCTCCTTTGACAGATAACTTGTTGTTGTTTCAGAAACAAGCTTGTTTGCTCACCTTGTGCTATTGCCGTTGTCCGTGTTACATAATCCATCCTGAAGCTGTACATCTAAAAGATATTAAAAGAAAGATGTTATGATTGGTAATTCTTGCTATATTAATTTGGAGTTTGATAATATCGCGCTTTTATAGACGTTTGATTGTCAGATTTCAACGAACTGTTTGTATTGTGAATATATTCCGGACATTTCAGCGATTATAAAAACGTTACTGCTATTGGGGAAAACAATTAAACATATAAATTAATACATTATGTAGCAGTGTGTTCGTCTAAAATACTAAGTCGCATTTTTGTATGTAGTCAGCTACAACCCTTTGACACCTTGCGATGCATACTCAAGCCTCACTGCTCACCTTTACGTGGAAAAGACACCTTCTTCATGAGGTAGTTCTGATCTCCAACAAAGAAGTCTCATATATGGTGCCAAGTCTTGATATCTCTATGGCTAACGATATATTCGTGCTCCCATCATCATCATCGCAGGTTCTTCACCCGCTCAGTGCTTCGGGCACCATTAACTCAGTGACCAAAGAGGCCACGCATGTGGTAGTGGGCCCCTTGTTCGGTGCTTTGGGGACAACTCTAAAATGGCGTAGAACACATGCGCCCAGTCTTTTTTATACATAGGGTCGCGTGTGTAGTGACGGATGTGCTGGATAGGTGTGGTATGGGTGTATACCAGCCATGAGAGAGTGTGTGTGTCGATCTGACAACTAGACCTGCAACAAAAAAATCACTACAATGGAAATCTGGGCTTTGTACTGTTGTTGTGTTTTTCTGGTAGCGTGAGCACAGTAGGCTGTACTAACGTATTCAGTCTCGATTAATTTACCACCTCCCCAGGGGCTTTTAAATGTTGGGAGAGGGATCAATAATTGTGTTGACTTTTCTTCTTTAGTGTGCAGTGCTATATTGTTTTATAAAATGTATAAGTCTTCAAACTATCTTTACTCTTACGATGTACGTGTGATATTTCCGTAATTGATTTTAAAAGTAATATACACTTTTTTACAGTTTTAAAATCTTTATGACTATCCCAGATAATGTTTTCTCTTAATATGTACATTAAATACATAAATATATGTTTTTTAATAATTAGAATCTTACGTGGAGTATGTGTACGGGGCGCCGTATATGACGTCACGCAGGATATTTTTTTTATTAAAAAAACGTAGGGTACGCGTTTTGGGTGAAAAAGAAAAAAAACGTGAAGCCCGCTTTATTGTTAATTAGCCTCCGGGGGGGGGTCAAATCTCTGGGGCTATTTGTTTTTCATAATGGGGGGCCTAGAGGGTCTCCCCTGTGTGGGGATCGCTACCCCCGGATGTTTAACTATATGTAGCAGGGGGACTCATGGGCCCCCGGAGTTCCGGGGACCGCTTTCTCCTCCACTCCATTCCCTCCTCCCTCCCCCACCTCCGGGGCCTCTTTTTATTAAAAAAAAAACAGTGCAAAGGTGTTGCAAATGTGGTAATTTGGTTTCATTTCTGTCTTGTAGAGATCAAAGGGAAATATAAAGTTTTTTTGTACAGCCACTACCTTTCTGCCTGTTACAATAGAAACAGTTCATGGATCACTTGCGTGAGTAGAGAGGTTAAAAGTTCACCACAATATGTTGGTACTTGAAATACTTCCACGAGCTGGAGATTTATATATTTTTTTGTCATAGGAACCGTTAGTCGTAGAAGAGTTTGTGGAAAAGTTTTATTAAGGATTCCTTCCTGTTCGGGGAGTATTAGGGTAACGTGCTCCAAGCGGGACTTTACGAAGTTTAATGTTCATTGGCTGTAAAGTATTAAAAAAATAGAAGGCTTAGCAGTCATTCCTTGCTCGTCTTTGGAGAACATGGACATTTTATTAGCTAAAGTGTTCCGAACACAAGTTTGCTCCTTATTGGGTGGGAATGGTTCACTGTTGTCAGTGATATTGTGATGCATTTTCCAAAGGAGTATGGGGAAAGAAAGTAGTAGAGAGTAGGTTAGGAAAACTATTAACTGTGTACAGTGCCTATAAGGTGGTGGAGAGGAAATATGAGGTAAACAATTTTTTATATATGTTTCAAGGCCCATTTATATAATTGCCGTGTGGTGTATAAATCACGGCGGAAAAATGACAGTGTTTTGCGCTGTTTTCTTTTATCAAGTTTGTAGGTGACATACTTCTTAGTACTAATATTTACTTATAATGTGGTGTTTACTTTCATGATGGGGAGGTGTGGTTGCACAGCAAAAAATTCAGTTTAGGTTTGAAACAGTTTTTATTAAGCAAATACAAATACACTTTCTTCAGAAACTGGTACAGTATATATGAAAGGGGTGACAATTAAAAATGGAATTTCATAAAATATCAGTTTAGCGTGGCTATATAGTTCATTTTCGTGCTACAGTTTGTAAAAGTGTTGCCTCATATTCTTGTTGATGTAAGAGGGCATCAGTTACTTTTAGATAAAGTAGAATAGAAGTGCTACAACAAACACTCCCGCATTACATTATCTCAGATCAAGAGAACAAGTAAAACAGTAAAATCTAAATTGTTTCATATTACATAGAAATGCATGCATTATTATTTTTTAAATTTGTATTCTGTACAATTCAGAAACATGCTGTCGTAGTGTTTACAAGTTGCAGACTGTTCCGCTAAAAAATCACATACTCACCAAAGAATATATAGAATGTTACTCTTATAATATATAGTACAGGTCCTATATATTCTTTAGGGAGAAGGTGAATAGGAATCGCAAATAAGAATAGAAATTAGAAAATAACATTCAGAAATGTAGGGTTTATTAAATATTTGAAGTAACAAAGTATGCATGATAGCTATATTTTAATATATATAAAAATATCTGATCAAGTTTTTATAAATATTTGATAATTATATTACAGATGGCGCTGAAAAATCTCCCATTTCTCTTCTGTAGCAATAGGACAATCTATTATAATATAACGATTGATAACATTGTTACAGTAAAAGGAAAAGGAAAATAAAGTTATGTATTTAACAGAACATCCATAATGAAATAGTTTCAAGCGGTAATTATTTACTGAACTTCTTTTCTCCGGGAGGTGAAAAAATTAGATCTTTGTGGCGATGGGTCATAAACTCCTCTGAGATCATGACGGTGAGAATAATAATATGTATATATTCTCACAGCATATGATCACAAGGGGAAAACAGACTGAAAGCCGCAAGCCGGTAATGTTGCTTACTTATCGTTACTGTTTGTGACGACGGATTGTGAATTCCGCTAGGATCACTAAGATTGTTGATGTTATAATATACATATTAACAGTATGTGATCTCTAGGGGAAAACATGATAACAAGTGTATCATTGTCACGTTGATTGTAAATGTTTAGGGTTTGCGTCGACGGGTTAGCAACACCTCTCGAGCGAAGTACAGTATCAATATTATAATATAAAAAGTCACTATATATAAGGTAAGAGGAGCAAGAAAAGGAGTAATATTTTTTATAATATATCTGTTTCTAAGAACAAGCTGCTGGCGTTACAGAGAAAAAGGGAAAAACATGCAATAACATTTTTTTCTACATATAAAAGTTTAAATATTGACAAATATTCACAATTTATAACTGAGTGCTATCCCTATGCCATCTTGAAACAACTTACAACTCTGGAATATGTTTGTTGACGGAAAAAGAGAATCCAATGCTGGAGAACGGATCCTGCAACAGAGATTGGCGATTCAGAAATAACTCGGGAAAACGAAACTAATTGCACAGTAGTTGTGGTTTATATAGTTTTTTGTTGTTTAGTAGTCTATGGAAGGAAGATGTGGCTCCGCCTGTGTAGATGGCACCCTTTGCAGTTTACACGTGCTCACGTTTTAACTGTTTTTCGTCTGCAAGTGTTCGGAAATTTTTCAAACTGTGAAGCTGTAAAGGCTTCAATTTTGATAGTAACACGTATAAGGTATTATTATCTACATACGTTGGAGAGTTTAAAAAGTGTTACTCGGTAAACTGTGCTCTTTGAATTTTCATGATTAAAAGCAACTAAATAGAAGACGTATAAAAAATATCGTTATCATTAGAAGAAAAAAAAGGTTTAATATTTGTTATTTGTATGGTTCTTAATTTAAAAAATGCTAGCATTTGTAGATCGTAATCCTACCCTCGGAAAGGTGTGCTGGCGCTTGGGGCTTTGGGAAGGTTATTATATAATAAATGCCCTTTTCTATGTACCTGTAGACTTGGCTTTTAAACTTTCAATTGCCTAATCTGTATATTTACACTTCCTCCAAACATTTTGGTACTGTTATTTTAGTATTGCAGTGAACCATTCAGCAGTATGTGTTTATGTATACACTGTTCTAAAAGTGAAGCTGCTATACATTTTGCCAGACACTCTCCTTGCAGAATTGTAATAATTCAGCCAGTACCCAAGTAGTCATGGTGCAAAGTGGGCCTTAGGGCATGGACTACTTCAAAGTCCTATACACTATGCATGCACTCTTCTATGCACGGGCAAACTTGTCTTTTATAGCTTTTATTATCCAGTCTATGTTCTTACACTTGCAGCAAACTCTTTGTGATTGCTGATTCAGTATTGTAGTGAAGTATTCAGGAGAATGCCCTTATGTGTGCACTGTGCTAAAAATGAAGCTCTTCCAAATTCAGACAGACACTCTTGTTGCAGAACTGTAATTATCCTGTCAGTACTCAAGTAATCATGGTGCAAAGTAGGGCTTAGGCCCTGTACTGCTTTAAACCTGCATAGAGTATGCTTGCACTCTTCTATGTAGGTGTACATTTGTTTTTTATACATTCAATTGTCCAGTCTGTATCATTAGACTTTCACAATCACTCTCACTCTACTGTTTCAATATTGTAGTGAGCCATTCAGTAGTATTTCCTTATATGTGTACTGTGGTAAAACTGAAGCTCTTATAAATTCAGTCATGCACTCTCTTTGCAGAACTGTAATCATGCAGTCAGTACCCAAGTAATTATGGAGCAACGTAGGCCTTAGTATATGGACTGCTTCAAACTCCTATTTACTATGCATGTACTGTTCTATGCACCTGCAAATTTACCTTTTATATTTTGAATTCCCCAGTCTCTATCCTTACACTTCCAGCAAACACTCTGTCATTCCTCTTATAGTTTTGTAGTAACTCATTGATCAGTGTGTAGTAATCCATTCTCTACATTGAAACAGTAATCAGGTGATGTACAATAAGTGGTACATTCCCAGAGATATGGCAGTTATTGTGCACTGTGATATCAGTACAATGGATGCACCGTATTTACAATGTAGTGTATTATGGAGCAAAACCGGCACAGATATGTGATGTATTTGTGTTGTGAAGGTGGTGCATTGCTTGACTTGCGTTCCAAGTGCAACGCAGCTCCAGCAATGCTCTTGGGGTTCTAGGCTCACAAAGCTGTGTCAATCCTTACACCTGTTTCAAGCAGGAGCAGGGGTTTGATGTAGCATAGCACTAAAAGTGACTGAATGAAATATTATAGATTTCACTCAGTCACTTTTAGGAGGTGTTCCTAAGCTAGAACACTTGAACTCCCCCCCCCCCCCTCTCTGTGCAGCAAAGTCTCTTTCTGGCGCAGGGCTTTAGAATATGATGCACCTTCCATATGCATCACATTGTAAATATCAGGTACTATGGTACATCTTTTCCAACACCGCTGCACCACAAAAGTGACGGAAAAGATGTGTAAAAGAGGTACAAGGGGGTTGTAAATTCGCTCCTAACACATACAAATTCACCCAGGCAGTTTCACTAGCAGTGCAAATTGAAATATAGACTTCTAACATATTTATATGGATGTGTTACATTGAAGTGCTTCGGAGGTACTACAGTATAGTATAGGTAAACACCTTATACATTTATGCTGTAGCACTCTCTTATACTTTTTGCACTTTCACATTCACCATACACTACTAATTCATTCGTTCATTTATGCACTACACATTCATTCTGGCAAAGTTTTACACACTAATATAGAAATATAGTTCTTTTTTAAGCCAGTGGAGGTAGTTCTCAAAAGAAGTGTTTTTATTTCTTTTTAGTTTTCTATTTTTTTTGTATTTTTTCAGGAAGTTTTTAGTTGTTTTTTTAAACCAAAAAAATGAAACTGGAAACAAAAAAACCGTAGAACAGGAAGAAAAAAGAAAAAAAAATATTGTTTTGGGCAGCGGTGCTCTTCTTTGCTCTTCACAATGAGGTGAATAGACTCCTCACTGTAACAAAGGAGTCCTCTGCAAAATTTACAATGAATTGTAAGATTTGCAAACTGAGGCACAATAATAGGATGCGGGATGTTCGGAGGAGGTGGTGGTGCTTTTGAGGTAGAAGGAACTGCAGGTTGAGGGTTTTCCTGGAACCTTTGTGTTGTCATACTTCCATCATTTTTTGGATGCAAATTTTTGACATGGTGAACCTTCAAGGCTGTCCCGAAAGAGTACTTTTTAGTGGGGTCAGCCCTGGATAGTGTAACCTCAGAGATCTTGCATGTTACTTTCGGTACATTTACCTTTTTCTGTCCCTTTGGAAATGAAGAAAACTTCCAAATGAAAGCTTCTTTTCTCTTTTTCTGAGGTGGCTTAGTAACAAAATGTTTCTTAGAGGAATGAACTGAAGTCTCTAAAGGAGCAGCCATTGTAGAGTTTGGTTGTAAAAGACTACAGCTCCACAGAATAGATGTTTTTCCTTGGAAAGTCGTAGTAGGATAATCAAATTGAGAGGGGTCTTTCAACAGTTGGAATAGGAAGATTTATGAACTAATCCAAACTCTCCTTTTATGGTCAGATGACTTTGCGTAAGCTTACAGTGCTCTTACAGTGCTCTTAAGATGCGAGTATGTACGACGTACCTTTGCAATTTGCGTAAACGCTTTTAAAAGTAATAATTGCTTATTAAAAGTTTTAAAAAAGTATTTTCATGTTTGTCCTAGATATTGTCTTCCCTTAATATGTACATTAAATACATAAATATATGTTTTTGAACAATTAGAAACTTTTGCGCCGTATGCTTGCGGGGCGCCGTGTATGACGTCACGCAGAAGCATTGATGCGAGGCGCAAGGTCAAAGTGTATCTGTAACGAGTGCGTGGCTATGCGCAGAGGACCATTTGCCGTACTTAGGGGCCGATTATGATGGCGGACAGACCTGAGTCCATCCGCCACCATAGAGTAGGAGGGACCATCCGCAGGGGCTGCGGTGGTCCCTCCGTGCAGATTAGGATGTGACCGCCAGGGTGGCGGTCACATCCTCAATCTTTAACATTGCGGCGGGTGCAGCTTCGAGCTGCACCCGCCGCAATGTTAAAAATGCAGGCACGGCATTTGTGTGCACAAAGCAGCAGGCACCGCGCGGTGCCTGCAGCTTTGTCCACGCAAATGCAGGGGGGTACCATAGGTACCCCCCATGTGCACCCCCACCCCTCCTTCACCAAGGGGGCCCGCAACGGGCCCCTGAAGTCAATGTCCGTATGCTTTTCCACGGCGGAAAAGCCGCCGTGGAAAAGCATATGAATTCCGCCATCCTAATATGGCTGGCGGTGTCTGATAGACACCGCCAGCCATGTTGATGCTTTTCCGCCGCGGTCGGAAGGCGACCGCGGCGGAAAAGCGGCGGACAGATTCAAAGACCCACCAGCCATCCTAATTTGGCGGTGGGTCTTTCCAGCATCCGTGGCGGTTTTCCCGCATCCTCCGGGCCGGCGGTGGCTTCCGCCGGCCCGGAGGATGCGGGAAATCCGCCATCCTAATGACCCCCAAAGTGTGGTGCGATCACTGTACGCGTACGGTGCGATTACCCAAAAAAATCTGAAAAGGTAATTATAGAGATTCTAATTGTAAAAAATAGAGAAAAAAATGTGGGATGTAGTTTTGTTAATATTTTACATTAAGAATATGAAATATAATTTAAAAAACTAAATTAATATAAATATTTTTCATAAGAATGTAAGAAATTAGTATAAAAAGAAAGAAATGTAATAATTTATACATTTAAAAATGATCATTTACTAAACCTTTGAAATTTACTGAAAAAACCATAGGTTTCAGCCACGTTATAGTTAGGAATTAGCATTTAAAAAACCTTGCAAATTCACTGAAAAACCATAGGTTTCACACATGTTATAGTTAGCTGGAGATTTCACTCATACAAAACCATTGAAATTCCCCCGTTATAGTTAGTTCAGCTAACTATAAGTCGCGCGCCCGCAATGCACTGTTGATGACGTCACATATTAAAATCACTCATGACATGGTCAGTGACATCACTCATGACATCACTGATGACATCTCAAATGACATCATTGATGACATCACTGATGACATTATCCTTGTGAAAGAATGGCAGACCTCCCCTCACCCTAATATAACATTTGATAGACACATTCAAAAATAGAAACTAAAATTTTCAAAAAAATGGAGATACCAATACCAGTTACAACAACCTATTCAGTAATTCCAACATCTACATACACATCCACTCATTCACCAACAGTTCTATATAGTCACTCATATATGTACTCACTCATCATATGTACTCATACACCTATACAACCTGTTACACACCGATACTCATTCATAGAGTTACTTGCACACATACTATGCAAATATAGAGTTACTTGCACGCATACTATGCAAATAAACTATCAAACATCCATTTAGTTGCATATACAGCTATACACACACCACTACACTTACTTCTACAGAAACGTACACATACTTACTCTCTTAAACAATCACTTATAGAAACACATACTTATTTATAGACAAACACATCCAATCTCTCACTCTCATATATACTCACTTATAAACATTAATACTCACATATAGTAGTTAAAAACATATGTACTTACTTATAAAGATAGTATTGAGACAGTCATTCACTCACTAACACACCCATACACACTCTCATCCACCCATACAGTCCTGCACACATGCTGTCTTCAAAACACATACAAACAGTGAGTCACTCATTCATGCATCTATGCGCTAAGTAATATTCCCCACCGAACCATACAAACATTCATACTGATAGTTTAACAAACAACTAATAACGCATATAGACACTTATGTAGCTACTCACCAACCCATGCAGCCACCTATACACAAAGTGAGACACATATCTAAATATTTAAAAATTACTCGGTAATACTTGTATTCACTAAGATACACTTAATCAGTCTGTTATGCAATCAATTTTACAAAAACAAATCATCCATTTAGACACTTATATACCCATTTATTCTTCCATCGACCTTGAGATGTACATATATAAAACATATTTAATTTTCCCAAAAACACATATTCACTGGATGATGTCAGATGTCATCAGTGATGTCATTCGAGATGTCATCAGTGATGTCATGAGTGATGTCACTGACCATGTCATGAGTGATGTAATATGTGACGTCATCAACAGTGCATTGCTGGGGCGCGAGTTATAGTTAGTTGAACTAACTATAACAGGGGAATTTCAATGGTTCTGTATGAGTGAAATCACCAGCTAACTATAATATGTGTGAAACCTATGGTTTTTCCAGTGAAGATGTATATATATATAAATATATATATATATATATATATATATATATATATATATATATATATAAAAAAAATATATATATATATATATATATATAATATATATTACCTACTGGCTAACGCCAGTAGGTAGTTATAGTTAGGACCTAGTTTCCATAGGAAATCCGCAACATTTCATTGGGAATAACTTTGGCCCTGGTGGACGAATGTTTTCGAATTTCTCAAAGAAGATGGCTAGGTCCGCTGCGCTCATTCTGTGAAAGTTTTGGGGGGATTGGTGAAGTGGGGTCTGAGATAAAAGGGGGGTCCCAAAACATGTTTTTCCCATGTTATTTTCCATAGGACGTTTAGACACGGCTACAGCTCGAACGGCTGAATGGATTTATAAGAAATTTGGTAGAAAGGTAGAGTGTGGGTCACAGATCACGCTTTTGTTTAAATGGTGTAAATCCGTTCAGTAGTTGCTGAGATAATTAAAGTTGAAATAAGTTATATATCTGTAAGCGAGCACGGGTGCGCGCACCTATGCGGGTGTGCGCGAGCGGCATTGTGATTTGCTGTTTAACGTCTGTCATCATTCGATTCGGAGGAAATCAGGAAGTGTTGTCCGCCATTTTGTTAGTGCGAGTGAATATATAATACAGAACAAAGGGTTAGTACATGGAAAGGGGAGAAGGTAGAGATTGTCTGGCTGGGTAGGTTTTCTAAGGGGGTACAGTATGGACCCTGAACGCGAAAATACTATTTTTTTTTGGGAGAAAACATTTGCGGGGTGCATGCATTCGGTCGCGCACCCCTATTTACAAGACTATGAAAAACTATAGTGGTGAGAATGGAAAGGGAGCAGGGTGGAGAGTGTTTGATTTCGTAGGTTTCTTGAGGGGTTTATTAAGGATGACGAAAGTGTAAAAGTAGCTTTTTTCGCAAATAAGTTACGAGGTGCGCGCACTCGGTCGCGCACGGCGATCAAAAAATATAAGGAAAGATGGAGATAAATTACAAGTTTGAGTGTTTAGATCTAAGGTGGCTCTTAAAAGAGCCCTTGTGTTAATTGAGTTTTTGCTGAACTTATAAGTAAGTTACGATGCAGAGTCTTATGTTACAGAGGAAAATTCTATTTCCCTCATCCGTGAAATGAACACCATCTCTCCGATAGAAGCCTTCCATGTTGAAACGTAGGTTGTTGTTGTATATAGAACCCATGTTATATTCTCTGAGGAAAGCAGAAACAGATGTATTTACATGTTTCCTTGCTTTCTCAATCTGTGGACAACGTTCATTGGACCAATTCCATTTTTGTCTTTGGCATATATTTGAATACACCAAGACAGTTCGAGGAAAAAGTGACATCAATTGACGAAAGGTGTCTTTTAGAAGCATTTCCAGACCTACCCCTGTTAATGTGCCTAAATCATTGCCACCACAGTGCACAATTATCAGGTTAGGTTCAGGGAGATGCATAAAAGTTTTCACCAATGGTATCAATTGGTGACATCTTAATCCTCTTTGGCCAATCCAAGTAATCTGCACATTTGGTAAGTCAAGGTTAGAAATTCGTCTGTTTGCAGCATATTTTTCACTCCAGTGAATATAACTGTGTCCTACAAGCCAAACCTTCATTTTCAAGGTAGATGCAGTAGTACTCCGATGGGTTCGTGAAGTGGAATGGCAAGTAGATGGTGAAAGTCACGATAAAAAAAGTGTGTGAGGTTTGGTGTTAAAGGAAAACTGAACATGATTGGTTAATTGATATACTTCAAGATTGAAGACTACGCTGTATGTTATAGTTTTATTATAAACAAATCTTCTATTGGTCGTGGAAAATAAAGAAATGTAAAACAAGAGTGGATAGGCAGGTGTGTTTGGAGGGAAATTATCCTTTTTGCTTGGATTTAGAACGTTGAGATATGAACTTTTGACCTGTGCCTTCAGCTAGGTGGAGATTGAGCTGTTACCATGGTAACAGCCAGAGAAGGCAGAGGGTGAAGGGTGACCATTATGTGACTTTGAAAATATTGAAAGGATAACCAACTGAAATGTTAATTTGAATATGAAATTGTGCGGGAACAAATATGATGGGTAGAGGAGACATATATGAGTGTGTATTGACAGAAAATCTATGCCATTATTCTTCTACCTCGACAGGAACAGCGTCATGCATTTGGATCGATGTTGCAGCAGGCTGCCATGTAAATAGTTATTTAATAAAACGTTTTACCCTGTTACTTTGCTGGTGTGTTGTATATATTTATAATATTTGCATAGGGTTTGTCGTTATTTTGGGCGGGGTGGGCGGCGGAGCCGAACTAACTTCTCTTATTTAGTCAGCACATAAATTGACTTACTGGTGCGCATTATTTTGGGTGTACATTTGGAATATCGGTTGGGGTCGGGTTCGTCGTACTGAAATAACCCTTCAAGTTTCTGGTGTAGGCTACTCTCCCATTCACTAGCTGCAGAGAGAGTCGTTCCTAAGTAAGGAAAGTGCTATATTCTTTTTCGTCCTTCACATGTGGATACCATGTTCGGGCTTATTTTTCTCATTCCATTAACCGTTCGATCAACGCCTCAGTCATACAAAAAGCATTCTTTTATTGACCCAGTCGTGCGCCACACATACGCATTCATACCGTACAAATCAGGGCCCATGTGCACATTCATACCATACAATCTTTCACGCTCCCAGAGATAGCTCGTACATATAATGTACCGTCTCACAGAGCTAGCCTATTTTTCCTCGCGTGGAACACAGTGCGGTTTAGGTCTTCTCCATACTTTAGCTGAAATTCCAATGTAACCTGCAGAAAAAGAAAAGAGGGGGGGGCAGCGTTCAAAGCACATCAGCGTGCATAAACACGAAAATGTTTTTATCTACCACGTAATTGACTTATCTCTCTGAGATGCATTCCCTTGTGTCTCGGCAATGGTAGTCTGTTCATTACATAGATCGCCCGAGGGCGGTAGTACAGACCGCGCGTAGGAAAGGGTCAAAAGCCAGGGGTATAGGAGTATGTAACAAGCGAGCCATTTAATTGAAAAAAATAAACGTGACAAACGGTTGCAGGATCAGTGAAGGTAGATTTTTTATTCGAAAGTATAACAGGATCAGTTACAATAAAATCGTCCATACGCACACCAAGGCGAGTATCATGGGTAACATTACTTCGAAGCTTTAATAATACAATAATCAATAATGAAAAACCGACATCAATAGGGTTGTCCGTATGCCCAGTCAGTACCCTTCCCCGCCCGCTATGTGCACAAAGACCGCATACATCCCCCATAACGTCAAGGCTAAGTAACTAGAACGTCATAAGGAGTTGCAAGTCGCTCCTATACTGGCGCCATTTTGGTCGAGGCCAGGCAGGTCCTTTCAAGTGGTGTGGGACCTGCCTGGCTTGGGGAATCTTTCAAGTGATGTGACTGAGGAGCAAATTGTGGACCTCTTTAAAGACTTCAACCCACTACATGTCAAGAAATGTCAAAGCGGAATGAAATGCTTTGCATTTGTAGACTTCAGTTCGGCGAAGACCCAGCAGAATGTTATAAGTAAATGTCATGGCACGAAGTTCAGTGGGCGGTCTGTCATTGTGAAAGCTTCAATTAAGTTGAATGGCTGCAAGAGCCCCGATTATACCAGTAGCCCTGTTAATATGCCGATCTTGGAAAAAGTTCCTCTGTTGGATTGCAATGGCTGCAGTGATGGTCTTGGGAAACTGCTTCCGAAAACTCTAAAGGCCACGAAAGCTTGCTATGCTGTTTCTTTCGACATGCGGTGCTGGGTGATGGAAGTTATTGAAGAGTTGGCAGTGGTGTTTTTTGTAGATTTTGGACGCTCTGCAACAGTCCTGGCTTCGTCATTACGAGCACTTGAAAACAAGACATTCTGGGCAATACCACCCTTGACGCAGCCCTTTATGTTACAAGATGGTGTCTTCCATACAGAAAATATTGTTGGCAGCATTTTGAAAGGAAAGATAAACGGCCATTCTCCTAGTGAGTCTCACATTCTTACATTTATGAAGAATGTTGAAGAGTAGTATGTTGAAAATCTGAAGCCATCGTTCTACAAACTCTCAACCAGCCTTGGATGGAAAAATCCTGAAGAATGTACAAACTGAAAACCAGTTTTTGTCTGCATAGCATCAGCAGCAAAACTTGAGTCAGCTTTGTGTGAAGCCGCCATCTTTATCCAATCAATACCGTCCCCCCGCACACATTCAGGGACCAGGCCGCATTGCGAGGGCACCGCAGGACGTGTCTTCAGGTCAAACGGATTGTGGGACAAGGCCCAGAATGGAAGAGTCAACAAAAGGCTAAAAGTCCCGCCGGACCCCGGGAGCCGGCCGCTATGTCGGGGGCGATCTCAGGCTACACCAGGGCAACAAGACTTGGGGAGGGGGCAGGAGCCAAGCGCCCCCTCCGAGTCTGCGCCACCACACCGCCCCTCGGGGGCGTGGAACAGTCGCCCGGTCCGGACGTTAACCAATGAAGAAGGGTACCAGCCGCCATCTTGATCCAATCAACACCGTCCCCCCGCACACATTCAGGGACCAGGCCGCATTGTGAAGGCACCGCAGGACGTGTCTCCAGGTCAAACGGATTGTGGGACAGGGTCCAGAATGGGAGTCACCAAAAGGCTAAAAGTCCCGCCGGACCCCGGGAGCCGGCCGCCTATGTCGGGGGCGATCTCAGGCCACACCAGGGCAATAAGACTTGGGGAGGGGGCAGGAGCCAAGCGCCCCCTCTGAGTCCGCGCCACCACACCGCCCCTCGGGGGCCTCCGCCAAGCGGCTCAGGGAGGCACCGCAGGCAGCGGTTCTTCAGATCAGTGGCTCTCACCGGCAAGGCTCCCCTCCGTCAGCAGCGATCGTTGGCGCTGTGGTTGCGGCCGGAGGCGGGTGAGACGCTGTAGCCGCAAGAGCAGGCGAAACTCAACCGGCCGAGTGAGGCACTGTGCCGCAAGAGCGGGCGCAACTCAGCTGGCCGAGCGAGGCACTGTGCCGCAAGAGCGGGCGCAACTCAGCTGGCCGAGTGAAGCGCTGGGGTGCAGCTGAGGAACCTCCACCTGGGGAGGTGGGGGAGGCTCGTTCGCGCCGCCTCTCCCTCCCAGTGCACCCCATGCCGTCTCCTGGCGCAGGTATATGTGATGGTCGGACCAGGCAATAAGAGGGGGGGGTCATCAGCAAGGCATTCACCCCCCCCCACCCGTGGCTCGCTGGATGCCACCTCAGGGTGGACAAATGGGAAGGCCAGTACAACAACATCGTGGCCGTGGTGCTTCCGGGCCATCCATCCAACGACCTCTTCGGCCGATGGCAGCCAGCAAGACCCCGCCCTATACGTGCCGGGGGTCTCGTCTTCCGGAGGGGCGTAGCCGCGGACCTGCTGCACAAGGAGGGACAGGAACAGCGTCATGCATTTGGATCGATGTTGCAGCAGGCTGCCATGTAAATAGTTATTTAATAAAATGTTTTACCCTGTTACTTTGCTGGTGTGTTGTATATATTTATAATATTTGCATAGTGTTTGTCGTTATTTTGGGCGGGGTGGGCGGCGGAGCCGAGCTAACTTCTCTTATTTAGTCAGCACATAAATTGACTTACTGGTGCGCATTATTTTGGGTGTACATTTGGAATATCGGTTGGGGTCGGGTTCGTCGTACTGAAATAACCCTTCAAGTTTCTGGTGTAGGCTACTCTCCCATTCACTAGATCCAGAGAGAGTCGTTCCTAAGTAAGGAAAGTGCTATATTCTTTTTGGTCCTTCACATGCGGATACCATGTTCGGGCTTATTTTTCTCATTCCATTAACCGTTCGATCAACGCCTCAGTCATACAAAAAGCATTCTTTTATTGACCCAGTCATGCGCCACACATACGCATTCATACCGTACAAATCAGGGCCCATGCGCACATTCATACCATACAATCTTTCACGCTCCCAGAGATAGCTCGTACATATAATGTACCGTCTCACAGAGCTAGCCTATTTTTCCTCGCGTGGAACACGGTGCGGTTTAGGTCTTCTCCATACTTTAGCTGAAATTCCAATGTAACCTGCAGAAAAAGAAAAGAGGGGGGGGCAGCGTTCAAAGCACATCAGCGTGCATAAACACGAAAATGTTTTTATCTACCACGTACTTGACTTATCTCTCTGAGATGCATTCCCTTGTGTCTCGGCAATGGTAGTCTGTTCATTATATAGATCGCCCGAGGGCGGTAGTACAGACCGCGCGTAGGAAAGGGTCAAAAGCCAGGGGTATAGGAGTATGTAACAAGCGAGCCATTTAATTGAAAAAAATAAACGTGACAAACGGTTGCAGGATCAGTGAAGGTTGATTTTTTATTCGAAAGTATAACAGGATCAGTTACAATAAAATCGTCCATACGCACACCAAGGGCGAGTATCATGGGTAACATTACTTTGAAGCTTTAATAATACAATAATCAATAATGAAAAACCGACATCAATAGGGTTGTCCGTATGCCCAGTCAGTACCCTTCCCCGCCCGCTATGTGCACAAAGACCGCATACATCCCCCATAACGTCAAGGCTAAGTAACTAGAACGTCATAAGGAGTTGCAAGTCACTCCTATACTGGCGCCATTTTGGTCGAGGCCAGGCAGGTCCTTTCAAGTGGTGTGGGACCTGCCTGGCTTGGGGAATCTTTCAAGTGATGTGACTGAGGAGCAAATTGTGGACCTCTTTAAAGACTTCAACCCACTACATGTCAAGAAATGTCAAAGCGGAATGAAATGCTTTGCATTTGTAGACTTCAGTTCGGCGAAGACCCAGCAGAATGTTATAAGTAAATGTCATGGCACGAAGTTCAGTGGGCGGTCTGTCATTGTGAAAGCTTCAATTAAGTTGAATGGCTGCAAGAGCCCCGATTATACCAGTAGCCCTGTTAATATGCTGATCTTGGAAAAAGTTCCTCTGTTGGATTGCAATGGCTGCAGTGATGGTCTTGGGAAACTGCTTCCGAAAACTCTAAAGGCCACGAAAGCTTGCTATGCTGTTTCTTTGGAAATGCGGTGCTGGGTGATGGAAGTTATTGAAGAGTTGGCAGTGGTGTTTTTTGTAGATTTTGGACGCTCTGCAACAGTCCTGGCTTCGTCATTACGAGCACTTGAAAACAAGACATTCTGGGCAATACCACCCTTGACGCAGCCCTTTATGTTACAAGATGGTGTCTTCCATACAGAAAATATTGTTGGCAGCATTTTGAAAGGAAAGATAAACGGCCATTCTCCTAGTGAGTCTCACATTCTTACATTTATGAAGAATGTTGAAGAGTAGTATGTTGAAAATCTGAAGCCATCGTTCTACAAACTCTCAACCAGCCTTGGATGGAAAAATCCTGAAGAATGTACAAACTGAAAACCAGTTTTTGTCTGCATAGCATCAGCAGCAAAACTTGAGTCAGCTTTGTGTGAAGCCGCCATCTTTATCCAATCAATACCGTCCCCCCGCACACATTCAGGGACCAGGCCGCATTGCGAGGGCACCGCAGGACGTGTCTTCAGGTCAAACGGATTGTGGGACAAGGCCCAGAATGGAAGAGTCACCAAAAGGCTAAAAGTCCCGCCGGACCCCGGGAGCCGGCCGCTATGTCGGGGGCGATCTCAGGCTACACCAGGGCAACAAGACTTGGGGAGGGGGCAGGAGCCAAGCGCCCCCTCCGAGTCCGCGCCACCACACCGCCCCTCGGGGGCGTGGAACAGTCGCCCGGTCCGGACGTTAACCAATGAAGAAGGGTACCAGCCGCCATCTTGATCCAATCAACACCGTCCCCCCGCACACATTCAGGGACCAGGCCGCATTGCGAAGGCACCGCAGGACGTGTCTCCAGGTCAAACGGATTGTGGGACAGGGTCCAGAATGGAAGAGTCACCAAAAGGCTAAAAGTCCCGCCGGACCCCGGGAGCCGGCCGCCTATGTCGGGGGCGATCTCAGGCCACACCAGGGCAACAAGACTTGGGGAGGGGGCAGGAGCCAAGCGCCCCCTCTGAGTCCGCGCCACCACACCGCCCCTCGGGGGCCTCCGTCAAGCGGCTCAGGGAGGCACCGCAGGCAGCGGTTCTTCAGATCAGTGGCTCTCACCGGCAAGGCTCCCCTCCGTCAGCAGCGATCGTTGGCGCTGTGGTTGCGGCCGGAGGCGGGTGAGACGCTGTAGCCGCAAGAGCAGGCGAAACTCAACCGGCCGAGTGAGGCACTGTGCCGCAAGAGCGGGCGCAACTCAGCTGGCCGAGCGAGGCACTGTGCCGCAAGAGCGGGCGCAACTCAGCTGGCCGAGTGAAGCGCTGGGGTGCAGCTGAGGAACCTCCACCTGGGGAGGTGGGGGAGGCTCGTTTGCGCCGCCTCTCCCTCCCAGTGCACCCCACGCCGTCTCCTAGCGCAGGTATATGTGATGGTCGGACCAGGCAATAAGAGGGGGGGGGTCATCAGCAAGGCATTCACCCCCCCCCACCCGTGGCTCGCTGGATGCCACCTCAGGGTGGACAAATGGGAAGGCCAGTACAACAACATCGTGGCCGTGGTGCTTCCGGGCCATCCATCCAACGACCTCTTCGGCCGATGGCTGCCAGCAAGACCCCGCCCTATACGTGCCGGGGGTCTCGTCTTCCGGATGGGCGTAGCCGCGGACCTGCTGCACAAGGAGGGACAGGAACAGCGTTATGCATTTGGATCGATGTTGCAGCAGGCTGCCATGTAAATAGTTATTTAATAAAACGTTTTACCCTGTTACTTTGCTGGTGTGTTGTATATATTTATAATATTTGCATAGGGTTTGTCGTTATTTAGGGCGGGGTGGGCGGCAGAGCCGAGCTGTCTTGCAGACATCATGGCGTCGAGCTCGGTTCCTCTCACTAGTTTCATATTTCTCATGAGGGGTTGTTCCTAATGTTTCTATTTTAGCGAGGTCAAAAAGAGATCCCATCAGTGGCCTACTGATTTTGCTTGATTCCTTTTGTTTTTTCTAATGATTTTTATGTTATAGTTTGCTTGCACGATACAGCGGCTAGTCCGCATTTTATATATATGTCCTTTTTATTAGGGGTGTCCTCCGGTGGAGTCGGATGATCTACCTCTAATAAACGGTCCGGGCTGAATCAACTACCAACAAACGGGGCAGAGATAGGCATGATGGATTACAAAGGGGACTGCACTACCTATCCTTCACTATCCGCAAAGACTAAACAGAGTATTGCGACTCTGTGCTTATTTGTGAATAGAGAATCACCCAAAGAGAACCAATTCTGAACGATCAATGTTCGGCCAAACAATCAATCAAATGAGGGATAAAAATAGGCACAACGGATTACAACGGGGGCTAAAGCCTGCGTTACCTATCCTTCACTATCTGCAAAGACTAAACAGAGTATTGCGACTCTGTGCTTGTTTGTAAATAGAGAATGAACCAAAGAGAACCAATTCCAAAACAGTAAATGCTTGGATAACAATCAATCAAATGGAGAGGGAAGCAGGCACGACGGATTACAACGGGGGCAAAGGCATGCGTTACCTATCCTTCACTATCTGCAAAGAGAGAATACTCCTAAAAGAAAAGAGGGGGGGGGCAGCGTTCAAAGCACATCAGCGTGCATAAACACGAAAATGTTTTTACCTACCACGTACTTGACATTTTAAAGCTTTTGATATTTGCTATTAAAAAACCATTGAAATTCACTGAAAAAACCATAGGTTATAGACCACATATAGTTAGGAATTAGCATTTACAAAACCTTGAAAATTCACTGAAAAAAACCATAGGTTTTACACACGTTATAGTTAGGAAGTAGCATTTAAAAAACCTATGAAATTCACTGAAAAAACCATAGGTTTTACACACGTTATAGTTAGGAAGTAGCATTTAAAAAACCTATGAAATTCACCAAAAAAACCATAGGTTTTACACCAGTTATAGTTACCAGGAAATTTTACTCGCATAAAACCATTGAAATTTCAACGTTATAGTTAGTTGGACTCACTATAACTTGCGCGTGCAATGCACTGCTGATGACGTCACATATTACATCACTCATGACGTGGTCAGTGACATCACTCATGACATCACTGATGACACCATCCTTGCGACAGAGTGACAGACCTCTTTTCACTGTAATGTAACCCTTGAAACACATATTCAAAAATAGAAACTAAAATTTTCAAAAAAATGGAGATACCCATACCAGTTACAACAACCAATTCAGTAAATCCACCATCTATATACACATCCACTCTTTCACCAACAGTTCTATGTAGTCACTCATACATATACTCACTCATCATATATAGTGATACACCTATATATCCTGTTACACAACGACAGTCATCCAAAAGATACTCTCACACATACTCACACATGCAAATAAACTATTAAACATCCATTTATTTGCATATACAGATATACACACACTACCACTTTACTTCTAAGGAAACTTACACATACTTACTCTCTTAAACAATCACTTATAGAAACACATACTTATTTAAACAGGAACTCTTACAATCCCTCACTCTCACATATACTCACTTATATACATCAATATTCACATATACTAGATTAAAACATATGTAGTTACAGATAAAGACACTAGTGAGACAGTGATTCACTCACTAACATACATATATACACACTCATCCACCCATACAGTCCTGCACATATGCTGTATTCAAAACACATACAAACAGAGAGTCAGTCATTCATGCATCTATGTGCTAAGTAACACCCCCACCAAACATATAGACACTCATATTGATATTAAAAAACATCTAATAACCCATATACCTACACATGTAGCTACTCACCAACCCATGCAGGCACTTATACACAAAGTGAAACATCAATACATATGTTTGAAAAATTTAAACATTACTCACTAATATTTATTTTTCAGAAAGACACACATTCACTGGATGGTGTCATCAGTGATGTCATGAGTGATGTCACTGACCACGTCATGAGTGATGTAATATGTGACGTCATCAGCAGTGCATTGCACGCGCAAGTTATAGTGAGTCCAACTAACTATAACGTGGGAATTTCAATGGTTTTATGCGAGTAAAATTTCCTGGTAACTATAACTGGTGTAAAACCTATGTTTTTTTCGGTGAATATATATATATATATATATATATATATATATATATATATATATATATATATATATATATATCCACAGAATCCTGTTTACTTCTTGAAAGGACGACAAGCCACACCAGCCAGGTACGATTAGAGTATTTATTCGGGCACAAACAGATGCGTTTCGAGCTCACGGGCTCTTGGTCACATGACCACCACATTCGCTCGTCAGCTGATATAGTAGTAAACATAATAGCAAAGGAAGAGAGACTCTGTGTTTATAATATTCACACAGAGCTCATGACGGTGCAAATTATAAATTAAACGTGAATTAATAACAATTGCACATCTTCCAGGTGTTTGGTGTATTTCAGTGCTTGGTGTTAATATAAAGGAACATTTCAAATTAATAAGTCGCATAATGGTATAGTACCCAAATTAGCACATATATATATGTGTGAGAAGAAAAGGTCACCCTTGCTTGGAGTAGCACCCACGGTGAGTATTCACAGTTCTTTATTGGGGATTGCAGCAGGTTACACAGGAGACATCCAGAACCGTCGTCCTCACCTAACGCGTTTCGGGGAACACGCCCTTGATCACAGGTGTCTTGAAAGGTGAATGAGAGACATTGCGCTGCCATTTTGTGGGTCCACATGTCCCCGCCCAGTGGGCGTGTCACAAGTGCTCTGTTCGTGCACAGAATCCTGGTAGTTGTGGTCCGCGTCCCTTCCTCCCCAATGGGATTCTCTTTCACCTTCGCTCATTTAAAAGTCAAAACCCAAGTGGGTGGGTGAATGGCTCACTGCATACTCTGCCACTCATATCCATACGCCAATACGGGCCCCATCGTCCAGACTGGTGACTCCAGTTCGGTGTCAACCCTGGTCCGCTCACGCTGCGGCGGTGCTCCCCCACAACTGGACCAGCCCTATTAATGTGAGAAGAAAATGTCGCCCTTGTTTGGAGAAGCACACACGGTGAGTATTCACACTTCTTTACTGGGGATTGCAGCAGGTTACACAGGAGACATCCAGAACTCTCGTCCTCACCTAACGCGTTTCGGGCACACACCCTTGATGACAGGTGTCTTGAAAGGTGAATGAGAGATATTGCGTGGCCATTTTTGTGGGTCCACATGTCCCCGCCCAGTGGGCGTCTCACAAGTGCTCTGTTCGTGCACAGAATCCTGGTAGTTGCAAGGGCGACCTTTTCTTCTCACATTAATACGGCTGGTCCAGTTGTGGGGGAGCACCGCCGCAGCGTGAGCGGACCAGAGTTGACACCGAAGTGGAGGAACCAGCCTGGACGATGGAGCCCGTATTGGCGGATGGATATGAGTGGCACAGTATGTAGTGAGCCATTCACCCACCCACTTGGGTTTTGACTTTTAAATGAGCTAAGGTGAAAGAGAATCCCACTGGGACCACAACTACCAGGATTCTGTGCACTTGCTGAGAGCAGAGTTCTTTTTGCTCTGACTTGGCAGGCGCTATCAAAGCTCCTGCCAAGTAAAAGCAAACCGCTGTCATGGAGGTGGTCACCCCAGGACATAGCAGAAGCAGGCACTGGGGTGGTGGTGAGTCATAGGACCATGTATGGCTCCAGGAGCAGGGCTATGCGTCCAGGTCTCTGGGAGCGTAAATGGCCCGGATGGGGGGCCACGCTGTCCCCCTCCCAGTTTTTTTTATTTAATAGGCCCCAGGGAGGTGTTGGTCCCTGGGGCCTGGACCCCCACTGCCCCACTTTAATACTAGTTTATTGCCCCAGGAAACTGGTAGTCTCCCAGGCTTCTTCAAAGCCCAGGAGGGCGGACGGCGCAGCCCTCCTTATATAAAACTAAAGCCCGGTGAAGTGGTGGTCCACGGGGCATCAATGAAACCCAGGAGGGATGGCCGCCCAGACCCCCTTTATTTTTAAAGATAAAGCCCCATGGAGCTGGTGGTCCCCTGGGCTTTAGGGGTCTTAGGAGGGGGCCCGCGTTCCCCCTTCCTTAAAAAAGCCCCCAGGCCCTGGCCCACATGTGGGCTCATTTCAAAACACATGTGGGAGACTGCCTATATATGTGGGATAAAAGGCAAGCATAGAGTGCACATGGGTTTGCTGGAAGGGATGTACATTGTTACAAAGCATGCTTTTACCACGCATGCTTTTACAACGCAGGTTTTTCAACGCAAGTCGTTACAACGACTTGCGTTGGGGGGTGCTGGCTAGTGAATAGTTTAATTTACTATTCCAACTCCAGTCCCCGTGGATAGTAGGGAAGGTGTTGGATAGTAAATTAAACTATTACCTATCGTAGAGCGCCCCCCAGCGCAATTCGTTGTAATTACTTGCGTTGAAAAACCTGCGTTGTAAAGGCTCTGCGTGGTAAAAATTGCGTCGTAAAGGATGTTTCCCGCTGGAAGAGGATGATAAACTTAAGGAGTTTCCTGCAGCATGTAAATAACAGATGACCTCTTATGCTGTCTTCTGGTTGGCTACGTTCTTTGTACAGGACTTGTATGGCTAGGCTGACCAGAAACCCACCCTCCTGATCGGGCACACCAAACTAATAAAAGCTGCAGGAAGAGCTCTAGGATACTGACACCAACGAGAGGCCTGCGCTGGGCTTTTTGAGCTGTTTCAGATCAGTTATAAGTTAACAACTACTTTGTACAAAGTGTATGGGAAGGAAGACAACATTTAACTTACATTGTTAGCGGATTATTTGCATTTTCTGCTTTAAGACCATGATTACTATTGTGCATTTTAGTTTCTTACTTTGCATACTGTTTTAACTCGCGGAGATACATTTTTCAGTCAATTAATTGAGTTTTAGGAGTTTGCTTCAAGCGGTTATAAGATTTTCCCAAGTTTTCTGTGGAGAAAGGGTTTTTTGGAGGAGAAAAGAATGTGGATGAGCTACAGATACACTAGTTTGGCATTTTCCATTTCTGGTTACTGGTCCAAATCTAGAAAGGCACTTTGTGCTATGCTCAATATAGGTTACGATGTTTACCTGATGTTCATCATGTGAGTTACTTCAAGGGAGTGCTGTCTACCTGTGCTCCCTTTCACCACTTGATGTTAGCTTATTAGTAGCTGCTGAAGAGCATTTTTAAAAGCAAGCCTTGCAAAGTATTATTCCCACACACCCATCCTTTGCCGAGTACTCAAACCATCTCAAAGTACACTATCAGACTACATTTAAAGCCAATCTCGCCTACGGTATTTGGAATTAATATCCCGATTTGCTTGCAGCTGTGCAGTTGAGAAACTATAAATGAAGTTTGTTTTTTATTATTTAAAGTATGTAAGCCTCTGCCTCTCTCTGTTGTTGGGTGCCTGTTGCAGAACTCAAAGGGTAGCCCCTTCGCGTATGCTGCCTGCAGTGTATTACGTGTTAGACAAAGAGAGTCTGCTATCAAATGAATGTGGCTGAGCACAGCATCACAAACACCACAATTTATTTAAAAGGAAGTGCTGGGTTCCTCCAGGACACCCCGTCCTATCCTTTGCTGGGGCATGTGTGAGACCAGTCCCTCGTTACTCGTCCGGCTTCCCTCCTGTTTGTCTCTGTCCTTGCCAATGTGAGAGGTGGCTTACTCAGTTTCCCTCCCTGCTCTAAGTGGACAGGGAGCCTGGATTGAGGTGCCCACTATGCACACCCCAGGCACATGTATGGGGAACGGGAGTGAGCCCGCAACAACTGAGAGGGCACAACAATGCTCCCCCTACTCTGTTGTTGGTTGAGTGCCTAGAGAACGGTTTCCAGGCCCCTTCACCTTGTTGCTGGGAGGGCTACAATGGCACTCCCCATGTGCCCTGCCCTGGCCCATCCTGGGGAAATTTCAGATGATGTGGCAGAGCTCCATTTCTAAATAGATCAGGGGTCACCAACCATAAAAAGGCCGTAATCCAGGCCTGTTGAGCTGGTTTGGACGATCCTGGACTCATTGTACTCCTTGTGGAAAGTTCTAACCACCAGGGGTAGTCTCAGCAGGCCTCCGGGTCTCTAAAGCAGTGTACCCTCCAGGAAGCTGCCTCCACTGGCTCCCTGCGCCAGCTTCCATTCTTTTCTAGGTCTCTGGTGCTCCTCTCCTCATTTTGTAGTGCAGAAGTAAGGTGGCAACCTCACTGGGCCTAGGAGAGACCCTATGTTCATGGGGCCAACTGGGATCATCAGGGAGCTTGTCTTTCCAGTTATCCATGTCTGCTGCCACTATCCAATCTCAGTGTGCAAAATCCAATAAAAAGCATGGCAGAGTTTTTAAATGGGGTGGAGGATTATAGAAGCCTTGCACGCTTGGCCAATCCTAGGTTGCCACATCACCTCTCTATTCATGTCTCAACCCTCCTGCACAGTATTCTGAGACAGTTCAAGATGGTGCCATTCAGTTGTCACTGGTCACATCTCCTCTTGTGGCCTTGGCTCTGTCACTCGCTGACATCACTGTCAGGACCTTTCCCATCAAAACATCAAAGAGGAGTCCCCTGCTGTGCTAGCTTCAGTTGCCAAGGCTTCATCCTTTGTTCAGTGGGCCTGGGGTATCTCAGCCTTGGTACATTGTGACAGCTAATTAACAGATGCAAATTTTCTTCTAGACCCCTTCCTTCTCAAGAGCTGAGGGGAGCACTCTTAATTGCTCAATTTCTCTGAGGAGGCCTTTGATCATTCTGCTGGAGAGAAATGTAATGAACTGGTGCAGCAGATTGACAAAAGGCCTGGGCAATGATTTTGAGCTAAGCCAGAGAAATATGAAAATTGTGGAGAACCCATAAGGTATACATATATTGTCTTAGGACTTGCATAATCGCTCTTGGAGCACACGTTTTAGCCCAGTTTGATATCCTGTGGGCCAAAGGGAAGCAAAACTTCAATCTAAGGCAGATTTGCCCCTATATATAAAAATGTGTCACTGTATACAAAACAGCAATCCACCTTCACCTATGGGTGCCCACTAATATTATAAGGCCTGTCCCAGGTCAATACCAAACCCTGCGAGTCACCTCTGTGCCAGGCTACCTGGCAGCTGTTACCAGGCTGTGCACAATGATAGTTTCACAAATGCAGCCCTCACACAAATGCACGTGTGCACATATGTTGACGTGTAACCAGCCACTGCCCCTTATGCCAGCTGCATTGCAATGGCCTTATCTTAAAAGGCTGACACTGGCGGTAAAAGTTCACAGTCTGTTTACCATGTGATTACCATGGTTGAGACACAAGTACTGAGACTCAACCACAGTAAAAAGTCCAAAACCGGGAGATCAAAAAAGCAAAAAAAATGTACTAAATGGGCAGAACCGATTTTGCAACATCTAGTATGATGGTATTTCCCAATTTTAGGGTCAAATCTCCAAGTAGAATTCAAGTTACGAGTCACCACACCCTCACTTGAGGGGGTGAAGCCCACTAAGATTGTAAAATTACTATTAGTAACCTCATGATTGCATTTCTACAGTATGCCTGTCAGAGGAGTTGTCCACCCTGGCCATGGAGTTCTCCACCAATGGAGTAGAAAACTCAGAATGTGCAGCCAGAATCACTAAAGAGAGAGTGGAATTCCACTAGTACAAGGCTATCAAGGTAAAAACGGTATAAGTTGATTGGCTCAAATGAAAGGTTTACAAAAATGTGGCAGATGTAAAGCTTGCAAATGTATTCAAAATGTAAACTGCTTTACCATTTGAAAGAGGTGACTGAAATCTATACCAAGGGTGATCAAATGTGGTCTGACTATTGAATTGGTGTTCATGCGTTTTCAAGTCTGCTCTGAAGTTCATAGTGAGTACTATTTTTCAACTGAAGAAATGGACATTGGAAAATCGGAAGGCTATCAGAAAGCAAGCAGCAGCAGGCCGTGCAGGTAACAGCTGAGGGGCGGTGGGGCCGCGTGAGGGGTGATTTTGAGGGACGATGTGGAGGGGAAATTAATTATTTATTTAATTTTCCCTCAACATTGTCCCTTGAAATCCCCCCTCACGAGGCCCCACCGGCCTGCCCCTGTCACCTCCATGGACCGGGGCTAAAAGCAACACATAATATATCCTGTAGCTCGGCATTTCGAGGATGTCTATGACAGCAGACCTGCTTTATTATGTTATTTTGAGATTGCCATGGTTATATGTTCTGCATGGGAAGGAGACAGCGAGAAAACTCGGTGATGCCTTGAATCGAAGTATATACTGTAATATGAATACTCAAATTCCCCTGGCATGGATGATGAGCTTGCCATACATCTAGATTAAATCAGAACATGAAATGAAGTGGCCAGAAGGGGCTTTAGTAATGGGCTATGTACTTATTGGTGTCTTTGGCAACTGGATCAAACTATGCATAGTTCTCACTTACCTTCCTTTCTTTCAGTAGATCAGTTCCATTGTTTCACAATTTCAGATGGAAATTAAGATATTTATGCACTTTTATGCATTTTATAATTGTGTATAATGTGTGAACATTTAAGAGTCCCAAATTTTGAAATAGTTATATAAAAAAAAGTACTGATTGAATCTCAGACTGATCGGATTACATTGTGAAATCCATTTTCTTACTGGGATTTTATTTACGTATACTCAACCTATAAATGGATGTATATCATGTTTTGCAATCATTCAGATATTATCATGTCAAGTTTCTTATACCCATTGGTTTTTGATATTTCACTTGACCTCTGTTGCACTTCTTTTGGTACCATCATGATATGTGCACTTTCAATAAAATATAGTAGTCCACTTAGTTTTAGGAGTGTGCCATTTCAGTGGACTAAGTTATTTTGAGGAAACTGTATTATTTGTTTGATTATTTCATCTTCTTTTTATCATCTTGTCTTGGGCAGACCTCAAAGTATGTTTTCCATTCTGATTATGGAGTATTTAAGTTTTTTTTAAAGAAAGAGGGGCTTATACACAGTCTTGAAAAAGGTGATACTTCTGAAATGTGTGTGTGTGAATTCTACACTTGAATAAAGGACTTTTTGCACTTTTCTCCTATGAGTGCTATATGTGTGTATGTGTGTGTGTGATGTGCACCCTTTAGATCGAACCCAGAATAACAGTGGGACAGAATATTGAAGACAAAATAATTTAAAAAAAAATATCAACAGGTAAGTAAGGGCCAGATTTCAATTTTGGCAGATAGTTTTCTCCGTATGTCAGGCGGAGGAATGAATGTCTGCCAGGCCGTGGCCACTTTGCCTGCCAAATTTAGAAATGACCGTCAAGCCAGCAGGCAATTCTAAAGCACTGATTGGCAGGAGCCGTCTGTAAAACGTAATTTTTGTTTATTTACAAAAAGAAAATCCCAGAGCTTGATTTTCATTTTGAAAAATAAAACCCTCACATTGAGAGTTCTCTCCCATGGAAAGGGCGTCATTGAACAGCTTTCACTGTATCTTACAGACAGGCTATTCCTGGGATGATAGGCAATGGAAACTGACCTGTATGTATGCCCATCTAAATTAGATGGGTGGACTTAGCGGCCAGTCTACGATGGCCCTTACTCTGTCAGGCTGTCGGAGGGGTGTAACCATGGCAAAGATATAGCAGTCTTTACCACAGTTACATTGGTCCACCCACAAATAAATCTGACAGGCAGGCCATTTTCTTGGTAGTAAGGATACTCAATTGCTACGGATTATCCTTACTGCCAAAATATAAATCTAGCCCTAAGTCTAGATTTTCTATACCTGCCTCCACATATAGGTACATATATATTTACGGTACGTAGATGTGGAGTTAAGAAAGGTAAATCTATAATTACCTATATGCACTTACTTTTCGATGTTTTTTTCCATGTTATTTTGTCCTGCACATTCCTATACTGTAATATTTCATGTGTCAGTATTCAGAAGAATCCCATGTGTTTGTGTGTGTGTGTGTATTGCTTTTATAACATTACTGAACATTTCCTTATACAATGTAAGTAATGTAAATATACATATTCAGTTTGTTCTTTAAGTACTGCTAGATCTACAGCACAGATATTTAAACGAGGGGGCTTGTGTTGATCTTAAGTTGCACTCGCCAGAACCAATATCATTATGAAAACAGTGTGTTCTGTTTTGGTGAAAACATCAGAGTGGTAGTGAGACACCCTATCATGGGCCATCAGTAACATAATTTGTTATTCGTGTTTTGGCACAGAGTAGGTGGCCAAGTGAAATCCCAAAAACCTTCCAGTTCTTATAAAGGATCACTGTGGATGCCTTTGCACTTTAGGGAGTCCAGCCTGCCCAGTGCATGTGGGAATTATGCATTTGACGGTTTTTTAAACAGGAACACTGCACACATCTGAAATGTTTGAATTGTTAAATATGTTTATATCCGCCACTACTATAGTATAATTGAGAAAATATATGTTTTTCATACGGTTGAGGGGCACTGACATTTTCTACATGTGGGGGTGCAGCCACTGATTAAAAGGCACATGCCTAACATCAACTTCCTTGCCCAAGCTTCAGCAGGTGATAGCTAAGGGTCTGTAAACAAAGCAAGTACCCATGAAAAAGCTATGGTATGTTATTACTTTAAAATTTTGGAGCATACACAAATCAAGATCTGTAAGAAATACCTCTTTTTGCATGATCACCCCCAAGTTTGTGGACTGATGATGCTGGTTTTTCAACTTTGAAGGTGCACTGAACCCTGCCAAGCAGACCTGAGGGCCAATGCTTTTTCCCTCAAAACGAGTCTGTCTGATTGGTTCTCCCACAATACTTATATGTCCCTACTATATGGACCCTGTGTGCCCACGTGTGACAAGGCAACACGTGACTCCCAGCCCACCATTGCTGGCTGTCAAAGCAGTTTTTCAACTGTGAACTCACCTGTGCCAATTAAACCAGTGGCAAAGTCCAATCATTCCTTTTTATTATTTATAAGTTATCCCTAAAGCAGGCCTACTGAGCCCTAAAGGCAGGGTGCATTATATTAAAAAGTTGGACATGTGATTTCAACTTTACATTTCCTGACAGTAAAAACCCTGCATTGTTGTTTTTACTGTGGAAAGGCTAGTAGCCCCATTGGAGAGTACAGAGTTACATGCTAATAACTTAACAGTGCAACTTCTGAATGGGGCTACTAAATATGATACTCCAATGTATAAAAGAATTATTACATTAAAATCGACTTGATGTTCAATCAAATTTAATAGATTTTTTGTTTTAATGACAACTTTAGAAAGTTGTAAAACAAAAAGTGGTAGAATATACACCAGTTTACAATGTTTACACTCGCGTTTATTATTTTTGAGCATTCACTGTAAGAGTGTTTGGCATGTTTAATTGTTGAAGGTAAATTTAGATTTTTAGTCACTATTAGTCACTATTGCATTTAAGTTAGCAGTTTAAATGCTTGATACATTCATGTTTCGGTGGTGATAATAGTGTTGTCAAAGAAGTTTTGTGTGACATTATCGTGAGGGCTTCTGTTGCACAGCATGTTCACTGAGTATATGGGATAAATACGAGGCTGCAATAATCTATAGATATTTGCATGCTAGAATGTATGCACTTTCACGCTGTACAATCTTTCACGGTTTATTTCAATGTGTTGTTTTCATTCATGTATGTGTTTGATTGATCGTCACTTTATTTTTTTGGGTGCATCCGATGGAGATTAGTTTACACGACTTCTAGGTCTGATTATTCAAGAATAGTAGATTTGATCTCCACTGGTTATTATTGGTTCTTTTATTTTCTTTTATATCCTAGTTACCCCTGAGGAAGATCTGCATGCCCAAAAATGCATTGGGTCTATGGCATCTACGTTGAATTATAAGGAACGATTAACCACCATGTGTTCTGGAAGAAAAGCCTGGACAGGCATCCTGTTAAACTTTTTTATTTTAATGTTATTTTTTTTATAAATCTGTTTATTGAATTTTCAAAATTAACAAAACAATCAGGGTCATCATTGTAACAAAATATACTTTTTCAGCCGCACATTGGGAGAGACACAAATAAGAAACGTCAATACAGTGTGATCCAAGGCTTTTGTGTGATTGTTAGTGAGCCGAAAGGTCAAGAGGGTCTTCAGCAGATGTAATCAGGGGAGGCTCACATATGAACCCCCTATATTCATTCCATTTTGACCAGACTTCTACCAATTTTCGTGGGCACCCTCGCGCCACGTAGACCGTTTTCTCCTGGAGCATACACCAGTCCATGTCTGTTTTCCAGGAGCCAATTCTGGGTTGTGTTGCAGCCCCCCCCAGAGTCTAACAATGTTCCTTTTTGCAATAGCGAATCCCAGTGTAGCCCAGAGCCTCCCCCGGGGCGGAAGGTCTGTGGGTTCCCAGATGTTTAAGAGGCTTCTCTTTGCTTCTGTACGGATCTCCACCCCCCACACCACTTGCATGCATCTATGCACTCTTCGCCAATAGTCCTGCAGCAACGGGCATTCCCATAGTATATGAAAAAACGTCCCCGACTCCCCGCATCCTCTCCTACACAGTCCATCCCCGCTCCTTCCCATTCGCTGCAGCCTGGTCCCAGAAATGTAGACCCGATGGAGTATTTTAAGTTGTATGAGCCGGAGCCTGGACGAGATTGCGACGTCCTTGGGGGTCGCAAGTGCGCACCTCCATTCCTCCTCATCGATTAATAAGCCATCTGCTTCCCATTTCTCTCTAGTGCCTGAAAGTAGATCAGGGGAGTTGTCAATTATCGTTTTGAACATGAGGGAGATGGCATGTTTGGGAAGGTACCCGTCCAGCAGCCTGTCCTCCAGGGGGGAATGATCCGGTGGAATCGTCCCCATGGGGATGTTTGACTGTAGGGAGTGTCTAACCTGCAGATATCTAAAGAATTCGGTTTGTGCTAGCTCGTATGTGTGCTGGAGCGAGACGAAAGGAACCACCCCCTTCCGACCCCATAGGTCTCTTATATGGGAGATACCAATTAGGTCCCAGTTACGGAACCCTTTCGTTTGGCCCAGGTTACTTAGTCTTGCAGATGCCCACAAGGGGGTTGCCATCGTGAGGGTGTTTTCCCAACCCAGCTTACGCTGCACAATGTGCCACAGTTGTACTGAGTGCCGAGTGGGACCAGTAAGCTGAAATCTGGTAGGCTTAGAATAAAGTGCCGCCTCAAAGTTCCCGCCCGGCAACAACCAGCGGTCCATTCCGTGCCCTGGGTCATTGCCGTCGCAGTATGTACCGTGATTAATGGCTGAAAGATGTGCTGCCCAGTAATATTTTCTGATATCGGGTAATGCTATGCCCCCGTCATACCACCCCAGCGTGAGTTTCTGGAGGGAAATGCGAGGTGCCCCTTGCCACAATAGCTCCCTAAAGGTGGACTCGACAAGTGTGAAGTATGTTATGTTATGTTATTGTGATTTTTATAGCGCACAGCTGCCCCATCAAAGGGGCGTCCCGGCGCTTTTGACTAGCAGAAGGAAAATACCAATACATAACTGAACAGAAAAGAAAGAGAAAGTAGGACTGAGGAACCAGATCGGGATAGTTTTGTAGGGCGTGTTAGAATCTAGGCAGTGCCATAATTTTGAAGAGTGATGCTCTACCCAGAAGGGAGAGCGGTAGCTTGCGCCAGGAGGTGGCGTTGCTCTTGAATCTTTGTAAGGGCGTCAGCAAGTTTTGCTCGTATCTTGTTTTCACATTGTGCGAGATATAAATCTCCAGATGTTTAAAACCATCAGTGGGTACCTTAATTGGACAGTTGCGAGGCGGCCCTGGAGGGTCACCATGCAGTACGTAGGGCAGGGACTTGGACCAGTTGATGCTGTATCCCGAGGTCCTACCGAAGCTATTAAAAATGTCCATTGCTACTATTAGAGATTTACGGGGTTTTGAAAGATAAAGGAGGATGTCGTCCGCGTACAGCGATATCCTGTCCTCCCAGCCGTTTGCCCATCTCAATCAACGCAACGAAACGTCCTGCCTGATCCAGGCTGCTAAAGGTTCCAGCAATATGGCAAAGAGCAGAGGTGAAAGGGGACACCCCTGTCGTGTTCCTACCTCTAGGGAGAAGACGTCTGATGTTTTGTTATTCACTGTGACTTGTGCAAGCGGATCTCGAGTAGAGGAGGCACACCCAGCCGAGGAACTGAGGACCAAAGCCCAATTTTCGTAGGACTGCCGTCATGTATGTCCACTCCAGCGTATCGAACGCCATCGCGGCATCGAGTGATACCACCTCCGCATCCTCCCTGATGGTGTGACAGTGTCCCATCACTCCATGGAGGCGACGGAGATTTAGCGCCGTGTTGGGGTGTGGCATAAAGCCTGACTTATCTGGGTGGACCAGAGTAGCAAGAACTGGTTTGAGCCTGTTGGCCAAAGTCTTAGCTAGGATTTTTGGCTCCGCGTTCAGGAGCGAAATAGGTCGATAGGACGAGCAGGAGTCCCTGGGCTTTCCTTCCTTGGGGATGGCCACAATGGTGGCTATCCTTTGGTCACGGGGTAATGTTCCCCTGTCCCTGCTCTCATAAAACATCTGTTTTAGGAATGGGCTTATGCCATCAGGCCATAGCTTGTATAGCTCGATGAGTAATCCATTAGGACCTAGGGCTCTACCCGGACGAAGATCTCGGATGGCTCGGCTTAGTTCCTCGATGGAGAGCGGTGCCTCCAAGGGCATCCGTTCCTCCTCAGATAGTGTGGGAAGGCGGATGTCGCGCAAAAGGACTACTGAGTCCTCCTCCGGCCTATCTGAACCTCGACTATAGACCGCCTGGTAGTGGCGTGCAAATTGCCGTACAATATCACGTGGCTCTGTTATGACGGACCCAGAGTCATTTCTAAGTTCGGCCACTATCCTTTGCACCTGTTGTTTTTATCAAGCCAAGCAATGAGCTTGCCCGCTTTGTCACCCTCGTCGTAGATCCTGCCCTCCTTATCTCTGAGTATGGTCTCTGTTAAACTTTGTTGATGAAACATTGAATGATGAAGATGTATTGTTTAAAATGGATTATGACAGGATTAAATTGGATGAAGAATAGAAGAAATTGGTTGAGCCTGTTTGATTGCTAATTCACATGTTGTCAGCTGTGCATTTTAGGGTATGGGGAGCTGACAAGGCTCTATTTTCTATAAAAACTTTTGAAAGTTGCAATTTCTTTACCCAAAGTTTGCCTGTGACAGCTTGGAGAGTTGCTGGCCATGAGACAGCCTTCTGTCCTCCTGGTGAGAAGTGTGAATGACTCTTTTAGGAAGTATTACAAAGGGCCTGCCGTTGGAATAGGTGTGACCTCTCCCTGCCATGAAGGCCAAACAGGTTGTGAGCCCCAATAGTGAGCTTCAAATAGGAAGCCTCCTTTGAAGGGCACATGGTTATCACACATGAGAAGCTCTTTTGCTTTTGCACAGAGGCTGACACTCCGGACAAAGAAGGGCAAGCAATGGGCATGTGGCTCCCAGATACCCACACCTCTGGGAGAAGCTAGAGTGCTCCACATTCTAAGAGAAGAGTCCTGGCATTTTGAGAATGGTCAGAATGGTGCTTTTTGCCACACTTCACAACAAGTCATCACTAGGTGAGAGGGGACCTTGAGGCTATCCTCTGCACACTCCGAGCAGTCTTGCAGGAGATACGAAAGTTTAACCGGACAAGTTGGGTTTATATAGATCTTAGGGTGGACGAGGTCTATCAGAGATACCGCTTATTGTGTATATAGGACTATTGGCCTTTTCTCTGAGCTTGTGAGCCGTAGATTTAGGGGAGCCTATGAGCCTCTGACAATTGGAATGCTATTTGAACTCTTTATTTAAATTCCAGGATACCTTCAAAATAACTGGATATAGATACCTTGGATAATACCAATGAACAAACCGTGCAATCCACTTGATTCATTCTAGAAGGGCATACACAACAGTTTATTGTCCTGAAGAAGACCCCATTGTGATGTTTTTGAAATGCACACGCTAGTGGTGGTCGAAATGTCCACGTTCCAGAACTAGCATTTTTTTCTAGCCCATCAAGATCTATATAATTGAAGAGGCCCTGCTAGGGTGTTTTGTGATTGCTAGTAACATAATGAAAAAATAGATAATTCATTTTGTTGTTTTCCTTCTTTGTAAATACATGTGTAGTATTGCGGTGTGTATTGTCACAATCTGTCACCATTTCATGTCACTACTGTAAATATTCACATGTACTTTGTTGTGTATGTTGAGTAATGTCATTGGGTTATTGTATCTAATTTACACATTTTTTCAAATACAAAAAGATTTGATGAATTTAAATTGTAATTTTTTCAGTTGTGTGCTACTTAATCATATGTTGTAAATCCCATCTGGAAAGGTGGACATAAAAGTTTAAATTATTAAGTGGCAGAACCACTCTTCCTATACTGTACCTATCCCCAGGTTCTGCACGTTACTGGGTTACCCCATTGAGATTATCTATCTACCATTGGCTAGTAGTTGCCACATCTACTGAGGGCAAGCACTGGGTGTAAACCTGATATCCTTGGCACCCAGTCCTCAGATCACATCTGTACTAAAAAGAGGACAGAAGAAGGACTGCCCTACTGTACCCACCAATAAGACACTGCACCAAAGACTTGTCTGCATCTGCTGCTTCTTGGGTTAGCGAAGAGTGAATTGTGTGTGCTGTACCCTGCTCAAGAAAAAAAAATCCCTGAGCTCCAGACCGAAGTTATTTTAAGAGTCAGTCTACTGACTTCCTCTTACAACTACAGTGCCACAAAAACTGAAGAAGCCTGCCTCGGCTAGTTGGTAGCCAAGAATGCCTAATCGCCACTGACCACCAAAGGGCAGCCTTTGACACCAAAACCTAAACCTGAAATGTTGCACCTGAGTCAGTTGGACACAGGAAAGAGTGCAGGTTTGTCACACAGCAAGGAAGCTACTACCAGTAAAAGGAAACCTCCAGTTTTCTGTAACCTGTGACCTGCTGACCAGTGGCAACTTGTTTTTGGCTTAACATCACAGGGCCATCAAGGGAAATCAACCCTATTAGACCTGGCACCATTTGCGTGGGTCTCCCTTCCATTTTTGCTGTTGCCTCATGTGTTTTTGCCGGTGTTAGATGCTTTGGGCACTGTGCCACTGCTGTCCAGTGCCACAGTGCGAGTAATCCCTATTGTAAATTAATGTACAAAGTCGTGATTCCATGATTGGCTGGTTTGGCGCAGCTAGGACTGTCTAGATTGGTAGGACTACCAACTGAGGCGCCAGGCAGACAGCAGCCAGGTGATACACATAAAAACCTCCCATACCAGAATTCAATTAATGGCGAGTGGCAGGGACCGTCAAGAGAGGTAGGATTACCAATCGCGGCGTCAGACAGACAGCAGCCAGGAGTCACCTATAAAAACCCTCTACCTCCAATTCCTCAGAGGCCCACGTCCTTGGGAGAAGGGGTAAAACGGTGCTCCACCGTATATAATAATCCATCAGAAATATATGAGCTGCTGTTTACTCCTAGATACATAGCCAAAAGCTCCTTTGACACTCTGAACAGGTCCAATATCGTCCGACTCTTTGGCCATATTGACTCCCTGGCACAAATCACCTCAGAGATGATTGAATGGGCGATGTTCAAGAGTCTGGAGACAGATACCCATGGTGATTCCACCATAGTCGGATTTGTGAATCAGCAAGCCCAACAGGCTGTCCTCAAAGAAGTAATACAACTCGCAGAATGGGGCATTGAAGTCACTGCCCCCAGGGCACCAAAATACCCACATGTCCTTAGGCCTCATTACGGCCTTCAAGAACCAATCTCCGTTCTCAAAGACACAAGATCCATCAGCCCAGACGGGGGATTGAAATCAGGGAGGCCAAGAACCCCGCTAAAAATTAAAATCCTGCTAAAAGAAAGGCAGCGTAGCGTGCAGCGGCCTCTGCAAGGACTGGCTCACACGGAGGACACATGGAGACAGGGCCCCTAACCCTACCAACACCTATGAAAACCGAGCACGTGTAAATCCACTTAGGGGCCAAGATCGCAAGCTAGCTATCATCTCATGTAACATCGCCGGGCTATGTAACATTTTTAGGGGCACAACCACTCTCGATTACCTTGCACAGGGGGACATATTGTGCATTCAGGAGACCTGGGCGAGGTTAACGACCCCAATAGCTGGCTTCTACGAACATTTTAAATCAGCAACCAAAAGGACGATCTTTGGTCGCCCGTCAGGGGGACTTTCCATCTTCGTAAGCCATGCCTGCAAAATTAATGTAATAGAACTAAAACTGGAGCCACCTGACCTGCAAGCCATCACAATAGAAGGGTTGAGATTGGGTCAAAAACCCCGCCCCCTTTTACTAATCAATTGCTACCTCAACCCAGCAAAATATCAATCGCCTCAGGCTATGGAATCACTCACCACCACTCTGGAAGAGCTACTTATAATCCGTTTGCACCATGATGTAATAATTGCGGGTGATTTCAACCTGAGAGGCCTGGATCTGATCCCAGTGGCACCCCAAGTAAGAAATCAGCCCCATAGATTGAATTTCTCGCAAATTTTAATCTGCAATTCACCCACGCGACACAAAAAATGAGTCACCCCGCATGGACCGCTAATTCGACCTTTAGGAACGTCTCCACTATAGATTATATCTTCACCAACGAAGGACTGGCTCACAAACTTTGCAATTTTACCGTGGACGACAGAGTCGAAAGCGACCACAGGCCCCTCCGCGCCACATTTAACCTGGCGCGGGAACAGGTGGACTCTCAGGTAGTAATTGGAACGACTACAGGCGAAGAACATCATTCAGTCCTCAAAAGAATAAAATGGTCGACCAATCTCAGCCACAGACTTTCGGCATATATAGCCAGTAGGGTGGCAGAACTAAAGCCACAAGATAGTGAGAATATCACATACCTATGGGAAACACTGACAACGGATATATTGAAGTGCCTGGGCAACACTCACCAATCAAGGAGCTGCCAAAAAAACACCAGGTCAAGCCGTCTAAAATCGCCGAGCCTGACACAGATCAAGTGTGCACTCAACAAGGCAACCAGGGCAAAAAAGAAAGGCACTCACCTGCCACGGGGGCCCCCCATTGCCGCTTTGCGAGCCAATTACAAAAAGAAAATCTGGGAGCTGAAAAGACAGTGGACCGAACAGAACTGGCTGACAGTGTTTTCCTTAATCAAAGAAAAAGACAACAGCAAGATATGGCACTATATCAACAGCAGGATCCCCAGAGCCGCGCATAAGGAAAACAGTGTTGCAGGGAAAGTATGGGAACAGTATGCAATGGGGCTGTATACCTGTGAGCCAAACCGGCCGACTCCCGGCAGTTCCGTATGGTCCAAGGCGGCAGCTGCAACCATCAAAATTGAAAGCGCCCCGACAGAAGACCTAAGATCGACCCGACCCGGAAAATTTTCAGAGGAGGAGGTAACAAAGCACATTAAGGCCATCAGAACCGACGGCACCCTCGGTCCAAATGGGATCCCCGCCCAGGTTTTCAAGACCGCCTCAGCCTTCTTTGCAACTATACTCACCCCTTTATTCAATCACTCATTCGCAACTGCAATCCTGCCAACTTCCTGGAAAGGCTCAATTCTATTTCCCATTCATAAAAAAGGCGATCACTTGAACCCGTCTAATTAAAGACTCATAGCCCTTCTAGACATAGAAGCCAAGGTATATGCCCGCCTTCTTTTAAAGGACCTGGAGACCTGGGTGGACAAGAACGGCATTCTTCTGCCCTCACAGACCGGCTTTAGGGCTAACAGTTCCACTCTGGATAACATCACAGCGCTTACTTACCTCGCGAAGAAGGCCAACACGAGGAATAAGCCGCCCCTGTTCTGTTGCTTTATAGATTACTCTACGGCCTTTGACCGAGTGAACAGAAGCCAGCTTTGGGCAAAACTAGAGTCCTGGGGGCTCCCCAAAGTCCTGCTAAAAGCCATAAAAGCCCTTTATGAGGGGACATGGGTCCAGGTGAAACTAAGCCCCACAATCACAACAACAAGAATTGCCACCAACTCTGGTTTAAAGCAGGGGTGCGTCTTGGCCCCCCTACTTTTTAATCTGTATACAGCAGACATGGGGCAAGCCCTGAAAGATGCCAACCTAGCACCTCCAAGACTGGGGAAGCTGGCCTTGGGAACGCTCCAGTAAGCAGACGATACGGTAGTCATGGACCACACCAGGGTAGGGCTTAAAAGAGCCTTAAACAGTCTTGCCACATATAACAAGGAGAACGACCTACGGATCAACGTGAGCAAGACCAAGATAGTAATCTTTGGCAAATACCATCACAAAAAAAAGCTTCATGGTCCCTGGGGGAGCACCGAATCATCACTGCCTCATCTTATAACTATCTGGGTGTCTGAGAGGGCTACCGCAGTCAAACATCTGAAGGAGCTAAAACCAAGAATAGACAAAATAATACTGTCTTTAAGACGGTTAAGCTATCGCCTGGCCAGTCCCTCAGCAGAACCGATGCTGACAGTATTCAGGGCCAAACTGATCCCCGCCATCACGTACGGCCACAAAGCCTACCCAGGTGCATTCGAGAAAGTGGTCCACGCGGCCCAGGTGAAAGCATACAAGATGGTGCTACGGGCCCCCAGACAGGCACGGAACAACAGGCTAACACTAGAAATAGGCCTGAAACGACCAGAGTTGGCACTACTGGGGGATTTGTTAAAATACTATATTAGAGTATTGAAATCGCCCGAAAACACCTTAAAGCACTTCCTAAAAACCATCTTCGGTGAAGCGGGCTCCCCATGGCACTCCAAGATGGAACTAGCCATTGACGTACTAAAAATCGAGGGAAGGAGCCTGCCCCTTCACGAAATCCCATATTCTGCCTGGGCCCAAGCCATTAAGCGCCAAGTCCAGTCCATCTCTTTCGGGCTTGACCTTTCTTCGCTTCGGCACAACACACTAACTCTGGCCCTGGACAAGTCCTACATTCCCGGCAAACCACAACTATACCTGCAAGATTCACTAACAACACATGCAAGACAGAAAATTCTGTTTCTGCGCCTCTTGGCCCTCAGGATCGCGGACTTCAACCCAAATTGGGCACGAATGGACGGAGCCACTGCCTGTCGATTATGCAACTATCGCAGAGAATCCTGGCTATACCTGCTGTGCTGCTGCACAAAGTTGGCCAGTGATCGACATTGAATGCTGCGTCCGGCATTACGGAACTTAGGCCTTAGAACATGCAGAGAGGCCTCGGACTGGTGCTTCTCAGAAACTACGACCTGCTTGTTAGCTAGGGTCGGCAAGTTCACCCATCAAGTTAAATTGGCACTCGATTCCCAATTAAAGGCTACTGATCCGAAGGGCCTTGATAGTGGGCATTGCGCTTCCCCTGCTGCCCCAATGTTGTCAGCTTACACTTTATTCAGGGAGTCCTCACAAAGCAACTGAAACCATCGGACTTAGATATTTAATCTGGGTCGGCTAAGGGCCCGATGAAGAACCCACCCACTGTCAACTGGCTCTGCAGTGTGATTGATGATGCCGAACTTCAACACGTCTTTCAGACTCCAGTAGGAGTGGAGTTATGGAGAAAACAAAACCCTTATTCTTTTAATAGAACTCTGATTGGACAAAAATAGTTAAAACAGTCAGTATTGTAACTAAAGTTGCACTCACGGTTTTACTTGGAGTAGGGTGCGTCGGGGGGGATTTTATTGTATTTTACACTGTAAATATTTTAAGTAATCACACAGTTTATTAATAAAAAGTAATTGGTTTGGTTTACCTGTCAGACCCTACTACAGTGCACCAGGAGTGCCCAGGGTTTGTAAACCAAATGCTGTGGGTTGGCTTGCAGCACTGGTTGTGCCACCCAGTGCAAAAAAACGATGGATTTGGGCCCAGATCTTTTGACTGGGGGAGTGTGTGACATTGATCCACATTCAGTCCATCACTTGTTGTTTTTGCAATTGCCGCCCTAAGTGCGCTGGGGATGCCCAGACGTGGGTCCCAGGCACTCCACACCACTTGGAGTCAAGCTAGCCGGGCTGAAGAGAGGTGTTACCTCGAAACCGGTCCGGTCCTCGGATGCTTGATTCCGTTCTGGGAAGGACATGGCTTTTGTAGTTCGGACTGGACTGTTCCCATGGGGCAACAGGGTCAGAGCTGATTTGCATATCGCCATTGTCTAACCCAGGGTGGTGTGGAGTGCAAAAAAACGATGGATTTGGGCCCAGATCTTTTGACTGGGGGAGTGTGTGACATTGATCCACATTCAGTCCATCACTTGTTGTTTTTGCAATTGCCGCCCTAAGTGCGCTGGGGATGCCCAGACGTGGGTCCCAGGCACTCCACACCACTTGGAGTCAAGCTAGCCGGGCTGAAGAGAGGTGTTACCTCGAAACCGGTCCGGTCCTCGGATGCTTGATTCCGTTCTGGGAAGGACATGGCTTTTGTAGTTCGGACTGGACTGTTCCCATGGGGCAACAGGGTCAGAGCTGATTTGCATATCGCCATTGTCTAACCCAGGGTGGTGTGGAGTGCAAAAAAACGATGGATTTGGGCCCAGATCTTTTGACTGGGGGAGTGTGTGACATTGATCCACATTCAGTCCATCACTTGTTGTTTTTGCAATTGCCGCCCTAAGTGCGCTGGGGATGCCCAGACGTGGGTCCCAGGCACTCCACACCACTTGGAGTCAAGCTAGCCGGGCTGAAGAGAGGTGTTACCTCGAAACCGGTCCGGTCCTCGGATGCTTGATTCCGTTCTGGGAAGGACATGGCTTTTGTAGTTCGGACTGGACTGTTCCCATGGGGCAACAGGGTCAGAGCTGATTTGCATATCGCCATTGTCTAACCCAGGGTGGTGTGGAGTGCAAAAAAACGATGGATTTGGGCCCAGATCTTTTGACTGGGGGAGTGTGTGACATTGATCCACATTCAGTCCATCACTTGTTGTTTTTGCAATTGCCGCCCTAAGTGCGCTGGGGATGCCCAGACGTGGGTCCCAGGCACTCCACACCACTTGGAGTCAAGCTAGCCGGGCTGAAGAGAGGTGTTACCTCGAAACCGGTCCGGTCCTCGGATGCTTGATTCCGTTCTGGGAAGGACATGGCTTTTGTAGTTCGGACTGGACTGTTCCCATGGGGCAACAGGGTCAGAGCTGATTTGCATATCGCCATTGTCTAACCCAGGGTGGTGTGGAGTGCAAAAAAACGATGGATTTGGGCCCAGATCTTTTGACTGGGGGAGTGTGTGACATTGATCCACATTCAGTCCATCACTTGTTGTTTTTGCAATTGCCGCCCTAAGTGCGCTGGGGATGCCCAGACGTGGGTCCCAGGCACTCCACACCACTTGGAGTCAAGCTAGCCGGGCTGAAGAGAGGTGTTACCTCGAAACCGGTCCGGTCCTCGGATGCTTGATTCCGTTCTGGGAAGGACATGGCTTTTGTAGTTCGGACTGGACTGTTCCCATGGGGTAACAGGGTCAGAGCTGATTTGCATATCGCCATTGTCTAACCCAGGGTGGTGTGGAGTGCAAAAAAACGATGGATTTGGGCCCAGATCTTTTGACTGGGGGAGTGTGTGACATTGATCCACATTCGGCCATCACTTGTTGTTTTTGCAATTGCCGCCCTAAGTGCGCTGGGGATGCCCAGACGTGGGTCCCAGGCACTCCACACCACTTGGAGTCAAGCTAGCTGGGCTGAAGAGAGGTGTTACCTCGAAACCGGTCCGGTCCTCGGATGCTTGATTCCGTTCTGGGAAGGACATGGCTTTTGTAGTTCGGACTGGACTGTTCCCATGGGGCAACAGGGTCAGAGCTGATTTGCATATCGCCATTGTCTAACCCAGGGTGGTGTGGAGTGCAAAAAAACGATGGATTTGGGCCCAGATCTTTTGACTGGGGGAGTGTGTGACATTGATCCACATTCAGTCCATCACTTGTTGTTTTTGCAATTGCCGCCCTAAGTGCGCTGGGGATGCCCAGACGTGGGTCCCAGGCACTCCACACCACTTGGAGTCAAGCTAGCCGGGCTGAAGAGAGGTGTTACCTCGAAACCGGTCCGGTCCTCGGATGCTTGATTCCGTTCTGGGAAGGACATGGCTTTTGTAGTTCGGACTGGACTGTTCCCATGGGGCAACAGGGTCAGAGCTGATTTGCATATCGCCATTGTCTAACCCAGGGTGGTGTGGAGTGCAAAAAAACGATGGATTTGGGCCCAGATCTTTTGACTGGGGGAGTGTGTGACATTGATCCACATTCAGTCCATCACTTGTTGTTTTTGCAATTGCCGCCCTAAGTGCGCTGGGGATGCCCAGACGTGGGTCCCAGGCACTCCACACCACTTGGAGTCAAGCTAGCCGGGCTGAAGAGAGGTGTTACCTCGAAACCGGTCCGGTCCTCGGATGCTTGATTCCGTTCTGGGAAGGACATGGCTTTTGTAGTTCGGACTGGACTGTTCCCATGGGGCAACAGGGTCAGAGCTGATTTGCATATCGCCATTGTCTAACCCAGGGTGGTGTGGAGTGCAAAAAAACGATGGATTTGGGCCCAGATCTTTTGACTGGGGGAGTGTGTGACATTGATCCACATTCAGTCCATCACTTGTTGTTTTTGCAATTGCCGCCCTAAGTGCGCTGGGGATGCCCAGACGTGGGTCCCAGGCACTCCACACCACTTGGAGTCAAGCTAGCCGGGCTGAAGAGAGGTGTTACCTCGAAACCGGTCCGGTCCTCGGATGCTTGATTCCGTTCTGGGAAGGACATGGCTTTTGTAGTTCGGACTGGACTGTTCCCATGGGGCAACAGGGTCAGAGCTGATTTGCATATCGCCATTGTCTAACCCAGGGTGGTGTGGAGTGCAAAAAAACGATGGATTTGGGCCCAGATCTTTTGACTGGGGGAGTGTGTGACATTGATCCACATTCAGTCCATCACTTGTTGTTTTTGCAATTGCCGCCCTAAGTGCGCTGGGGATGCCCAGACGTGGGTCCCAGGCACTCCACACCACTTGGAGTCAAGCTAGCCGGGCTGAAGAGAGGTGTTACCTCGAAACCGGTCCGGTCCTCGGATGCTTGATTCCGTTCTGGGAAGGACATGGCTTTTGTAGTTCGGACTGGACTGTTCCCATGGGGCAACAGGGTCAGAGCTGATTTGCATATCGCCATTGTCTAACCCAGGGTGGTGTGGAGTGCAAAAAAACGATGGATTTGGGCCCAGATCTTTTGACTGGGGGAGTGTGTGACATTGATCCACATTCAGTCCATCACTTGTTGTTTTTGCAATTGCCGCCCTAAGTGCGCTGGGGATGCCCAGACGTGGGTCCCAGGCACTCCACACCACTTGGAGTCAAGCTAGCCGGGCTGAAGAGAGGTGTTACCTCGAAACCGGTCCGGTCCTCGGATGCTTGATTCCGTTCTGGGAAGGACATGGCTTTTGTAGTTCGGACTGGACTGTTCCCATGGGGTAACAGGGTCAGAGCTGATTTGCATATCGCCATTGTCTAACCCAGGGTGGTGTGGAGTGCAAAAAAACGATGGATTTGGGCCCAGATCTTTTGACTGGGGGAGTGTGTGACATTGATCCACATTCGGCCATCACTTGTTGTTTTTGCAATTGCCGCCCTAAGTGCGCTGGGGATGCCCAGACGTGGGTCCCAGGCACTCCACACCACTTGGAGTCAAGCTAGCTGGGCTGAAGAGAGGTGTTACCTCGAAACCGGTCCGGTCCTCGGATGCTTGATTCCGTTCTGGGAAGGACATGGCTTTTGTAGTTCGGACTGGACTGTTCCCATGGGGCAACAGGGTCAGAGCTGATTTGCATATCGCCATTGTCTAACCCAGGGTGGTGTGGAGTGCAAAAAAACGATGGATTTGGGCCCAGATCTTTTGACTGGGGGAGTGTGTGACATTGATCCACATTCAGTCCATCACTTGTTGTTTTTGCAATTGCCGCCCTAAGTGCGCTGGGGATGCCCAGACGTGGGTCCCAGGCACTCCACACCACTTGGAGTCAAGCTAGCCGGGCTGAAGAGAGGTGTTACCTCGAAACCGGTCCGGTCCTCGGATGCTTGATTCCGTTCTGGGAAGGACATGGCTTTTGTAGTTCGGACTGGACTGTTCCCATGGGGCAACAGGGTCAGAGCTGATTTGCATATCGCCATTGTCTAACCCAGGGTGGTGTGGAGTGCAAAAAAACGATGGATTTGGGCCCAGATCTTTTGACTGGGGGAGTGTGTGACATTGATCCACATTCAGTCCATCACTTGTTGTTTTTGCAATTGCCGCCCTAAGTGCGCTGGGGATGCCCAGATGTGGGTCCCAGGCACTCCACACCACTTGGAGTCAAGCTAGCCGGGCTGAAGAGAGGTGTTACCTCGAAACCGGTCCGGTCCTCGGATGCTTGATTCCGTTCTGGGAAGGACATGGCTTTTGTAGTTCGGACTGGACTGTTCCCATGGGGCAACAGGGTCAGAGCTGATTTGCATATCGCCATTGTCTAACCCAGGGTGGTGTGGAGTGCAAAAAAACGATGGATTTGGGCCCAGATCTTTTGACTGGGGGAGTGTGTGACATTGATCCACATTCAGTCCATCACTTGTTGTTTTTGCAATTGCCGCCCTAAGTGCGCTGGGGATGCCCAGACGTGGGTCCCAGGCACTCCACACCACTTGGAGTCAAGCTAGCCGGGCTGAAGAGAGGTGTTACCTCGAAACCGGTCCGGTCCTCGGATGCTTGATTCCGTTCTGGGAAGGACATGGCTTTTGTAGTTCGGACTGGACTGTTCCCATGGGGCAACAGGGTCAGAGCTGATTTGCATATCGCCATTGTCTAACCCAGGGTGGTGTGGAGTGCAAAAAAACGATGGATTTGGGCCCAGATCTTTTGACTGGGGGAGTGTGTGACATTGATCCACATTCAGTCCATCACTTGTTGTTTTTGCAATTGCCGCCCTAAGTGCGCTGGGGATGCCCAGACGTGGGTCCCAGGCACTCCACACCACTTGGAGTCAAGCTAGCCGGGCTGAAGAGAGGTGTTACCTCGAAACCGGTCCGGTCCTCGGATGCTTGATTCCGTTCTGGGAAGGACATGGCTTTTGTAGTTCGGACTGGACTGTTCCCATGGGGCAACAGGGTCAGAGCTGATTTGCATATCGCCATTGTCTAACCCAGGGTGGTGTGGAGTGCAAAAAAACGATGGATTTGGGCCCAGATCTTTTGACTGGGGGAGTGTGTGACATTGATCCACATTCAGTCCATCACTTGTTGTTTTTGCAATTGCCGCCCTAAGTGCGCTGGGGATGCCCAGACGTGGGTCCCAGGCACTCCACACCACTTGGAGTCAAGCTAGCCGGGCTGAAGAGAGGTGTTACCTCGAAACCGGTCCGGTCCTCGGATGCTTGATTCCGTTCTGGGAAGGACATGGCTTTTGTAGTTCGGACTGGACTGTTCCCATGGGGCAACAGGGTCAGAGCTGATTTGCATATCGCCATTGTCTAACCCAGGGTGGTGTGGAGTGCAAAAAAACGATGGATTTGGGCCCAGATCTTTTGACTGGGGGAGTGTGTGACATTGATCCACATTCAGTCCATCACTTGTTGTTTTTGCAATTGCCGCCCTAAGTGCGCTGGGGATGCCCAGACGTGGGTCCCAGGCACTCCACACCACTTGGAGTCAAGCTAGCCGGGCTGAAGAGAGGTGTTACCTCGAAACCGGTCCGGTCCTCGGATGCTTAATTCCGTTCTGGGAAGGACATGGCTTTTGTAGTTCGGACTGGACTGTTCCCATGGGGCAACAGGGTCAGAGCTGATTTGCATATCGCCATTGTCTAACCCAGGGTGGTGTGGAGTGCAAAAAAACGATGGATTTGGGCCCAGATCTTTTGACTGGGGGAGTGTGTGACATTGATCCACATTCAGTCCATCACTTGTTGTTTTTGCAATTGCCGCCCTAAGTGCGCTGGGGATGCCCAGACGTGGGTCCCAGGCACTCCACACCACTTGGAGTCAAGCTAGCCGGGCTGAAGAGAGGTGTTACCTCGAAACCGGTCCGGTCCTCGGATGCTTGATTCCGTTCTGGGAAGGACATGGCTTTTGTAGTTCGGACTGGACTGTTCCCATGGGGCAACAGGGTCAGAGCTGATTTGCATATCGCCATTGTCTAACCCAGGGTGGTGTGGAGTGCAAAAAAACGATGGATTTGGGCCCAGATCTTTTGACTGGGGGAGTGTGTGACATTGATCCACATTCAGTCCATCACTTGTTGTTTTTGCAATTGCCGCCCTAAGTGCGCTGGGGATGCCCAGACGTGGGTCCCAGGCACTCCACACCACTTGGAGTCAAGCTAGCCGGGCTGAAGAGAGGTGTTACCTCGAAACCGGTCCGGTCCTCGGATGCTTGATTCCGTTCTGGGAAGGACATGGCTTTTGTAGTTCGGACTGGACTGTTCCCATGGGGTAACAGGGTCAGAGCTGATTTGCATATCGCCATTGTCTAACCCAGGGTGGTGTGGAGTGCAAAAAAACGATGGATTTGGGCCCAGATCTTTTGACTGGGGGAGTGTGTGACATTGATCCACATTCGGCCATCACTTGTTGTTTTTGCAATTGCCGCCCTAAGTGCGCTGGGGATGCCCAGACGTGGGTCCCAGGCACTCCACACCACTTGGAGTCAAGCTAGCTGGGCTGAAGAGAGGTGTTACCTCGAAACCGGTCCGGTCCTCGGATGCTTGATTCCGTTCTGGGAAGGACATGGCTTTTGTAGTTCGGACTGGACTGTTCCCATGGGGCAACAGGGTCAGAGCTGATTTGCATATCGCCATTGTCTAACCCAGGGTGGTGTGGAGTGCAAAAAAACGATGGATTTGGGCCCAGATCTTTTGACTGGGGGAGTGTGTGACATTGATCCACATTCAGTCCATCACTTGTTGTTTTTGCAATTGCCGCCCTAAGTGCGCTGGGGATGCCCAGACGTGGGTCCCAGGCACTCCACACCACTTGGAGTCAAGCTAGCCGGGCTGAAGAGAGGTGTTACCTCGAAACCGGTCCGGTCCTCGGATGCTTGATTCCGTTCTGGGAAGGACATGGCTTTTGTAGTTCGGACTGGACTGTTCCCATGGGGCAACAGGGTCAGAGCTGATTTGCATATCGCCATTGTCTAACCCAGGGTGGTGTGGAGTGCAAAAAAACGATGGATTTGGGCCCAGATCTTTTGACTGGGGGAGTGTGTGACATTGATCCACATTCAGTCCATCACTTGTTGTTTTTGCAATTGCCGCCCTAAGTGCGCTGGGGATGCCCAGACGTGGGTCCCAGGCACTCCACACCACTTGGAGTCAAGCTAGCCGGGCTGAAGAGAGGTGTTACCTCGAAACCGGTCCGGTCCTCGGATGCTTGATTCCGTTCTGGGAAGGACATGGCTTTTGTAGTTCGGACTGGACTGTTCCCATGGGGCAACAGGGTCAGAGCTGATTTGCATATCGCCATTGTCTAACCCAGGGTGGTGTGGAGTGCAAAAAAACGATGGATTTGGGCCCAGATCTTTTGACTGGGGGAGTGTGTGACATTGATCCACATTCAGTCCATCACTTGTTGTTTTTGCAATTGCCGCCCTAAGTGCGCTGGGGATGCCCAGACGTGGGTCCCAGGCACTCCACACCACTTGGAGTCAAGCTAGCCGGGCTGAAGAGAGGTGTTACCTCGAAACCGGTCCGGTCCTCGGATGCTTGATTCCGTTCTGGGAAGGACATGGCTTTTGTAGTTCGGACTGGACTGTTCCCATGGGGCAACAGGGTCAGAGCTGATTTGCATATCGCCATTGTCTAACCCAGGGTGGTGTGGAGTGCAAAAAAACGATGGATTTGGGCCCAGATCTTTTGACTGGGGGAGTGTGTGACATTGATCCACATTCAGTCCATCACTTGTTGTTTTTGCAATTGCCGCCCTAAGTGCGCTGGGGATGCCCAGACGTGGGTCCCAGGCACTCCACACCACTTGGAGTCAAGCTAGCCGGGCTGAAGAGAGGTGTTACCTCGAAACCGGTCCGGTCCTCGGATGCTTGATTCCGTTCTGGGAAGGACATGGCTTTTGTAGTTCGGACTGGACTGTTCCCATGGGGCAACAGGGTCAGAGCTGATTTGCATATCGCCATTGTCTAACCCAGGGTGGTGTGGAGTGCAAAAAAACGATGGATTTGGGCCCAGATCTTTTGACTGGGGGAGTGTGTGACATTGATCCACATTCAGTCCATCACTTGTTGTTTTTGCAATTGCCGCCCTAAGTGCGCTGGGGATGCCCAGACGTGGGTCCCAGGCACTCCACACCACTTGGAGTCAAGCTAGCCGGGCTGAAGAGAGGTGTTACCTCGAAACCGGTCCGGTCCTCGGATGCTTGATTCCGTTCTGGGAAGGACATGGCTTTTGTAGTTCGGACTGGACTGTTCCCATGGGGTAACAGGGTCAGAGCTGATTTGCATATCGCCATTGTCTAACCCAGGGTGGTGTGGAGTGCAAAAAAACGATGGATTTGGGCCCAGATCTTTTGACTGGGGGAGTGTGTGACATTGATCCACATTCGGCCATCACTTGTTGTTTTTGCAATTGCCGCCCTAAGTGCGCTGGGGATGCCCAGACGTGGGTCCCAGGCACTCCACACCACTTGGAGTCAAGCTAGCTGGGCTGAAGAGAGGTGTTACCTCGAAACCGGTCCGGTCCTCGGATGCTTGATTCCGTTCTGGGAAGGACATGGCTTTTGTAGTTCGGACTGGACTGTTCCCATGGGGCAACAGGGTCAGAGCTGATTTGCATATCGCCATTGTCTAACCCAGGGTGGTGTGGAGTGCAAAAAAACGATGGATTTGGGCCCAGATCTTTTGACTGGGGGAGTGTGTGACATTGATCCACATTCAGTCCATCACTTGTTGTTTTTGCAATTGCCGCCCTAAGTGCGCTGGGGATGCCCAGACGTGGGTCCCAGGCACTCCACACCACTTGGAGTCAAGCTAGCCGGGCTGAAGAGAGGTGTTACCTCGAAACCGGTCCGGTCCTCGGATGCTTGATTCCGTTCTGGGAAGGACATGGCTTTTGTAGTTCGGACTGGACTGTTCCCATGGGGCAACAGGGTCAGAGCTGATTTGCATATCGCCATTGTCTAACCCAGGGTGGTGTGGAGTGCAAAAAAACGATGGATTTGGGCCCAGATCTTTTGACTGGGGGAGTGTGTGACATTGATCCACATTCAGTCCATCACTTGTTGTTTTTGCAATTGCCGCCCTAAGTGCGCTGGGGATGCCCAGACGTGGGTCCCAGGCACTCCACACCACTTGGAGTCAAGCTAGCCGGGCTGAAGAGAGGTGTTACCTCGAAACCGGTCCGGTCCTCGGATGCTTGATTCCGTTCTGGGAAGGACATGGCTTTTGTAGTTCGGACTGGACTGTTCCCATGGGGCAACAGGGTCAGAGCTGATTTGCATATCGCCATTGTCTAACCCAGGGTGGTGTGGAGTGCAAAAAAACGATGGATTTGGGCCCAGATCTTTTGACTGGGGGAGTGTGTGACATTGATCCACATTCAGTCCATCACTTGTTGTTTTTGCAATTGCCGCCCTAAGTGCGCTGGGGATGCCCAGACGTGGGTCCCAGGCACTCCACACCACTTGGAGTCAAGCTAGCCGGGCTGAAGAGAGGTGTTACCTCGAAACCGGTCCGGTCCTCGGATGCTTGATTCCGTTCTGGGAAGGACATGGCTTTTGTAGTTCGGACTGGACTGTTCCCATGGGGCAACAGGGTCAGAGCTGATTTGCATATCGCCATTGTCTAACCCAGGGTGGTGTGGAGTGCAAAAAAACGATGGATTTGGGCCCAGATCTTTTGACTGGGGGAGTGTGTGACATTGATCCACATTCAGTCCATCACTTGTTGTTTTTGCAATTGCCACCCACTGAAGCAGCCTGTAAAAGTGTGTCCCTGACTGGCTCAGAAGCGGCCGCTCCCTGCACTGGTATCGTAGCACTCCACTACGTATGCTCCTCGGACCCCGTAGTGCTTCCCTGATCCAGAATTGCATTGTTAACCCTTCTATTATTGCTGATTGATCTGATCGTAGCGCAGAATTGTTTTTATAACCCTTCACTTATTTCAGCTTGATCTGATCGTAGCGCTTCTCCGCTCGTGCATTGATACATTTAAGTGCAGCTTGTTTACATTGTAGCGCTTCTCTGCTCGCACTTAGAAATATTTAAGCACAGCTTGATCTGATCGTAGCGCTTCCCTGCTCGTGCATAGATATATGTAATTGCAGCCTGTTTACATTGCAGCGCTTCTCTGCCCGTACATAGAAATATTCAAGTGCAGCTTGAGTTGTCCATAGCGCTTCTCTGCTCCCAACTACCCGCTCTGCTTAACGTGTGTTAATAACTGAATTGGATTGTAGCGCTGACTGTATAGACTTAATTGTTTATTCCTGCATAGCCCTGATTGTGTTGTTGCAGTTGTTGTTGACCTGGTCGAGTTTTTGCTGCCACCATTTTGTTGTTCAGCCTCTCAGCCCCTCTTCCCACCCCGCCCCCGCCTCCCAGCTGACCCCACCTCGCCCCTTCCCCTCTTGATCCGCCTATATAAGTCAAACACCTCTACGCGCAGCGTATACGCGCAGCGGTCGGGCCCCATGCGCGCCGAAGGTGCGCCAAAGGTAAGCCCGTCTATGCCCGTCTACGCCCGTCCGCGCCTGGACCGCACCCAGCACCAAACCCCCTGGCCCCCGCAAAATCAACTCCGCCCGCATAACGTACGACGCCGCAACCCTCTCAGCCCTTAACCCCGGCCGTCTCCCAAACTGCGCCCAAGCCGCTCCTGGACACACACATGGACCCTTCACATGCAACTCCTGCAAGTATGACGGCACCATGTCCAACTCCTCATCCACTAACACCAAACAGAGTTCTGACACCAACCACCTAAAATGCATCCTGCTCAACACCCGATCGGTCCACAGACACACCATCGACCTTTGGAATCTACTAGACACCATCTCTCCTGACGTCGCCTTCCTAACAGAAACATGGATGAATGCTTCATCAGCCCCAGACATCGCCACAGCCATCCCAGACGGCTACAAGATCATCCGTAAGGACCGCGCCAAACAAACAGGAGGAGGCATCGCCATCGTCCATAAGAACACCATCCGCGTCTCAACCAGCTCAGAGGACAACCTCGCTACCGCCGAACACCTTCACTTCCAGATCCACACCGACCCCAGGTCCACACTCAGAGGCACCCTCCTCTACAGACCACCAGGACCCCGTGCACAATTCAGTGAAGACATCACTGACTTTATCACCCCACACGCCCTCCCCTCCAAGGACTACATTCTATTGGGAGACCTCAATTTTCACCTGGAAAAGAGCAACGACAGCAACGCCACCACCCTTCTGGACAATCTCGCCAACCTCGGACTCAAACAACTTGTTAATACCCCCACTCATTACGCAGGTCACACACTCGACCCTATCTTCACCTCCAGCAAACATATCTCCTTCAGTCACACCACAGCTCTCCATTGGACGGACCACAGCTGCGTTCACTTTACCTACAAAAAGACCACAACCCACAACCATCCTCAACCTACTCTGCGAAGAAACTGGAACAAAATCAGCATCGACCAGATCTCCTCATCGCTTCTTCAAAACCCCCCTGCCCACTCTTCGAACCCCAACCAAGCAGCCATTAACCTCACTCAATGGCTAACCAACAGCGCCGACAACCTAGCACCTTTGAAGAAACGTCAAATCAAACTAGGCAGCAAAAACGCCCCCTGGTTCAACGAGGATCTTAAGAAATCCAAGAAACTATGTCGCTCCCTTGAGAAGACCTGGAAAAAAGACCCAAACACCAGCACCAGGGACGCCTTCAAAAACGCCACCCGCATACACCACCAACTGATCCGGACTGCCAAGAAAGCCGCATTCAAAGACCGACTAGACAACAACGCCCACAACAGCAAGGAACTATTCAACATCGTCAAAGAGTTCACCAACCCCACTGCCAACTCCAACGACATCACTCCCTCTCAAACCCTTTGCGACTCCCTAGCTTTGTTCTTCCACGACAAAATCGCAGACATCCACAACAGCTTCGACAACAAACCCGGATACCAACCCACCAACCTTCTGCCATACCTTCACCCCCCTTGAACATCCTTAATGACTGGAACCCAATCTCCACTGAGGACACCATCCGCCTGATGAACTCCATCCACTCAGGATCCCCCACAGACCCATGCCCTCACCACATCTACAACAAAGCTGATTCCATCATAGCACCACACCTCCGAGACGTCATCAACTGCTCCCTTAACTCCGCCACCTTCCCAGAAAGTTGGAAACACGCCGAACTCAGCGCCCTTCTGAAAAAACCCACAGCTGACCCCACCGAACTCAAAAACTACCGCCCCATCTCGCTTCTTCCATTCCCGGCCAAAGTCATCGAGAAAGCTGTCAACAACCAGCTCGCCGCCTTCCTCGAAACCAACAAATCCCTCGACCCCTCACAGTCCGGCTTCCGAGCCAAACACAGCACTGAGACCGCACTCATCGCAGCAACAGATGACATTCGAACTCTACTGGACAACGGAGACACAGTCGCCCTCATCCTCCTCGACCTCTCCGCAGCCTTCGACACAGTCTGTCATAGCACCTTATTACAACGCCTCAGAAACATCGGAATCCAAGGAAAAGCACTGAAATGGATCACCTCGTTCCTTGACGGAAGAACCCAGAGAGTCCGCCTCCCACCTTTCAAATCAGAGGCCACTGAAGTCATTTGCGGCGTGCCACAAGGATCTTCACTCAGCCCCACCCTCTTCAACGTATACATGAGCCCCCTCGCGGCCATCGCGTGCCAACACGACCTCAACATCATCTCCTACGCTGATGACACTCAACTGATCCTCTCACTCACCAAAGACCCTAACACCGCCAAAACCAACCTACATGAAGGAATGAAAGAAGTAGCCGAGTGGATGAAGCACAGCCGTCTGAAACTGAACTCAGACAAAACAGAAGTCCTTATCTTAGGTTCCTCCCCCTCCGCCTGGGACGACTCTTGGTGGCCAGAGGCCCTTGGAAAAGCACCCATCCCGACGGACCACGCACGGAACCTGGGCGTCATCCTGGACTCCTCACTCTCGATGACCAGACAAGTCAGCGCCGTTTCATCATCTTGCTTCAACATCCTCCGCATGCTTAAAAAAACATTTCGATGGATCCCCACCGAAACTAGAAAAACGGTCACACACGCACTGGTTACCAGCCGCATGGACTACGGAAACACCCTTTACGCCGGTACCACCGCAAAACTTCAGAAAAAACTCCAACGCATCCAGAACGCATCAGCCAGACTCATACTAGACATCCCGCGTAAAGACCACATCTCTGGTCACCTGAAAAACCTCCACTGGCTCCCCGTCAATAAGAGGATAACATTCCGCCTCCTAACCCACGCACACAAAGCACTCTACGAACTTGGACCAGAATGCCTCAACACACGACTTTCCTTCTACACCCCCTCCCGCCAGCTGCGCTCTTCCAATCAAGCCCTTGCTGCTGTACCTCGCATCAACAAAACCACCATGGGAGGAAGATCCTTCTCCTACCTAGCGGCTAAAACCTGGAACTCACTTCCCATTCACCTTCGCCTTACTCAGAACCACCTAGCATTCAGAAAGCATCTTAAAACATGGATATTCAACAAGTAATTCCCCACCCTTCCTCAAGCGCCTTGAGACCCTCTGGGTATGTAGCGCGCTATATAAATGAATTGAATTGAATTGAATTGAATTGAATTGTCTAAGGTCTGCCATTGCAGAGCCTGTGTGCCGTCTGGTACTTCGAAAAACAAATTGGAGAGGTAGGACTACAAGACAGCCGTCTGTGTCCCAGTTAATATATTGAAAAACACAAGAAGATGCCCAGGAACAAAATATTGTCTGACAAAATGTGAAATAATAGCACATCTAAGGTTTATTAATAAATAATAAAACCCTCACAGACCAACCTGGTTGGTGTCATGCTTCATCATCGGGTTCCAGCCAGGCGGCCGAATGCCACCTGGCCATGCTTCAACACCTGAATTACAGTGGAGCAAGTTTTTTGAGGTGATGTGATGTGTAAAGAATAAATCAAATGGCAGCATTCTGGAGGTATTTTTAACGATAAATTTACACACTTAGTCACACATCACATCACCTCAAAAAACCTGCTCCACTGTAATTCAGGTGTTGAAGCACAGCCAGGTGGCGTTCGGACGCCTGGCTGGAACCCGATGATGAAGCATGACACCAACCAGGTTGGTGTGTGAGGGTTTTATTATTTATTAATAAACCTTAGAGGTGCTAATATTTCACATTTTGTCAGACAATATTTTGTTCCTGGCCGTCTTCTTTTGTTTTTCAAAATTGTTTTTCAATGCAGTCTGGTACTGCCATGCTGACTGGGCAAGTGCATCCACTTGCTGGTCCCTAAACCTTCTCTTATCTTCCTATCAGGCACCCCTATGGTAGGCCCAAGGGCAGGGTGCATTGCAAGTATAAGGTAGGACAGGCTCTGGTGTGTGTGGCATGTCCTAATAGTGAATTACAGCCATTTTCGTTTTTCACTATTGCAACGCTACCTGTTCTCCATCGGCCAGAATGGGCAGTTAGATTATTATATCTTATAATCCCAACTGACTCAGGGATCATGGTAGAAATTTGAGTTTAGTATGCCTGAACTCAGGATGATAAAATACATCTTTTAGTGAAGTTGATTTTAACATTCTGTGTTTGAAAATACCACTTTTAGAAAGTAGGTATTTTCTTGTCTAACTATCCAAGCCTGCCTCTGCTAGGTTGTGTATTCCTTGTCTGGAGTTTGACTGACAGGGGCTGGGGGATTCCAGGAGACAGGGTGAGTCAGCCCAGTGGTGAATAGAGAGATCTGCATCTAGATGGGTGGGAGGAGTTGCACCTGGGACCTGAATAGGGCTGTGCCTTCTCTCCACAATGCTGGCTCCACCTCCTGTGGTGCATCTGATGTCTCTGACCTGCACTGTGAAAGGAGATGAGGAGTCATGTCAACAGAATGCTCCAGGACTGTGCTTTCCCTCCACAATGCTGTCTCCACCTCCTGTGGGGCGTCTGATGTGTCTGTCCTGCACTGTGAAAGGAAAGAAGGAGTCATGTAAACAGAGTGCTCCAGGACTGACCAGAACTGGTTTGGACTAGGCACAGGCCCCTCTGCCCTCAGAGGACAAAGGATTTTGGGGTATAAGTATTGGGACCCTGATCCCAAGAATTTAGATCACTTTTGGACAACAAGAAGAAACCTTTGCTGAGGAGAGGAACCAGAAGAAACTGAGGAGAGACTATCCCTAAGCTGAAGTGCTGCTTAGTGGATTGACCTGCAGGGGTTACCTGACTGCCAAAGAAAGGAGAAAGGACTTCATGTGCACTTTATTCAACTTGTGAAGGATCTACAAGGGCTTGAGAGAAGAGCTTGCCTCCTGCTGAAGTCTCAGGGACAACAGACTTCAATCATCAGCTCCCCAAGAGTTCTTTGGAAGTGCCTGCTGCTGTTTTGGGCCTTCTGAGGGACTGCGTGTTGCAAGGAGCAGGAAACACGACTCTCGAAGAAGAAGCGTGTCGCCGTCACAGCCGCTGCTGTCGCATCTCTGAACAAGGGTGTCGCCGCTGTAGCTGACGCATTGCACCGCATCACAAGAAACGTCTCGCAACATCGAAGAAGCGTGTCGCCGTCGCAGCTGCTACTGTCGCATTTCTGAACAAGGATGTCGCCACTGTAGCTGACGCATTGCACCGCAGAAGCGCCTTTCATCCATGGAGAAGCGTGCCGCCGTCGGAGCCGCTGTCGTCGCATCTCTGAACAAGGGTGTCACCGCTGCAGCTGTCGCACCGAGCGGAAGCATCTCGCATCGAGGGAGAAGCGCGCCGCATTAAGAAGACGCTGTCTTTATTTCTTTGCACCAAAATTTCAATGCATCACCATCTTTGCAACACTTTTCCTTGCCCTGCGTGTCGCATCTATAGGTACATTGAGTCAAAGTGTCGCATTTTAAGATCCAAAGAGAACTAAGCTAAACCTACCGTTTTAAGTAGAGTATTGTGGATTTTTGTCGTTTGTGGTCTTGTGTTAAATCTATATAAAGAAAACTTATTTTTAATATACAACTGTGTGCTGTCCATCTGTAGTGTTGTCAGTGGGTTACTGTATGAGTTCACAAATGCTTTACACACTGCCTCTGAGATAAGCCTGTCTGCTCGTGCCAAGCTACAAAGGGGTTGAGCAGGGGTTATTTTAGAAGTGTACCCCCTTACACTGACGAGAGGCAAGGGTCCCTAGTTGTCACAAGTACCTACCTGTGCCAACTAGAGACCCCCAAATCTAACATTGGTGGTCAGCGGTGAGGATTCTGGACTTGCATTTGTGACTCATGTACAGTGATTGCTGAACACTAGTAGTGAGTGCAGACCAAAACGCGACCACATACTTTTTGGTAGATTTCTTTTTGGGGATTTTCTATTTTTGAGAGCTGTCAAGTTTAACCATGATGGGGAGAGCAGAATCCATAACTTCTGTTGATCTTGATTGGGAAGAGGAGAAACTAGAAAGCTGCAAAGCAAGGCAGCTGAAGTACTTCTGCAAGAAATTCAATGTTTCCATTATTGCGCTCACCAAGAAGGAAGAGTTCTACAAGGCGCTGGGGGCCTGGGTAGAAGCAAGGAATACCCCTGAGAATGAGGAAGGGGTGACAAAGCAGATGTGCCGTTGGAAGGGCCATTGGGTCATGGAGGAAGGAGAGCACCTTCCCCCGCAGGTAGCAGTGTTTCTGCCAAGAGTCTGTCTCCAGGGAAGCTGGAGGACACAGAGAGATGTAGGAGGCACAAAATGGAGATGACCAAGTTCAAATTGAATGAGCAACTGGAGTTAGAAAATGGGAAATTGGCCCTAGAGGAAAAAAAATTGCAGTTTGAACATGAACAAGATTTGAGGGAGTTGGAATTGAAGACCAAGAGCTTGGAGATTACTCCTCTGTTGGCAGCACACCATCAGTGCCTATGGAAGCTATAGTGTATATTCCTAAAGATGTGGTGAAAGAGTTTTACAAAAATGATGATATTAGGCAGTGGTTCAGAGGCTATGAGGTAGCCATGTCTTCCCACCGGGTCCCTGAGAGAGATTGGGGAGCGGGGTTTGGGGCGGTTCTTTAGTGAGTGGCGGGATACACGGGTTAGACTTGCCTTCTGAAATCTACAATCCTTATAGCCACATGAGAGATGCATTAATGTCTAGTATGAACTCGATAGGCAGAGGTTCAGGTATTGCAAGCAAGAAGATATAGAGCAGTACCTGGGTGGAATATGTCACTTTCTTTTGCAGAGCATTGGATAGTTGGGTGAAGGGCAGCAAAGTTAATGATTTTCAGGGGCTTCTTGATTTGATTGCATGGGAGCACTTGTCCAGTGTCCAGTAATTGTTTTCCAGAGCTGCGCCAGCACTCATTGATAGTCGGCTGACTAACACTAGGAAGCTTGCTGAGGAGGCGGACTGCTGGGTGAGCACCCGGGTCCACAAGGGTCACATGGGAGACTCAGCCAAAGGTGGGCAGGGTCCCCAGCAGAAAAGTGGGGGAACAATGGTAAACAGAAGGAGTCCCATGAAGGGCCCCAAAGTAATTCCCAAGGGAACCAAGGGAAGGGTTCCCAGCCTCCCCCTGAGAGAAAGCAAGGGGTCCCGACAGGTATTCTTGTTTCGCAGGGACCCCTAAAATGTTACAAATGTGGGGACCTGGGTCATAAGGCGAATGACCCCAGGTGCCGCCTATTTGGAAAAGCAGCACCCCCTGGTGCTCCACCCCAGCAGATGGCGAGTGTAGCCTTTGGGAAGGAGATTGGTGTCCAAGGTGGGTGGGATCCCACAGAGATGTCCCTTGTCTCTTTCGGGGACTGTGAGGTAATCCCAGGGACCCAACTACCCAACAACACTAAGAAATATGGGCAGTGGGTGACCATCAGTGTCTATAAGGTGGAGGCTCTTAGAGATACAGGAGCCAGAGTGACAGCTGTCAAGTGTCACCTGATGTCTCAAGAGCAGATTGTGCCTCATGCATTTTGCCGAGTTGTTGCCACCAACAACACAGAGAGCCATTGTCCAATAGTTCAGGTTCCCTTTGAGTGGGGGGGTCTCTGGTACTCTTCAGGTAGCTGTGAGGCCTGCTATGCCTGCTGACTGTTTGTTGAGGAACGATTTGGAGAGCTCACCTTGGGGAAAGGTGGCGCTGAGTACTCACTTGGAGATGTTGGGTCTGCCTGACTGGGCTTGTGTGACCACCCAGTCAATGGCAGCCCGTAGGGGTGCTCAAGAGGACCTGGAGCCTGAGAGGGAGGCCCAGGAACCTGCCTAAGAGAGACGAGGCAGGGGGGCGCGGGACACCAGCCCTCGAAGTTCCCATGGTCAAGGAGGAGGTAGAGCCTGAGGGGGAGGCCCTGGAGCCTACAGGGGAACAGGTAGCTGCACTGGGGGAACTGCCTGAGCTGACCCACTGGCAGCAGGAAGGAGGTCCCTCCAGGGAAGAATTCTGACATGGCGCAGAAAGAATGCCCTACTCTCGAGGGTTTGCGGCAACAGGCCGCAAGCCAGGCAGCAGGTGATCAGTCTGGGTCACATGGGATCTACTGGAAGAATGGTCTCCTGTATAGTGAGACTAAGGTTGCTGAGCTTGGGTCAGCCCATGCGCTGGTGGTATCCTAGCGCTTCAGGGCCTTCCTACTGGGGCTGGCTCATGATGTGCCATTGGCAGGACATTTGGGGCAGGACAAGACCTTTGAGGGACTTGTCACCCACTTTCATTGGCCCCAAATGCGCAAGAGTTCAGACTCTCATTGCAGGACATGTCAGACTTGCCAGGCAAGTGGAAAGAGTGGGAGGAAGAAGAAGGCTCCTCTCCCGCCATTATCTGTGGTCAGCACCCCCTTTGAATGGGTGGGTATTGACATTGTGGGGCCACTGGACCCCAAGACAGCCATGGGCAACAGGTTCATCCTATTCTTGGTGGACCATGCCACCCGGTACCCGGAAGCCATACCTCTGAGGACAGTGACGGCTCCGTGGTGGTACGAGCACTGATGGGAATTTTCTCCCGAGTCGGATTCCCTAGAGAGGTAGTGTCTGACCGGGGAACCAGCTTCATTTCCAAGTATATGAAGTCCCTGTGGCAGGAGTGTGGGGTAACTTCTAAGTTTGCCACTCCTTACCACCCCCAAGGAAATGGGTTGGTTTAGAGATTCAACCGAACCTGAGAGGCATGATTATGGGTCTTGAGGCACCTATGAGGCGTAAGTGGCACGTCCTCTTACCATGCCTGTTGTTTACATACCGTGAGGTACCACAGAAATCTCTAGGGTTCAGTCCCTTTGAGCTTCTCTATGGTCACCCGGTGAGAGGACCTCTGAGTCTGGTCAAGGAAGGCTGGAAGCAATCTCCCAGGAAACCTCCCCCGGATGTATATAGCTACATGCTGGCCTTCAGGAACCAGACTAGGCATTTCAGACAACTCGCTGAGGCGAATCTGGAAGCCAGCCAGGAGGAGATGAAGCAATGGTATGACCAGAATGCCACTCTGGTAGAGCTTCAGCCTGGTCAGAAAGGGTGGGTAATGGCCCTAGTGGAGCCCTGCGCACTCCAGTATAAGTGGACCGGACCGGACCATTTGAGGTTGTAGAGCGCAAAAGTCATGTTACCTACTTGGTGGGCTTACGGTCTCCCAGGAACCCCTTGCTGGTCCTGCTTGTCAACCGCCTGAAGCCCCACTTGGAGAGGTCTGAAGTAGCATGCTGTTAGCAACAGATGTTGCAATGGAGGAGAAGACTGAGCCTCTTCCTGACCTCATGTCTGCAACAGAGCAAGATGGGTCAGTGGATGGTGTAAACCTCTCTTCCGCCCTGACCCCTGAGCAACAGAATGACTGCAGCCAGTTGCTGGGACAGTTTTCTGATCTGTTCTCCCTGATGTCACAGATTTGTGCATCCATGATGTGGACACAGGAGACAGCTTACCTGTGAAGCACAAAACTTACAGGGTAACTGACAGGGTGAGAGCTTGCATCAAAGAGGAGGTCTCAAAGATGCTTGTGTTAGGGGTGATTGAGTCCTTTAACAGTCCTTGGGCCAGCCCAGTGGTCTTGGTCCCGAAGGCTGATGCACCGGGTGCCACACCAGAACTCCGGGTCTGTGTGGAATACTGAGGGCTCAATTCAGTCACATAGACTGACGCGCACCCCATCTCCAGAGCTGATGAGCTCATTGCAACATTGTTGCCCGGTACCTCAGCACGTTTGAATTGACGTCTGGGTATTGGCAGATCGCTTTGACTGATGGGGCAAAAGAGAGGTCAGCATTCTTCACACCAGATGGGCACTTCCAGTTCCTGGTTATGCCCTTTGGAATGAAGAATGCCCCTGGCACCTTTCAGAGGTTGGTGAATCAGGTGCTGGTTGGACTGGATGAGTTCAGTGCCGCCTACCTGGATGACATCGCAGTGTTCAGAACCAGTTGGGAGAAACATCTGCACCACCTCTGGGAAGTGTTGTTGGCGCGGTGGAAGGCAGGCCTCACGATCAAGGCGAGTAAGTGTCAGATCGGGCAGGGTTCCGTGGTGTACTTGGGACATCAGGTTGGGAGCGGCCAGGTGGCACCCCTACAGCCCAAGATTGAAACCATCCTGGCTTGGGAGTCCCCCAAAACCCAGACAGAGGTGAGAGCCTTTTTAGGACTCACTGGATATTACAGGAGGTTTGTCAAGGGGTATGGCAACATTGTTGCACCCTTTACAGAACTGACTTCCAGGAAGCAGCCCAAGAAAGTGATTTGGACTGACACCTGTCAGAAAGCTGTTGAGGCCCTGAAAGCTGCCATGCGCATGGCGCCCGTGCTCCTGGCACCCAACTTCTCCAGAGAGTATATCGTTCAGACAGCTGCTTCAGAGCATGGTGTGGGGGCTGTTTTGTCACAGATGAATGAGGGGGGCCTGGATCAACCTGTAGCCTTCATCAGTAGGAGGTTACTTCCACAGGAACAGAGGTGGAGTGCTAATGAACGTGAGGCATTTGCTGTGGTCTGGGCACTGAAGAAGCTGAGACCATACCTGTTTGGGACTCACATCCTGGTTCAGACAGACCACAAGCCCCTCAGATGGTTGATGCAGATGAGGGGTGAGAATTCAAAATTGTTGAGGTGGTCCATTTCCCTTCAGGGTATGGACTTTACGGTGGAACACCGCCCTGGTACAAAACACACCAACGCTAATGGTCTGTTCAGATCTTTCCGCCTTAGTGCTGAGAACTCCCAGGAGGTAGGGTAGTTCGCCACACATTTCAGCTTGAGGGGCCACGTGTTAGACCTGGCACCATTGGCGTGAGTCTCCCTTCCATTTTTGCTGTTGCCTCATGTGTTTTTGCTGGTGTTAGATGCTTTGGGCACTGTGCCACTGCTATCCAGTGCCACAGTGTGAGTGCTCCATTTTGTAAATTAATGTACAAAGTCGTTATTCCATGATTGGCTGGTTTGGTTTACCTGTCAGACCCTAGTACAGTGCACCAGAAGTGCCCAGGGCTTGTAAACGAAATGCTGCTGGTGGGCTTGCAGCACTGGTTGTGCCACCCACAGAAGCAGCCTGTAAAAGAGTTTCTAAGGTCTGCCATTGCAGAGCCTGTGTGCAGTCTGGTACTGCCATGCTGACTGGACAAGTGTACCCACTTACTGGTCCCTAAACCTTCCCTTTTCTTCATATCAGACACCCCTATGGTAGGCCCAAGGGCAGGGTGCATTGTAAGTATAAAGTAGGACAATCCCTGGTGTGTGTGGCATGTCCTAATAGTGAAAAACAGCCATTTTCGTTTATCACTATTGCAAGGTATCTGTTCTCCATAGGGGGCAGTTAGATTATTACATCTTATAATCCTAACTGACTCGGGGAATGTAAATGCGTAAATGTATGTATACTTGTAAAGCGCACTATCACCTTTCAGGCATCCTGGCGCTGTATACCACTGTGGAACCCTTCCTGGCTTTCCCTGTGAGATGCCCCTTACTGGGCACCTCCAAGGTGAGGCCAGGCATCCTAGCGCTTTTGGGGCCATTGTGGAGATTAAGCAAGCTATTGCCCAGAGTTGCAGAGTGGGACCCGTGATTAGAGTAGGCACCTAGGAGAGAATTATCGAGAATTATCAAGTCCGTGGACATTGAGCCCAAGACCCTGCCGCGTCGGGAATTGAACCCTGGTCCCGGGCCAGACCTCTGTCTCAGGGTCTGCCGCTCTAATCGGTGAGCCACACTTCTCCACGGAACATGGTAGAAATTCGAGTTTAGTATGCCTGAACTCAGGATGATAAAATACATCTTTTAGTGAAGTTGATTTTAACATTCTGTGTTTGAAAATACCACTTTTAGAAAGTAGGTATTTTCTTGTCTAACTATCCAAGCCTGCCTCTGCTAGGTTCTGTATTCCTTGTCTGGAGTTTGAGTGACAGGGGCTGGGGATTCCAGGAGACAGGGTGAGTCAGCCCAGTGGTGAATAGAGAGATCTGCATCTTGATGGGTGGGAGGAGTTGCACCTGGAACCTGAATAGGGCTCTGCCTACCCTCCACAATGCTGGCTCCACCTCCTGTGGTGCGTCTGATGTTTCTGCCCTGCACTGTGAAAGGAAAGAAGGAGTCATGTAAACAGAGTGCTCCAGGACTGACCAGAACTGGTTTGGACTAGGTAAAGGCCCCTCTGCCCTGAGAGGACAAAGGATTTTGGGGTATAAGTATTGGGACCCTGATCCCAAGAATTTAGATCACTTTTGGACAACAAGATGAAGCCTTTGCTGAGGAGAGGAACCAGAAGAAACTGAGGAGAGACTATCCCTAAGCTGAAGTGCTGCTTGTGGAATTGGCCTGTAGTGGTTGCCTGACTGCCAAAGAAAGGAGAAAGGACTTTGTGTGCACTTTATTCAACTTGTGAAGGATCTCCAAGGGCTTGAGAGAATAGTTTGCCTCCTGTTGAAGTCTCAGGGACAACAGCCTTAAATCACCAGCTCCCCAAAAGTTCTTTGGAAATGCCTGCTGCTATTTTGGGCCTTCTGAGGGACTGCGTGTCACAAGGAGCTGGAAGCGCAACTAAAGGTACGTTGACTCAAAGTGTTGCATTTTAAGATCTAAAGAGAACTAAGCTAAACCTACCATTTTAAGTACAGTATTGTGGATTTTTGTTGTTTGTGGTCTTGTGTTAAATCTATATAAAGAATACTTATTTTTAATATACAACTGTGTGGTGTCCATCTGTAATCTTGTCACTGGGTTACTGTATGTGTTCACAAATGCTTTACATACTACCTCTGAGATAAGCCTATCTGCTTGTGCCAAGCTACCAAGGGGGTAAGCAGGGGTTAATTTAGGAGTGTACTTCCTTACCCTGACTAGAGGCAAAGGTCCTTATTTGTCACAAGTACCTAGCTGTGCCAACTAGAGACCCCCAAATCTAACAGACCCTTATGGCCAAAGCTGCCTCACTGTGTTCATAGATGGAAGGGTGGCCCAGGAAAATCCCCATCACTGGCTCAGCAGCCTGTATCCCTTGCATCAGGGCTACTCCAATACAGTCTATAGTAGTTTGCTCATAGATCCTGGAACTGGACTGTAGACTGCTTTGACAGAGAGATAACTTTTCATCTGGACCGTGTTGGTCCATGTGACTAGACCCTTGCTGGAGTTAGTTGCCCCAAGGGTGTGAAGTGGTTGTTCACAACTGTATAAATGTTTGGAAAGGTTCCTGCTATTGTAGCCCATTACAAAGATTGTTTGCATTAAGTGAGCATCTGTAATTTATTGTTTCTTTAAACATTCATATCTTTGGAACCCTTTGGTGTATTTTTGTTAGGGAGATTTCTTCTTAAAGATATTAATGCAACCCAATTCTATAAATCAGTGTGGAATTTTTATTGTGTTGCGTTTTCTTCATATTCAACTGTTTTGATTGTTCTTAATGCTTTACAGTTGTTCCTTTGCTAAAACATGACAGTTCAGAGCCACTGCTACCCAGGGTTAAACTAAGATTTTTTTAAACAAATCAGGCTGGACCAATATGGATTTATGTCTTCATTACATTGTGAGGTAGCACAGCAACATTATATAAAAAAAACACTTTCGTCCCAAAATACTTATGAAGCCTAACTAGTATATGTATTCTTTTGAAATGTTAAAGTGTCACCTACGGTTCAAAAATGAGGTTTAATGAGGTTTAATATGTCACATCTCTTTATATACACAATCTATAATGTGTAAGCTCCTGGCAACACAGACAGCTTCCACACTGATGAAGTGCCAGCAGTGGCTGTTGTGGAAATGGAGTTCTATGTGGTGGGTGGCTGAAGTGCTGTGCGGGTGCAATCAATGGCCAGAGGAATGTGGGCAATGGCACACAATTCCCTTGCCACCCATTGTTTTCTTGCCAGTGACTATGGCATGTTGATAAACTGGTGCACTTGGCAGGTGGTGCATCTCAGTACCTGTTGCAAGCAGCATGAGTGCCTTACCTGCGAGATCCAGTGGCCAGCAAATGGACTGCAGCCAGTATTTTACCATGTGCAGAGATGATCAGGGAGTAAGGTGTAAGTGATTCAAGCACCTGTTCGCCAGTCTTCAACCACGTCAGGGATTACATCAGGTTGAAAGTGCTATCTAGCAATGAATGCCTCTGTGGACATGCCAAAGGTGTTCATCCTCTGCCTGTAATTTGCCTCTCTTCTCTTTAAATAATTGTTCTTCAAAATGAAGAGCAACGCAATAGAGATATTAATTGACACAGAGAACCCATTGCTTTTTGAGCGTGTGACTAACTCTTTTATGTGGGCATTCTGTGTGTAAATTGTTGATGTTGCAATGATTTTAAGCTGCTGGTGGGATGACAGAGCCCTTACCGAGCTCTACCGCCCTCATTTTTATTATCAGTTGTAATGAATGTGTTTGAAGCCTGGGTGCAACATGTATCTTATACATAAAACACAATATATCAAATAATAATTACTTTACATTTATATATTTTTGTATATCTCTTTCTATGTGTTTTTAGTGTCATTCCTTGCATCCATTAATTGTTTTGACAGTGTGTTGCAGTACATGTGTGATGCCTGACTTGACTGGTGTACATCTGAGTCTGTTTTGTCTGCAGCACTACTGAAGCAGATTTCGGTTTAACATTTGTGAATAGCAATAGTCTTGTGTTTTTGTCAGTGGGCTCTTGTATTTGCATGTCCCTCACTAAAGCCCTCCTTAAATTTCTGTTAACCCCTCCCATTCATAACAGATAAACCCTATTTACCAACTACTCCTTTTGTCCCGCCCACTTGTAATACAAAAGCCCTGACCTCTGTGTGAGGAGATCACCATCTTCATGGCAGAAATCTCTACAAATAAGTGATATGACAGGCATGAGCAGAGATCTCCAGTCATAAGCATTTGTGAGTACATAAAGTAATACTACTTGAGTCCTATTTCTTGCACTCAGAAATGCTTTTGTGAATAGGCCTCTATGTGTGTGCTCTGTTTTATAATCAAGAGGTGCACACAAGTTGCTATCTGTCAGGTGATGTTTGCATTGAAAATGTTCTCCAGGTCAAACCTGTAAGGAAATGCACAGACAAAAAAGTTCATTTCAAGGACAAGCATGAGGAAGATTTTTTCTGAGAGAACCGTTCTGCAGATTATTCCCATTGCATGTAGCCAAACTCGAAATTGTGCATTACATTGAACTGATGCCCTATGTAATTCTATTTCTCCATGTAGGTGTTTGCAGCTAAATTCACCATTACACACCGACTAAGACTAAGGCCATAACTGTTTTCCACAAAATATGTGCCAGATGAACTAAGCATTTAAACGGTCTCAAATGCTTTGATTCAGTAAAAGTATAACAATGCCTTTACCTATATACTAATCCCAATTTGGAAGTCATAAATGTATTCTGACTCTTAACGTGTGATTCTGAATAGATACCAATTCAGTATATAAAAGGAATGTGCCGTAGGCACTCCCATCCAAATGCCAAACCATTACCTTGTGTATCAAGGTTTTGAGACTGGATTTACCGACACACCAAATGAAATGGTAACCCATTTCCAAAGGGCAGCAGCCGCCCATGCAGGTAGGAGCAGTGGGGCCGAATGGGGGAGGGTTTCGACAGACTACCACCAGGGAAAATTAAATAAATAATTATCTTTCCCTCGCTGTCGTCGGTCGAAATCCCCCCCACCCGGTCCCTCCGCCCCATCGCTCTTACCTGCACGGGCCGCTGCTGCCAAAAGGTAAGGGGTCCTTTCTGGCTGCCTCCCCTTTGTGATTGTAAAAAACAGTTTGTTGAAGAGTAGGCCGTGTTGTCCAGAAGACAACGGCCCACTCTTAAACCAATGTAAAAAAGTAATTTTTTTGAAAATCACTCACAAACATGGTGGCCTGCTGAGCCTTGAAGGCCACCGTCCCTGTGATTGTAGCCAACAATGCGATTGAACTGCAATTTGTGACTTAATTAATGAATATTAATTAGGTGGGTCAGAGAGCAACTCAATCTGATTCTGTTTTTTATGGACCGCCCTAATGGTACATTCATTTGTAAGTAGAAATATATAATAGTCCCAAAAATACTGGTCGCAGACTGTGACTAGTATTTTGTGACCAGTAAATAGTACATCAGGCTGTACTTTGCCTTGTGCCCAGGGCGTACAACTGGCATGTGCACATACTTTGTGCTCTCCTAGGGCACAATCGTATTACAGAAGGGGGCGCAGATGCTTGGACGTCCCGTTCTGTAATACTGATAACGCTGGTGCACATGTCACGCCAGCGCTATCATGAGAGGATGATCCCTCATTGCATGTGGGTGTGGCCCAATACAAATGAGGGAATCACTTTGCCTCTGCACCTGCACCGTATTACAGATATAGACGTGCTTTTGAGAGTCACACTGAAAGGCATCCATCTGGGGGTGAGAAAATGGATCCCTTGGACCCTCTAGGCATCCCCCTGCAGGCTGGTGCTGTCACTCATGGCACCATCCTGCAAGAGATCTATCTCCCTTCTTGAAAGTGTAGGCAGCCGGCTGCCCGCACAGTGAAACATAGAGTGGCTTTGAAGCAACCACTCCATATTTAACTTGAATGTGCTGCCCCAGGGCAGATCAAGTTCATGGCAGCAATGGAGGCAGCGCATTCGGCATAATAGGGCACACTTTCCCTGTCTGCGCCCGACACACCTTTTGGAAGTTGCTCCATGGTGCAAACAGGAAAAGTGCGCCATTTATTTAATAAGAGCGCAGAAATAACTTCTGAACAAATTTTTACCATTAAACAACTATAAATACAACATACACTGTTGCTAAAGTCATACATTTCAACCGAAAAATTTCTCAAACAAAATATATTATTTAAGTTTAAAGTTTCCAATAAAAAATATTTTGCCCACACCTATTAGCAGTTTCCTCAACAACTACATTACCTATGCACGGAGTGTGAAATGGCTTATTCAGGTGAGTTTTGCATTAAAGAAACGTGTTGAATAATAAAAAATTCAGTAACACTAATGAGTGACAGATCTTTGGCATTAACTGACAAAGGTGCTCCAACAATGTGTGTGAAGGTATTGCCTGGGAAGTCAAAGAACTAGTCATGTCGTGTGCGGCCCGCTGACGAGGAGAAGTGAACAGAGAGTAAAAAATTGGAGTTGCTTTTGGAACCATTATGAGGTTGCAAGAGACATCACATTAAAGTAAAGCATTTCCACCCATAATTGTTAACTGCGGTGAAACCGACACAAATGATTCAGTTTTAAACTGTTTCTCAAAAGCTCATCAGCAACTTGAAATAAGCAAAACTAATCTGCAGAGATTAATTTCGTTCCTTAGCCTCCATTTATGGGGCAGCAGCAATCTCGCCATGCTTATTGATTATCAGACAAGGCAACTAATCCCCTTAAGGTCATTAAGTGTACTTAATTAAAGGGCAGTTAGCAAGCTTCTCTTTGCTAAAGTAGCAGCGCCTGTTACGAATGATTTGTGTAAAACCAATATGGTAGCTATTAATCTAAAAGTCAATTCCTCTTTCCCTATTTGGCAAATAAATATATTTGGTGGGACAATTATATTCTGCGATGAATTATATATGTTTTTGATGTACGCCCGTTTAAAAATGGATGTGCTGAAATGGAAAGAATATTTTTTTCAAAGTTAAGCAGTCCCTGTTTTTTCTGTCTTGAGATGGGGCAAGAGGATTCTGATTTTCACCAGCTGACACTGGCAAGTGGAATTTTTGCTACTTAGCCAAATTTTATAAGGAACCTGTGCACTTACAAGACAAAGGGCCAGGTGCATTTTCAAGGAGCAAACACTTTAATTTAAATTTTGCGACTGCAAAAAATGTTTATGCTAAAGTATCAATCCTATTTGAAAAAGAGATAGGGCCATATGTATGAACACATTTTCCATTAGACACAGAATGGGCAAAACCCTTTGATGCATCTGGCCCATAGAGTTCATCCGACTACTAAAATGGGATTGTGACTCCATACCGATTCGGTATTTGGAAGAGGTGTGTTGTAGGCTCCTTTTCCAAATGCTAAATCGGCATGCGATATGTCAGTGTTTTTTGCAGGTGTAATAAGAGCCAAAAGCAGCCCTGGCAATTTTGTCAGATCAACACCCCTCCCCCAAATGGGGGGTTGCAGGTGTGAAGCACTACTGCTTTTGTTACTGGAGGCCGATATTGCAGCATTGATACAAACCTGTCCCCAAGTAACAGAACCAGCCCCCACACTGCTACATAAACGGCCCTCACCCTTCCAGCCTCCTGAGGAAATGCTGGATACCCACTAAGGTCAGTCCTCCCATGAACGTAATCCAGTTGCATTGAAAAATTACCGACGACTGAGTTGGGGTGGTAACTCATACACTAAATGGGAGTCTTCCCCTGTGTGAATTAAAAATAATAGTTTGCTGAGAAGTAGGCAGTGATCCAAGAGACCACTCCTAACTTTCAAACCAACCTTTCCAATAAAGAAGAAATATTTTTAACTCAATCCTGTTTCTTTAACCCCTTGCATGCGGCACACATTTTCGTGCTGTGCGGGTGATTTGAATAGTGGGCGGGATTCGGACGCACACGCCCACCGTGACGTCGGCCGTCCGAAGCATGCAAGGGGTTAAGGAAACTGGGCTGCATTTTATAAAAATGTTTACTTTACTTAAAGACAATCACAGAGAAGGTGGTGTTTTGTTCCTTGCAAGCCACCATCCGTATGATGGCCCCCAATTGGAGTGAGTCCGAATTTGCATCCTTTCTCATGCATATTAAAGAGGTAGATCGGATGGCTACTCACTACGATTCCTTATTTTGTGAACAGGCCTATTCATATATAGGTCGGTTCACAAAAGGATTCACTAGTATCAAAAAGTCAGTATGTACAATCCAACCACTTTTTAAGACTACATTTCAGTTACATCTAGTCCTAAGGCCCACTTGACAAGTTGGCCAGGCTTTGTAGCGGGGATCTACAAAGGTCAGAATTAAGTTTACCAGCCAGTACCTCAGCTTCAAAGTCCAGCCATTACGAGTTTTTTCCGAAAAATGTGAATTTCCCAGAGTTGTGATTGATCAGATCCTTGGTTCATATGCTAAATACTGCACCGAAATATGGCAGTCCTAGCAGTGTGCAAAGCATTATAGTAGCAATGAATTGCAAACTTCCAGGTTATTAGCTTTCGCAGAACATTTTCTGCTTTCCTTTCTGCTTGACCTATGCAGATTTTTTTCCACACTTACTGGTGAAGTGCAACATATTCCCTTAAGCGTTGTTTTCTTGTTGGTGTACTGCAAAAATGTGTGTGCCTTGTGCTTTCTACATTTTCCATGCAACTACGTGGACGAATGTCCTATTACTTACCGGTAATCTTCATTACTCCGGGTCCCGTTGTCCTCGTCCCCTTCATACTGACTAGTGAGATAACCTGTCTCCATCACAGAAAAAGAAAAGCAGGAATGCTGGTACACCCCCCCCCCCCTCCCTACTGGGAGTACATAAGGGTACATTACCCAGCATACCTCCTGAACCACCAAGCCCCAGATGAGGGCCGGAAAGCCTGGGAGGGAGGGAGGGATGGTATGAAGGGGACAAGAACAACGAGACCCGGAGTAATGAAGATTACCGGTAATAGGACATTACCCCCCTGTCCTCGTCCCCTTCATACTGACTAGTGAAAATACCCAAGCAGCAACCAGCCATCATCACACAACAAACCACCAGGACACAGAACCACAGCAAACCCAGCAGTTTATTAAAAACAGCACAGTATCAAAGAAAAAAGGGAATCAGGAACACACAGCCCAAAGAACCCCTAAACCAAAGTTAGTGTCATCCCCCAGAACATTCTGAATCCCGTAATGCCTAAAAAAGGTATTAGCAGAGGCCCAAGTAGCGGCCCTACAAATCTCAGAAAGGGACACACCACGAACCTCCGCCCAGGAAGCAGCCACACCCGTGTAGAATGCCCCTGAACCCCAGCCGTGGGAGGCGAACTCAAAAGGGAATAGGCCAACACAATAATCTGCTTCAACCAACGACCAATGGAGGAAGTGGAAGCCCGGCAAACCCTGGAGACCACCCCAAAGGAAACAAACAGGGAGTCAGTATGCCGAAAGGAACGAGTACAGTCCACATAGACCCTCAAAGCGCGGCAAACATCCAGCAAGGACCAGGGGAGGTCGTCCTCATCCACCTGAATAGAACACAGACCGGGGAAGACTAGCTCCTGAAAGCGATGGAACTGGGAGGAAACCTTAGGAACAAAAGAGGATTCCAAACGAAGAACAACCCCATCCGCAGAAAAAGAAAGAAAAGGCTTCCGAGCCATCAAAGCTCCCAGCTCCCCCAGGCGACGAGCAGAAGTAATAGCCACCACAAAGACAACCTTAAAGGTGACAAACTTCAAATCAACCTCCTCCAAAGGCTCAAAGGGAGCAGCCACCAAGGCCCTCAAAACCAAAGGGAGGTCCCAAAGAGGAAAAGAAGGCTGAACCACAGGACACGAATTCGCAAAATTGTGCAACAAACGAGAAACCATGCCATCAACATCAGGCAGATTCCCCCAAGAGGCACGGAAAGCCCGAATAGCAGCCCACTGGGCCCTGCAGAGTCGAGACAGACAAACGTTTCTCGAACCCATCCCAAAGGAACTGAAGAACATCAGGCAAAGGACAAACCAAAGGTGACAACGCCAGACCGAGACACCAACGCTCGAAGTTACCCCAATGCCTGCCATAGGACTGAAGAGTAGAAGCCTACCGGGACTGCTGAATAGCCAAAGCTAAATGCTCGGGGAGACCCCTATTCCTCCACCCCTGCCTCTCAACCTCCAAACTGACAGCCGAAGCTGCCGGAGGGACAACATCGGAGAGGACTACAAGGGAGACGGAGGGAAAAGGAAGAACCAAGGACTCTGAACCGCCAACAACTTCAGAGTCAGAAACCACGACCGGCGGGGCCAGAAGGGCACCACCACCACCACCTCCCGATCCTTCATCTCCAGCCAAGACAGAAAATGAGAGATCAGAGCAAGGGGAAGAAACTAATACAGCAGGCGAGAAGGCCAAGGTAGGGTCAGGGCATCCACCCCCCAAGATCCCTCCTGAGGAATCCGAGAGAAGAACCGGGGAAGCAGAGCATTTAGCCTGGAAGCAAATAGGTCCAGAAAGGGAAGACCAAACCTCACGCACACCAGACGAAAAGCCACCTGAGTCAAAGCCAACTCCAGGGAGGCAGGAAAAAAACAACTGAGGGCATCGCCACCCCATTGTCCACCCCCGGACATGTACAGACACCAGAGACAAAAGATGGCCCTCCACCCAGCAAAACAACGGAGACACCACAGGGTTCAGGGACTGAGACCGGATACCCCCCTGGTGATTCAAGTAGGCCACGGTCACCGAGTTGTCCGACATTACCAACACATGCTGGTGCAACAGCAGGCTCCGAAACCCCATGACAACCCGACACACCGCAGACAACTCTTGCCAGTTTGAGGACCGCCGACCCGCCAGCAGGGACCAACGACCCTGAAGGAACTCCGTCCCTAAAGTCGCCCCCCAACCCAGAGCACTGGCATCCGTCGTAAGGACCAACGGAGGCGGAGACTGCAGAGTCAAGCCCCTGGCCAGATTGTCCGACAGTGTTCACCAGCGCAGGGCAGGAAGAATCGACAGAGACACCGGAACCAAAAGGGAAAAATCCCAAGACAAAGGATCCCACCGAGCCAACAGGTAGGACTAAAGAGGCCGAAGATGGAAACGCGCCCAAGGCACAGTGAACACAGTAGCCGCCATCAGACCTAGAAGGTGCAACCAAAGACGGACCGAGAAGGACCGACCCACCAGAAACCGATGAGCCAGGGAACACAAGGTCACCTCCCGAGCAACCGGCAGGAAGACCCGATTCGGATCCGCGCAGAAACACGCCCCTATGAAAGTCAGGTCCTGAGACGGCAGAAGTTGACATTTGGGGAGATTCAACAGGAACCCATGGGCCTGCAAGGCGGAACACACCAACCCCTGATCCCTCAACAACTGAACCTTGGAGGGAGCATGAAGGAGCCAATCGTCCAGATAAGGGTATACCATCATCCCCTGACGATGCAAGTAAGCCACCAAGGGAGCCACCATCTTGGTAAACAGCCAGGGGGCCGACCTCAGGCCGAACGGAAGAATCTGGAACTGGTAATGAACCCCCAGAAGACAAAACCTCAGGAAAGGACGAGAAAGGGGGTGGACCGGCACTTGATAATAGGCATCCTGAAGGTCCAGAGTGCACATGTAATGACCCCGGAAAACCAGGGGAATCACCCGCTCAAGAGTCTCCATCTTGAACGGAACCCGCAGCACAAATTTGTTCAGGGCTTTCAGATCCAGTAATAGACAAAACCCCGCTGTCACTTTGGGAACCAGAAAAATAATGGAATAAAAACCCTGACGCTCTCCCCGTGAGGAACCACCTGCACCGCCCCCTTGTCCAGCAGAGACCTGATCCCCAGTGACAGCTCCGCCCGCTTGGACGGACAAGACGGCCAGGGAGTTGGATGGACCTCCGAGTCCGGAGGAGGGGTCAAAAACTCCAAGAGGTACTCCAACCGGACAATGTCAAGCACCCACAAGTCTGAGCAGGAGGACATCCAGGCTGGAAGAAAGAACTGAAGCCGACCTCTGACTAAGGATCCGGCATCGGTCGCCAGATAGTCAGGAACGAGGCTTAGCAGGAGGGGACTTCGCCTTCTTGTCACGACCCCTACCAGACTGAAAATAACCCCTGCCCCTGGCAAACTGCCTGCGAGAGGGAGGATGGAAGAAGGGCTTAGACTTGGAAGTAGCCGGTACGGCAGAAGACTGTTGGAAAGAGGAAGAATGCTTCTTCTCCTTAAACAGCCGATGTAACTTGCCCTCCAATTCCTCACCAACAAACATAGAACCCTGAAAGGGCAACCGCAGAGCAGCAGACTTCTGGGCCAAATCCATCTTCCTGTCCTTCAGAACCAAGTTATGGCAAGCAGCCACACAAGCACCCCCAGAGAGGGCGGAGGCACGCACCATATCAAAGGACATGTCAGACATAAATTCAACCTGCCGCTCAACATGATTCAGAAGTTCCGAACAGTCAGTGGCATCATCCATAGACCCATACAAAGACTTCAAGCATGAAAGCAGAGACTGGGCCACATAAGTCCTGTAGATGCCAGCCCGGAGCGCCAGATAAGAACCAGAATAAGCCTTCCGCCCAACGAGACTGGCCACAAAAGAATCCATAGGAACAGAGTCCGGCAAGTCCTTGGCCATATCCTGAAGAGGATAGAGTTTAGTCATGAAGCGAGGGAGTAGGATGCTATCCGGATCCTTCCATTCCCGGTCCAGTATCTCCTTGACACAAGGATGAACCGGCATAACCACAGGAGCTGAGCACTGGAACTGGCGAAGCAAGGAACTCCCAGAAGTACTAGGGTCATCATCAGCGGGGAATTTGAATTTGAATTTGAATTTGTAGTTATTTATAGAGCGCGCATTCACTGAGCAGTTTCTTGGCGCTATTGGATTTCAAGACTGAAGAGGACATCAGGGACTATGGACTGAAAGCTTGCTGGAATAGGAAGGTTTTTAGAGCTTTACGAAACTCCAAGTAGGAAGGGGAGGATCTGAGGGGAAGGGGAAGGGAGTTCCAAAAGGTAGGTGCAAGTACTGAAAATTTCTGACCTCCGGAGCGTTTTTTCTTGAACCGGGGAATGACTAACAGAGATTTGGCCGCGGAACGTAGGTCTCTAGCGGGGCAGTAGTTGATGATGGCGGAATTGATGAACGCAGGGGCAGTACCTGCCCGGGCTTGGAAAGTAAGACAGCCAAGTTTGAAAAGGGTTCTTTGTTTGATTGGTAGCCAGTGGAGGTTGATGATGAGGGGGGAAGAGTGGTGATATTTCGGTAGGCCATGTACCAGGCGAGCTGCCTGGTTCTGCACCGTCTGAAGACGTTGGAGTGCATAGGCGGGAGCGCCATTGAAAATGATGTTCCCGTAGTCGATCTTTGATAAGACCATGGCCATCACAATCAGCTTAAGTGCCGAGGAAGAGAAAAACCGGGACACTTTCCTGATGATACGTAAGGTGAAAAAGCAAGAAGAAACAATAGTGCTAATGTGAGTGTGAAGTGTCAGATGGTGGTTAAGCATGATTCCAAGGGTCTTAACAGAGTGGGAAGGAGTGGGAGGGGGACCGAGGGAAGAGGGCCAAAAGGAAGGTGACCAGGGATTGCTGCCGCCTCCAGTCAGAATCAGCTCTGTTTTATCCGGGTTGAGTTTGAGATGGTTTGCATTCATCCAATCCCGGATAAACAGCAGGACAGACTGGAAGCGGGAGGCTCCTAAAGAGGGGTCAGAAAAATTAAAAATGAGTTGGAGGTCGTCAGCATAATTGTAAACTATGACCTCCATTTGTTGAAGTGCAAAAGCGAGAGGAAAAATATAAAGATTAAACAAAAGAGGGGAGAGAGAAGAGCCCTGGGGAGTCCCGCATTTCACCCTGCTGGGTGGGGCCGAAAATTCGGCAAGGTGTACCGCCTGGGTGCGCCCCTCCAGGAAGGATCCAATCCAGGGAAGAGCCTGGTCCCCTATGCCCGCCGCCCTGACACGGGATAAGAGGATGGAGTGGTCCACCGTGTCAAAGGCGGCGGGGAAACTCCATATTGTCGAAATACTTGCCCTTCTGAACATCACCCCCCAACCATTCATCCTCGGACTCAGAGGAAGAAGAAGGCGGCAGAATCCAACCAGTGGACTTGGACCTGGGAGCACCCCCCATCTCCAACAAAGTCTCCTTAATTAGCCTCTTCATCCTGGCATCACCACCCCGGGAACGACGCCTGGAACGTGCAGGAGAAGGAGATGAGGAAGATGAAGCTGAGGAAGATGAGGAGGAATCAACCACATGCCTGCTCTTCTTGGCATGTTTACCCATGAGAGCAGAATCACAGGACAGCGAGGTGCAGCAAGCCACCCCAGGAGCAGGACTGAAGGCCACCGAAGCACAGCAAGCCACCACAGGAGCAGGACCTCAGGCCACCCAAGGACAGAAGCCAGGCAGCCCACCAGCACCCCGGAACCACAGGAAAGCGAAGACCCCACGTGGAGGCAGCCCAAATGAGGAACAGGCAGCACACCAGAATACGACCCAAAACTGCAGTACTATGCACCAACCAGCCCCAAACAGAAATGCAGCGAAAGTCAGAAACAAGGGACATATAAATAGAGAAAAACTGCTACGCAGTACTTACAGAGAGGGCCGGCAAGCACCCCATGCCAGCGCCGCCAGCCACAATCTAAAAATGCCTGACTTCCTGCTCCAAACAAAGGAAGTCAGGCGATCCCCGTAAGGAAGTGCCCCAGCCACAGAGAGGCCGCCGCACTCCCAGAGAAGGAACAGGAACTGCTGCGTCCCCGACATGCCCAGCAACATGAAGACGCGGCAAGGACACCACCAGTCCCCAGGAACAGAGGAACCGCCAGGAAGCGCCAACATGGCTCCCCCCAAGCCCGGCAGGGGGGGAGACTAAGCATGGGCTGAAAATTCGTTCCGGAATTTGCAGGATTTCAGCGATTTCACGATCCGCGAATCTCGCGAAATCGCGTGAAAATATGCGAATCAGCGGGGACGAATTTTCAGCCAAGCACTTGGGTTACAGCAGCAGGTGCAAAAGTTGAAGATAATTTTTTGTAACCTTTTACAAAAGGGTTACAAAGAAATTAACTTCAACTTGGGCACCTGCTGCTGTAAGCCTGTAAGTGCTTCCTGGCGCCTTGTTGCCTACTTGCAACTATTGTCTGACCCTGCTCTGACCCTTAAAGCAGGGTCAGAGAATAGTTACAAGTAGGCAATGAGGTGCCTGTCACGAAAAATAAACCTCAACAGGAAGCACTGACAGATATAAAAACAAGCATTTGCAATGCAATAGGTCTCGCATTAGGAAAGTTTGAGCTATTGGTCTTGTCAATTTTTTTTATTTATGTGTTGGTTTTGAAAATAGCTAAATTAATAGCTTTGTCATTTACAATGCCAATAGTTATAACTTTCGCAAATGTGACACCTATAGCATTTGTAATGCAACATGTTTTGTATTTACGTGACTAAGCTGTATTGATATTACAAATTACAATGGATTTTAATGTTTTTAAAGTAATTAATACTTAAATAAAAGTGATTTTAATTTATAATGGCAATAGCTTAAACTTTTGTAAATAACTTTTGTGAAGATTATGTTCAGTGTATTGTATTGTGATGAAAATCCAAGAACCGAAGTGAAATATTAACATCTTTTTGTGACATTTGTAATAAAGTTTGAAACATTGAGAGAACATATTTGAACCAGTTGTTGTTGAATGGTTGCGCAGATTGATGCTGGGGTGGCGCTGAGTGGTGCTGTGGTGGTGCTGAGTGGTGCTGTGGTGATGCTGAGTGGTGCTGTGGTGGTGCTGAGTGATACTGAGATGGTGCTGAGTGATGCTGGGGTGGTGCTGAGTGGTGCTGTGGTGGTGCTGAGTGATGCTGTGGGGGTGCTGAGTGATGCTGTGGTGATGCTGAGTGGTGCTGTGGTGGTGCTGAGTGATAATGTGGTGGTGCTGAGTGGTGCTGTGGTGGCGCTGAGTGGTGCTGTGGTGGTGCTGATTGGTGCTGTGGTGGTGCTGAGTGATGCTGTGGTGGTTCTGAGTGGTGCTGTGGTGGTTCTGAGTGGTGCTGTGGTGGTGCTGAGTGATAATGTGGTGGTGCTGAGTGATGCTGTGGTGGTGCTGAGTGATGCTGTGGTGGCACTGAGTGGTGCTGTGGTGGCACTGAGTGGTGCTGTGGTGGTGCTGAGTGGTGCTGTGGTGGTGCTGAGTGATGCTGTGGTGGTGCTGAGTGATGCTGTGGTGGTGCTGAGTGGGGCTGTGGTGGTGCTGAGTGATAATGTGGTGGTGCTGAGTGATAATGTGGTGGTGCTGAGTGATGATGTGGTGATGCAGAGGGCAGAAAGGCACAAAAAGCAGTCTAACAAAGGACAAAAGGGCAGAAAAACAAGGGACAAACGAGTCTAACAGAGGGCAGAAGGGCACAAAAAACCAGTCTAACAGAGGACAGAAGGGCACAAACAACCAGTTTAACAGAGGACAGAAGGGCAGAAAAACAAGGGAAAAACGAGTCTAACAGAGGGCAGAAGGGCACAAGAAACGAGTCTAACGGGGCAGAAAGGCACAGAAACGAGTCTAACAGAGGGCAGAAGGGCACAAAAACAAGGGAATAACAGAGGGCAGAAGGGCACAAAAAACAAGTCTAACAGAGGGCAGAAGGGCAGAAAAACAAGGTAAAAATTAGTCTAACAGAGGGCACAAGGGCACAAAAAACGAGTCTAACAGGGGGCAGAAGGGCAGAAAAACAAGGGAAAAACGAGTCTAACAGAGGGCACAAGGGCAGAAAAACAAGGGAAAAACGAGTCTAACAAAGGGCAGAAGGGCACAAAAAACGAGTCTAACAGGGGGCAGAATGAATCCCGCCCTGCGTGTTTGTCCACGAAGATGCCACCTTTTTGTGCAATACCTCTACTCAATTGGAGTACTTTCTACTGTCTAATCAGTAAGTGCTCCCTCGTTGGCTAAATGTATAGGGGCAGATTTACAATAACTGGCGCATCCCCAGGGGATGGCGCAGGGTTTTGACGCAGCATTGGCCTAAAAGTGACTGAGTGAAATCTTGTAGATTTCACTCAGCCACTTTTAGGAGGCGTTCCTGCACAGGAACGCCCTCCCCTGCGCCGGAACGCCTCCTGATAGCGCAGGGCTTTACAACGTGACGCATCTCTCAGATGCGTCATGTTGTTAATACCCAGCACCATGGCGCATCTTTTGTGCTGCCGCTGCATCACATAAGGTGTCGGTAGAGGGTGGCAGTGGTGAACCAGTGGGTGGCAGTGATGAACCAGAGGGTGACAGTGATGAACCAGAGGGTGGCAGGGGTGAACCAGAGGGTGACAGTGCTGAACCAGAGGGTGGCAGTGTTGAACCAGAGGGTGGCAGGGGTGAACCAGAGGGTGGCAGAGGTGAACCAGAGGGTGGCAGTGATGAACCAGATGGTGGCAGGGGTGAACCAGAGGGTGGCAGTGGTGAACCAGAGGGTGGCTTGGGTGAACCAGAGGGTGGCAGTGGTGAACCAGAGAGTGGCAGTGGTGAACCAGAGGGTGGCAGTGCTGAACCAGAGGGTGACAGTGGTTAACCAGAGGGTGGCAGTGGTGAACCAGAGGCGCTGTGATGAACTAGAGGGTGGCAGTCGTGAACCAGAGGGTGGCAGTGGTGAACCAGAGGGTGACAGTGCTGAACCAGAGGGTGGCAGGGGTGAACCAGAGGGTGCTGTGATGCACCAGAGGGTGCTGTGATGCACCAGAGGGTGGCAGTGGTGAACCAGAGGGTGGCAGGGGTGAACCAGAGGGTGGCAGTGGTGAACCAGAGGGTGGCAGTGCTGAACCAGAGGGTGACAGTGGTTAACCAGAGGGTGGCTGTGATGAAACAGAGGGTGGCAGTCGTGAAACAGAGGGTGGCAGTGGTGAACCAGAGGGTGAAAGTGCTGAACCAGATGGTGGCAGGGGTGAACCAGAGAGTGGCAGTGCTGAACCAGAGGTTGGCAGTGGTGAACAAGAGGGTGGCAGGGTTGAACCAGAAGGCGGCAGGGGTAAACCAGAGGGTGGCAGTGGTGAACCAGAGGGTGTCAGTGATGAACCAGAGGGTGGCATTGGTGAACCAGAGGGTGCTGTGCCCACACACGACCGCATGGGTACATTTGCCATGCGAGCGGCCCGCAAACACGCAAAAAGCCCCACGAACACGCAAAAAACCCCGCGAACAAGCAAAAAACCCCGCGAACACGCAAAAAAACAAAAATCCGCAAATTCGCACGAATTCGCGGATTTTGCAGATTACGAATTAGATTTCGGAAATTTCACCCATACTTAGGGGAGACCAAGAAGACCAGCACAAGCCCGGAGCCTAGCACGAGGTAAGCCCAAGAAGCCCCCAGGCTCCTGGTCCAATCCATAGTGTCATAAGACAGAAAAAAGAACAGGAGGAATGCTGGGTAATGTACCCTTATGTGCTCCCAGTAGCATTCCTGCTTTTCTTTTTTCTGTCTTGGAGAGAAGTTATCTCACTAGTCAGTATGAATGGGACGAAGACATGAGGGACCTGGGGGTAATGACAGCCATGACCTTAATGTATGCCAAATTAGTTCACTGACGTGCAAAAAAGAAAGTTATGGCACTGCCAAATAAGGTTTGCTGCAATATTTCACAGATACAGAAAATATTTTTGTGCGGAGATGGATTGTAGTACTAAATGTCAACAACATTAATATCAACCTTAAATCATAATTTTGCTGTCAAAGTACAGGTTACCAGAATATCCCCAACCTTATACTTCAAATTAAAATTACAAAGGTATTGAATCCAAAATACCGCAATACAAAAATATCTAAACCAAAACATATCTCAAACAAAAATATTGATTACAAAAAGATAGGTTTAAAATTAAAATGAACAAAAATATTGAAAACCAAAATATATTTTACAAATATTATTAATATAATGTGTAATATATAAGTATTTGTAAATAATTGTGAATTTTTCAAAACTGTACAACTTTCAAACATTATATTAACTATTTTTGATTTACATTCGTCATGAAATTATCTATTGAAAATATATATTTTTACATAAAATTCTCTTTAAATATTTAACTTTTTTAGATTGTTCAATAATCTTTTTACATAAAATAGATCAATTAAGAAAAACCTTTTTTTTTAATAGAAGCTTAGGTAAAGAGAAATAAAAATAAATATCCTCACAAATAATTTGTTTAATATATTTTTACAAAAATGAAAATATATTTTAAATAATTATTTGCAAATTAACTTATAGTTGGAGTTTGAGTATCATATTTACTATCTCCTCTACCAACGATATTGACAAACTGGTGAACTCTGGAGGTCAGATTGACTTTTTCCACTCCAAACAGAGGCGCTTATTTATGAGAGCCCTGCCTCACTTTTGCACCACGTAAAGTGGTACATGCATGATGCAGGGCTCTAAATATGATTTAGGAACCCATACAAAGCCACACTGTGTGGCTTTGAGTGGCCTTATAAATTATGAGTTTGAAAACGCAGAGCAAATCGATGTGTTACCTTACTCAGCACCCGGGAGACATTTCATGGGTGTTGCAGCGGGTTTTCCTATGCAGCACCCATAGAATTTGATGCTGCCCCAGATTTACAAAAAAGCGTAAAACTGGGGAACCGCCGAATGAGTATGCCTCACTTCATGAGGCATAATGTGGAGAAATATGTTTATTTCTCGTCATTTTCTTTTCTTTCTATGTGTGCTGCATTCTGCAGCACACATAGAGGGCCGTGACTCCAACCTATAGCCTGTCGGGATCTGAGATCCTGTCGGAGGCAGCGGCCTAGACTCCGCCCGCTGTGGGTCAGACCACCACCGTTGGCCTTTAAATGTGCGGTCCGACCGCTATCAAAATCAGGCCCAAAGCAACACTGGTGACATTCTTGGAGTCTGGGGGCTGAGATAGATTATTTCCACTCCAAACTAAGCAACATTAGGGAAGTGTTTGATTCTGAGCAGGGGTAGATTTATTATTCCCACTCCAAACTAAGAAACATTGGCTACAGTTCTTTCTCTCAAAGGCTCAGATTTACTATTCCCACTTCCTGGAAAGCAACACTGGGAAAAGTGTTAGACTCTGGGGAATCAGTTTTACTAGTCCCACTTTCAGGAAAGCAACTTTGGAGAAAGATGTAGACTCTGGGGCATTAGATTTACTATTCCCACTCCAAGCTAAGCAAAATTGGGGACAGTCTTTGTTAGATCTGTGGGTCTCTAGTTAGCAGAGGTAGGTACCAATGTCCAAATAGGGACCGTTGCTTCTAGACAGGGTAAGGGGGATACACTCTTTACATAACCCCTGCTCACCCCCTTGGTAGCTTGGCACGAGGAGACAGGCTTATCAAAGGCAATGTGTAAAGTATTTGTACCAACACTCACAGTAACACAGTGAAAATGGACTCCACACCAGTTTAGAAAAATAGAAGTATTTAATCTAAACTAAACAAGACCAAAACAACAAAAATCCAACAAACACATTTCAAGGATATGATTTCAAAAGAGTTCTTAAGGTTGCGTTAAAATAATCCACAGTTGCCTCACGTTTAGCCCAAAGTACCAGTAGATGACACAAAGTTCCAAATGTAAGCTGCAGTGTTGAAAAACAAGCAATGACTCACTCCTGAAACCCTAGGGAGGCGATGCGACAGTCCCGCTGGACGCAGAAGGTGTGTTGCAATGAATCCGGTCTGTATGGGGAGGGATGCGATACCTTGTATGGATTCCGGTGCGCAGGTTCGGTAGGAAGCGTCTCAAACAGACACGATGCGACGATCTTCGGGACGGCGACGATATCAGGTGCGGCTGCGATGCATGGCGCAGCGTCGATCTTCTCCTCTCGCAGCCCCTCGATGTGATGGCTCTGCAACGATGTTAGCAGCGACGTGATGCGGTCCGCAAGCAAGCGGTGCGGCGATCTCACCCAACGATGTCAGGCGCTGCGACGATCCCGATCTTGGCAGCGGTGGGAATTTCCTCGCACTGTTCGAGATGCGCTCCGCAAGTGAGCGATGTGTGAAAATTGCAGATTGTCTTCTTTTCTCCTTGTCCAGCTTCCCAAACAGCAGACACAACTTCCCGAGGCCCCACAATTGGTTCTGTAGTGTAGCTCCTATCATCCCAATAGGCTCTGCGCATTGGAATAATACCTACAATAGTAAAGGCCTAGACCAGACGTTAACTAGGTCTACTACTGTCGATATTAGACTTAAAGTTTTGGGTTTGCCAGCTTAGCTCAGAGTTCACTAGAAACTTTCTCGAATGTTCAGGAAAGAATTAACTTCCCTGATTAGACAAGAAGGGATTTAGTTTCTGACAACCATAGAACATGACAACTTTGCTCTCCCCTAATCAAGAGTAAATCTCGAGAGTCGTGTGAACAAAAGGCAATTTATTTTACTCAGTCAGTACGTGCATTCTTAGTCTCATCAGATTGTAGAGAAAAGGAAGAGACGGGCGTGTTCAATAAAAAGGTGTTATTTATTGATCAGTCTCTTTTCTCATACAAGAGAAATGGATCGATATTATTGCAATACTTATAGTTAAGTAAAGTGCATACATTAAAAGCAGAAGTATAAAATAATACTGTAAAAACATTGATATGGTTTCTAAGCCATAAGATGTTTAAAATGAATAAAATATATTACATACACATATACATTTGACTAAACGTACTGGTGTTTCTAGATACGCCTACCCCGTGTACCTGACCTAAGTCTAATACGAGGGCGGGAATAGAAAGTTACAGTTTAAGTTAAGTTTGTTTTTGCCAAGTGAATAACTAAAGAATTCTCTGCGAGGGGTTATTCAGTTCTGTACCTGGAAGTTAGGATGAATGAGGAATGGTATCTCTTTCTCTGGTCTCGATATTCCAGGCTGCCTGCGAGGGCTACCCGGAAGCGCCGGTGCTTGGTTTCTCGGCAGGAGAAAGCAGCTTCTCGTTCTCAGCGCGTCAGAAAGGCGGGGCTGCTGCCAGCGGGGTCTGCTCTGCTTCTGGGCTTCGGCAAGTATGGCTGCTCCGTCTCGTCACCACGCGTGTGTTTGCATAGGGCAAGATCGGTAATATTTATACCTTTAAGGTGCCGAGATTGACGTAAGGATGGACATAGATACGTCAATAAGGATGTCATACGACTTGCTCGTTAGCACATTCTTTTGCTGAAGTTCTCGGTGAAATCAAAACAATGGCCGCAGGGTTTTGCCCTGGTTGTCAAGGTTTGATTTGTTATGAGAACTCCGTATGCCTTATCAGGGGCCGGAGGAATATCGCTTGTCTAATTAGATCGCAAGCGTTATGACCTAATCAGATAACACGTTCCTGTGCCGTAGTGTGACTGCGTCAGATAACGGTATCTGCATCATGGGGATTTTCTGCCTCATGGGATGATTACTAGTTAACTTGTTAGTTTGCTAACCAGAATAGGGTCAGGAATAGGGGGATCGATTCAGAACCTATAGGAATACATCACACCCACTCCACGCTAACTATGGTCATATTTACTAATCTATGCATAGTATAACATAGTACAACATACTATAGAGTATAGTGTATACCTTACCACCCCAAAATACATAAATGCATTTTGAAATTTTCAAATATACGGAAAAATTGCAGTCATATGTATTGTATGCACTCAAGCTATGGAATAATGCTAAAGTAATCACGCATTTGTATACATTATTGCTTATTTGGTATATGAGAAATTACACATGAAATGGCTCTTAATACAGAAAAAAAGTTCGAGACCATTCCATCACAGAATAAAATATTTATGAACATACCAGCGGGCAGCTAATGTCTTATATGCTATCTAAAATTTCGAAATTTTAGTTCTTTAAGAATAGTTCTTACTTTAAGCAGAAGATAGTGTCCCGAAAAATATGCAAAAATATTTTGGGGCTGCTGAAAAACTTGCTGTCCGTGAACTGGAGGGAAAATTGTTCATGTGACTTTATTTTTAAAGTTGAAGGCCGAATTCAGGGAACGCCGTGTGCGAGCTTGCTCAAAAGTCTCTATTTCTGTTCCGGCGAGAACATCATATCATTTAGGCTTTCGAAAAAGCTGTCAACAGCTTCCTGGGAAAGTTCCACTAACTCGGAAATAGGTGTAATCATGCATTCGTGCGCATGATTGTCTCCATTGACATTCTGATTCGCATTGCTGACAGAAGGTCGTACCTGATCGATGCTGCTTTCATCTTGAACTTCACTACCCATCAATAGTAGTGGTGAAGCTTCCACGAATGCCGTCATCAGGATTGGTAGCCTTTGAGGGCAGCACAAAGCATGAACCTTGATCGGGCTCAACAATGTTTCTGCATCCATTGGCGCATCCGATTGTAGCGTCAGACAGGTGTCTAACACGCATTCTTCTCCCCATAGCAGACACCTTAATACAGGTAAAACACATCTTTGCCACATTGGTCGAAATGATAGAAACCAAGTCATGTTCAGGTCTCTAAGCCGGGAGAGTCCCAGGATTTTTGATATCCGGTCCCGGTATCCAATGGCTAGGATTGTTTCTTCCCTTGTCGCAAGAGTTTTGTCTGTGACATGGGTTGCCATAACGAAAAATAAGGACTAAGAATAGGATTCCTGCAATTAGTCCCAGGATCAGGGGAAGTCCGCCAAAAATCGAATGGACGAAATCTGGAAAAATACCCAGTATGGCTTTGAATGGTGTTAATGCCATCGAAAATACTGTCTTAAATACCTTTGAGACCCCATTGGTATCAGAAATATTTAAGATTTCATTCAGGATTTCTGCGAAATGTATGGGGGAATTCGTTGATAACAATGAATGTATCTCTGCAGTCGTCCTTGCGACTTGTAGATCATACGTTTCTTTTGATGACGTGAGCCTTGTAGGCGTCTGAAGAAGCACTGTTTTCATTCTGCTTAAAGTATCTATTCGAATAGAAGTAATTTTCAAATTGGGCCATGCCCTTGCCTCCCTGTCTGGAAAGGAGCTGGGGAACAATGAGCGTCCACAGCACTTGACCTTCGCAGTCGTAGTTACGAGATAAGGAGTCCCGGGCATAAGACTACAACATCTGCGATCCACAATTAGAATGTAACTCCCATTATAGAGTCTTTGAAAGAATGGTTCTATTTCTGTTGCAGGTGCGCCTTGCTAGTGACATGAAAGGTTGTATGAATTCCCTTCACAGGCTCCATGCAAACTAATTCCGTTACACAGAAGTGTGCCACTTAGTGACATCGCACAATTGTTGCCACTAAGAAACACTTTCTGTCCTTTATTACTGACACATGCATGTGAATAGGGCAGGTTCCATGTTGTTTTAATGTACCCCTTTCCCAATTTCTCGTACATGCCAGCCTGTATATATTTTTGGCAGTATTGAAACCTGAAGGTTGAGATTGGAATATTAATTATCCCATGTATTATCCATTCACTGACAGGTCGTTCTGACATTGTCACTGGTAATCTTTATAGTTTTTCAATGCTCAAGATTGTATAATCAGCACCCTTTTGCGCCATACTGATTTGTCTATCAGTAAGGTTAAAGATTTGGAATAGTGACGTTGTGTTGATTAAACGCCAAGGCACATAGCCTGAACGCAGGTTTTGTAACGTCCAGCCAAGCTGTAAAATAGAACGCAATTGGGACTGACCGTGTTGTAGCAACAGTAAGTCCTGCGATAATATGTCGATTGCTGAAGACACAATGCTGTCCAAAGAAAAAATTCTGGAGGACAGAGTCATTAACCCATTGTCCACTACAGAAAGTGATTTTTCCAAATGAATACGGTCAATTTCCCGTATTCTCTCTGCTGTCTCAATTTGAGTAACCTTCCAGGCCTCATTGTATGCTGCATATACAGAGGCTGCTATGAAACGTTTTTGACGCTGTTTGCGTGGTCCCATTATGAAATCACGCAAGTCAACACCATCAGTAAGTAAAGTTAGGTGTTGCTTAATTTCTGCCAGTGTGGAAGTTTGTAGCCATTGAAGGCATAATTTGCCCACACTGTAGGTTGTTATTATCCCTGGGTGATGTCTTTGGGGATATCTAGGGTCTGGCCTGGTCATTTTGAACCCCTGTGTTTTGTTCAGGAATCTGTCTTGACAGTTATTAGTATCTGTGGGCCAGATCAACCATTGTTTCCAATCAGGATGTGTTCTGTTTTGGTTTAATATATGGTTTACGTCTATCTCTTCATCTGTAGAAGTGTTGCTAAACATTGTTGGCTTTGGAATAGACGGTTTATTTAAATCTTTGATTTTGGCTAGGCCAAGACAGGTGGTTTGTTGAACAGTGTCATTTAAAAATATCATTTGTTCTGGGATCATGCAGGCTCTAAACAAAGCTTCTATACCCTGTACTTGCCAATCTTTTGTACCCCAAACACTTTTCAATTCAACATTTTTGTCCCAATAATCAAAACCAAAAGTATTCATTTTTTCAAAAAATGAGTCTGAATATATCAATTTTGTGTTGGTTATCATGGTTTTTGTCCCTGTCTTGTTTGACAATGTAAAATAAAATGTTTCAGCATTACTTGTGTTAAACCCTGAAAAATATGAATATTTGTCGTAAACGGTTCTTGAGCTCCATTTTGGTGGTGTTGCACAATGTTCCCATTGATTATAATTTAAAACATTTCTAGGTTGTGCAGATTTATGTAGAAAATGGTTACCATAGTGGTTATAACAGTACATACTATCATAATTTGTAGAACCCTGCAAATAATCATGTTTGGTAAATTTAGCAGACATTACTAAGTCAGACATCATATTATTAATGCTTTCGAAGTCCCAATCATCAGCAAATGAGTTTGGTTTTACAAAGTCACTCAAGGAGATCTTAATTTGGTGTGGATATTTCAGGATTTCGACCGGACCATAAATTTCATAGTCAGTGTTGTCCCATGCTACCCCACCCGGTATAGGATTGGCTGTGAAGTTGGCTGAAGAAAGTTCTCTTTTCTCGACGTGTGAAGATGTGTGTGGTTTGAGGATCAAGTTGATTTTCTGACTTGCTGTGTCCATTTTAGCATATTTTCCCTCAATGAAGCGTCCCAAAGTAAGTACCATGATGAGCCAAATTATGAGGATAAATGCACCAAAACCCCCCCAAAATTCAATCCATGGGGAAATCAGATATGTTTCTTTCAGTTGTTTCAAAAGTTCTTTAGCTTTATCTTTAAAGGTTTTTGATGATGGCTGTGTCTTTGATTCACTGAAGCCTTCAGAGGAATCATCGAAGTGTATGAAGTAGCCGGATGCAGTTCTGTCAATTGTTCCAATTGCTTCTGGATTTCTGTTTCTTGCATTTTCACTTTGTACTTCACTATAAATTGGTGTGTCTCTGCTAAATGTTTTTATTTGGGTTTTCAGAGGTCTGAGTTCTATTGCATTGTTGCATAGTCCTTGTTGTTCTTCTGTAGGCGTTTCGAATGTGATGAGCCTCTTCGATAGGACCTCTGTACTGGTAGCAAACCTTGGTGTTCTGCTACTTATTGGGAGTCCACTTGGCCTACTGTTTGTTATCGGCCACATGATTGTGGTTTTACCAGGTCGATGGATACAACTCGGTTCTCCTTTTTACCAGCAAGTGGCGGTAGTACAACTGATCTTGTCCCGTTGACAGACAAGACAGGAACTGCTTTTCTGTAAGAAGGCCCAAATTCCTTCTTTACCACGATCTTTTCCCTGACTAGATCCCCGACTTTTGGAATCCAGACAGGTCTTGCTGGGACAGGTGGTGGTTCTTCAGTGGTTGTTGGCTGTTGTTTCAACTTTATGTTGCTCAGGTCTTTTCTTGTTTTGTTTAAGTCCTGCAAAATAGCCAAACGGTCTTTGATATCAAAGCTTTTTTCTTTCACCACTGAAGTCTGACTGTCAAGGTCAGAGATTAACATCCTAGTTCCGAATAATAATTCGTACGGACTGAATCCCTTCAGAGAATTTCTTGGCAAGTTATTTAGACTACGTTGGACACTTATTAGATGTTTGACCCACCCAGCTCCCGAACCTAATACCTTTGCCGTTATAGATTGCTTTATGTCACGGTTTTTTCTTTCAACAATTCCGTTCCCCTCAGGGTGAAATGGACAAGAGTACCGCAAATTCACGCCCATGCCGACCATGGCCTCCTTATAAGCTCTAGAGCTAAAAGCAGGACCATTGTCCGAATGCAGCATGCCAATTGCGTATGTGCCGATAAAGACTCGCAAATCTTTTATAACAGTTCTGGCGTCAGCCGTTCGCTGGGGTCACATCCATATGAATCTTGTGCATGAATCCACTGCGACCAAGATATATTTATAGTTACCATCCCTTTGTAAGGGACCGCAGTGGTCTAGATAAACACAGGCTAATGGTTTATCCGAGATTAGAAGGGGCGTCTGAGCTGGACGTCTCACCGTTGATACTTTCATTCTTTGACATATTTCACATTCTAGAACATAGTTCCTAGTTTGTCTTCTCATTTGTGGCCACCAGTATCTCTGTTTTAATAATGATACTGTGGCTGAGACGCCAGCATGTATAGAAGCAAGCCCTTCATGTGCCGCTATTATTAGTCCTAACCTATGTTCCATGTTTGGAATTGCCCTATCCCCCACTCCAGAGATTCGAGCAAAAGGAACATTGTTTGCATCAGTTATGTATGAGTATTTTACTGGAAAGCCTTTCGGGAGTGGTTCTATCGAATCCTTTTCTGAAGCGCTGACAGCTTGTAATATTTCGCTGTCTATTTTTGTTTTTGACCGGGTGATGGCAGCTACGGAAGCCGTTTGTACAGCTGCCTTCGCGGCCTCATCAGCCAATGAATTCCCTGCAACGTGAACGCCATCACGTTGATGACTCAGTGTGTGTATCACGTGAGTCTTTGGTAGTTCTTTTTGTAAAAGAACTACTTGTTCCCAGAGCATTTTATGCTTGATTGTGCCTCCTTTTGCATCCTTAAAACCATTTTGAAGCCAGATCTGCAAGTATTCATTATAAGACTGAACGCAATAATACGAATCGCACACTATAAGTGTGGGGAATTCTCGATCGGTATTTTCAAGCGCCATCTTGAATGCCAGTAGTTCAGCTCGCTGAGCTGTACAATCTCCTAGAGATTGTGTTTTAGTGAGGGTTGGTTTAAATTTTCCTTCGTGCCAGCGACCTTTGACAATCGCGCACGCAGCACTGTAAGCTTGTTTACCCCCTACTGCGGGTTGTGCTGATCCGTCTGTATATATTATACAGCCGTAATGTTCTAGAGGCAGAATTTCGGTCGGCAGAGGACATTCAAATTCATATTGGAGAAATTCTTGTGTTTTTAAGTTGGGATCAAATTCGTATGCTACGTCTGTTGCAGCAAGAGAGTTAGCCCATTGTATCCATCTTGGATGGAGCGCTTTAGCATTCGGAATGCTTGCTTTTGTTACAGCCTCTAAGGCTGGTATCGGTGTCACGATTATTATTCGTTTACCTTGTGCCAGGGCTCGTTCTTTTGCTATAGCTGTCTGTGTTGCAGTTAGAATTTTTTCCGTAGGGCTAAATTTCATTTCAGCCTTAGTGTACAAGTGTGATTTTAATGCAATTGGTACCTTTTCTCCCTCATTAGAGGTCAGGTATGTGAATCCGCATCTTCCTGGGATGACTCGAATCACAAGATTGCGTGTGTTATCACGTGTTTCTAATTTTGTTTTAATTAGCATGTCTGTTTGTAAGGATCTCAAAATGTCTGTGTGTATTTGAGTCCAATTGGATCTTTTAAAATCTGGTTTTATCAGATCATAAAGGGGTTTGACCCTTTCTGCGTAATTTGCAATGTATGTTCTTCCGAAATTTAGGAAGCCTGGAATTGACTGTAGGTTTTTTAGTGTTCTAGGTGCTTGGATTACGGCGCATTTCTCTAGGAAATTGTCGGCCAGGCTTTTGCCTTCACTTGATAATTCATATCCTAAGAACAGGACTGTCAGATGGGCAATTCTGGATTTTTTAAAGTTGAATTTGTAACCCTCTGCTGCGAACCCAAGTATTATGGTGTTCACTCTCTTCAAGTGAGTATCCAAGTCATCATCTGTTAAGTAAATGTCATCGACATAAGATAATGCTTCATCATCATATATTTGTAGTAATTCTGTTACTCTCGCTGAGAATACTCCCGGGCTGTTTTTGTACCCCTGGGCTAACCGACAGAATTGTTTTTGAGTACCATTTATTGAGAACGCAGTTAAATATCTGCTCTCTGGTGCTATGTTTTGACAAAAGAATCCATTAGAGATGGCTAAGGTTGTTTTGTATTTTTTGCGCACTATGTTATTCATTAGTGCAGCACTGTGTGAGTTTTGCACTGCAAAAGTTTTGCAACATGTGTTAAGGTGTCGGTAATCCAAAACTAGACGATATGAATTGTCTGGTTTGGAGACCGGAAACAAAGGGTTGTTCATTTGTGAGGTGCAAGTTTCAATCACCCCCTGGTATTCTAGCTGTTCTAGTATTTCATTTACCTGTTTTTTAGCTTCTTGCTTAATTGGGTACTGCCTTTGTGCAGTTGGTTGTGATTTTAACTGGATTTTGTGAGGAGGAGAGTCCTCATCCCATCCCACGTGATTTTTATATAAAGCAGGAGCTAGAGCTACTGCCCACTTTCTGGCAAGTGTGTATTTTTTATGAATTGGGATATGATTTGAGAAGGCAGGCATAATTACTTCTTCGCCATGAGGGCACTCCCTGACAAACTCTGGTGGCCAGTCTTTTTCAGCTAGAAGGATATCATAGCCCTTGGAGAGATTATCCCAAAATAGTCCCCTTATTTTTCTAGTCTTATCCCCCTCTATACGCAATGTTATTTTGTATATTTTGTGAGGTTTGCTAACTCTGGTGTCCGCAGTTTCCACTTGAAGATATTAATTCGTGTCCACTGTCTCCAGATGATTCATAAGGACTTTGCGAGCTATGCTCACTTCTGCTGCGCTGTCTAGCATTGTCTGAGCCCATTCCCCATTTTTCAGTTGTGTCCTCAGTATTCTCGGCATTGTTAACTACCTTGATACTGGCTACTTTCTTTTTTGGAAATTGTAATTTCTTTTTTAGCTGAGCAGGTTCCTTGTCTTTGGACTTGGCGTGCTCTTCTCTTTGTTCTGATCGTCCTCTTCTTTCCGATTTCTGCGAGGAAGTCTGAAAAGATTGAGAGGGACGTGTATCAATGTCTTGATATCTATCAGGCTTTTTTATATTATCCCTATTTCTAAGGTTATATCTTTTCCCAGAGGGGTCACTCTGGGGTGACCTGTGTCTTTGGTTCGGAGATTTTTCTCTTCGCCTAGGAGACCTTCCTCTGGACTGGAATTTCTTTTCTTTAGGATTGGATTGTTTGTTTCCATCCCAGCTCTTTTTCTGTGATGTTGAATTATTATTAAAAAATATTTTTTCAGGACTTTCAATTAGTTGCGGTTTTACTGGTTTCCACCTAAACTATCTCTACCTAGTTCCTCATAGGATTTTTCTATGATTCTGGCAATTTCAGCTGGTTGGTCTGCTATATCTGTCTCTTTTAACCTCTGGCGGATCGCCACGTTTGCTGCTTCTCCCTTTATGTTGGCTAATAATATAGCCGAGACCTGCTTGAAGTCTTTTAGTAATTTCATACCAAGAGTTAAAGCGGGTTCTGGACCGTATTCGTCTTGAATTTGTTTTAGCACATCTGGTATTACCGAAATGGATGGAACACCGTGCGTTTTTGTGTAGATGGAAGCAAAGACTGTACCCCAAGTGTCACAGTCCTCTATGTGTGGTGCGATTCCCATTGGAAGACAGATAGTCAGAATCCTGTGCTTTTCTAGCGGGGTGGTGTCTGGAAACACCGCCTCTATTTGGGTGATTTTCTGCGCCAACCAGAATGGTATTTGTTCCCGTTTAGCCGGTACTTTACCTAGGCAGGATTGGATGTTCTGTGGTGTAATTTTATTTGTGTTCCCCTGGTGAGGGGTCAGCTGTGGAAGTTTAATCGCTGGCTGAATTGTTGAAGTCCGCATCACATACTGGACTAATTGTCTATGTATTTTTATTAATTGTTTTAGCTGTGTTAACAGCTCTGCTGCAGACATCCCATTGATGTCTGGATGTGGTGTGTATCCGGCTAGGACCGGCCACGTTGCTCCTGGTCTACCTAAAGGACCGAGCCTGGTGATGTGATTGTTATGTTTTAGGGCGCCATCAAATAAGAGCAAATGCTCTTGAAATTTGAGTGGTACTTCCACCTCCTCGAAAGGAGTGTACTCATTAGGAGGTTCCTCTATTTTGTAATAGTGGAAGTACTTTGTTACAGCATTTGCTGCTGGAAAATGTATCCATGAATAGTATACCTCTGTCTGCCGATATTCGTGTGCCTCAATTACGAATATGACTGTGCCACCTCTAGGTGTCAGTCCATTTTCTATAAGTTTTAGAGTTATAGATCTCCTTTTGATGACCGGGATGAGTATTATATCCTCGTCTGCTGCCTGCATGGTAGCATCAGCTGCTGCGAGTTCAGTTGCTAATCTAACTGCCTCTCTTTCATCCTCATTGTCTGACATTTTACTGTCCAAAAGGTTATTTTGTTTGTTTGCAGATCAGGTTTCTTATGGAAACAAAGATTAGATGCACAATATTTTGGAACTGTGTATCCTTCAACGTTGACTATACCAAGAACCATACATAGGAGTTCCCTCCTGCGAGGTCTGGCGGATATAACCTTTCACCCACTCCAGACGTCTTTGGAGTATTGTGGGAAAAGGGGTCTGAGTGAGAAAGCACGACTGAGTTACTCTAAATGTCTAACGTTAGTTTTATCGCCCTTTCCAAACACGTTGGGCGCCATGTAGTGTAGCTCCTATCATCCCAATAGGCTCTGCGCATTGGAATAATACCTACAATAGTAAAGGCCTAGACCAGACGTTAACTAGGTCTACTACTGTCGATATTAGACTTAAAGTTTTGGGTTTGCCAGCTTAGCTCAGAGTTCACTAGAAACTTTCTCGAATGTTCAGGAAAGAATTAACTTCCCTGATTAGACAAGAAGGGATTTAGTTTCTGACAACCATAGAACATGACAACTTTGCTCTCCCCTAATCAAGAGTAAATCTCGAGAGTCGTGTGAACAAAAGGCAATTTATTTTACTCAGTCAGTACGTGCATTCTTAGTCTCATCAGATTGTAGAGAAAAGGAAGAGACGGGCGTGTTCAATAAAAAGGTGTTATTTATTGATCAGTCTCTTTTCTCATACAAGAGAAATGGATCGATATTATTGCAATACTTATAGTTAAGTAAAGTGCATACATTAAAAGCAGAAGTATAAAATAATACTGTAAAAACATTGATATGGTTTCTAAGCCATAAGATGTTTAAAATGAATAAAATATATTACATACACATATACATTTGACTAAACGTACTCAACTGGTGTTTCTAGATACGCCTACCCCGTGTACCTGACCTAAGTCTAATACGAGGGCGGGAATAGAAAGTTACAGTTTAAGTTAAGTTTGTTTTTGCCAAGTGAATAACTAAAGAATTCTCTGTGAGGGGTTATTCAGTTCTGTACCTGGAAGTTAGGATGAATGAGGAATGGTATCTCTTTCTCTGGTCTCGATATTCCAGGCTGCCTGCGAGGGCTACCCGGAAGCGCCGGTGCTTGGTTTCTCGGCAGGAGAAAGCAGCTTCTCGTTCTCAGCGCGTCAGAAAGGCGGGGCTGCTGCCAGCGGGGTCTGCTCTGCTTCTGGGCTTCGGCAAGTATGGCTGCTCCGTCTCGTCACCACGCGTGTGTTTGCATAGGGCAAGATCGGTAATATTTATACCTTTAAGGTGCTGAGATTGACGTAAGGATGGACATAGATACGTCAATAAGGATGTCATACGACTTGCTCGTTAGCACATTCTTTTGCTGAAGTTCTCGGTGAAATCAAAACAATGGCCGCAGGGTTTTGCCCAGGTTGTCATAGGTTTGATTTGTTATGAGAACTCCGTATGCCTTATCAGGGGCTGGAGGAATATCGCTTGTCTAATTAGATCGCAAGCGTTATGACCTAATCAGATAACACGTTCCTGTGCCGTAGTGTGACTGCGTCAGATAACGGTATCTGCATCATGGGGATTTTCTGCCTCATGGGCTGATTACTAGTTAACTTGTTAGTTTGCTAACCAGAATAGGGTCAGGAATAGGGGGATCGATTCAGAACCTATAGGAATACATCACAGTTCAAGCACTCTGGGAAGGGCAGAACTCCTACAGCGGAGTTCAGGGGGAAGCTGGGGGTGAAGTCCTTTTGTTCCTGGGACTTCTTAACAGGAGGCCAGCTCAACTCAGGCCCTTGGAGATCTCTTCAAGCAAGGGGACACAGCACACAGCCAAGTCCTTCCCCTCTCCTTGGCAGTAAAGCAACTGCAGGTCAGTCCACAAGCACACAGCAGGACAAACTTCCTCTTCAGTCTTCCAGCTTTCTCCTTGGCAGAGGTATCTTCTTGATTCCAGGATGATCTAATTTTCTGTAGTCTGGGGTCCTGTGCTTATACCCCAAAAAGTCTTTGTTCCCTTTGTGCAGGAGGGCTCTGAGCCCGGTCTGAACCAGTTCTGGGTGTTCCTTGAGCACTTTGTTTTCCTCCAGCAGGAGGTGAAGCCAGCATTGTGGAAGGCAGGCACAGCCCTATTCAGGCCCAGGTGCTACCCCCTCTCACCACTCTAGATGCAGATGGAGCTATTCAGCCCAGGGATGGGCCTCTCAGCCTCTGAAAGCCACCGAGCCCCTGTCACTCACAAACCAGACTGTCAATTCACAAACAGGCCAAGGCACACCGAAAGGTCAGACAAGAGAACAGCCACTTTTTAAAAGTGCTGTTCTCAAACACAGGATTTAAAAACCACCTTTCCTAAAAGATGTGTTATTAAATTCTGAGTTCAGGGATACCAGACTTGTATGTCCTATCTTGCTCCTATGGGAAGATATGCAGGTAACCACTGTACACAGCATTCCCCATGACAGCCTATGGGCAAGATAGCCTTACAATAATGAAAAACGAAAATGGCTGTAATTCACTACTAGAGCATGTCACCTGCGCTAGTACATGCTCTACCTTTCACATACACTGCACCCTGCCCAGGGGGCACCTTAGGCCTTCCGTAGGGGGGTCCAATGTGTACAGAAAGGGAAGGGTTAGGCCTGGCCAGTGTGGACATTGGTCAGGTCAGCATGGCAGTTACTAACTGCACACAGGCACTATGGTGACAGGCCTGAGACACCATTGTAGGGCTACTCATGTGGGGGGCACAATCAGTGCTGCAGGCCCACTGGTAGTATTTTAATCACCAGCCCTGGCACACTCAGTGCACTTTATTAGGGACTTCCTGGTAACACAAATATGCCAATAATGGATAAAAAATCACAATTCCAATTTATACAGAGAGCATATGCACTTTAGCACTGATCAGCAGTGGTAAAGTGCCCAGAGTCATATTGCCAAAAACCACAGGTCAGGAAAAACAAGGGAGGAGGAAACAACAAGTTTGGGGATAACCCAGCAAAAAGGGCCATTTCCAACAGTCTTAAAATCTAGGAGGGTTAGATTTACTAACCCTCCTCAGAATTTAGCAACATCGGGGAAATTGGATTTTGGAGGGGTCATATTTACTATTTCCACTCAAAACTAAGCAAAATTATGGACTTTGTGGTGAGACTTACAATTCCCACTACAAACTAAGCAATATTGGGGAAGGTCTCAGACTGTTGGGTGGTCAAATTAACTATTTTCACTCTAAATTAAGCAAAATTAGGAATAATGTTTAACTCTGGGGGCAGCTGTGAGTTGCAATTCCCCAGGGACCCTCAGAATTCAAGGGGACTTAATCCCCAAACTTGCAATGCACCAGGGGGCACGTTTGGACAGTGGTGCAGGGGCCTGACATAACAAATGTGAAAATGTGGCCCCTAGCGCATTGTAAATTGGGGGATTAAGTCCCCTTGAATCCTGAGGGTCCCTGGGAGCCAACTAGCCAACCAGGGACCTCCAGAAAGCACCATAGAGCTGCGTTGCAGAGAGGTGGTTCGAAGCAACGCCCCTTTTTACACCTCTCTACAACACAAGTCTGTGGTGCTTACTGGAGGTACCTAGTGGGCTAGTGAGTGAGTGTATCAGTGTCTCAGTGGGTCTGTGCAACCATACGTAAGTGTGTGAGTGGGCCTGTAAGTGAGTGCACAAGTCTCTGATTGGGTCTGTACATGGGAGCGTGATTCTCAGAGTCTGTGATTGCATGAGTGCCCAGGTGAGTCTGTGAGTGGGTGTAAGAGTCTCTAAGTAGGTATGAGACTGTATGCATAAGTCTGAGTGGGTCTCCAAGTATTTGCATGAGTCTCTGAGTAGGTCTGTACATGGGTGCATGAGTACCTGATTGGGTATGTGAGTGGGTGCATGGGTATCTGAGTGGGTATGTGACTGAATATAAGTGTGTGTGTGGGTATGTGAATGGGTGTGTAAGTGTATGAGTGAGTTTGTGAGTGCATACATGAGTGTGTTACAGTGACCGGCGAGTGTGTACAAATATATATATATTTAAAATATTTTCACCAATGTTCGCAATGATGTCACTATATCCGGGATGTCCCTGTGGCAGTACCAAGGGGGGCCACATTGGTGATGGTGGCATCATCACAAGTATCTCACACGATTAAAAAAATCTATTTTGGACACATAACTTGCGTCACTAACACCTCCATTTCTCAAACATGGAGTCAGAGTATCTCCAACTTGACCCCTTATGTGGGTTTCACGCAGATTTTCAGCCCCAGGAACCGTTTCTGAATGATAAAATTGCAGCCGCAACTTTCTGTTCAGTGTTCAGATGCATGCAGCCAATCAGTGCATTCCTATTGGCGTGTGCATTCGGGATTCATCACAAAACCATCGTGAAATATCCAAGGCCAGAGATATAACCATCATTTTTGGCAAAATTTCTCAAAAGCTACAGGATCGGATTTGCACCAAATAGCACAATCTGTGTAACAACATCTACGTTTCTGCCAAATTTGGTGTAATTCCATCCAGCGGTTCAAGCTGTAGGTTCAACAATGCATTCCTATATGAATTAACTTTACAAAAACACCCTTTTTTCGCACCCCTATTTCTTGGTCCCCAGTGCAAGGATCACCCACAAAATGTCTATGACAATCAGAACCTACTTTGACACTTTTTGGGGGAAAATTTTATGAAGATTGGTCAAATGACTCCAAAGTTATAGGCAAGTCAAAAAATCCTTTTGATATGGAAACTAGGTACTAACTATAACTACCTAACAGGTAGCAATATATATATATATATATATATATATATATATATATCCAACAGAATTGGCAAAAGGGACCAACGCCGCTCGCAATGGCGGGCCGTAGTGTGGTTCGCCAACCCCTATATATCCAACACAAAAGTCGTCTTAAGAGTAATCAGACAACACACTTTGGCCCAAATTGCTCCTCAGTGAGATTTATTGGCAAAATCCACAAGGATTTTGCCAATACATTTCACTGAGGAGCAATTCCATAGGTTGCAGGCATGTTATAGTTAGAAATTAGCATTTGAAAAACCTTAGAAATTCCCTAAGTGCATTGTTAGGGCACGAGTTATCATTAGCTGAACTAACTATAATGGCGGAATTTCTCTGGTTTTGTATGAGTGAAATGTCCAACTAACTATAACGTCCCTGAAACCTATGTTTTTTTGTGAATTTCAAAGGTTTTTTTAAATGCTAATTTCTAACTATAACATAGCAGTCGCATTTGCAGTGTGGTGGAGAAAGGTGAGCGTGGGCTCCAAACATCTTTTAGCAATCCCATTGTGTGGGATTTACTGGAGGGATAAATAGCCCCAAACGTCAACCTTGGGAGCCAACTACCCCTTTTATTACCTTCAGTAAGTCCCACACATCAGGATTGCTTACCTCCAGTAAGTGCCACAGTGCCGCGTTGCAGAGAGGTGGTCCGAGGCCACACCCCTTTTTACACCACTCTGCAAACACAGCTTCTGGTGCACTGCTGGTGGGGCGATAAGGTCCTTTTTTGTCCTGAGGACCTCAGGATACAAGTGGACTTCTTCCTCCAAGCAACAGTGTTCCAGAAGCCATGTTTGTAGCTTGGTGTAAAAAGGGACATGGCCTCGGAACACCTGTCTGCAATGAAGCTCTGTGACTACTTGGCGCCCAGGGACCCTCAAGATTCAAGGGGACTTAATCCCCCAACTCACAACGTGTCAGGGGGTGCCTTTACACAGTGGTGCTGGGAGGGGGCGGGCCTGATATAACAAGTTAGCAATCCTGGTGTGTGGGACTTACTGGAGGTAATAAAAGGGGTAGTTGGCTCCCAAGGTTGACGTTGGGGGCTATTTATCCCTCCTGTAACCTTCAGTAAATCCCACACAATGGGATTGCTAAAAGATGTTTGGAGCCCACGCTCACCTTTCTCCACCACACTGCAAATGCGACTGCTATGTTATAGTTAGAAATTAGCATTTAAAAAAACCTTTGAAATTCACAAAAAAACATGGGTTTCAGGGACGTTATAGTTAGTTGGACATTTCACTCATACAAAACCAAAGAAATTCCGCCATTATAGTTAGTTCAGCTAATGATAACTCGTGCCCCAACAATGCACTTAGCGAATTTCTAAGGTTTTTCAAATGCTAATTTCTAACTATAACATGCCTGAAACCTATGGAATTGCTCCTCAGTGAAATGTCAAATAAATCTCACTGAGGAGCAATTTGGGCCAAAGTGTGTTGTCTGATTACTCTTAAGACGACTTTTGTGTTGGATTTATAGGGGTTGGCGAACCCCGCTACGGCCCGCCATTGCGAGCGGCGTAGGTCCCTTTCGCCAATTCTGTTGGATATATATATATATATATATATATATATATATATATCCCAGGAGCCGCTTGAAGAGATCGGATGCCGCGTGTAGTCCTCCAGCATACAACGAAAAGCAGACACAAACCCAGAGTAAGTGCAGAAAGTAGCGTTTATTTTCTCGCTAGTCAGCCATAACGCGTTTTCACCACAGAAGTGGCTTGATCACATATATATATATATTGCTACCTGTTAGGTAGTTATAGTTAGTACCTAGTTTCCATATCCAAAGGATTTTTTTGACTTGCCTATAACTTTGGAGTCATTTGACCAATCTTCATAAAATTTTCCCCCAAAAAGTGTCAAAGTAGGTTCTGATTGTCATAGACATTTTGTGGGTGATCCTTGCACTGGGGACCAAGAAATAGGGGTGCGAAAAAAGGGTGTTTTTGTAAAGTTAATTCATATAGGAATGCATTGTTGAACCTACAGCTTGAACCGCTGGATGGAATTACACCAAATTTGGCAGAAAAGTAGATGTTGTTACACAGATTGTGCTATTTGGTGCAAATCCGATCCTGTAGCTTTTGAGAAATTTTGCCAAAAATTATGGTTATATATCTGGCCTTGGATATTTCACAAGGGTTTTGTGATGAATCGCGAATGCACACGCCAACAGGAATGCACTGATTGGCTGCATGCACCTGACCACTGAACAGAAAGTTGCGGCTGCAATTTTATCATTCAGAAACGGTTCCTGGGGCTGAAAATCTGCGTGAAAGCCCACATAAGGGGTCCATTTGGAGATACTCTGACTCCATGTTTGAGAAATGGATGTGTTAGTGACGCAAGTTATGTGTCCAAAATAGATTTTTTTAATCGTGTGAGATACTTGTGATGATGCCACCATCACCAGTGTGGCCCCCCTTGGTACTGCCACAGGGACATCCCGGATATAGTGACATCATTGCGAACATTGGTGAAAATATTTTAAATATATATATTTGTACACACTCGCCGGTCACTGTAACACACTCATGTATGCACTCACAAACTCAATCATACACTTACACACCCATTCACATACCCACACACACACACTTATATTCAGTCACATACCCACTCAGATACCCATGCACCCACTCACATACCCAATCAGGTACTCATGCACCCATGTACAGACCTACTCAGAGACTCATGCAAATACTTGGAGACCCACTCAGACTTATGCATAAAGTCTCATACCTACTTAGAGACTCTTACACCCACTCACAGACTCACCTGGGCACTCATGCAATCACAGACTCTGAGAATCACGCTCCCATGTACAGACCCAATCAGAGACTTGTGCACTCACTTACAGGCCCACTCACATACTTACGTATGTTTGCACAGACCCACTGAGACACTGATACACTCACTCACAGATACACTCAGACACTCATTCACCCATTCACATACCCATACAATCACTCATACACTCAGTCACAGACCCTCTCAGACACTCTCAGACACTTATGGACTCAGTCACTCACTCACTTGTATACTCAGAAAATCACACACCCAATCACAAACCCACTCAGATATAAATGTACCCACTCACTCACCCAGTCAAGGCTTATGCACCCACTCACAAAGCTACCCAGACATTGGCCCTCCAGTCACAGACCCACTCAGACACTCATGCATGTACCCATTCACTCTCTCACTCACTCACTCACTCACTCACTCACTCAGTTATGCTCTCACAGACCCATTGAGACACTCATGCACCCACTCATGCACCCTCTCAGAAACTCATAGACCCATAAAGCCACTCACAAAGCCACTGAGAGACCTAATCAGAGACGTATGCACCCAATAAGTTATATACTGAGAGACTCATGTACCCACTTACAGTCAAAATCAGAGACACACACACCCACTGACAGAACCACTCATGCACTTATGTACAGTCATAGATCCACTGAGAGACTCAAGCACTCACTCACAGACCCAATCTCTTTTTTATCGAGAAGATCATCAAAATAAAAGATTCTATCATCCCTGCCCCACAGCCGTCATTATTTCTGGATGCTCTCCTGGATAATCCATCTTCTCTCACTCTGCTTCCCACCCTAGACCCCCCTACCTTAGCGAAATTAGCCATCCGTGTAAAATCTGGCTCCCGGACGACCATTGTCCTCCTGCGGTACTACGTGATGTTTGCCTTAAGCTGCCTGAATGTATACTACCCCTTCTGAATGCTTCCCTCACCTCTGGCACAGTCCCCAGCTCCTTCAAGGAAGCCACTCTTGTGCCGCTCCTGAAAAAACCAGGGGCTGACGCTGCTGAACCCTCTAACTATCGCCCAATATCCTTGCTGCCTTATCTGTCAAAACTCCTCGAAGCCCATGTCACCTGGTGTCTCTCTAATTTCATCGAGAGTTCTTGCTTCCTTGAGTTCAATCAGGCCGGCTTTAGGCCGGCCCATTCCACGGAAGCTGTCATCCTGGCAGTTATGGATACTCTGAGAGGGAATGCAGATGCCAAGAGACCACAGGCTTTGGTCCTTCTGGACCTGTCAGCCGCGTTCGACACGGTGGATCATGACATCCTTCTCCACCGTGTCGGACAGGCTTCTTCACTTTCCCCGTTATTATTTAATCTCTATCTTCGCCCTTTAATCCACTCCCTCCATAATTGGGACATTACCGTCTTCAATTATGCTGATGATCTGCAGCTCGTCTTCCCACTCGATTCTCCCCAGGCAACTAACAACTTTCACACCTTTATGACTCATATCCAACAATGGATGAATCTGAACCAGTTAAAACTTAACCCTGGAAAGACTGAGCTACTCCTCCCTGGCTCCAGTGCTGCACATTGGGGTCCGCAGTCCTGGCCCCCCGACCTGGGTCCCCCCCCTACACTACTCAAGGCCGTTAGGAGTTTGGGGGTGACGATCGACGCTGAATTGTCACTCAAAGCTCAAGTGGGTGCCACGATCTCTTCGTGCATGTTCCAACTTCGAAAAATTCGGAAGATCAGGCACCTACTCCCACACGTGGCTCTGTGTCAGGTCGTCATGTCCCTTGTCATATCACGCCTCGACTTCTCTAATTCCCTCTACCACGCACTTCCGCGATTCCTCTTGCACCGTCTCCAGGTCGTACAGAACCAGGCAGCCCGCCTCATATTTAAGATCCCTAGGTGGCAATCTGTGAAGCTTCTGCTCCGCAAGCTTCATTGGCTGCCAGTGAAGGAGAGAGCAGCCTTCAAGATGGGCTGCATGGTATTCAAATCCCTTCATTGTTCCTGTCCTGTTTTTTTTAAATCCTTGGTCACTTTGTATCAACCAGCACGTTCCCTCCGCTCAGCTTCCCTTCACTTGGTTGTTATCCCCAAATTCAAACTCAACAAATTTGGAGGTCGTCGATTTGCTCTTCTTGCCCCCAAACTTTGGAACTCTTTTCCCCTGGCCATTAAATCCAGCAACTCCCTTCTTCAGTTCAGGAAACTCCTTAAGACTTTTCTGTTCACTCTTTCTGGATAACTTTTCTCTGTTTTCACCCTATATGTCCCTCCAGCAAGCGCCAAGAAACCCTCGGGTGTTAGCGCGCTTAAAAAGTATCATTTAACATAACATAACAAATCAGACACTCATGAAACACTCACTCTCCCACTCACTCTCCCACTCGGAAACCCACTTAGACACTTATGTATCCACTCAAAGATCCAGTCAAACAATCATATACTTACTTACACATGTCCACCTATTCACAGATTGAGTAAGAAACTCATGCAACCAATCACAGACCCATTGTGAAGAACATAGAAACCTTCTCAGGTGTCTCCCTGATACCTAGTCCTTTTAAACCAACAAAGAAGAAATTGGCACAGAAGCTGAAATATAAAAAGAATGCATTTATTAACCTCAGATGAGGGAGACTACGTCTCACAGAACCCTTAGCAACTGTATGAGGCAGTCTAAGGAGTACAGAAAACAGGGGCCTTATATATGCTTAGGGTTACATAGTCAGCATAAGACCAAGGGGAGGTCCTGGCACATGTAAGCATGCAAAATGCCTAATATGGGCATGCAAGATCTGCTTGCTCAACAAAAGTGGGAGGAGAGTTACTTCTCCATACACCAGCAAACATAGCCTGACAGTTATACCAGAGGAGCAGGTTCATTCTACTAGCTATGCCCTTCTGAGATTGTGCAAGGCTCTGAAGAGGGAAACAGCACATGACGAGCACATGGCTACCTAAAATGGCTGCCAAATACAAAATGGCTTTCAGCTCATGCTAACAAATCCCTGCAATCTTTAACAGATGGTCCTTTTAGCAAGAGCTAAAGACATTCCTATGATCCAGTAGGAAAATAGAAAATATTTGCACAGTAATTTTCAAAAATATATCAATATCCTAATTCATTGCTAGGTAGGCATTTTCCATTCTAAACATTTCATTAAGCGGGTATATATAAGGTATAAGCAGGAATACAAAGGGAACAAAGCATTGGGTCATAATTAACATACAGATAGCAGGAGAGAGTAATGACCAATATCACGAACAGAATTATAATTTTTCACAACCCTAAGCAAAAGCAAATCCTAGAATCATCTAGTAAACATTTTCAGGGCTCCTATGCATTTCAGTGACCATCCATTTCAATTTCAGAATAGCCAACAGCACATATCTAATAAAAACATTTTTTGTAAACGTTTCCATTGTTCCCTTTATGAGGGCTAGAACATCAATTATATTTGGGACCAGGAGGACCACACAGGGCCATAGGAATTCGGACAAAGAGCTGCAAAGGGCTGCTCCGCCTCAAAAATGGGACGACTAAAGGGGTACAATATTAACAAGAAAAAGAAGAAGTCCTTGGGGAAATTGAAGCCGCTGTACAACCAAGCCAGAGGGGAGTGTTTTCCCTGTGTCCGTTTGAGCCTCACAGGCAGGCTCTTATTGTTTCCACAGTGGAGCTGCACAACTCGCAACTCAAGAATCACAGCCCAGTTTCAAGGACAAAGTTTCTTCTTTCAGGATAGGGCAGTCACACACCAGGGCATGCTCTCAACGATCCTGTCCAGTGTCTCAGGCAGTGCACCAGTTTTCTTCACTACAATCTAACAGGCACCAGAGACACAGCACCTGTACCCTAAACTCAAGTCCTTCCCTAATTCCTGTATTGCTCTGCTGGTGCACTGCTCATTCGTTGGGGCCACACATTTGCATCTAGTGTGCTCAGGTATCTCTTGACCAACACACAAAGGTGCAAACTTGAATTCACTTTAGGACCAGGATTCAGAGGCTTGATGCTAGGATCTCTGAAGCAACCCTTGTTTCAAAAGGGGTCACCTCAAGCAAAGCTTCCTCGCCATTCTGGTCGGTCTGTGACTCTCAGCTGGGCATCAACAACTTGATCCACAATTTCTCCGTTAGGGTTTGTGACGCCGTCTTTCGCGGAAGACAGTAGCAGGGGTACACAATTCATCTCAGGGCTTCCGCCTTCAATGAGGTCCTAGTTGCCAGCAATGCCTGTGCTGGTTACCTTCCCTTTGGCTTCAAGCTGGAATGGTGCTGACGCTGACTCCTCAGGCTGAATCTGATGTCTGGGACCCTCTGGCAATGGTTGTAAGGCAGCAAGTATCTATTGGTGGACAGAACAAAAGGCCTTTAGACAAGGCACAGAAACAGTCTATCAACAAGAGGATAGTCTCAGAATATTTCCTAGTCTTGGGACGCCCCATATATTAGCAAGGCACCCAACAACCACTTCATCTATCTATGTGAGAGTAAAAATAAAAAACATCCTGGACCTATTGGCAAGTATAAAAGGACCTCTTTGGTGAACTGACTAGAGTAATACATCACCCAATCCCAAGCAGCCAAGGAAGTCTGTGTTCATTTATTAAACTCAGAGGAAAAGAGAAAAACAACACAGACATACCCTAAATCCTTACATTGGTGTATTTCTGTGTACTAATCTTAAAACCCTACCCAAAAAGGAAAATCTAAAACTGTTAATTTAAGAGGAGTTCTTACCTATAAAAGAATATTACCTTCAATAATTTTTGCTAAGGATCACATGGGCATCTTCCCTGCGTTCTAATTTTCATGATCCAAACTATGCAACATCAGCTCTAATAAGGACTGTCAGTTTATTACACAGACTAGCTAACAAAAACCACCCACATCTAGTTCCCCTTGAAGGTCAAAATAAGTGAACAACAATCCAGACTATTCATCCTGTAATAATTTCATCAAACAGGATAAACAGTAACATAACATTTGCACATATTCATTTTATTAATCCTAAAAATGTTTAAAACAGTATTACTGAATAGCCAATTAAATGTCTCACTGCTATTTCACAGACAGCTTAGAGAGGCTAAAAAAAAAATAAGAAAAAGAGAGAGTAACATACATTTTACCTTCCCTTGATTTATAGAGGAGCCAGCCTCCTTCCCCCATTTTGACAGTAGGAAACCTGAAACAGGTTTCACTTCTGTCAACACTATCAACCCATATTTGTAGCAACTGGGCAGAAACAAAGTTATAGGAGGTACATAGCACATTTGAGAGAACTAAAATACACGAATATCCAACCGCCAAACCCTAACAAATGTACAAGTGTAATATGAGGGCACATGAAGTCAAACTAAATTTTATTGCCTCAGCTTTTGTACAGTAATCCTCAGACTAAAAGCATTAGTGCTGTTATATATGGCAAAACTTTTTGTTAATCAAAGTTCACATATACCATTATATAGTTTTTTTATCATATGCGTGCATAAAGTGCTTGCTTTTGCCAAAAAAAGCAAAACTTCTCCTTCTCTCCCTGTCGTCTTTCAAAAAGTTTCAGAGGTCAAAATGTCAAACCAAAACCTTGCTCTGGGAGCCCTGCCAGGTTTCTAAATATAGAGCTGACTTTTAACCCTTCCCAGCTGTCCTATTCTGTATGCAAGGGTTCCCATGCGGCTTTACCAATTCAAAGTCACCCTTAAGACAGAAAGCTGGAATGCAGACCCATTCCCCTGTTTTTCAATTTAGAGTTAAGAGAATAACTTCTGCTGGTTTTTGACACATATTTTCAATTATAAGCAGTGTGTAGTATACTTTTCTAGCAATATAAAGGTCAGCTAATTTGTTTTATACCTAAATGTATGTATTTACTGAAGCCTAAGGCAGTTTAAAAGCTGCTCTAAGGGTAGAATTGTTTTCAAATTAGTGAATGTTACCTAATTTCTACTTTGATATTTGGAGCACTTAAAAATCAATATCCTATAAGTGTTTTGCATAATAGTCATCCTCAGAATGTTCTCTACACTTTCCAGAGATGGGACATTAGAAATATATCATGTATACCCTTATAAAAATGAGTTTTTTACGCCTGCGCAGAGTGATATTTCACATGCAAATTTCCTCATTATGCGGTACAATACAACTTAAATTTAATTTTGATGCTAGGAGGTGCCAGTATGAGCATTAAGCTTTATACATATTAAAAAACGAATTTAATAGCACTTATTTTTTAATATTTTTTTCCCCATAATTATTATTTTTGTTTTAATAAAACCAATCCTTTTGATAATTCCACATATGAAAAGCAAGCTGCATCCCTTGCCTATCATATTTAGACACATTCATTCATAAGCCTAAGCACAGAAGCCTAACTTGAAACATGAAAAGTTTTGCGCCACTTTTTAAAAGGACAATCATTATTTAAATTGCAAAAAACACAGTTGATGGACAGAATGTAGAACAATGTCATACATTCACCCCAGTACAAGGTTCTGGGCCTAAATCCATCGTTTTTTTGCACTCCACACCACCCTGGGTTAGACACTGGCTATATGCAAATCAGCTCTGACCCTGTGCCTCATGGGAACAGTCCAGTCCGAACTACCAAGCCATGTCTTTCCCAGACCGGAATCAAGCATCCAAGGACCGGTTTCTGGCTATCATCCTTCATCAGCCTGGATAGCTTGACTCCAGTGGTGTGGAGAGCCTGGGACTCATGTCTGAGCATACCCAGCCCACTCGGGGTGAAAATTGCAAAAAACAATCATTATTTAACATCATAACCACGGATATGCTTATGTAAAAAGGCTTTAAGAAAGGAAATCCTTACTTTAACTGTTTTCCTGTTATCCAAAATAATGAACCTGATTTTTGTAACTTTTTAAAACAGCAGTCTGAAATGCAGGATTTTACACCGTGTTTCCCCTTAGCTGAGTCAACAGCCCTTCCTCTCCGTGGCCTACAATTAAAAAAACAGCTGTTTCGCAGCGGCAGTTAAAACACAGCTGTTGGAAAGCTTTTTTTAGTGTTGAAGTGTAAGCATGGTGACAGTCTATTTAAAACTGAGGCATTTCAATGCATGTTCTATAATATGTGTTTAGTTTAGCAAGATCCAATTTACTCAGATGATGTGTTTGCCTGTTTATATCCAACACAGTGTATCTAAGGAAAATGCTGTAACATTTTATAATTGTTTATTTATTGCAAAACACACAATTTCGTTTTTGAGGCCTATTTTATTCCTATTGAATGTGAATTCTAATTTTATCTTTTAAGCATTAGCAGTTTGTACATGTGCATAGTTGCTTACTCTATCAATTTAATAGTAACATGCAGTTATTTAGCATATCATATGGTTAATTTCTGGATTTTTATTTAATTTTTATTTAATATTAATTAAATGACATTTTGCATAACAGACTGATAACAGCAAGAAAACACAAACAAACACATTGAGCTCATTCCAGACATATACAGACGGGGTCATACACTCAGAACACATAATTCAGCGCGCTTAAGCTAGCCATTATTTCACAAACAGCGCAATTGCTATTTACTCACAGAAGTACCACTAATGTGAAACCACGAACCACATAGACATTTAAACACACATTTAACCACAGATAAATACTTAGGAGAGCAAGAAAGGACAGCCCACAGACTGTACTTAAACCAAACCATTTGTAAATACTAGTTGTAAGTCATATTTACAAGAATAGCTTCTCAATAGTATTCCAAAAGACTGCAAAAAACAGCCCAACAGACTGTTTTATTTTCAAGAAGCCAAAATACACTCAATTCACTAGCTTTGGCTGGCAGAACACCCAAAAATCGCTCTGCATATCTCCATTTTTAAAAGTGCCCAGATTAGGATCCTTGTTTGTTTTATGTCCATATTTGAATTCCATGACGTACAAAATCACCAAAGGAAGAAATATCCCTGCAATCTTTAACAATTGTGTCACTGATGCACTCACTCATAGATGTACTCATTTTGTTACAGAAGTATTGAAAGACTGATGCACGATCTCACAGATCCACTCAAATACTTACACAGTGAATGAGATACTTAGTGATACAGTAATGCATGGAATCATAGAATGTATCTCTATATATGTTTTACACTATGTACAAAGCAAGCACTCTTCACGACTAACAATGGCATCATGATGACATCGGTAGTCGCGAATATAATTATTTTCTGTAGAGGTGGTTTTCACCTAAATTGATTACAGAAAGAAAAGTTAAAACAATATCTTACAGAATATTTAGACTTAAACTTTATTTAAAACATTAACTAAAACTCACGCCCAGCAATGCACAGCTTATTACCTCAAACAACACATCACTCATGACATGGTCAGTGACATCGCTCATGATATCACTCATGACATCTCAAATGACATCACTGAATAAATCATCCACAGAATCTCTGAGGCACCCACTCACATCCCAATATAACTTTCCATACTCCCACTCCAACTTCCACACTACCATTCACAAAACCATTGACATATTCATACCAGTACTTACACACCCACTTACTGATTTATAGGTCTACGCAAACATCCACTCAGTTATCCATACAGCAATACATACACCAGCTCACTCACTAATACAACCACTGATTTATCTATTCATACAGCCATACAGCCACTCGTACACTGTCAGTCACTCATAGAGATACTCACACACCTACTCGTGCACCTATAGAGTCAATCAGGCAGCTATTTACTCACCTATATAGTTATACACACACACAAACTCACTTATTCATACAAATATTAACACATACTCACTCACCCACACAACCCCTTACAAACGCAATCACTAACCCATTCAGCTACTTTCACAATCCCTCACACACACATACAGTCACTCATATACTCAAATACTCATCTATACTGCCTTTCACATATCTACTTACTTACCCATATACCACTGACACCTCTATTCACTCACCGACACAGTCATACACACACTTAGTCACTTATAAAGCCCTTCTCTTACACACTCACTACCCAAACAACCCCTTACTCACCTACTCATTCATCTATGCTTGCACTCACACACCCTCTCACCTAACCACACAGACACTCATACACCCATAGAGATACCCGGACAACAAATTATTCACCCATACACCCACTCATGTACCCATTCACCAACCCATACAGCCACTTAGATACCACCTGACAGACTGATACAGACAGTCAATCTAGTCAGTGACCCATACAGTAACTGAGACACCTAATCACTCCCTTATACAGTCAGTCATGCACCTACTGAATCATCGATACAGGCTCTCATACATCCACTGATTCATCAACATACCTTGGTATATATATTTAACACTCATAAACATTTGAAAAAACTCCCACAGTCACTAGATGATATCATCAGTGACGTCATTTGAGAGGTCATCTGTGATGTCACTGACATGTCATGAGTGATGTAATTTGTGAGGTGATAAACAGAGTATTGCGGGGGGTGAGTTATAGTTAGCTCAGCTAACTATGACTTCTGAATTTCTCTGGTTTTGTACGAGTGAAGTGTCAGCCTAACTATAATGTCCCTGTAACCTTTGGTTTTTTCAGTGAATATATATAGGTCCTGTGAGGTTGAAATGCATTGCATGTTCTGAAAGAATAAATCTGGAACAATTGGGAACTTTTGAGTGCAGTGTTTTTTGCCTTTCAAGATTTAATTGGGCTTGGATTCGCTGTTGTGCATGCCGTAATCAGAATCACATTGTTAGGAACATAGAGGAGGCGGTGGCGCCTGAAACAGCATGGGAGAAGGAAATCACCTCACTGGTAGAGCCTTGGAGGAAGGAGTCGGAGGACACTGCCTGCAAGGGAGTCTCCCCTGAGGTGAGTTCGACAACGAAACAGGAAAAGTGTTGCACCCGACGCGGCTAGTCTGTTTGTTTAAATTCAGTCAAGCGTGATCTTTAAGCGAGAGCAGCCGACCCAAACAAAGGAGAGCGGCAAAAATCCCTTTCCGAGGAAACGTCTAAGTTCAAAATAAAACTCATAACGGAATGTTTCGGGGAGTTCTTTTGAGTTAAATAAAAAATATTGCATTGACAAATAGCATGGAAATGTGAAAAACAAAGTGAGCACGAAGAGCTTCTACAATGTTTTAGGCAGGTGCTGGAACATTTGCAAACAAAGCAATGGATCAAATCTCACAAGGAGGTCAAGGTGCCTCACTAAAACAGACATTTTTCCAAATAGAACAGATGTACACAAAAGAGATTTTCAAAAGTTGGGAAGTTATAGCTCTAGAGAAATACATAAATGTAAAATCGAGTTCCGAGAGGTCTAAGAATATTTAAAATGCCAATACATCTAGACACTAGAACAGAGTTATTGGAGGAATGGGGCCAAAACAGCATGCAATGCTCCCTCAATATGATTAAAGTTTTAATAAAACATGTAAAAATCGATCAGGATGAACTAACCAAAACTATAGAAGAAATGGAACATAATATCAACAACCAACAAAGAAGAATCCGCAAATTTCAAAAAAGAAATAGAAACTCATTTAGAGAGATACAAGGAATAGATATGAGTGCAAAAACAGAGAAAATTCATAAGGGATGAAATAGATTAAAAGAAAGGGAAAATTCTAACATTTGCAGAAAGGTCTGAAACCTCAAAACAGAATTATCCAACTAATAAATCACTCCCTACTGGTGAAGTTACTAGTGAATCAGACATAAGTGAAAGACAAGGAACAAGTCGTTCAAAAACATCAGCTAAAACAACTTTATTAGAAGAAATGAAACTGATGTTTTTAGATCAGACAATAACAAGAGGAAGAGGCAAAGGAAGAGGCAGAAACAAAGGTTGTGGCAAAGGGGAGTCAAAATCTTTAAAAGTACAAGAAAAACAAGATGATCAAAATGAAATAAGACAATGTCCACTATGAAACCTGACCAAAGAAAAATACACATCTAATTGTCAATCTTACTGAACACACTTTAACAGATGACAAATTAACATTATTCAATAAAGGACTCTCATCTTGCCATGCAAGCCATTTTGACTATATTGAGACAAGAATTGATCTACATAAATATGCGCGAAAATTTTAATTTGTGAAAATACATGCCCATAAAAATGTTAAACCAACAGATCAAGACCAACTTGAAAAGTCAAACAATGATGAAACTGGGCTAAGCATTGAACAAATTCCAGATTTAAAGAACACGCTTGATCTAATGTACAATCATAATGATGAAGTAATGTCAGAAGAACAAATCTTAAAAGAATTGTCAATAGAGACTGATCAACACACCTCTTGTGGTTTAAAGAGGAAATCGAAATATTGTTCATCTTTATCACCTGGAAATAAATTTGATCTCTTCTCAGAGGCAATTATTGGCGAATTGGAGACAATGTCTAAAATAAGACATCCAAAAAAGACTGAAAAGTTAACCTTGAAAGAACATACAGCACAAAAAAATCTGATGGAGAATGAAGAAATAATAATCAAACCTGCAGATAAGGGAGGGAATATAGTTCTGATGAATAAAAGAGACTACTTCAAAGAGGCATACAGACAACTCAATGATACTACCAAATATATAAAACTTCAAAGCAATCCCATCAATCAGATGACTATAGACCTAACCAAAGAAGTAAACAACTGGCACAATTTGAACCTAATAAATGATGAGGAACTCCAATTTTTAACAAAGGATTTTCCAACCATCCCTACAAAATATTATTTAGTGAAAATACAAAAAACACTTGATTTTCCTCCAGGTAGACCTATTGTGTCCTCTTGTGACTCTCTCTATGAAAATATATCAAAATATGTGGAACAACATTTGGCACCTATCACACTATCGAGTCTGAGCTCATATATAAGAGATACAGGAGACTTTTTAAGAACATTAACAGGAACCTGTAGGAATACCAGTTACATGATGGTTACTATAGATGTAATATCATTGTATACTTCAATACGGCATGAAATTAGATTACAGGCATGCACATATTTTTTGAAACAGAGATGAATAAGTGAACATCAACATTCACAAATGCTTTTATCAATGATGGAAATATGTCTGACCAACTATGGACCCGATTCACAAAGGTAAACTGAGATGAAAGTCTAACTTTATGCCTTTTGGTATTCACAAAGGGCATTTACTAATCATAAATGCCCTTTGTATTTCAGCAGCAATGTAGCACTGCCATGTGAATTTCTTTTTCACTGAACTATGCAAACATCACAATGGTTTGGTGGGAAAAGACACTTGCATGGGGCACAGAAAATCTGAAAGAATTGGAAAAAGTAATACTGTGAGTCAGATAGATTGAGGATTTGTTCATAATTTGGAACAGAACAGAGGAGGATTCCATGAAATATTTTTACAAACTGAACAGACACAATGCAGGCCTTTCATTTACATGTACAACTAGCAAAATGAAAATTGCCTTTCTGATTAAGCTATTATGTACAGAGGAAGGACATATACACTCCACCATATTTAGAAAAGAAACTGCAATGGAACAAACTTTAATCCAAAATCATTACTAAAAAGCATTCTATATGGGGAATTTCTCAGAATAAAACAAAACTGTTCAAAATATAAAGATGCAGAGGAAAAGATGGCCGAAATAACACTGAGAATAAAAAATAGAGGATACAGACAAAGGGACCTAAAAAAAATATGGAAAAAATTCTGAAAAAATCTCATGCAGAAACCTTGATAACCAAAAGAGAGAGACAAGTGACAACAAAACAAAATCAAGAAACTCTAAGATTAATAATAACATACAGCAAAGAAAGTGGGAGAATTGTTAATACAGTTAAAATATACAGGCACCTAATTTCAAATGATCCACACATAGGGACTCTTTTATGATCAAGACCTTTGGTAACACACAAAAAGACCAAGACATTGAGAGATCTGTTGGTACAAAGTCATTTCCAAGAAACACCAAAAAAGAACAAAATGGCTTCTTAAAATGCAATACTTGCAAAGCATGTAATATTGGAGTAAACAGAAAAAACATAAGAGATGAAGATGAAAAGACAATTGAAATAAAACAAAAGATCACTTGTACTACAAAATGTGTAATATATGTAATCCAATGTAATTGTGGATTACAATATATAGGAAGTACAGCCTGCACATTAAAGAAAATAATTTTGGAACACATAAGAGCTGTAAAGAACACAGATATGACTTATGCCACAGCCAAACATATGGCACAATGTGAAGAGAGTAATTGGAAGACAATGCAATTTCTTGGTCTACATGCAATACCAAACAACGGACGTGGTGGTGAGAGAATAAAATAATTACGGCAACTGAAATCACACTACATCATAAGACTAAAAACCAAAGCCCAACAGGACTGAAAAATTACGAGAAGCTATATGTACATCTATGACACAGATGAGATCTGTCCAGATATAGAATATACTTCAATTGAACTTAGGCATCATACACACGACAAGAAAATGAATTGATGTACCAGAAATAAGACTTAAAAAAGAAGCATCACCAAGAATAATCAAAAAGTGGAGGACAACAAAAACCAGCTTAATAGGGGTACAACACCCACTAAAGCCAAACAACTATGGCAAATATTGCAACAAAATGATACTACATGCTAAAACAATTTAATGAATGTTCACTGTAACAATAATGTATGGAATTTGCAAACAAGAATTGGCTCACATAATCAAGCCCTATGGCTGGGACTAAACCCAGAAGAAATGAGATAGAGGAATTTGCTGTTAATTTAGCTAAAATGTGATCTCATACCTTAACACTCTGGTACTAAACAATAAAAGGCATAATCATGCTGTCGATGCAAATCAAAAAGATTAATAAATGTGACCAGCAAAAATAACTGTCTCTTTGAATATTCAAAGTAATTTTAAAATTTTATCATGAACTACTACTCCCACAATGCTGTATAAACGCTAAAGTGGTAGTACTATAAAATGAGAAAGAAAGAAAGACTCACCTACAGTGAGAAATGCCCTGTGAGGCTGAAACTCATTGGTGAAGCATTTCATGTTCTCAGAGAATAAATATGGAACAATTGGGAGCATCTGAGTGCAGCGTTTTTTGTCTTTCTAAATTGAATTGGGCTTGAATTCGGACCCACTCTCGCACCCACTGTTGAGCGCACCGTGAACAGAATCACATTGTTTGGAATCTTTAAGTGGATCCACACTGAGACTAAAAGAACAGTCACCCAGGCCCTCGTAACCAGCAGGCTGGACTACGGAAACGCCCTCTACGCAGGAACGTTTGCCAAGCTCCGGAGACGATTGCAACGCATCCAGAACGCCTCGCACGTCTGATACTCGACATCCCTCGCCCGAGCCACATCACACGCCACCTTACTTTATTGAGTTTCTCGTAATGCAGGCCGGACATGCGCTGCTTAAGCTGACACTGCTTGTGTTTTTTTAAGCAACACAGCCGCCCCTGTAACACGGGCACCTGCTTTCAATCACTTTAACACAGTATTATCTTGTGTCTGTTTCAAACCCCAGCCCCAAGTAAAATGGATTTAGAAATGATTAGCGAATTAAGTCGTGAATTCCAGGTAGCACATAATCCTGTGCGAATGAGCTGAAGCTGACAACAGCACATCTGTGTTTCATGTCATCTCTACTAAAGCCACCTGAAGGGTTGTTTTCAAAAGCCTGTTTTATTAACAACAACAACACAACCACCACCACCAATACCAACACCACCATCAATACCCAACCAATATCACTATCTGCACAACCACCAATACCAACAGCAATACCAATACCACTAATACAAATACGACCACCAAAACCACCACCACCAATACCACCACCTCCACCACCACCAATACCACAACCACTAATACTTGCCAAAAATATTCCATACTTCAATAAAATGGTACCAGAATATATTATGACATAGCTATCAAGAGTCATTGATGTCCTGGATCGATTCTTTAGATCCACACCATGAAATGGGTACCCTGCAACATTTAAGTTACTACCAAAGATTAGCTTTTCTTGCAAAAATAGAAATGCATAGAACATCATGTATTTCAAACATTTTAGGAAATTTGGAATGGTCATAAGAAAAATACTTTGTATACACCTGAGAAGAGCATGATTGGTCCTCAATAAAAGACTATCCTGACATCAAAATGACATATATGATATATCTGAAATTCTACCTGTGACAAATGTCATTGTTTTGTCTCTATCCGGTAGTAAATGGCATACACCATTTCTGGGGGCAATATTTTTTTCCATTAAGTTTTGCTTTCCATTTTCTGACTGATCGCAATACAGATCTACTCTAAAAAATGTGATGGATACATATTTAATGTAACCGTTTTTTTTAGAGGAGTGGAGAAAATATACCCCACCAAAGATGGTAGGTAAGTTACAGGTAAGGTAGGTACATTTTATTGCACAGTTAATTAAAACTCACAATTTAAAATACATTGTTAAAAGAAAAGATGGGGTCAAACATGATATAGCTGTTAGATTTCTACTGATGTTACTAAGAGGTTGAATAGTTTCACAGGGTCCTGCTAATAAGTGATCTGGATTCGGTTTCATGTGCAAACCATATCATTGGGGCCACCAAAATGGCACTAGGTGTTTTCCTTCATATATGATCTTCAAAGTTCTGCAGCTCTACTTCTTCTAATGCAGCTGCCAATAACATGTTAAATTGTGCCACCTCACAAGGCAGCTGAGAGCAGGCAAGAGGCCCAATATTCAACCTGAGCAGTGGGCTCTGTACTACTACATGCAGGAACATCTTCAAAGTCAATATTCTCCTTTGACCATTTTTAATACTTTTAGATTGTTACAATCTGCTTAAAATTGACTAGGCTATTGTCTGCCAAGAGATCTATGACACACTAAGCTGTTAAAAGGGTTTAGAATTCCTGTTTGACTAGCTTAGATCTTTTTACATCTCTTAATATCTTTTTAAATTACAAATTCCTTCCAAACTGAAGTCAGTGATGAGTGAATTACTAAGGAAGACATCCTTTTACAGGAGTGGCAGATGTACATTGACGCCCTTTTCTCAATTACTGTTTCATACACAACTGTTGAAACAGACGGCAATCATTAAAGTCTCTGCCTGTATGAGAGAAAACATACATATTATCTGACGTACGGCTTGAGGAAATGTGTGGACTACATTCATTTACCTTTGTGAACGTCTCCGCTGTCTTCAAAATAGTGTATGATCCAATCCTGCTATACAAATATGCCAAGGATGGATCTTGACAAATGCTTGGATTGGAGGAAACAATACTTGGAAGATTGGAGAAGAGATTTAATCTAGTGCATTTTGTGTTGACTAATTGCTGAAAATGGAACATGGACACAAAGGGGAAGATTTGTTAACATTTTCTGCCATGTTTCCATCACAAAGTGATGCAAACCAGAAGCAAAATGTTTTTGGTGGATTTACTTTCTAGCACACAACTTGTGTGAAAAAGATGCTTGAAAGTAATGCAAAAATATACAAAAAAGTGATGGATGGAATACTTTAATGAATTTCAGTCACTGGCAATTACTTTGGGCCGAATCGCAATACATCATTATTTTGCTCCCCAGGTTACCACAGTTTGGACCCCATTAAATCAGTCTTGAAACTGCTCCAGTGGGAACACTCCAGTCCGAACTGCCAAGCCAAGTCCTTCCTGAACTGGAACACAAGCAATCCAGGACCGAATTCACCCTAGTTATGTATGGGCTCATCAGTCAGGTACAGCTTGGTTCTAGTGACACAGTGAGCACTGCACAAGTCTGGACAAACCCATCCCACTTAGGGCAATACTTTAAAGTATACAAAAAAGTGATGGATGAAATGCTTGAATTAATCTCAGCCACTGGTAAATATTCTGGGCCACATCCCAATCCATCATTATTTGGCACACCATGTCACCTAAGTTTGCGCCCAACTATTTGCAAATCATTCTTGACCCTGCTCCAGTCTGAACAGTTTATCTCGAACTGCCAAGCCAGGTCCCCCCTTAAAGGGAACACAAGCAACCCAGGACCTTTTTTTCCTAGCATTCCATCCATCAGCTTGCTGTTTTTGCATTTGACACCCATTAAGTTGCATTATAAGGGGGTTTTCCATCAGTGGTTACATGGTCATCCCCTGCAACCACCCATGGTTTTTGATGCAAAGCCCTATCTGCTAACAATGGTAGACATGGCTTTGCATCAAACCAAAATGTCTATTTTTTAGGCAGGCATTAAAATTCTCCCAACTTTTCTGATTTTGCAGCTTAAAGCCATGTGATTTGATAATAGGATTTTTTTTGTTTTCTTTGGCATTGGACCACTCTTTTAATACAGAACATTCAATGCTTTCAGAAATTGAGGATGGTCAGGTGCTGTAAGTCATGGAACTGAGGCTGCCACAAATCATTTGTAAGGAACGCAAAGGATGGTCTTGCATCTACTTTGCATGTAAAACGTGGATCTTCCTTCCACTAAAATTGCACCAGTATGGAAATATTATGCATTTCAACATACCCTGAAGATTAGACTATTACTTGCATGGATCATTCTGTCACTGAATTCAGTATCCTCCTAATATGTTCAAATGACTGTCAACATCCTATATGATCTATGTGGATTGTGAACATAACAACTAGATGCTTAGTCAGCCTAGCAACCTCTGTTGAAATGTATTCCACTCCTGTCACACCTCCCAGTGTTTCATGTGGTCAAGTGCAGCATGCTTATTCACAAACTAGTGGGAGAGTTCCAGGACAAGGAAAATGAGTTAGGCACCATGTCCCTATGGGCATCCACTGTTAAGAAAGAATGCGTTGCCAAAAGGAATGCGTTGCGGAAAGGGGGCAAAAGCATCTTTGCTGACTGCTACAGATACACACTCTGATGCAAGAGATCACCTCAGTTTCACTAATTGGACTTTTATTTTGTAAGTGTTGCATTAATGCATGTTCTGCAGCAAAGAATGATGTACGGAATGATGAGTGAATCAAACATTCACCACCCAGTCAAGAGATCTGGGTTCAATCCATCATTCTTTTGCTCACTACAACACCCCAGTTTGGACACAGTTATTTGCAAATCAGTCTTGAGCCTGTTCCTCATGGGAACAGTCCAGCCCAAACTTCCAATCTGGTTCCTTCCTTGACCGGAAACAGCGCATCTTGGTACTGGTTTTGGGGAAACTCCCCTCATCAACCAGGTTAGCTTGAATCCAGTGGCACAGAGAGCAAGGGACCCACCTCTGGGCATACTGATCCCATGTAGGGCAAAAAGTGTTGCAGCAATTGGAAAGGTCCAGCCCGAAATGCCAAGCCAGGTCCTCCCTGGACTGGAAACAAGCATCCTGGGACTGTTTTGGGGTAACACCGCTTATCAGCCAGGCTAGCTTGAATTCAATGACACAGAGAGCAAGGGACCCACGTGTGGGCATACCCATCCTATTTAGGGTAAAAAGTGCTGCAGCAACAAATGATGGATGAATTGCTGAATGAATTAAACATTCAACCCCCCCAGTCAAGAGATATGGGTTAAATCCATTGTTTGTTTGCTCACTATGCCACCCCAGTTTGGACCCAGCTATATGCAAAACAGTCTTGACCCTGTTTCTCATGGGAATACTCCAGCCCAAACTGCCAAGCCGGGTCCTCACTGGACCGGAAACAAGCATCCTGGGTCCGGTTTTGGGGTAACAATCCCTCATCAGCTAGGCTAACTTGAATCCAGTGGTAAAGCGAGCATTAATTTATGAGCATATTCCACTGTCAGTCTCATTTTCCTTGTAATGTCTGTCCTGGAGAAAGGGGTTTCCTGTCTGAAAAGATTCACATAATTGAATAAATACATAAATATAAAATGCATACATTTATAAATGGACTTTTGGTTAGCCCTCTTTATCCACTAATCTGTTTACGTGTTATTCACTGTCATTGACACTTTCTTTTACTTTTGTTGCGTATCTGATTCCAAAAATGAGGTGATACCAGGTTCTTCGTACCCTAAATAAAAAGTGGAGAAAAACATGCATTTATTATCTCAGGACCAAGGGCTATTGCACGAGTAAGCCAGACGTGCCCGATCACTTATGTAATGAAAATTAAGCTGGCAAATCCGTGCAAGGAAAGAAGTTATCGAAAGTTTATCTACTTCATACACAAAGCCTTAAACTCCACTATTCGGTTGCTGATATTCCAGGAAAGAGAAACATCCTTTTATCTGCAAAGAACTGTATACTTGCCATGGTGTCTTGTCAAGGCAGCTTGTTTCTGATTGTAGTGATGGAGCAATATCAGATATTAAGGAAAACATGTGTCCCTTGTACACTTGATTGCTGGAAGTTGGTCCAGAATATATACAAGTATACATTTTCATTCAGATAAGAGGATGCTACCATCACTTGATGTTCTGATGAAGGCCCAATATTCAACATACTTCTTGGGTCGAAACATCAATGTACTCGCTGCAGTGCCTGAACAATAAATGTACACACACAGTAAGGAATACTGGGTAGCCCCTTGGTGTGTAATTACTATCCTTGGAGCAGGCAATAACAAGGAATTTTTTTTCATTCTAACTATTCACACATTGCATGTGTGCAGCATAGTACAGCACATGGTGGAGAGGTGTGTGAGTGGTGCTAGGAAGCCTAAAAGAGAACCAGAACTGCTCTAAAGAGTATAGTGTTTCGTAGCCTGGGGCCCACAACAGATCCCTGGGAATCCAGAATGCCTACTCTGGGAGTTTGCAACTGTTCAGAAAATTAAATATTAGCAGATTAATACAGTATATATATATATATATATCCCAAGCGCCGCTTAGAAAACTCGGATGCCAAAAGCTCTTCCTCGGCAATTCACGAAAAGCAGACACGAACCCAGAGTAAGTGCAAAGTAGCGTTTTTATTCCTCGCTAGTCAGCCATAACGCGTTTCACCACAAACGTGGCTTGATCACATGACAACGTTCAAGACTTGAACGGACCATTGAGACAGCTAGCACCCAAAGCACGTGACTGTGATAACAATGAACATAAAAGAAATAACGTGAAGTGCATTTGGAAATTTACCTTCGAATCAAAAGTAAGTATATACAATATATATATACACCTAAATTCACAAAAGTCCAAGGGTAATAATGGGAAGGTGAGATTCAGTTACTGTAAAATACATATACATTTTTTGCAATTATTTCGGAAAATGACTCAGCATCACAATTTGTATGAAATTAATCATTGCTATTGACCAACATCATTATTGAATAATAATAATAAATTTATACAAGGGCAACTTAGATTAAAACGAAAGCGCACATCACATTTGTGTGCAATGTTGATAATTGTTGTATTATGAAAAAAGTGCAAGGTGCTTGTAAACATAAGTTGGTACGTTTAAAAAAATACAACGATGTTATTTAAGAGAAGGCTTTTTCTTTTCACACAAAATGTAATTCCATATAAAAAATGTATAAAAAAACCTCTGGTATTACATATATATACACAAATATACAAATATGTTGCCCAAGGTGATATTGGGTTGGTCATAACTTGATTTCAGGCATAATGCTTACATGATAGTCCGTCTGAGTGCAACCATAATTGCAAAGAAAGAAAGATCTCCCTTTTCCCCATGGATGGAGATTTAATTCAAAAACCCCCAAAATGATGTAACTGGAAGGTTAATATCCCAAAAAGGAACCGTCACTAAGTGCATAAAGTGAATGTGTGCATAATAATTACAAAACCTCGGTGTGAGGATTTTGTGAATAAACAGAGAGAAAATTGAGGCAGCCAAGGGGGCATAGTCCAAGACCCGTGTGTGGTTTACAAAACCCATGTTGTAAAGCCACTTGAAATGACAATACGACTAAAGGAGTTTCAGAATTTAGTCGATAAAACAATAAATTGAAATGAAAACGAAAAGGAGAAGGACACAGGGGACAGGTTTCATTATACAGGTTTGGGATTGGAACAAACAGGTCAAAAAATAACCAGAAGTTCAGTTGCATACAGACAGATCAAATGCCAATGGTCACTTATGGGGGTTCTCTTACCAATAAGTCTTATGTTTAGAGGCATGTGTGTAAATCTTCAGTATTATTTAGTCCACCCGGGCTCTTGCTATTAAAGTTCAAGATATACCTCGTCTCCAGTTTACGCATGCAATGTTCCCGGTCACCTCCTTGCTTAGTTTTCGGAATGGTGTCAATAACATAATATTTGAGATCCACCAGATTGTTATTGTGGACCTCACGAAAATGTCTTGCAACAGAGTAAGTGGGATCAGAGTTAGTAATAGCCCTGATGTGCTGTAATATCCTAACATTGGCAGGTAACTTGGTACTTCCCACATACCGTAGGGGACATGTACACTCTAGAATGTAAATGGCATACTCCGTTTTGCAATGAAGAGACTTGGTTATTTTGAACTCTTTGCTACTGAAGGCAGTACGGTAACTGGTTTTGTTAATACCGTAAGTGCAAGCCTTGCACGAATGACATTTAGTAAAACCTCTTGAACTTTTCAACCAGTCCTTGGAAGGAGTAACCTCAGGACAATTGGATACAAGACTATTGTGAAGGGAAATAGCCCTTTTGTATGTAACACTAGGCTTGATAGGCATGACTTGACCTATGATTGGGTCTGAACGAATTAAGGCCCAATTTTGGTTAATGATTTTGTTTATAGCGCCTTTTTGGGCACTATAAGGCACAATAAGTCTAACCGTACCAGTATTAGATGTTACTTGGGATTCTGATGTGGGCAAGTTGTTAATCTTGGGGACTAGGAGAGAGTTTCTATCCAGTTCAGCAGTTTTGTTGATGGCAGTTTGAATGATATGAATGGGATAACCTCTAACGAGGAATCTGTCCCTACATTCGTTTTGTGCCGTCTTCAAATCAGTTGGATTACTGCAGATGCGTTTTATCCGCAGCATTTCCCCGTAAGGGATGCTGCGAATAAGATGTTTAGGATGGAAGCTGGTGTAATGTAAAATCGAATTCCCCGCTGTCTCCTTTCTATACAACTTGGTTTCTAGTATGTTATCATGGATGTATATCTCTATGTCTAGGAAGTGAATGTTGGTATTGCTCATGGTACAGGTAAATTTCAGGTTGATATCATTGATATTCAAAAGGTTGACCCACTCCTGGGCCTCCTCCCTAGTACCCTTCCAGACAAAAATAAGATCATCAATATACCTGTAATACATTTTAACGTGTTTATCATAAAATGCGCCTAGAGTGCCCTTTAGAACCAGCTCCTCCCACCAGCCCATGAAAATACATGCGTAACTGGGGGAGAAGCTGGCACCCATTGCCACCCCCCTCATTTGCTGATAATAGACTTGGTTAAAGGTGAACATATTATGATGTAAACAAAAGGTCACCATGTCTAATAGCATTTGATTGTGCTCGGGGGAGGTTGGTCGATTTTTGGAAAGAAAGTAACTTAAGGCTCTTAAACCATCCTTATGGTCTATACAGGTATAAAGGGATGAGACATCCAGAGTAAGAAGTAGATATTCAGGGTCCCACAAAAAGTCCTTGATTTTGTCAAGAAAATCACTAGTGTCTCTTAAGTAAGAGGCTAATCCAATGACATAGACCTGCAAAAAAAAGTCAATATAATTTGAAGTATGTTCCAACAAACTGTTCCTCCCGGAAATGATGGGCCTTCCGGGGGGGTTCACAACATCCTTGTGAACTTTAGGAATAAAGTAAATATTTGGAATGATAGGATAGTCTTTTTTCATGTATAAGTGTTCATCTTTTGTGATTAGGCCAGCACTTTTCCAAGCCAGAAGTTTAGAATGAAATAAATTAAATGTCTCTTTAATTGCTGACGCACTGCTGAATTTGTAACAATTGCGATCATTTAATTGTAACATTGCCTCACTCATGTATTTGTTTCTGTCCCATAATACCACGTTGCCTCCCTTGTCTGAGTTTCTGATGACAATTTGGTTATTCTGTTGTAGTTTGGCTACAAGATTGTCATACATTCTGTTTTGTCTAGATATTTTGTTTTTCATTGCACACGTTTTGAAATTCAATTTTTTCAATTCATTAATTACGTGTTCATTGTAAATGTCAATTCCATCTCGTGGCATGATCGGATTAAATTTAGATCTGTTTTTGAAGGGGGTCGTGATTTTCTTTTCAGGAACTGGTTGGCTGTCTGGCCACTGTTGCGAAAATTCAGTGCGATTTTCAATGTGCAGGTCTGTTAACACAGTTAGTAGAGTTGAAGGTGGCTCAGTACATGAAATAGTTCCCATGGGCATTTGGCTGTTCATTTGAGAATCATTATCAGTGTTAACTTGATTTGATTGCTTGATGGTGTGGAATTTACACAGCTTCAGTTTTCTAATGAATTGGTACACATCCATCCGGGTGGTGGCATAATCGAAGCTTGATTCTTTACAGAAAGATAGTCCCAAGGATAGAATTTGTGTCTCTGCTTGGGTTAGCACTGTTTCCGTTAAGCTAATAACTGTTTTTTCTAGAGATTTTTTAGAGTTTGTATTTTTTGTGTAATTTGTATTTTCGCCAGACTTGCGGTCTGTGAGGGAAATCGGAGTGCAGTTTTGGTTTGCCGTTGCTAATTGTTCCACCGGCCCTTTCCCTTGCCCCTGTAGTTGCTGTTTGTTGGCGCGTTTACTTGCTTTCCGCCTTTTACCGCGTTTGCGGTTTCTTCGTTGCAGCTTGATTCTGCCGGTTCCTTGGTCGCAGGGTTGATAGCCGATCCATGGCTAAAAAAATGATTTCCTCCCCTGGTGACGGAATCGCTTTGGGGTCTGCAGGTACTTTCCTAATTGCATTGCCTTCATTCTCACTTTCGGCGGCAGAACTGAAATCCGATAGAGTGGATTCATTTGAAACATTTGAAGCATTGGATGTACCCGCTTGCATTCTATTTTTGTTTCTCCCAGTATTCTTACCGCTTTTAATGGAATCGAATTTACGTGCAAAAGTGAAAATGCGCCCACTTTCATAGTCTATGAGATCACGCTGGAATTTGTAGGCTTTGCGAGCCTTAATTTTTTCTTCTTCTTTTTTGAGACGTTTAGTCATTTCCGCATTTAGGCTATTTATTTCTTCAGGTGTTCCCATTTGAGCTATTTCATCCGTTAAGGTTACCACTTTTTTCTGCAGCTCAATACGATCGATTTCCGCAAACTCAACAAGTAAGATTATCAATTCTCTGGATGAATCAAGGTTTCTTTGTGCCCATCTTTTCATTAGTTCAGGGTTAGGTTGTTCATACGTGGGTGCCAGTAAAATCTGTAGCCCCCTCGGGACTCTTCCACATTCCAAATAACTTGTCAGTGATTTGTGCTCCCACCATTTAGCCTGTTCTCCCCGCATCAACTTCTCCAAAGTTTTCATTTTGCTTTTTAAACTGTCATTGGGTTTAGCATGATTACTTCCTGATGGTTCTGGGCGGTCCCGAACCTGGGCGGTATTGACAAACACGCCCTGGGCTGCCGCTTCTCGATCCTTTAACGTGTCGGCCGACATGTTGGTTATTGTTGAGAAAAGGAAACGCTTATTTAACTTGAAAACACCACTCGAACTGAAGGATGTGAGTCTCCTTCCGTTTTTCGAGCGATTTTTCGCACACCAAACACCCCGCAATGTTTTAGAGGTCCTACCTTTCACGTTCTGCTAGTAGTCCCGTGCACCCTCCGGTACCGCGGGAAAAGCGAGCGTTCCAAGTGCCTCGTTGTTTCTTGCAGGGGGATAACGCTGGTATAATCCTCCCGGATTGAAAATAAAAGGCTCCGTGCCGTGGCTCGAAGTCGGGCTCCTGTTTACCAGCTACCACAAGTCGTTTGGGGGTTCGTGTGTAACTGGTCGAAGCTTCACCAGTTATATATCCCAAGCGCCGCTTAGAAAACTCGGATGCCAAAAGCTCTTCCTCGGCAATACACGAAAAGCAGACACGAACCCAGAGTAAGTGCAAAGTAGCGTTTTTATTCCTCGCTAGTCAGCCATAACGCGTTTCACCACAAACGTGGCTTGATCACATGACAACGTTCAAGACTTGAACGGACCATTAAGACAGCTAGCACCCAAAGCACGTGACTGTGATAACAATGAACATAAAAGAAATAACGTGAAGTGCATTTGGAAATTTACCTTCGAATCAAAAGTAAGTATATACAATATATATATACACCTAAATTCACAAAAGTCCAAGGGTAATAATGGGAAGGTGAGATTCAGTTACTGTAAAATACATATACATTTTTTGCAATTATTTCGGAAAATGACTCAGCATCACAATTTGTATGAAATTAATCATTGCTATTGAACAACATCATTATTGAATAATAATAATACATTTATACAAGGGCAACTTAGATTAAAACGAAAGCGCACATCACATTTGTGTGCAATGTTGATAATTGTTGTATTATGAAAAAAGTGCAAGGTGCTTGTAAACATAAGTTGGTACGTTTAAAAAAATACAACGATGTTATTTAAGAGAAGGCTTTTTCTTTTCACACAAAATGTAATTCCATATAAAAAATGTATAAAAAAACCTCTGGTATTACATATATATACACAAATATACAAATATGTTGCCCAAGGTGATATTGGGTTGGTCATAACTTGATTTCAGGCATAATGCTTACATGATAGTCCGTCTGAGTGCAACCATAATTGCAAAGAAAGAAAGATCTCCCTTTTCCCCATGGATGGAGATTTAATTCAAAAACCCCCAAAATGATGTAACTGGAAGGTTAATATCCCAAAAAGGAACCGTCACTAAGTGCATAAAGTGAATGTGTGCATAATAATTACAAAACCTCGGTGTGAGGATTTTGTGAATAAACAGAGAGAAAATTGAGGCAGCCAAGGGGGCATAGTCCAAGACCCGTGTGTGGTTTACAAAACCCATGTTGTAAAGCCACTTGAAATGACAATACGACTAAAGGAGTTTCAGAATTTAGTCGATAAAACAATAAATTGAAATGAAAACGAAAAGGAGAAGGACACAGGGGACAGGTTTCATTATACAGGTTTGGGATTGGAACAAACAGGTCAAAAAATAACCAGAAGTTCAGTTGCATACAGACAGATCAAATGCCAATGGTCACTTATGGGGGTTCTCTTACCAATAAGTCTTATGTTTAGAGGCATGTGTGTAAATCTTCAGTATTATTTAGTCCACCCGGGCTCTTGCTATTAAAGTTCAAGATATACCTCGTCTCCAGTTTACGCATGCAATGTTCCCGGTCACCTCCTTGCTTAGTTTTCGGAATGGTGTCAATAACATAATATTTGAGATCCACCAGATTGTTATTGTGGACCTCACGAAAATGTCTTGCAACAGGGTAAGTGGGATCAGAGTTAGTAATAGCCCTGATGTGCTGTAATATCCTAACATTGGCAGGTAACTTGGTACTTCTCACATACCGTAGGGGACATGTACACTCTAGAATGTAAATGGCATACTCCGTTTTGCAATGAAGAGACTTGGTTATTTTGAACTCTTTGCTACTGAAGGCAGTACGGTAACTGGTTTTGTTAATACCGTAAGTGCAAGCCTTGCACGAATGACATTTAGTAAAACCTCTTGAACTTTTCAACCAGTCCTTGGAAGGAGTAACCTCAGGACAATTGGATACAAGACTATTGTGAAGGGAAATAGCCCTTTTGTATGTAACACTAGGCTTGATAGGCATGACTTGACCTATGATTGGGTCTGAACGAATTAAGGCCCAATTTGGTTAATGATTTTGTTTATAGCGCCTTTTTGGGCACTATAAGGCACAATAAGTCTAACCGTACCAGTATTAGATGTTACTTGGGATTCTGATGTGGGCAAGTTGTTAATCTTGGGGACTAGGAGAGAGTTTCTATCCAGTTCAGCAGTTTTGTTGATGGCAGTTTGAATGATATGAATGGGATAACCTCTAACGAGGAATCTGTCCCTACATTCGTTTTGTGCCGTCTTCAAATCAGTTGGATTACTGCAGATGCGTTTTATCCGCAGCATTTCCCCGTAAGGGATGCTGCGAATAAGATGTTTAGGATGGAAGCTGGTGTAATGTAAAATCGAATTATAAAATGTTTTAAATGTTCTGTAAATTTGAAGACATTTTTATTTGGAGGCTGAAAATTAGGTTGGTATCCTTTGCTTGCTTTGTGGGAACAGCACAAGTACAGAATTTAGTATGCACAATTGATAACCTTAATATAGAATTTAGTATATCACTTAGGCCCTTATTACGAGTTCACTGCCGAACCTGGGGTGGGAGCCTGCCCACCTCATTAGGACTGTGGCGGTTGGACCACCATGGGACTGTTGCTGCCTCCAGGGATCCATGATCCCTGGCAGTGGCTCAGCGGTCTGAGGTTCCTAATATGCTGGTGGAGCAGCTGTGGCATTGCCAAGCATTATAGGAGTTTTCTCACCGCCACACTTTTCATGGAGATTCAACATATTTGTATGTATATATATATATCAATGCTCGAAGGTGTCCACCTTTGAGTAGCACACGAACAGCAGCTTGGTTTATGTATAGGTGAGGACGGGGATCCACTCGTAGACGCCGCTCCGTACGGGATCTGCCCGACGCGTTTCGAAGCTCCATATGCTTCTCTTCAGGGGCTTTAATGGACGCGATGTGCGCAACCGCCGACCCACTTCCCCATTTTATATATAACACAGCCACCGATGGGAGGCTCAAATGAGACTGTGCATTCTGGGAAGTGTGTTCCGGGAAGCACACAATCAAGTCCTGTATGGACTCCACAAGTGGGCCCGTCCTCGATTCCAAGTACGACTGCTGCTTCACTTTAGTGACCCCCAGGGTACCGGGGTGGTGCATACTCCGCGGCTGGACGGCCGCGTATAAATAAATGCTCGAAGGTGTCCACCTTAGAGTAGCACGTGAACAGCAGCTTAGTTTATGTATAGGTGAGGACGGGGATCCACTCGTAGACGCCACTCCGTACGGAACCTGCCCGACGCGTTTCGAAGCTCCATATGCTTCTCTTCAGGGGCTTTAACGGAAGCGATGTGCGCAACCGCCGACCCACTTCCCCATTTTATATATAACACACCCACCGATCGGAGGCTCAAATGAGACTGTGCATTCTGGGAAGTGTGGTCCGGGAAGCACACAATCAAGTCCTGTATGGACTCCACAAGTGGGCCTGTCCTCGATTCCATGTACGACTGCTGCTTCACTTTAGTAACCCCCAGGGTACCGGGGTGGTGCATACTCCGCGGCTGGACTGAAAAAAACATAGGTTTCAGCCACGTTATAGTTAGAAATTAGCATTTACAAAACCTTAGAAATTCACTGAAAAAGCCATAGATTTCAGGGGTGTTGGAGTTAGCTGGACAGTTCACTCGTACAAAACCATAGAAATTCCTCCGCTATAGTTAGTTCTGCTAACTATAACTCATGCCCCCGCAATGCACTGCTGATGACGTCACATATTACATCACTCATGACATGGTCAGTGATATCACTTATGACATCACTGATGATATCTCCGGGGCCTGGCCTCTCGTTGGGAACCTTGGGGGGGTCCACAATTCCCCCACGGTCAAGCTGGCCCCCGCCTCCTGCGGGAACCTTGTGAAAACAACAGGAGTAAAACCCTTCAACCACGTTGGGATTGGGGTAGAGAGTATGTAATTGACATGTAGTATCCCTACTGGTCTAACTTGGAGACAATTAGATAAGATATGATAAGATATGTATAAAACAGTATCACAAGGAGATAAGGAGCCTCTTTTGGTATTTCATTGAAGAGCACATGGCATCATATTTATTACAAAGGTAAGGAGGAAAAGCACACAAATCAAAAAGAGATAATTTTGCAGTTATTGCAGCACTGCAAAGGGCAATGTAACACAATCAAGATAAACCCAAATTGCACTCCCCGGGGCCAGAAGTGGCCCAGGAGGGGGGCCACGCAGCCCCCTCCCCCAAACAAAAAAAAATGAAGACCGGCTCTGGGGGATGGGGTTTCCCTGGCCAATACAGGCCTCAGGAGGGGGGCCTCGTAGCCCCCATCCTTGAATAAAAAGAAAAATGTGGCCATGCCCCGGGGGATGGGATCCCCGGGCCGGAATTGGCCACGGGAGGTTGGCCCACGCGGCAACCTTTGTTTATATTTTGTTTTAGTTTTTTAAAAAGGGGTCATGTCCTGGGGAATGGGGCCCAAACAAAAGAAGGGGGGCCACACAGTCCCTATTCTAAAAAATAAAAATAAAAAAAGACTGGCATCCTGCCAGAGGCCCCGCCCCCTCCAAGCAACTCTCTTCAAACGCACCCTGTGGCGCGTTTTAAGGTGGGGAATTAATTCCCCTTCAATACTGGGGGTCCCTGGGGGCCAATTAGCCTACCAGGTACCTCCAGTATGCACCACAGGGCTGCCTTGCAGAGTGGTGGTCAAAGGCCATGCCCCTTTTTACACCTCTCTGCAGCGCAGCTCAGTGGCACTTACTGGAGCTATCTGGTAGGCTAGTTGGACCCCAAGGACCCTCAGGACTCAAGGGGATTTAATCCTCCAATTTACAACGCACCAGGGGGGTGCATTTGCACAGTGGTGCAGGGAGGGGGCATGGCCTGATTTGACAAGTGTGCAAACGCACCCTGTGGTGCTTTTTTTGAGTTGGAGAATAAAGTTCCCTTCAATCCTAAGGGTCCTTAGGGGCCAACTAGCCCACCAGGTACCTCCAGTATGCACCAGGGAGGTGCATTGCAGAGCGGTGTTCAGAGGCCATGCCCCTTTTTACACCTCTCTGCAACGCAGCTCTGTGGTGCTTACTGGAGGTACCTGGCTGACTAGTTGGCCCCCAGGTACCATCAGGACTCAGGAAGGATTAATCCCCCAACTTAAAATGTGCCAGGGGGCACATTTTCACAGTGGTGCACGGAGGGGGTGGGGCCTGACATAGCAAGTGTGCAAACGCACCCCCTGCACATTGTAAATTGGGGGAATACGCCCCCTTCAATCCTGAGGCTCCTTGAGGGCGAACTAGCCCACCAGGTACTTCCAGTATGCACCAGGGAGCTGCGTTGCAGAGAGGTGTTGAGAGGCCATGCCCCTTTTTACACGTCTCTGCAACCCAGCTCTGTGGTGCTTACTGGAGGTAGCTAGTGGGCTAGTTGGCCCCCAGGGACCCTCAGGATTCAAGGGGATTTAATCCCCCAATTTACAATGTTCCAGGGGGTGTGCTTGCACAGAGGTGCATGGGAGGGGGTGTATATGGGATTAAGTCCCTTGAATTCTCTGGGTCCCTGGGGGCCAACTAGCCGACCAGGTACCTCAAGTAAGCACCAGGGAGCTGTGTTGCAGAGAGGTGGTCCAAGGTCATGTCCCCTTTTTACACCACTCTGCAACTCAGCTCTGTGGCGCTTACTGGAGGTAGCTGGTGGGCTGCTAGTTGGCCCCTAGGGACCCTCAGGACTCAAGGGGACTTAATCCCTCAATTTACAACGCACCAGCAGGTGCGATTGCACAGTGGTGCAGGGAGGGGGCATGGCCTGATGTAACAAGTGTGCAAACGCACCCTGTGGTGCATTTTAAGTTAGGGGATTAAGTTCCCTTGAATTCTCAGGGTCTCTGGGGCCCAACTAGCCCACCAGGTACCTTCAGTAAGCACCAGGGAGCTGTGTTGCAGAGAGGTGGTCGAAGGCCATGCCCCCTTTTACACCACTCTGCAACTCAGCTCTGTGGCGCTTACTGGAAGTAGCTGGTGGGCTAGTTTGCCCCAAGAGCCCACAGGACTCAAGGGGACTAAATACCCCATTTTACAACGCACCAGGGGGTGCATTTTCACAGTGGTGCAGAGAGGGGGCGTGTCCTGATATGACAAGTGTGCAAAGCGCCCTGTGGTGCATCTTAAGTTGGGGAATTAAGTCCCCTTGAATCCTGAGGGTCCCTGGGGGCCAACTACCCACCCGGTACATCTTGCGTTGCAGAGAGGTGGTGCATACTGGAGGTACCTGGTGGGCTAGTTGGCCCCCAGGGATCCTCAGGTTTCAAGGAGAACTAATTCCACAACTTAAAACCCACCAGGGGGCGTGTATGCATAGTTGTGAAGGGAGTGGGTGGGCCTGATGTAACATGTGTGTACTTATGCAATCACACCGCCGAAACCCAACCCCTTAAATTCACCATGCACTCTCCTTGCAACACTTTAATTATCCAGTCACTACCCATGAACTCATGCAATGACCCATGCACTAACTCATGCACTGCTACAATACCCTGAGCAGTACCCATGCAGTCCAGCCATCACCCTGTCATACCCATGCACTCCTCCAATCACCCAGCAAGCACCATCTACTTATCCAATCACTCCGCCAAAACCCAGGCACTTATAAATTCATCATGAACTGTCCTTGCAGTACTCTAATCCTCCAATCAATACCCATGTACTTATACAATGACCCTGGCACTAACACATGCACTGCTACAATCTTCAAAGCACTACCCATGCAGTCCAGCCATCGCCCTGTCAGTACCCATGCTCTCTTTCAATCATGCAGCCAGCACCATATTGTTGTGTGTCGATTTGTATTTAGGTTTCCCGATGTATACCCTTATATAGGCACAATTCTCATTGACCTTATTTGAACATAGGATTCCAGATCTTATTTAGGCATCAGCCATGCAAACCAAACACAGGCATGGCCATCTACATCCGTCCTTCCACGTCACAATGAGTTCCTAGAAAACCAGACTCTTAAGCCTTTAGGACTTCCCCTGCTTGGATTATTGATTTCTCCAAGAACTCATTTATTATGCATGAACATCTATTCCTTAGGGGTTCATTCATGACGTTCCTCTGCCCGACTTTTATGTCAATACTGGCATCCCTAAACACCTTCAATGTATAAATATACCTTCACTTGCAATGGCAATCCACGGCTCGGCTACACAGCTCTATAAGGCTCGCCACGGCAAGTTTGGAAGGAATTCAAGTCCCCACCTGATGCACTGACCAGACGCTGTCATCCTCCTCGCAGAGAATCCAGCTCCATTGGTTCTGACTCACTTCGTGGGGTGTTAGAAATCGAGACCCGGAAAGAGATTCCCACCTCTCTCATTCAAAGGTATGGAGCAGACTAGAACCTAGAGGGGCTTCTGGCAAATACGGTGCACAGACATAATATCGACTCCACAATATCGAATGGACAAAATATCGAGTTAAAAATATCGAATATGATAAAATATCGATAATAAAAATATCGTTGTCAAAAATATCGATTACAATAATGATAATAAAATATCGAGTACAAAAATATCTACTAAAAAATATCGACATGACAAAATATCGATTATTAGTCAAAGTAAAAAATATCGATATTATGTTGAAAAAAGGTAAAAAATATAAATAAATGTTAATAGTAATATAAATTGTAGTTAATGTTTAGGAGCGGGATGTTGGGTTAATAGGGGATAAGGGTGGGGAGTAATTTAAAATAAAGAATTAATTTATATATGTTTGTAAATATTTTTATATATTAATTAATTGGGAAATATTTATTAATAATTAGTTAATTAATTTATATAAATTTCTATAAATTTTTAATTAGTAATTAATTGGGAATTAAATAATAATAATTAGTTAATTGGAAAAAAATAATATTAATTAGTTAATTAATAAATATAATTGTCAATAAAATTTTAAGTAGTAATTAATTGGTAAGTAATTATTATTAATTAGTTAATTGGAAATAGAATATTATTAATTAGTTAATTAATTAATATAATTGGTAATAAAATTTTAAGTAGTCATTAATTGGTAATTAATTATGATTAATTAGTTAATTGGTAAATAAATATTCTTAATTAGTTAATTAATTATTATAATTTTTTTAAAATTTTGTATTACTAATTAATTGGTAAATATTTAATATTAATTAGTTAATTACATTATTTAGAGTAATTGTTATATATATAAAAGTTGGTATAGTTAGTTACATAATTGGGGGAAATTCATCAACAATTAAATGAAATTAATTTCAGTTAATGTGCTAAAATATTTTCATTGTTGTTATTGGTATAAATTGTACTTAATGTTTAGGAGCGGGATGTTGGGTTAATAGGGGATAAGGGTGGGGAGTAATTTAAAAAAAAAATGAATTATTATATGTTTCTTATAAATTTTAATTATCAATTAATTGGTAACGAATAAATATATTTTTTTTATTTAATTCATATAATTTGGTACATATTTATCATTAGTAAATAATTAGTAATTAATTAATATTAATTAGTTAATTTAATTATTATTTATACAAATATTTTATTTAATAATTTGTTATTATTAAATATTTGTTTGGGAATAAATATTATCAATAATTACATTCAATTAATTACAGCTACTTTGCTAATATATTAACTTATTATTTATAGTTAATAATTAATTAATAGTTAATTAAATAATATTAATTACTTTTGGGTACAGGAGGAATTTTTGTTTTCAGGGTCTGTTTTCTTTCTTTAGGTAAAGGGGTATTTTTATGTTTCAGGGTCAGTTTTCAGTTTTAGGGTAAAGGGGTATTTTAAGAGTTCATGGTAAGTTTTAAGTTTGTGGTAAAGGGGTATATTTAAGGTTCTGGGTCACTTTTCAGTTTTTGGGTAAAAGGGTATTTTTAGGGTTCAGGGTCAGTTTTTAGTTTGTGGGTAAAGGGGTATATGTATGGCTCAGGGTCAGTTTTCAGTTTTTGGGGAAAGGGGTATAATTAATGTTCAGGATCAGTTTTCAGTTTTTGGGTAAAGGGGTATTTTTAGGGTTCAGGGTCAGTTTTCAGTTTGTGGGTAAAGGGGTATATTTCAGGTTCAGGGTTAGTTTTCAGTGTTTGGGTAAAGGGGTTTATTTAAGCTTCAGGGTCAGTTTGTGGTTAAAGGGGTATATTTTTAGGTTCAGGGTCAGTTTTCAGTTTTTGGGCAGTTTTTGCGTTCTGGGGCAGTTTTCAGTTCTTGGGTAAAGGGGTATTTTTTGGGGTTCAGGGTCAGTTTTCAGTTTTTGGCTAAAGGGGAATTTTTCGGGTTCAGGGTCAGTTTTCTGTTTTTGGGTAAAGGTGTATTTTAAAGGGTTCAGGGTCTGTTTTCAGTTTTTGGATAAAGGAGAATTTTTTGGGTTCAGGGTCAGTTTTTAGTTTTTGGCTAAAGGGGTATTTTTAGGGTTCAGGGTCAGTTTCCAGTTCTTGGGTAAAGGAGTATATTTTTGAGATCATGGACACTTTTTAGTTTTAGGGTAAAGGGGTATTTTTAGGGTTCAGGGTCTGTTTGGGTATATAAATTGTGAATTTTTTTTATAAATATTACTAATATTTGAAATTTTGGAGTGACAAATACTTGCTATTTTGTATGCTAATAATAATTTTTGGAACTACTCAGCAAAAAATTTAGTAAAATAATATGTTTATAATATTTATACATTATATATAAATATTTGACTATTTTTAATCAATAACATTATAGTAAAGTAGCTATTCTAATTTATACATAGTCAGTCTTCAGCACCTTTCCAGATATTATTTTCACTTGAGTAGGAATAGTCAATAATAATTGGTCAGTGTCCAGTAACTTCTCTGATAATAGTTTGACTGGAGTAGGAATAGCAATTATTAATTGGTCAGTGTCCTGCACATTTGCATATACATTTATTTAGTGTGTTATTATATTACAAGACAATGCAAAATGGATGTTTTCACAAAACTTTATTACAATTTTTTTATTTTTTCATGTGTAATACAATACAATCACTATCAAATATAACATACAGATTTTTGGAAATGTTGTATTTGCATAATAACACATTATCATTTATGTACTTGTTTTAATTTGAAACACAACAATTTTTCACAACATTTTTTATGTCAAAACAAAATCTTATTAACAATTACTTTCTGTTACAAGTATTTATATTAAAATAAAAAAAATACCAGTTTTTTTCTGTTTCTTCCATTTATATTTAATAATTTTAATATGATATATTAATATTATTAAATATTTAATTTTTATATTTACATTTGTATAAAGTAACATGACAATTATTATATTTGCTCAAGATATGGAAATACTAATTAAGACATTTTTTACACATATTTCTGACAATGTTGTTTTTAAATTATACATATAAATATATTATGTTGTTAACTTTATAACTGTAAAGGGGAATAATATGTATAATAATAATATCTGGTATTGGTAAAAGATTATTTATGCAATTATAGACTTTTATAATACTTAGACATTATTATTAAAAATTTATAATTAATTAATAAGAATAATAACAAATATAATTATTATTATTTTTAATAATTAATTAACTTAAACATTTATGTTTTCTTTTCAGAAATACATACATTCAGAGAAATAAAAATACATTATTTAAGGCAATTATTTATATAGTAAATGGTTATAAATTATATATTAATAATAATAAATAAGTTATATTATTTATTATTATTAATTATTAACAAAACAATTATTCATGTTTAGTTATAAAGAAACACAAATTTTTTCCTATAAATGTACACAAAAATAAATTTTTAACATATATTATTTCAAGTGTTACATACTTATTTAATATTATTAATATATATTAATTAATATATATTTATTAATATTACATTAAAAAAAATTTTTTAACAGTTTAAATTATAATGACTCTACTGTATTAATTTGTTACAATAACAATGTGTATGTATTATATTTTTAGACTATAACATTGTATTTTCTATGATACCTTCTCAAAATTGGTTTAAGGGGACTACTTTTTTACCGCGTAAAGTTATTGCGCTTCATTCAGGACTGGAGAAGCTCGCGGTTGGGTGTTGCTTCGTGTGGAGAGAGGTAAGGTAAATTTTATATACTATTTATGACTGAGTTGTAATATGTGAGGGTATATTCGAACTGTGTAGTGTTTTTGAGTGTATGTATGAATTGTTTATGTAGCGTTTAGGTGTAATGTCGTCGTTATAGATGCGTCGTGTATGTTTTAGTTCTAGTGTTATTTGAATTGTTTGGAAATGTCTTCTTACATGGTTAATGTTAATTGTGAGTGTATTTACAAATTTTATGGGCTATTTGTGGGTGGGTTTCGTTATGTATGTTTTTTTACAGGTTCCGGTTCCTCGCATGAAAACTACATGGAAGGAAGCGTGTTTTTTTTAAAGATACTAATGTATGACTTATTATCGTTACTTTTTTACTTGTATCTCCTATTTTTCGTGTTTGCCAGGAGCGGATTTTAATAATTTTTATCTTTTTACGGGTTTTTTGAGGGTTTCGTATTGGATTGATACATTGGTATGCGTCAACGTTTTTTTTAAAGTTGTGTGTATATCACTTTAAATAATAAAGTGTCCACACTACTGTTTTCGGGATTTCCTGGAGCGTTTATTTTATTTTAACATTATTTTCGGGTTTTTGATGGTTTCCCATATTGGATTTCTCTTACTTTGTAATGGATTGTATGGATTGTATTTTGCTTCATTACGTCTCTGTTATCTACAAAAATTGTAAGTAATTTTATATTTCTATTTATTGGGTGGGAAATGTCGATCTTTATGTAATGTGTATGTGTGATGTAATTATAAATATTGCATATTTGTTCAGAAATAATGTCCAAAATGTTGATAAGTTTGTAAAACAAATATGTATTATTTATAATTGTTTAGAAATGTTTATGATTGTTATATGTACCATTATTGTAAGAAGATATTAGTATATTTTGTAGACATTTTTATAGTAGGGTTTTAGCTATTATTGACAGATATTCTAATCCTCTAGTTGTAGGGTATAGTGTGACTTGACTTTGCAGTAGTCGGAACATTTGTTTAGTTTGTTTACTTACTTTTGGACCAATTTGGGTCAGTGATTGTTCCATTCTTAGTTCTTGATAGCTTTGTTCTTTTATCAAAGCTTCTAGTAGGTTATGGAATGTGGGTCTGGTGCTGCTTGTGGTAGCTTGGAAAGCATTATGCCACCCTTCTACACTGTTGTTGGTTTTTGACTCTTGGTTTAAAGTACTAAGATAGACATTCCACCAAGGGATTTGGAATTTGGGTTGGCGTCGATGTCCAGATCTGTGCAACCTTCCCACCCAAGTATCTTCGAAATAATCCAGTAATGGGGTTAGTTTATCTTCAATTCTCTTGTAATATGTGCTGTCAATTAATAAATTATAGTGTTCCGCTACATCGGTAACAGGAACGTAGGCTAGTGCTATCAATTTTTTAATTTGATAGGCAAAGGTGCTATCTGTTGAGTACAAAATACTTAAAGTTGATTTTTGGAGATGTCTCCATATGCTCTGATTGAAATGATAGTAGCAACCCTGGATTGCTGTGTGGGGAAATATTTTCAAAATGCTATTAATCATAGCTAATTCGAAATCAATAATTATTTTTTCTGGAAAATAATTATTGATTTCATTTTTGAGGACATTTAATATTTCTGTGTAAGTGTTTTGCTGTTTGTTTGGTAGCAAACAGTAAATGAAAGGGATGTTATAGTTATGGTATAACCCGTGGATGGAATATAGTTGGTAAAAAGGTTTTGGGCATGGTTTAAATGTTCCATCCATCATCCATTGGGGACACTGTTGGATTTTTCTTAAATTACTTGCAGTTGCAAACATTATGATTCTGTTTGTACTGCTTTCATTGTCAAAAAGGATACATTTGTCTTTATTGTGTGTGATGGACATTTCTGGTGAAATAATAATTTCCTCAAAAGTAGTAGGGTTGGGTGGAGTTGTGGAAGTGCGTCTTTTAGTGTATGCAATTGTGCGTTTCAGTGAGTCAATAGAGGGTAGTTGACCTGAAGCATGGGCTGGGACTTTTAACAGTTCCTCTTTAAGGATTTGTGTTGTTGGTCTATCACTTTGTGTGCTAGCAGTCTTTATACTTTCTAAAGCATCTCTTATTTCAATTTCTGTGACATTGGGGGGATGATTGTGTTCCCTGGTAAATAGCACATTAGTTTCCTCTGTAGTAGCCCTTCCATAACATTTGTTTGAGTAATATTTTGTACATTTCCAGAAAACTTTTCTACCACTTTGTCTTTCCTGACTATAAACATAACCCATATAACATAACAGTAATTTATTTTTCTGTGACATTACAAATTCTGCACCTTCTGTCATTTTGTTTTACTTGTTCTAGGAAAGAGTAGAAAGAAACAAAATCAAATAACATATATTTCACTTAGTGGTGCAAACATAATTCATGATGTATTTATACTTACGTTTACTAAAAGTAGTAATCACAAATGCAGAACTGTATTTTGAAGGACTTTCTTGTATGTATTTCTTCATTTACTGTTGGTAGGGAAATATAGAAATGCTAAGTTAATGTTTATACATAACACACGTTTTTCCTAGGAGAAAGCAGTTTTTTAATTTGCTTAGTAGTACATTTGATGTGAACATTACATATACGTACTTGTTTAAATAGTTGAGTTGTAGTATTTGGTGGAGTACATCAAGGTAGTCAAGTTTAGATCTGTAGAGAAAATAGAAGAAATACATGTCACATATTATAAGATTTACTTTTTACCGTTGGGAAATTGGAAATATTTAAAAGTATACTAACTTCTCAATATGTACTTTTCTTTGCTGTAGGTAGAATAGATGTATGATGTATTCACAATATCTGTAGAGGAAATATAAAATACATAACATGGTGTTAAGAACATAGTTCTTGTTTTTTTCTGAAGTTTTCGACTAATTGATGTATACTTACATTTTTTACAAGGGTAGTCTTGTCTTTTGGTATAGTTGATGTAGGATGTTTTTATTGGATCTGTAGGGAATATGTAATATGCAAGATATGTTGTTTAGAAACTAGCATTTAAAATTTTGGTTGTTTAATAACAAAAACATATATACTTACATGTTTAATTAGTGTAGTTCTATACATTTGTAGTGTTGAAATCGGAAAATCGCTGAATATCTGTGAATAAAATGTTTTAAGTAAAGTATGAATCTTGTGAAATAGTGTTTAAAAACAGCTGTTGTTGTAGAACAGAGCATAAATATATACTTACTATTTTCTTTTGCAGGGGAAGAAATAGGAGCAGGTATTAGGATTTAGTTTGTGGTAGTTTCTATCAGAAAATGAGGAGGAGATAAAAATTACATAAGTGGAAGAGTTAGGAGATATAAGTAAAATAGTAGACTACTAATTTAGATTTTTAAATAATGCAATGTAACTTACTTGAATGATTAGCTAGTGAGCTGGATCTTTAAAGATGTTTGTTCAGGAACAAAATCTTCATAGTGTTGGCATCTTATTTCTGTAGAGTTAGCAGCAGCAAATGGTAGAATGCATGTATCCCTTTTATAGTATGTGTATTTTGTGTGCTTTGATTTGATTGGTTGTAGGATGAAAGGAAGGATTGTATAGGCTAGTTTGAATTTTTTTTAAGTTAATTGGTATGTTTGTTGATGTGAGAATGGTGGTATGTGGTGATTTCCGCATTAAAGCAGGTTAGTTGTTAAATAAAATAGATGTGTAAGTGGAAAAATATAATGAAAATGTTACTTACATGTAAAGATTATTTTTCAAATGATAGAACGCATTTAATAGAATGTATAGTAAATGTAGATAAATAGGAATGTTATAAAAGTAACAGGTATTATATGTAAAATGTTTTTTGTATAGAGCAATGACTTTTATAGACGAGTAATATGGTATTTTAGACCTGAAAGGGTACAAAAACTAACTCGATATTTCTTTAGAAACGATATTTTTGTACTCTATATTTTAGTATTCGATATTTTGGTAGTGTTAGGTGTAATTTCATGAACAACGATATATTAGTAGTCGATATTTAATAAGACGATATTTATGTACTCGATATTCTAAGTACTCGATATTTTGTAGTCGATATTTTTGTATTTTATGTAATAAGTATACAAAGTCGATATTTTTGTAGTCGATAATTATTCTACGATATTTTAGCAAGTCGATAATGTGACCGTCGATAATATTTCAGTGATCCGGCAAATACTAACTATAGCTAAACTGGACTATAGAAAACAGCACCTACTTCTTACCTCGTACTACTCTTAGGTTAGGTACACTGAGGCAGAACTTTTTAGAAGCACCAGACGAGTATGCCCATTTTAGCCTGTGTTATTTATGTATGTATTTTATGAATATATGTCATAGCTACAAACCATGCTATTGCAGTATTACTTTATCTTAGTGCTAATGCTGTACATATTATACTTCGCATTCTGTCTTACGATTGTAGCAGTTCATATCTCTTGCATAAGAAATAAGATTGTTCAATAAACCCTTTTTATTGAAACACCCATCTACCTATTTCTGTGTAACTCTGTTGAAATTAAGCATGCACGATTGACTGAGTGAAACTGTTATCTAATGTTTCCACGATTCTGAGAACTGTTTCGATTCTAAGGGAAACAAAGTTGTCATGTTTATGCGGTTGTCAGAGACTAAATTGTTCATTTGAGAAGTTTCTAGTGACCGCTGAGCTAGCTGGCACACACAAGTGATTAAGTTTAATGTACTCAATAGAGACATACTGAACTTAGTCCTATGTCAAAACTATAGTGTATATTATTCCAATGAGCAGAGCCTATAAGGGGTATAGGAACTACACTACAATGTAGTTATCTAATCACTCCACCAAAACCCAAGCACTTATAAATTCACCATGCACTCTCCTTGTAGTTCTCTAATCTTCCAGTCAGTACCCATGTACTCATGGAATGACCCAGGCACTAACACAGGCACTGCTACAATCCCCAATGCACTACCCATGCAAACCTCTAACCACCTACACAGTACTGATTCAATCCTCCAATTACCCAGGTTGTACCCATGCGTCCAGAAATCCTTCTATCACTACCCATGCACTCCTCAAATCACCCATCCAGCATCATGTACTTATCCAATCCCTCTGCCAAAACCCAAGCAGTAATAAAATCACCATGCACTGTCCTTTTAGCACTCTAATCATCCAATTACTACCCACGTACTCATGCAATGACCCAGGCACTAACACATGCACTGCTACAATCCCCTGAGCACTACTGATGCAGTCTAGCCATCTCCTTGTCACTACCCATGCACTCCTCCAATTACCCAGCCACCACCATGTACTTATCCAATCACGCCACCAAAACCCAAGCACTTATAAATTCACCATGCACTCTCCTTGCAGTACTATAATCATCCACTCAGTACCCATGTACTTATGCAATGACCCAGGCACTAACTGATGGCAAATACAGAGGAGGTCATGTTAATCACAGGGTTACCCCAACGCATAGTGTTCCCTAGTGTATGTAGGTGTTTTCACTGTATTCTAAGTGTCTTTTACCATAGCACTGGCTCCGGTCCTGGTTAGTCAGAGTCAGTTACCACCAGTACCAGTCAGTAAAAAGTTGGGGGCACAGGAGTACTTTCCACTCCTCTGTTGGTTCTTTCTGCATATCTCTTGCTTCTTCCTGCACTTTTGTTCATCTTTATGGACTTCTGTTGACTCTTTCAGCATTTGTCTTGCTTCTTTCTGCACTTTTCTTCTTATTTCTTCACATGTCCTACCTTTGTAGGAATAGTTAGAAATTAGCATTAAAAAAAACATTTTTTAGCGGTGAGTTGTACTCCGCGGATGAATCGATGGGGGAAGGGGAGGGGCCAACTGAAGGATCCTTGACACGTCACAGCATTCAATGTAAATATAAAGGGCTATCCTCGATGTCACGATACCAGATGAGCTTTCAGATGCTGTTGTACTCCATTAGGTGCCATAATGAGTCCATCGACCGGTGTACAAAAGTCGTATATGATGTCTTGCTGGGGGGGGGGGGATTGTTTTTTGTGTTATTTTGCAAAACTGAAAATAAAGTTGTTTTTTAAAACAAAAAACAGTTTTAATTCACTGAAAAAAACCATAGGTTTCAGGCATGTTAAAGTTAGAAATTAGCCTTTAAAAAAACATTGAAATTCACTGAAAAAACATAGGTTTCAGGCACGTTATAGTTAGAAATTACCATTTAAAAAACCTTAGAAATTCACTGAAAAAAACATAGATTTCAGGGACGTTATAGTTAGTTGGACATTTCTCGCATCAGTGATGTCATTTGAGATGTCATCCGTGATGTCATCAGTGATGTCACTGACAATTTCATGAATGATGTAATATGTGACGTCATCAGCAGTGCATTGCGGGGGCGCGAGTTATAGTTATCTGAACTCACTATAATGGGGGAATTTCTATGGTTTTGTACTAGTGAACTGTCGAACTAACTATAACGTCCCTGAAACCTATGTTTTTTGTTCAGTGAATAGATATACATGTATATATACATATATATATATTGCACTTAATTACATTTGAGCGTACAATACTGTATGATATATGTATATATTGGTATTTTACCATTAACTGTTATTCCCAAATTATTTAAATCATTTGAAAATATGATGAAATTGATATATTTGCTCTAAGATGGTTTGTATATGAATTTGCACTTTAAATAGTGTGTATTAATTATTAGGATTTTGGTATTTTACCGTGATCCGCAATTAAAACTGTGGCTTTTAACTGTTTTCTAAAAGTATACACCATGGAAAACGTATAGTATCTCTTCTATGTTGACTGTGACATAACACGATCCTCCCATGTGACGATTGTTATCCAATCACTGGCATTATAAAATGGTGTTTCATTTAAATGAACATTTTCATGTGAACAAGGCTCTTGCGAGCCGAAACGTCATGAGGCTTTTATCTGCACCTTAATTAAATGGTGTAGGAAGGTAGATCCCTGACTATGGTTGCCCCCAACTTTTTGCCTGGTGTTTTGCTGGTTTTCTGACTTAGTCGACCTGGGGCCCTGCTATTCAGGACCCCAGGCCTACTGCTCTCTCTGTAAAATGGATTCCATGTACCCCTAGGTACATATCCAATTGGATACTGAGTCACCTTATCAGTCCCTGTACAGTGTACCTTAGGTACCCAGGGCATAGGTGTACCCAGGGCCTACCAGGGGCTGCAGCATGTATTATGCCACCCCTGGCTGGCCATCCAAATCTGACACAACTGGCTGCTTGACAGCTGGGGCAAGGTGGTGTAATCACCCCTTGATTTAGATATAGTATAGCTATATCTAACCCTAAAAATGGACACACAGATCTCCTATCAGTCACTCCTATGGCAGGCCTTGACAATCCTGAAGGCAGAGTGCTTGGAATCGTGTGAGATAGTGCTCTGGCATGAGCTGAGCCTGTCTGCGGCTTTCGGGATCCATCCCTTAGCCGATTCCATGATATCGCATACCATATACTCTTAAGTGCATTATAATCCTCGCGGTTATATGCCAACTCTGGTATCGCTTTATCAAAACATGTCGAGTAAGGTGTCATACGAATTGGAATACTAACCCCTCGCCAATTCTGGCGACGGGGTTAGCTTTCCACCCTTCTAGAGGGACACGACATGTATGTAACCTGTAACCCCGGTTAAAGTCAAACAGAGCCTTAGCTCCACAAAATGGATGCTGCCACCGAGACACAAGTCTGCCCTCCTGCTGCTGGGAGTCCTCCCAGAGCAGGAGGCAAGGACAAAGGGTTTCCTGTCAGGGGCGGTGCCAGCACCGTCCCAGACAGGATTTTGTGTATCCTAGGTAGGCAGGGCTTCAGAGGAAGGTGACTGCAAGTGGCACCCCGGTGCTCACTGTGCATAGGCCGGCTTGAACCAGTTCCAGGGGCACACCAGACCCTGGGCTGGAGAAAGCCCGCCAAAGGAGAGGGGTATAACCACCCCCCTCCTGGTCCCACCCATAGGGCAGGACTTAGTCGCGTGTCAGCCCCCTTTTCCCAGATAAAGGTAGGAGCAGGCCCCCTTTCCAAATTAGATCATCTTTGGAATCAAGACACGACTTTCTACGAAAGGACATCAAGATTTCTTCTTCGAGATTCTCCCTTGTGACTAAGGAGTAGTCACCCTGCATCCGCAGGCACCATCTTAAGAACACTGCGGTCTGCTGCAAGTCCTTCCTCCGGAATCCGACTGCCCAGCTCGACGAGAACCGGCTTCTCTGGCACCTCTGACCTCTACCCACCTCTACAGCCAAGCTGAGAACCGTGGGTGCGACGAGACCTCGAGGGACCGGCCATCTTCAAGACTGCACGACTTCTTTCCAGCACGACCGCCGAAGTATCCCCTGGTGAGTGCTTTGGGGTCCGAGAAGCCCCGACCCTGAGCAGCTCCAGCACCGAAGTTCAGCCTCCCAGCATCTCCACGATCTGCGTGGGGCCCTTCTGCTTTTTGCTGCTCACCGCGTTGTTTGGCTACTATCCCGCTGGCTTGTGGCCTTCTGAACGACGCCCGACGACATCAATGCTGCTGGTCTGGTTGCTCCAGACTGGCTCTTGCTCCCTTCCAGAAGAGGAGCACCCCGGACCCTCCTGGTCCACTCCAGACGCCATTTTAGGTCCACCGCGTGGGCTTGAATTTGCCAAGACTTGTTGCCCCAATCCTGGGTCCAGCGACGTCGACAGCATCATCCATCGTGGGACAGCTCGTACCTCCATCCTGGTCGCCGACAACGCCTCCTGGTCCGTGAGACTACAGAGCACAGCGTCGCCCACTCACCTAGTCGAGGTGACTACCATCCGGTGCCCTCCTGGTGCCACCTGACTACTGGCTAGTAGTCACAAACTTGGTCCCCTCTGCTTTCAGGTGTCATCCATCTTCGATCCAGGCTTGGATCACTCGAACAATCTTCACTGGTCGCCTGCCAGCAACTCCTTTTCTTCAGGCTCCTGGTTCGTCAACGAAGAATCCCGACGTCTTTTCAGACCTATGCAGCTGCAGCCCCTGGGCTAGGTAACTTCGGCATTTCGGTGCCCCAGCATAGCCTCACTATCCAAGGGTCCAGATCCACTTTCGTTTTTGACCTACCTAGTCGGGTTCGCCCGAGAACACTAACTTTGTGAACACTAGCTTCCATAGGCTTTTTCCCGCCTTACGCGTGAGAGTTCCCACTCTGTACGTGGCGTCCCTAGGCCTCCTGCTCCTAACCTGAGTGTTCAGTAGTGTAGGCCTAGCGTTTCTAAAGCCTCTGAGAATCGTTACTTACCTGCTAGTAATTCGCATTCCACTTTTAGAGTATATGGTTTTTCGTGCCCCTCGGGCATTTGTGTAAATTGTGCGACTTGAAGTATTTTTATAAGAGTTTTGTTGTGTGCTTAGCTCCCTGTCTCATAAAGAGCCAGGGTAGTCTTGTTATAAATAAATACACTGTTTATTTTCATAACAACTTGTGTGGTGTCCTTTCACTGGGTGTTCAAGGGGTAATGTGATGGTAAAACAGCTGGCTTAACACGCCCTCTAGAGTCTTAGCCTTAGACTGCTCGTATCCATGCTACTAGGATAGTTGGTCTATAAGGTTAACTTACAACCAATCATCAATAAGGGTTGTTTGGACTGATACATAGTGATCACTAGAATAGTGAGCACTGCATATCAGGCCAACTTCTCACAAATGGTGTCATCAGTGATGTCATGAGTGATGTAATATGGGACGTCATCAGCAGTGCATTGCACGCGCAAGTTATAGTGAGTCCAACTAACTATAATGTGGGAATTTCAATGGTTTTATGCGAGTAAAACTTCCAGCTAACTATAACAGGTGTGAAACCTATGGTTTTTTCATTGAATTTAATAGGTTTTTTTAAATGCTAATTCCTAACTATAACTGGTGTAAAACCTATGTTTTTTTTCAGTGAATTTCAATGTTTTTTTAATAGCAAATCTCTATAGGTATAAAAAGTAAAACATTTTATAACTAATTTTATATTGTATAATTATTTAATAGTTTTTTTTTTTTTTGCCCCGGAGCGCTCCTGGGGCGCGTACCGGTGAACGCACGGGTAAGCGCAATGTTGCGGCGCGCCCCGGGGCGCGTACCGGTGAGCGTCCCGTTAGCGCTATTCTCGCGAACAAAAACAACATCGTGATGTTTCGCGTAACCGCGTGATGCGTCATATGACGCACTGCGTAAGTGCACCCGGAAGCACGCGAGCGCATACGATCGCGCAACGTCCTGACGCGCTTACGCTACGAGCCCCCGGGCGCGCTCCAGTGCGCGTAGCGTAAGCGTAACAAGTCATATGACCTTGAAATAACTCTTTTCATTGGTTCCTAACTTTTTTTTTTTACAAAGACTGAAATCCCCACCCATTTCCCTCACTTCTTGTTTCACTTTTGTGAGTGCAAGACCTGTAAAGGAACATTTCATTTGGAAATTTTTCAAAATTCCAGAGGGGGAGAAGAAGGTAAATGCTCCAAAGGTGGAGTGTAAAATATGCCACACCATCATATCGAGAGGAAATCCCAGAAAAAAATACAGCTTCGGGAACTGGACGATGATACGCCACGTGTCAAGGAAACATCCCCAGAACTATGCCTGGTAGAGTGTCAGGGCTCTGGCACGAGAGGCTCCCAGGGATGGTGGCTCTACTTCTACCGGTGGAGCAACACCTTCTGTGCGTCGGCGTGAGCAGGAGATGATACCAAATATTCAGTCTGAATCAGGCTATAATAAAATGCCGAAACTGTGACCATCTTCTTTGCTATGGGGAGCAAAGTGTCACACTCATGGTTCGAGCTCTCGAGAACCACCGCTGCCATCCCCAGGCCTAATTTTTTTTTTTTGGCTCCTGTTGAGCTGTTTCCAGTTCCCTGTTTTTGTTTTTGTTAAAAAAAAAAGAAGAAAAACAAAAGTTCTTTTCAGAGCTACCTCCAATTCTCATCAAAGAGCTGTGTTCTTAAAAAATGAAAAATGAAAAAGAACTACCTCCAATGTATTAAAAAATGCTACATTTGTAAAGAAGTCTGTCATTGTTTTTTCTCCAGGGTACGCTCCCCAGTACGCGCACCAGGGCGCGTACCGGGCGCTCCCCTCGCGAAAATCGTTTAAAAAAAAAAAAAAAATGTATGCGGCGGGGCCCTTTTATGACCCCCCACATCAAATCTAGGGGGTCAGGGGGGTCTACCCTGCCCCCTTTTGGTTATTTCCCCCTTTGTTTTGGCACCTCTTGTGTCTCGATCCTACCGAGACACAAGATGGCGGCCGCTCCGGTCAGTTTGGAATGTTGACAGACACCCGTGAACCAATCAGCTTTCCGCTCGCGCACTCGCGTAGCGCGCAGGGTGCGCTCCCAGGTGCGCGTACAGGTGCGCGCTTATAGATATATATATTTTTTGGAACCTAAATTACTCAAAATCCACTGGATCACATATCTTGAGACATAGCAAAGGCACATCGGGCTACCAGTCCCTACAATTTTGCCAAGTTTCGTGGGAATCCATTCAGCCGTTCGGGCTAAAAGTGAGTCCAACCGCCCTATGGAAATTAACATGGGAAAAACACGTTTTGGGACCCCCCTTTTTATCTCGGCCCCCGCTTGACAAATCCTCCCCAAACTTTCAGGGAAGGAGCGGACCACCGCGAGGCAAATTTGAATAAAATTACAGGCAGATCCCTCAATCTGCGCCAAAGTTATTCCCAATAGAATGTTGCGGATTCCCTATGGAAAACAATCCTAACTATAACTACCTACTGGCGACCGCCAGTAGGTAATGTATGTATGTATGTATGTGTATATATATATATATATATATATATATATATATATATATATATATATATATATATATATGACATTGTTTTTGTTTGCCATCTGCTGATTAAATATTCTGTGAACACGCTACTTTGTGTCCATGCTTCACGCTGTCCCGGGATTGTGGGGACGCGAGTGTGATTTCCTGAAATTAATGGGCTCGCTGCCCAGCACGGACCACTGTTGGTAGAGGAGGGGTCAGAGCGCAGTGCAGCGACGGCTGCACGGTACATGGATATCTATATATATATATATATATATTCACTGAAAAAACCATAGGTTTTAGACCATATATAGTTAGGAATTAGCATTTAAAAAACCTTATTTTACTCACACAAAACCATTGAAATTCCATATATAGTTAGTTGCACTAACTATATATCGCGCACCCGCAATCCACTGCTGATGATGTCACATATTACATCATTCATGACATGGTCAGTGACATCACTGATGACATCACTGATGACATCTCAAATGACATCACTGATGACATCACTGATGACATCACTGATGACATCATCCAGTGACTGTGTGTTTCTGTAAAGTTTAAATATGTTAGATATATTGAAGAATGAGTGGATGTATAAGTGTCTGGATGAAGGATTTAGTAGGTGCGTGACTGACTGTATGAGTGAGTGAATAAATGTGTCGTACTAAATGCATGGGTTAGTGACTAAACTGTCTGAATGTTTGCTTCAGTATGTCTGTTGTGATGTAAACTGCTGCATGTGTGGATCATTAGCTATACGAGAGGCTATATATGTTATTGATTGGTTGCCCAAGTATTTGTATGGGAGATTGAGTTTGTGTGGGGGTGGCTGGGAGGTGTGTGACTCTGTGCATAGATGTGTGAGCAGTTGATTCACTAGGTGTATGAGTTCAAGAGTGCATGTGGAAACAGCTACATGGGCGGTTGACTGTGTGCATGAGTGTATTGATGAGTGAATGGATATGTCAATGCTACATGTCATAGTAAGTACATATGTAAAACACAGTACATGTGAGAGTTGGCATATATAAATAACTGTGCATGAGAGCCACTGAATGTGTGAGTGGCTGTATGGATCATTGTGAACTTGTATCAGGGATTGTATAAGAGAGTAAATATGTGTTAGTATATGTTTGAATAAGTAAGGTGTGTATAACTGTATAGTTGAGGAAATGGAGGTGTGATTGATTCTTTGCATGACTGACTAGGTGTGTGAGTAACTCCATGGATGAGTGACAGTGTGTGAGTGTCTGTATACACTGAGTGTATCTAAGGTTTTATTAGAGTCTGAAGAGGTTTATCGTATTAGCACAAGAATGATGTCAAATGAGATGTCATCAGTGATGTCATTTGAGATGTCATCAGTGATGTCATCAGTGATGTCACTGACCATGTCATGAATGATGTAATATGTGACATCATCAGCAGTGGATTGCGGGTGCGCGATATATAGTTAGTGCAACTAACTATATATGGAATTTCAATGGTTTTGTGTGAGTAAAATAAGTTTTTTTAAATGCTAATTCCTAACTATATATGGTCTATAACCTATGGTTTTTTCAGTGAATTTTCAAGGTTTTGTAAATGCTAATTCCTAACTATATATGGTCTATAACCTATGGTTTTTTCAGTGAATTTCATTGGTTTTTTAAAAGCTAATATCTGTAGCTGTAAAATGTATTCTTCTTTAAATCCAAAAATATATTTTATATGTTTATTAATAATTTTTTTTTTTAATATTTTTTTTTCTTCCCTTCCGCTTCGCGAATCGGGAAGCTTCCCGTTAGCTGGCCTTGATGCCGCGAAATAGTCCGCAAACCGGTAAACGTTCCTTTAACGCAACTGCCGCGTTAGAAAACATTGTGACGCCTCGCGTCCGCATGACGTTTCACGTTGTCGCGTGATACGTCATATGACGTGCTACGTTAGCGAACTGGTACGCGAAGCGAGGCGCGAAGCGCAGGTTCCCGGAAGCAAACCGGGAGGCGGCGCAAAGCGCGTAACGTAAACACAGCAGGTCATGTGACTTGGTAATAACACTTTTCATTGGTTCATTTCACTTTTGGTTTCCTAATGATGTAACACTAGGTCATGTAATGTAAAATTAACACTTTTCATTGGTTGAGAACTATTGTTTTTCCCAAATGATGAAAACCCCTCCTTCTTTCCTCACTCTGACTTTCATCTTTGTGAGAGAAAGACCCTTTGTTACCAGTGAGCAATGGCTTCTTTAGTAGCTTCAGCTGGTGCTTCCCCACCACCTCCACCACATCCAAGGAAGAGAGGACCACCTGCTGAAGTTATAATTCAGCAAGAAGAGGAAGAAGAGGAAGAGGAGGAAGAGCAGGAAGAGAGGCAGTTTTTGCCTGAGGAGCCCAGGAGGTCTCACCGGAAAGAAAACTTCATTTGGCAATTTTTTTAATTTCCCAAAGGCGAGAAAAAAGTAAATGCAAGATACGTAACTTGCCTTATATGTCAAGATAGACTGTCCAGAGGGACCGAGAAGAAATACAGTTACGGAAACTACACAATGCATCGCCATATGACTAGGTGGCATCCTAACAACTACAGTGCTGCACAGTTTCGTAACGAACTAGATAATCCCCCTATTATGGCCAGAAGATCTGTTGTACCCGAAGTGACGGGACCAGAGGGCAGGGAGATGGTGCCAAATATACAACTGAGATTTGGGGAAGTAAAACAAGTCTGCGTACTTTGCAATGGATTCATTTGCTACAGAGAAAGTAGCATCACTCTGATCAACAGAGCTATTGACAATCATCTTCCAATTTGTCCGAAACGCCGCAAACAATAAATTCTTTTTTTTTTGTTGCTCCTGTTGAGCCCTTTACAATGAATCGTTTTCGTTTCCCCCCCCCAAAAAAAACCAAAAAATATATAAAACCGTTCAGAAAAATTCAAAAAAAGTAAAAAAAGTTCAGAAAAAAAATAAAAAATATATAAAACAACAAAAACAATAAAAAAAAAGTTCTTTTCAGAACTACCTCCCCGTTTGGTAGAATATTTGGAACTCTGGCAACCTCTATTTCTCTTAGTTCGCTTCCCAGTTCGCTCGCCGGTACGCGAACCGGGAGCGAACCCCAAATTTTTTTTTTTTTTTAAAAAGAACAGTAAGTATAAGGGAAGGAAACAGATAGTTATGTTAAAAGAAAGACAGCTATAGGGGAGTAAACTAGAGATACTATTACCCGTAATCCACTGCTGATGATGTCACATATTACATCATTCATGACATGGTCAGTGACATCATCAGCAGAGGATTGCGGGTAACAGTATCCCTAGTTTACTCCCTATAGCTGTCTTTCTTGTAACATAACTGTCTGTTTCCTTCCCTTATACTTACTGTTCTTTTTAAAAAAAAATTTTAGATCAGTCAGAAACAGTGAAAGTAATAGAGACAGAGTGAGTGACCAAGAGTGAAGAAGTATGAGAAGAGAGGGACTAAGAAAAATAGTGAAGGAGTAGAGTAATTAAGTAATAGACAAAGGAATGAGCGAAGTAGCAAAGGCAGGAAAGTGATTCTTAAAGAAATAAAGCAGTGGAACTAATAGAAGTTAAATGTGATAGAAATATAACAAAAAGAGTACAAAACATTTACCTTATAATTGTCGTTAAGTTACTCATTTGTTCTTTTTATACTAAAAAATCTGTGAAAGAGAGAACAAACATTTGAAAAATATTAAAACATGTTTTTAATAAATTAGAAAAAACAAGGGAAAAGATTGAAGGACAAATAGTTTTTCAAGAACTTTGACACTTACAGAAGCCTCTGCTTCTCCATGCCCCTACACAGTCCTAAAAATATACATTTTAAACTAATAGTATCTTGATGCAGATGAAGTGAGTCCTATCTTGCAACATTGTGCATCTTTTGCATGACTGCTGCATCGGTTTCATGTGGCATTGTTTTTTTACAGCATGACACATCTGCCTAGATTCATCATTTTATAATTTTGTCACCTCATACCAAATCTTTTCAACCGCGACTGCGTCACAAAAGTGACGCACAGTGGCGCAAAAGAGGCATACACCTATCATAAATCTGTCCCTAACATGTTAAATAATTGATTTAGGATGACAATAAGGTGTGGCCTATCCAGAGGTTTGTTTAAGGTGAGGCCTACTCAGGGTTGCAGATCAAATTTACACTTATTGAAGAATACAGAGAAGAAAATACATGTGCAGGCCTACCAACCAAGTGTGTCATGTCGACTGCACTCTTGGACAAATGTTAGACCTCCTCTGTCTCCAGGAACAGGCCTAAACCTCATCTACACAATGTGATGTGTAATGTTAAGAAACACAAGTAATATAATTGAAAAACATGCAATTTTTTTTCCTCATTCCACAATCATATCACCTGTGTTTCCTTTGCTTAGGTATCTCATTGTGGAAATGTAGTCTATCATATGAAAGACTACGTAGAATATGAGCACTGTATGCAACAACTTTGACACTTACAGAAGCCTCACCTTCTCCATGCCTCCTACACAGTTCTACATGTACATCATAAATGCAAACAGAACAGAATTAATTATACATATTAAATGGTTTATTTTTGCTGTTCTCAGAATGTATCAAATTTCACTAAAAACAGTGACTTGAAGGTATTCATCATATAACAGCGGGGGAAAAAAACACAATCAAAATGATTGTGTTTAAAAAACCCATACAACATAACAAATCAGAATTCAGAACTCCTTAAAGTTAACTTACTTTCCATGACGGCGAAGGATGTCCTATGAACAGCTTACACTCTGTTGTGCTGTTATTACTTTCAACCCGCCACTTTCTGAAAGAAAACCTCCATTGTTTTCAAAAACATGTTACATACAATAAATGACTTCTCGCTCTCTACCACATGTGTCCACAAGGCCAAATCGTGTCTGAGCCATTTATAACTCTTAGAATTCTTGTAAGCCAATCCCGTCATGTTGTATTTCCGCAACTTTCACAATTAAAATGTTCAAGATCATTTTCACAATCCTGGACTAGTAATATCTTCCCCTTCTTGCTCAATCATGTTCTACATTTCCTATGACACTGATACTGCTTACTATGAAGCAGACTTACACTACCTTTATGACTACTACAATTATTTAATTCTCTACATCACTTTTAATCACAAAGCAATGTAAAACAGTAGACAGCATTGCAGACTTACATTCCCTCTACTCCATGTTTTGATTGGCTGCTTCAATTAGCTTATAAAAAGAAACAGTTTTTCTGAACTCATTCAAAGTGCACGTATTTCTCCATGACGTCCAGTGTTATGGTAAGAAGTTATGTCTCTGTACTACACTTATCCTCAAGGCCAAATCGTGTAGGAGCCATTAGAACTTTTTGAAATTCCTCAGAGCACATCCCGAGATTCTTTCCCTAAAATTTTGGTTTTAAAAACACCAGGTAAGAGTTTTTACGGTCATACGGCAATTTTTTTTTGAAAATTAAAACAGAATCATTGCAGAATGACCAGCCATTTCTAGACTTTAAATAAGCTGTGTAATGTCCTGATGTTATTGAAGGACCGTCATGATATATAATTGCTACAGTTACAAAAGTCCTTCCTGATATTGACAACTGTGAAGCCACAAAATTTTTAATTAAAGTTGTCAATTTTGTTCCATCAGGCCTACATCGTTGGAACATTAAAATGACATACTGGCCATATGTTCGTATAAATAATGTGGACATCATTTCAGATTTACATTGGCTACACTCCATGTTGTGATCAGCTCCTTTTACTAGCTTATTAAAAGAGACTGATTTACTGTCTGGCAAAGTTAAATATATAAATCTTTCTGAGTCTACACTAGTAGTACTTGATACCCTACAGTTCTCGCAGTCATGCTGCCATTGATAAGAAAGCCCAAACAGGTGATCTACATCTACACCTTCATCATGCAATACATCAAGCATATACATTAAAAACTCCTGACAATCTTGCTGACTATTTTGAGAGAATTGTGTTTGGCCTGAACATCTGTCTAACAGATTTAGAATTTCAGACACACTTTCTATGTTTGTTCTATCAGTGCTACATTTCTCTAACACAGAATTTAACAAACTGCAAAATCTTTGATCAGAATTGACCACAATCTCTTCTTTTACATTTTCTAGAGAAAACAAAACATTAACCACTACATTAGCATAGCAGTTGACACCAGAACTGTTTTCAAATTGAAAACCAACAACATCTTCAACAGAATCCTTTTTGTTTCTGCATATAATTTCAGGTTCATCGACTTTTCGTCTTTTTGCTACAACCTCCCCAATATTGGTCACATTTCTTCGTTTCCGGCCTACCACACGTTTCTCAAACAAAGGATACTGAGGCAAATGTGGCGCATACTCTCTTCTTAACCTATTGTATTCCTTAACACAATCTAGATCGGCACAAATGTTTGTGACATCACACTCAATCAAGTACAATCCCGATAAAGTTCTAACTCGTGACAATGCCACATATGCCATACCCTCCTTGAACACAGAACTGCCAATATTCACCAATGCACTGTCTACACTTAAACCTTGCGATTTATGGATTGTCACCGCATATGCCAAGCAAACAGGAAACTGCTTACGACGAACATATAAGTCTTTTACAAGCAAAAATCTAGCAGAACAACGACCAATTAGCTGTACTTCCTCAATGCCATCAAATTTAATTTTTAAAAATTCAATTCCATCTCTATTTCTGTATTTCACAAAATCAACAACATTACCCATTGATCCATTTACCAGACCTCTTTCAACATGTAAATTCCTTCTTAAAATTATACGGCAGTTCAAGCACACATTCAGAGTCTTTTCAAAACCTGCAGTTTTAGATATACTCTTCTCTAATGAATCCAATTTTGTTTTCAGATTCTCAGACAAAATAATTGTTGATCCCATATGCTCTACTCTGTCAATAGCTTCCAGTTTCACAATCTCTTGCTTTTCTAAATGCAACATTTTGTTGTTGAATTTGGCACATTCTGCAAGAGTTGGCATCAAACATATTCCAGATTTCTTCTCAGTAATTTTCTGAAAAATATTCTCAGGCACAACATCTTGGTCTGGATATAAATTTGTCAGTAATCGTGCATGTAAAGCTTCTTTCCCATGCTCGGTCACTTTTCCAATTCTAACATCTTGTAGAATAGTCTTGTAAACTTCATCCTTCGCCTGACGCATATTTTCATGCAGTTCAGCATAATTGAAGTTTAACCATATATTGACGTTGCCAATGCTCCCTAGGCACTTCCTGGTATCTTCATGCGTGAGCATTTTGAACACAGGTTGCCCTTTCACTGGTGTCAGCTGCAGAAGATCTCCAAAAACAATGATGTGTTTGCCACCAAATAACACATCATACTCTGTTTTGAGAACTTCTTGCATTCTCAAATGCACAAAGGCAAGCATGACATTGGAAACCATGCTTACTTCGTCAATGATAAGAAGTTTCATTTTCCTCAAGACTCTTGAAACTTCAAAACAAGCATCTCCCGATAGCTTGTGATATTGTAATTTGTTGTCATGCTCCACTGGCAGCATCAGTAAACGATGTAAAGTAATCCCTTTAATGTTATGTGCTGCCAGTCCAGTTGGAGCGGTGACAACACAAGACAGCGATGACTCTGTCCTTTCCTGCAAATAACATGAAATTGCTTTAATAAGGAAACTTTTTCCAGTTCCCGCTTCTCCACTCACGTACAGTCGAACAGGCTTCAACGACGTACATGAGCACTCTTTCTTGTCATGACTTAATCCATGATCAATTTGCATGGTAACTTCGTCATATATTTTCCTCTGCTCAACGTTGAGTTGTCTTTCCAACTCTTCTAAGTTAACCGCATCCTCCTGAGCATGTGCCATTGCTCTTTCCACTTCATTCATAGCAGTGGCAGCTTCATTTTCGATAACAGGTCCTCCTAGTGGATCCTGACTCAATGAAGCAGAACTCTGACTGTCCTGAGAACTGTCTCTGGCAATCTCCGCTGCAATCGTTGCTTCCTGCTCAATTTCCACATTCAACATTTCTACATATTTGGGAAAAGCAGGACATTCTATGGTCTCCTTGGCAGCATTGAAAGAGTCTTCATAACAGAGGAAATCTCCAAGCAGTTCCTCTTCTGCACGCCAAGGCTTAAAAAGTTGCAAAAGTGCTAAATAGAAAAACTCCTTTTTTTCCAGGAGATTCGCCACTCAATTTTCGATGGTTTATCAAGTGGCATTTTCTTTGCTTCACCAGACATCCCTCACTTCCTATTACAGCATACACTCCTTTCTCAGTATCTTCTTTGATGTTCCTCTTGAATATGTAATTTTGCAGAACCTCATACAGACAAACATTCTCGAGGTGACTGCTTCGATTTGGATAATATGTATCCAACATGTTGGTCTTCAAAATGTCGGTCCTGTTTGGCTCCTTTTCTGCCAAATACTCAATTTCCCGCACAGGTTTGAGAACTCGATTACGCGTTGCAGCAAGACCAAGACTCGCCCAAACGATACTCCTGGACTTGGCATAGAGACTTGCTGAAGACAACCGGTCAGAACATTCGTAAGCTCCGATTTCTCGATGCGACAACATCTTCAGACTGAAACTGTACAACTTCTTGCTGAGGCTCTTTTCATGGGAAATGTCCTCCCACATATCCTTCAATTCTGTCTTCTCTTTTTTGGTGATGTAAGATGTCACATACCGAGCCACAGTCATACAGTTATCAGCCACAAACTGTATATCCATGTTAGCATTCCACATGGACAAAATCACCGGGTTGTAGTCGTTGATGTACTTAGACTCTTCGTTCCTCTTCAAATTGTATGTGTTTTTAGGTGATTTCTTCATCACATTATGTCGCAGCGAAGACATCAAACTGTTCACTCTTCCTTTAGAAATCACCGGTCGTGGAAAGCCGAAACGACATTTGGTGTAGAACTTGTCTTTGTTTCGGAATTTACGACAACAGTACTTTCCACATCGATGGCTTTGGAAACATAGAACTTTTTCTCTTAGGCTTTTTTTCTCCTTTGCGTTTGGAACAGCACACGTAGAATACTGTTCTATGAAACTCATCACTGAGTCTTCTGGATCCGTTCCAAATTTAGATGCATCCTTGATCCACAGCAACATATGTATATGAGGAGCACCTCTTGCTTGGTACTCCTTTCTCCAGAAGAAATCCAACACATCTCCAAGAGGTGGATTCTTCTTATTCATGATGAAAGACATCATACCTTCAAATCTATGATTGAAGTACCTACATACATTGACTGGATCCAAAGAGCACAGTTCTCCGGGTGTCTTGAATTCGATGTTTTCTACGTTAGCATTTGCCTCTCGTAGAAATTCAAGTAGGTCTTCCCAGCCATACTCAGCACAGCTCAGAGTGAGGAACCATGTGGGAGTTCCTAAGTTCCTCAGCATACATTTTAAATCACCATGACGACGGTACCAGTACTCATTAGTACCACGCTGACACGCCATGAGATTAATCAGGTGAGAATCCAAAATACTGTCTTGGACATTGACTTTATCCATAAAGTCACTTGCCGAGATGTTTTGCATGTGTATACCACTTTTCAAGATGTGGTTCACTGCATATGACAGTCCAGACAGATCGCTTTCAAACAGGAGATGAAACAAATAAGGAATGCATTGTCGAAACCTAGCATCTCCTGCATACAATCGCAAAGTCCGGTATTCAGAAGCAGGAATTTGATGAGGTCGCTCATCATATCTTCCTCCCTGACCTGTTGGAAAAAGCTGTGGGAAACACTGAGCTTCCAAACTTTCCTCCCAAACACTAATGGGACTCCCTTTGGCTTGTTTCATTTGAAACAACTCAATAGCATTCCCCATGACTTCCTTGGAATGCAAAGGATGAACACTATAATGTTCATATATTTCTTCACTAGTACAGGGTTCTACTTTCTCAATTTGACCAGCACACAAATCGCTATCCTCTTCCTCACTTACTTCCTCTTCTGCAACATATACATTTTTATAGTATTTATTATTTTTTTTCAAATACAATGTTGCCCTTTTGACTTTCCTAACATCTACTAAATCTTGCCATATTTTCTTATTCTTTGTCGGAACCCCATTAACTAAGATAACCAGAGGTTCCTCTTCCACTTTTTCTACTCCAATTGTGTTAATGTTTTTCTTGAAATCTAGAGGCAAATAAACAACTCTTCCCTTTAATCCTCTCTGTAAATCTGATGGGGGCAATTTCCCTGTCTTTGGCTCCATTCTTACAATAGCCTGAAAGGGATGGATACTTTGAATCAAAATAGATTCATAAGTATTTAAATCCTTCAATTCAGAAGGAATCTCAACCAATTCCAGATTATTATGAACTGCTCTAGCAGGCATCTGGTTTTGATTTAATTTGTTACAACAATAAGTACACACACGTTGATCCAATCCCAAATCAAAACAATTTTCTACCATCAAGTATGTTGTAAAATCCTTCCATTCACTATTATTTTCCCTTTCACTTTTTGCATATAAATCCACTAACTTAGTCTGATTCTTATAATAAGTGCGTCGACAACACACACAAGTGAAATTTGGCCTCTCACTTGATTTCACCTCAAACGTCGCAATTTCCCTCTGGAAATTATCTGTACTGGAAACCTGTACACTATCTTCCACATTACTCTCTTCTTCTTGGTCAATTTCAACATTCTCCTCTTTACTTCCAAAGTAACAAAACTCAATTTCTTCACATATATTCTTCACATCTATTTCAGAACCATGCAAAAGAGCAGCGCATAATTGTTTAAGCATAATTGCTGGACTCTTAGCATAATACAACATTCTAACTAATTTCCTCACTTTATTATGATGCACTGCTAGCATCCTGAAATGATGAAAAACACTCTGGCATACTCTCCTGGAAAGACAAGCCAGTGAATGACCATGCAAACCTATCACTTCTCTCACTCTGCAAGGATCTAATTCTTGCAACAACTTCATTTTCTGCTTCAAACTTTTCTTATTAAATGACTGTATAAAATCACAAAGCAAATTGATGGAATCCTGTCGTACACTGCAAATACTACTACACTTCCAGGTGTACACAGGACCCTTAGGACGTCTCCCTAAAACCTCATTACCTAACACCTCTTCTATCTCTGTTGTCACAAGTTTTTCTTTTTCAACTGGACAACCATCTTTCACTTCATAAGCTCGACCACTGGTGTCAACTGCATGCACCAAATCATTATCCTGGAAATAACTCTCCTCATTAAAAAATGCCTCAGAGCTTGAACTATGCATCCATTCTCCAGAAAAAACTTCACAAAAATTACTACGATTAACTATTCTCTTCCATCTACTATTTCTTTTGAAATCATAAATTGCCTTGTTTAGCTTCCTAATTCTATTGATTGTCAAAATAAATAACTTACGTTTAATTTCAAATGCCTGATCAATAACTTTCTCAACTATTTTTTTTCTCTTATAAAAAACCACTTTCTGTTGACCTTTCTTAATATTTTTTAACAAATTGCCAATTATCCTTTTGCGGAACATTCGTTTACGAATGTCCCTAAACTGTTGTTTCCTTCTACTTTCATGCATAGAGTTATCTCTTACTCTAGCAGTAACATTTTTCATTGGCCTTTCCTTTCCGTTTGAATTGCTTCTCCTTTTCTGGACTGAAACATTTTCTGTAGTAATATTTTTTTTACCACAGATATTTCTTATGAATGTTTTTGTACTCTTACCCGGTGCTTTCTTGGTGACTTGACAAATCTTTTTGTTAGAGGACTGCTGCTTTTTTTCATTCACCTGCTGTCTTTGATGTTTTGCAGCCTTTCTCACTCTTTCTTTGGTTGGCATGCTGAAATCTTGAAATGATCTGCAGTTGAATCTGTGGTAAAATATAGTAAAAAATGTTATTGACCACTATTACCCAACAGTAAATCAATAACAGTCATCAAAAACTTAACACATTACTTAACATTTTTACATAGAAGATTTTTTTGTGCATGGCAAATTTAGAATACAGAAATAGCAGAAAAGAAATGGAATTTATATTCATTTTACCTGTGCTGTTTTATATGTGAATCTGATCTAATTTTATGAGCATATTTTAATATTTTATTGAAGACACTACACATAACCTGTTTTTGAAGGTGTCTTTATTTTTAAATTAAACGGTTTACATTTTTACTTTTTATTTATTATATATTTATAAAATAAATGTTTATAGTTCCATAGGCTCAAGCATGTCAGCTTCCCATCCTATGTCATACAATTCTGACAAATCTGCATCCTCATCACGTTCTTCTTCATCCTCAGGATTTAAATCATCCAAAGGATCAACATCCACTGATGTTTCAATTACGAGTTCAATGATGAGGTCGAAATCAATTAATTGCTGATTGTCGCTCATGTTGATGTTGTCTTTATCTTTAAAGAAAGATAACAACAATGAGATGTTGCAGAGTAAGAGACAAATCTCAGAGATTATAATAGTAACATTGTTTAACAAGAGTAACATTTTGCAGCTATTATTTAACCATGTCCAGCGATGCTGAGGAGGTAGCCGCGGGCTGTGGAGGAAGTTACGGTGGGGCAGGGAGGCGGGAAGGGGGAGGGGCAGGGTGGAGGGACCTAAAAACTGGCATATGGATAATTGCAGGTAAGTACACAATTTAATTATTCAAACGAATTTCGTGGCGCGCACTGCATCGCAAAATGCGATGCTGTGCGCGCTACGAATTTCGTTTGAATAATTAAATTGTGTACTTACCTGCAATTATCCATATGCCAGTTTTTAGGTCCCTCCACCCTGCCCCTCCCCCTCCCCGCCTCCCTGCCCCACCGTAACTCCCTCCACGGCCCGCGGCTGTGAGGAGGTGAAGCCTATGTCCAATTTTTCAGTGAACAGGACTCATCTCTTCTTAACCTTGGATAAACCTCACCGACTCTGTGTCCCCTGCACATAATTAATAATAAAAGGGGCAGAGTTATGTGAACTAGCACATTCCCAGGGATGCACCAGTTAACGTGCACCGCTGCTCTGCCACCCATGGTGTGCCGCATTTACAATCAGGTAGGACAAAGCTGCGTCAAAACCATGCGCCTGCTTGAAGCAGGCATAGATCTTGACGCAGGTAGGCTGAAAGCTAAAGCAACAACTAAGTGTCGTGTGCAGAAGTTGCAAAAAAGGAAAAATGGCGTTTAAACCGGTAATGAGCCCATGCTAACTTCACACAGTGTAAAGATATCCAGGATCTACATCAGTTTGGGGTTCACGAACCTGGCAGGTACAAGGCACTGAGGCTTTGCACCGTGCATGTCTCATCCCAAATCATATGTTGTTTGTGAATGAAACAATTTCCCAGACCAAATGCTTTGGATTGGCTACTTCTAAAAAATTAAACACCCCTACCATCCCGGAGTTAGAGGAATATGATGGTTGGAGTCATTTTACTCGTTTGTCCATTAGTGATTTACAGGCCCTACTCCGTAATTCTTCCTTTAACATTTCCAGTATAAATCCAAAAGGTTGGCTGCTTTGGCAACGTGCCTTATCCACGGTTTAATAACGCTGCCTTTTGCTTTATATAAGTTTTCAAATTGTATGAAATATATACCAATAGGTCGTTATGAACCTTTAGGTAGTGGTTTTCTTCATGAGGTCTGGTCGCTTCCATACACATACAGATGTTTCAAAGATGATCAAGAAGTTTATCTGAATGGAGAGGAATGCACTGAGACGCCAGATTATTCACTAATGTGTACGCACATACAGTTACACGGTTCATGCAACAAAGACCGACCAAATATGGCTTGCGTGTTGCAAGGCACGCCAGTTCCTGCTATCATCCCCACGTTCAAGTTGTTGGAAAATGGTAGTTATTTGATGCTCAATAATGAAGATTGTTCTGGGTTAATTAAAAGTATTCCTTTTATCGTAACAGTAAGTGAACTGGTTATTTGCTGCAGAAATGTTCTATTTCCTCCCACACATGAACATAGGGAGTTTTCAATCTGGCCACAAATACCAACCTTGGGAGCAGATTTCAACGGCATGGCAAGAATAAGGGCTCTTTTGTCTCAGAGAGAGGTGGCCTTGAGTTCCGCCCGTGAAACTTTCGTGCTTCACATAGCGAACACCCGTACAGAGGTGCAGACCCTTTTAAATACTGATTCGCCTTTGCATTTCAGCGAGATGGTTCGGACTATCTTTAACGCGTCCTCCACAAAGGCCCTGGCGCATTTTTTTAAAGTTGTTAGCAGTGGTCTCGTGACTTCATTTAAGAAAATCTTTGGAGTCATCCCTGCTTTCTTTCATTCTATGTTTTCCACTTTGTTTGGTGGATTCCCAGTTTTACTTGCATTAGCACCGGACGCTCTTGTGCTTTTTTACATTTTTAAATATGGATGTCCCTCCTGTGCAAGGTCCCGCCCTGCAGCTGCTAACGCTGTTCCGCAATCGCATGCTTGAATATTATGGCACAATGCCGTTGGCGATATTAAGCACGGCATATGGATTATCTTTTCGATTCTCCTACTTCACCTGTGTCCAGCCTGTATTTCACTGCCTGACCTGTGATTTCGATTGGGCCATTGATTTGTGTCTCTGCGGACCGGTTTCTCCTGACGTCGACTTTAATCAGCTGATGAGTCCTATCATTGCTCACGAGTTGGTTTGTCCTGGCGAAAGGATTATGGCTGTGGCATTGATGCATGGACTAATTGGTCCCTGGAATTTACTGGCGGCAACACAGTCTTTCTTGGAACAGAGCTTTCTTGAAAACCCACCGAGCTGTCCTCTGATGGTGATAGAGGATCCGGTGCTGGGAGAGCACGTATGTTCTTTTCCGCTTTTAAATTGGATGGCTGAACTCTTTTCGGATGAAGACGGTGACTTCCTATTGAAGGCTGTTGCAGCTTATTTTGCATACACAATTATGTCATAGACCTTTTTCATGTTTGATATGCTGAGTACTAGCATTTCATTGACAATTCATTGACTTATTTGTCAAGTTTTTATTATTTAGCTTGCCTATTGGCTTAAGCCTCGATAAACTAGTTGACTGTTTTATTTTTTCTTAGCATTAAATTTTGCTAGTTTTTAATGTTTTACCTTGCGGACCGTGCACATATAAAGTTGCAATCTGCTCTCATGAGATGGCACTTCTATTACCTTATTTTGTTCGTTTCCGGATCATGGAGGGGTGTCATGTAGATCCTGGATATCTTTACACCGTGTTAAGTTAGCATGGGCTCATTACCGGTTTAAACGCCATTTTTCCTTTTTTGCAACTTCTGCACACGACACTTAGTTGTTGCTTTAGCTTTCAACCTAGTAGTTCATCATGGTTTACATGAGAATAATATGGTATTGCTCTACTATCTGCTTTGCTTCTTAAACTATATCTGTACAGCGAGTGCTGAAGTTTCAAGAACAACACGATACAGAATTGTTATGAGGTCTGATCTCCACGACTTCATAGTCATAACATAAGTGCAGCTTCTGCCAATTCTAGGCATGAGGCGGGTTTTATATTGCTTTGCCGAACACACACATACACAACACTTGATGCGGTTCACATGAAGAGAGAGCTGGTGTATGCTGATGTGATTCCTTCAAATCTAGGACACTAAAGTATAGGCACGCCCTAAACTAACCCAAAGAGACCTTCTTAGCAAATAATATAATATGTGTATTAGGCAGGGTGAGATATAAGTGTTGCTAACTCTTATTCATTTACAGCATGTTAACATACTGTCACCATTCGCTTTTTATGTACTAGTAACTATGCTGGTAATTTTGCTACTGATAATTGTGGTAGCGTTCTAGTGTTCCTGCACAGGAACAGGATTTGGGGAAACAGAAAGCGGAAGGCGGCCATATTGTTTGCTTGGCGCCGACCGTTGAGCAACAGCTTAGCCCCGGCGCTCCGGAATAAAGATAACTAAAAAGCATTTAAAGACGTACGTTCTCACATTATTACAATGGCGACGAAGAAGTGTACTTGTATTATCTAAGATACTACGCCTGAGAAGACGGCATTAGTAAATAAACATTTCAAATACACATGTGTTCTTCTTAACTCCATGTTCTGGTTTGTAATGAATATATAACGACCGAGTGTTCATGAGTTCCACGTATCCTGAGGTACTGTAAGTTCATATTCTGGATTGTCTAAACATTGAGAGTTTGTTATATCCAATGTGACACTGTAGCTAGCTTGCTAAGGGGTTTTTGGGTACTAAGGTGAGTTTTGGGGCACCCTAATTCGCCGAGGTTCCAATCCTCTGTGCACAGTTCTGTGTGAGAACAGAAACCCTGCGACAGGGGCACCCCTGAGCCTTGCTGGAGCTTCATCACACTTGCGATACAACTCCAGCAATGCGCCACCTTTACGGCACAGATGCGTCACGCATCTATGCTGTTTTTGCCCCATGATGCGCCGCATTGTAAATGCAGCACACCATGGGTGGCAGAACAGCGGCACAGGATGACTGCAGCCGCGGGCCGTGGAGGAAGTTACGGTGGGGCAGGGAGGCGGGAAGGGGGAGGGGCAGGGTGGAGGTACCTAAAAACTGGCATATGGACAATTGCAGGTAAGTACACAATTTAATTATTCAAACGAATTTCGTAGCGCGCACTGCATCGCAAAATGGGATGCTGTGCGCGCTACGAATTTCGTTTGAATAATTAAATTGTGTACTTACCTGCAATTATCCATATGCCAGTTTTTAGGTCCCTCCACCCTGCCCCTCCCCCTCCCCGCCTCCCTGCCCCACCGTAACTCCCTCCACGGCCCGCGATTGGATGACTGGCACATCCCTGATGATACGCCAGTCATCATAAATCTATCCCTAAGCTTCTTATCTTGTTAGAGATGAACCGCCATATGTATCATCAAAGTTTTTTACATTTCCTAAATAGCGAACTTTAAGGAATAAATAGCGATTCTTTACCATTCCTAGTTTGCGATGAGCTATTTGCTAATTACAAATTACCCATTCATTTCCATGGAGCAGGAGGCCCATAGGAATGAACGTGCAATTTGCGATTAGCAATTAGCTCATCGCAAATTACGAATTTTTCCGAGGGTGCAGGGGTGTCTCAAGAACACCCTGCTGCACCCCTGAAAAAGAAATTTGGGGGCATATGGCGCACATAAATTTTGAAAACATTCCTTTACCTCAAAAACGATTTTCAACTCATAATTTGAAAACACTGCCCACGGGGAAATGACTTAAAATGTCCTCAAGACACATGAAAATGTTTTTTTAAAGCCTTTGCAACTTTTTTGGGTCACTTTTAACATGGCTAAGTAACTCAAACAGTCAAAATCTAAATTTACCATGCACAGGTGGGAGCATATTTACAAGGAATTTGCTCCACGGAGAAAGGTCTTTTAATTTAATATTGCAAAAATAACATCAGAGACACTGAAATGCCTTATAAAGAAGCATACACCATTATGTCCTTGTCATAAATTGTAAAAGCATTCATTTTCCCCAAAAACGATTTTCAAGTCATAATTTAAAAACACTCCACATGGGGAAATGACTTAAAATGTCCTTAAGACACATGAAAGCGTTTTTTGATTGCCTTTGCAGCATGTTTCGGTCACCTTTAACATGCCTATGTAACGCAAACATTCAAAATCTAAATTTGCCATGCACAGGTGGGAGCATATTTACAAGCAATTTGCTCCACAGGGAAACGTCTTACATTAAAATGGGAAAAATAACATCAGAGACACTCAATTGCCTTATAAAGAAGCATACACCATTATGTCCTTGTCATAAATATTAAAACCATTCCTTTTCCTCAAAAACGATTTACAAGTCATAATTTGAAAACACTCCACAGCTCCTATGCACATAAAAACCCTGTCAGTACTAATACTTCACATTATCTCCAATTACAATTTCTCAAAGAAACAAAATCTATTTGTAAAACACTTGAGACAAAGCAACATTTGAAAAACACAACTTTCTTCATAATTTTCTCCTTAAAGCACACTATTCTCTATCTAAATTAAAGAAATCTTTTCTCACCTTAGCAAATACTTTGAGTTTCAAAACAGTCTCAGAAACACACCAATATGTCTTCAGCAGAGCAAAAGGTATGCACTCCAGAGTCTGCAGCTATCAAAAGCACAGAAATGCTGTAATTCTTCACACGTATCTCTCATGTCACCCAATCAAAACTCTTCCCTCACTTTTTTTCAAATCAAAACCCTTCCCCCCTCTGCCCTCTCTGCTTTTTTGCATAGCAACCACCTCTTGCAAGACCTCTGGTGTTTGCAAGTTCACACAACAATGTTGCAATTGAACTCTGAACTCTCAGTGCACCTGCATATCCAGTGCATTCTTCCATTTAATGATTTTTTCTTCGCCACTCAAAATACATCTTTCAATGAACTCATCCATGCACCCTAACTTTCTGTTTTCAGCAATCAAAATCCACCAATCACTGTTACTGCTTCATTAACACAGAAACTCCACAGTTTTTTTCATTTTAAACTCTTATTTTTTCAACTGCCATTTCATTGCCACACTTCATCTGACTGCAGCAGAACCTTCTCTCGCCATGTTTTCTGTCTGGATTGTTGGACATAGTTACATCTATTGGGCTCAGAGGTACGCTGAAAACAGGAATTTACCTAACCTCAATTTACAAGATGTGGAAATTAAGTGGTTTGGCCACAGAGGATTAAAATGTCACCAATTGATACCATTGGTGAAAACCTTTATGCATTTGCCAAAACCTGACCTGTTAATTGTGCACTGTGGAGGTAATGACTTGGGCACTTTGACTGGGGTAGGTCTGGAAATGGTTTTAAAGGACATCTTTGAGCAATTGATGGCACTTTTTCCGCAGACTGCCTTGGTATATTCAAATATATGCCAAAGACAGAAATGGAGGTGGTCGAACCAATTTCGTCCACAAATTGAGAAGTCGAGGAAGCATGTAAACAAATCTGTTTCAGCTTACATGAGAGACCATGGAATGGGCTCCTTGTACAACAATAACTTGCGTTACTACATGCAAGATATCTACAGAGGAGATGGAGTTCACTTCTCAGATGAGGGCAACAGAATTTTCATTCTGAATTTAAGACTGTGCATTGGTACCTACTTATAAGTACCTAAATGTACCATAAACCCAAAAGCTCTTCTCAGAGCTACCCTACATCTGATCACTCACAATTATTATTTTACTCTAACTTTTTTCACTAATTTTCAAGAAAGTACGCTCCCCAGAACGCTTCCCGGTTCGCGAACCGGGCGCTCCCCACGCAAAAGAACTAAAAAAACGATATTTTTTTTTTTGCCCTGCGAGGCCCTTTAAAGCCTCCACATCAAACCTAGGGGGTCAGGGATGACCTACTATGCCCCCTTATGGTCATTTGCCCCTTCGCTTTGGCCTCCTCTTCTCTCTCGATCCTACCGAGAGACAAGATGGCGGCCGCTACGGACTGTTTGCAATGTTTACAAAGAACTAAAAAAACGATATTTTTTTTTTTTTGCCCTGCGAGGCCCTTTTAAAGCCTCCACATCAAACCTAGGGGGTCAGGGAGGACCTACTATGCCCCCTTATGGTCATTTGCCCCTTCGCTTTGGCCTCCTCTTCTCTCTCGATCCTACCGAGAGACAAGATGGCGGCCGCTACGGACTGTTTAGAACCAATCAGCTTCGCTTCACAAAGCTCCGTAACGCATAAAGTCCGCGAACCGGAGCGCTGCCTGGTCCGCTGTTACAGATATATATCTTTTTTTGAACGTTAATTTCTCAAAATCCACTGGAGCACATATATTGAGACCTACAAAAGGCACATCGGGCTACCAGTCCCTACAATTTTGCCAAGTTTCGTGCAAATCCATTCAGCCGTTCGGGCTAAAAGTGAGGCCAACCGCCCTATGGAAAACTCAATGCTAAAAACACGTTTTGGGACCCCCCTTTTTTCTCGGCCCCCCCTTGACGAAACCCCCCCAAATTTTCAGGGGCTGCTCAGAAACAAAATGTTCCATTTTCCTGAAAATTTCAGCCAATTCCGTCCACAAACGCCAAAGTTATTAGACATAGAATTTTCAAAAATCCCATAGAGAAAAAATCCTAACTATATATACCTACTGGCGACCGCCAGTAGGTAATATACATATATATATATATATATATATATATATATATATATATATACATATATATATATATATATATATATATATATATATATATATATATATATATATATATATATATATATATATATATATATATATATATATAAATACAGTCACACACAGGTGAGTTAATGTTGCCTTAATTTATTGAGGAAACAGCAACTTCCGCAGAACAGCGCTTCGCCCTGTTCTTTTTTCCATGCATCAATTAAAAGTTTCTGCAAAGAGGCTCCAAGCCCCCTCATTTGAATCGCTTTAAATTCTACAATTGCACTGCACCACAGTCTTTAAGACGGAGTACTTCAACCTGTCTTTCACTCACAACTGCAACAAAACACGGTTACATCCTGCAACTCTCTAAAGTAGGCAGAATTAAATGTAACTCCTTGTGTCTTTTAAAAATTGAATAATTGTAAAACCCAAACGTGCGTGGTCTACCAACGACAGGTGCTAATTAGACGCAGGATTGGGAACAGACACAAAGCCTAATTAGAACGGGGGAAGCCGCTAGAAGTAAGTCGCCATCTGCAGTGTCCTTTTGCGTAGCTGCTGCTGACAGCACTCGGCCCTCGCCGCGGTTCCCTAGCAACGGCGCGCCGCGTGCCTGCCGTACGGCCACTTGTTGCGACGGGAGGCGGCGGCGCGAGCTCGGCCGTCCCGACTTGTGGGATAAATAGCGGCTGCGCCACTTCATTACCAAGTGCAATTACTAGCGCAACCTTTCGAGCGCGCGTTTATCCGGTAAACACCGGGGATGTACATAAACGGCGGCATGCTACTCGGAATCGGATGGCGAAGAGTGTAATCTGTTTCACTGGAGCTGCTCAAATGGAGAAAAGAAGGTAGGAGTCTGACCGAAGGTCTCCGCTTTAAAGTTTACCGTCGTATATTGTGCAGTGTACTCTAATGGAAACTCCTGTGCCGTACAGTGAGGCCGCTGCTGCGTATTGCTGCTTATAAATAGTTCATCTTTTGTGACATAACTTCACTTTTACGGGGTTGAAGAACGGAAGTGCACATCGATGGCATATGAGCAATTCGCATTTTTTTTTCTTCGGAAAAATCCTCCCTTTGGCCTTTTTGACCGTCTTCAATCTGTCAGTTTTTTTTAATGCAAAACCGAGCTCTAATGCAGGCCGTGTTTCTTTGTTTACAGTAAGTCCTCTAATCCCACCTTCTGTGTGGTGGTTTCACTCTGTCGCCAGCACGATGATGCACCAAGAAAGAGGGTTCAAACTGGTGTTGGTTCAACTATTGTATCCTTAACAGCACACATGATGTATAACATGTGCAAATGCTTGACATGCTTAGTAAAGATTGCATTTCTTTTCGTATTTATTTTATCGTTGGTCCTATGCATTTTGGCCTCTGAATGTGCTACACTAGCATGGTAAGCGAATTACTGCAAACATTGCTTTCTAAGAAAACTGAAATGTGCACGTGAAACATAGCATTGAACGTAGGTGTGTGTCACTCAGACTGGGGGTAATTACAAAATACAATGTAACTCTCTATAAATAGGTAAGCAAATAAGACACCCACACCACAAAGTGATGAAGGGGTTTAAAAGTCTGTCACTTTTCATTATAAATCTTCGATGTGCAGAAACAATTTTCCAAGGGAAGAAACTTAGTAGCAGGTTTGTGGTGAGACTACGTGGATTGGTGAAACAGGTGAGGAGCGAGAAAAGAGGGATGAAGGACCGTGATGGGTAACAAGACTGTGAAGTAGTGATTAACTTTCAGAATTGAAGGCTTCATACAATTAAAATGTATCATCTGAAAGCTTCCAAGTGCAAGATGCCGGGTTTGTTATTTGTGCAACGTATGTTTGCAAACTCACAGTGAAACGCAGTGTCAAAACATAAACACAAAGCAAAAAAACACTCCACGGGACTAGTCGGAAATCAACACTTCTGGGAATTTGTATTGCCTAAATTAGAACTTCTATTTTACATGCAAGGCTCATACATGTTTGTTAATAGGGCACTGTTAAAGATAGCATGGCAGAAAGAGAATATTGCAGTTTCCAAACCAAGCCAGTTTATGCAGGGCTGCTATGTTTTTACCTTTTGGTTGGAGCATAGCACGGGTCATTGGTAATGAGTGGCTTTGGGCTTGTGCATTATGGCACGGCATATATATATACACTTTACCATTGCACAGTAGCCTTATATGGGCAGGGAAATACAGGCCTCACCAATTAATTATGCGATGTGATTGAATGAGAAGATGCTAGGTTAATGGGTGAAATCCCACCTACTGAAACCAAGGCCTAATGAAGGCCGCACTTCTCTGTCTTCCACTCCTGCTGCTGCCTAATTCTGTTTTGGGGTTAGTTTTGAGTGGCTATTTTAATACAGAGAAATATAAGTAAAGTACGAGGGCCGGATGGTCACAAGTTCATTTAGAATTCGAATTCAGACAAGGTGTTTTAGCATCGGAAGCCATATTTACTTTCATCTGCCGATGTATTTCTGTTTTTAAATTGGAGTGCAGTGACAAAAAAAGGGATATGCCTTCCACATTATCACGGGCAAATGTTTTCTCCCAGATTCTTTAGAAATATTTTAGGCAATTTGTAGAAAAAAAGTTAAATAATCATGTTTGTATTTTTATTAAAGAGTGCAAATCATTCCATTTAAATTAAGGACGCATTGTTTTATTTTTTCAGTGTTACATATGTAGGATCAAAAATATTTTGTATTGTTCCATAGTTTTTAAATTAGTACATTTTTGAAAGGTTTGTTTATCCCCATGGACTCACTCCCCTCTAGTTGTAACTTTATTGCTCTAATAGCTGCTTTATATGAATTATTATGTCTTAAATGGGATATGTTCTTTTTTACACAGGTGCCAGCTACCTTCCTCTGTAAAACAGCTCCCCGGACAGCATATGGTGTTACCTTCCCCAGCCGGCCTTAATTCAGTTTGCCTAGACCCGAAGTATCGGATTACTTGCCTTTGGTTGAACATGCCGCTGCCAGAACGTGCTTTATTATTTATTTAGATCAATTTGATCACTTTGTATTTTGTATTGTTACAATGAATGGCCGGGAACCGCAACGAAGAGGCCTCCTACTTTTTCCATTTGAAATAATTCTCTTAGCCAATTTTTATGTACCCTCGGCTGTGTCACGGGGACTGTTCCCCAAGCTTGAAAATCTTGCCGCCTTTAAAAGTGTTACTGTCGCCCCTTCGAACGCGACCTGTGGTCACCCGGAACGGAGCACCTTTTGTCAGAGCTCGGTGGATGCCAAAAGCCTTCAGTCCTGCACACAGCGATTGTGCATCCAGGATTGCCCACACAGGTCATCGACACCTCCACACACCAACCTTTTCTCGAAAGGCCGTGGCACCTGCATTACAGAAGACACGAATGACGTGCCCCCGGGGTCCGGCAGTAGGACAGCAAGTTTTATTTTTCGTAATCGAAGGGATTGCTTCTCCTCGCCACCTGCTGTTAGATTCACTCCGTCATTCACTCTGACGGTGTGGTTGAAACCCGAGCGGCAAGGTGTAATGTAAGTAGTGCAACATGTGCGTTTTTCCAGGGGTTGTGAAGAATAGCCCAAAAGTAGTGTAGTTCTGTGATCACAAATGGCCTAGCGGGCGGGTGCTTTTTCTAAAGAGAAAGTACTTGGTCAAATAACAGTTCTGAATTTTAAACGCTTAGGGGCCCAGTCGTAAACAGGCGTACTCATGACTTAACTCCTGAATTTACTGGGGCAAGTGACGCCTACCCATTGGAAGAAAGTTTTGTGATCCTGGCCATATTTGGGATTTAGTCTTAATTCTGAAAACGTTTTATTTTACTTTAAATGAAAACATATGTCTAGTGAATGCTGTAACTTCTTATAAGTCGACAATAACACATTTTGGGTATTTTCTTCACATTTGCAACTCAAATAAATGGTTATTTTGGGTTCAAATAACTGCAGACAAATGTAGGACATTAACTAAATCTTTTTAAATATCAGCAATCTGTGACTATGTGGGTAATCACAACATTTGAACTGTATTTTATGGACCACTCCATACATTAAATCTATTTGTATATGTTTTGCACACGTGAGTACTGTATATTATACACTTTTCAAGCTTGTGACACGCTGTGTAAAGTACGCATGCGTAAATTGCATCTTTTTTCAGGCTCGCTTCTAACTTATTCCTTGAAAAAGATTTGGTTTATCAGTATCAAAACTGAGCAAAGCAAAGTGTTAATGCAACCAATGGACTTTTAAGTTGTTTGTTGCTCTTTGACCCTTTCATTCTTGCACACTATGAACATTCTATTTCTTATTTTTCTTCCCACACCAGACCAGGGCCAAAAAGGACATTGGTAGCTCATTCCAGCTTTTACCTTTGTTTACTTGTCTGTTTAAATGTAGCAATGAGAGACGTCTTTCTCAAGAAAATAAACAACACACTAGATTGTGTTGCTTGCTAATGATAGTAGTTTTAGACGAATAGGAAAGGAGAGCCTGTCAATAAAAATCAAACGTAGTGACCAAATCACAAAGCTTATCTAGGGCCTAAGTGTGTTTCGTGCTTGAAAAATGTCAGTCTATTCATGCCGGAATTATTCATATATTTACTGAGTTATTAATTCATTTATTATTAGAGTTGTTATACGCATCTGAAAAGAATTTTCGTTTTCATAGTGGATTTTGTTCACATGTACACAATGCACACGTAAGTTTGAAGTTGGACTAGCATACTGATTGCTGCCAGGTGACTGTAAGAAGAATGATGGACTTGGCCCTTTTCGCAGGTTCACCCCGAAACTTTTTGCGTTCTCCTAGCCTTTTTCTGTAACCTGGTATTGGTGATTGTAGGCCTCTGAGCACTTAAGCACTGTGGTCCAGTGTAAAGTGCATGCGCTCTCTGTGTATGTGTGGTGAGACTGGCCTGCCTGCCCTCCCAGAGGAATGCATGGGGGAGATGTGTGTCCCTGGTAGTTCCTGATCTGAGAGGAATGCAGGGGCGAGTTTAGTATGTGCGAACTCGTGAGAATAAATGCTGCGCAATGGTGTGTGCAGATTAATTGTGACTAGTGGAGAAGTGCCACTTTTAGAAGTTGGCATTTCTGTGTGCAGTGTGTCTGCCTGCCTGATATGAATTGCATGTCTGGCTTGTGATTGAAAGGTGCTGGATGATGTGGGTGGCTCCTGGAGCCAGGATAGGTCTGCCCGGTGGTGAATAGGGAGATCTGCTTGTAGATGGGAGGGAGGAGTTGCACCTGAGACCTGAATAGGGCTGTGCCTTCCCTCCATAATGCTGGCTCCACCTCCTCTGGTGCGTCTGATTTGCCCGGCCTGTTCTGTGAAAGGGAGAGAGGAGCTGAGCAAAACAAAGTGCTCAACAGCTCCCCTTAACCTGTTGAATCTGGTTCTCTCATTGCCTACACTTTGAGACAAAGGAAAATGCTGTATAAAAGAAGGGGCTGTGCCCCCATGAAAATGTCTTGCTTTTGGGTGATGATTCCTGCAGGACGTGCTGCTGCTGGGGTCCAGGAGGACTTGCCAGGAAGGCTGCCTCCCTGGGCCCAGCTATGCCCTGGAACCTTTGGCTTTATTTTCTTGTTTCAGGACTTTGCTGAGACTTTCAGCCTGGTGAGCGCTTTATATTCCCCTCTAGGGAGCGCTTTACTTTCTCCTGGCGGCGCTGGACTGCGTGCCGCTGCTGAGAGGGAATCCCCCAGCCTAGAAGGCTGGGGGGCTCAGTGTAGACTATTGATGGTGCCTGATCGAGGCACAGTGTTATTTCGCTTCTGAGCGGCCCCATTTTGCAGCGGCCCGCTCCAACATTTGGCCATATTTTCAGCTGACCCTCTTACGAAGGGGCCAGCTGCAACATTGGGGGCAAGTGCTTCTTCGTTATTGGCCTCATTATTCCAGAGCCTCCGTGGCTCCAACGGGGGCATATTTGTTTTCAGAGCCTAGATGGCTCCAATGTGCGCATTATTTATTTGCAGAGCCCCGTGTGGCTCCAACACTGGCCTAATCAATTTAAAAGCGCCAGGCCGCACCACGATTTGGGGGCAAGTTTTTTTTCTTTATTGTGGCCTGATTATTTCAGGAGTCAGTGTGCTCCATGGACATGTTTATTTTCAGAGCCAGATGGCTCCAACGTTGGGCACATTTGCTTCAAGGGCCATTGAAAGTCCAAGCCCCATTTGACCATTTCCAGCTGCCCAGCAAGTAGTGGGCAGCTAACCGTTTAGGTCTTTCTTTTAGGGGACATGTTTTGAATGCAGGAGTGATATGCACTCCTTTGCCCCCATCTTATTCCTCCCCAACTGCGCAGCTCTTAGTGCCAGCTGCAACGTTTAGGTTTGCACAAAGTGCGCACCCTAGACTTTCACTTCTTTGGCAGGGCGCCCTGACTGTTGGACACAGGTCATTTGAGCCCCTTTGGAGATGGCCAATTGGCCAGGGGGATTGTTAGATTTATAGGGGAGCTGGCCCTAATGTGATGTGGTGCTAGGAAATGTAATGTATGTAGTATGATTACGCACCCTGTGTTATACCGCTAAATGTGGTTTATGATTATAAGGTTGTTTTTGCATATCATGGTTTATGCTAGGGAGATTACGTTTCACTGTGTGATTTACGCCCCTAAGGTGAGTTATACGAAGGAGGTTAGGGTCTAATGTGCTTAGACTTGTGAGATGATTGCATAAGGATACTCCTTGGAGTCGCAGTGCGCTTTACAAGTACACCACACATTTACACATTTACACATTGCATAATGTATTTATGCTGGTGAGGTTGGCGCAGAATGCAATTCGCACCTGATGTGATACTGTGCATAATGTAGTTTATGTTACAGGCTGATGTTGGGTACAGTGATTTACAGTAGTTACTGTTTGTATGTTTATGATTTATTTTACTTTTACTAAGTTCACTTTGTGATGGTTCTGACAGTGGTCCATGTGGCCCTGTCATGTGTAGATAATTGCTTGTAATTATTGCCCAGTGCCAGTTGGCACGATGTATATTGTGTGATTACTATTCTAATGTGTTATGAGAATACAAAGGCTATTTTTGATATAACCTTGTGTTGAGTTCCTTTTGTGGTGTGCCTGGGATATTGTTGCTGTGTGCGTGCGCAAATGCTTTACACATGGCCTCCGGGATAAGCCTGACTGTTCGTGCCAAGCTACCAAGGGCGTGAGCAGGGGTTATCTTTGGCGTGTAACTCCCTTGCCCTGACTAGAGTGGTGGTCTCTGCCTGGCTTTGGCACAAGCCTTAGCCAACCAGAGATCCCATTTCTAACAAAGAACATTAGGAAAATTAAGCTCTGCTGAGGTAAACCAATTCATATAATCATTAAAATTGTATTCCCCCATTTATCTGCTTTTGTAACTACCCTGGAATGGTTCAGGTATAATTTGTGTTTACATTGAGGCCAAGTGCAACTGTGCCTTCAATTTTCATAGGGTGTGTGTATAAGGGGGATGTATTTAATGCATTAATTGCAAAGAGGTTGACATCAATGTAAATGAGAAAATAGGCATAAGTTATCCATTCTAATGTCAAACACGTTTGTATGCATTATGTCATGCTTGGGTTATTTATGCAAATGAAAAAAACAAGAATTCATATAAATACTTTAAACAGACTATGATCATTCACAAAGGTAAACTATGCATCAGGTAGTTTTCCCATATTTTTCTTACTGTCGTGAATCGGCTCCATTTTATTGGCACATCAAGCCACACCTGAATATTACTATAATATGGATACCGAGACTATAACCATAGAATGTGCAATAGCTGTCAGACCCTGTTTAAGGGGTCATGGGGCAAGCAGGGACTACTAAGCATCAGCCGTCAGAGTTAAGGTCACTTGCCAGTTATGTCCTGGAGCCCAGCCTACCTTAGCACTGAAAACAAGGCAAGTTTCAATCCCTTCTGCATTTGACTCTCACAGTAGAGAGGGCGAGCAGTCACTTCGTGGGCTGTAGTAGTTGGGGTTGCTTGAGCCCAACAATCAAACAACAGACATAATAATCTGTATGTAAAGAACTTTTATCACACAGTTGTACTAAAGACTGCTCAATTCAATGATGACACACGTCAGTGTGTATGAGTGCGATCCCTATGAGGGCACTCACACTTACTGCACCCTGTACTACATCCCTTGTGATCACTCCTGTGACATCAGCACTAGAGTGAATCAGGCTCAGATGCTGTTTATATATGCCCACAGCCAAATGTGGCCAGTCAATCTTTGGAGCTACCCCCCTCAGGAACTGTGACACTTTACGAGTTCTTAATCAATTAATCAATCATTAAGGATTTGTAGAGCGTGGTTAATCACCTGTGAGGTTATCCAGGCACTGTGATCCTGCTGCTATCAGTCGAAGAGCCATGTAGTGAGTCCCTTTCTAAATTCTGTGAGTGAGGATGCTGTTCGGAGGTGAAGGAGAAGGTCGTTTCAAGGCTTTGTGGTGATGTAGGAGCAGAAGCTGTAGCATTAACCGATGCAAGGAATGTGTGTGCAAGTGCAAGGGTTGCAGAGCGCAGATGTCTGGAGGTTTGGTGGGAGATCAGGTGGTGGTTGATGTATGCTGGTCCTTGATCGAGAAGGGACTGATAAGCATGTTTCAACATCTTGAATTGGCATCTTTTCTGGATGGGGGAGGTAGTAGAGGTTCTTGAGGTAGGGGGGTGATGTGGGCCCTTTTGGGGAGGTCCAGGATGAGTCTTGCCCTGAGTTTTGAATGGTCTGGAGTCTTTTCAGGAGTAGGGTGAAAATTCCTGCATAGAGTGAGTTGACGTAGGTGAGGCGGCTTGTGACTAGGGCTTGCGTGATGGTTTTTCATTTGTTGACAGGGTATCATCTGAAAATCTTTCGGAGCATGCAAAGCATGTGGAAGCAGTCACAGGTGACTGTGTTGATCTGATGTTTCATGATGAGTTTGCTGTCAAGGATGATGCCGAAGTTGCAGGAGTGGTTGTTGGTAAGGATGTGGGTCTGAGTTTGGGAGGCCACGAGATGTCGTTCCATGAGGAGGTGTTGCTTCCAAAGATCAGCACCTCTGTCTTGTCCATGTTGAGTTTCAGGCAGTTGGCTTTCATCCAGTTGGTGACACATTACCTGCGGTTGTGGAAGTTGGTCCTGGTGGTGCAGGGATCTTCTGAGATTGAGAGGATGAGCTGGGTGTTGTCTGCGTGGGAGATTAGGTTAATGCCATGGATTCTGACAATGTTGACCAGGGTCATCATGTAGGTGTTGAACAGGGTGGGGCTGAAGGATGATCCTTGCAGGACACCACAGATGATGCTACTGGGTTCTGATGTTAACGGACATCAGCAGATTCTCTGGGTTTATCCTGTGAGGAAGGATGCAATCAGTCTGAAGGAATTCCCCTGGATCCCGATGTGGTGGACACTCCTGATGAGGGTGTGGTGGGATACTGTGTCGAATGCTGCTGAGAGATCGAGGATGATCAGAGCTGCTGTGTAAACCTGGTCGCTGAGGATTCTGATGACGTACGTGGACCTGATCAGAGCAGTCTGGGTGCTGTGGTTGGTGTGGAAACTGGTCTGTGATATGTCCAGAAGGTTGTTGTCTAGGTGTTTGGAGAGTTGTTGGTTGATTGCTTCCTCAAGGGCTTTGGTAGGGAGGGGAAGCAGAGAGATAAGAACATAGTTCATGAGTTCTCTGGAGTTGGCAGAGGATTTCTTCAGGAGGGGTCTGACCTCTGTGTGATTCCACTGCTTGGGGATTGTGGCCATGAGGATGGATGCGTTGAGGATGGCAGTGAATTTGATGCTGATTTCCTAGCTCCTGGCGTTGAAGAAGTGGTGGGGACAGGGGTTCACGGGTGCTCCTGAGTGGATGGATTTTATGATGGCCGTGGTGTCCTGTGTGATGAGCGCGGGATTGTCGGTGATAACTGTTGTCATGAGGATGCTGTGGAGGCCGGTGGGTTGGGTATCAAAGTTGCAGTAGATGGTGAATATCTTGTTGTGGAAGCAGTCGCCAGGGTGTTGTAGAGTTCCTGGGTTCCTGGGATGGGGGTTGCATTTATGGTGTCTAACAGGCAGGAAAAGCCTCTGACAATGTTGAAGAGTTCTTTATTTTAGTTTGAGCTGGCCTTGATGCGGTCTGCCAGGATGTGTTTTTTTGTGTGTCTTTCTGGCTACAGTGGTTCCATATAAACAGTCCTTTCAGTGGCTGAGTAGCAGGACTTAGTCGCAGTTGCTCCCTTAAATCATTAGTGGGGCTGGGTGGAGGGTGGGAGAGAAGGTGGAAATAAAAAAGATCACTTACCTGTCGGCTGGCTGGCTTGGCAGCTGCTGCCTCTCTTCTCTTCTCTTCTCTCCTCTTCATCCTCTTCTTGGCTTCTTTTCAAACAGCAAGCAGGATGGACTCTCCAAAGCCAATCACAACGCTGCAATGCAGAATTGTGATTGGTCTGAGCACCGCAGTTCAGTGCTCCGCTAAGCAATGGGAGCCAGGGCATGCTCCCCACCCAGGCTGTAATGCAGCCTGGGTGGAGAACATGCAAAGTGCGCATAAATGTTTGGCTGGTCCCATAGGGCGGGCCAAACATTCATGCGCACTTAGGAGGGTGCCACAACTCCTCCCCCTGCGCAGCCTAGCCCTGCCCCACAAAACTGCCCCACCACAGAAATATAAAATGATAATACCATTGCGTTATTATAATTTGGTTTTCTTTTTTTACCGTACTGAAAGGCAGTGGGGTGACACTCCTCCGCCTTAGTGGAGGAGCCGCTTCTGGTGACACTGCCTCCTAAATTCTTGACTCTGATAAATGGCTTTCTATTCCAGAGAAATGCCCACATGAGATTGCCTTTTACTTATTTGAATGTTAGATCAAGATCTGGTTATTTTGCTAACAAACATCTCATGTGAAGAGAAGTGTTTTTCTTAATTATTAAATAGTTTTGTGGAGCATGGACCGTGTCTGTTTAGTTATAGGGGCATTTAACCACAATGTGTGGCTGGCAATTAAGGTTACTTTCACACTGCATTGCAAGTTTATCTTCAGTTACATTAGAATGGTACAACAGTATATATTTGATAAAATGTAAAATGTTAGACATCAATAGGACATTCAGATTGGCTTTAGATACATTACAAGGCTGCATCTTGGGCAGATTGGCTGGCAGGTCTTCTGTCGGTTCGTCTTGCACTTTTTGGTGAAAATACTTTTAAGTCCCAACTTTTAGGGTTAGACAGGAGCAGCACCTCTAATACTACTTTCAAGGGACCAGGACCTTTCGGGCAGCACCTGTGGATTAGGACTGACTCCAGCAGAGGCCAGGTCTTTGGAGTATGTTATGTGCCTTTAGCTCAGACAAAAGCCAACCAGCTAGCTCTTGGATCAATGATTTAAAGGTCTACTCAAGTGGGTGCTGTAGGCCCTCTAGTAGCATTTAATTTACTGGTCCTTCGTGCATGTAGTACCATATATGAGGGACTTATAAGTAAAGTAAATCTGCCAATTAAGTGTAAGCCAATTGTACCTTATGTTAGAGAGAGAGCACAAGCACTTTAGCACTGCTTATGGTGAAGACCACACCAAGGCCACTTCGTCTAACACTCACACTCAAAGAAACCAGATAAAAGGAGGTAAATATGAAATTGAAACTAGGTGAAAACATTTTGTCTATATATAACTACTTCATAAATACATTTAATAAAATTAAAGTTAATGTATATTTCTTTCAGGTATATCATTCACAGATTCTACAATGTCCATATTAGCTAGTTACATGAGCTCACAGAAAGGCAAATCAATGGTTGTATGATACAACCACGCATGTCTAAACAACGCATGCCTAAATAACACTGTCTGAAACATGACCTCATCTTTACCACACATGCCTTTATAGCGTTTTTCATTGTAAAGGTATGATTGGTAAAGGGATATGCATGGTAAATTGCACACACTAATCCCTCTGCCTTTCACCCTAACAGCCAAAAACCCAGCCCTCAAATCCACCCGGCCCCATCCCTTAAAACTACCCCTGCCTCCTCCCTCTGAACCCTAACACTCACCCCTGCCCAAAAAACTACCAAACTCCAGCCTGCCCACCCAGAGCCCCAAAAATGATCCTCCACCCTAAAAATGCCCCTTCCCCCACCCCCTGCCATGAGGCATAAAACCCTGCCCCTGCTATAAAACTACCCCACCCAGCCCCCCCAGCCTGAGCCCTAAAACTGACCTCACCCCTGAAAACTGCCCTTTCCCACACCATGTCCCTAAAACCCTGTCCTAGCCCTTAAGGCTACCCCGACCCCCCACCCTGAGCCCTAAAACCTTTCCCACTGCCAAAGAACGACCCCAACCCCCGCAGAGCCCTAAAATTGACCCCAACCCCTAAAAACGACCCCACCCAAATCTGGTCCCAGCTCCAGGCGTCCCGGAGCTTCCTCTCCCTATCCTTCCTGTTCCTCTCCCAGCCCATCTGTACATCTAGACCGCTGACTGCCATAACCGCGCTCTGGTTAAGGCATATGTTTGGTTAATGCAGAAGAGTGGTTTAGGCAAGCGTTGTTCGACTTGCGTGGCAACATCACGCATGGATCAGCCCGCATTGTAAAGGCTGCTTCCCAATTCAATATATAAAGTCATGTGATACTTATTTGAAGCCAGATAAATCATCCAGCAGTGTGAAGGCTCTAAAAATACAGTTGATTTCAACGACAACCATTCTTCAGTGTCAATTACTCTATAAAGATACATAGATATTGTGTGCTGGACAGGCAGAATTTCCATAATATATTTGTTCTTACATATGAGAACAAATACAGGAATAGTGTGTAAAAGTGAATCAATAGTGCAGACGAAGCAGTGCATGCATAATACAAAGAATAGACAATATTTACACCACCAACTCAAAAGTACAATCCCCAATGGTTATGTACGCTTCCGAGGTTTTAAAGTATCTGTGGTAGCTTTTATGAAATAAGCCAGTCCCTTATGTTCATTTAATCTCTCAACCATTTGGGGGTTGTCTGTCGATGTTGTGACCTAAATATCTTTGAGGGGTCTCCTCAGGATGCTGTCATCCAACTCTCACACCTATGAAGGGAAAAGAGGAAGGACCTTATTACCAGCATTCGCCATTTAATAAAATCACACGTGGGCAACAATGGCCAATCCATTGGTGGCCACACAACTCAACACACCACCACTTTGCTGAAGTATCCCATATCCAATCCAGGATAAAATCAAAAATGGGTTTAACTTGGTACCTATACATCAATCATCAAACTCCTTTCAACTTCATCCGGGATGCATCTGTGTCACCAGGGAGCTTGAGCTGGAGAGTCCAAGCCACCACCAGCTGTGTAGTGGCTCCCTCGCTATAATCGAATTACTCGCATCATCAGTGAAACAAACCAAGGTCTGTGTTTAACGATACATGTGAATCCATGTATCTTCCAGACCCCTAGACTAATTATTGTTATCACCCAAAATGTGAGCATCAATCCGCTGTATAATATGTCCTAATGTTACCCAGCAATGTGAGCAAGCATAGTCACGCCACAGCATTCGGCTTATGTGTTTATAAATCGAGTTACGGGATTCAAACAACTTCCAACAGCGCGTATGAGTTGCCGTCTCTATTTAGCTGTATGGAAACAAATATGTCAGATAAATCACACATCTAATATTGCCAAGCTTGGTCAAATATGCCTCCCAACACATTATGGGCTATATATTAAAAGGAAAGCTCACCAGCGGGAGACTTCCGAACTCCCTCTTGCAAAGCAACCGCTCGCATCTGGGATGCGTCATGAAGACATGACAGATGTGGCTTCATTAACACTGCTCCTGCCAGTCCAGCCACTAGACCGCTAACCGGAGGCTACCATCTTGGCGTTTCTATTCACTTGCAAACAATACATATGTGCTGACCTACAACTCTCTACTCTAGAGAACCTACCCCACCTCACTTAAACTATTATATATCATGTATAAATGTCAAAAATGCCCACAATGTTTCAAGGACTCACAGAAAGGTAAGCCTCTCCTGATAGACATGAGCTGAAATTACACTAAGGAGATCATCGCCAGTGAGTCAACGCAATAAAAGTACACAAAATAGTACTCAAACCATTGCTTTGACCATGGAATCACTAATAATGATACTGGCGAGAATGCAAAAGAAAATAACTAGCTTTCAAACTTAGCAGAAATCCAAGTTAGTATTAGCAAGACTTATTAAAAGCAAACACCTTCAGCACCAACAGTAACACTCTTCTCCCAATAATCCCCAAGAGGCCACGGACGAATTACCACCAATACCAAATCTAAAGAGAATAATTACAAGAATCTGAAAAGCAGAAAGAAGAGCCCCTGCAGTACCTGAAAGAGTCAAAGATAGATAAACCAAGCCATCTGTAATAAACTTACACAAAATAAACTTTATCTTGTTTGTTAGGAAAAAAAAGAAAGAATAATAATTTTTAGGGCCAATGTAATAACACATAATGCACAGCATGGTTATTGGGCAGCACATGTTAATACCTGTCCAGCACCTTTTCCACTGATCTAAATAATACATTGGGAGTACTGAAATATAATCATTCTATTAATTCACTCTCTCTTACCAAATAGAGCAGTACACATCATGAACTATATTAAAAGGTAAGGTAACAATTACCACCCCCACAAAATAGCCTTGAGTTTTGAATAAGCCATTATTCAAAACATACTTAAAGACTTGCCTCACACAAAAATAAAAGGTTGTTGCTTATATTTCAGGCAAAGACTATGGTGCTGCAACACATACAAAAATCTATTTTAAGCCAACAATTACTCAATGAAAACCCCAATTTTGGATAGGGATTCACACCCATCTTGGATTATTTCAAGGACACTTTTTATGTATGCATCTACTGTCAGGTCACTGATGGGTGAATTACCTTAATTCCACATACCACTGCACTAAATCTCAAGAAGCCAAAACCAACATATTACGTGGAAGGGGGGCATTACTCCTCCCAAGGAACTCTTGGAAGAAGCTACCCAACCCTACTCTTTAGCAGTTTAGTAAAATAGTAAAAACAGAACAATCCTCAACTATTCCAGAAACAAACCATTGCTAATCAATTGCTCCATAAACTTCCAAAGCAATCCTGCTAAACACCTAATTATTGAAGCTATAATATCTGAAAATATCAACGCCTATACTACCTTGAACAAACAGCTCAAATTTTACTTTAAATAAAAAAACACAGGCCATAATCTACATATTAAAGAAATATTGTTTAGAAACCAAACCATAGCAAACTTATAATGATATTACATTTGTTTTAAAATATATTTTAAAACATACTGTTTTGAATACAATGTATATTCAAAACACTATACCAAAGACAAATACCTCAATGATATATATACAATTATATTTTATAAATGTAAAAAATATACTAAATCCTAACATCCATGGCCAAATTAAAAGGTTATATTTTTTGTTACCAATCACACATTACAAACTGCATTACTTGAAAATAAAATTGTGAATACATGAATAAATATTAAACATACATTTTAACTAGCATCATTTCAATAACCAAAGTACAACAAATAATATTTCAGTTATCTTAGTAAATAACAGTATTAAAAATGATTTACTATTTTTCACGATATGTGTAAAAAACTGCTACCATTATAATACAACTGAAAAAATTTACTGGATTAATTAAAAAATACATAATTTTAATTACATGTTTATAAAATCTATCTAGAAATCTATTATACTCTAATTCCTTACAGAAATGTAAATTAAATAATAATTTACTTAAAAAACACTTATTTGAAAATATTGTAAATGAAAATTAATTGTGTAAAATTAATTTGGTCACAAATCTGATTCTGTTTTTCACTTTACCAATAAACATTATTAGTAAACTAATTAAATGTGTTTACATGAATACAATTATAAAAATGTTTCCCTTTTCCAGTATGCATTGCTGAAGGCTTGGCTAGTGATGTGGAGAGAATAGTTTCATGTCATTATCTGCATGGAATGCTACTTAATTCCAGCTGTATGACCCATATTTATTATTCAAAGTCCATATGTGAACTGTGTTGTTCACAAAGAAAATACAGAGATGTAAGCAGGAGTCTAGTTATTTATGTAGAGATTTCAGCCTGGTTTTAATTTCTCCAAATGTTGAAAGATATGGAAAGTGAGTCATGGGGAGATTAAGATAGCTGCGATGGGTGTATTCTAGCGTGGGGCCTAATCTTTAAGACTGAGCTGGGCAGAGCTTGTGATAAACATGGATATAACTCAAATGAGAGGGATATGTTCAGCTTTGGGTGCAGCTCGATTCTGGGAAATGCTGGTGTGTGCTCTTAACTGAGCATCTGGCTGGGTATAGATATAAACAAGTCTTGGCTACTCAGCTTCCTGGACTATCATGAGCTGTTACTACTGATCTCTTTCACGGGCTGTGGGCTTGGCTGGATTTGGTCTTCAACTGTGCTGGGCTCTCTGTTGAGATGCCAGGAGCATTGAACCAGGTAGAGAGGTAGAGTAAGGTTTTTCCATGCACAAGGCAATACAGTGAGATAGTTCATCATTCGATTTAAACTATGCTCTATAGAAGGTTATTTTGGTAAATACCATTTAGGGACCCCTTTAAAATGTAACATTGTCTACAACCGTCCATCAGTTAATTTCTCTCTGAAGATGGAAAATATGATCACTTTTTTTTAGTTCTTATAAGAGTCACATTCTAGATTTAATAGCTATCTACCGATAAGGGAGACATATTTTGGAAAGTCTATTATTGTATGCATTACAGCAGCTGATCAAACATATCTAACCATCCACTGTGTCCCCTTTCTTCCTTGTCTAGCAAGTGCATAGCATGGATATGTAATAACTGGAGCGTGTGACCTTTCATTTTGAAAGGCTAAGCTAACATGAATTCTTGCAGAACTTGATACCCAGCATAAGGGCGTTCTTCCAATCATAGATTTTATAGATATCAGCATACATTAACTGAAGTATGGGCAGCTTAAAAAAGTGCATCTACTACTCGGAAATGGCTCTAGGCCCCTTGTTGGACAGGTAGAGATATTGGCATGTTTCTGATAGACTACCACTTTTGTTATTTAAGTTTATAAAGCGCATTACTACCCTGAGGCCTCTAAGCACTGTAGCAGAATTAATGCAAGTATCAGGAGAGGGTAAAATGATGAACTACATCCTGAATAACCAGGTTTTTACCGCTGTCCTAACAGCAAGGAGGTTGGGTGCTGTTTTTATACCAAGAGGGAGTAAGTTCCATTTTCTAGAGGCTTCACGCACAATGCTTTTGCCTCCCCATCATGCAAGTTTGAATATTGGCACTATTAATAATTGTGCCTTTCCTGACCGAAGATTTCTGGTAAGGGAACATTGTTTAAAACTGTTCTTCCGAAAAATCAGGCCCGAGACCATGGACTGCCTTATATGCTAGGCATAAAGCCTTAAAAGTCATTCTCTGTTTCATGGGGAGCAATGTAGATTCCTTAGCTCATGCGATACTGAGCAAAATGTGGGAATTCTCAGCAAAGTTCTGGCTGCAGTGTTTTGTAAAGCCTATAGTTTATTGATATTGTACTTATGGGCAGTCAGCAGCAAGCTGTTGCAGTAATCTATCTTGGACAGGATTAGAGAGATCCCCAAAAACTTTTTCAGATTATCAGGTATGAACGACATGACTTTTTTAATGATTCTGAGTGTGTTAAACGTAGAAGAAATTAATTATAATTAATTTTAGTGTCAATAATGACTCCCAAGTTTCAGGCTTTCTCCACTGGACGGGAAATGGACCCCAATTTTGCTAGCCAGACTGACGGACCCCAAAAAGTGGTCCAAATAATAGGACTTCAGTCTTCTCTGCGTTTAATATAAGACAGTTGTTGTCCATACAGTCATGGACTGCCATCATGCAATCATGGAATTGACCTCCTATGTCTGTGTCCTTTTTTTCCAATGGAAACGACAATTTGGGTATCATCAGCATAGGAGGTGAGCGAAAAACCAAAGCTTCTTATCAAGTCTGCTAATGGAGAAACATAAATGTTAAAAAGGGTAGGACTCAACGAAGATCCCTGTGGAACTCCACATGGAAGGGAAAAGGATGTGATGTAAACTTGTCTAGTTTTACCATTTGCTCTCTATCCTTCAAGTAGGATTTTAGCAGGTTCCAAGCCTGGTCTGTGACATCAAAAGTTGTTAGACGGCCTAGCAATAGTTCATGATTTACTGTGTCAAACGCCACTGAGAAATCTAGCAGGATAAGGGTAGCCCCCTTCCCATCATCCATTCCATCTCCACTGGGGCCTTGAGCAGAGCTGATTCTGTACTATGTCCTTTTCAAAAGCCAAATTGAGTGATGTCAAGAAGTGTATTGCTTTTGATAAAAGACACCAGTTGTTCATTCAGGAATTTGTCAGCTATTTTAGCTGGAAGTGGGAGATGGGAAATTGGACGATAGCTGCTCAGATCATTCTCATCCAAGGAAGTTTTTTTTTAGAAGAAGTAGCAATGCTGCTTTTATTGAGATGGAGGGGAAAGTACCTGTTTCACACATTGCTTCATAAATTGATGTTAATTTGGGTGCAATGATTTCCGATGCCAACATATTTATATTTGGTGGACATGGGTCATATGGTGACCCAGCAGTAGTTGTTTCTTGCTGTTTTCTAATATCTTCAGCTAATGGGCAACAAATTCAGTCATTAAGTCTTGGTCTCCCTGAGCAAAAAAGTATATAATTATTTCTCATATAAATTCACAATGCTCATAAATTAATCAGTTCAAGCAACGACAATTTTCAAAATAGAATGTCCGTGGTCTATTTTATTCTTCTTTGATTTTTTTCTCCACATGGAATGTGTATCTCGTATTTAGATCACAACACTACAGCCAACATGCATGTTTCGTCTTTGGTACATCCCCAAAAAGACTTCCTCAGGGCTGTGAATACAAAATACAAACAATGCCAAAGTAAGTTACCTCCCAACTCTAGGTGGAAGCTAAGCCTAACCTCCACCAAGCGGGAGCCATGTGTGAGCCTTATATCCCAAAGGGACACTCTTACGGCACGAAGACTAGGCAACAAAAACGTGCATAAGTCAAAGGGAAGTGAGTAAGTAAAAGAAAGAATAAAATTAGTGAGAAAAAAATGAAATGAAAATGAGAATAAGTAAAAAGTGAGAGTCAACTCTTATTTCCAGCCACAATAAGTGATCTGCAGAATCATCTGATTAAGCATGCAATGCAGCGTGGATACCAGCCTATAAAAGTATTATTATCATTCAGTCCACTCACCTAAAGCAATAATTTCTGCACTTATTAATTTCCGTATTGGCATTAAGGCGAGTAAGGACCACTAAAAGCAAATATTTCAAAAATAATTTAATATATCTTTCCTTCTACATTGATCCAATAGTATATGAAGAAGTAATTCGACCACATGTCCAATATTTGACCTCTTACCTTAAAGGTGAGTCAAAGAGACGCATATCGCTTATTCCACATCTTATTCAACGGGACAATATTAGTCTCCTGTTTGAACAAATATAACTACTCAGTATAAAACCACTTCTACAATGTGCCACTATTAATAGAATATACCACTAGCTGCCGTTTTACATATAATAAGAAACCCCTCTATTAGCAAAGGTTCGGTGTTGATATTTTATATATTGTGCTTAAAATACGATCAAAACCCCAATACTATTAATCGGTGGGCAAATCTGAGCTTTTAAATAAAGCCACATTCGAATAGCCGCCTAATATTTGAAATGGCCTTACCGTCAGTATCTGCAAGCCTCTCGCCTATGGAATCTGTGAGTCGTTCGGCGTTCCACTTCGCCGCCATACTATATATGTAAAACTAAAAACGGACTATCCTTCCACGGCGCTCCCCAGTCCTGCGGGCGCCATCTTGTAGTGGATAATATGTTCCAAACGACAACTAAATAAAGTTCTATATACAAAAAAGAGGCTAATGTCCGATCAGAGGGTTACAAGAACATATACGCTGTAAAACCAGCCATTATATATCAATATTCTAAAAGCTATAAATTTAATCAAGACCATACCTTCTATTACATTTTGTCTCATTGTTATTATTCACGCTGCCTGCATGCCCGCAGTCAACTCTTTGATGTGAGCCGGAATATATAACCAAAAGCTTGTACATAGTAAGAGATAAGAAATAAAGTATAAAGAGTGAAAATAAATATATAATACAAACTCCAAAAACATGGATATAAGACATCTGAACCAATCTGTATAAATTTACAATCTAAAGTCAGATACACTTTAACACAGGGACAGGACAGTTTTAAATCAGTTAATCCATGCCCTCAAATATTAAAACATCTTAAAACTAGAAACATATTATATATGTTTACATAGAGCAACAATTGGTTTGACAACCTCGCTTTTTTATACATTATTTAGATTGCTTTATGAAAAACATATGATATTTCCAGCATGATTGTGACATGTAACCTGACACCTAATCACATATGAATCAGGAGACAGTTTACCCGGAATAGAAAATACAGTTTAACATCCCAAAAAATATTGTAATTCCGAATCGATGTTAATCCCTTGTTCAACTGCACGTAAGTATCCATCTGGCCTCACATTGGCGGACTTTGAGCTCCCTATTTCCACCCCGTTTGTCACCTGAAATATGTTCTATGCCATGAAATGTGAATGACAAATGTCCTCTCTGACTTGGACAACGCTGGCATGACTAGCTAGTGGATATCTAAGGTCCAATTTTTTGAGGGCCCTGAAATGTTCCGTAATTCTGTCCTTCAGGCACCTAATTGTGCTGCCTACATAGATTTTTTGGCACTTACATCTGATCGCATAAACAACATACTTGGTGCTACAATCAATATTTTGAAAGATCTTATACTTGGCCAACCCATTGTATTGGAACTCCTTAATGCCATTTTCAGCATATCTACACATACTGCAGTGCCCACATTTAAAAGAACCCACATTATGGGTATGAAGCCATGTAGGTCCTTTATTCTCAGATTTGGGGTAGCTTGGGCTAATTAAACTGCGGATCGTTGTACCCCTTCTATAGGAAATGCTAGGTTTATTCTTCACATAGGTATTTAGGCTTGGATCGGACTTCAATAAGTGCCAATGTTTATTTAGAATGCCATACATTTTATGGGACCAGGGATGATAATTCGTTACCAATCTGATAACATCAGTTTTTTTCTTCTTACTTTTAGGTGTCAGTGTTTCCTTTCTGCTTAATTTTAATGATCTTTTTTTGGCTGCACAAATAGCATCATTACAATATCCTCTCTCTTGAAAACGTACCTCCATATCCTCAATACAACTGTGAAAGTCCTCATCCCTACTATTATTTCTCCGAGCTCTATACATTTCACATATGGGATGGCATCAATCTGTACTTTGGGGTGGGCACTACTGCCATATAGTGTTGAGTTGCATGATGTACTTTTTCTATACAAACGGCTATTAATTTTACCATTTAAAAAGGATCTCAAGACCTTCCTGTTTCCCAGAGCAATGTAACTTGGTTTATCCGTAGGAATGATGTGGTCTCAGCGCCAGGATACCCTTTGGGTGGCAGCTGCGCTTAACAAGCAATAAATACATTACATTACATTACATACATTGGTTGTAAACAGTTCTGTATCTAAAAAAATAACACTCTCTTAGCTAGACGACATTGTGAATGACATGTTAAATTGATTGTTGTTCATATAACCAACAAATTCATTCACCTTCTCAGTTCCACCAGTCCAAATAATTAAACAATCGTCAATGTATCTTCCGTAGTATAGGATATTTTCTTGCCATTTTGCACCTCCTGGGCCCCAGATGTGCACCATCTCAAACCTCCCCATAAAGAGGCATGCCAGAGATGGCGCAAATCTGGAGCCCATCGCAACTCCACATTTCTGCCTGTACCAGTCCTGGTTAAACAGGAACACATTATGCTCCAAAATAAGCCGCGACATTGAAATCAACATGTCTGAGTGTTCCATCATACTTATTGGTATTTTGTACAAGAAATATTTAAGTGCTTCTAGTCCCTGTTCATGTTTTATATTCGAATACAAGGATACGACATCCAATGTTACTAAAGTCATGGTATTGTCCCAGTTAAAATCCGCCAGTATGTTAAGTATATGCCCAGTATCTCTAATGTAAGAGGCTAAATTAAGGACATAGGGTTGTAAAAATATGTCAACAAATTCTGAGAGTCGTTCCAAGGGGCCCCCTATGCCAGAGACAATAGGCCCCCCTGGTGGTCTAGAGGCATTTTTATGAATTTTGGGCAATGTATAGATACAAGGGTATCGGGGTTTCACAATCCTGAGATATGCATGTTCGTCATCATTTAACAAACCTTTGATGTTCCAATCCCTGAGCTCTGAATTTACAATGCGTATAATGTCAAACATAGGATTACTTGCAAGTTTCACATAGCATTCTACATTCTCAAGTTGACCCAACAATTCTGCCTCACACATCTCCTTTCCCAACACAACAATATTTCCACCCTTATCAGCTTTTTTGATGACAATTTGATTATTTGAGCTTAACGATTTAAGGGCATGCTGTTCACCTTTAGTTAGGTTATGTGGGACAAAGGGTCTGCTGGTTTTATTTCTCATTTGGTCTTCATATTTGTCAAGTTCTTGATTAACAATTCGGCGAAAGACCTCAATGTTGTTTCCGCTAGTGAGTTGTGGCGTCCACCTGGACTTCTGTCTTAAACCACTGTCATCACTCACGTCTGTGTGTAAATCAAGGTCTCTTACAACTTGGTCTAAAGTGACCGGATCCTGCTCATTCTCAGTTATAGATAACAATAGGACAGTTTCCCTGATATCTTGAATGGATTGGTTCCCCACACATACTTGTGTTTGCTGTAATGGTTTATTTTGTTGAGCATTTGCAAAGTATTTCTTTATCTTTAGATTACGTACAAATTTGTACAAATCAATTTTCACATTGGCCATGTCACATTTAGGTGTAGGGCAGAAACTCATACCCTTCTTAAGCACAGAAATCATATCTTTTGATAGAACAACACTAGACAAGTTTATTATTTGAATATCATTCTGCAACCCGGTACTTATTGTTTGTTCTTGTTCGAAGATCTGGTGTGCATTCCCTCCCTGGCTTTTGGATTTTCCCCTCCCCCTTGTACCTCTTTTGGTCTTGAACGCTCCTCCCTTTGTGAGATATTTGGTTCTTTGTTGCCCATGCGAATGCGTTGTATTTGTCTTGAACGCTCCTCAGGAATACCTTACTGTTATGTTATGTTAATGCAGCTTGTATAGCGCGCAGCTGCCCCAGCAAAGGGGCGTCCCGGCGCTTGCAGCTAAGAAGTGTGAAATACACAGTGATCAGAAAATCATAGTAGCTGTCAGAAGTACCTAAGTTAGGCTAAAGGAAAAAGGAAAGTTTTAACAGCTTTCCTAAAAGCAAGAACACAGTCAATACCACAGATCTGTTCCGGCAAAGAATTCCACAGCCTGGCTGCCAGATAGCGAAAGGAACGACCTCCTGCACGTCTGCACTTAATCAGCGGAACAAGCAAATTTCACAATCTTGAAGGATAGGCACAGTGCCTTGAATTAAATCCGTTTCTCCATGGGAAGCCAATGCAGCCTCTGGATGGTATCAGCAGCTGAACAGAAGGCCTACCAAAGCTCGGGCAGCAGCATTTTGGACACGCTGCATCCGATATATCTCGGCCTTATTTGCCCCAAGTAAGAGAGAGCTGGCATAATCGAGGCAATAAAGGATGGTAGCCTGTATGACCAGCTGCGTGTAGTGGGGTCAAAGAATTTCAGAAGGGGTTTAAGACCCCGCAGCAGGCCGAAACAAGAGCCGGCGACTTTTCTAGTATGGTCTCGAAAACTAAGGGCATGAGTCCATCCACACCCCAAGATTTTTGACCAACGTCTTGTGGGGATTACACCCAAAACAGTTGGCCACCACTGCTCGCTCCATTGACTAGTATTCTTCCCAACCAACAAAACCTCGGTTTTGTTGGCATTGAGTTGCAAACAACTGGAAGCCATCCATCGAGCCACAACTGCCATCCCAACTCTAAACCTCGAGGCATTAGGGGAGGATCCTTCGGCCAAGGTAACAACCAGCTGCGTGTCGTCGGCATATGAGACCATCAGAAGATCCCATTGCCTGGCGACCGCTGCCAAAGGTTGGACATGAAGATTAAACAATGCTGGGCTTAGAGCTGAGCCCTGGGGAACCCCCTGATCAATAGAATTGGCCTGAGAGAAACGGAGGTGCTGACACTCTGAACGATCTTTCGGACAGAAAAGATCTGAACCATTTCAGAGCAGACCCGACCACTCCCGCTTCCTCCAGCCGCCGTAGCAAGATGTCATGTGAGATCGTGTCAAAGGCGGCACTAAGGTCTAACAAAATAAGTGCCGCACTTTGACCGGCATCAAGAATGTACCGCAGGTGCTCGGTAGTGGCCAAGAGAGCGGTCTCCGTACTGTGTCCCGATCAAAACCCATTCTGAGAACTATCCAAGATATCATTGGATTTCAGAAATTGGGTAAGCACGTTGTTAACATGTGCCTCTGCAACCTTAGCCGCCCAAGGGAGCAGAGAAATAGGCCTGAAGTTTTCCGGTTTGGAAGGGTCCAGTGTGGGTTTCTTGAGAATGGGGGACACCCAATCCATGTTGGTGAATCCTATAGAGGACCCTATAGATAAAGATACGTTTGAGTTGAAAAATGTATTGAAAATTGATTCAACTTTATCCAAGAAGAAATCTGCTAGTGAATCGCAAAAATCTTGGTTTGCAATCAGTTTTTTTTAATTACAGGTATTTGTTAACTCTGTGATTGTTCAAAATAGCTCTTTTGTAGAGTCTTTAGCTTCCTCGATCTTCTTTGTGTAATATTCTGTTTTAGTTTTTTGGCCAAGATCTTTATATATGTCTAGCAGATGTACATATTTTTCTTTTTCTTCATCTTTGTAAGCTATTCTCCATTTTCTTTCCTGCTTCCTACATTTTTGTTTGCTTATCCTGAGTTCTAAAGAGAACCACGAAGCAGACGGCCTTAGTTTTTTTATGTTAATAGTTTTAACGGGCTACTTGATTAGATGCTATTTCCAACCGATTGTCATATTGTTTTGCTGCAACCTCCACATCGTTAGTTGGTATTAGAGGTGTATTCTCAAGTATGCTACTCAGATGGTCTGGTTTCACATGCCGCCAGTTTCTCGAAAGTGTTTCAGACGGTGACTTTTCCCTGGTAAGTTCATGTTGCTGAGAAAGCAGCTAAAAGACTACTTTGTGATCAGACCATGGTATCTGAGTAGTTTTTATGTTAATTATGTTGGTATTATTTGTGAAGATCCCATCTAGGGTATGACCGGTCCCTTTGTTCTAGACCAAGTGCCGTGAATGTCTGCAAAAGTGTGACATTTTCTGAGTCAGTGCTCAGCTCTAAATGATAATTAAAATCTCCCATAACTGTATAGTTTGATTCCAAAATGAAAATTTCCAAAATACGTGTTATTTCCTGAGGAAAGTCTTTTTTTGGCTGGGGGTGTGTATAACACTATTACCTTAAAAGATTGCTGTCTGTTGATTTCTGTGGGGAAAGATAATATTTCACCGAAAGATGTTGGAGTGGGTTTGCAGCTTGATGTAAGATCTTCTCTAGTATTAACTGTAACACCATCCCCACACTCTTGTTCCTTATCACATCTATGGATGTTGTAACCCTGTGGTACCTCAGCCTGTATATCTATGCCACAGGTAGCGTCAGCCCAAGTTTCTGTCAGACAAACCAGCGCTGGTCTGTGCGTTTTCATAAATAAATGGAATTCACAGCTATGCCTTATTAGGGATCTGGTGTTTAACAGTGCACAGGATAGCGAGTTTGTTCTATATTAGTGACAGTCTTGTTTGCTGTTTTATTCCCCTGTTTTTCTGGCATAATGGTCCTTATTTTTTTGACTCGTGTCAAGAGAGAGATACTCGTGTGTTTGAATAAATGTTAATCTCATTAAGGAGGGTGCTGGGTTTGGCCGTTAATTTTAGGTCACATGAAGGGCAATGTCTGATGATGTTAGTGTTTAACGAAGAGCAGTCTATAACACTGCAATTTTTCTCTTTGCCTTTGTTTAAAACTAATATATCTTCCTTTGAAAGATAACCTGGGGTAAATTTAGCAGGACTTCTGGCCCTGGGCCCGGTCCAGGCACGGATGGGTGTAGATGGGCTAGCCTAAAGTGTGCCTTCAGCGCGCATCTGCTGTCCGCCAGGGGTTCCGTCATGTTTTAAACTCCTGCCCTGGAAGTATAGAGGGAGAGGTGGCTGGAGCGCTAACCTACCGAGGAGTAGAGTGTAGCAGTGGTAGCAGGAAGTGGTGCACTCTATGCACAATCAAGTGTTCTCAAGATTCACCCACGGCGGACCGGAGAGATAAAAAAACAACACAATACCTATTTATAGCCCCCACTGAGTTACAAGCCTAACGGTGAGCCAAGTAAAAGTTTTAAAAATAGCACTAGTGAAGTTTGAAAAATAGTACCAGCGATGACAATGATGCATAAAAGCAGAAAGCAGCGCCTTACTTGCACAGGTGTCCGCTGTGTGCCGGGGGTTCCATCATGTTTTCAACTCCCGACGAGAAGTATAGAGGAAGTAGTGGCTGGAGCGCTAACCTGCCCAGAAATAGAGTGTAGCAGTGGTAGCAGGAAGTGGTGCACTCTCTACGCACAATCAGGTGTTTCCAAGATTCGCCCGCGGGGGACCGGGGAGATAAAAAAACAACACAATACCTATCTATTGCCTCCGCTGAGTTAAAGGCATAACGGTGAGCCAAATAAAAGTTTTAAAAATAGTACTAGCAAAGTATCAAAAATAGTACTGGCAATAACAATGATGCATAAAAGCAAAAAGCAGCGCCTTACTTGCACAGGCATTATCGGAAGGAAGCCCTTTAATAATTGAAAAATCTACTTTGCTTGACTATGGAAGTGTCTTCCCAGTGTGTTCTTGTGGTTTGAGAGTCTGCCATTTACTGCAGTATTATCCTTCTACCTGTGTTTGTTATGTTATGTTATGTTATTAATGGGTCTTGTATAGCGCAACGGCTACTCCAAAGGAGTGTCCCGGCGCTTTGTGCTCCAGACCCAGAAAAGAGACTAAAAAAGAAACATAACAGTAGACAGAACAACAGAAGAAAGGGGGGAACAACACTCTACCCAGCGAATAACCAAGTCTTGAGACCCTTCCTAAAAGCTAACAGATTGGATGTGGATCGTAAGACCAATGGTAAAGAGTTCCATAACTGAGGGGCCAGAAATCTAAAAGATCGCCCACCCAGATGTGCCCTCTTTATACGAGGAACTACAGCAAGTGCTAAGGACTCCGATCGTAAGGATCGTGTCGGCTGATAAAAATTCAGCCTCTTCTGTAGGTATTTTGCACCCGTGGCATGCAGTGCTTTGTGGGCTAATGTCAAGGCCTTGAACATTATCCTCTTCCGTATAGGAAGCCAATGGAGGGATTGCAGCAGGTTAGAGGCACTGGCTCGACGATGCAGACCGAAAATCGCTCGTGCTGCAGCATTCTGGGTCACCTGCATGCGCTGTAAAAGGTATTCTGGGAGACCCAGATACAGAATATTAGCATAATCCAATCTGGATCCAATGAGGGCCTGAACTGTTATTCTCCGATGCTCCTCAGACAGCAGAGGGAAAAACTTTCGGAGCATCCTGAGGATCCCGAAACAGGTCCCAGTCAAGGTTGCCACCTGGGATTTGAGCGTGAGCCCGTTGTCAATTTTAATTCCCAGGTTCTTGGCCCATTTAGAAGACTGGGCTGGAGGGAACTTGTCAGCAGGCCACCAATCATGCCAGTCCGGATCCACGGGGCATCCAAAGAAAAGTATCTCGGATTTATCCGAGTTGCACTTGAGGCTGTTCAGATGGAACCAATTGAAAACAGCCCCAAGGCACTCACGGATACTTTCCCCATCGAATTCTTCGCTCTTGCAGCAGGTGAAAAGAAGCTGGGTGTCGTCAGCGTATGAGACTATCCGGGCCCCGTAGGACTCCACCAGATCCGCCAGAGGGGTCATGCGGATGTTAAATAGGGTAGGGCTCAAAACTGAGCCCTGAGGAACTCCGACTCCCAATGGCGGCATTTCGGCAGATCCAGACGAGGCCCAGACCGTTTGACGGCGGTTGGCTAAGAAGGAACGAAACCAGTTGAGCACCGTCCCCCCTAGACCGATGTCATGTTGGGACTCGTGTGTAACATGCACCCGTCACTTTCTCTTGTAACACACTGTCTTCTACCTCTTAAATTTGTTTGTTTTCGATACCTGCACAAGTGCCACCAGTGCCTACGTAACATTTGTTCTTGTGGTTGAGTGTCCTCCATATATTACAGTATTATACCTCTATGTTTATTTTGTACGCTTTTGTAACCTGCACACGTCACTTTTTCCTCCTGTTTGCTACCTCTTGTATTTTGTTGGCTCACGATTGTCATTTTTGCGTCATTTAATGTAACGTTTGCTTTTGTATTTTCCTCACTTTTAATGTTCTCATGTATCAGTTCTGTTCCTATTGTGAAGCGCTCTGACACCTTCGGGTAAAGTACGCGCTATATAAAAACGCATAAATAAATAAATAAATAAAGGCATCCGCTGCGCGCCGGGGTTTCTGTCATGTTTTAAACTCCAGCCCCGGAAGTATAGAGGGAGAGGTGGCTGGAGCGCTAACCTGCCCAGAAATAGAGTGTAGCAGTGGTAGCAGGAAGTCATGCACTCTCTCCACACAATCAGGTGTTTCCAAGATTCACCCGCGGCGGACCAGAGAGGTGAAAAAAACAACACAATACCTATCTATTGCCTCCACTGAGTTAAAAGCCTAACGGTGAGCCAAATAAAAGTTTTAAAAATAGTACAGGCGAAGTTTTAAAAATAGTACTGGCAATAACAATGATGCATCATTTTTTAAAGAAATCCAACTTTGAAGAATATACTGATTGAAACGTGATGTATGTAGAAAAAGCATTAACATAAACATTACATTTAATAAAGCAATATACATACAGATACGTCAGTAGTGGTCATGACCTCTCTACCACTGCTCTAATATGCTCTTCGGATCCTCCAATTGCCTGAGAACATCCAGATTTAGTCAAATAATAAAAAGCTCTTCTATTTGCCTGCCAACTTACATTTTGTGATATGACTCAGTCAGATCTTCTACAGGGCATCATATATTGAACTATTATATTTAAGCTCATTCCTGAATTTTCTGGTGGCATAGATACCACAGTTTAAAAGCAAAATATAATCAAAATACACAATAAATAATTTTAGATACAAGAGAAAAATAAGGTGTGAAATAAGTAGTGGGAAAAAACTATAAAATAATATAGGTTAAGAAACTTAATTGAAACTATTGCAATTAATGTACATTGTTGAGGAGATTTCCATACATATAGGACATACATATTGTAAAATGTATGTTCTAGGCAGATTCTACTTACATTTAAATGAATATATGCCCTGCAAAATAAAGTCAATGAAAAAGACTAAGGGCCTGAACGGACCACTACACTGGCAGCCCGCTCCCGCACCGCCACATCCATGTGCAAACCACCCTCCAGATTTCGAGCTCCCTCATTACTAGCCGGCTTCTTTGGGTGGTCACACGGCAGGGCCTCGGAAAATGGGCACTGCAAGGGGACTATAAATTCCTTTCCATGCAGGAACAGGGGTGCATGCACACAGGTGCCCATATTGGTCCCCCCTGTATTCATCCCCATGCACATGGGCAACTGGCAGACCTGTAGGTCCCCCTTTGCTTCAGGACTGCCAGCCCTTTCATGGAGTAAAGACCTCCATGACACCGTTGGCGGTCCTGAAACTTGTAATATGCATGGCAGTGCCACAGCGGCACCACCAGCATATTGCTGAGCCCCTGACCATTGCGCCACCGCCAGGGAACAGTGTTCATGGCAGCGTAATGGCGGTCCGCAACCAAAGGTGTAATTGGACGGTGTGGCAGTGGCTGGCACCACCGTCTCGCCCCGCAAGACTGCCAGACTCATAATTAGGCCCTTAGGGCTTGAGCTAGAGTATGGCGGCTGCCTGCAGTTCATTCATCAGGGTGGCGAAGGTAATAAGCTCTGTACCCTGGATGGCAGAGTACTATGAAGGCACTTAAAGTTTGCTTAGCAGATGCCATGTGTCAGGTGACTGCTCAGAAAACTTTATTTTCCAAATACAAACTCCCAAAGTAGAAATTTGTGTTTGAAATGCAAAAAACTAAAGACCCTGACAAGCTGGGAATTGTTTCCCAGGGTGTGCTTGTCAATTTAACATTTCTTCTGTGTAGGGCTACCAGGCATTCCCCTAGGAGTCCCAAACTGAAAAAAGAACATCACACTGTTCACTTTAAATAGTTCGTTCAGTCTGATGCACCTACATCAAAGGCCCGCAGCTCTGTTGTGCTGTCTATGTAAGCCTTCCTCTAGCATGGGAGCACTCAAGGTTATGTAAAATACGAGCGGAGCAGCGCGAGGGGTAAGAAGGTGGCAATTTTGTCCCTACTTTATTGCACAAAGTAGCAATCAACCCCCAGACGTTTCTATGAGCTCATGAAACAACCAACTCTTTTTTCTATTGAGTCATGCAATTGCATGTATCCTGAGCCAAATTCCGCTGTAGGCACATTATAGCCTATATACCACTTGTAAACATTTTTGTCACTTTTATTTAGCTAACCATATTTTTAAAGTTACAAATAGTAAAACGTGAGTAAGGTGGGGAAGTTGTGCTCCCGTCCTGAAGAAGGGGCGCCAGCCCCGAAACATGTCGACGCACACATGAGGTGCTGTTCATTATTACGACAGAATCACCTCGCACATCACTTCTTTTAACAGTGCCAGCTCGAGGTTCTGAATAAAAAATGTTTTCACCTATAGGCCAGGTACTTTTTAACTCTTCACTACTCACCATCACTCACATTATCACTCACTTGCACCACACACACCACACATAGTCATTTGACAAGTGCTCCCGCGTAGTCGTAGGTCGCAGCACGCCGCATCCCGTTAGAGGGGTGCGAAGACCCCGATGATGAAGCATGACACCAAGGGGCCTTTTGGTGTGTGAGGGGTATTTTACATAACCTTGAGTGCTCCCATACTTTTCTTGGGTAGCATTTCCTCTGGTAGGATTCCTGTTGTTTATACATATTATCTTGTGGAGTAAGGATCCTACTCCTACTACTCTACCTCCCTTCCTTGTTGATTTGGCCTTCCTCTAGCAACACCATCAGGGTCACCACTGTAGGAAACATGATGGTATGCCTGACTCTAAAAAGAGCAGTCAAACTGTTAGGTCGACTGACAGGGGCAGCTGCCATGTTTATGACTGAGTACCCTATCTGATAAACTCTAGATCAGGCCCAAATTTACAAGACTGGTAAATTATAGTTATAGTTTATTATGTCTCCTACTGTTGTTAATCTTCATTTTATTATTATTCTTGTGAAATCCATTTTACTCCCGTCTAATCCATTTTACAGTTTATCATCTGATACTGATTATGCTGGGTACTGTCTTTTCTGTGGGACTAATCTACCTTATCACTTTATGTTATGTTCATTATAAACTTTGAGGGCCATTTTTAAGTAACCTCATTTTGATTAGGGATGTTCGAAATTCACATAATTTGCTTTTTCATAATTATGCAAAATTACAGCAAAAGGTATTTGAAATTATGCTTATGTGAAATGCAAATCTGTCATTTCATGATATAGTGTAGAGAGAAATACATGCTCGTCTCAATTTTGGCGCAAGGACAGATGGAAATAAAACCCTACAAAAAACAGTTCTGTTGTAGTACAATGCACACATTCTGTTGTTCATGTCCGTTCATGGCAAATTTGTACCACTTTGCACATTTTCAGTGAATAGTTACTGCGAAGGGTGTGTTGTTACATAAAGGGGCATTATGGCATAATTTGGGGAATTACGTGCAACAAGCAAAATGCGAAAATCCCCAAATTACAAGAATTACACAAGCATGAACTAAAGTTTCTCCCAGGCCTAATTTTGATGAATGCAATGTTAGCAAAATACACAAACTGAAAAATCATTTTGACTTGATAATAAGGAAAACAATTAAATGTTAAAAGATGAAGCATCCCCAGATAATTCAGATGAATTACCTGTTGTTGATTATAATCTTGATTATGATTTCTGCATTTATGTGCTAGCAGAGATAAACTCATTGTTTGCAGATGTTCCTATTCAACTGTTAAAATAATTAAAAGAGATTAAATTTTTTAAACGTTATTAACCCACATCAAAAATAAATAGTTAACTTAAATAGTATAAATCAGTAAGCAAGGGTTATGAGACAAAGCTTACCTTGATGAGGGGTACGATAATCCTGGAATTTCTATGAGGCAAAGTATTCATTCGAGAAATGTTTACCTTTTAACTGCTGTATGTATAATGCTGGCCACCTTGGCTAGCCTTGCACTGATAGTGCCCTGCAGTGTGGCGGTGGTTGGACGGCCACCAAAGGTTCAGTGGTCATATGGCCCTTAATCTTGTTTTCAACACTCTGCACCAACTTCATTTCAATATGTCCAAAGTTTGAATGACTAAATAATAGTGTCATGAGAGAATAAAATGATGTATTTGTTTATATTGCATGGGAAACATCTATTTATACCAAACCTATGGATTCAGGTTAGAATGTTTTTAATGCAGGAATTCTTTCACTAAACCCATAAAACAATTCAAAATTTAAAAACACAAGTTCAAGTTAAGTTAATTGAGGACCATGTATTATTAGGTGATGTGGGGAATGATAGAGGTCAGAGTTGGTTGATGCATCACAAGCAAAATGTATTGAGAAGAAATTCCACGCCTAATGGTGAACAATAGGTGTATAAGTTACCATCAGGTGTTGAACTACATCAAGAATCTTCTCTGAAAGGTGTTAAAAGTTTACAGTCCGCTGTCCCCCAGAAGCGACATTATATTTTTCACTTTAGGTTGATTAAACATCACCTTTCTTTTGTGTGTTTATGATGATTAACTATCACAAATACAACCAGCTTCCTGAGGATGAACTGTTCTGTGACCCATCTGACTTGAAACAAACTGTCAATGTATATTGAATTAAATATGTAATCAATGGACAACATAGTTCTCTTAGTCCTGCCAAAAGTTATTGCTCCATGTCATTTTTCAACGTACTGCAGCCAAAACTCTACCTTTCTTATAGTGAAACTATCTATTCTATATTGTGAATATACATAGAGGAATCGAGCCATTCAGCATAGTCAGGGGTGCCGGGGAGACCCGTTTTTTGCAAATGTATCTTCTGGCAATCAGCATTAAATGGAATATAAGTCAAGGCCATTCTTTCGATAATTTAGTTTTTAGGTCGTACTCCCCAGGGGCAGCATAACACACAAGAAAAAAACTTATCTTTTTTTCCCAAAGCACTATCTCTGTTAAGGCCTTACCCACATTTTGCCATTAGACTTGTAAACTGCCACACTGTGAAAACATGTGAACACCGTTCACATTCAGGGGTCCATATTTATAGTATTTCCTTGCTGCACTGATTCACAACTTCAATAGCCTAAGTGATGCCCAGTAGGCTCTGTGCAGAGTAAACAAAATATTCTTTCCTAGGGGGGCAGATTTAGCAATCTTATACAAAATGCACATAGATACTTGCCACTTATCCTCTAGATCTGTGTTGGCAAGTCCAGTGCATCTATTTTCCACCAGTACCAGAGCTCAACCTTTTTCTTTCTAGGCAAAAGTCTTATAGCAGCTTCTCAGGGAGAACTTGTCCTACTTCCATTTTTTTCCACAGTTCGTGCCTGGCTATTTAGTCCATAGTACCTGTATCAGGACAATTTTCCATCCATCATTGTTGTAATATCTTCCCAGGATATTATTTGTCCTTCCTGAAATATCTATCGCCTACTATTGGTCCCTGCTGTTTTTGAGGGGCCTACTAATTTATCCTTCAAGCGTTCCGTTGCAAATTCCAGATCGGTGAGTATTCACTAAAATGAGGAGTTCCTACTACCCTTCTGATATTTGCTCAAAGTCTAATGGCTTCTTGAAGAATTTTCACTTTAACTTTCTTAAAGAATTTTACCTCTTCAAATTAATATAGGAAGTGTGGCTCCGCTTGATGTATATCCTTTAGCATTGAATAAGACCTATCTTTGTCTGGTTGGGGCCTATTAACAGAACCCTACTGTTCTTCCGTTGGAACACACGACAGTAATATTGATAATCGGGGGTTGGTGTCCCATCATTATCCCTTTTCTCCTTAATTTTTCCCCAAGACATCCTGACCTCTTTTGAAGTCCAAATAAAGCTGCTTACTTTCCCCTGCAACTTAATAAACAACACCTTTTTAAAAGTCAGGGGAATTAAAGAGGAAAGTACATTTAGGGAAAATTACCATTTTAATTAGATTGGACCTGCCGTAAACTGTTAGAAGGAGGTTCGCCCAAGATCTTAATAGCTTATCTTTTTATATATTTATTTATATACAGTTTTGTATAGCGTGGGCAAGACCCAGCCTGGTATCAGAGCACTTTACAGATGATCGAAGACCAAAAGAGTTAGGCCAGTAGGTCCGTAGAAACAGCAGTACAGTGATAAACAAGATACTGGAGTAAAAAGAGGAACAAAGTATAATGACATTAGAAAAGGATATAAATGAGCATATATGAACAACAAACATATATTGATGTTGAGAAAAGTCATAGGCCATAGACGAAGTCAAAGTCATAGGATCAAGTCCGAAATATGTTGTAGCAGTGCCACTCAGGGCGAGGCAGTCCGTAGAGGAGGAGCGAAACCTGCATGTAGTGGAACCAAAAACAGATAGTACCTATTGGGAGTAGGGACATTCAAATAAGAAGGTGCTCATCAATAGAGCTTTCACTTCTTTTGTTGAGGCAATCAGTCTTATTTCCGGAGGAAAGGAGTTCCAGATTCTCTGTGCAATACCCGAGAAAGCTCGATTAGAGGTTTTCTTTCTTTGGAATTTTTGTGGTTTTAGCAGCTGGGTGTTGAAACTCCTAGAACAGATGTCTTTAAACTTTTTTGCTCTGAGCCCCCCTAAGCAAAATGTTTTGAGGTTGAGCCCCCCTCCAAAACATTATGGCAAGGATTGGGGGATAGGGAGGGACATGGCTGCGTGCTGGGGGCAGGTCTTATGAGATGATTTCAGAAGTACGTTTTTTTTATAGCTTATAAACTGCACTAAATATGAGACTTATAAAACAGAAAATGCAGCAAACAAAAACATGTATTACCCCAAAGCATACTTATCCCCATAATTGGGGTGGTGTGAGCCCCTCACACTCCTGGACCCCAATGCAAATGCACCTGCTGCACCTGCTGCATTAATGATAAATGTAGTCCTGAGTAGCAGGCTATCTCCTCTGCATCTTTTACCACTTCCCCACCATGATGGACCATCACCTCGGTCCTAATGCTAGAAAGGAAAATAAGCTGCCATGTCCGTTTTTTAAAGGTCGACAGTCATGATTGTGATGCAGTGGGCCCCTCAAACCCCTGGGCCCCTGTCCTGCTGCACCTGCTTCCTTAATGATAACCCACAGTGGCCACTTACCAGTGGCGGTGCGTCCATGGGGGGCGTTGGGGCGTTGCCCCACTAGCCATGGACGACCCCGTCACTGCCAAAACATTCATAAATAAGAAAAGTTTTAAAACAGATTGTTTTAAATAAATCTAAGCGCAGTGACTCTGCGCTGGCCCGGGAGAAGCCCGACAGAATCGGGCATTGCTTCGGAAGTGGGCTGTGGGTGGCGGGGCTGCCACAGAGTGAGTGACAGTCAGCGTGCACAGTCAGGCAGGCAGCCAGAGTACTAGATGAGAGCGGGGTGACTGCGCATGTGACAGCCAGGAGTACTCCGAATGTAGACTGGCCTGTGCATGCGTAGTACCTATTAGACCTTCCGCCTCCTCCCCCCTATAGCCCTGAGACACAGGCAGGGACCCGAGGCCCCGGTCTCATTACGGGCAGATTTTATCCTGCTCGAGGGCCAATCCTGGCGCAGTGGCGCTGTTAACGCTGTGCCAGGATTGGCTGAATTAGTCAGTGTGAGAGCGCGTGACTCAGTCCAGTCCTGACTCGTCATCGTCGTGACCAGTTGCTGTGCGCCTACAGCCTAGCCATTCGGCGGACCTGGACGGCGCAATTATATTGCACTCAGGCCTGGGTAATATTTATATAATGCTTCTCTTACGCTTCTTAGTCTTCTTTAGATTTCTTTAGTGGGAAAATAATGCCAATTCTCTCCTTTTCTGTGTGTCGTGACTGCACTCGTGCCTCTCGTTCTCTCCCTGTGGCCCTGCCCACTCACACTCACTCTTCAAGCTCCGAGCAGCTACACCGAGTGTAACAGCAGGTATTAATCGGGAAGGGAAGGGAGTGGAACGGTGGGATGACAGACCGAGCCCTCATCCTTTCATAAACAGACGTTGCTGCTTGGTTTTCAGATGGAAACAGGGGTTAGATAGAAGTGCTCCGATAGAATTGCTCAGTGGGTTGAGTGCTCTACTCTGCAACATGTGATGTCCAACAGGTCACTAGATGGAATCAGAGAGAGGCCGACTAAGCTTGCCATCCTTCAGAGGATGACAAATGAGTATAATTAAATGGAATGATAGTAACATTTATTGCCTATAGCGCTTAGTAGCAAAGATAATGGCGGCATCTTGATTCCCACTAACCATAAGCCCCACCCCCAGATCTGGTTTGCTGATTTGTTCATGGTACCAACCCTTATAGGTGCACTGAGATGAGAGCATTGAGATAAATCACGTTTTTACAGTTAACTCGCTTTTTAGGACGGTGGGTGTAAAGTCACGTGCCCAGCAGAACGGTAGAGTGTGTTTGCTCTCTTTAGATGAAAAACAAACCCATGGAAATAGTTTTGTTTTATACATAGATTTCCCAGCCATCTGAGGCTTTGTGGTGCAGTTGCAGCATTCCCATTCAGCGAGGTCCTGTCCATTGAAGTCTGCTGCCCGCACTGCTCCGACGCACGTGCACCTGTCGTGCTGTTGGCGGGAGGGGAGGGGTTTTAATTGCTCAGTAGGGAAGAGTAAGGCATGCAGTTAGCATGGGTTTCATTGCGCGCGATCCATATCGTCTATTCCATTTCCAGTCTGTACCCAGCACCGCCCCCTCCACCTCACCCACTCCGCAGAAGAGGAGTAAGCATGGCGAGGGCGCAAGTTATAGTCACGTGCAATACCTAGGCTAGCTGTTGTATTCCAGTGTTTTTTTTAAAGTTTAAAACCTTACGTTACTGCAAAGTGTTGGATGCTGAGGAGAACTTCGTGAGGGTGGACAGATAGGTTGGGCCCCGCTCCGGAGGACGCACAAATTTACAGAAGTTATGGATTATCGGCAGCGTGAGGAAGGCAGGGAGGTCCGGAGGAAGGAGAACGGATGGCCGGGGACAGGTAGGCGAGGTGAAGAGGGCGAACTGGAGATCCTGACGGGGGGGAGGGGTGGGTGTCCGTATACCCATGTAGGCAGGGTTTTGGTGGGACAGTGGTGTTTTAGGGAGATGTTCTTAATGGCTAGGTTTCATGCTACTCCTTAAGGCGACATGGATGGCAGGGCACAAACATTGTAAATGCAACTCCTCCACATTAGAGGTGCCTTTTATTACTATTGCAATATGTCACGATTGTGCTATTCTTTCTAGAACGTGGTTGAGCCTCAAGGGAGATAGTAGATAGGTACACAAAAGGAGAAGGTTACTATTAGGCTCATAGTAAGAAGCGAGGGGGGAGAGGTCTGTGCAGCATGAATTGCAGGACTTGGGCCAAATTAGGGTACCTTTTTCTGGGAAGCCAGTTCCTTGGAGAACGCAGGCTGCAAACTTTTCCAGAGGTGACAGAAGCCATGATCCAAAAAGTGTATGTTCCTGCAGTGACCACAGCACCCAGGAGGCCAGAGTGTGCTCAGCTCTGTAGGGGTAACAGCACCCAGGAGGACAGAGAGTGCTCAGCTCTGTGGGGTGACAGCACCCAGGAGGACAGAGAGTGCTCAACTCTGTAGGGGTGACAGCACCCTGCAGGACAGAGAGTGCTCCGGGGGGGGGGGGGGCCAGCTCGGAGACACAATCTACTTCAAGTTGTATTTATTTTTCAACCGCACTGACAAAAGAAGCCGAGACTTGCAAAGGTGCTAACTTAGTTATTTTTCATTGCGCACAAATCCTCTCTAGTATGTAACATTCAGTTGTCTGGACAGATTAATCGAGGACCAGTGCAGTGACCCTCTTAAAAGACTCATCTCCCATTCTGTGACTTTTTTCATGGCAAAGGCAGTTTAGGCACACGCACATGGCTGGTTGCATCTCCAGGGTGTCAGATTTTAACCAAACCACTCAATTTGATCTAATGTCTTTCAATCGTGCAGGACCTCTTTATATCAACCAAATAAGTGTTTTTTGCTTGCAGATTGTAAAATGGCGGGAGCAGATTGTAATTCGATCGCCTGTGCCAAGAAAAGCCTCTCGGTGCAGAGTGACATGATGAATCTTATTGCCTGGTCAGGGCGAACTCCGTGCCTCTAGAATGAGACGTCGGTGCCACAAGGGCGATTTAGACACCTGGGTCTAGTAATCACCGCAAGAAAAGAAATGCAAGCCTGCAAGCCAGAAATGTTTCCGAGGGGGTGTATTGGCTGCCTGTATACCACTGTTAATCTCTGTTCCATCCGCAGTGGCAGGAAGGAGTGATATATGGGGTCATGTTGAGCCGGTAGATAGTAGGAATCCAGAATGCAGGCATATTTGGGGTGGGAGGGTGACATCGTTGGTACTGCTACCAGGGCTCCTCCTTCATTTTGGCACTTTTGATGCTGATCACCATTCCTCGCCCTCTCCTCTATGAGCAGGGTGACACGCTCGATCTGCAAACTGACACAGCCACTTCATCACAATGTACGTCCATGTTTCTGAGTATAGTTGTAGGCTGCATTAAAGGGCTCTTGCTGAGGTGGATGCACCTGGTAGTCAGGAGTGTTGAAGAGCTCACTGTGGTGGGGGAGGTAGTGTTCAAAATTCCTGGATTTCATGAAAATAATCATCTCTTTGACGCTTCAATTAAGTTTGTTGAAGTTTTTTCTAATGTTTTTTGAGTAATCCCACCTCGTAAAACACAAACGTGGTTTTGTGCTTGTAATCCTAATACAAGATCATAGATTATACTTTAGGACTTTCACAGTAAGAAATCAACATTTCACCCAACGGGACAGAATGCTTACGCTTTTTATTTGGCAGCCTTGTGTCAGTAAATAATGCTTCCTTTTCCTCAGGGAATTTCTATATGATTAGAGTTGCAAATTTTTTATCTCCCTTCTCCTATCTCATGTCTGTACTGAATTTCTCTTCAGCCCAAGTTATTAACCAATAGTTTGAAAATGTTACATTTTAGCTCTATAATAATATTATGTAATTTCAAAGGCTTTCTGCATTTCTCCATGGTATATCCATGTCTATGCTTATTAATCAGCTCATTAGATGACAAATAATTGTGGCAAAACCCAAAAGAATCTCTTGCAAGCTATTAGCTGTAAGTGTACAAATATGCAACGATTTCTGGAATCACCCGCTTTGCTTTTATTTTGTTTTTTTTATTGTTGCTATTTTTCTTTTAAATCTGCATGGTTAATTTGTTTTGATGTATTTTGCTGGATATATTTGGATTTAGTATTTTTTTTTTACTTAGGTCTTGGCTGCCATTTTGGGTGCAATGTATAAATTGTAGTTAGCAAACCAGCTGGTGTTTTTGCACACCGTCTGGTTTGCGTCCTGAGTCACATTATTTGATGGAACATAGGTCGTGATTAGTTACATCACAACATCTAAATTAGCCGGAGGTGGTAAAACCTACTGCCTCGTTCATATATATGAGGCAGGAAGCAGTTTGCTACCCCCTCGGAATGCCTGTGACTCTAGGTCTGAGAGGGACTGCAGACTTCATTCCCTGCATTTGTAATCCCCACTAGAATTTTTTTTTGAAAAGTATTATCTGTACCTTTAAAGGGACTGAGAGGCAGATTTACCGATTTCTCACGTATCACAGTGCAGCAGCCGCAAATGTTGCCCTGCGCTGCATGATGAGAGACCATGAGAGCACCAAATTTACTGAAATATGGCACTCCCCTCCGCCTCCCCTCTCCCTAGGGCATGTGCTGAAATTCGCTGCCGTGCCCATGGAGACACCTTTGCACCACAGTTCAAGGGTGCCTCCGTTAGTCAAGCATAGGCTTTGTACTGGAAGGATTCTCTTCCAGTACTAAATACTATGCTTAGACTTATTTGCAGCATTTTCCCACATGCGAAATAAAGGAGAAAAAATGCATTTCTCCTTTATAACGCCTGGTAGAAGGGTGCACTATTTTCTAACGCTGTCACTTTCTGTAGTAATTTGGATTTAGTGTCAAAAACCTTGGGGGGGGGTTCATGGGTGTGTCCATGTATCACCCATGGTACGCCCCCTTGGCGCAAAGTAATGCAATGCTGGTGTCACATTATTTCCAGCACTAAACAAGTTTAGCGCTAAAAGGAAAATCAGACTCAAAGATTTTGAGCTGATTTGCGTAACTTCTGTGACACACACACAGCATCAAATCTTAGTAAATCTGCCCCTGAGTGATTTAATAATGCTTGGGACGCTTTAAGAAAAATACAGTCCGCATGCAAGGAATGAAATAGGAGGGCATGCAGTGTGCCCTGCAGCTTCCACTGCTCCAGATGGGACACCTGCCACTATTAACAACGTGGAAGCTGTTCCCATGAGTCCCACAGTGCATCTGAGTTACCATCTCATGTCGGTTGTCGGAAACCCGTCAGTGTTTTTTGACTGCAGATGCAGTCTGCGTTCTTCTCTGGAAAATACCTCTAAAGTGCTGTGTCCTCTGTACCCCTGTGCACACTTTTGGTGGCCATGTCATCGTAATGTTCAGGTCGGAATACCTCATTTTCAGTCTGGAGTCAACTTTTTGAAGCCTTATATGGTGAATCCTATTCTGGAGATCACATAATCCTGTTTTTCTGATCCCATATTTGATTAGGGAATTTATAGAATTTTTTTATTCCAAGTTTTACATTTATTCATTGAATATTTCACTTAACATTCTCCCCTTACCTCACATCAACTGTGAAATCTGGGGTCATTTTTGTGCTTTCCCACTTTTTTTGCAGCGGTTCGCCAGGTTTTTTTTAGGAGTAATTTAAATATGCTGATTAGCTTGAAAAGTTAATTCACAAGGAAAAGGTGTTCACTACGTTTGCATGTGATTTTCCTGGTCAAGTTTTTAATGAGCTCTTGCTAGCATTCACCATTGTAACTTTGAAGCAAATTTAAAACTAAAACTGCGTAACAACTCATGACTGTGTACGTTACTATGGTGTGCATATCTTTCGTAGGTTTCAATTTGGTATAGATTTTTGATCAGGTGTGAAATATACAGGCATAACTTATCACTTTTTACAGATGCAATTCAGACTTACACCTGGAAAATGTTGTGTGACCATTGCATTGCTCCATAAGTTTAGTCCATAGGAACTGTTTTGTCACTTTTGCCTATCCCGAAGAAATCGATACTGCAAGAAAATGAGTGTTTTTGTGCTCATGTTTTATTTATGGCACATGTGATGTGAGGCTTATCTAGGTCGCACAGTGTGATCTAGGGCAACATTACGCTGGTGGCGGTGCTGTTTTGTTTTGTATGTTATCACATTAGCAGCACAGACCTGTATCATTAAAGCGGCCTTTTCTCGCTTAGCCTGGCACCGTCTTGCCCGAGGAAAGCGTTGGCACAGATCACTTTCTAATTTTGGAGAGCAAACACGTCATGTGTGTGCTGGTGGTGTGCCAGTGGAAGCAGAAATAGACACTGTGTCTATTTCTGCTTCCACTGGCACACCACCAGCACTTGGACAGAAAACGAAAGAGGGAATCCCGTTTCCTGTGGTAGAACGGGCACACCCCTCCTTACTATAAGGAAGAAAGGCAAGCCGCCACTGTGCACTGGTGCGGAAACCTCAAACAGCGCGTGCAGAGCAGAGTTGGTCCTCACGGCCTCTGTGGCTTGTAAATAGAGTTGTGCAGTTATGAAGCTCTGAGGTTATACTGAATAAGCAGCTACCTATGTTGTATGAAAGCTCTTTAATAATGTAATACCTGCACTTTCACAATTGGTTTATTAACCTTCCTACTTTCTCAAATTTGCTTGAAAATGCACAATTTTCCACTATTTTTTCAAAATTTTCTTGGGGGCAATCCCCCCGAACCCTCTTTAGGGGGTTCGGGCTCGCTCGCTACGCAAGCTCGCTACGCTCGCTCGCTACGGTGCAGTATGATTATCAGTTTCCGCTCACCACTTTCAAATGTCACCAGCCGCCACTGCCACTTACAAACATGCCAGCCGTGCCAGCTTCATTAATGAATGGACCTTTTTTAAAAAAAATGCTTGTATTGTCCCCTTTTTTGAGGTATCTCTCCGAAAAAGTTGTCTCTGGCCATTTGCAAACATAAAAATGAGTCCCCATACAGTGCTCCCTATTCTGGGCCTTCTCTTTGAAAATATCTATGAATCTCACTCCTTTCCTATGTCTCCTAGACCATTACTGTGAGGCCCCAATGGTCAAGAGGATTAGGGCTCTGCATTTGAATGCAACCCTGCTGGCCTTCTACCTGCCACCCCATGGACTCAGCTTGCACAAACAAAAACTGCCCTTGAATGCGTAATGCTGACTTTGAGGTGCCTCTGCCTGAAAGCGAAGAGTGTGGAGGTAGTGCAGAAAGTTAAAAAAGAAACCAGCCATCTTACCAGCTGTTAATTGATTATAGGCCATATGTATTAAAGCAAAATGGGTTCGCAAACCTCGAAATTCGCAGAATTCCGGTGTTTGCGAACCCATTTTCTCTAAATGGTATGTATGAATAATTTTTGGTGCAAAATAAGGAATCGCTGAATTTGCCATTCCTTATTTTGCTATTGCATTTAAGGAATTGCAAATTTTGCGATTCCTTAAATGCAATGTATCAAGGAAAAAAACCTTCCAAAATGCCATTAAGGAATCGCAAATTACCACCAACTTCTAGTAAGTTGCGATTTCTTTTAAAAAAGCATTTTTTTAAACATCAAAAGGTGCCATGTGATGCTCATACATGCCCTTAGGGCATGTATGTGCGCCATATGCGCACACATGTCATTTTCAGGGGTGCAGTAGGGTGTTCTTGAGACACCCCTGCACCCTTGAAAATATTCACATTTTGCGATTAGCAAATTGCGAATCGCAAATTTCCCCTTCATTCCTATGGGCCTCCTGGCCCATAGAAATGAATGGGAAATAATTCCTTAATTGCATTAGCAATTTGCTAATCGCAATTTAGGAATTTTAAGGAATCGCTAAAAATAAGCGATTTCCTACATAAATACCATTTTGCGATTTCTAAACAGCGATTCCTTAAAAATCGCTATTTAGGAATCGCAAAACGGATTGTTGATACATATGGCCCTAGGTCACTTAAAGCCAGGGCCACTGGAATTTAGAGTTTCTGCAGCAGCAGCATTTTCCACATAATTATGAGTTTAATGCATTTGCTACATAATCCATAATCTGCAGATTCCAACAAAAGAAACTTGATTCTAGCTCACACGGAACTAAAGTAACTTAAACCTTAGTAAAGTGTTCCAGAGCAGTGGAAGGCCCTTTACAAAGAATTAATTTTTTAAAACTTAATTTTCCATTTTTAATGTTTTAAACAACCACCATTGCAGCATACAATAGTTCGTAGGTAACATGTGCACAACCTCTAATTTGCCAAGGCCTTCATCATGATTAGAAGCAGTAATATACTTGACAATGAGGGATACAACTTGGGTTTTGTCGTAGTAAATCATAAACAATGGGGTAAGCATTCATTCAACCTACATGCCCATGCCCTCTCCTCCCTGGTTTTCAACTTCATCTGTTCCACTCACACTGGATGCGATATTAATCCGCTCACTCTCTGATACCTCTGAGTTCAGGGCAGAATTACAGAGCTCTCGCCAGCAGACATTGGAGTTGCTTTTTCTTATGGGGAGATCTGTGCTTGTTTGCACCTTTTCTACCACTAGTGCCCAAAACTGTCACAGCTCAGGACATGCCCAAGCAAGATGCAGGAAGTCTGCTTTCTCTGTGCCACACCTAGGGCACCTGCCATCATTGCTTTGTTAAATACATCATAGTTTAGTTTCTCTGTTGTGAGATTGGTGCGATGTAGGAAGTTATAGTGTATCAATATAAACCTTGCTTTGCAGGAGACTGTGTGCTCGCATATGGCCGTCCAAGCACTGACCTCTATTTGTTCATTTAGGTCCCTCTACCATGCTGCTCATGACCACGGGGACTGGCTAGACAAGTGGCTTTGTACAGGAGCGATATTATCCTACGCCCAGGTCCGCATGTGATCAGCAGGTCCAATGTGTTTGTCGGTTGCGTGGCATCTGGGTACTGGGGCCAGGTAACTTTTGGCTACCTCTTGGATCCCCCTATACTAGCTCTGTGCAAAGATTGACTGGTAATCTTGTAGTTGCTTACTGCTGTATTTGGGTGTTAAACTGGTACTAATGAGGTGAAATATGTCCACTGACAGCATTACCATGAGTTAAAATGTCAAAATAATGAAGTAATGTCAACCACGAAATGTGCTGCATTGTGCTGCATATTTTACCTTTTCTTGCTTCATAGTTTAGTCAACCTGCCGCATAATGTGGTCCTCTCCTGCTGAATAATTCCAGTGGCTCTGCTTAAAGCCTCATGGTGGCAAAGATTATTTTTGAGATGTAATGTAGGGGTGTTATCAACTGAGATCTGGAATAGTGGAGACACTTACAAAAATGTCTGCATTAAATACAGTTGAAAACCTATTACTAAAAAGTATATTTTGTAAGAACTTGTTTTAATCTCAATCACTGCCTAATTTTGCAACAGCCTAGCATAGAGTATGTAAATACTATTTTAAAATAACGACTTACATATTTACTTTGCTTTCTGCCACAGGCTAGGACCTCAAAGCACTATAAACAGGGCCATTGAAATTATGCGGCAGGAGAAGGCCAAATTATGCAACAGGTTGACTAAATGCTAAAACCGCAAAATTGCATACTTTCTTTATAGTAATCTCTTTGACCCAGCCAGCACACTAACTGCTCCTTGCCCCCCATGGCACTCCAATCACAGTTCTCACTTTCACTTAAAGAGCTCGGAGTAAATGAAGACAGCTTGGAAATGCAGCAAATAAACATCGCTGCACTGCCAGGCCATCTTTATTTACATATACTTGCAGAGGCATCTGCGCCCCCCTGGGAACCCATCAATGCCCCCCCAGGGAGGTGCGCCCCACAGTTTAAAGACCTCTGTCCTAGAAGATCTGCTACCACCAGAAAGTTCCATATATATTTGTATACTAAGTATTTAAATGGCCTAACAAATCATCCCCAGGGGGATCTCTCGGGGTCCGAGTAGCAGACAACATAAATAGACAGTGCTCATTAAAATAGCCAGGTTTTGAGATGTTTCTTAAATTCTGCCAAGTTGGTGCATGCCCGAATATCTTCTAGCAGACCGTTCCAGTGTTTCGGGGCTAGGTGGGAGAAGGCACCGCCCCCCCATCTTGACATTCCTGATTCTCCGGGGACAGAGCAGTTTTTGACTGTTGGATCTCAGCTGGCGGACCGGGGTATACCATTCTAGTTATTTTGTTAAGTACACCGTTAAGTACGCCGGGTCTAGCCCATGGAGAGATTTAAATACCAGGCATAAGAGTTTAAAAACTGATCTTTTCCTGATGGGGAGCCAGTGCAGTTCTCGTAGCAGAGGCAATGATGGAGTCCGTGCAGGTTTATTAAGGGCCAGGCACGCTGCTATGTTTTGGACGACTTGCAGCCTTGATAACAAATCTCCTAATCCCTACCAGTAAAGAATTCCCATAGTCTAGTCTACTGACTAGAAGCGACTGAATAAGAACCTTTCTGAAAGAGAGGGAATCCAGGGGAAGATCTTGCTCAGCATGCGCATCATGCCGAAGCATTTACCTGAGAGCGTTTTGACATGCTCTTCCATAGAATGTCTGTTGTCTGTTATGATGCCCACATTTTTTGCCAATTTGTTAAGTGTAGGGGCTTCTCCCAACTCCACAGGCCACCACTCCGTAGTCCATAACTTCTCATCTTTCCCAAATAACAAGATCTCATTTTTATTGGAGTTCAACTGTAGGAAGTTCTTGTTCATCCATGTGGCTATTTTTAGCATGCAGCTCTTACATTTTTCTCTGGTCACGACGGGGTCCTTCTCTTTGGGGGCTATCACCTGAGTGTCGTCCGCATAAGAGATTGTTTGGAACCCGCATGATCTAATGATGTTGGCCAGGGAAGACACATAGATATTGAACTGGGTGGGACTTAGGATGGAGCCCTCTGGTACCCCCTTATCTACAATTGTTGTCTGCTACACAAATGTGTCCAACTGGGTACATTGTGATCTATTGGACAGAAAACGTTGCATCCATTTTAGTGCCGATCCTCTGACACCAATCTCTCGCAGCTTGAGCAAAAGGATTCTGTGATAGATGGTGTCAAAGGCAGCTGACAAATCCAAAAGGACCAACATCGTCAGTGTTCCCTCATCCAGCAACATTCTTATTGAGTCTGTCACCTCCGACAGAGCAGATTCCGTGCTGTAACAAGCACGGAAACCTGATTGTGAGGGGTCGAGCTAGCTATTCTGTTCCAAATAGCCAGAAAGTTGTACATTAATCAGGGTTTCCAAGATTTTTGAACAACAAGGGAGAAGCGAGATTGGTCTATAATTTTGAAGGTCTGCGGGATCCGCTAGTGCTTTCTTAAGCAATGGTTTAATAAAGGCCTTGTTCCACTTCGAAGGAAACAAAGAAGTATCTAATGACACATTGCAGACTTCCATAATTAGATTGGACAAGGCTGGTGCCAGTTCAGAGATAATGTGAGGGGGATTACATCTGATGGCGAGCCTGACCTGCTATGTGTTAACAGAGAAAGAACTTGCTCCACAGTGATGGTTGAAAAGGATTCAAGTCTTGGGGAGAGAAGATCCACCGAGGTGGGTAGTGTTGCCCCAGCCTCCCTTCAAGATCAAAGGAGATATACATTTTGTCTATCTTCTGTTTGAAATGAGAATCTAACTCATCACATAGCCTCTCAGTGGGTGGGAGCGAGGGGTTAGTTGCTGTAGGATTGGTGAATTCTTTAAGAATCTCGAAGATCTCTTTAGTGATTTGTGTACTTATATAAGATCTCCTGGCGATGTTACAAACATTTAAATACGTTCTGTGTACTGTTTTGTATCATTACCTTGTTAAAGTTAACTTGCACCTTGTCCTCTAAATCTTGTACAACCCTTACCCCTAGGTACGTAATCCCCTTCTTAGTGCATTGTTACAGGCCATATTCCAAGCAATGATCTCTTTTTTGGATAGATCTACCAAGTATCCCGGCACCCGCCCCAACTCGCAGATTGTTCGATGTATTATAGGAAGAGAGTTTTCCAGCCTAGATTATTAAATCATTAGATCATTTGCATATATACCGCTACTTTCCACCCCTATCCATAGTAGAAAAAGTGTACAATATTAGGATCTTTCCTTAATATCCTAGATGAAAGCTCTATGTACAGGTTAAGAAGTTAGGGTGAAAGTGGGCATTCTTGCCAAATCCCATGTTGTATTTTAATATGTGATGTGTGTCTTTCCTGTAATAACTTTTCTCGAAAGAGGATCCCTATATGTAGACTGGATTGCCAACAGACATTTTCCCCAAATCATTGTATCTAAGAATTGCATTGAGGTATGGCCAAATGACTCTATTTTGCGTCATCAAAAGTCGAATGGTTAGTTGGAGTTTCCAAGCACCTAATTACCAGTGTGTTGGCCCACATAACTATCACACAATATGAAACTTTTCTGATCCTCATGGATCAGTGCCCCAATCACTTTATTTAATATGTTTGCTAAATTAAATAAATGTATAAAGTTTGTAATTTGTAATTGAAATTTAACAAGGAGATTATCCTATAGCATTCACACAATGTTGGATTCTTTTTTTTTTTTTTTTTTGTTAAAGACTTTTATTGAGCAATCAAATAAAAATTACAAAGATGGGCCCACAACCACACAGGCTGGCCGCTAATAGCAACGCACAACATAAGAAGCAAACGATCACTGTTGTGGCCAGGCACATATCATATACCAAGTATTGCTCAAAGCATAGGACAGGACATAACATTTTTCTGTATTAATCATAAAAACAACGAACTCTAAACAAGGCGAATGCACATTAATCAAGTCAGCCCAGAAGGCGGAGGGGAAGTCCACTAATCAGGAAGACAAAAGCAAATCAATGGGACTCGGCAAGGCCGGGGGGGGGGGTCAGCGGGGAGGGCAGGAAAATCCTAAAACAACATGAGAAAATTTCGGGAACGTCAGCCTAGGGAGATAAGGCAACATCGGGAGTGTCAACCAAGGGAGGGGTACAAATATCTCCACGATATGCATTCCACTGACCCCAAATCTTTGTCCACGCCCTGGGTCTGCCCCTAGCCACATAGACGGTTTTCTCTCGGAACATGGACCAGTCCATGTTATCCTCCCACACCGAGACTTCGGGCGGTCGGGATGCGCCCCAAAGTTGCGCAATGTCCTGCTTCGCGACCATGTATCCCAAGGTCGCCCATCTGGTCTGGGCCACAGAATAGTCGGTTGGCTCCCACACGTTCAACAGGCATCGTCGGGCCTCAGGTCGCAGGGCAACACCAGTCACATCAGTCATCACCGCAAGCACATCAATCCAGTAGGCTGCTACCACCGGGCACTCCCAAAGAATATGCAGAAATGTAGCACTCATCCCACAACCACGCTTGCATAAGCCATCCGGGGAAAAACCCATCACTACCAGACGCGGACCAGTTACATACACCCGGTGGAGGATCTTAAGTTGAACCAAACGGAGACGGGCGGGGATGGCGACCTCTTTCGGAGAAGAGAGTGCCGACTGCCAATCCTCGTCATCCAAGTCCAATCTGTCACCGACCCAAACCTCCCTAAGTCGGACCAATAAGTCAGCGCGATTATTAATCAGTTTCTTGTAAATAAGGGAGATAGTGCTATCAGGCAGGTGTCCATCCAGTATGCGATCCTCAAGGGGGGAGGACTCGGGCAGGGTCACATCAGGAGTCAGAACTGATGCCGGACCTGCAAATACCGAAAAAACTCCCTATCACTCAAGTCATATTCTGCCTTAAGGGCCTGGAAAGACTTCACTCCACCCTTCACACAGACGTCACCCACCTTACATATACCAATCATATCCCAGCGGTCAAAGCCCTTAGTAGACCAGAGACCCCCCAAACGTTCCGAAGCATAAAGCGGAGTCGCCATTGTCAGTCGGTTCTCCCATCCCAAACTCACATTCGCGGCGCGCCACACATTGACAGCGGTCCTGGACGGGCCCACAAGATGGCGCCCGGCCGATCTGGAATAAAGCGCTCTATTGAAATCCCTCCCCGGCAGCTGAAGTCTATCCATCTCAAAGGCCGGATCTCGACCCGGGGAATACATTGCGTGGTTAATGGCAGACAGCTGGGCAGCCCAATAATATCTCTTGATATCGGGGAGCGCCATGCCCCCGTCATACCAAGGGATGGTAAGTTTCGCAAGGGCAATACGTGGACGCCCGTCTCAGACCAGCTGCCTCTGAAGACTCTCAATCTCTCGGAAATAGGTAGCGGGAATGTCATCATAAGAATTTTGAAGCGCGTAGAGGAATCGCGGCAAAGACATCATTTTAAAAAGGGCAGCCCTGCCCAGAGGAGACAGGGGTAGCTTACGCCAACGGGCCACATCCAGTCGCAGTCTAAGAAGCGGGGGAAGGAGGTTACGCTCGAACCGGAGTGAGGAGTCCAGCGTAATAAAGATCCCCAAATATTTGAAGCCAGATTGGACAACCTGGATAGGAAACCTGTCCGGTAAAGGGGGCAAAACACCCGAAAGAACATACACACAGGACTTAGCCCAATTAATAACCAGACCCGAATTAGCACCAAACGAAGTAAGAACGTCAAATAAGACATTTAAAGATTTACGCGGGGAAGTAAGATACAGAAGAATATCATCCGCGTAAAGCGAGACGCGGTCTTCAAAATCCGGTGACCAACGGATCCCTTTGAGTGAAGGTTCCCATCGAAGCCACGCAGCCAACGGTTCCAGGGCAAGCGCGAAAAGCAACGGAGACAAGGGGCACCCCTGACGGGTCCCCCTACCAAGACAGAAGGGGACAGAAACCCGACCGTTTACCACTACCTGTGCCAAGGGTTCAACGTATAACAGCTTCACCCAACCAATAAACTCAGGCCCAAAACCAAATTTCTCAAGAGCCGCCCAAAGATAGGGCCACTCTACCGTGTCAAAGGCCATCGAGGTGTCTAGTGAAGCCAAAATGGCCGGCTCTGTCAGAAGCCCCGCCCTCGCAACAGCGCCGTGGAGACGACGTAGGTTAAGAGCCGTGTTGCGATGCGGGATAAATCCGGATTGATCCGGATGAACCAAGCCACTAATGACCGTCAAGAGGCGGGTAGCCAGGAGCTTAGCCAGGACCTTGGGTTCAACATTCAACAGGGAAATGGGCCTGTAAGACGAACAAAGGTCCCGAGGTTTACCTTCTTTGGGAATAACAACTATCGTAGCCAGACGCTGATCATATGGGAGAATACCCCGTTCGCGGGATTCCAAAAACATGGTACGAAGATAGGGCGCCACCCTGTCAGGACGTAGCTTGTACAATTCAATTGGCAATCCATTCGGGCCCAAAGCTTTGCCCGAACGGAGTGAGCGAATGGCCGTCGCTATCTCGTCCGTAGTAAAAGGGGACTCCAAAGAGACTCGGTCCAAATCGGAAACACTGGGCAGAGCTATATCACGCAACAAAAGGCGAGAGTCATCAACATCCCGTTCAGACACAGGGGTATAAACCACACGAAAATAATCCGCAAAACATTCAACTATTCCAGCCGGGTCTGTCACTCTCACACCGTTCAAAGTTTGAATCACAGGCACCACACGATTCGCCCTCTCCTTCTTATCCAACCATGCCAGTAATTTACCCGCTTTGTCCCCCACATCATACAAACGACCCTGTTGCTCCCGAAACATCAGTTTAGCCGCATCTGTGACCAAAGACTTATAAGCAAATTGTTTCAGACCCAGGGCGTGGAGTTTATCAAATGTAACATCCAATTCTAGGTCAGCCTCTATCTCAGCAATCTCCCTCTCAAGGTCCACCACCTCCCGATTCCTCGCCTTTTTGGATTCAGTAATAAGGGAAAGGGCCTGCCCACGAATCACCGTCTTAAAGGCCTCCCATAGGGACACCGCCGAGGAGACGGAACCCTCGTTGTCTAAAAAATAATTGTCCAAAGACTTAATCAAAAGATTACGGGTCTCGGGGGAGGTGAGATACCAAGGGTTGATAGGAGCCACCCGGCCCGCCGCCTCCACTCCCACCTCAAAACAAAGCCAGAGCGGAGAATGATCAGAGATGCCCCGGGGGAGGTGTCTAATCTCACGAACCGCCGGCGACTGCGCCGCAGGCATCAGGAAATAATCCAGTCTAGACAGACTCCCATGGGCCCCAGAGTGGAAAGTGTATTGAAGCTGAGTAGGATGCATAAGCCTCCAGCAATCCACCAGGCCGAACGTATCCAGAAACCCACCCAGCCACTGTTGGGCCAAAGGGGTGTCCCTAGGGGGGTGACTATCATGTAGACCGGAAAACACAGAATTAAAGTTACCTGCTATGAAGAGAGTACTATCTGGGAGGTTCAACAACACACGGCCCAAATCGGAAAAGGTAGAGGTCTGTAGACCGGGGGGCACATAAACGGCAAACAAGGAAAGGGTCCGACCCTCATAGCGACCCACGAGGACGGCATAACGTCCCCGATCATCAAGGATCACATCATCAATAGCTAGGGGGAGGGAAGCCCGAACAAGGATACCCACCCCCCTAGAACCCGTGGTAAACCCCGAATGCGCGGCGAGGCGATAGCCCCACCTATTCATTGCACGACAGGTATTGCCCACCAAATGAGTCTCCTGTAGAAAAACAATATCAGGGGACAAACGTCGTAGACATCGCAACACCACACCCCGCTTAATACGATCCCCCAGACCATTAACATTCCACGAAATAAACCTCAACCCGCTACCCCCCATCCCACACAGCAACGCCGCAACCCCCTTCCAATGAGCATGACATCAAAAACATCTGTAGCAAGATAGAATCGCCTTGAGAACACAACACACAAACATCAAACTTCCCATCCACCCACCCCCCAACAAGAAAGGAAACACCCCCCACCCTGCACCCCTGCAAGAAGCTAAAAAGCCACCCCAACATGCAGTGTGCCTGTCGCCCAAGAACCCCCATTCTACAAAAAGACCCCGGAGGAGGAAAGGCTCTGGCCCGCCCGCCACCCCCACAAAACAAATAACAAGGAAAACACATAGACAATAGAGGCACTGAGGCATAGAATCCCAGAAGAAGTTACTGTACACGAGGACCCGGGCATAGACCAACAGTTCAGCTCTCTACACCACCCTCAGCACCACCCGGGTGGGCGGCGGACTCAGCCGCAGGAGGTCGGTCCGGCAGAGAGTCCAGCCAGTCATTCACAGAATCAGGCCGATCAAAGAAAAAGGTTCGGTCATTGTACTCAACTCGCAGCCTGGTCGGAAAAAGCATAGCGTAGCGCAATCCCATGTCCCGGAGACGCTTCTTAACTCCACGGAAGCCCATACGCTGTTTCTGCACCTGTTGAGAAAAGTCCGGATAAAAGTTCACCGTGGCATTCTCAAAGGCCACCGGGCCCTTCACACGTGATTCCTGCAGGATAGCGTCCCGATCCCTATAGTGGAAGAGTTTCGCAACAATAGGCCTCGGCGGGGCGCCCGGCTTACCCTGGCCTCCCGGAACACGATGGGCACGCTCCACAGCGAAGAACTTACTCAGCCCAGACCGAGAGAGGTAGTTCTGGATCAGATCCTCGACCAGGAGATCAACAGAGTGCGGTTCTGGATTCTCCGGAACGCCAACCACACGCACATTACAGCGACGTGCCCTGTTCTCAAAGTCCTCCAAGCGCCGGGTCATGAAATCGTTCACCCTACGGAGGTTGCCCATCTCCGTCTGTATCTCCGAGACGTCTACCGTGAGGCTGGATGACTTGAGATCCAATGACGTCACCTTCTCATTGGTTTTAGATAGGTCGGCCCGGATCAAGGTCACATCAATGGCCACGGTGTCGATTTTGTGGGCCAAAGCTTCATATTGTTGGCCTATCGTTTCCTTCATCCCAGAAATGGCGCCCATGATGTCCTGCAAGGACGGTTCCATTGACGCGTCCACATTGTGGTCAACCGCACTCGGGCCAGGCAGGGCGGCTCTGGGGGACCCCTTCGCATGGGTGTAGCGGTCCATAACGTTAGACTGGACCGGGCCCCCACGCAGGGGCGTCTTGGTCTTTCGTGTCTCTCGGTCCCCTCTGCCCGCCATGTCGGAAACCGCGTCACCAGGAGACCCACTCGACCCGATGGAAATGGCCACAGGAAAGCAGGGCGTCGGGACCAAAAGGCAGCTGCAAGGGTACCACTAGGAGAGAACCAGCCTGAAAGAAGAATAAGCCAGCCAAAGGCCCGACAGCCGTCTCGTGCGCCGGACCCAGCCCAGGCCAGACTCCCCAGCCAGATGTCTCAGTCTGAGGCCGAATCGAAACCGAAACTTAAGAGGGGGACCCACAAGTCCAATCCCCCTGCCGCTGTTGTTCAACTCCGAGACGGCCAGAGAGCCTCACCCAGTCCCGGGCGCACCGCGAGGGCGGACCCCAAAAGTTCGAATCGCCGTAACTTCGGCGCCCCGGGTCCAAATCAAATTCCAAAAGTCCCAGGAAGATCAGCCCAGCGTCCTCTACATAAATCCTCGTGAAGAATCAGGATATGTTCAGGATATCATGCCGGGAGTGGCGGGGGTCCGGAGAGCGCTGTGCTCACGCGGCCATCACGGATGCCCGCCAAGCTCCTCCCCCCAATGTTGGATTCTTATTTGGTTTTAAAATCCTACTGATCATTGCTTCTCCCCAAATGTGTGACAGATACTCACTTCTGGAGAAGATGTCATCAAAAAGACTAGTCAATACCGGTATAATTCTATCAGCTGGAGTCATATAGAGTTCACTTGGTAAGATCATCAGAGCCCACAGCCATACCTCTTTTGCATTCTCCATGACTTTAGAGACAGCCTCCTGTTGTACATCGTGCTTCAAATCTGCATTCTGTTTTAAGTCTATCTTCAGGAGAGAATCATTACTTAGCCACTTTTCTATTTCTTCCTCAGACACCTCAGGTTCTTCCATATTTAAATCATGGTAAAAGACGACAATGCTTTCTTCTATATGCTTCTTGTTGAATAATAACTCCCCAGGAGTCTAACCCTTCATCTCTTTTGTGGTATTTCTGGCTTGATTTGATTTTTCAAGCCAAAGGTGAACTAAATTACTTGCCTCCCACTATCTCCGCATACCCTCTTCCAAAAAACCTGACAGCTATGACCTAACATCCTGCACTCTATTCATTAACCTGGCACTCACCTCTTCCTCGCTTGAATAATCACATACTGCTCTCTCGAATCCTTTGATCATATATTTAACAGTTCTGAGCATTTTTTAATCCTCTGTATTCTTATTGGCAGCTACACTTATGATTCTACCCTTATATATACCTGGAAGGTACCCCATACTATATTGATGTGTGTGGAGCCCAAATGTATGTAAAACAAAAAAGTCCTGTCTCCTATCTTAACTGATCCACCACCTCTTGGCCCAATATTCATTTCTTGTTCACTGTCCATATTTGGGCCTCCTGCCTTAGGGTAATCTCCAAGGCAGTTGTAGAGTGGTCAGAGACAAGCTGGTAGGTGGTGGGCAATATCTCTGACCTTGTCTAAAATGTTCTGGCTGACTAAGAAAAAAGAAATTCTTGAATATGACCATACCTTTTGTTGTAAAAAGAATATTCTCTGACTGTCCTGTCCTCTGTCTCCAAACAACGTATAGGTCTAAGTCCTTAATCGCAGCATGCATCTTCGGTGGGTTAGCAGTTTTCCTTGATGTAGACTTCTTAAGTGTGTTATCCAACAAAACAATCAAATCACCTCTCACTATACTAGGTGTTGTGCATTCCAAAAGATTAAACTAAAGTACCTCGAGGGGGGCGGATCATCGCTATTTGGCTTCTAGAAACTTACTATTGTGTTTGTATGTAGTAAATCCAGTGATTAAATTTGTCAGAAAAAAAGTGCCAGGGCCCTCGTCAGGGGGCCACTGCAGGTTGCACCACCCATTGCCCCTGCCAGTGCTGCCAATGACATTATCAATACAACTAGAAACCATCACACTCCTATTAGTGTGACAGTTCAGACTATTCCAGGCCCACAAAGCTATAGGAAAGCATTGGGCAGCAGGTATCAGTAATTTTTTTTTTAATCTATATTGAATTAATAAACAACTGCAGTTGTGTATATCTCTAAATTAATCAAACACCACCACCATTTGACAGACTATCATAAGGTTGTATGACGATCCATCGGAAACACTGCCATCGCGCGACTTCACATCGCGGCAATTTCACCGCAACGGTATTCACACCGGCCGTTTTTTCACCGCACGTCGTTGCGACGCCAATGCGGGCCTGTAATTGGATCGCGTGTCACATCGGCGTCCATACATCGCACGACATGACAACGCGATGTTGTGCTGTTGTGCCCTCCGTTGCATTTCATATTTCGTGTCCTTCTGCCATCTGTTCCCCTCGTTTTTGCATGTCCTTCTGCCACCTGTTTCCTACGTTTTTCGTGCTCTTGTGCCCTCTGTTGCCCTTGTATTTCGTTGCCTTCTCCCTCGTTGTAGCGTGCTTTTCTGTCCTCTGTTTTCCTAGTTTTCCGTGCTGTTGTGCCCTCTGTTGCAAGGTCTGCAAGAGGAAACTCACCACACAGGACGAATGTGATGGCCTAGTGTAAAGGAACCAGAGCACCAAAATTAGGCTTCTCAAAATGAAAGGGACATTTAAACAACTTCACGCGCACCATACTATGTGCTATGCCATCTTTAAGCTCAACCGAGAACGCACACGTGCCTGTTGCTATCCACAGTAAACTACATGGTAGACCGCAGCATTAGACTGCAGCCACAGGCACGAAAGTATAAGGAAACTCCAGATGTATGTGGATGATACTCCGGTCCGGTAGAATGGAAGCCGGGCATTTCATGGAGTAGGGTTAAATAGGCAGTAAATAGCTCAGGGCCCCATTTATACAGCCTCTGATAAGCCAATACGTAGCACTTCCTACCAATCACACAAAGATGCTTGGGTATATAGCAATGCCGAAGCTCACCTGTACGTCCCCGTAGGTGCCCTACATCAGAGTCAAACAAGATATGTGAGGGGTCAGCTCTGTTTTCCTCGTTTTTTGTGCTGTTGTGCCCTCTGTTGCCCTCGTATTTCGTGTCCTTCTGCACTCTGTTTTCATCGTTTTTAGTGCTGTTGTGCCCTCTGTTGCCCTCGTATTTCGTGTCCTTCTGCCATCTGTTCCCCTCGTTTTTCGTGCTCTTGTGCCCTCTGTTGCCCTTGTATTTCGTTGCCTTCTCCCTCGTTGTAGCGTGCCCTTCTGCCCTTTGTTTTCCTAGTTTTCCGTGCTCTTGTGCCCTCTGTTGCAAGTGCTGCAAGAGGAAACTCACCACACAGGACGAATGTGATGGCCTAGTGTAAAGGAACCAGAGCCCCAAAATTAGGCTTCTCAAAATGAAAGGGACATTTAAACCACTTCCCAATATTTCTGACCTTTAGTTGCCTCTTCAAGTCCCCATCATCTCGTCCAGAGTCATCATATTTAACTTCACGCGCACCATACTGTGTACTATGCCATCTTTAAGCTCAACCGAGAACGCACAAGTGCCTGTTGCTATCCACAGTAAACAACATGGTCAAACCCCCCCAAAAAACGCTCACAAAAAAGCTCACGAGCTAATAAAAATAAAAGGGAAACAGACAAAAAAAGCCGATTACAAAACGGACTAACAAACTAACAAAAATAAAGGGAAAGGGGTTGACAAACCCAAAAGAAAAAACGCTCACATATCCATCCATCCATCATGCATTCACCCACGCATCCATCATGCATTCATCTATACACCCATCCATGCATCCATCCATCCATCCACCCACCCATCCATGCATCCATCCACCCATCCATGCATCCATCCATACACCCATCCATGCATCCATCTATACACCCATCCATGCATACACCCATGCATCCATCATGCCCATCCATCCATACACATATGATTTGGCACCTGCTTCTTACATATTTAGATCTGCTGAGCAATTTCTTGTCGACACATCTCATGTCGACACTTCTCATTAATATTAATTAATATTCACCTGTCTCTCATAAATACTTACATCTGCGCCATTATAACATATCTTGTAATATCACTGTAACTACATAAATATTAAATATAGCGCTGAACTTGTAAGTGTGGCGACTTGATAGGAGGCTCGAACCTTGGTTAACAGCACTAAAGTCGGCAGAGCTCGCCGTCAGACCACACGTCCTGCTTTCATGAAATCATCGTTTCTGAAATATTGGCACGTGCTTCTTGGCACCTGTTTCTTCTTAAATCTTGCACACCTTTCATGAAATCATCGTCGTCCTTCTGCCCATCCATTTACCACCCATCGTTTCAGTGTATATATGTTATCCCGTTTCACCCCTCCATGTTAGGCCGTTTCCGTGTATATCTGTTATTTTTATGAAAAGCCCACTTTCTTCTTTCTTTCATTGTTATCCAGTTTCACCCCTCCATGTTAGGCCGTTTCCGTGTCTACGTGTTATTTTTATGAAAAACCCACTTTCTTCTTCCTTTCATTTTCCGTGCGTTGTAATGGCATTTTAACATCGCGTGCCTTGTAATTGCATGCGATGTTGATGCCATCGCGCCGTTGTTGCATGCGCACTAAAAGGCTGCGATGTGAACGAGCATGCGATGTAAACATCGCGGTGCAACAGCACCGCGATGTATTTACATCGATGTAATTGGTGTTTCCCCTATCATAAGTGCCGGTGTTGACAATTAAGAACAGTGCCAAGCACCGGAAACCACTGGCTCAAATTAAGCCCTGAGTAATTCCTGTTTCTTGGCAGCTATTCACTACCCAGCTCAATTCACTATGTGTTCCATAACGTCCGGGTTGACATTAACCTTAACTAGTTTAGCCACCCCATTGCAATGCTTCTGATCTGTGTAGACAAACTGCTTAATCCACCTCAGTGCCCTAAAGAGCTTGCTACTTTTCTTTTTCGAGAAGATGTCTCCTAAAATATAATACTCTGTGCCTCACATTTCCTTACATATTGAAGGATCATTTGTTGTCTCCCCTTTACTCTCACACTAGTGACATTCCAGGACATAATTCATACTAGGCGCTCCTTTCCACTAGCTGCCATATGACTTATTTTCACTCCTGTACTGTTCTCTTCTGCAGTAGCGAACCCCAATTATGTGACTCCTCCTTTGTTCTCCATTTTTGTGTGAGGCGCATTCGCGGACAATATTTTTCCCCTCATGATCCCTATCCTGTGCCTGTGTACCTCTCTCTTTCCAGCACCTCCTTTGGGATTTTCACCCTAGATTTGACCCATTTTGAGCTTTTCCTCCACATGTACTATTTTAAGCCTTTTGAGATTGTATTCACTTAACCAAGTCCACTGCCTCGCAAGGCTCCCTTACGTTGTACATTTTGTTGTACCACATTACATGTACAGTCATTGGGAATTTGATTTAATTGGAGACTCCCAACCCTCTAAGTTCACTTATGTATTTCCCCAGCTCCCACTGTGTTTCCACACCCTCCGGGACATTTAAAATTCTTATGTTATTTCACCTTGTACTATACTCCGGGCTTTCCAATTTTCCCAGAATTTCTCTGTCTCTAGCTTTTGGTCTACAAATTTCTCCCTTGTTTGTGTCTACCTCGCCCAACAAGTCCCTCACCAAATCTTCAAGGCCTTTTGTTCTCTGCATTAAATATCTATCTTCTTCTTCTCCAGCAGTTCACAAGCCCCTAGGGTCTCTTTCAAGTTATTCTTGGAAATTGAAAACTTTGATCTTATTTCCTGTGTGAGAACGCTCAATATCTTCTAAATGTTGCTCTGCGAATAAGCCTCACTGAGATCTTCCACCACCCTGGTGGCCCCTACCATTTGAGCTAGCTCTCTTCTTTCCTGCTGCTCATCCTCAGCATTAATGCCTGTGCTGTTGCCTGCCTACACATGAAATGTATTCCTCGTTGATATCACTTCCACTGTATCAATTATGCAGCTTAGCACACAATTCTATGCTATTTCATTTCCTGTAGGTTATTACCTGCTTGCATGTTGGCCTCACCACTTACCTAAACCACAAGCCCTTACTGAGTCACCCCTACCGTAATAGCATCTGTTGCAGACTGTACTTCAAAATAGGATATTAGGGAAGGGTGTTTTTTAGCTTGTTTGGCAAAAACTGGAGTGCCTCCTTGCCTGGCATCCCCAGTAACCCATGGCTGATTTTTATGTTTATATTTAACAGCTTTTCCAATTGAGGGCCCTTTGTTATTTTCCTCTCCCTCTCATTCTCCACAGGATATTCCCAAAGCAACAATTACTCCAGCACTTCTCAAGGAATACCTTTCCTTGAAGCCCACTCAGCCTCCATGCCCTCTCACATCCTGCTCAAATTCTCTTCAAGCAGGCTCTCTCACCTTCTTCATCATCTATCCTCCTCTGTAACTGATGGGCTCCTTCACAATCTACTCCCATATGTACTCTTGTGGTGCAGATAGCTACAAACATGTGGGAGATAGCTATCTGTGCCTCTCCAGTGAGCGTGGTCCCCTGCACTTTGCAGGATGGAAGTGGAGACCTCAAATGCTGCTGGCTTGTGCTAGCACTTACTTTTTTGCCTTGGGGAGAGATCCTTGCGGCTGCCCGTTGATCTTGCTTAAGGTCTACCTTTGCCTTCTGCCAGACTGTGAGGCTTAAGGAAGAGGGAGATGAATCCCTTAACACAAATCCATGATGCAGCTAGTGTGGGTAGGCTCTTTCCTACTTGCAACAAATTTGCAATAACTCTACCACGCTAACTTCTTCTAGTGGAGGTTCTCTGTGTATCCGAGGGACGCGTGTTGGCTGGCCTCCATGTTCCCCCTTCTCTAGCTAAGGGAGAAGCAACAGTGTATTGAGTCAAGTCTAAAAATATGTGTTGGCAGGCTTTTGGATGTGCTTTGTACAATCGACTACATCCTGATGTTGGCAGTAGGTGTGGGTGAAATTTTGTTTACATGGGCATCATTTTGCATAATGTCCAGCATTTCAAGTTATGCTTGTCATAGAAAAATGCACCAATTTATGCCATTACACCACAAAGCGTAAATTGAGATTTTGTTAAGGTACAATTTTTATTATGGGAGCACGGGAGCAATGCAGATTAGAAGAATGTGAGCTGCTCTTGTTTGCTTCACGTTCAATTTTGCTTTTTGTTTGCAAAGTGCATCCTTGTGTCAAAATTAACAAGGGTGCATTTTGAGCTAAAAAGTGCACAGTGCTAGATAGGTGTTTAGTATAAACAGCATCATTTTGCATAGGTTTCTGGGTATTTGGAATCATTTCTGCAAAGGAAATTACACATATTTAATCCAGGGTTTAGTTGGCGGGTGATTATAATCGAGATGTGAAACAGTCCTTCTTCCCTAAATATACAGGCCATTAACCATTTGAGATTGTTGTTAGTATTCAAGAATGTAGTGCCAATAGACACTGATGGTAACCTCGGTCAAGATCAGTTTTGTAAACTATTTGGAGTTATTGACCTCAGTTAAAGGGTCATCATAGTGGACATTATGCGTCTCTCCATTTTTTGCTCGATTAAGTAGTCACATATCAGTGCAGATGCACACATCATTGGGTTGCTTTTGTGTTCTTGCTACAACCATTGTGTGATCCAATGTGTGGGTCCACAGTCAATAATGTCTGCTTTCTCTACACTTTAAAGTGCTTCAGCTTTCTGGTACATCTGATATGCTATTCTCTGATGTCTAAGATGTATGGGTTGCACTAGGCTGTTTATGTGAATATTGATGATCGTGTCTTTTAAACTGTCATTGTTAAAGAATCAGCACTAATGTTCTAAGTTCAGTTCATCTAGTTTTCACTTATGAGTACATTAAATTAATTATAACTTTTCTCTGTTTTTGTGGCTGATATAAATATCTGTATCTTGTATCATAAAGAAGTTTGATGTAGAATTATTTTGATTGTGATGAATTGATAGAACTGGTTGACTAATCTGGTATCTACATGTGACTTGATTAATGGGTGTGTTTGTATGTCATACCTCAACTTTAGCAAAGGGCCTAAAGTCAATGATGCTTTACTGCTTCTTCAACTATAACTTTGCAAAAGTTGAATAGCAGCCCTGTTAATGAGAAAAGAATGGGCTTATGTATTTAGAAATGGAATACATGTCTTGGACTCTAAAAAATGAATGCCCTCCTTTTGCCTAGTGAGCACATACCTAAAAGTGTAGGTCAAGATAATGCAACAATTACTTAGGGCCAGAAGGGTTTAACTTGCTTTGTAGTCAATGTGGTGACATTTAATTTCACATGTAAACCCTTAACACCTCTTTCAAATTAGTAGATGCAAGAAGATAATTGGGAAACGTAGGATAAGGCCAATAAAATCAAGTGGGCCAAACATTTCTAATGCTCAGCAAATAGTCAAAACAGACGATCCCACCATATCATCACAGTGCCTGTATGGAAGTCTTTTCAGAAAATGGGTGTGTACTTTCTTACTGGCAAACTGGCTGTTTTCAAACCAACATTTATTGATTGGCAGCAGATGATGATTGTCAAGATGTTCTTGAATTTGAATGCTGGTGACTCAGTGATAGTGTCCTAGGACTGCAGCCGGTTGGGGCTCTGCCTAAAAAGTTGCCAAACCTCAGGCTTACAGAATTCAAAGTGCAAGATCAACCCAAAATGCAATTCCATCAAGTTAAGTTTAACGTGTGGTGCAGAAAAGGTTATGCTTCCATTGTTAGCTCCAAATCAAAGTTTTCCCTTGCACAGGGCACATTTTCAAGATAAAAGCATGGCTCTAGATTGCCAGGTGACTGAAGGAGTTTCCTGAGGCATTGGCATGATGGTGAGTTGGCAGTGGGCATTTAAAATTGGTCTCTACTACAAAGTGGGTGTTGCACTGTTTTGATGATTTGAAGGGCTACGTCTAGTTGTAATGGTACCCTGTTTTGCCATGATACTAAAGGCTTGATTTAGATTTTGGTGAATGGGTCACATGCATGACGAATATCCTGTCTCCCTCATTACAAGTGCATAATACCCTATGGCACTTGAAATAATGTGGATGGGATACCTGTCATTTTTGTGACATAGTACCCATCCACCAAAACTCAAAATTAGGATCTAAGTCTCCCTTGCATTAGTTTTTGTGTTGGGCACTAATACATGTTTCAGGACCTTTGCAGATAGTCATTCAGTCGGTTCATAAGGATCACTGACAGAATATTGGAAACAATCATATCAAGATACAGAAATATTGATTAACAAATATAATTTCCCTATACTTATAGTGGAAAGTACAAAAATATTGGAAAAAAACAGTTTCACACTAATATTGTGAAAATAAAATATAGTTTTTAATATACATTGTTTAAAATAGTAAAACTTTACTATTTTACTATATAACAGTAATATAATGTAAATTAAACACATTTCAATAATATTTAATACTATACTATATATAAATATATAGTCATATAAAAACACATGTATGTTTATATATACATATATATAATGTGCCTATTATTAACCCCTTCCCTGTGGCGATAATTTCGCCGCGGTGCGAGGAAGTATTTAGGGGGTATAACCCCTTGCGTGCTCAGGACGGCCCGGCCGTCCTACGTCACGCTGGGCGTGTGCCCCTTGTTACACCTCTCTGCAACGCAGCCCCCTGGCGCGTTTGCAGAGGGGGAACTAATTCCCCTTGCATACTGGGGGTCCCTGGGGGCCAACTAGCCCACCAGGAGCCTCCAGTATGCGCCAGGGGGCTGCCTTGCAGAGAGGTGTAATGAGGCCACACCCTTTTTTACACCTCTCTGCAACGCAGCCCCCGTGCATGTTTGAAGAGGGGGAACTAATTCCCCTTGTATACTGAGGGTCCTTGGGGGCCAACTAGCCCACCTGGAACCTCCAGTATGCACCAGGGGGCTGCATTGCACAGAGGTGTAATGAGGATACGCCTCTTTTTACACCTCTCTGCAACGCAGGCCACTGGCTCGTTTGCAGAGGGGGGACTAATTGTGTGGGTAAAATTGATACCTAGTCACTTTGAATAAGATGCAAGTGAAAGTTCAAGGCACACCAATATATTCTCAATCAAATCATCCCCCACACTTACTTGATGACTTGCCCCCTCTTTAGCAAGTGATGACGATTGCGTGGCACTAGTGAATGTCCTAACGGCAGAGTCCTCATTAGGCACAGTAATTTTGCCAATTTTTGCTTTTCTCCCCCCTGCTTGCATTTGGCCCCGGTACGTTTCCTTTTTACTGTCACCCCCGTCACCTGCTGAACAGATCCCGTTTTAGCATGACAGGCTTATCGAGTCTTAATATTAGGAGAAGGTAGTCTCCTTGCAATATTGTGGATACCCATGCCCCTAGAGGAGTTAGGGCTTGTATCCAAAATAACCACTGGCTGTGATGAATGGCTTCTCTCCTCCACCCCCGAAGGAGACAGCATGTCCTGGGTATCGACCTGCTGGTGAACTGGTGACCTAGCCCTCGCCAGATTTCCCAGTGAGGATCTCTTATCAAAGGGGGTATCAAGAGATAGTCTCTGTTCTGTGAGTTCTATATCCTTGGCCAAAACTGTTGATACTCTGAGGGGAAAGTTATCCAAGGTGCCCATTAGCGATCCTCCAGTGGATTTTCTACCATTCCCCCCGAAGATTGGTGAAGTTGCCATGCTTGCTAGATGAGAGTCTGCCACTTTCTACTCCAAAGTCATAGTTACAACCCAAAACGAATATAGCACACCAAGACTAGGATACTATGACTCACTAACCTTGGTTGCTGGAGCTGATGTTAGGGAGGTGACCCGTCCCGTCCTTGTCCGTGCTTGAACGGGCTTAAACGGGCCCTCCCTTGGCCCGGCTCGTCCCGCGACGCAGAGGGCTGTCCTGCTTAAGAGCGCCTCCTGGCGCTGCCACGCCGCTGGGGCTGCTGGGTATTGAAGTCCCAGAGCGGCTGCGGCGGCGACTGCAGCGCTAGTAGTGGTAGTAGCGGCAAAGGTTGGTCCCTGCTACATTGTAGTGACCGTAATGACTCTTGGCGGCGGCGACAATTTCCGTTGTCTCCCCTGCTCCACCGAGGGCTGTCCTGCTTAAGAGCGCCTCCTGGCGCTGTCTTCCGGCATCAGTTACGCCGCGCCGCTGGGGCTGCTGGGTATTGAAGTCCCAGAGCGGCGGCGGCGGTGACTGCGGCGCTAGTAGTGGTAGTAGCGGCAAAGGTTGGTCCCGCTACTTTGTAGTGACCGTAATGACTCTTGGCGGCGGCGGCAATTTCCGTCCAAGGTTTTTTAAATGCTAATTCCTAACTATAACGTGTGTGAAACCTATAGTTTTTTCACTGAATTTCAAAGGTTTTGTAAATGATAATTCATAAATGTATTAATTATTATGTCTTTCTTTTTATACAATTTTTTATATTTTTAATATAAATATTTATATTTATTTTATTTTTTAGATTATATTTCATATTCTTATTATAAAATAATAAAACTAAATTGAAAAGTAATTTTTGGATGAATTATTGCTTGACGCCGGTTGCAAGTATAACACAGCTCCAGCAATTCTCTGGAGGCCCTATCTTGGGGCTCTATGCTCACAATGCTGTATCAATCCTTACACCTGCTTCAAACATGTGCAAGGTTTTGACGCAGCATAAGCTCAAAAGTCACTGAAAAAAATGTTATACATTTCACTCAGTCACTTTTAGGAGGCCTTGCTGCTCCCCCTTCTGCACAAGAAAGCCTCTTCTGGAGCAGCGCTTTACAATGTAATACACCCTCCAGATGCGTCACATTGTTAATAGCACACATCATGGCACATCTTTTGCACCACCGCTGTGTCACAAAAGTGACGCAACAGCTGTGTAAAAGAGGCACATAGCCTGGGCTCCTATGGTTATTCACAAGGGCATATTATCAAGCCCATTATCACCACTTTATCGGCAGTTTCCTGCCGATAAAAGCGACGATAATGTATCTTTTGTTGATAATATGGCTCATTGCTCTTTTTTTGACCAGTAAACTTAGGTGCATATTATCAAGGACTGGTGTTACAATTATCACCGTTTTATTGGCAAGAAACTGCCAATAAAACGGCGATAATGACCATGATAATACGGCCTTGTTATTTCCCATAGAAGCCCATGTTAACACCAGAACATAGGCTTCTATGGCAATTAACAAGGACGTATTATCAAGCCCACCCTCCCAACATTAATAAAAAATCATAGGCCCTTGTAAATTCCCATAGCAGCCCAAGTTCTGATGTTAACCTGGGCTGCAATGGTTATTCACAACGGCATATTATCAAGCCCATTATCGCCACTTTATTGTCAGTTTCCTGCCAATAAAAGCGACAATAATGTATCGCCTTTTGTTGATAACATGGCCCATTGCTCTTTTTTTTGACCAGTAAACTTAGGTGCATATTATCAAGGACCGGTGTTACAATTATCGCCGTTTTATTGGCAGGAAACTGCCGATAAAACGGCGATAATGAGCTTCATAATATGGCCTTGTTATTTCCCATAGAAGCCCATGTTAACACCAGAACATAGGCTTCCATGGGAATTTACAAGGACGTATTATCAACATTAATAAAAAACTCACAACATTAATAAAAAACCCCAGACAATGCGGGTACCTGGAGCTGGAATGTCATTTTACATATCACTGCCCCAGAAATGTGGCGTTCCCCGCGACGTGTACGGGGAGAGAGAGAGAGAGCTCAAAACATTTTTTTTTTTAAAAAGACCCGAGGGGTGCCGCTCACCGAGACTGCGGGAAGTAGGACCGTAACCCCCCCCGCATACTTCAAAATAAAACCAGAGGAGTGCCGTTCCCAAATTGCCCCTGTAATTTGCCCCCCGTGACCTAATGAATAAAACGGACTTCTACTATTTTTTCACCTTTTCCACCGTGTACAAGTACTGCACGAGTACCCCGCCACTTTTTATTTTAAAAAAAATAAAAATTGAGGCTAAAGATTCATGTACCACCCCCTGACCTAGACTATAGGCTCAGAATGTTTCTACCCTGCCCCGTTTCCTTATTTCTCAACTTTGTTTTACTGTTTGACTCTGCTCTCCCGATAAACAACATGGCTGCCAACACTTCCTGGTTTGGAGTATTGACAACGAATCAGCATGCAGCTCCTGCTCGTAATTGTACGTATTTCCATACGCGTACGCCGTGATTTTTCTTTAAAAAAATAGAGCCTAAACATCCATGTACGACCCCCTGAGCAAGCCTAGGGGGTCAGAACGTCTCTACCCTACCCCCTTCCATTATTTCTCAATTTTGTTTTACTGTTTTCTTGTGACTCGGTTCTAGCGAGGCACAAGATGGCTGCCAACACTTCCTGGTTTTGAGTGTTGACAGACAGTTCACAGCCAATCAGCATGCAGCTCGCGCTCGTAATTGAACAGATTTCAGTACGCGTCCTGAACTCCGTCTCTAGATATCGCTATGATTTTACTTGCAATTTTCTCAGAAACTACTAACCGGATTTACACCATTTAACAAAAAGCACAATCTGCTAACAGAACTCTACCTCTCTGCCAAATTGTGTGTAATTCCGTTCAGCCGTTCGGGCTGTAGCCCTGGCTAAAGGTCCCTATGGAAAATTGCATGGGGAAAACCCGTTTTGGGACCCCCCTTTTTTTTCGGCGCCCCAGTTGACGAATCACCCCCAAACTTTTAGGGAAGGAGCGGAACCAAGCAGGCCATTTTCTTGGAGAAATTCACGAAGATTCGTCCACCGGCGCTAAAGTTATTCCAAATAGAATGTTGTGGATTTCCTATAGGGACTAGGTCCGAACTATAACTACCTACTGGCAACTGCCAGTAGGTAATTAATATATATATATATTCACTGAAAAAACCATGGTTTCAGGGGCGTTATAGTTAGTTGGACATTTCACTCCTACAAAACCATTGAAATTCCCCCGTTATAGTTAGTTCAGCTAACTATAACTCACGCGTCCGCAATGCACAGCTGATGACGTCACATATTACATCACTCATGACATGGTCAGTGACATCACTCATAACATCACTGATGACATCTCAAATGATATCACTGTGACATCACTGATGACATCATTTAGTAAATGTGTGTTTTTCTGAAAATTAAAGATGTTTTATATATGTATATCAAGATCGGTGGAAGAATAAGTGGCTACATAAGTGTCTAAATGGATGATTTCTTTTTGCAAAATTGATTGTATAATGGACTGATTAAGTGTATCTTAGTGAATACATGGGTTAGTGAGTAATGTTTAAATATGTAAATATCTATATCAGTCTCTCACTTTGTGTATAAGTGACTGCATGGGTTGGTGAGTAACTACATGAGTGTCTAAATAGGTTATTATTTGTTTTTTGAGTATCAGTATGAGTGTCTGTATGGTTTGTTGGGGTGTCTTACTTAGTGTATAGATGCATGAATGAGTGACTCACTGCTTGTATGTGTTAAAGAAAGCATGTGCGCAGGACTGTATAGGTGTATAGATTGACTGTATAACGGACTGATTAAGTGCATCTTAGTGACTACATGGGTTAGTGAGTAATGTTTAAATATGTAAATATCTATATCAGTCTCTCACTGTGTGTATAAGTGACTGCATGGATTGGTGAGTATCTACATAAGTGTCTATATAGGTTATTATTTGATTTTTGAGTATCAGAATGAGTGTCTGAGTGTCTGTATGGTCTGTTGGGGTGTCTTACGTGGTGTATAGATGCATGAATGAGTGACTCACTGCTGATATGTGTTAAAGACAGCATGTGTGCAGGACTGTATAGGTAGATGAGGGACCTACCCTTCCAGGTAGGTCGCTCCCCCTCCACACAGCACTGCCTGTGCCCGTTCTCTCCCTCGCTGCCCCCGTGTCTCTCTGCCCGGTTTTTCCTTCTACTCCTCTCGAAGCCTCCGTGTCTTTCTGCCCGTTTTTGCTTTCTGTTGCCCCATTTTTTGTGACCTTTTCTGCCCTTTCTTGGGACATTTCTGCCTCTGTGCTACTTGTTTCACCCCGTTTTTTGTGACCTTTTCTGCCCTTTCTTGTGACCTTTGTGCCCTCTGTGCCACTCGTTTCCCCCCGTTTATGGGGCCTTTTCTGCCCTTTCTTGTGACCTTTGTGCCCTCTGTGCCACTCGTTTCCCCCCGTTTTCTGTGACCGTTTCTGCTCTTTCTAGGGACCTTTCTGCCTCTGTGCCACTCGTTTCCCCCCGTTTTTTGTGACCTTTTCTGCCCTTTCTTGTGACCTTTGTGCATCTGTGCCACTTGTTTCCCCCCGTTTTCTGTGGCCTTTTTCTGCCCTTTTTTGGGACCTTTCTGCCTCTGTGCCACTCGATTCCCCCATTTTTTGTAACCTCTTCTGCCCTTTCTTGTGACTTTTGTGCATCTGCCACTCGTTTTCCCCCCGTTTTTTGTGACCTCTTCTGCTCCTTCTTGTGACCTTTGTGCCTCTGTGCCACTAGTTTCCCCCAGTTTTTTGTGACCTTTTCTGCCCTTTTTTGGGACCTTTCTGCCTCTGTGCCACTCGATTCCCCCATTTTTTGTAACCTCTTATGCTCTTTCTTGTGACCTTTGTGCATCTGTGCCACTCGTTTCCCTCTGTTTTTTGTGACCTTTTCTGCCCTTTTTTGGGACCTTTCTGCCTCTGTGCCACTCGTTTCCCCCCGTTTTTTGTGACCTCTTCTGCTCTTTCTTATGACCTTTCTGCCTCTGTGCCACTTGTTTCCCCCCATTTTTTGTGACCTTTCTACCCTTTCTTTTGACGTTTGTGACCTCTGTGCCACTCGTTTCCCCCGTGTTTTGTGACCTTTTCTGCCCTTTCTTGGGACCTTTCTGCCTCTGTGCCACTTATTTCCCCACATATTTTGTGACCATATCTCCCCTTTCCTGGGACCTTTCTGCCTCTGTGCCACTCGTTTCCCCCTCAATTGTTGAGCCCTTTTGCCTTCCGTTTTCTTTGTCGCCCCTTGCTGCTGCGTCCCCGCCCCCTGACTGCCCATTCTCTGCCCCCACCACCCGCCTCCCAGCTTCTCCTCCCTCCCACCTCTCCATATAGGCCGGCCGCTGTGCGGTGAGGAGAGCGGACTTTGACCCTTCCAGGTAGGTCGCTCCCCCTCCGCACAGCACCGCCTGTGCCCGTTCTCTCCCTCGCTGCCCCCGTGTCTCTCTGCCCGGTTTCCCTTCTGCTCCCCTCGCTGCCCTGTGTCTCTCTGCCCGGTTTTTCCTTCTGCTCCCCTCACGGCCCTGTGTCTCTCTGCCCGTTTATGCCTTCTGTTGCTTAGCTGCCCCTGCATTTCTGTGACCTTTCTGCATTCTGTGCCACTCGTTTCCCCCGTTTTTCTGTGACATTTCTGCCCTTTCTTTTGACCTTTTGCCCTCTGTGCCACTCATTTCCCCCTGTATTCCTGGGACCTTTTTGCCCTTTTTGTGACCTTTCTGCCGTCTGTGCCACTCGTTTCCCCCTCAGTTGTTGTGCCCTTTTGCCTTCTGTATCCTTTGTCGCCCCTCACCGCCCCCGCAACTGCGTCCCCTGCAGCTCCGTCCCCCTGACTGCCATTCGCTGCCTCCGCCTCCCGCCTCCCAGCTGCTCCTCACTCCCACCTCCCCACACATGCCGGCTGCTGCGCGGTCGCGCCGCTAGCGCACGGCAAGCCTGTCTGCGCCTGCCCGTGACTGGACTGCGCCCAGCGCCAGAACCCCTGGCCCCCACACACTCCACCACTACGACGCCAGCACTCTGCATGCTCTCAACCCCGGACGGACCCACAACTGCTTCAAGGCTGCCCCGAAACGCACACACTGTCCCTTTACCTGCCGGAACTGCAGCTACACCAGCCACAGAGCCGAAAAACCACCCGTCAAGAAAGACCTCAACCACCTTCGATGCATACTACTGAACACACGCTCCACACGCAAACACGCCGTCGAGCTCTGGGATCTGCTCAACACAACCTTCCTGACAGAGACCTGGTTGAACATCTCCACCACACCCGACATCGCGATAGCCACAAGATCACCCGCAGAGACCGCGCCAATGGGGTTGGAGGAGGAATCGCCATCGTCCACAAGAACAGCATCAGGGTCTCGACTAGCACCGACGACGCGCTCAGCAATGCCGAACACATGCATTTCCAGATCCACACAGATCCCAAATCCACCCTTATTGGCACCCTCGTCTACCGACCTCCCGGATCCCGCCCCCAGTTCAGCGAATCCATCGCCGACTTCACCTGCATGCACACCCTGACCTCCACCGACTACATCCTCCTCGGAGACCTGAACTTTCACCTTGAGAACAATGACAACAACTCCACAACCCTGATCGATAACCTCACCAACCTCGGACTATGACAACTCGTCACAACGCCCACCCACTCCGCCGGCCACACGCTCGACCCCGTCTTCTCCTCAAGCCCGCACTTCTCCGTCAGCCACACCACCGAACTCCTCTGGACCGACCACCACTGCATCCACTTCACCATCCAGAAACCCACCACACATCACCGTACCCAACAGATCCCCCGCCGCTGCTGGAGCAAAGTCACCGAAGACCAACTACATTTAAACCTTGCTCTCAGCCCACCCACCGAACCCTCCAACACTGACGTCGCTGCCCACAACCTCAGACGCTGGATCGAGGACTGCGCCAACACCCTCGCCCTGCTGAAGAAACCCTCCCACAGAGACACCAGCAAGAGGACCAGCTGGTTTACCCCAGAACTCCTAGATTCCAAGCAAGCCTGCCAGAACCTAGAGAAGATATGGCACAGTGAACAAACTCCGGACAGCCACGCAGCACACAAGGATGCCGTCCGCAACCACCACCACCTCATCAGGGCTGCCAAGAAGACCTCCTTCAAAGACCGCCTCGACAACAATGCACACAACAGCAAGGAGCTCTTCAACATCGTGAAGGAACTCTCCAACCCCAGCTCCAAAACCAACGACATCCCGCCGTCGCAAGCCCTGTGCGACTCCCTTGCCACCTTCTTCCACCGCAAGATAGCAGACATCCACGACAGCTTCAACACCCAGACAGCCCCAACAGACAGCAACACAACAGACCCTCCGCACACCATCGACCACATCCTCTTGGTAGCCTGGACCAGCGTGAGCGTCAATGACACCATCAAGACCATGAGCACAATCCACTCCGGCTCACCGTCAGACCATTCCCGCACCACGTCTTCAACAAAGCAAGCAGCTCCATCGCACACCACCTACGCAACATCATCAATCTCTCCCTTGAGACCGCGACCTTCCCTGAGAGCTGGAAACATGCCGAGATCAACGCCCTACTCAAAAAACCCAAGGCAGCCCCAAGAGACCTCAAGAACTTCCGACCCATCTCTCTGCTCCCCTTCCCGGTCAAGGTCATTAAGAAAATAGTTAACAGACAGCTAACCCGATACCTCGAAGAGAACAGAATCTTGGACCCTTCCCAGTCAGGGTTCCGCAGCAACCACAGCACCGAGACCGCCCTCATTACCTCCACCGACGACATCAGGACCCTGCTAGACAACGGGGAGACTGCAGCACTCATCCTCCTAGACCTCTCCACCACCATCAACACCGTCTGCCACCGCACACTATGCGCACGCCTCCACGCCACAGGGATCCGAGACAAGGCTCTGGAATGGACCACCTCCTTCCTCTCTGGCAGAACCCAGAGCGTCCGCCTCCCCCAGTTCTGTTCCGAAGCCTCCAAGATCATCTGCGGCGTACCTCAAGGATTATCCCTCAGCCGGACACTGTTCAACATTTACATGGCTCCGCTTGCACACGTCGCTTGACAGCACAACCTCAACATAATCTCCTACGCCGACGACACTCAACTGATCCTCTCCCTCACCAAGGACCCCATAACCGACAAAGCCAACCTCATTGAAGGAATGAAGGCCGTTGCCGACTGGATGAAGATCAGCCGTCTGAAGCTGAACTCGGACAAGACGGAGGTCCTCATCCTCGGCTCCAACCTGTCAGCCTGGGACGACTCCTGGTGGCCAATGGCACTGGGGGCAGCCCCGACCCCCACTGACCACGCACGCAACCTGGGAATCATCCTCGACGCAACGCTCTCAATGACCAAGCAAGTCAACGCTGTCTCCTCCTCCTGCTTCAACACCCTCCGCATGCTCCGCAAATTCTACAGATGGATCCCGACAGATACAAGAAAGACAGTCACCCAGGCCCTCATCAGCAGCAGACTCGACTACGGAAATGCCCTCTATGTGGGAGCCCCAACCAAGCTCATCAATCGACTACAACACATCCAAAACGCCTCGGCACGACTGATCCTCGATGTACCACGACACGGCCACATCACCCCCCACCTGAGAAACCTACACTGGCTCCCCGTCAACAAGAGGATATCCTTCAAGCTCCTCATCCACGCACACAAGGCACTCAACAAGACCGGCCCAGCCTACCTCAACAGACGGCTCTCCTTCTACACTCCCAACCGCCAGCTCTGTTCCGCCGACCTCTCACTCGCTACCGTCCCACGCATCTGAAGAAAACCACCAGCAGGGGATCCTCCTCCCACCTCACCGCCAAGACATGGAACACCCTCCCACTGAGCCTATGACAGACCCAAGACCTGCTGACCTTCAGGAGGATAATGAAGACCTGGCTGTTCGATCAGTAGAGGCCCCCACCTCCCCCCCAGCGCCTTGAGACCCTCGCGGGTATGTAGTGCACTTAACAAATGACTGATTGATTGATTGATTGTGTATGGGTGTGTTAGTGAGTGAATGACTCTCAATGGTGTCTTTATGAGTAACTACATATCTTTTAAACTAGTACATGTGAATATTGGTGTATATAAGTGAGTATATGTGAGAATGAGAGTGGAAGAGTTCTTGTATAAATTAGTATGTGCTTCTATAATTGATTGCTTAAGAGAGTAAGTATGTGTAAGTTTCTGTAGCAGTAAGTGTAGTGGTGTGTGTATAACTGTATATCCAATTTAATGGATGTTCGTTACTTTGCATGTGTGACTATGTGTGTGAGTAACTCTATGGATGAGTGTCACTGTGTAACAGGATGTATAGGTGTATGAGTGCATATGATGAGTGAGTACATGTATGAGTGACTGTATAGGACTGTTGGTAAATGAGTGGATGTGTGTGTAGTTCTTGGAATTACTGAATAGTTGTGTTGTAAGTGGTATTGGTATGTCCATTGTTTTCAAAATGTTTTTTTCTATTTTTGAGTGTGTGTATCTAAGGTTATATTAGGATGAGAGGAGGTCTGCCACTCTATCACAAGGATGATGTCATCAGTGATGTCATTTGAGATTGTCATCAGTGATGTTATGAGTCATGTCACTGACCATGTCATGAGTGATATAATATGTGACGGCATCAGCAGGGCATTGCGGGCGGGCGGGTTATAGTTAGCTGAATTAATTATAACGGGGGAATTTCAATGATTTTGTACGAGTGAAATGTCCAACCAACTATAACGCTCCAGAAACCTATGTTTTTTTCACAGAATTTTTAAGGTTTTTTAAATGCTAATTCCTAACTATAACATGCCTGAAACCTATGGTTTTTTTAAAGTGAATTTCAAAGGTTTTTGAAATGCTAGATTCTAACTATGCCTTAAGAGGTAGGACATGTGAAGAAAGAAGAAAAACACACGGAAAGAAGAAAAAGAAATGCAGAAAGAAGCAACAGAAGTCATCAAAGACGAAGAAAAGTGCAGAAAGAAGGAAGACGTGCAGAAAGAACAAACAGAGGAGCAGAAAGAGGCCTTGTTTCAAAATCATCCTGTACCCTCATCTTTTTCAGATGGGTACTGGTGGTAACTGGCTCTGACTAACCAGTCATAGAGCCAGTGCTATGCTAAAAGACACATAGAATACATTTAAAACACCTACATACACTAGGGAACACTATGTGTTGGGCTACCCCTGTGATTAGCATGACCTCCTCTGTAAGCCCCTAGTATATAATAGGGCCGGGGGATTAAAACTACCTCTTAAAATGCGCCACAGGGCGCGTTTGCACACTGGTGAAGGGAGGGGGGCTGAGGTGACATGTGTGCAAACACGCCCTGTGGCACATTTTAAATTGGGGGATTAAGTCCCCTGGGGTGCAACTAGCCCAGTAAGTACCTCCAGTAAGCGCCACAGAGCTTCATTGCACAGAGGTGTAAAAAGGGGCACGGCCTGGACCACCTCTCTGCAACGCAGCACAGTGGCAGTTAATGGAAGCACCCGGTGGGCTAGTTCGCTCCCAGGGGCTCTCAAAATTGAAGGGGAGTTATTTCCCTAACTTAAAACGTGCCACAGGGCGTGTTTGCACACGTCACCTTAGGCCCCGTCCCCTCCCTTCCCTATTGTGTAAACACGCCCTATGGCCGTTATAAGTTGGGAAATTAAGTCCCCTTGAATCCTGAGGGTCCATAGGGACAAATTAGCCCACTAGGTACCCTCCAGTAAGCGCCAATGCAGAGAGGTGTAAAGAGGGGCACGGGCAGCACCACCTATCTATAACACAGCGCAGTGCCACTTACTGAAAGCACCTGGTGGGCTAGGTGGCCCCTAGGGTACCTCTGAATTGAAGGGAAATTATTTCCCTAACTTAAAACGCGCCACAGGGAGTGTTTGCACACGTCACCTCAGGCCCCGTCCCTTCCCTTCACCACTGTGCAAATGCACCCTTGACTTGTTTTAAGTTGGGGAATTAAGTCCCCTTGAATCCTGAGGGTCCCTGGGGTGCAACTAGCCCACCAGCTACCTCCATTAAGCGCCACAGAGCTGCGTTGCAGAGAGATGTAAAAAGGGGCGTGGCCTCAGAACACCTCTCTGCAACACCCCTGGCGCATACTGGAGGTTCCTGGTGTGCTAGTTAGCCCCCAGGGACCCCCAGTATTCAAAGGGAATTTGTTCCCCTTGGCACAAGATGGCTGACAACACTTCGTGGTTTGGAGTGTTGACAGCCTATTAGAATAAAGCTCGTGAGGGTAAGCGGAGGGTGTGCGGATCCTTTGCGGCCATAGGTATCACTATCTTTATTCCTTAATTTCTCAAAAACTACTGAACGGATTCACACCATTTTAAAAAGGTCGCTTTCAAAGCCACGCAGTGCCATTTTGCCAAATTTGGTGTAATTCCGTTCAGCAGTTTTTGCTATAACAGTGTCTAAAGTTTCCTATGGGAAAATGCTTTTTTCACCACTATTTTTTGAATTTCACAGGAACTACTAAACGGATTTACACCATTTAAAAAAAGGGTACTTTCTGAACCAAGGGCTACCTTTTTGCAGGTGTAATTCCGTTCAGCAGTTCGGGCTGTAGCCGTGTCTAAAATTTGCTATGGGAAATAAAATGGAGAAAACACGTTTTGGGACCCCTCTTTTTTCTCGGCCCCTCTTGACGAATCATCTCCAAACTTTCATTGAATAGAATGTTGCAGATTTCCTATGGAAAATAGGTCCTACCGCCAGTAGGTAATATATCTATGAAACATACAAACAATCCACAAATCAATTCCAAAACATTAAGTAAATTCCAAATTAGTTAAACATAAAAAACTATTGAGTCCCCAAAACAGACATTTACTTGAAAAGATTGTAAAAACTGTATATATATATATATATATATATATATATATCAAATTCAAACACAGGAAGCCCCATTGAAGCACAGCCACACGAAGTTCAATTCAGCACGTTTATTTGGATCCATTTCACTGCTCGCTCCTTGGATGCTTTCAGAGCAATCTTCAAACATGTAAAGCCTGACGCGTTTCAGGAATCAGTCCTTTCTTCAGAGGCATTGTTCATGAAGGGCTGGAGGAGCAGATTTCATGCAGCGTCTGCTCTTATAATCAATGTCACCTGCCACAGTGGGCGTGGCTACACCGCAAAGCATTCTGTGCTTTGTAGTACGCTGACCTTCTTCCCCCAGTGGGGCCACTCACCAGTCCTTGCAAATGGAACCAAGTGTTCACCAAATGGAGTAGAGAGTGCGCTGGAAGCTCTCCAATTGCGTGCTGAATTGAACTTCGTGTGGCTGTGCTTCAATGGGGCTTCCTGTGTTTGAATTTGATATATACATATATGCATATATATATACAATTAAACATATAAACCATTCTTAATGTTAGATTTATTTAAACAATAGTAAGAGAAGTATTGAAGTATAGAAATAATAGATTTACTATTCCCAGTTCAGTTTATGCAATAGTAGTGAAAACGTAGGCTTTCAGAGGGATTACATTTACTTTCCCTGCTCCGAACAGGTGACCAGTAGGGAAAGTATTGGACTTAGGAAGGGGAAGATTTACTACTCATTTTCCAGTCTGTGATACAGTAGGGAAAGCATTGGGCTTTGGAGGGTAAAATGTACTATTCTGACTCCAGTCTGGGTAACAGTAGGGAAAGTGTTGGACTTTGGAGGGAGTAAATTTACTATTCCCACTGCAGACTGTGCACCGGTAGGGAAAGTGTTAGACTTCGGAGGGGTAAGATTTACTATTCCCACTCCAGTCTGTGCAACAGTAGGAAAAGCATTGGACATTGCAGGGGTAAGATTTACTATTTCCACTCCAGTTTGTACAACAGTATGGAAAGTGTTGGAATTCAGAGGGATCACAATTACTATTCCCACTCCAGTCTGCGCAGCAGAAGGGAAAGCGTTGGACTTCAGAGGGGTAACATTTAATATTCCCACTCTATTGTGTGCAGTAGTAGGGAAAATTTTGGACTTCGGAGGGGTTAATCTCATGATGACCACTAAATCCAGGTCCCCCCTTGATCCCTGTCCACCTCAAAAATTTAATCTTTTGCCAGAGGCTCTTGCCCCGCATTTGGCTGTCATCTTTAAATAAATGTTTGTCACTGGTATCTTCCTGGCTAATTGAAAATTGGCATCCTTTCTCCCCCTCCTCAAAAAAGCTAATCTTGATGGAGCAGGCTCTAGCAATCTTTGACCAATCTCCAGACTCCCCCTGCCCACAAAGATGGTGGAAAAGGCTATGAATTCAGTTATCTCGGACTATCTGGAAAAGCATGAGTGCCTAGATAATTCTTAATTTGGATTCAGAAAGCAATACAGTACGAAACTGGTGTTGATCTCTGCCTCTGAGATGATTAGGCAGACCGTCGGTGCAGGAGGCAATGCAGCACTGATGCTAGTTGACCTCTCTGCAGCATTTAATACAGTTAACCATCAGATATTATTGCAGGTGCTGCAAGGTGTTGGTAATAGAGGAAAAGCGAGAACAGTTTGTGGCTCTTTCAGCGCACAAGTCGCTGAATTTCACACTGCCATGTGGGGTGCCACAGGGCTCGTCATTGAGCCCTACCCTTTTTAACGTCTATGTTGCTCCACTGGTAAGGCTCATTAGATCTTTGTGTTTCTCTGCTATTTCATATGCAGATGATACCCAGATTCTGGTTTCAGTGACAGGCTCTCCAGATGAAATGGTGGCCCAGTTCCACACTTGTCTTTGCCCGCTGGCGGACTGGCTGTCCGATAACTGTCTGAAGCTTAATGCTAACAAGACTGAATTCCTACTTTTTGGAAAATATACCAACTTCTGGAACCCCACGCTGTGGCCTCCAGAGTTTGGCCTGCTTCCCTACCCAAAAGATAAGGTACAAAATATTTGGGGGTGACATTTGACTCTATGCTCTTTTTTGAGGGTAAGGTCAATCAGTTCTGTTTCCTTCTATACTTTGAAAATACTGAGAAGGGCCCTCCCATTCGTTCCAGTTTACTTGAGGAAATTGGTGGTGTCTGCCCTTGTTCTGCCCAGAGCGGACTATTGTAACGGGCTCTTTATGAACCTCTGCAAAAAATACCTCAACAAGTTGCAGATGGTGCAAAATACCGCAGCATATAAATATATATATATATATATATTACCTACTTGCGGTCACCAGTAGGTAGTTAGGACCTATTTTCCATAGGAAATCTGCAACATTCTATTTGTAATATCTTTGGCGCTGGTTGATGAATCTTCGCGAAATTTTCAAAACTAATGGCCAGCTCCGTTCCACTCCTTTTCTGAAAGTCTCGGGATGATTCATGTAGCGGGGGCCGAGAAAAAAGGGGTCCCAAAACGTGTTTTACCCATGCAATTTCCCATAGGACCTTTAGCCGCAGCTACAGCCCGAACTGCTGAACGGAATTATGCCAAATTTGGCAGAGATGTATTCCTCAGTTCAGACTCGTGCCTTTTTCTTAAATTGTGTCAATCTGTTCAGTAGTTCCTGAGAAAATTACAGTTAAAAGCATATATATATATATATATACATATCTATGGGCGCGGTGGAGCCGCGCATCCTGAATGCACCGTGAGCTCAGCCTCCGCGCACCCTGAGCGCACCCTTCCGATCACACGCTGAATGCTAATTGGCTGTCAAGTGGTTGTCAACATTCGAAACCAGGAACTGTTGGCAGCCATTTTGGGCCTCGGTAGAAGCGAGGCTGAAGAATTCAGTGGAACAAGTGTGCAAAACGTGAAAAGGGGGCAGGGTAGAAATACTTTGACCCTCTAGACCTGCTTAGGAGGTTCCAGAAGGACCCCCGGGGCCCACAAAATGTTTGTTTTTTTAAAACGGCAAGTATGCATAGGGTGCGCCGACTCTGCCGTAAAAATAAAATAAAAGTAAAACTGAGCTTTTTTTATAATTAGCCCCCGGTGGGGCCCAGAGGGCCCCCCCGGGGACCGTCTCCCCCCAGTGCTACAAAAAAAATGGTTGGGGAGGCTCCAAGGCCCCCAAAGCCCCGGGGACCACCACTCCCGGACTTTATGTATTGTGGGATGGTGGCTGCGTGGCCCTCCTCCTGGAGCACTCGAGGGCCCTGGGGACCCCCCCCCCCCCAGGGCCGGCTCCTGCAGTGTCACGGGGTGCCCACCCCAGGACACTGCTGTTTGCTATGGGAGGGCAGGAACCAAGGCTCCCACCCTCCCATAGCAAAGTTGGTTTGGATTTTGAAATAGAGAGCAGGGAAATCTATTCTCTCTTTCAAATCCAAACCAGATTGCTTTTCCACATGGGGAGCTGCATGTTAGCAGCTGCCCATGTGGAAAAGCAATGCCGGCTCCCAAACGCGCAGAAGTTGTGCACCAAACGCTCTGATGTTGCGCACCCTACGATTAGAGTAGTGCATCCAAAGCGTGCACACCAGGGGGCTGCACTGAGCGCCGCGCTGGGTGCGCGACTTCTAATTTTACCATGAAAAAATAACCCCTATCCGTAATTTCTAATATCCCTGGGGACCCCATCCCCCGGGGCTTATTAAAAATGGTGGGGACCGTGGGGGGAGCCCCAATGCCCCCACGGTCCCGCAGGCTCACCGCGTCCTTGGGGAGCCGGCATTGCTTTTCCACATGGGGAGCTGCTAACATGCATGTGGAAAAGCAATCTGGTTTAGATTTTGAAAGAGAGAACAGATTTCCCTGCTCTCTCTTTCAAAATCCAAACCAAGTATGCTGTGGGAGGGCTGGAGCCGCGAGACTCCCGCCCTCTCATAGCAAACAGCAGTGTCCCAGGGGTAGGCACCCCGGGACACTGCAGGAGCTGGCCCTGGGGGGTGGCGGTCCCCAGGGCCTTCGAGGGCTCCAGGCGGGGGCCACAGAGCCCCCCACAATACAGAAAGCCCCGGGGGTGGTGGTCCCCGGGGCTTGGGTTGTCGTTGAGGCCCCCCACCCCTAATTTTGCTGGGGGGCCTTGGAGCCCCCCAACCATTTATTTTATTGCCCCGGGGGGTGGCTCTCACGCTTGCATAACAAACAGCAATGTTGAAAAAATCATCTGGTAAGATAACAAAGGATTTTTTTTGTTGTTTGCTGCCGTTAAAGCGGCGACAATTTTAACACCGTCTTTGTAAATATGCCCCTAAGTTTTGTAATGTTGACAATCCCCTCCCCCATTTAAATAGGCACTTGGGGCCAGATGTAGGTAGCCCAATACCGGTCGGAAACGGCCGAAAATACCGATTTTCGGCCGTTTCCGATGGGTATTGTGCGTTTGGGATGTAGGGGACTGAAAATCGTCCGAATCGGTAAATTTACCGAATCGGTAAAGTTACCGAATCGGTAAACATTCCGAATCGGTAAATTACCGATTCGGTAATTTTACCGAATCGCAACAGTTTGCGAATCGGTAAATTTACCGAATCGGTAATTTTACCGAATCGGTGAATTTACCGAATCGGTAAATATACCGAATCGGTAAATAAGAAGTGGTGAAATTGAATATTGAGATGTAGGTAAGCTCTTAAATACAGAATTTGGTTGAAATTCGGTATTTAAGAGTCTGTATTTACCATGGATTGAAATCAGAAGGTAACCAGGTGCAGCCTATAAAAATGGACCCAAAATGCAATACTTTTTTCACAATGGCGGCATTCTATGTCATTGCGAGGCGGCTACGGCTACAGGAGGAAGGAGAGAGGGAATGGCTGAGACAGGAGCAGGTCTACAGACAGAGGATCACCTTGTTCATGCTCACAGAGCCAGAGATTTTCCAGAGGTACAGGTTGGACTCAGACACCATATTGGACCTCATCAGGGACCTCCACCCACTGTTGGAGCACACTACCCCAAGGGCGCACGCCATTCCACCCCACGTGCAGGTGCTGTGCAGCCTACACCTGCTTGCGTCTGGGAGTTACCAGAGTGTGGTTGCTGCGGTAGGTGGGGTGACCCAGAGCAGCCTGTCACGCTTTTTCAACAAATTCCTTGACGCCATGGTACAGAGGATGGACCAGTATATAACTTTCCCTGAAACCCATGCTGAACTGCTCCAAACAAAAACTGACTTTTATCTGATGGCGCACTTTCCCAGTATCATTGGCTGCATTGATGGCACCCACATTCCCATTTGTCCCCCTGCTGCCACCGAATACATATATAGGAATAGAAAGTCCACTCACACCATCAATGTGCAGGTGATCTGCAATGCCAAGTGCGCCATCACTGACCTTGTGACAAAATTTTCTGGGAGTACCCACGACTCCTACATATTTCAAAACAGCGGTATCTATGCACGGCTGACAGCAGCGGAATTTGGTGAAGGATACCTGCTAGGTAAGACACAGTGTGCGACCCCATTAACACCTATTGCAGAAAGAAGTACATGTATGCATGTGAGTAATGTACTCCCATTTCCTTTTAGGGGACAGTGCATATGCCCTCTGCTCCTTCATCCTCACCCCCTACCTCAACCCCTCAACACCCAGCCAAAGGAGATATAACAGGGCCCACAAGAGCACAAGAAATATTGTGGAGCGTACCTTTGGTATATGGAAGAGCAGGTTCAGGTGCCTGCATATGAGTGGAGGTGCCCGGCAGTATACCCCCATCACCTGCTGTAAAATCATTGCTGCCTGTGCCATGTTGCACAACCTTGCCGTGAAGAAGGGCACAGAGGTGGAGTTGTCAGACTTTGAGGATCATGACGACGAGGTTGCTGTGCCTGAACCACAACCTGCTGGAGTGTCAACACCAAGTGATGGCAGATACAGACGTGAGGAGATTACACGCAACTATTTCTGAGTAAGTAATGAGACACAGACAGGTTGTGTATGGGACCAACGTATTTTAATGGTGCCACAACATTTAAGCACGTAAGTGCAACATAAGAAAATATACACGTGGGGACTGTATGTCCCGGTTTACTTCACCCATGAACGGTAATGTCACTTGCGCCCGCACTTCCCTGAGCCACTTGGATGTTGTTCGCTTTGTTCGGCGTGCCCTGCAGCCTCAGCTTGGCGCCTGGTACTCCTCCGTGTCTCCACATTAGAGCTTGCTATGCTGCTCCGGCTACTTGTGTCTTCACCCTCTGCCACGTCCAGGGCAGGATTCAGTGCTGTGTGGGATATCAACATTGCCTCTAGAGCACTGGTAATTCTGGCCATGCCCCTGGTGACCTGAGTTGTATTCTGCGTCAATGCCTCCTGCATATTTATGCCTCTCCTGCATAGCAGGGATGTGGCATTGGCCAAGCGATTGATGGCCTTATTCTGGGCACGGGCATCCCTGCGCCATGTGTGTGACACACTGTCAAGTTTAGTGCATAGCGTTACTGATTGGCTCATCTGCTGCATCCCTGCTGCAATATCCCTATTTGTTTGGGCTACTCCTTTATTCGCCTCCACTATATCTCTCATGCCCTTCCCTATGTCTCCTATGTGCACATTCGGGGCTCTGATTTGGCGTTGGCAGGCTTGCATTGATTTGCCCTGCATCCTTTGAATGCGCACCATGCTCCCCTCCAGCCCATGGAACACAGTGCCCTCACCACGTCCACCTGCACTGCTGAGTCTGCGTTGTCTTCTTCGAGAAGGGCCCATCTCATTTGTGGACTGCAGTGCTGCGGAACTATCATCCACGGTGTCTTCAGCCTCCCCCTCACCCTCTGCTGCCTCCATTGATGATAGTGGGGCCACGACACGCCTCCTGGCTGGTGGGATTACAGGAGTGGACTGGAGCTGAGATGGTGAAATTTCTGGTGAGAATTGCAAGTGAGGGGATTGGGAAACCTGTGGGGAGTGCAGCAACTCTGAGGTCGGTACAGTGTCATATTCCAGGGACATGCCAGTTGTGTCACCTTCGTCCTGCGAGACTTGGACCAGCTTCCTCACTATCCTCCCTCTCTGGTGCAGTCCCTTCTGTGTCAGTGGGTCGACTGCGTGATTTGGCCCCTAGGTATAAATGAGCGTATATTAACTGAGTGCTACTGTGTCACGGTCACTACAATAAATGATTTACACATTTCACTTTCATTTATCTGCAATCATTTCACTAACTTGCTGATGTCTGCGCTGTTACACATGATCTTACATTTGCTGACTACATTTCCCATAATGCATTGCTCCTGTATAGTGCTAGCAGTACTGGACTGGGGTTTGCTTGTCCACAAAGGGTAAAGGGAAGCAGGTTGGTATGGGGTGCCATGCTGCGCATGCGTCTTACCTTTTTTGCACCTCTGGCTGAGCTGTCCACATCTCCCAGTCTGCAGACGCTGTCTGCCTCAATGGTTGAGGCCACCAACTCCTCCAGGTCAGTCGGGGGGGGCTGTGTTCCTGCCTCCACCGGTTAGGCCTGCCTGCTTGTGGATTTCAGCCATTTTCCTCTTGGTGAGGCTCCTGAGTTCATAGAATCTTTTTTTAAGGTCCTCAGTGTTCCTGGTTGTGACTCCCACAGCATTCACTTTCTCAACAATTGCCAGCCATATTTTTCTTTTGGCAGACTCGGCAACAGTGAGGGATTGCCTGCCAAAAAGTGTGTTGTGCACCCTCACTACCTCCTCCACAAGTACCTGCAGCTCCATGCTTCTGAACTTTATTTTCCCCTTCCTGTCTGGCTTTTGGCTTTCACTGCTGCTTGCCATTTTTCAGTTTGTAAAGTTGCAAAAAACTCTCCCTACTGCTCAGCTCTGACTGCCTCTATAGAACCTTCTAATTAGTTGCAGCTGCCTGGGTAGCCACTTCCTGGTAGGGAGGGGGAGTGTGTTTGCACCTGATTGGCTGCCTTCATAGGTATCACTTTTTTACCGATTTGGTATTTCCCATTAATCCTATGGCCAAAAAGGCCCATTGGAATGAATGGGGAATACCGATTCGGTAAATACCGATTCGGTAAATACCGAGTCTCCGATACCGAATTTTTACCGATTCGGTAAATATTACCGATTCTGAAATACCGATTTATTGAAGTGCATTGTGAATCGTGAAGCAACACTGTCTAACTGTGATTGATAAAGAATTGAAAGAATTGAAAGAGTTGTGTACTTCTTTTGCTTGTAATGTGCATAGGGGCAGATTTACAAGTTAATTATGTTACTATTGCATCACCTTTAAGATAGGAAAAGTGATGTGAGAGTGGCACAAGGGGCTTGTAAATCTGCTACACAGTGTTCTGTCTTACTTTGCTTTCCTTTCTGTCATGTAGAGGATCCTGGGTAAATATAACGTTTTCTGTACAGCCAGTACCTTTCAATCCTACCCCCAAACTGCTTACTGCCTGTTACCATAGTAACAGTTCAAGGAACACTTAAGTGAGCACAGAGGTTAGAAGTTCACCACACAATGTTGCTAATCGAAACAGCTTCTGTGCTGGAGTTTTAAAGGTTTTCCATAGGAACGGTTAGTCGTAGCTATAGCCTCTGGTAAAGAGCTGGTAAAGAGTTCGCCTGAGTATTATACTTCTAGGAATAAATATCATTTCTATTTTTACATTTTTTCTAAGTATATGATTATCACACTAAATATTAGTGAAATTTTGTCAGAAAAAGAAGATGTATATACTTTTTTTAAATACATTTTTATTAAAACAATAAATAACTAGAAACGTAACTTTAAGGTAACATTATAATAAATAACTAGAAACATAACTTTAACGAAACAATATAATAAACAAAATGTTATATGGACTCCAATAGAAGCAGGGTAGGTAATCTGCAAAACAAAAATGAAAATAAGTTCAATGTGACTGAATGAGGTCAAAGATTACATGTCAAAGTAATACTTGGCAATATTTCTTAATTTGCACGTCTGCAGTGTGCCTCAATCAATCAATCAATCACAAGAATTTGTATAGCGCGCTACTCACCCATGAGGGTCTCAAGGTGCTGGGGGGGGGGAGTCGCTATTGCTCGAACAACCAGGTCTGGAGTTGTTTCCTGAAGGAGAGGTGATCCAGGGTCAGCCGTAGGTGAGTCTGGAGGGAGTTCCATGTCTTGGCTGCCAGGTAGGAGAAGGATCTTCCTCCGACGGTGGATTTCCGAATTCGTGGGACGGAGGCGAGGGCGAGGCTGGCGGATCGGAGCTGGCCGGTGGGTGTGTAGAATGTGAGGCGTCTGTTGAGGTTCTTCGGGCCTGTGTCATGGAGAGCCTTGTGTGCGTGGGTGAGGAGTCTGAACGTGATCCTCTTGTTGACAGGGAGCCAGTGCAGGTCTTTCAGGTGGGCAGAGATGCGGCTGCGGCGAGGGATGCCCAGGATGAGTCGTGCTGAGGCGTTCTGAATGCGCTGGAGTCTTTATGGAGTTTGGCTGTGGTTCCAGCGTAGAGGGTGTTCCCGTAGTCCAGACGGCTGGTGACGAGGGCCTGGGTGACCGTCTTCCTGGTTTCTGTGGGGATCCATCGGAAGATCTTTCGGAACATGCGCAGGGTGTTGAAGCAGGATGATGAGAGTGCGTTCACTTGCTTGGTCATAGTGAGGGTTGAGTCCAGGATGAAGCCCAGGTTGCATGCGTGGTCCGTTGGTTTGGGTGTGCTGCCCAGGGCAGGGGGCCACCAGGAGTCGTCCCACGCGGAGGGAGATGGTCCGAGGATGAGGACTTCCGTCTTGTCTGAGTTCAGTTTAAGGTGGCTGATCTTCATCCATTCTGCGACGTCTCTCACTCCTTCCTGGAGGTTGGCTTTGGCGGTGTTGGGGTCGTTGGTGAGGGAGAGGATCAGCTGGGTGTCGTCGGCGTAGGAGATGATGTTGAGGTTGTGTTTGCGTGCGATGGCGGCGAGGGGGCTCATGTAGACGTTGAAGAGGGTAGGGCTGAGTGAGGATCCTTGTGGGACGCCGCAGATGACTTCGGTGGCCGCGGATCGGAATGGGGGGAGGCGGACTCTCTGGGTTCTTCCGGCGAGGAACGAGATGATCCACTCCAGGGCCGCTCCTTGAATTCCGGTGTTGCTGAGGCGCTGTATCAGGGTGCGGTGGCAGACGGTGTCGAAGGCTGCTGAGAGGTCCAGGATACATTCCACCTCTCTTATAGGCCCGCGTTCAAGAGGTGTCTGTACGGAAGTGCCTACTGCGTCAGATATACACTATGGACCAACAGGTCTTTAAAATGATTCAGAGATGAGATAGAATTAGGTGAGAGATCAAGTCATTATGCAGGACAACATTCTTTGTGGCTTATTTACAAGCCCCTTGCGCAACTTTTGCGTTACTTTTACCATGTTAAAAGTGACGCACAAGTGGCACAAGGGGCTTGTAAAAAAGCCCTTTTATTTCTAACGCATTTAATCGGAGGCATTGTGTATCTAGGCCGCTCTGCTCACCTTCTGTAAACACTGTGGCGAACAGAGTTCACAACTTGAACTCAGCTTTGGTTGTACAATGCAGACTGTATTACATTCAGCCTTGATTTTTTTTATCAGCAGAGTGGACAGCAGCGTCCATAACTTTAAAAGAGAAAGAGAAATGATGTGACAGAGAGAAAGAGAGAAAAACGACATTAAAACTGTGAGAGAGAGAAAGTTATAGATGGAGCAGTTAATACTGGAGAAAATCTTCGTAGGTCACCTTTTTGCCTCCGTTGTGCGTCCAAGCATGTGCCGGTTCATAGTGCACCCTCTAGTTTAGTGATCTGAAAGATATTATACAGTTAGTAAGAGCAGAGTATATACACCTAAACAAGTATATTTTTACTTTATATCTTTTTAAAGACCGGATACTGTATTTCATCATCTTCCACTGTAAAGAGGTGTCTGTGCGCTGTTTTTCTTCCAAAGTACTATATCCCATGCACTCCCACTGCATAGCGGTGAGTTCTCAATACTGCGTACCCAGACTGTTGCACCCCATTGACTCCCAGAGTCCGGAGGTGAGTGCTTTTTCTTGCGCACTCAGGGGCAGATTTACAAGCTCCTTGCGCCACTCTTCCCCTGTTAAAAGTGACACAAAAGTGGCGCAAGGGGCTTGTTAATCTGCCCCTCAGACTGTTGTAACCTATCTATTCTCACTGCTCAGAGGTAATTGTACATTCCTACACACTTAAGTTGCTGCACAGTACCCACTCTCTCCGTCCACAGATGACTTGTCGTTGTTTCGGAAACAAGCTTCTTTGCTCACCTTGTGCCATTGGCGTGATTCAAAGAGGGTGCGCCACTTGTCGAAGCAGCCTTCTCAGATGTTGTTACGATGGCCACGCATCATCGCAGAATGCACGGACGTTGAGCTTTGGAGGTGTTTGGGGGCCCGCCAATTTGTGAAACACAACCTGTAAGATAAAAAGAAAGTTAACATTGTGTGTCATTTCTTTATCAAAGGAGAGAGGAAGTGAGAGTGTGACTAAAAAGAATATTCGCAGCTCACCTTTCTGTCACCGTTGTGCTTTTCACCACGTGCCCGGACATAATGCACCCTGAAGCTCTACATCAAAAGATAGTAAAAGAAAGATGTTATGATTGGTAATTGTTACTATCTTAATGTGGAGTAGAATTACATCGCCCTTTCAGACACCTTCCCTCCCGCACTTAAAAACAACTATTTGTACAGTTCCAACTTGTTTAATAGGCTTTCATTTTTGAAAAATTACTATAGTAGTAATGTTTTTATCCGGTTGTGAAAGCAAGTGGTGCGAAGTGATACACGTGGTTTCGATCATCACAAGCGTCGGACATTTGACCGATTATAAAAACGTTCCTGCTATTGGAAAAAAATATATAAATGCAATAAGATACCGTATATAGGACTGCGTACTCCTAAATCGCTGCGTCGCCTTTTTGTATCCAGTCTGCTGCACCCCATTGACTCCCTCCGATGCGCACCCAGGCATCATTGCTCACCTTTTTGTTGACAGGACACCTTGTACATCTTGCAGTCCCGCTCTGCCACCAAGAAGTCTGACATATGGTGCTGAGTCTTGATATCATTATGGGAAAGGACATACACCTATCTTCATCGCAGGTTCCTCACCCGCTCAGTTTTTGCTGTACCACTAACTTAGTGACCAAAGAGGCTATGCATGTAGTGGTGGGTCCCCCTGCTCAGTGGTTCGGGCCAACATGAGGCGTCCGAACCACTAGGATGGGCCATCACAGCGCTTGCAATGGGAGCAACTCTAAAATGGAGTAAAGCATGTGTGCCCCGTCTTTTTTAAATGGTAGGGTCACGTGTGTAGTGACGCATGTGCTGGATGGGTGTGGTGTGGTTGTACCAGTCATGAGGGAGTGTGTGTGTGCCGTTCTGACAACAAGACCTGGAACTAAGAAATCAGTACAATGGAAATCTGGGCAATGTTGCATTTTGGTTTTTTCCTGGAAGCGTAAACGGAGTGGGCTGTGAACGTTGACTCCGGAGCTATGGGCGTGGTTCCGTCGTGAGCTATATGAGAAATCAAGTGATTCGGGTGTCCGTTTTGTAGTGCTGACGTCACCTGGTCTTAAATGCAAATGTGTCATTATATCTGTAAAGTTCCACAACATGGCCAACATGGAAGGTTCGGGGTATCACTGACTCTACATTCATTCATAGTTGATATAAAAGAAGTTTTTGAAGGAAGGCTGCTAAAGGGATATTGTATAGGGTTTTATATACGTTTTATTTAGTTTGGTACTGCACTCTGCAAATAATGAATGAAGAGTCAGTTGAATTCTGCCTGAATACGGCCATGTGGCGATGAATTATGGTGCACTGAGTTAGTAGTACCTTTGGGACTGAGCAAGTATGTAACCTGCGATGATTCATGGTCCGGACAGGCCGCACTGGGGGTAATGTTTTTTGACTACTGAATTTTGCCTTAATAAAGCCATGTGGTGATTATTTATGGTGTACTGAGTTAGTGGTACTTATGGTGTTTAGAGTGTGCTCACCCTGTGATGATGCGTGGTCTGAACGGGCTGCACTCAAAGCATTGAATGTTGCATACTATACTGGATTGCATGTACTTTGAGGGGAAAAAAAACTACCATCGATGGTTATCAATTGTTCTGAAAACTAGGTCTACTGATTGCTCCCCATAACAAATTAAATGATTGCACTTCACGCAGTGCATTCTAACTTTCTAAAAATGGGTATGTATGTCTGGTGGCAATGTTGCAGATTGGGAGCATTTGGTTTTCTTAACCGATTATAGTCTCTTACACAATTTGCATTGGTACTAATCTTGAATTGTGAGCCCTACTGTTCGCAGTATCGACCTGAGGCAGTCGTTAGGAAGGGCCCACATCCATGTGGCATTGACTTGAGCTGTATAGAGGTAGTGGTAGGTGTGGCTCTCAGCATCCACGCAACCAGCGATGATGCGTGGTATGGGCCAGCCGCACTTTGCATAGTGAATTCTGTCTTAATAAGGCCACGGGGAGATGACTTGCGGTGCAGTGAGTTAGTGCTACCTGAAGAACTCAGCGTGTGCGCACCCTGTGATGATTCGTGGTTCGTGCGGGTCGCACTGGTACAATGTCTCTTGCCTACTGGAATGCGTCATGTGCAATCGCCATTCCAACTAAATCGTGAGCCCTCAAAATGTAGATCCAAGGCAGTAGTCATCACAAACATCAAGAAATTATTTTTGTCATATCCTTTAATAAAATCTGAGGACATAAAGTACAATGGAGAAGTGTGGCTCAATGGTTAGAGCGGCAGACCCTGATGCAGAGGTCTAGCCCGGGACCAGGGTTCAATTCCCCGCCTCGGCGGGTCTTGGGATCAAAAATTCCACGGACCTGATAATTCGTGCCTCCGTGCCTATTCCAATCATGGAGTCCCACTCTGGGCAATAGCTTGCTTAATCTCCACAACGGCCCCCACAATGCTAAGGATGCCTGGCCTCCACCTTGGGGGTGCCCAGGAGTGGACACCTCACAGGAAAAGCCAGGATGGGTTCCACAGCGGTATTCGTACAAGCGCCTTGAGACCCTTGCGGGTGAGTAGTGCGCTATACAAGTATCAATTTACATTACATTATAATTATCTCTACATTAAATTAATCAAGGCTAATTTTCATGCTGTCCGTAGTATAGATTCAAAGCTGAATTGAAGTTGTGAACCCTGCTGTCCGCACTGTAGATCAAAGGCAGTACTGAGCACAGATATGGACGAATGATTGTTGTCTCTTATTTTAACAAAAGCTGAACACATACCGTACAATTGTCTCTGCATTAAATAAATCATGGGTGAATTCCCTACTGTCCGTAGTGTAGATGCAAAGTTGAATTCAAGTTGTGAACCCTGCTGCCCGCAGTGTAGATCGAAGGCAGTACTCGACACAAACATCGATGAATGCTTTTTTGTCACAGTTAACAAAATCTGAGGACACAGTACAATTGTCTCTGCCTTAAATAAATCGAGAATGAATTTAATGTTGTCTGTAGTGCTTATGCGCTTTTGGTATCAAGTAGTGAACTCTTGATCGCAGTGTACATTTGAAGGCAGTACTCAGTAGAGACATTTGAGGAATGTTTTTTTGTCGCATCATTTAACAAAATTGTCTCTGCTTTACATAATCAAGGCTAACTTCAATGATGTCCGTGCTGTAGATGCAAAGCTGAATTCAAGTTGTGAACCCTGCTGTCCGCAGTGTAGATAGAAGGCAGTAGTTAACACAGACATTGAGGAATGCTTTTTTGTCACATACTTTAATAGAATCTGAGGACATAGTATAATTGTCTGTACCTTAAATAAAATGAGACTGAATTCAATGTTGTCTGTAGTGCTTATCCGAAACTGGTATCAAGTTGTAATCTCTACTGACCGCACTGTAGATCAAAGGTAGTAGTTAGCACAGATATTGACGATTAATTTTTGTCACTTATTTTAACAAAGTCTGAAGACATAGAATACAATTGTCTCTGCCATACATAAATCAAGGCTAACTTCAGTGCTGTCCGTAGTGTACATGGAAAGCTGAATTCAAGTTGTGAACCTTGCTGTCCGCAGTGTAGATCGAAGGCAGTAGTTGACACAGATATCGAGGAATGCTTTTTTGTCACATACTTTAACAAAATCTAATGACATAGTACAATTATCCCTGCCTTAAATAAATCGAGACTGAATTCAATGTTGTGTGTAGTGCTTATCCGCAACTGGTATCAAGTTGTAAACTCTACTGACCGCACTGTAGATCAAACGCAGTAGTGACCACAGATATCGACGAAGGCTTTTTGTTACTTATTTTAACAAAGTCCGAGGACATAGAGTACAAGAGAGGACTTAGTGCGTATTCTCCCCTGAGGCGGAAGCCGGGGGTCCTACTTTCTATCCCTCTGTTTTAAAAAAAAACTTTGTGCATTTATACTTAATTTTCGCTGTTTTCACATCAAATAGATTCACTTATTTGATGTGTGCTTTTAAATTGTACCTTGAGCTCCTGCACCTCGAACCCTGAACCCCCGGTGCAGCCGACTAGCTGCTGACGCCGAGGGACAGGGGGTCACAGCTGCCATCTTACGAGGAGGAAGGGGCTGCAGTCTAGCTGCAGGACGCCTCCCGCCCTCTTGGGATACTTAAACAGCCAGTAGAGCGCAGCGCGCAGACTTAGTGCGTGTTCTCCCCTGAGGCGGAAGCCGGGGGTCCTACTTTCTATCCCACTGTTTTAAAAAAACTTTGTGCATTTATACTTAATGTTCGCCGTTTTCACCTCAAATAGATTCACTTATTTGATGTGTGCTTTTAAATTGTACCTTGAGCTCCTGCACCTCAAATCCTGATCCCCTGCGCAGCCGACTAGGTGCTGACGCCGAGGGACAGGGGGTCACAGCTGCCATCTTACGACGAGGAAGGGGCTGCGGTCTAGCTGCAGGACGCCTCCTGCCCTCCTCCATATCGTATAAAAGAACCATGTCTCTTCGTCCGCGCAGCGGGCGCGCCAAAGGCGCGTCAAAGGCAAGCCCGTCTGCGCCCGGTCGGGACCCGGGGCCATAGACCCTGCCCCTTTTCTACTCTATACTTCCATAAAGCTATTTGCTCACCAAGGCAACTGGCCCCTCTGTCCTTCTACGCTCAAACGCATCCGTGCCCTTGAACTCCTTGCCCCTTCCGTCCCCTCCCCTGCGGCCCCTCTGCTTGGGCACCAGCCATCTGTCCTCCCTGCCTCCCTTATCCCTCGCCCCTCCTGCCCGCCCACCATGGCCCCAGCCTACCTTCTTAACACCCGCTCGGTGGGCAGGCATCAGTTGGAACTCTTTAATCTTTTGGACACAGAGACCCCTGATTTCCTGTTTCTCTCGGGAACCTGGTTCTCTGCAGATTTTCTGCCTGATGTCCTATCTGCGCGCCCTGATCCCTACTATGCCCTCTTGGCCGATCGCCCCCATGGGAAAGTCGGCGGCGGCGTGACTATGATTATCCGATCCCACCTTCAGTTCCAACCGCTCTCCTACCCTTCCATACCCAATGTAGACCTTTTAGTGGCCCGTTCGGTAAACCTCTTGGTCCCCCTCACTGTAGTCCTTCTTTATCGTCCCCAGACCATGCCTCACTTTGTGCCTGCCCTACAGGAGCTGCTGGCCACCCTTGTGGTCAATAACTCCGCGGTTCTCTTATTGGGTGATTTTAACTATTGGCCTGGAGACCCCAGGGAAGATCAGACTTCCAAAGACCTTTCTGACACTCTGTGTGGTCTCAATTTCATTTCCCACATTCACTCCCCCACTCACGTACATGGTCACATTCTCGACCAGTTATGGTCGGCTAGTCGGGCTATATCCCCCACCACCATTCTCCCTTGCACTTGGTCGGACCACTCGCTGATTTCCTTCTCCATCGACCTTGGAGCTATTGACAAGCCCCCCCTGCCCAAAAACATCCTAGCACGGAACTGGAACCGGGTGGATCTTAACACTCTTTGTTCTTCCCTGGCGACTTCCCTCCCTGACCTATCTGACCTCTCCCTTGACCATCAAGTTGACCCCATTATTTCCTGGCTGTCTACTTCATGCGACCTGGTTGCCCCCCTCAGGAGGGTCAAGGCGTGTCGCCTCCACGAAGCCAGTAAATGTTTCTCTGACGATCTTAAAGCCCTAAAATTGGCTCTCAGACAATCTGAACGCCAGTGGAGGCGCAACTACTGCCCCTCTCTGAGGGATCGGTATAGGTCTCTCCTGAACAACTATAAGAGAGCTATTCTCTCAGCCAAATTACAATATTTCTCTGTCAAAATTTTGTCAGCGACTAATAAACCCAAAGAGATTTTCTCTATTGTTCACAACGTGGCCGCATCCGACAGAGTCAATCCCTATCCTGTCCCATCCCAAGCTCTTTGCCTCTCCTTGAATGATTTCTTCCTCAAGAAGATCGCTAACATCAAACGGAACATCCCCCTGCCATCTTCTCTTCTCCCCTCCCCTATCCTTCCCCCTCTGTCCTCCTCCCTTAACCAATTTCCACCCATCTCGAAGGAATCCTTCCTCGCCCTGCTCAGGAAAGTTAAGACAGGCTCCCCTGCCGACTGTGGACCTGCTCACATTTTAAGGGAGTTGTTTTCTGGCTGTCCCGACACCCCCCTTTCCCTCCTTAATGCTTACATCCTCCAGGGTATAGTTCCTGCCTCCTTTAAATCGGCCATGGTTATCCCCATCTTAAAAGACCCCACTCTCCCTGCCAATTTTAGGCCCATTTCTTTGCTCCCCTACCTAGGCAAGATCCTGGAGAGCCACATCACCTCTTGTCTCTCGGGCTACATCGAGGACAACCATCTTCTGGCCTCCCATCAAGCTGGCTTTCGCCCAGTTCACTCAACCGAATCTGTGGTCCTCTCTGTTTTGGACGAGCTGAAGAGTAAGGCTGATTCCAGCTCCCCCCAAGCCTTGGTGCTTCTTGATCTGTCCGCTGCTTTTGACACGGTCGACCATTCCATCCTTCTCGACCGCGTCAGGGCAGCGGGCATCCAGGGCACCGCCTTCTCCTGGCTCGCCTCATTCCTCCATAGTCGGACGCAGGCTGTCCGTCTCTCTGGTTTTTCCGCCCCCCTCACGCGGTGCCCTGTGCCCTCTCCTTTTCAACCTTCACATTCATCCCCTTATTGTTTCCCTGTTAAACATGAAGGTCTCCGTGTACAACTACGCTGATGACCTTCAGCTTGTCTTTGACCTTTCCCACGACCCTGACTCCATCCTTAAATTTCAAACCACACTCATTTTTATTTCTGACTGGATGAACCAAAACCATCTAAAGCTCAATCCGGACAAGACGGAGCTGGTCCTGACCGGTGGTTCCACCAGCCCCTGGACCTCCACCTTCTGGCCTTCCATTCTTGGTCCTCCCCCGGGTCCCTCTGCCTCAGTTAGAACCCTGGGAATCAAAATCAGCCAGGACCCCTCCATGCTTTCCCAGTTTAGCTCTGTTGTTTCATCCTGCTTTCTGTCTCTGAGGATTATCCGTAAGATCTCCCGTTTTTTCTCCTTTGATGCCCTCAAAATCATTGTCTTGGCCATGATTCTCTCACGGCTGGACTACGGGAATTGCCTATACATGGGCATTCCTGCTTACGAACTGCGGCACCTCCAGTCCATCCAGAATCAGGCCGCTCGCCTCATCCATCGGCTTCCCAAATCTCATCACACCACCCCTTTACTCAGGTCCCTCCACTGGCTTCCCATCCTGCAGAGAATCCTCTTCAAGATGGGCTGCATGGTCTTTATGGCCCGCGCTCGTACGGCCCCTGTCTTTATTAATTCTATGATCACCCATTATCTTCCTTCCCGCACTCTCCGCTCCTCTAGCCAGGCACTTCTAAGCATTCCTCGCTTTCGCAAGTCTAGAGTAGGTGGCACCAGATTCTCCATCCTTGCCCCCCACCTCTGGAACAGCCTCCCACTGACTATCAGATCCATCACTGTTTACTTGCATTTCCGTAAGGCACTTAAAACCCATCTGTTTTCCCAAGCGTTCTCTTCTTAATCCACTCCTGTGCTTCTTCCACCTGCTCAAGTCAATCTCCTAGCGCCAGGAAGCCGCTTGGCCACAGAGCGCTTTACACATATTTTCAACTTCAACTTCAATAATTGTCTCTGCCTTACATAAATCAAGGTTAACCTCAATGCTGTCTGTAGTGTAGATCCAAAGCTGAATTTAAGTTGTGAACCCTGCTGTCAGCACTGTAGTTCGAAGGCAGTAGTCGATACAAACATTAATCTGCGGTGGTGTGGTGCCGAGTTCGCAATGGGTCTGTATCGAGGAGGCACGTGGTCATGGTGGCAGCCACGTGGCAGGGTGAGGACCTTCGCTGTGGTGGAGTCTCTTCTCTTTGCAGAAGTGAACCATGCTCAAGGTGTAGCCTAATTATTTATAGTCTTATGCTAACGTTGTGTACGTTGGACCAGCCCACTCCGCTTCTGCTTCAAAGGGGGGGGACACAGCTACATGACCGAAATATTCCCCAGTGTCAGAGATAATATGGTTGCGTCCACTATGCAGTACACTACACGTATCAATGGTATATCTACACACAGAAACGTTTTTGGTTTGTATAGTGAATTGTGTATAGCATTTCACCGGTAGTCTTGCCATTGTGTACATTATTGTTGATGTGTGAGTTCTTTCCCTTATACATACTTGGTTGCCACATCGCTGAACATTGAGCTGGTGTGCTGTTGAGGGGATATATTATTTTGGGAAGGTCTGTTGTCCTGTTTTGAGCTGCCTGATGACATTTGAGATGTCATCAGTGATGTCATGAGTGATGTCACTGACCATGTCATGAGTGATGTAATATGTGACGTCATAAGCAGTGCATTGCACGCGCAAGTTATAGTGAGTCCAACTAACTATAACGTGGGAATTTCAATGGTTTTATGCGAGTAAAATTTCCACCTAACTATAACTGGTGTGAAACCTATGGTTTTTTTCAGTGAATATATATATATATATATATATATATATATATATATATATATATATATATATATATATATATATAAAATTTCTATGGCAAAATGAAACCCCTCATTTTGTTCCTTTTCAAATTAAATGTATTAAGTGTTACCACTTTATTCCAATCAAGATGACTTCAGGTGTGCCATACTTTTGTCATAAGTAAGACTGTTAGCGTTCTAGTTGTTCTTTAGAACACTCTGGGACATTCTGTCATTGGGCTATAGTTGGGCTACATCTGGCTGATATTTGGGCTACATTTGGGCTCTTTTGTCTCTAGTGGCCATCTTGGGAGACTGCATATCAGAATTTTTTTAATGAAATATAAGAGGATTTGAGAAGTCACTCAAAATGTGCCCTAATTTTTCTTTCTTCAGCACTAATCATAATTTCTATGGCAAAATGAACCCCCTCATTTTGTTCCTTTGCAAATTAAATGTTTTAAGTGTTAACACTTTATTCCAATCAAGATGACTTCAGGTGTGCCATACTTTTGTCATAAGTAAGACTGTTAGCGCTCTAGTTGTTCTTTAGAACACTCTGGGACATTCTGTCATTGGGCTATAGTTGGGCTACATCTGGCTGATATTCGGGCTACATTTGTTTTTTTTTGTCTCTGGTGGCCATCTTTGGGCTACATTGGGCTACATTGGGCTACATTGGGCTACATTGAGGCTCTAACATATATATAGCCCAATGTAGCCCAATATATATTTTTTCAAAGTTAATTTTCGTAAAAACCACTGGAGCATATATCTTGAGACATAGCAAAGGCACATAGGGGTACCAGTCCCTACAATTTTGCCAAGTTTGGTGGAAATCCATTCAGCCGTTCGGGCTAAAAGTGAGTCCAACCGCCCTATGGAAATTAACATGGGGAAAACACGTTTTGGGACTCCCCTTTTATCTCGGCCCCCAATTGACGGATCCCCCTGAAACTTTCAGGGAAGGAGCGGAGCGCAGCGAGGCAAAGTTTAGGAAAATTACAGGCAGATCCCTCATTCGGCGCCAAAGTTATTCCCAATAGAATGTTGCGGATTTCCTATGGAAAACGATCCTAACTATAACTACCTACTGGCGACCGCCAGTAGGTAATATATATATATATATATATATATATATATATATATATATATATATATATATATATATATATATATATATATATATATATATTACCTACTGGCGGTCGCCAGTAGGTATATATAGTTAGGATTTTTTCTCAATGGGATTTTTGAAAATTCTATGTCTAATAACTTTGGAGTTTGTGGACGGAATTGGCTGAAATTTTCAGGAAAATGGAACATTTTGTTTCTGAGCAGCCCCTGAAAATTTGGGGGGGGGTTCGTCAAGGGGGGGCCGAGAAAAAAGGGGGGTCCCAAAACGTGTTTTTAACATTGAGTTTTCCATAGGGCGGTTGGCCTCACTTTTAGCCCGAACGGCTGAAGGGATTTGCATGAAAATTGGCAAAATTGTAGGGACTGGTAGCCCGATGTGCCTTTGCTAGGTCTCAATATATGTGCTCCAGTGGATTTTGAGAAATTAACGTTCAAAAAAAGATATATATCTGTAACAGCGGACCGGGCAGCGCTCCAGTTCGCGTACTTTTCGCGTTACGGAGCTTTGTGAAGCGAAGCTGATTGGTTCTCCGGCATCTGTAAACATTCCAAACAGTCCGTAGCGGCCGCCATCTTGTCTCTCGGTAGGATCGAGAGACAAGAGGAGGCCGAAGCGAAGGGGCAAATGACCATAAGGGGGCATAGTAGATCCTCCCTGACCCCCTAGGTTTGATGTGGAGGTTTTAAAAGGGCCCAGCGGGCCAAAAAAAAAAAATATAATAATAATCGAACGGCTGAATGGATTTGCACGAAACTTGGCAAAATATTAGGGACTGGTAGCCCGATGTGCCTTTGCTAGGTCTCAATATATGTGCTCCAGTTGATTTTGAGAAATTAACGTTCAAAAAAAGATATATATCTGTAACAGCGCTCCGCTTCGCGTACTTTTCGCGTTACGGAGCTTTGCGAAGCTGATTGGTTCTCCGGCGTCTGTAAACATTCCAAACAGTCCGTAGCGGCCGCCATCTTGTCTCTCGGTAGGATCGAGAGACAAGAGGAGGCCAAAGCGAAGGGGCAAATGACCATAAGGGTGCATAGTAGATCCTCCCTGACCCCATAGGTTTGATGTGGAGGCTTTAAAAGGGCTCGTTTTTTTGGTGGGGTGCGCCCGGTTAGCGTAACGGGAAGCGGACTGGGGAGCGTACTACAAGGAATGAAGAATGATTGACTTTTAACTTATTGTATGTTTATAGACTTTTTTAAAACTTTTTTTTCTGCTGAGTGACGTCTCGGCCTATCTTCACGGGATGCAGTCCCTACCATCTCGGCGTTTAAGCCCAGGGGGACCGGTAGTGTGGGAGAGATAACGGGGCATATTATCAAGGGGGTTTATCTCCGCTTATTTGGCTTTAAAAGCCAAGAAAGCGGAGATAAAATTATCTCCGTATTACCTAGCTGTCGCTAACACCAGTTAGCGACCGCTAGTAGGAGATAGCGACTATCTTGGGCCCCACTTTGCATGTCAGTGATATTTATCACTAATGACATGCAAAGTGGGCATGCCAAACCGCTAGTAGGAGATAGCGACTATCTTGGGCCCCACTTTGCATGTCAGTGATATTTATCACTAATGACATGCAAAGTGGGCATGCCAAGATGTTAGCGACTGGAAACAGTCGCTAACATCGCTATCTCCTATTACCAACTTTTGGAGATATTCGCGCTAAGCGCGAATATCTCCAAAAAGTAACACCTGCCCTGAGCAGTTCTTAGCCATGTTATCCAATGGGAGGTGGATAACATGGCTAAGAGCATTAGCTCGGTAATGCATGAATATCGCTGACTTTTCAGCGATATTAATGCATTGCGGCCGTTTTTTATCGCATTTGCTATAAACCTTGATAATAGCAAGGTTTATCTGCGATAATTTCTGACGATGCTTAGCGGTAAAAAATTCGTTGCTAAGCATCGTTAGGGTAAATATCGCTTAACTTTGGTAATATGCCCCAACGTCTGTTAACGTTCGATTCGAAGGAAATCAGGAAGTGTTGAAAACATTGTCTGCGCCATCTTGCCTTTTTTCAAATGCCACACTTTTGTCGTGCACGGCAGCCATTTTAGATGACTTGACCAGACCCACTCTCTGCACGCTGTCGATCCTTAGCATGGCTCCCCACCCTCGCAAGCATCTCCCCCAGGCACTGGTCACCCCCGCTCTCTGTCTTATGCATGGGCAATAAACCTCCCCCCATCTGCGCTGCTCTTCCCTGAGAATCACACCCTGTGCCCGCCCGACACCTCCCTTTCGCCCTATTCACTACCGCACCCTCTGACACTCCTCTTCCTCTGTGTCCGATTGTCCAGGCCGGTCCCAGGCTATCAGCTAGCCCTGCAGATGTAGTTTATGGCCCCAGCTGTAAAGAATTAACCCTCTTCAAAGGAGTTATAGTAGATCAAGGCCCACACCCGATGAGATCCGTCACAGCAGACGCGTTCCTATTATCTGAAAACCATCCTGTATTGTGATTGGGGAGGGGACCGAGCCTGAAGCGGAAGATTCCAGGGATGACTCTTTGTACATCAAAGTTTTTACAATTATGTGTCACATTAAAAATATATAGCACTCCAACAAAGTAGTAGGATTATAAAACTTTAATAACTTATAAATATATACAACAAAACAAAAACAGTAAAAACATTTAAACATTTTTAGGGAAAAAGAAGGAAGTAGCGGTCGGTTGTGCGAATAGTCCCAAGGCAGCATAACGTCCAGATTTCTGGACGGCACCCAGGTGATGTTGCCTGGGTGCCGCACTGATTTCGGTATCCGGCGTGGGGCGTCGCGGGGGGTGGGTCATCAGTAGCGGTCTGTTGTGCGAATAGTTCCAAGGCAGCAGAACGATGGCACCAAGGTGATGTCCAGTAAGTTGCCGCCCTCCGAATAACGGCGTGGGGCGCCCCGGGGGGGGGGAGGCGGCGTGAACGGGCCTCCCCAGGTGGAGCCTCGTCTGCTGTAGTGGGGCGCCCCTTTACCGTTTCAGTTGCCATTCCGTCCGCTTTTGGTCCACTGTGTCAAAATCCGCAATTCAGCTGAGTTGCGCCCACTCTTGCGGTGCAGCGATAGGCGGCTGTCACAGGACTCTCAAAATGGCGGCAGGCTCTTTCCTTTTTGGGCCTGGTCCACTGAAATGGCCCTGGGACACCTTGGAAATCGGACGCTTGTCTGCTAGGTCTTGGACCCCATTCTTGAAAGCGTCCCCTCCGCCTTGAGGATTCTACAAAAGTCTTGGGGGCCCCCGACTCCTGTAGGCTTCCGGTGGGGAGCGGCTGCCATGATTGCTCGCGGAATGACCACGACGGAGCCACGAGATGGTGGTGATTTCATGCTGACGCCAGCTTCAGTCTGAAACATCCAGAAACAAGGTGGGGCTTTCATCGTTTGGGAAAAAAAAATAGTTTTCATCCAATTGGAAAGTGTTATTTTTAGGTCATATGATCAAGCCTTCCATCATTAGGAAACCAAAAGTAAAATGAACCAATGAAAAGTTTTATAAACAAGTCACATGACCTGTTATGCGGCATAGGGTATAAAAAGCGTAGAAAATCCGTTGGCACGTGAGGCGGCGTCAGTAGCGGACCGATGTGCGAATAGGCCGAAGGCAGCACAACGCGCCAAGATCCGGATGGCACCGAGGTGGTGTCCAGCAAGTTGTCGCACTGGTGTGGCCATCCTACAATGCTGAAAGTCGGCGTGGGGCGCCCCGTTGGCCTGTGAGATGGCGGCAGTAGCGGACCGATGTGCGAATGGGGCCAAAGGCAGCGCAACAATATTTTCTGAATAGAAGACACCACAAGGCGCTGAGATGCCAAGATCCGGATGGCACCGAGGTGGTGTCTAGTAAGGTGCACTGGTGTGGCCATCCTACAATGCTGAAAGTCGGCGTGGGGCGCCCCGTTGGCCTGTGAGATGGCATCAGTAGCGGACCGATGTGCGAATGGGGCCAAAGGCAGCGCAACAATATTTTCTGAATAGAAGACACCACAAGGCGCTGAGATGCCAAGATCCGGATGGCACCGAGGTGGTGTCTAGTAAGTTGCACTGGTGTGGCCATCCTACAATGCTGAAAGTCGGCGTGGGGCGCCCCGTTGGCCTGTGAGATGGCGTCAGTAGCGGACCGATGTGCGAATGGGGCCAAAGGCAGCGCAACAATATTTTCTGAATAGAAGACACCACAAGGCGCTGAGATGCCAAGATCCGGATGGCACCGAGGTGGTGTCTAGTAAGTTGTCGCACTGGTGTGGCCATCCTACAATGCTAAAAGTCGGTGTGGGGCGCCCCGTTGGCCTGTGAGATGGCGTCAGTAGCGGACCGATGTGCGAATGGGGCCAAAGGCAGCGCAACAATATTTTTGGAATAGAAGACACCACAAGGCGCTGAGATTCGGTTAGCACCGAGGTGGTGTCTAGCAAGCTATGCAGCTGAGTTGCGTGCGCACTTGCGGCGAATAGGTCGAAGGCAGCACAACAATGTTTTCTGAATAGAAGACACCACAAGGCGCTGAGATTCGGTAGGCACCGAGGTGGTGTCTAGCAAGTTGCCGTACTGGTGTGGCCATCCTACAATCCTGCTCCGAATAACGGCGTGGGGTGCCCGAAGGGGGGGGGGAGGCGGCGTGAACGGGCCTTCCTAGGTGGAGGCTCGTCTGCTGTAGTGGGGCGCCCCTTTACCGTTTCAGTTGCCATTCTGCTGAGTTTCGGCCGCTCTTGATGCTACAGCGACAGGCGGCTGCAAGAGGACTCTCAAAATGGCGGCCTGTTCTTTGGATTTGGGCCTGGTCCACTAAAATGGCCCTGGGACACCTTAGAACTCGGACGCTCGAATTTTTTTTCCTTTCGCTACATGCAAAAAAATGTAAATGCCCGGTACGTTACACGCTTCATCTGCCACGATGTACTCTCCAGAGGAACCGAAAAAAAATATAGTTATGGTAACTATACCATGCATCGTCATATGGAGAGGTGGCACCGATTAATTATAGTGCTGCATAAAAGAGAGATTTGGAGGAGAACCCCCGACCTGCCAGTACATTCATCAAAGAAGTGGCTCTGACAGCATCAGAGGCAAGGGAAACGGTCCCAAATATTTAGAAGAACTTTGGAAAGATTAAAATGACATGTTTAGATTGTGGCAAATTAATTTCATGTGGACAGATGAGTGTTACTCTAATAAATACAGCATATGAACATCATCATAGTCGATGGTTGGTAGAGACATTTTGACTATATCCTGGACCTGCCCGTCCTCGCCCAAAATGGCGCCGGAATAAATGGGACTCGTAACTCCTTGTTGTGTACTGGTTGCACAACCTTGATATCACGAGATACGTATGCAGTTTTGAAGCACATGGCGGGCGGGGACGAGAATAGATTGAATATTTCGATATCCCTATTGATATTAAGTTCTGATGTGTTATTGATTACTGTACTATTGAAAGTTCGAATTAACGTCACCCATGGTACTTGCCCGCAAATGTATATCTAGATAATTTTATTGTAAGTGGCCCTGTCGTATTTTAATTATAAAATGTACGTCCACCGATTCTGCAACTGTTAGACACTTTAGTTCTTGCAACCTAATGGCCCGCCCGTTACGTTCCTCTACAGTGTAAATGTCTACTCATCATATACGATTACAGTTTGCTCCGTGGCCGGCCCACGTGGTTATAGGCCCGTATTTGTATACTGACATTTTCACAATAAAGGTTTTTAAAAGAAAACATGGTAGTAGTATTTACATTAGTAAAGTTTTTAATAATAGTCACTGTTTTCGAATCAGTAAAAGGCAAGTGAAATAAAGCAGTCCAATTACATGAAGGGTAAAAGGTATAATACGCAGGAACGCAGTAAAGATAAATGGTCAAGGGCTGTTGTGTTTTCTACTCCTGCAACATAAAGTGATCGATAAGAATCTGATATTCAGGCGTATCGGCGACTAAGACAGCAGGCCGACCCTCTTTTGCTCAACGGCTCCGTCATGGGACGAAGAAACGCCCTTTTTCTCGAAAAAGGAATATATTTTACTTGCAGGACAGTTGTAAATTTTCCGGGAAAGTACATTAGCCTGGAACATTATAACATATATTTAAGAAAAAATAATGTTCGAAAGCATCATTAGAATAAGAAAAGTAAAATGAACCAATGAAAAGTTTTATTAACAAGTCATATGACCTGTTATGCTTACGTTACGCGCTGCGCGTCGCGCCCCGGATCACTTCCGGATGCGCTAACGCGGCGCGTCATATGACGCATTACGCGACAACGCAGGTCTAGAATATAGTCAAAATGTCTCCACCAACCAGCGGTCGGAACACAACCCCTTTCAGCAGGCTAAATAGTTCTGTTAAATGACAACAGAAGGGACAGGCAACAAGAACCATCAGTCAAAGAGGGGAGGGCTAGTTCTTCTTTACCGGGTCACGTTGGGGCGCTACCGGAACTGATCGAATTGGTAGTCTACAGTGTTTCTGGATGTTTTAGACTGAAGCTGGCGTTAGCATGAGAGCACCACCATTTCGTAGCTCCGTCGTGGCCATTCGACGAGCAATAATGATAGCCGCTCTCCACCAGAAGCCTGCGGGAGTCGGGGGCCCCCAAGACTTTTGTAGAATCTTCAAGGCTGAGGGGACGCTTTCGAGAATGGAGCCCAATCTCTAGCAGACAAGCGTCCGAGTTCCAAGGTGTCGCAGGGCAATTTTAGTGGACCACGCCCAAATCTGAAGAGCCGGCCGCCATTTTGAGAGTACTGTGGCAGCCGGCTATCGCTGCACCGCAAGAGCGGGAGCAACTCAACTACATGGTGAGCGAGACGCTGTAGTCGAAAGAGCGAGCGGTAAACAGCTGAATAGCGGAAGAGGCACAGTGTAGCAAAAGCGGGCGGAATGGCAACTGAAATGGTAAAGGGGCGCCCCACTACAGCGTGTCTTTAGGTGAAACGGATTGTGGGACAAGGTCAAGAATGGAAGAGTTACCAAAAGGCAAAAAGTTCCGCTTGATCCCGGGAGCCGGCCACCTATGTCGGGGGCGATCTCAGGCTACACCAGGAGAACACGACTTGGGGAGGGAGCCGGAGCCAAGCGCCCCCTCCGAGTCCGCGCCATCACACCGTCCCTCGGGGGCCTCCGTCAAGCGGTTCAGGGTGGCACCGCATTACATTGTTCACAAATGCAGTCACGTCCTCAAACAGTCCCCACTTTACTTTGACAATAGTGAAGCTGAAGCAAGTGCAAATAGGCTTCAGACAGTGTTACAAGCACTCCTCAAAACTTTGAACCATCAGAGTGCATGAGTTTCATGCTCGATCGATTGAGCTAGCCGGATCGGGCAACAAAAAGTATAAAATAGTTATGTAAATAGTTGTTTAATAAAATGTTTTACCCTGTTACTTTGCTGGTGTGTTGTATATATTTGTAATATTTGCATAGAGTTTATCGTTATTTTGGGCGGGGTGGGTGGCGGAGCCGAGCTGTATTGCAGCCATCATGGTGTGGAGTTCAGTTCATCTCAATAGTTTCGTGTTTGTCATGAGGGGTTGTTCCTAATGTTTCTATTTTAGCGAGGTCAAAAAGAGATCCCATTAGTGGCCTACTGATTTTGCTCGATTCCTTTTGTTTTTTTACACGATTTTTCACTATCTGCAAAGACTAAACAGAGTATTGCGACTCTGTGCTTGTTTGTAAATAGAGAATGAACCAAAGAGAACCAATTCTAAAACAGTAAATGCTTGGATAACAATCAATCAAATGGAGAGAGAAGCAGGCACGACGGATTACAACGGGGGCAAAGGCCTGCGTTAACTACCCTTCACTATCTGCAAAGAGAGAGTACTCCTAATAGAAATGAGGGGGAGGGGGGGGGCAGCATTCAAAGCAGATCAGTGTGCATAAACACGAAAATGTTTTTACTTACCACGTACTTGACATTCGACAGCTTATGATATTTGCTATTAAAAAACCATTGAAATTCACTGAAAAAACCATAGGTTAGAGACCATATATAGTTAGGAATTAGCATTTAAAAAACCTTGAAAATTCACTGAAAAAACCATAGGTTATAGACCATATATAGTTAGGGCTTATCATTTAAAAAACCTTATTTTACTCACACAAAACCATTGAAATTCCATATATAGTTAGTTGCACTAACTATATATCGCGCACCCGCAATCCACTGCTGATGATGTCACATATTACATCATTCATGACATGGTCAGTGACATCACTGATGACATCACTGATGACATCTCAAATGACATCACTGATGACATCTCAAATGACATCACTGATGACATCATCTAGTGTCTGTGTGTTTTTGTAAAGTTTAAATATGTTTTACATATTGAAGAATGAGTGGATGTATGGAAGACTGAGTGTGTGTGTGGCTGGCTGGGAGGTGTGTGACTCTGTGCATATCAATGTGTACTTGTATCAGTGATTGTATAAGAGAGTAAGTATGTGTTAGTATATGTGTGAAAAAGTATGGTGTTCTGTGTTTAACTGTATAGATGAGGAAATCGAAGTGTGATTGATTCTTCACAGGACTGACTAGGTGTATGAGTGCATATGATAGTGTTGTAATAATGAGTGACTGTATGTATGAGTGATTGTATGGGTGAATGAGTGAATGTGTGTGTAGACGTAGGAATCAGTGAGTGCGTATGTAGTAACTGGTATTGGTGTGTCATGATGTCATCAGTGATGTCATTTGAGATGTCATCAGTGATGTCATTTGAGATGTCATCAGTGATGTCACTGACCATGTCATGAATGATGTAATATGTGACATCATCAGCAGTGGATTGCGGGTGCGCGATATATAGTTAGTGCAACTAACTATATATGGAATTTCAATGGTTTTGTGTGAGTAAAATAAGGTTTTTTAAATGCTAAGCCCTAACTATATATGGTCTATAACCTATGGTTTTTTCAGTGAATTTTCAAGGTTTTTTAAATGCTAATTCCTAACTATATATGGTCTCTAACCTATGGTTTTTTCAGTGAATATATATATACATACATACATATATATAATATAAAACTCATAATATGAACATGGTTAATTAACCCCCCAAAAATTGATCTATATATATAATAAATAAATATACCATCTCGCTAAGCAAAGGAACGCACATGTTCCAAGCAGGATGCAGCCGTCACACCCCACAATAGTACGCACTGCAGAACCACTACAGAACACCACATCTCGCTAAGCAAAAGAACGCACATGTTCCAGGCACGATGCAACCGCTACACTCCCCAACAGTATGTACTGCAGAACCACTACAACACACCACATCTCACTAAGCAAAGGAACATACAGGTTCCAGGTAGGATGCAACCTCCGCACCCCACAACTGTAAGCACTGCATATCTCGCTAGGCTGGAAAACAAACTACACAGTCCCCTCACGTCATGACCAAGAATACATAAAACTCAAACTCACCAGAGACTCAAGTAAAATGCTCCACAAAGTCACACAAAAAGGACTATCAAATAACTTCACCAATACTGTGTAATGCACCCAGCAAGTCTCATATCACCTCGAACCCTACGGACTCCCACACATAGGAAACTACACACACCCCATACTTTATAAGACACACACATACCCATGCACACACCCAAATACAGAATCACATGTGGCAAACACAAACCACAGCCAATAAGTATGGTAAACAGTAAATCCAACATTGGCTGTATGACTTAAAAACTCCTGACTTAAAATACTACTAAGAGAAATCTGTATACCAGCATCTAGTTGGCACTATGCATAGATACCTTCCATGAGTCTATTCGCAAAAATTGGCTCAAAAACATTAACTGTCCCAAAAGCCAGGAGAACGATCGCACACCAGGGCCATCCCAAACAGCACAAGAGTGACTTCACCTTAATATCTGAACTACATGCACGTCTCAGCATTCTGGTGAGTCTTTTCCGATGATCCCAGAATGTCTGCATGCAGTCATATTCCCCAAATAAATATCCTTCCAGTTGACACCCAGCACTCAAACTAAGGACGCAACACAGCCAATCACAGCGACTGGAGCATATGTGCTTAATCAGTTCAGCGCGACTGCACTGTACAGGTTTCTATGACATCCCAGATGTCCCGATATGATGACTGCAAGCTCGGATTTATGCTCACGGAGAGCTGGTCAAGGAAACTCCCTACTTGCAGACAATGCCACGGTTCGTGCCCTCCTGAGCTCGGTGCTTCAGTTTAGAAGGTTTGCCCTTCTGCTCTCACGGCGGGCATCATAGAAACTCCCTCCACAGACAACGGCAAGACTCTTTCCCTCCTGAATTCATGTCACAGCTTGCTCGTGGATTCCAACCTCGCAGCTACATAGGTAAATGGCATCCGCAGCCCCACGCATAATAACTTGAGCGTTCCGTGTCACAACGAGCATGTAACTTTTCAAATACAAACATCCATGGTATCTTGGTTGAAACGCTTAAACAACACGCTGACGCATAGCGCTGGAAGAGTTTTACATTGCCTATGTTACTGGCTCCCCGCCACAGTTACATCACCTGGTAAAAATGCAGATTACTCACAGTTTAAACTCGAAACGATGTACCAAATACATGCAGCGCTGCTGGTTCACTGAATGTGCCAGTTTATGGGATTATATGAAGACTGCTATCTTACATGACTTCCAGCCACCCAAAATAAAACAATGACAGTGTCCCAATACAATGCTGCTAGTTGGTTTCATAAATGATATGACTACTGGCTTATCTGACTTTCAGCCACCAAAATTAAATGCACAAACGTTCAGCAGACCAATATCAATCAATCAATCAGTCAATCAAGACATTTGTATAGCGCGCTACTCACCCGGAAGGGTCTCAAGGCGCTGGGGGGGGGGGGGGGGGGGGGTAGATACGTTACTGCACGAACAGCCAGGTCTTGAGTTGCTCCTGAAGAAAAGATGGTCCTGGGTCAGTCGAAGGTGGATGGGGAGGGAGTTCCAGGTCTTGGCTGCCAGGTAAGAGAAGGATCTTCCTCCGGCGGTGGCTCTGCGGATGCGTGGTACGGTGGCGAGGGCGAGGCTGGTCGATCGTAGCTGGCGGGTGGGCGTGTAGAAGGTCAGGCGGTCGTTGAGGTACTTGGGGCCCAGGTCGTGGAGAGCCTTGTGTGCGTGGGTGAGGAGCCTGAACGTGATCCTTTTGCTGACGGGGAGCCAGTGCAGGTCTCTCATGTGGCCGGAGATGTGGCTGTGTCGGGGGATGTCCAGGATGAGTCGTGCGGAGGCGTTCTGGATGCGTTGGAGTCTTTTCTGACGTTTGGCTGTGGTTCCGGCATAGAGGGTGTTCCCGTAGTCTAGTCGGCTGGTGACGAGTGCCTGGGTGACCGTCTTCCTGGTCTCGGTGGGGATCCAGCGGAAGATCTTGCGGAGCATGCGCAGGGTGCTGAAGCACGACGAGTAGACTGTTTTAAAGGTACAAGAAAAGCTTAATTTAATAGGCTGTTTCTAGGCTGGCAAGTTTCAAGAATCAGGTCATACATCAAATCATGAATTAAGTAGGTTGAATGCAGTCTGGCAGATGGCAGGCCACACAAATTCCAACGCCCAAAACATCCAATGTGTAGACTGTCTGTTAGCTGGCAGATTTTAAACATCAGGTCACACATCAGATCTTCAATTTGTCAGATTTCAGGCCATACAAGGTCCAAAACACAAAACATCCAATGTGTGGGCTGTCTGTTGTGGAAGACACTGGTGGGGCATCCAGGTGTTGCTCAGGCTTCTTTTCAGATTCTGGCAAAATCCATTTTAGTTTTAGTGAAATTACTTGCCTCTTCACATGTGATTCTTTTCAAAATCATTGCCACTTTTGTAAATGAAGTAGGGTCCTTGTAGGTAATCAGTCCAGTAGCCAGCAGTGTAGATTATGTAGGTTTATTTTACAGGTAAGATGGTACAGCCCCACCGGGAACAACAGCCTGCTGCTCAGCCCCACTCATTCCAACTGACCACTCATCCAAACATTCTATTACATCACACTCACACAGGCTGAGCAGCAAGGAGCTAGGAGACACAGGATATAACAAGAGGGATTAATAGAGTGCTAGTTGGGAGGTGATGGAGCGAGCGTACAAACTTGAATTCACTAGTTGTGAGATGATCTGACTTCACTTGACTCCATATATTAGCCCCATATAGAGCAGCGGATTGGGCATTTAACTTATACGACTCTATAACGGGGAGGACTGCCCTTGAGGTTGTCCCCTGATACCTTCTCTAAATACTGAAGCTTGATGCTGTATCATTGCCCTTTTCTTCTCAATATGGGGTAGCCATGATAGTTTACTAACAAGCCTTATTCCCAGATGTTCAAATATATGCATTCACTCCAAACTTTCATTTGCCAAGGTTAAGGGTAACCTAAATGCCTAATGGGGTTGAACTGCCAAAAACTTTGTTTTGGAAATATTAATCTCAAATCCCTTAGATACACAATAAACATTACAATTAACCAGAAGCTGTTGGAGGCCCATTGGAGTCTGGGATAGTAGGAGGGTATCTTATTTAAAGAGAAGGGCATGAACACCCACTCCATCTAGATTTGGTGCATCTATATTCCCCTTTGAAAGTGCATCCACTACATCATTGACATAAAGAGTAAATAGAGTGGGGGCCAGGACACAACTCTGCCTCACACCTCTAGAGATTGGAAACGTTCAGTTAATTGCCTCCCATTGCCCCAACAAACCTGGGCATAATTATTCTGATGGCGATTTATTATCTGCCCAAGTAAAGACTAGGGGATTCCCAGTTCCTTTAACAATACCCACAACAACTGTCTAGGACCAAGATCAAAGACTCCTCTGAGATCATCAAATGCAATGTAAATATGTTCTTTTCTAAGTTTAGTATATTTACAAAGAAAAAGCAACAGCCTTAGCACTTGATCGATAGTGTTAACGTTTGGTCTCAATCCTGCTTGGTATGGGATCATAATTTCCCTACCCTGAATCCATTCATTAAGCTTATCGAGCAATTGACTAGCATACACATTCTGGGAAGTATCCATAAGGCTAATAGGCCTATAGTTTGTGGGAAGCCCCTTGTCTCCATGTGTCAGGAATGGGGATTCCCTCCCCTATGGCATTGGTCAAACAATTAATATATGGGGCCCATATAGACAAATCATGGTGAAATAGATCGCCTGGGATTTTAACTGGACCTGGGGCATTACCCTGTTCGATTAAGGTAATTGCACTTCTAGTGTCCTCATTGGAGAAGTAGGGTTCAGGGGAAGTATCCTGTGAAGAGACATAGAAATATGGTGCAGTGTCAATAGGTGAAGATTCATATAGACAGGTGAAATGTTCTACCCGTACATTAGGGCTAGAATGGCACTCTATCTGAGGGTTTGATGACCTACTCACTTTGGCAGTTATATTCCAAATAATGCATTGTACCCCATCTTGGCAGCCATCACTAGATCACACCAGCATTTATCCTCCCAAGCACACTTTGCCATTCTGGTTGTTTCCTTATATGTCCCACTTAATGTTCAAACCTCCTGTAAGTTTTGTTTTTTATGCAGCTATCAAGAAGGGTTGGTGGCGAGCTCCTCTCCACCAGTGGAGTTTTCAGAGTTTTGACAACTCCATGCTCTACTGGAAATGCAGAGTTTGGCAAAAACCCCGATTCCGCAGCGTGGCGGAGTTTGCCGCCCAGCCCTAGAAGTCATACCTGGTCCTGGATCTGGCATTCTCCGCCATGCCCAGGCTTTTCTCCTCCTGGCAATCTCTTCGTCGGTGCAAAACTGTACATCTCCCAAGTCGAACAGGGCAGGGGTTTTGCACTGCCGCCGAGGGAGACAGGAGGAGGAGGGCACCCCGGGCATGGCTAAGAATGCCAGATCCAGGTAAGCTATAACCAGGTTGTAGTCTGGGGGTAAGGCACCCTCCAGGGTGCTGCCTGCATGCATGGTTAGGGCGGTGCGGAACTGAATTACACTGACTTGTTAGCCAACTACGTGGAATTCCGCTTGGAGGCAGTACACCAACTTGGCCCACCCTTAGTTATCAATGCTTTTTATACCACAAATTACTTTCCTCACTATGGAACCTAACCATCTTTTTGTTAGTGGGGGTTTCGTCAAGATCTTGTTCAGAGAGATCACCTGTCTGCTATTTTATTTGTGACAAGAATTGGCATAGTTTGGACTGATAAAACCTCAACAGAGGCTTCGTAACCCATAGCAAGAGAGTCTTGGTTTGCTATCACTGTTGGCCATTTGATAGATCTGCAGTTGTTTGCGTTTGTTCCACATTCAGTTGAGACATTGCTGACTCTCACCTGCTCCTAGCATCTCACAAATAGTCACTTGACTGAGTATGAGCGGATAATCTTGGCAACAGAGACTATTTCAATTAGACAGTGTAATACCCGAATCCAGCCACACACTTGCATTTACCAAAGGTGGATAAGCGAGACGAAGCTGACGATGGTTATCATGCCTGTATTGGTGCACCAAACCAACACCATACATTCAAGATGTACCAGTGTAGTTGGGCATATACGCAGTAATGTAGTAGCACTGTGACACATATTTTGGAGGCTTCATACTTATGCAATGTAACTTCAGCACAAGTAGCAGAATTGATTGCAATTACAAGAGAATGATGCGTGGCCAATGAATAGAGTGTTGCAATTTACATAGATAGCCAATGTGGTTTTGAAGTGATCCACAACTTTGGACAGTTGTGGTCACAAAGTGATTTTGTGATATCATCTGGAACTCCCATTAGGAACTGCAAATTTTAAGTTTACTTGCTGCCTTACTATTGGAAAATGTGCAGCCCACAAGAGTGCAGATGAAATCATCACATTGGGCAATAACTTTGTAGATGTAGATGCAAAGTTCTGTGCTCTTTTGTCTGGTCCTTTAGAGACGAGTGAAAATTCTGAAACTTAGGAGAGTACAATCAACAGCTCTTTGTCATTGTCAGTTCATACAGTTCAACATTTCATGTGTTAGATTATCATTTGTCAGCAAGCAAATGTTGTCAAAAAGACAGGTGAACATGAATCGCTTGGGAAAATCAGTAGGTGCTTTCACAAGATTACAAGTAGATTTTGCAAAGATGCCACTCAATAATGGTTTATGTTATATGTTGGTGGTTTATTTTGCAAATTGATCTAAGAATTCCGAACTAGGCATTGTGATACACTCACTCTAGTAAAGCTATTGTCGAGGGAATTGAAACCTCAGATTTGGCCTGCCAACTTCTTTGGAATCAGATAGAGAAACTCATTTTATGTATGGCACTGAATATCAACCAGAAATTCCATTGTAGTTTCCATACCACAGCATCATGAGTAGTTGGAAGGGCCGTCAGCAGTCTGTAAGCAAAATTTACTAGAATTTGTGTCTCAACATCACTAAAATGACCAGATGCCCTTTCTACAGCTCTACTGAGTATGAGAAGCACACAAAATAAATGCACAGGATCAATCCCACATGAAGTGTTGCTGGAGAGCACAAGAAGGATTCCTGGAATTGCTTCAGCTGCTCTTATGAGTATTAATGATGTTCTGGTTCTGGATACTTGTAGAGGCTTGGCTGATTTGGTAAGCTCTATACCTCACCTGGCAAAATTTGCAACACTTTCAACAAGTGAAGAGCCATACCATGACCTAGAGCCTAGAGACTGGGTCATTGTGAAGAAACACGTTAGGAAGATGTGTTTGGAGCCTTCCTGAAAAGGCCTGGATCAAATGATCTTGGTGACCAACACTGCTGTAAAATATGGAGGCTTTCCACGTTGGATCTATGCATCTCACTAGAAAGGAATGAAGAGTGCAGATGAAGGATCAAACTCAAGTTTGCTACATGGATCCAGAGAGGGGAGAACAAAAAAAGCATGGTAAATATGAGCCACAGAATCAAACACAGTAAAATAAAACTTTAAAAATGAGAACTCTGAAAACCCCAGGAGCAACTAAGGAGTTGCAAGGGTTGCAAATCTAGAAACAATTGAAGATGAACAAGAGACAAGTGGAGCAAATCTGAGTGAAAATTAAATCTTGGTGCAAGCTGATTGTCTGAAGGTGGGAGAGAAAGAGGAGTATTAGAAAGACTTGACAATCTGAGAAAATTGGAGCAACGTCAGTTGAAGCAATAACAGATCTGAATGACAAAGATCTTGAAAAGTCTGAAGTTAGAAGATCATCAAGAGCAGGAGTGCTAAACAAGAAATATACAGTTCCTGAATGGGTATAATTGACAACGTTGCACCAGAAGAAAGCCTGGATGCACTATTAATTTCTTTAGGAAGAGCCTCCCTGAATTGGAATGAACCGAGAGTGAAGATGATCGACATTGAATCATTTCCAGGTAGAAGGATGCAAATGAATTTCTGAGTTTTTAAGAAGAGAAATATTTTTTTTTTATTGTTTCATAAGTGTGATTGCATAACTCTAATAGGTTAGAATTGCAATTTTTGTTTTTGTCAACGCCAACATTTTAGCATTCTGCCTGTATCTCAATGCCTGCTTTTGAAGAAGACTGATTCTGTTCTAATTAGGTATCTAGTTGAGGATAGATTTGTGTCTACATAATTTTCATTACCTCTCAATTGAGCTTAATGCTATATGACCTACAATTTTTTGTATCAGCCCTCGTAATAAGAACAACAGAATTATCAAGAATATTATGTCCACATCATTCTTGTTTTGCTCACATTCAATATTTCTGAAGGACTGTTTTACTAGATAAGTGGAATCATTTTAAATTAATATTTTGGAGAATGTTTAGAATTGTGCACCTGCTTTGGGAGAATGAGATTTTCCTGAAATACTGTTTCATAGAAAGACAATAGTTGTCTTTAAAGGAAGATATAACTTGGCTTTAAACATGGTTTTAATAATTTTTATTTCATTAGTATTGATTGCTATTTTAGTGTGTTTGTTTTGCCTTGTTAAAGATGCTTCACATCATCAAAATATTGTGCAACATATTTATACTAGGGCTAGATAATTCAATCATAGAGGTATTTCTAATGGAAATGTTCAACCAAATAGTTAGGCAGATCTGCAAAAGAAACATTAAATAATCATGAACATATCTAAGTGCTATTTTAATAACCCTGGGCGTAGTTCGTGAAGTAGCGCTATGCGAAGCTACGGGAAGTGCACTTAGCTCGTCATGAACAATGGGAAACAAGGGTCTGCAGCACAGCAGGATAATCTGCCTAGCAGCCAAGGTGTTAAAACTCCACTGGTGCATCCTAACTAAGGATTTTACAGGAGAATTAAGACGTTGGGTGTATGATGCAAGAAAACATGGGAGAATGAATGCTACAGCTATACTTGGAATGATTGAGTGGAGTTGAAGTTTTATGTTGGGTAATGATCCCATATTTAGAGATATTTATCATAATTGTGGTAAACTCGCTTACTTTAGTATTCCAGACCACTGAGTAGGTTTGTCTTACCTAGCATTTGTGTTTCCTTGAATATATCATTCTAATGAGCTAAGTTGAAACAATGAAGTGAGTTTTAAGAGAGTAAAATGTGGACTTGGTCAAGTGCTTATGGATGTGCTTGTGTATTGATTCCTGCTATTAGTTTGGCTTTAATAATGTGAGGATTAGAAACTATCTAGCTTGGTAGATCGCCTATGTCAAACAAATTATGAAATGGTTGCAGTTTATGTGACGACAATACAGATTAGATTAACCCTGTATATTTAGTTGTCAAAGGAAGGGGAAGTGTGCTGTGTAATTTAGGTTCAACAGTGTGTTATTTTTGTGCATGATAACTGCATGGAAATGTATACATTTACTAAAAATTGGCTAATATTGTGAGTGAAGCTAAAACTTTGGGAGAGAATAGTGTCTATGGAAACAGTGGCTTCATGGCTTAGTAAAACTGAAATTGGAAACATTGGTAAATGGTTTGGTGATATGGATAGCAGCTTACTTAAGAAAATGTTGTTAACCATTATAGGTCTATTCTAATATTACATTTTTTAGAAGTTGTTTGTCTTGGGGGAAGGGGAGGTGAATTGTAATTATGGAAAGAAAAAGAAGGCCAGAAAAGAAAGAGAGAACATTTTAAAAAGTGATGACTTCAAAGCCAGAGTCTTTGGAGAAGACAAAAACGTAGATGCTGAGAATGGTTGATAAAGTGGTGTAGTGTAGTCTACAGTAGGTGGAAAGGATTTAGAAATCATCAAACTTGGATGTTAAAGTGTTTTAATGAATATAAATAATGCCTAATTTTAAATGTGTTTAGGTTCGCATTACTGGGCCACTGCCAGAGTCAGGTCCACAGTGAGCCTGTATTGACATTAGTTTTGCAGTGAAAAAAAATGTGGCTTTTTACAATTACATCAATGAGTTCTGTACATTCATGTTTCTCTTCTGTGTTTTGACTTTTTGGAAAATAAGTGAAGTATAATTCATTTTATGGTGTAATGTATTAACTGAGCTAAAATGCATTAAATTGTGTTCCCTTGAGAGGAAGCCATGGACAGAACGTTTTGGTAGCTGCAACGTATTCAAGATCCTTTGTTGGGGTTTGCAGTTGTACTGTGTGTCTTCTTTTTATACTTGTTGCACTAATGTCACATTTTCTCATTTCTTATGTATAATTATGTCTGAAAGTACTTGCTCCTAAATGTTTTTATTTTGATGTATAACATTTTGTTGTATTGCTATTGGTCTGTATAAATCAAACATTATTAGTACAGTTCTATTATGTCTCATCTCACCCTGTCGATAGTGTGCCTTTCACTGTCTGAAACCTATAAAAAGTGCTGTTTTGGGGAGATTGGCCAAATGTCTTACTTTCTAAACTGTGCAAACTCCATGTTAGTCTCTCAATTTGATTTATATTTAGACATTCCTTGACCTTTAATTGAGGACATGTATGCTAGTCCTGCTGATATTTATTTTGGTTTTGGCTATTTACCTACGTTGGATGTTTACCATATGCTATTAGCTTCTAACTAACTACTTTTTGCCTTTTGTAATTACGTTTACATTTAAATAAACCTTTATGGGGTTGACTCTGTGAAGGTTTGCTTTAATGGTGAAAGGCTGTTGTCTTTTGAGACCCACATGGCCACAATCCTGCTTCCAACCCTCCTAATTCATTAGTAAAAAGTCTTGTCACATGGGACATTAAAAATTACATTTGTCTTGTGTTTATCTGATGGGATTTTATTTAGTTATTTGTTTATTTGAAAAGTTAAGTGCAAACATGACCCAGCAGGGTATCAGATGCCTCTCTTCATTATGTAGCTACACTTAACATACAGATCTTGAAACCTGAGGTTAGGGGACGTTTTCCATTGCCCTTTTTTGGCCAATGGAACCATATTTCCCACACAATTATGCATGCAATCAAACTTTTTTACTCCTCAATTTTACTGATGATATAGTTTGCGATTCCACATACTGAGTCATGTGATGTTTCATGTGTGGTCTAAAGTAGTGCATTGGTAGAGCTATGATTGCTTAACTATCTTTAGAGGTGTAGCAGGGCTATCTGTTGTAAATTTGACAATACGTACGCTAAAATCAAGGAATTCCTAACATTCAGTTTTTTTTTCAGTGAATAAATATGTATGATTATATTAGTTATAATTGCTTGTTATATTTGTGCGTGGACAGTTGTACACTCTGCAACTCAGCTCTCAACTATAAATCCTTTGGTCTTGCAGGACATTTTCTTATCCTCTTAAAAGTAGGTCCTGATAATGTGTTGACTTGCAAGGTAAACATACAAACTATGTGTATGGGAACTTGCAAAATCTCCAAACTTGCAGATTCCAAAAATATCTTGTTGGCTTCCTAAAGTGGGTCAGTTTCATCAGCAAATTGCAGCAGTGAGACTAACTTCTGCATCTGTATGGAGCTGCTCAGGGTCAATTCCCTTCTCTGTTTATTGTCTTGGTGGGCAGTGCATTTCCCAATACATGTCCTGACTATAACCACTCCACTTTGACACCCATCACCCAAGCCCCTGTTAACCCTGCCACTCCCCACCATCCCCAAAACCTCTGGCCTCCAATTTCCTTCTCCACTTACGCTACCTCCTCCCTTTAACTGTTATATTCACTACCCTCTCTGCTTAACTTTTATGTTAACTGCCCCTCCCCTCAGCTCTTATGATGACTTGAAGGGTTTAATCAGCATTAGTCCAGATTTAATGTTTCACAAATGGGTCCTGAGGCATTAACTATGCCTTGAGTGATGACAGCCATACCTGGGAAACTTTGATTTGCTGAATGGAACCAAGGTTTCCCCAATAAACTCGCCTACACAAGCATAGCTAAAACCCATCTCTTACTCCTAATATGAATTAAAACCAAGAGCTACAAAAGAAATTACAATAGGATTACAAAAGTAACACAAGGAAAACTATTTATATACATTAAAATCACAGAGCAACGAGTTGAAAAAACATTGTATATCACATTCACATTGTTTTCTTTAGGGCTGTTTTACACAATCATTTATTTGTACATGTTTTTGATTTGTTTCTTCTGTATTTAATTTTCCATAGGTGTGTTGCAGAGAAAGCAGTTGGTGGGCGGCCCAAGTTCAAAATCACAATCTCTGAAAAAGAAATTGTGCTTCACTACAAAACAGTAAAAGCCTTGCAGGCTTCAATAAAAGTTATGACGCTGGGGAGAATTGTTATGGAGCAGTGGGTTCACATTGTTGTGCAGGTGAGTGAGAACAGTACAGATACATAATAGTTAAAATATTTCAAATTGGAGGAAGCACAAAAATATTTTGATATTTTATAGGGGACCCATTTAAAAGCACCACTGACAATGTGTACCAGATATTTGGAATTTGAACATCTAACAAAAAAGCAGATTTGCTGTTGATGAGTAGCATTGTTTCTAGTGCAAAATTTACTGGACACCTTCTTGGGTTTGGAAAATAGACTTGCTCTGCACCAAGCTATATGATCATGAATATTAACAATAAATGTGAGCTGTGTGCAATTGAGTGATTCTATTTCTTGAGATTTTTAACTGGAAGTAATAGGAGCAACTGCTCTTAACACCATGGACCACAGAATTGATTTTAGCTGTTTACTTGTTAGTAACCAATACTGAATGTGTAAATCACAGAAAGTTGTGCAGTGCCACGAGCCATTTCAGACCCTTACACATCAAATTACCTCATTTCAAAGTACCCAGGGAGGTACCATATATTTCCCTTCCCTGGAGTTGCTGATATTAGGGCATTATCAACTTTAGAGGCTGGAGTTAAGGAGTATTACTGACCACGCCAGAATTACTGGACCGAGTCTATGAGAATTACACAAGCACTTGTGATAAGGTATGAATTAAGTAAAAGGACACTGTTAGTATATTGGTGTTAGAACAGCGGCATATTGTCTTTTGATTTGACTCTGTTTTGCAAGGAAGAATTCTGGGACATCTATTTCTCAGGGTTTGCCTACTTGTTGAAAATATGCTTTTTTACCCAATGCAACTACATAAATTGTGCTTCAAGATCCATTCACAGCTAATTAACAGTTGGCCTTGTGAAGGTATGTCTGCTGTAACTGTAAGTTGTGAAGAAGCTGCAAACCCAAGGTAGAACGTTTCAAGGTTCATTTGTCAGAAATTTAACATTAACAAAGATAACCATTACTCACCAATCCTCAGGTACCACCTACCAGGAATCAAGTCTTTTTACGCAGAACTTGGTAGTCTAGAATGTTAAGGAAGGTGAATAGAAAAGACAGCAGGAGCTGTAAAACTCTAGAATAGGGTAAGGGGAAATGTAGCAGACAGGCGAATGTTATAAACAATACATTACAACACTTATCTACCCGAAGGAGGTGTACCACAGAGCAATTGAAGTGTTTCCTCCCAATAACATCTCAGAAGAATATTATTACTTCTTAGTATAGAGCAAACACAAAAGAGACAGAAATTCCTGAAAGTAACTTCTTGTCATGACAGAAAAACTACTCATAGTCTTTACCTCTGGCATGGGTTCTTGTTTGGACGTTGGGACTTACTGAAATCTGAAGGTATGGACTTTCCAGTGCCAAGAATGTATTTTATTTTATTATTCATTTGACAAATTCTGTCCATTGTGTATATTTGTCCATGTCCCTACTTACACACATTTTTCATTACTTTGATAATTCTAAAAGGCCCTCAAACTTAGAAGATTTACTGTGGAAATACTAGCATCCTTTACCACAATAAGACCACCTACCCACATGGATGGGTCTTAAGTACATCCATTTTAACTCGTTCCATCACTTGATTACTGTCCACCACCATTTCCATTCTATTAACTAACTATCCAGAGGATAGTTTAGTACTCGCTTTCCTTCCTTTGAGTGATTGGAAAGTGCAAATATGTTTAAACCCTTAGGGGCACATTAGGATGGCAGGCGGACTGTTAGCAGCTTTTCCGCCCGGTCGACTCTCTGACCCGGCGAGCCCGGCGGACAGAATGACCGTCCGCTGGGCACTCCCCCGCCATGGTAATGTGGCGAGTGGAGACTTCAGTGCGGGCGGAGATTTTCTGCGGTCTCATCGCCACTGCCATACGGGCGGTGGCGATCCGCCCGCAATCATAATGGGGCCCTTAATGTTTCCACCATGCCTCTCAACCCATTGACAAGTTAAAACTAGTACTCCTCAAGTACTAGGAAGGGTTTGAGCTGCTTCTTGTCCTTTGGATGTTGTTTTCCTACAGTTTCAATCAGAGACAATGTTGCTGTACACAATCTTTAGATAACTTGTGTTACTAACCCTACTCCATTTTGGAATTTGTTCACTTACCCTGTGTCTTTCAACCATATTAGAGGCCAACCAGACAGCACCCTGCAGAATCTGTAAGCTCCTAAGAGAGTGATAGAGGTTGTGAGAGGTCAGGTATTAAGGTGTAAACCTACTTGATAATGTGTTCTGCTACTCTTTTTCTGTATTCGCAAACAAATGATTTAATAGTAACTTTATTACTGCAGAGCCTCCATAGTGTGGCATTCTCTGACATGATTGCAAAGTCTTTATAGTTGTATGGTTACTATTAAATTATTTGTTTGTGAATACAGAATAAGAGTAAACATACCCTTTGTGTAGGTTCACATTTGTAACTCAGGCCTCATATGTACATATCCTACTTTTCAAATGACATGTGCCTTGCTCTATGGATATTCGGGGCCTACCTTAGGGGTGACTGATTGGTATTAAAAAGAAAGGTTTACGCCTGGCAAAGTGTTTTGTATTTAATTTTGCATTGTATGTGTCTATGATATGTTATTTCCCCATCTCCTTTCCTTCCCCATATTGATATATTCCATACCCCCAATGGCTGAAATTATTTGAATCCTATTTGATAGCAAGTGAGGGGAACAATTCAATGTGGTGCTGTTACATAACTTAAGTATACTTGGGAGAAAAGTATATGAGATCTTCCATGAACCAGTGGAAAGTGTAAGCGAAAGTAGTGATGATGTGGATGTGTATGACATAACGTTAAACTAGAATAGCAATTTGATGACAAAATACATGTAGTTTTAGAATGGTCTAAGTTTTTTGGTAGAATGTAGGGAAAAACTAAATGGTGACCATTTATGTAGCAGTGTTGGGAGGTCTTTCAAACAATGCGGTTTTGAGGGCCTTAATGACTCCCTCTTAAGAGACCAACTGGTTAGATGCACAAACAATCCAACAATTCAAGAGAAATTATTGTCCAAACCTCCTTCCTTTCGAGATGCTTTATAAATTGCTACATCTGTTCACCACATGGCTCAGTGCATTGATTTAGCGCCTTATTAAAAGTTTGGCGGTCCCTGAAAGACCGCCAAACCAGTGATGCACCCACCTGCCGGATTAATCCAGGGCGGGTGGGCGTTTTTGCGATGGCCTCACGGCCATGGTACGTTAGGCTCATAGGAGATCCTAATAAGCCTATCGCCGCTGTGAGAGACTCTGTAGTACATTCCTGCATGGTGTGGTATGCACTATGTTGGCATGCCACAACAAGCAGGAACGAAGGTGGGTACAACATGCACCCTCCCGCACGCACACCCATTGCCAGATATGACATGGGGGCCCTTTTTGGCCCCCCTTACCTACATTTCCGCCCCCCTTTTCATAGCGGGGTCACCACTTGGGTGGTGAAAATGCAGGTCATAATATGCTGTGCCCATATATTCAGGCCCTTTGAAGACTATTGCACCTGCGGGATGCTTGATCCTGGCAGAGGCGGCTGTCTTGTGGTGGTCCCACTACCACACTCATAATAGGGCGGTGGGCAGTGGTGGTCAGACCGCTACTGTGAGTTTGGCAGTCCCAGGACCGCTGTTTCTTCTAAAAATGCCCTAAAACTATTGCAGAAAATGTGGAATAAAAAGAAAACAGGAATTAGAAGTATGCAAAATAAAAAATTAGCCTAACTATAAAAACAAAGGTGAACCTTAGACTGAATAAACTTACATGCTTCAGGTGTGGTAGCAAAAATCAACTTGCTAATAAAACAATGTGCCAAGTAAGAGGAGGAATATGTAGGAAATGCAATATACTCTGGCTTTTCTCAAGAGTATGTAGGAATGGAGTGGTCAACTTGGTGAATTTTACAGAATATAATCTCTCTGAAGAAGAAAATATTGTCTTTCAAATTAAAGAAACAGATACCGTCAAATAATGAAATACCCAAAGTGCAAATTGTTTTTAGAAGGTAATGAGGTATCTATGTATGCCAGTTCATGTTCTCCCTTTATTTTACTTACAATAGCTGATTTCAAACAAATGCATAGAAATGAAAAAGTAACGTGTGAAGCACCTGACATTTCTCCTGTGGATTACAGTCAGGATCCTATCCCTTTAGAGGATGTTGCTCAGGCGCAATTACCTTTAAAGATCGCTTAATTTTTTGAAAAGCATATGTGGTGTCAAGAGGATCAAATCTTTAAGGCAGCAAAACTTTAACTCTGACCCTTTTTTAACATCCCCTACAAATATATTTTAGATAAAGTCAAAATGCTTGCATTTTATCTATCAATGAATCAGCTTTTAGTCACAATATGCGCTACTTTATTTTATCTTGTAAATGAATATAGTAACTACAAATACCTTGTACAGTGCACTTTATCAAACTATAGAACCTCGAGCAGAGAGTACATCTAAGAAGTTAACAAATGCTTCTATAACTTGGACTACTCCATTTTAAAAAAAACATATACATCTACGTTTGTAGTTTTCATAATGGAAAAAATTGTATTCTTGTTACTTCTTCTTGCCCTTTTTATGTATTATATTGTATGTATTGTTTTCCTTCTTTTTATGTGCTTTTATGGCTTGTACGGTCAAAATAAAGCTTTCCTTGTCTGACTGAAAAGCATATGTGGTGTCAAGAGGGTCAAATCTTTTCGGGCAGCAACTTAAAAAATAATTGGGAATTGCCATAGACCCCAATATTATTGAACATGTGCTTTTAACTAAAAGATCTGCAAATGACAAGAGCGTTTATGAGGAGCTTCTGGAATTATTTTCTGAAAATTTACATTTGTTGTGTTATTACCAACATAACCTGGAGATAAAAGAAGGTACAAGACTATTTGTATACAAACTACATCCTATCTCATTTATCATTAATGAAACCTTAGAACAAGAATTGTACAAATTAACTGATCTAGTTGTAATTTAACCCATAGAAATATTCAGAATGGCTAGCACCAGTAGTTATAGCCACCAAAGCCAATGGGAAAGGTTTATGCTTATCTGTCAACCTAGGTAGTTTAAATGAGAATATTTGGGTAGAGTGTCATTGATTTCTTAAAGAGTTTAAAATAATTTTTACGCACTAGGGGTGAGGCTAGCAAAGATTTATCAATTGCAGACCACCAAGTTTAACTTATCCAGACTCGAGAGGCCTGATGTATTTTATAACACCATTGGGGGATTCGCATCAGTAGCTTTGGTCTTTCAAAAGATCATGCAACAGATTTCAAAAGGTATAAATAACACATTTCTTTTCAAGATGACATACAAGTATATGGTAGAAATATTCAAGAGCAAAACAAAACTCTCAGCAAATTTTTGAAGAGATTGACTGAGGCTGGTTTAACAGGTAAAACAGCGAAATGCCAGATAGCTGTTACTTCAGTTGATTACCTTGGTCACACTATCTTTGAAGAAGGTTTCAATCCAAAAGGAAACTTAGTAGATGCTGTTTTGAAAGGGCCACATCCGAATAATAAGACAGAATGAAAGTCCTTTTTAGTACTAGCAGAATTACATGTCGAAGTGTGTTAAAAATGTCACCAAACATAGCACAAATCTTCATGTTGCTAAAAAAATGCCCAATTTGAATGGTGTGACAAATACCAATCTGCTCTTGAGGGCCTAAAGTGGCCATTCCTGGTGCACTCTCATTAGGGAATTTTAATACAAAAAGAAAACATTTCTTGTGACAGATGCTAGAAACAGAGATTTAGGTGTCACTCACTCCCAAATAGTGAATGAGGAAGAAAAGATCATAGAGGTTGCCTCCAGATGTCTGTCTAAAGCAGACAGTAACTAATTTCTAGTGGAGATAGAAATGTTAACCTGTTTCTGGGCTGCAGAACACTTTAAATTCTATCTGTGAAGCTTCCTTTTCACTATTCATACAGATCGTACGTCTCTAACCTTCATTTTCTCTACTAAAGGAGCATCTCAAAGTACACCTCAGATTGCAAAATGGGCATTAGGTTTAGGTTTCTTTTTTCAAAATTGAATATATGCCTGGCATTAAAACTTTTGCTGCTGAATTCCTTTCCAGCTCACCATTGGAAAACACTGAATTTGAGGAAACCCTAGATTGTCCTGTTTTAGAAAGTAAAGCAAGTGCTATTTCTGAAAATTAGTGGGAAGAAGTCATGGAAAAAGAGTTGGTCCTTAAATCTATTATGGAACATATTATAAGTGCTTGGCCAGAAAAAGACAGTGAATTAGTGGAAGCTCTAAGGAACTGTTGGAAAATCAGGCATGAATTTAATGTATGGTTCTTCATAACATTAAGTCATATCTCCGGTTTATGTAAGAGACTAAATAGCCGATCTTACTCATGAGGGTCATTAGGCATAAGTTTTACAGAAAACAGAGCTAAATGCATTTACTGCTTCCACATAATAGATGCTTATATTGAACAGAATGTAAAAGAATCTTCTAGTTGTTCATTAAGTGATACAGCCTTAATTGTACGGATATCAACATTATCTCCTGTAAAGATTTTGAGTAAACCCTGGAACAACTTGGCCTTGACATTTTAGAACTCAGAAATTGTAAAGGAGTAAATAAGAAATGTATATTTGTATTAATAGACTATAATTCACAATGGATTATAACTAAAATGGTATACCAGACTACAAGCAAAGAGCTAATAGAGTACCTATAGGACTGGTGTGTGAAAAGTATTCCATCCATAATAGTAATCGATAACGGACTACAATTCACCTCCAATGAAATTAAAGAATTCCTGCACAAATTGTCTATCAAGCATGAAAAAACAGCTCTAAAGCTAACGGGCTGGTTGAAAGAGCTAACCGTAGGATAACATTTTTTTTTAATTAATATGTACAAATAGACACCAGGTGGAGAAATCTATACAAAACTTATTATGGTTGTACCACACCTCTCTTAATCCTGTTAGAGGTATTTCTCTATGGGTGTCTTTAAGGAATTGGAACGCAGGTACTAAACTAGTTGTTGAGACAGACTATTGAGAAGGAAATGTCAACTTACACAAATATCGAGTTGGAAATATTGTGATTCAGTAATATCGACAGCAAGAATATCAAGGTCAAGAATATCAAATTTAAGGTAAGAAATATTGTTTTTTAAAATATAGAAGTTTTAATATTGTTTCAAAAATATGGTTGTTTAAAATATCTTTTTTTAATTAGTGTTATGTATTTTAGTATATATATATTATAAATGTATGTGATGTTTGATTTTTGTATAAGTATTGTTTATGATTTTTAATATATGTGTTCAATTTCTAGTAGTTATACATTTTAATTTAATTAAATTTAGCAATTTTTAGTTCCGTAGCGGGTTGTGGGTTTATAGAGGAATAGGGTGGGAAGTAATTTAATTACAACAAATTAATGACTATTTTTATTTATTTATTTAATTTAGATTTTATAGTATTGTGGAAGTAATTATTTATTTGTAATTAATTATCAATTGGTTGTTAATTAATAATTAATTAATTGATTGAAATTTAACTATGATGATTGTGTAATTTATTTTTTTAGGTGTGAGTTGTGGAGTTTATAGAGGTAAAGGGTGGGAAGTAATTAATTTTTGTTGAATTAATAATTAGTTGTTAATTTGTATTAATTATGTAGCAGGGTTTCTGTTCTCCCACAGAACTGTGCACAGAGGATTGGAACCTCAGCGAATTAGGGTGACCCAAAACTCACCTTAGTATCCAACAAACCCCTTACCGAGCTAGCTACAGTGTCTCATTGGTCATAACAAACTCCCAATGTTTAGACAAACCAGAACATGAGCTTACAATACCTCAGGTTACGTGGAACACATGAGCACTCTTTCGTTATACAATCATTTCAAACCAGAACGTGGAGTCAAGAAGAACACGTGAACATTTGAAATATTTATTTACTAATGTCGTCTTCTCAGGCGCAGTATCTTAGATAATACAAGGAAACATATTATCAAAAGCAAAGTTATCAGCATAGTTACTAGTCCATAAAAAGCAAATGGTGACAGCATGTTAACATGCTGTAAATGAATAAGGGTTAACAACACTTATTTCTCACCCTCCCTTACTCATATATTATATTAATAGCTAAGAAGGTCTCTTTGGGTTGAATTAGGGCGGGCCCATACCTCAGGATCCTAGAATGAAGAGATCACATCAGCATACAACAGCTCTCTCTGCATGCGAACAGCATCAAGTGTGTTATGTGTGCCTCAAGCAAAGCAATATAAAACCCGCCTTAAAGCCAAAGTTGGCAGAAGCTGCACTTATGTTATGTCTATGAAGGCGTGAAGATCAGACCTCATAACAATTCAGTATCTTGTTGTTCCTGAAGCTTCAGCACTCTCTGTACAGACATAGTTTATTGAGCAAAGCTGATATCAGAGTAATAACATATTATTCTCTTGTAAATCACAACGAACTACTAGGTTGAAAGCTAAATCAACAATTAAGTGTCGTGTGCAGAAGCAGCAAAAGGAAAAATGGTGTTTAAACATGTAATGTGCCTATGCTAACTTAACGCATTATAAAGATATATAGTAGCTATATGACACCCCCCCCATGATCCGAGGACGGATAAGATAAGATAAGATAAGGGCAACTTCATGAAAGCAGAGTTCAACAACCATGAACAACCTTATAAGTATAAAAAACTGCAGCAACCAAATCAAAATTTAAAAAGTCACAAGCACTCAAGCCAATAGGACCGGGAGGTGAAAAAACGCAAAAGAAATCGGGCATCTCCAAAAACCAGGAAGACTGTTCAAGGCAGGACCGAATATGCAAAATATGCAGCTACAGCCTCCAACAGGAAATCACCGTCTTCATCCGAAAACAGTTCAGCCATCCAATTCAAAAGAGGAAAAGAGCAAACGTGTTCTCCCAAGGGTTTTCAAGAAAGCTCATTGCCAAGAAATCCTGCGCTGCTGTAACAACGTTCCAAGGACCCATTAGTCCATGCATCGCTTATAAGGCCATAATCCTGTCGCCAGTACAAACCAACTCGTGAGTAACGATGGGACTCATCAGCTGATTAAAGTCGACTTCAGGAGAAACCGGTCCGCAGAGACACAAATCAATGGCCCAATCGAAGTCACAGCTTAGGCAGTGAAATACAGGCTGGACACAGGTGAAGTAGGAAAATCGAAACGATAATCCATATGCCGTGCTTAAAATCGCAAGCGGCAGCGTGCCATAATATTCAAGCATTCGGTCACGAAACAGCGCTAGGAGGGGCTGGGCTGCTCCTTTCACACGTGGGGCATCCATATTTAAGGAAGCAAACAACCACTAGAACGGCTGCCGCTAGTGCCAGGATAACCGGGAATCCACCAAATAAACTCAAAAAAATGGAATGGAAGAAAGCAGGGATGACTCCAAAGATTTTTTCAAATGAAGACCACTGCTAACAGACTTAAAAAAATGCGCCAGCCCATTTGTGGAGGACGCGTTGAAGATAGAATGTACCATCTCGCTGAAATGTAATGGTAAATCAGTATTTAAAAGGGCCTGAACTTCTGTCCGTGTATTAGCAATGTGAAGAACGAAAGTTTCCCTAGCCGAACTCAAGGCCACTTCTTTCTGGGACAATAGCGCCCTTATTCTGCTCATGCCGCTGAATTCTGCTTTCAAGGTTGGGATGCGTGGCCAAATGGAAACCTCCCTATTCTCATGTGTGGGTGGGTACAGGACATTCCTGCAGCAAACGACACGCTCAGTTACGGTTACCACATAAGCTACACCTTTAATTAACCCGCAACAATCTTCATTATTTAAAAGTAAATAACTTCCGTTCCCAAGTAAGGTAAAAGTCGGTGTGATTGCAGGAACCGGAGTCCCTTTTAAAACACAGGCCAAGTTCGGCCGGTCTTGGTTACAGGAACCGTGCAATTGTATATGCCTACACATTAGCGAATGATCTGGTGTTTCTGTACACTCCTCCCCATTCAGATAAACTTCCTGGCCGTCTTTCAAACATCTATAAGTGAAAGGAAGGGACCAGACTTCATGGAGAAATGCACTACCTAAGGGCTCATAGCGACCTATGGCAACATATCGCATACAATTTGTAAATTTATACAGTGCAAAAGGCAAAGTTATTAAACCGTGGATAAGCCACGTTGCATCGTTGGCCTCTGCCACAGAGAAAGGCAAGGACTCCAATTTCTCAATATGTAACATAGAAAATGAAGCATCCCGCATGGAAAGCAAGCGCTGCTTGTCAGTCAAATTAAAGGGAGCAAAGAGAGAAGAAACATTCATGTAGGTCCATGGCACCTTGCCAGCCTTCAACGTTTGAAGGGTCCATGCAAATTGCATGACAGAACGTAATTGATTCTGACCATGGTACAACACAGACACGTCATCATGCACAATATCCACTACAGAAGACACAATATCATCCAAAGTGTAAATGCTGGAAGAAAGCATGTTAATACTATTATCTACCACAGCAAGCACCTTTTCTAAATTTGCCTGAACTATAGCTCTAAGGCGTGTCGCAGCTTCAATCTGTGATGTCTTCCAGATTTCATTGTAAACAGCATAAATCCATCGTTTTGATCTACCACTAGCCGGGCCCTTTATGAAATCATTTAAATCTATATCATTATTCAGCTTTGCAAGATGTAATTTAACTGCGGACAATGAGGAATGTTTCAGCCAATTCTGACACAATTTGCCCACAGAGTAAGTTGTGACAGAACGCTCAGTTTCAAAACGTGGATCAGGTCTGACCTGTGTAAAGCCATCAGATAAACCAAGAAAACGGTGCTGGCATAAATCTGCACTTCTGTGCCACACCAGCCAACCATTAGGATCCATACTGGATATATTAAATGATGAATTCAGCAATAGGGTTTGTAAGTCCCTAATCGAAAACTGAGTATAATTACTCCAGCCAGAATATTCTTCTAACTCAGGGATGGTCGGAGAATTTAATTTTTTAGATGTAGCCAATCCAAAGGAAGTTGTCTGGGAAATAGAAGAATTCAAAAACAACATCTGATTCGGGATGAGACAAGCACGGTGCAAAGCCTCAGTGCCTTGAACCTGCCAGCTTTTAGAACCCCAAACTGATTTTAGGTCAATAGTATCCTTCCACAATTCATAGCCGCCAACAGCCAGCTGATCAAGAAAGGACCTCGAATACAATAATTTGGTATCGGTAAGTCTAACCTTGGACATAGGCTTCTGTGTCATTTTAAAATAAAAGGACTCTGGATTAGACTGATTGAAGTCAGTAAAATAAGTGTACTTTTTCAAAAAAGTACTCGAACTGCCTTGTTTAGGAGCTGGGCAATGCTCCCATTGTGTATAATTTACATTATCCCTTCTGGACGCTGTTTTAAGTAAGAAGTGATTGCCAAAATGTTGAAAGCAAAACAAATCACCATAATTAGCAGATTCTAAGTACAAATCTTCCGCATCAAAGGCAGCATAGTATTTCAAATCAGAAAACAAAGACTCTACGGCCTGAACATCCCAATCATCAGAACGTATGTTTTGTTTCACCACATCCCCCATGTTAACTCTAAGCACATTGGGGACATTAACAACCTCGGTAGGGCCATGAATTTGAAACCTAACGGCATCCCACACTATCCCATCAAGGACAGGCCAAGCAGTGATGTTAACAAATGTCAAGTCTCTTTTCAATCTGTGTGCAGAATGCGATGAGGAAAGGGGGGCCAAAGTTCCATTTAGATGTCGAATGCATGTTCTTTCTTCGACATAGTGTCCATTCATAAGTCGGAAAAAATAAAAAACAAACCCAATTGACATAAAAAGGTAAATTGAAAAAAGCACCAGCCAAATATATGTCCAAGGCGGAATTAAAAAATGTTTTTTAAACAAGCTGGCATAAACTGCAAAACGTGAGGGTTTCTTCGAGGCATTGGAAACAGAGTCAAATGAAAATCTGGATTCTGTGGCCAAACGGGCTTGCAGGTCAGGCATGGACAAGTCAGTGGGGTAAGTATAGTCTATTTCAGCAAGGTCAGTACCGGGCAAAGTACTTAATAAAGGACTGGAAATAGCAGGCAACTCGATTGCCACTTCAGTTTCATGATTAGAAGCAGTGGGCAAAACTGAATTTCTCACAATGGAAGGACAGGAAACCGCCGGTGTCATACTAAGAAGAATCGGCCACTCTGTGTATCTTGACATTGTCAATTGAGATCAACCTGTTTTCTTTACGGCCAGGAAGTGGTGGTAAAATGACTGTTCTTGTGCCCTTCACTCCAAGGACTGGAACCGGAGCTCGATAGGAAGGACCAAATTCTTTCTTGTTGTCGATCTTCTCTCGAACCAGTTCTCCAACTTGGGGTAGCCAGCCGACTACCGGGATCTGCAACGCAACATCCGACGTGGAGGGCAAATGTTCCTTTGCAAGACTGTCTCTGGTCTTTTGTAGATTCTGTAAAACAGTACAATGTTCATCTACGTCAAAGGTCGTGGCGCGAGCCACGCAGTCTAGACCGTCAAGGTCAGGGACGAACATCTTGATGCCAAAGAGCATTTCGTATGGGGTCCGCCCACCCAGAGACCTTCTAGGGAGATTATTAAGAGCACGCTGCACGCCATTGAGGTGGGCTAGCCAGTTTCTGACAGTGCCTATAACTCGAGCGGTCAAAGATTGCTTTAAATCACGGTTCATTCGCTCCACTACACTGTTACTCTCAGGTCTGTAGGGAGACGAAAACTTGACTTGGACCCCCATCGAATTCATGGAATCCTTATACGCCTTAGAGGCGAAAGCCGGACCCTGATCCGAATGGAAGGTACCACAGGCAAAAATCCCTACAAAGATGCGCAAATCTCTAATGACAGTCCGTGAATCAGCGCTGCGATGGGGCCAGACCCACACAAAGCGTGTGCATGAATCAACTGCAACTAAGATGTACTTATACGCAGTATCAGATAATAAAAGGACCGCAGTGATCTAAATAAACACAACCTAGTGGTTTATTAGAAATGTACAACTGAGTCTTTGGCAGACGCGCAGCAGTCGAAGGTTTAATCTGCTGACATATGTCACAAAGAAGGACATAATCACGCGTCTGTTTGTACAGTCCCCGCCACCAGAAACGTTGTTGTAATTGAGTTACAGTGGCTGAGACGCCCGCATGCGCAGACGCCACACCTTCATGAGCGGCTGTAATCAAGTCTGCCCTGCGATCCGAGTTGGGAATCAAACGTTCACCAACATCAGGAATTTTCACAAAAGGAACCTTTTCGGGACTTAAGTGGTATGTGTACTTCGAAGGGAACCCCGAAGGATGTTTACCTCCCTTCTCAGTGGCAGCAACAGCTGCCAAGATGTCACTATCAATCTTACTTTTGGACCGTGTAACTGCTGCAACTAAGTATGTAGACACTGCTGATTTCGCTGCTTCATCAGCAAGCGAGTTACCGACAGCGTGGACTCCCACACGCTGGTGGCCAAGAGTATGAATTACAAAAACGAGCGGCAACGAAGCCTTAAGTTCAGCCACTCGAACCCAGATCATTTTATGTTTTATTGTGCTACCCTTGGAATCACGAAAGTCATTCTGAATCCAAAAGAACAAGTTTTCATTGTAAGACTGGACACAGTAGAAAGAATCACTTACAATAAGAGTAGGAACACTAGGATCTGCGTACTCCAACGCTAGTAAGAGAGCACGAAGCTCTGCCAATTGTGCGGTGCAATCTCCCAGTAGCAACGTGTGCACTTCCCTGGATATGAACTCATCGTTCAACATAGCACCGACCACAATGGCGCATGCGGAAACGTAGGCATGTTTAGAGCCATGCGCAACCATCAGTGTAAATGATGCAATGGAAGTCCTCCAAAGGTCGCATAGCTAGAGGAGCGTGATGAACAAACTCATACTGCAAGTACTCCTGCGACCGCAACGAGGCGTCAAAAATAAACGTGACATCCGTGGACGTCAAGGACGCAGCCCATTGAATCCACCGAGGGTGCAAAGCTTTTGAATTTGGTACACTGGCTTTCGTGACTGCCTCCAAATGAGGACAGGGTGTTACAACCAACATGCGTTTCCCCTGTGACAGAGCTCGTTCCTTAAGAATAGCCATCTGCACAGCTGTTAAAACCTTTTCCACAGTGGGAAACCGCATCTCAGCCGAAGTGTACAAGTGTGACTTGTAAGCAATAGGAACTGTGTCTCCTTCATTAAAAGTGAGGTACGTGAAACCTACCATCCCTGGTATTATTCTTATCACCAGGTTGGTATGGTTGTCACGAGTCAGTAAGAACTTAGAAGCGAGCAGATCAGCCTGCAAGGATTGCAAAATGGCTGAATGCTCAGGCAGCCAGCATGATTTAGAAAAATTTGGTTGTATCAAAGCATATAAAGGCTTGATACGCTGGCCATATTCCGGAATGTATGTCCTCCCGAAATTTAAAAAGCCCAGTAAAGACTGTAATTTTTTCAGAGTAGTTGGAGCGCGCAACTGTGCGCATTTCTCCAAGAAGTGTGGAGCCAAACCTTTACCTTCATTGTTGAGCTCATAGCCCAAAAACAACACTGTGTGCTCAGCAATGTGCGATTTTGCAAAGTTAAATTTGTAACCCATGTCTGCAAAGTTACATATACCAGAATTTACACGACACAGATGCTCCCAAATATCGTTGTCTGTGAGATATATGTCATCCACATACGAATAAGCATCTGGGTCGAGTGCCTCCAGAATAGAGACAATGCGTGCGGTAAATATACCTGGACTATTCTTATAGCCCATCGGGAGACGCCGGAATTGTTTTTGGACCCCAGCGCATGTAAAACTGGTCCATTGGGAGCTAAAGCTGTCCAATCTATGGGCATAAAAACCGTTGGATATGTCAAGCGTTGTCTTAAAACGCTTACGCACGAGACTATCCACTAGGGCAGAGCCGTGAGAATTCTGTACTGCACAGTTACGGCAATGCGAGTTCAAATGCCGGTAATCCAATACCAAATGATATGATCCGTCAGGCTTGGTCACAGTAAAAAGAGAATTATTCATCGGTGACACACACGTTTCAATAACTCCCTGATATTCTAATTGTTCAAGGATTTCCGCGAAGGAAGCTTTGGCTTCACGCCGAATGGGATATTGAGGTTGAGGCTGCGGCTGAGACCGCAACAGAATTTCGTGGCAAGGGGATAATCTGTCCCAACCACATTGGTTACGGTACAGAGCCGGTGCGAGAGCCCGAGCCCACTCTCCTGCAAAATGCTGCGCATGCTCTTTCGAGACAGTGTTCGCGAAACTGGGGAGGATTACCTCCTCCCCTTGCAGCGCCGCGAGCACAAAAGGTGGGGGCCAGTCAGCCTCCGAAAGCAAAATATCATACATAGAAGACAGATTTTCCCAAAACACCCCTTTTACGGTACGCTGTATGTCACCTTCAATTAACAGGACAATTTCATAAAGTCTTTCAGGGGGAGCAAGTCTCGTATCTGCTGTTTCTATTACAACGTAGACATCAGTCGCTGTCACCCTCAGTAGTGGACGCAGCGCCTCTCTCACTATGGTAATCTCCGCCGCGCTGTCCAGCAAGGTCAGAGCCCACGTCAGATTCCGAAGCCGCGTTCTCACTATCTGTGGCATATCGATGCGCTGTTAAGGCCGCGACTTTCTTTTTTGCAAACTGTGGTCTTTTAGGCGTAGAATCCTCCTGCTTCGCCGCGCCGTCTGTCTGGCGGGACTGGCCACGTCCCTGTTGGCCACCACGTCCCCTACCGCCTCCTCCTCCACCGGTTTTCGGGGCCGATGAGTCCTGAAAGGAACGAGGAGAGCGTTGATCAGAAACCTGAAATCGATCAGGCGATTTAATCATCGCGTGATCGCGCAAATCATAAACTTTTTCAGTCGGCGCAGGAACCTGTGTTGCAGGATAAGAATCCTGAGTCTGCTTTTGTTGCTTCCCCTGTGTCTGTTTTTTAGGCCAATTTTGTTTTTTGGACTTGGGCTGGACATCTGCCGCAGCAGACTGTCCTTGTGGTTGTTTTTTCTCCTTGACAGGAAAATATTTCAGACCTCTACTTGTGCGGCCAATCGTCTTATAGGCGGCCACAACTATCTTCGCTAACTGTCGGGGTTTATCGGCATCGTTCAGAGCAGCCAAAGCATTCGACACCTGAAAGTTCACCGCATCTCCTTTAATATTGGAGAGTATGAGATCACTTACTATCTCAAACGAACCACACAGGCGCATACCCAATTCAACCGCTGCCTCCGGTCCGTGATCATCCTGAACACGTTTACGCTCTCAGGCAGTGCGGTCATAGACGGGGTGCCGAAACACCTCGTATAAACGGCCGCAAAAGTTTTTCCCCAGCTTTCACAGTCAACGAGCTCAGGAGTTAAATCCTTAGGTAAAGTGATCGTCAACATTCTATGTTTATCAGCAGGAGTAGAATTCGGAAACACAGCCTCCAGTTGGTCAAACTTCTCGGCAAGCCAGAAAGGGAAGTCATCGTTATCAACAGGACGCTGACCACAAACCGAATTTACCATAACCGGATTGAGGCGTAAACCGCCACGTTCCGTTTGAACGGCCGCACCCCCGGGGGACCACCCGGGAGATGACAGCCTATGTATTGCACTAATGCACGAATCACAGCAATCGAGACAATGTGTAGTCTGCGAATATCAGCAAGGGGACAAGCGCCGTGATTCGGGTGCGGGGTGAATCCACCCAAAGCAGGCCAATTTGTACCTGGAATGGAAAGTGGACCTAACCTCGCAGCTGACAAAGAGTGGGGGAGGGCGCCATCAAACCAAACACGATGCTGCCAATGATCAATAGGTATTTCCAGTGCCCTGTACGGTGTATACTCAGCCGGTACAGGGGAGGGTGTGTAGTGGAGGAACACTTGAGAATTCGCGTCCACTTCCGGAAATGTGACCCACGAGTAAAACAGCTCAAAAGGGTACGCCGGGTCTGCACACACCACCAAAATCACAGCCATGCCTTCCAAAGGGACTTGGTAAGTTTGTAAATGGTTGCGCACCGCAATGCGACTATGCTGCGCAATGGCCACAGCCATGATATCACCGGAACTACTGAATAACAAAGAAAACTTTGTAGCACAACTGGGTAGTAAGTCAAAGAAACCGTTTTAAAGAGAATCAAGCTTGAAAAGACCTATTTCAAAAAATAGGTAGGTTTCACCGACACCACCGTTTTCCGGACACGATAGTGAAGGGGTTAAGTTTTGAACGATATACTACTCGAGTGTCATGATATAAGACCACCAACGTACGGGCGCCATGTAGCAGGGTTTCTGTTCTCCCACAGAACTGTGCACAGAGGATTGGAACCTCAGCGAATTAGGGTGACCCAAAACTCACCTTAGTATCCAACAAACCCCTTACCGAGCTAGCTACAGTGTCTCATTGGTCATAACAAACTCCCAATGTTTAGACAAACCAGAACATGAGCTTACAATACCTCAGGTTACGTGGAACACATGAGCACTCTTTCGTTATACAATCATTTCAAACCAGAACGTGGAGTCAAGAAGAACACGTGAACATTTGAAATATTTTTTACTAATGTCGTCTTCTCAGGCGCAGTATCTTAGGTAATACAAGGAAACATATTATCAAAAGCAAAGTTATCAGCATAGTTACTAGTCCATAAAAAGCAAATGGTGACAGCATGTTAACATGCTGTAAATGAATAAGGGTTAACAACACTTATTTCTCACCCT